>NW_027206290.1:55313452-56772202 GCF_024711535.1 Dipodomys merriami | reverse complement strand
TAAGCTCTCTTTTAGTACTATACCTGTTTGATTCTTAAAGTTCCAAAATGCTGGAATAAACAAAAACATAATGAAGAGTAAGTATTGTATTTTTATGAGCTTATTTATGTGCTTTTATTTATGACCTTTAGTTGTACAAAGGAGTAAAGATAAACCTTCTAAATAAAAAGAAACCAGAGTTCATAGGAAAATGAAATTTAACAATATAGTACCTGATATTAAATCTATAATTTTGAAACTATTGTTGATTAGTAAAATATATCTTCCTAAAAATTTAGGGAAGTTTATTTCTTCAGTAAGAACTAAATATTTACTTATGTGGCTGTGAGAGAAATACTAAACCCCCATCCCCTACTTTAAAAAAATTATTAATTTACATTAATGGAAAAAAACCTCGTCTTAATGTGACTGGATTTTTCTCTGTGAATTGGCAACTGGCTTCTCCTTAATAAAGTGGTTGTACCATTAATGACTGGGAATCTTTATACTGTTATTTTTCCTTTATTAATGAGAAAAACAAAAAACCTTTTTTTTTGTTTGTAGGGAGGATATGAGCCTTTATCTCTACCCTTGTAAGGTTAGTACCTAAAGCTTGTGAATGAAATTGACAAAAGATAGAGTAATAAGAGAAGAGGCTCAACTTTTACATATTCAAGTGCTTCAACAGAAAAGAAGCAAAAACTCAAAGAATGAGCTACACCTGACATTGTCAGAGACCTCCATGGTGACAAAGGATGGATAGGTTCTTGGGCCTTCACCCATAACTTTCATCCATGACAAGGATGGGAAGTATCACTCCTTACCTTCCTACACTTTTATCACAAGGAGCAGGTGCCTTTTTAATGGTCAGGCTGGTACCATAATATCTTCAAGGACAAACTGTACGCTGATCTGTAAAATACACAGTCAGACTAGTAAGAAATTATTACATTCTAGTGCACTGTAGCAAACTAATAAAAGCTGTCTCTTTCTTTTGGCTAAGGGCAGTCTGACTTATCAGTGCTGATCCTTCTCTCCTTGAGGTAATCTCCTTCCCATTAAACTTTTGCTTTTGTTTGCAATCATCAGCTTGGTTTCATTTCTATTATTTCTTTTTTTTGTTTTTTTGGGGGGGGGAGGTCCGGTCATGGGGTCTGAACTCTGAACCCGGGCGCTGTCCCTTAGCTCTTCAGCTCAAGGCTAGCGCTCTACCACTTGAGCCATAGCGCCACTTGTGGCTTTTTTTCTTTTTGCTTATGTGGTGCTGAGGAATCGAACCCAGGGCCTCAGGCATGCAAGGCAAGCGCTCTACCACTGAGCCACCTTCCCAGCCCCATTTCTATTATTTCTATGATAGTTCTAGGTCTGGCATCATGAGGAGAAGGGAGAAGAATGTATGCCATTTCTTTGTGTGTGCAAGTACTGGGGCTTGAACTCAGGACCTGGGCACTCTGCCTTAGCTATTTTGTTTAAGATTAGTGCCCTACCACTTGAGCCACAACTCCACTTTCAGCTTTTTTGTGTGTGGTTGATTGGAGATAAGAGTCTCACGGACTTTCCTGACTGGGCTGGCTTCACACCTCCATCCTCAGAGCTAGCTTCCTAAGTAGTCAGGATTATAGGCATGAGCCATGGGAATTTTGGCTTTATCTGTCAGTTTAGTGGAGGGAAATAAATAGTGAAAAAAGCAACAAAATATAGACAAAGTTAAATACTCTGGACTTCTAGAGTGAGAAATGGTGACAACATGAGTAGGAAATCCATGTAAGAAATTAGTTGAATAACTTGTGGAGGAGATGGGGAAAAACCAGTTGTTTAAGGATACAGGTGGACCTGTTGCAACAATGAGAAGTACAAGTTGTCATGTCCAAAACGAGCTTTACAACGTCAGTGCGGGGGGGGGGGAGAGGGGGGAAGGTGAAGGATTGGGATTGGGATTGGGGGGGAGGGGGGAGGCTGGGAAGGGATGTGAAGGGTAAACAAAGGAGGAGGCTGCAATGCTTGGTAAGAAATGTACACATTATCCTGCCCATGTAATTGTAACTCCTCTGTACATTATGTTCACAAATAACATAAAATTAAATTAAAAAAAATTAGTTGAAGATGAAGGTATTTTAGTAGCACCTGTGTATATATATAGATTTACACTGAGGAGATCATTCATCTCAGAGGGGAATAGTCAGCTCCTTATCCTAACACAGACAATTTACCTCAAAGGAAAATATCTCCTGAATGGAAGCAGATTAGAGAAGCCAAAGACTATTCTCTATGTCTATTGTTCCCTAATGTTCTTAACTCAAATAACCCATATGTCAAAGTGGTATGTTTTGAGGTAACATATTCTGATCGTTCTCAGTTTCAAAGACTCCAGAGGATATAAGAGTAACAATGTAATCAGTGGGTAAAGTATTACCATTGCTTGATCAAACCTCAGAATGGAAGAAAAAACTCAGAATACTCACTAACCAGGACCTGAAAACACAGGGAACAGAAGTAACATGTGTTTGCAATTTCTATGTTGTATATTATGGAAGGGAAATCAAAAACTTCAAATGCCATGGTTAAAAAGGGAAAGCTGAAAGCCTTTCCTACCACTCACCAGTTCTAAAGGTGAAGACATAGGGGTCTGAACCAGTTAATGTCCACAGTGACCTGGATGCATGAATAGCTGAGTGTAGAGCTAAATGCTATTATCCATATGTGTGAATTAGGAGAAGCTTACAGAGGAAAAGAAGAGAAATTTCATTCAAAATTGTTACTGGATGAAGTTTTTAGGGATGAGAGTGTCCTGTACAGGTCTTAGTTCCTAGTCTTTTGGGTTCTGAACAAAATTGAATAGGACACAATAGATAAGTAGTAGTGAAGCCTAGGTTTATTGAATGTAAAATATCCTAGAGCGAATGCAGCAGTGGTGGGCTGAGCCTCAGTGCTATAGCACAGAGGGCAACACTGCTTCCGGCTTTTATGGGTAGAGACTAGGAAAAATGGATGGTACTGGGTATTTGGATAGAGCTATTCATGGATGTTAGGGAAAGGTTCCGCTTTGCTGGACAAATGTCTTGGTTACCAAAAAATGATACCAGTTAGGTTCACCACAGGAATTTTATCAGGTCTGAGGACAGTCTTTTGGAGGGATCTTAGGAAGTTCCTTAGGCAGAAGAGGACCTATGGGTGGATCTATGGAACGGGTTTTCTAATGGCCCTTCAACTATGGATCCTGGGCTGTCCTTCTGTTGCCCTGGCAACCATGGACTCTGCCTGCCCACAGATGGCTTAAACTGTGAGTGGGTGATCTCTCCTAAGGAGTGTCACTGAAGAGTTGCACCATTAATCCAATGGTTCCAAGAGGTCATCAAGAATTTCCACCCTTTTTTGGCTATCTGGCTAAAATCTTCAGGTTAATTCCTCTGTGGTTCTCAAATGGTGTCTCACTTCTATACTTTGTTTGCAAACGTAATTTTTCTGTGGAAAAAAATAAGTCCATTTACTCTGCGGTTCTTTCCTGTTGCCAAAAAGAAGCCCTCCTCCCAAACTCCTCCTAGACTTCAATATATCAGCAGAGATTATGTCAGTTCTTCACTCCTTACAGCCCCTTTGGCCTAGAGAGAGTGTCACCTGTTCTGTGTGCATAGTTTGTAAAGGAGAGTAAAAACATGACAAAGTAAATACAGGAAGGGATTACAGAACCAACAGGAGCTTTGGAATGCAAAGTAGAGTTGCCCATAATCTGGGAACAGGTAGTTGGAAATTAATAGTAATGTTTTAGATGAGGAACTATTTTTAAATTATGACCTCAAGTCTATACTTAGGTTCTTATAAAGGAAGCATACATTAGTAATTCACTGAGGTAAACTTCATTCTTAGAGACCTTGTGGTTGATGACAGTGTAGACCTTCCAGGTTCCACCACTATGAGGACAAGGGGGCTGCTACCTTACCAGCTGCCATTTTATCCTTGAGAAGGGATCTTCTGTGCAGAGTCCATTAGCGTGTCTCTGCTTTGTACAGGATGAGTAACCACATAAGACTTTATTCTGGTGCTCTGTCCCCATAAAATACCTTCAGGTAGCCTTTAATGACTATGTGGGTTTTTCAACGATATTTATCTTGGGGTAGAGATGGCCTTGGCTTTAGAACTTTAGAAATAATACTGAAAAGGTATACAGAGCAAAGGTATATACTGAGAAGGTATACACAGCATTGGCATAAACTGGCATAAATCTGGACACACAGACTAGTCTTTGATGGACTGGGTTTTTCTGTTAGTTCCTCTTACTAAAACTGGAATATGAACTAATATTGCCCCGAGTATCCACAGATACAATACTACAATGTTATCTTGTCCATGTCAAAGGCAGTTGCCTTGGGAGTCGATGTCTAGATGAACAACATACCTGAGAACCTGAGAACATACCAAGCTGAGAACCTGGCTCTTACTTCCTTTCCTTTCCTCCATTGCTTGGTCATCCTGTGTCTTAGGGCAGGGCCTTGTGAGCTAATGTAGATCAAAACTGAAAAACCTGCTCAGATAGAGTTTCCCAAATTTTCTCTTGACATATCCCTCCTGTAAGCCCACTGCCCCAACACCACACTCTGAATTCCCCAGCCTTCCCCTTGGGCTGTGCAGACATGGAGAATGATGAATGTGTTGGGCTGTAGGGAGCTCTGCAGAGCTCTGTCTCCTGGAGGAGTTTGGCTCCCTCTTTTCCCTTTAGTGGTAATTGGATGTCAGGATAACAAATGGAGGGTGGGGAAAGGAAACTATGGCCTTAAAATTTTAGTTTGAGAGTTTGTTTTTCCTAATGGTTTATTTATTTATTTTTAGAAAATTTGGCAAGAGAAGAAAATGTATCCTAATTTCTCAACTATAGTTACTAAAATTTCACTTTGTGGAACTTGACATAGACACTGCAGAAGAAGGACTTCCAAACTGACAATAGGGAACCAGAATGAATTTGAGACAGTGGTTAAAACACTTTCTTACAAGTTTGTTTATTTATTTGTCATTATGATCCTAAAATGATCTCCTGGATTTATATGCAAATATTAAAATACTTGTCCTACCTATAGTAGCATATGAGACTTTGATTGTTTTATCTTGGCATCTTCTATCTCCTGCCACAAAACCCATTCTTTCTCTCAGGGAACTGCCTCCAATTCAACTGAACTCTTCATTGGGTTTCTGGTGAAAATCCTCTCATCTACCTCTTGATTTGCTTTGATGCATTGATTTCCACTGCTGGTAATCAATATATTGTGTGGTTTTCCAAGGAACTTCCTCCATCAATGGAATTAGGACCACAGCCAAGCCTAATTATTTCATTCTGGGACTCCTTTTGACAACTTTGCAAAGAGAAACCCTCTTTATGATGGCTACCTGTAAAAATGGTGTAAGTCTACAGGTATAGTGACCAACATGAGCATTATGCCAATAAAAGGGAAATAGAAATGTGTTATGAAGAAAGAGAAAAAGGGACCATCATAATGTTTGAGTTGTAGAATGCAACCATATATGCCATCTGACTGTAAGGTAAGCCAATAGATTCCTTTTTGTTTAAATGTATTGGAATTAGATGAGTCTTACTTATAAATGAAAGAATTCTAATGCAGTCAACAAGTTAAATCAACTTTAACTTCAGATCTTTATCTCAGTCACACCTATTATTTAATCTTCTTTGTTGCTCCTTTCTGATTACAAGCCAGTACTATGGTCTGCTACAAGCTTCAAAGAGTATACCCTCCAGAGAGTACACTATTCTTTCTTGGGGTAGCATATTATCCAAAGTGTAAGAATCTTTATTTGGGAAGACTTTTTATTCTGCCAGTCCTGGGGCTTGAACTCATGACCTGGGCACTGTCCCTGAGCCATTTTTGCTCAAGACTAGCATTCTACCACTTGGGCCACAGCACCACTTCCAGCTTTTTCTGCTTATGTGCTTCTGAGAAATCAAACCCAGGGCTTCATACATGCTAAGCAAGCACTCTACCACTAAGCCACACTCCCAGCTCTTTCTGTTATTTTTTAAATTTCTTGTTGAAATCACATATGATTTATAAAAAATAAAATAAAATTAGCACAAAGATTTGCTGCATACCTTCACCAAGTTTCTCCAATTATTATCATCTTACCACAAATAAAGGGTTAATGTCAGCAAATTAATATTAATCCAATACTGTTAACTAACCTACAGACTTTATTCAAATGTCACCAGCTATTGCACTAATGTTCTGTGCCTGGTCAAGGTTCAAATTCAGGATCACATATGACATTTAGCTGTTACTTTAAGTATGATGGAGTCAGTCTAGCAGCATTCATCACCAATCTTAGTTTTTTCATGGCATGGCCTTGACACTGTTGAAGAGCACTCAATATAAATTGAGTTTTTACGCAATTTCCCTCATATTTGGGTTTGTACAATGGTGACTAAATTCACCTAACACATTGTTGGCAAAAAGAGCACAGCAGGGATATCTTTCTTTACATGCTTCATCAGAAAGTACACCGCAGTGCACAGAATGTGTCAACAGAGATTTCTGTGAAAGAACAAATATTTTAGGTGTTGGGCACCAAACAGAGTCTTTGTAGTTTTCTTTGTGTGTTTGTGGGTTGTATGTATATGAAATAATGAAAGCCAAAGACCTATTTATGGCTCCTGGCTGTACAGAAATAGGCTGAAGGCTGAATCTAGACCATGGTCCATAAGACCTCCATTGTAGAAGAAAGAATTTGGGTAACTGGCATGCTTCTATGTCAACATCTCTTCACATGTTGGCTTTCTACTTTGCTCAGTAAAAGCTTTAGTCCTTACCTAACAACAACAACAACAACAACACAGACAAACAAACAAAAACCCTCCACAAGCCAGAAACAGAACTAATGGGTGTGTGGGTATGTGTGGCACACCCACCCACAAGAGATTTATTTTTTAGAATTTGGTTCTCATAATTGTGGAAGGTGACAAGTCTAATACCTGCAGCACAGACAGGGTGGGGAGCAGGGAAACACTGGCATTGCAGTTGATGTTGAAACATCTGCTGACTGATTTTTCCTTGTGCTAGTATAAGAGCTGTCTTTTAGCTGATCTCAGCTAATAACCCACAATATAAAGGATGATTTGCTTTACTCAAAGGCTACTAGTTAAATATTCATTACATCCACATTACGCTTATAGAAACATGAAGAATAATATTTGATTAAATATGTGGGAACTACGGCTTAGCCAAATTGAAACATAAACCCCTGGAAAAGCCGTTGGGACCCTCTTGGTTAAGGCCCAGTTTCTTTTTCCTACCACTGTCCCATTTGATAATGGTGCTCATTCTAGGCTCTAAAAACTTTCTTGTGTATTAGAATCACCTGAAGGGTATTCTGAGGTTCATACCCAGACTTTCTTACTTAGTGGGGCTGGGGTGGTTCCTAAGAACTTGAAAGCCTAAAAAATTTCCCTGTGATAGTAATGCTGCCAGCAAGGGGCTCACACTCAGCACTACTGGTATGGTCCTCTTGCCACCCAGGACCTTCCTCTAGATGCTTTGTCTTCCAGGAAGAATCTTTCTTCCAAAGTCTGCGTACAATTTGCTGTTTGTAAGTACTTAATTATCAATGTGATTATAAAAAGATTGAATGATTAAAGAAAGACCTATTTTGTAGCATGTATTGCTCTCCAATGTACAACTTTTCTTCTCCAATATGCAATTCCTCCTCCTCCTCCTCTTCTCCTTCTCCTCCTCCTCCTCCTCCTGCTCCTCCTCCTCCTCTTTCTTCTTCTCTTCTTCCTCTTCTTTTCTTCTTCTATCTTCCTTCTCCTCCTCCTCTTCTCCTCTGTCTCCTCCTCTCCCTCTCTTCCTTTCTTTGTTTTGTGCTGAAACTGAGTCTAGAACTCAGGGCCTTACACACTCACTTGGCTTTTCTACTCAAGGCTGACACTCCACTACTTGAGCCACAGCTCCACTTCAGACTCTTTACTCTTTAATTGGAGATAAGAGTCAACCAGGTTTTTCTGCCTGGACTGATTTTGAACTGAAATCTTCACATCTTTGCTTCCTAAGTAGCTAAGATTATAAGCATAAGCCACCAGAGCCCAGCCTATAATGCTTCTTAACTCATTTTGAACTAACATTTTGCCCCTAAATCCATATTCAGCTAGCCAATGTAAGCTAGCTCAGTGAACCACCACTTGGGTGCTATCTTCATGTCTTTGCTCAATGCTCTCCTTTGAAGGGCTTTTCTAATCACCCAATAAAACAACCCAACTCTTCCCCATTCTCTCTTTCATTAGTTTATTGCATTTATGTCTATCATGACAGGTTTATATTTTTATGTTTCCATTCTCCCTTACTAAGTAGTTAGTTGCTTTCAAGAAGGTAAGCTGGGGCTGGGACAGCGGCTCAGTGGTAGAGTGCTTGCCTTGTATGCATGAGGCCCTGGGTTTGATCCCTCAGCACCACTAAACAGAAAAGGTTGGAAGTGGTGCTGTGGCTCGAGTGGTAGAGCACTAGCCTTGAGCTGAAGAGCTAAGAGACAGCGCCCAGGCCCGGAGTTCAGGCTCCACAACCGACCAAAAAAAAAAAAGAGAGAAAGAAAACAAAGAAGGTAAGCTGTTTTTCATCTCTTTCTATCAAGGATAGAAAAGGATACATGTCAGGGAAAAGGCAATCTGTAACTACTTGCTTCATGCAGGAATGAATGCATACACTTATGTATTTGCTTATTGTCTTTCTCCTGCATTCTACACTGATATTTCTAGCTTGTTCCACACTGTTTCTTTACCCCTTGTATACAGCAAATAGGAAATAAATAATTCGTGGTAATTTAATAATCAAGTTGTGGTGAGCATCACACGAAATAATGATATATTGAAAGCTGCTAAGAATGTGTGAAATTATTATACAAATTTTTTAAAAAGCTGTAACCTTATCCAGATTGTAAATGGAAGAAAAAAATTGTACCACTAGATACAAGAGAAATCTGGAGCCGGGTATCGGTGGCTCATGCCTATAATCCTAGCTACTCAGGAGGCTGAGATCTGAGGATCACAGTTCAACGCCAGCCTGGGCAGGAAAGTCTGTGAGACTCTTATGTCCAATAAATCACCAGGAAACCGGAAGTGGCCTGTGGCTCAAGCAGTAGAGTGCTTGCCTTGAGCTGAAGAGCGCAAGGACAGCACCCATGCCCAGAGTTCAAGCCCCACGACTGACAAAAACAAAACAAAACAAAACAACAACAACAACAAAAAAAGAGATCTGGGAAGATCTCTCTCCTATTTTAAGAATCCGATTTTCCAATGGGAAGAAACAAAGTTAAGTTAAACTTTCATCCTCAAGTTTCTTCCAGGGAAAACCCAAACTGAAGAACACAGTTAAGAAGCATGTTACTGCTTTTGTTGACTACTCTTTAGGAGTCCATAATTGAAGAAGTTCTGACCTTCACACAAGTTATGAGAGCATAATACTGATGGGACTAATAATCCATGAAACCCAAAGGGGGCAAAGAATCCTAAGCATCAAGACCCAAACACACAGTTCTTTCTATTTCTCTACAAGTTGGTTTTGTCAGATGATGTCCCTGAAAAGGCAAAACTGTTCAGGGAGCCTGGTGGGTGTCAGTTCAAGAAATATGGGCAACTCATCTGCATATCTTTTAGTGACCTTCCAGAATGACAGCCAAGCCACCAACGCTTCCCTGTTTGCAAATGATAGAGATCTTATTCCTGGGGACGGCAGGATTGATGTGGCAGCCGCAGTACCATTAGACCTGGAAGATGTTCTGTTCTCATTATTGTCTCCTGGCAACATAGCACCAGATGCTGCTGTGAATATTAATGATCCTCATTCACGTAACCTTTAGTTCCTTCCTCTGCTTGGAGCAGGCTGCAGCCAGGGACTGCTGCTATCTGCTTCTATAGTCTCCATCTCAACAAATCTTTTCTTCTCTCCATTTGAGAAAAGAATTATTAATGAGATTTTTATCAAAGGAAAGGGTTTCTACTCTGTAGAGATGCTCACTTTTCAAGCCATATATCCCATTTCCTATGAAAGATAACAGCACTTCTGTTCTGCCGGGATTCGTCTGTGATTGCTTTCATGGACGTTATCTGTGGGTTGGAATATGTAATTTGTCTAATGTGTTTGCTTCTTCATGTGTGGGGTTTAAAAACAAACACAATTGGGCAAAAGGGGAAATTAAATATTACTAAAATCTCAATGGGCTTCATACTTCTTATCAGCTTCCAACAACCTTAGAGATGGAGTAAAGTATGCAATAACAGCTCACACCAGACTATGTTTGATGTCTAGCTCTTCATCTTCTCACACTAGTACATACCATTAGAAAGGCAAAGCATAGCCAATTGCTTCTGCTTCCTTTGGCTCTTTGTTTTCTTTCTTTAGAGCCTGTAACACATTGACCAGAGGTTATTTTGGAAGGCAGTTCAAAGCACTGAACATGGTAAGTACTTTCTTTGCCCTTTCTCCTTCCCTTTATTTCTTCTTTCCTCTAATTTACAATAAGAGGTATAAGAGTCCTTGTCTACCCCTAAACCCTGGCTCTGCTGTTGATGTGTTATGGGATTCCTAGTGAGCTCTTTGACCTTGCCGAGTCACGTATTCATCTCTGTAAAAGCACTTACTGTACCCCAATGGTTGCCAGATAAATTGGCAATGTAAATGAAATGCTTAGCTCTGATGCATAAGGAGAATGGAATAAAATGGTGGCCTGATATGGTAGGTTGTTATAATCAATGGTTCTCAGTGAGACATGCTTTTATGTATGGGTATTATTTAAATTGATCCTAGACATGGCCGTGAAGCTATTCTTGCTAATGAGACATCAATACGTGTGATTGAAGAAGTGACTTGTGCTTCTGAGCCTTCTCCCTGGGGATTGGTGCCACCATTACATAAGGAAGTTTAGTCTTCTACCCTTGAGAATGAAAGAACATGTGGAGAGAGGCCCAGCAAACCCTGAGGCTTGATGAAGAAGCTCATACAAGACCAGCCTGGGGCAGAGGAACCACACAGCCAACCAAAAACTATGAGAAAAAAAACTTATAAAAAATTTTAACCTCCCAAATTTTGGAAACCTTCAAGGCTAACAGATTGATAAGTTTCTGGATAGCTTTGTAAGTGTTGTCATATTTAAAATACATGATAATTCTGAGGGAAGGGTAATTTTTAACCATCCTACAGAGGATAAGTGCAAGCTCAAGGATCCTAGGCAAGTGTCTCTGCCTCTGTCAGAATCTCCAGGGTAATGGCGGAGGGGGCATTCAAGATGTATGGTGGAATAAGGTTTCAGAGGGAAAGTATCCTTTCATTTAGATCCTATATGTTGGATGGCTTGGTATTGGCTTTTCTAGTTTTTTTGGTTGTTGTTGTTGTTGTTGTTTTCCTTTATTTTGTCAGTCCTGGAGCTTGAACTCTGGGCCTGGACATTCCCTCATCTTTTCAGCTCAATGCTCGCGCTATACCACTGGAGCCACAGTGCCACTTCCAGTTTTCTGGTGGTTCAGTGGAGATAAGAGTCTCATGGACTTTCCTGCCCAAGGCTGGCTTTGAACCTTGATCCTCAGATATCAGCCTCCTGAGTAGCTAGGATTATAGGCGTGAGCCACCAGCATCTGGCTGGAATTGGCTTCTCAAATGTGCAGTCAAGGAAGCATGGTTTGAGCTGAGAAAATGAGCCAATGAACCAACCCATCTTACCTCTCATCCTGGCAACAGCTTCCGGTCTGATACTGCTGGTCCCCGTGGGTGGCCTTGTGGGTAGGCTACAGTCACTTCCCAGGTCAACAGAGGAAGAGAAGCTCCTGAAAACACCTACTCTTGAGAGCAATAGGCTGTTTTGTTTTTGTTTTGCCTGTCAGTGGAATAACTTGTAACATAGCCTAAATGGCCCACAAATTTAAAACATTAGAAAAACATTCTTTTTGGTTATGCTTTGTAGATTTTAAAAGTATCTTTAAAAATTCAGATATGAAAGCCAGGTGCCAATGGCTCACTCTTGCAATGCTAGCTACTTAAGCTGAGATCTAAGGATCTCAGTTTGAAGCCAGCACAAGCAGAGAAGTCTATTAATCACCAAAAAATCCATAAGTAAAGTTGTGGCTCAAGAGCACTAGCCTTGAACAAAAAGGCTTAGGAATAGTGCTCAGGCACTGAGTTCAAGCCCCAGGACCAGCACACACACACACACACACACACACACACACACACACACACACACACACACACACACACACACACTCTCACACACACAAAACAAACAAAAAACCCCAAAAGGTTTATTCTCTTTTGCACACCATGCTTTTGGACACCATGCATTTATATACTAAAATGGTAGTTAAACATTGCTTTGTCCCAGTCAATCCTTGGTTCACTCCACAAATTATACCCAAAGGGACTAGACTGCAGTCCTGAGAGTCTGAAAACTAGTGATGGGCAGGACTTCTCTGGCCAGGAAAATTCCTCCCCCAATTTGCTCATGAGAATAAACCCCTTCCACCTACCTCTGTTGGTTAACCATTTTTCCTGTTCTATGCAAGAACTAGATTGCTTTGCATGTTTCTGGTGGCAAATACAGGAAGGTCTCTGCAACTATGCACAGTGATCCTGAATATACATAAGCTATTACATCTTGATGAAGTATCACAGTAGGACTTATAAAAGTAAAAATATTAACAGGAATAGCTAAATAACTTGGTTTCAAAGTCAGACTCTACACTTTTGAAGGCTATGACAAATTTCACATTCGTTTATTCCACTAGCTTTGTGTGTGTGTGTGTGTGTGTGTGTGTGTGTGTGTGTGTGTGTGTGTGTGTGTGTGTGTGTGTGTGTTTAAAACATGCCACCAGGAGGTTGAGAGCTGAAAGCCAGTCCAGGCTAGAAAGTCTGTGGAAATTTTATCTACAATTAATCACCATAAAAGCTGTAGGTAGAACAGTAGATCAAGTAGTAGAGTGCTAGCTTTGAGCAAAAAATACTCAGGGACAATTCCTAGGCCATAACTTCAAGCCCTAGGACTGACACAAGAAAGAAAGAAAGAAAGAGAGGGGGGGAGGGAGGGGGGAGGGAGGGAGGGGGGAGAAAGGAAGGAAGGAAGGGAGGAAGAGAGGAAGGAAGGGAGGGAGGGAGGGTGGAAGGAAGGGAGGAAGAAAGGAAGTAAGGAAAGAAAGGAAGGAAGGAAGAAAGGAAAAAAGGAAGAAAGGAAGGGAAGGAAGAAGCAAAGAAAGGAGGAAAGAAAGGAAGAAAGGAAGAGAAGGAAGAAAGAAAGAAAGAAAGAAAGAGAAAGGAAGGAAGAAGAAAGGAAGAAAGAAGGAATGGAAGGAAGGAAGGAAAGAAAGAAGGAAAGAAAGAAAGAAAGAGAGAGAGAAAGGAAGGAAGGAAGGGAGAAAGAAGGAAGGAAGAAAGAAAGAAAGGAAGGAAGGAAGGAAGGAAGGAAGGAAGGAAGGAAGGAAGGAAGGAAGGAAGGAAGAAGGAAGGAACATTTTTCCTCTAAGAGAATTATAGCCCTTCCTTAGGGCTATATGGCTTATGATATAGTTGGATTTCAGCTCTATGTTATCCCTTTTTGTTTTCTAGTTCTCAGAGCCTCATACTCTCACTCAGTTTGCTTGCTCATGGTTGCTACTACCACTTGAGCCCTGCCTCCTGCTAGACTATTTGCTTAAATTGGAAATGGAGCCTACTGGACTTTTCTGGACCAGTCTGGCTTCAAATCTTACCCTCCAGATTTCAGCCTCCTGAGTAGCTAGGATTACAGGTTACTGATATGTGAGTTCCAACTCAACTTGAGATTGTCACAAGATTGTCCTTCTAGACAACCTATGCAACTAGGAGGTCATGGCTACTGTCTGTCCTCATTGTTCTCCAGATATAAATGTTATGGATGAGGCAATAATTTGGCTGGCTTATGCATGAATTCAAACAAATTGTGTCTATCATCTGGGATATGGTCTTATTACTTGCCTTTAAAAATTAACCAAATAAAATACTTAATTTAAGGAGGAGAAAAAAAAGAAGAGTCTAAATGTTCTTAGTGTTCTTAGGTACAAGAAAACTCAACTTCTGATTTGTGCTGCTCCACTAAAAGACATTATATTTTATTAATGTGTTTTGCCCTTTCTCCAGAGCAATTGACTATATCATATGTCATAAGACAAAATCACATTTATTCCCAATAATTTAAAGCTCAAGTTTGAGCCAAAAGAACCCAGAAAGGGGAAAAAATGATTTCTTGCTCCAACTGTCAAAATGAATTGCACTGTTCCCAAGTGGGGACATGGCCCTTTAGACCAGAAGGGTACACACATTTACCCAATGAATGGAAAAATAACATTGAAATTATGTCTAGTTCATTTTCTCTGGCTTTGATTAGAGATTAAACAACTCCCAAAGAATGGTGAAAGTGAGAAAATATACATTCCCCATGTGTTAGAGCAGATGGTGTATGGAAACTCAATGAACTGATGACAAAATACATACCCATAGTATCGACACTTATTGGTGTAAGGAGAATTCTGAAGATCTAATTGGTCTTGATAATGAACAGACAATCATTTGGCTTCATTATTTTAACTGGAAATGGAAAGAGAACTTGCTCCCTGGTTTGAGAAAAGAATTTTAGAACTACCCACACACTTCCTGCAATTGCACCATTACTTTCAGTGAAAATGGCAGGTCAGGAAATCTTCATTTTCATATGCCATCGCTAAAACAGCAAACACTGCTTTGCCTTTTTCTCTGTCAGATACACAAACACACACCTTTCAGTCCATCATAATTTAACCTAACAGCTTCATTCAGCCCAATTGTCCCTTTTATAGTGGAGAAATGAGTGGAGACAAGATGTTTTTTCATCTATCTGAACTCTAAAAAGTTGAGACAGAGGAAGTGGTGCTGTGGCTCAACTGGTAGAGTGCTCGCCTTGAGCTGAAGCTGAGGGGTAGTGTGCACCCAGGTCCAGAGTTCAAGCTCCACAACCGACAAAAAAAAAGTTGAGACAAGCTCCAATTTAAGCTGTTATGCTTAATGGACACCATGGGTGGTATGCCTCTATCCAATTCCAATCACCAATCTTCACTGGTTGAGGACCTATAAGGTCACTGCTCTATCTGATGACCTTCTCTTTATCTTATGACTGGACCAGGTTAGAGATACCACAGTTAATTGGAGCATGACTTAGTGGTCAATATAGATGAGAGTTGGAGGATAAATACCACAGGTTCCTCATTCCTCCAGTGGTATGACTCTGAGGTGTGCTCCAGATGGTCTCTTCTCCTGGAGGCCCACTGAGATGGCTTGCTAGAGAAGACACCAGACATGTAGTTAAGTTTGTTCTCAGATAAACAAGGGACACTTTTTAAATTAAGTCTATCCTAAACATTAGACAGAACAATGTTATCCTAACAATTACAGATTGTTCACCAGAAATCAAATCTAACACACACACACACACACACACACACACACACACACACACACACACACACACTATTGATAAGTAATTCTATCCCCAAAGGATTTCATGTCCACATGGTGACTGATTGAGCTTACAGCTTGTTTGGAAATGCTTATCCATATCACTTCATTTCATTTACTGATGCTCCCTGGAATTCCGTCTGCCTTAGGTTCCAGGAACCTAAGGAACAGAGCCTGATTTGGGGATTCTTGCACATGTGATTCATTGAGGGTGTGCTTTAAGATGAAGCCTATAATAAGAAAGGGAAGCAGGATAGGTCAGGGGAACAAGCTGAGCATGGAGGTGGTATTATTCTGAGTTAGCTTGAACCTTATAGGCAGTTCTGGATCTTGACAGACATCACAGGGTTCTAAGACCTTGAGTTTGAAGAGTGGATCCTTTGCCCCATTCCACACCTCATTCCACCACTGGATAGAGAGAAATTGGCAAAGTCTTACAACCACCTAGGACACTACCCAAACAACTTGTTGTTTTTTTTTTTTTTTTTTTTTTTAGTTTTTTTTTTTTTTTTTTTTTTTTAATTTTTTTTATTGTAGAGATACTATACAGAGGGTTACAGTTACATGAGTGAGGTAATGAGTACACTTCCACTTCCTCTTGAACATTGTTACCCCCTCCATTGTTTTCCCCCTACCATCCCCTCCCTCCCTCCCTTCCCCAAGGTTCTTTTTTTTTTTTTTTTTTGATCGTGATTAAGTGATTACTTAATTTCCGGAAATTCACAGTATTGTGGAATAATGATGCTCATTTAAAGTCACAAGTTCATTCTAACTTTCCTGGAGCAAATTGTCTATCACAGTCTGTAATATATAACGGTGCTCATATGTTATATACCATATATGTGATCAGCAGCATGGGGATATTTAGTAGTGGTTCAACCAGATGAGTGGGAGTTCTTTGTTTCTTAAGTCCTGTTAGTTTTGTCATATCACCTAACATTTTGGATTCATCATCCACTTATCAGGGAGACCATGTACTGTTTGTCTCTTCGTTCTTGGCTTACCTCGCTCAACATGATTCCTTCTAGCTCCATCCATTTCCCTGCAAATGCCATTATTTTGTCATTTCTAATGGCTGCATAATATTCCATTGTGTATAGATACCACAATTTTTGGATCCATTCATCTGTGGTGGGGCATCTAGGTTGTTTCCATATCCTAGCTATTGCGAACAGTGCTGCAATAAACATGGAGGTGCACGTGTCCTTGTATATTGGTTCCTGTTGTTCAGGGTAGATGCCTAGAAGTGGTATGACTGGGTCGTAAGGGAGGTCAATCTTTAGCTTTCTAAGGACCCTCCAGACTGCTTTCCAAAGTGGTTGTATGAGTGTACATTCCCACCAGCAGTGTAATAGCGTTCCTCGTTCTCCACATCCCCTCCAGCATTTGTCGTTGGCTGATTTGTGGATGTGGGACATTCTGACTGGGGTAAGGTGGTATCTCAGGGTTGTCTTTATTTGCATTTCCTTCACCACCAGGGATGATGAACATTTCCTCATGTGTTTCTTTGCCATTTTTATTTCTTCATTTGAGAAGTCCCTCTTTAGTTCCCTTGCCCATTTAGTAATTGGTTTGTTGGGTTTGGGAGGGATTAGTTTCTTGAGTTCCCTGTATATACAGGATGTTAACCCCTTGTCTGATATATTGCTGGTAAATATTTTTTCCCAATTAGTTGGTTGTCTTTCTAGCTTGGTTGCGATAGCTTTATCTGTGCAGAAGCCCAAACAACTTGTTTTTACATTTTTGTCTTGGGGTATGTTTTGGGGAAAGTTGTCCCCCAAACACCAACCTATTAGTAATTGACAACTCTCAGGTCCTCAAAAGTAATCATTTTCTTCAGGACTATGGATTCTTGGAGTAATGGGCTGAAACTTACTTGACCAAGAAATATTTCTTAAATTTTTGCCTGGCACCAATGGCTCATGTCTGTATGTATTCCTGGCTACTCAGGAAGCTGAGATCTGAGGATCACAGTTTGAAGCCAGCCCAAGGAGGAAAGTCTGTGATACTTTGATCTCCAAATAACCACCAAAAAGCCAAAAGTGAAGCTGTAGTTCAAGTGGTAGAGTGCTAGCTTTGAGCAAAAAAGCTCAGGGATAGTGCTTAGACCCCAAGTTTAGGCCTCAGGACCAGTGTGCTGGCACATGTGTGCACATGTGTATACACACACACACACACACACACACGCACACAAAGTTATATAATACATGGAAGCAAATGAATACATCTTTGATATAAAGAGGAATGAAAATCATATGGTCATACAGTACATATTAAAATGTAATAAACTGGACAGTATAATAGGTTATTCATTTTCAAAATGCAGTGAATAAAAATCACCAAGTTCATGTCTCAAAAGCATGTTCCTAACTTTGCAGGGGCTTTAGTCAATAAATAAAGCACAGGATCTCAGAAAGTTCTACCGAATGTCATGTCAGATGGTAACAGTCAAGAGATAGAAGTTGAGGCATGATGACAATTTTATTTCTTGAAATATTCTCCCAGTGGTTTTTCCTTTTCATTAGATGGCTCATTGTGTCCAGGAAATGAGCAGCACTGTCAGAAATTTTGTGAAGGCCAGAAGATCCTCTTGTCAAAGCTACCATTGGTTAGGTATCAAGATGCTGCCTTTTTTTTTTTTTTTTTTTTTTTTTTTTTTTGCCAGTCCTGCCACTTGAACTCAGGGCTTGGGCACTGTCTTTGAGCTTATTTTGCTCAAGGCTAGCACTCCACCACTGGAGTCACAGCGCCACTTCTGTTTATGTGGTACTGAGGAATCAAACCCAAAGGTTCGTGCATGCTAGACAAGCACTCTACCACTAGGCCACATTCCCAGCCCCAACACTGCCTATCTTAAAGAAGCTGATCAACACAGCTAACTACCGTGTGAGCACCAAATCTTGAGGGAATGGACACCGGGACAGGAGGAACAGCAGATGGAACACTAAAGCAGCAAGTGTCAATGCATTCAGCTTGAGAGGGGACAGTACACGCAGCCCATGGAAGGCAGGAGCAGGAGACATGGACACAGGACTTGAGCGGAGTTCACTCAAGTAGAGTTTTCAAAACATTAGAGGCAAACACACACACACACACACACACACACACACACACACACACACACACAACACTGTTGAACAAAGAAAAGTCACCTTGCCCATCTTGGCTGGAGCCAGGTTTCTGTGTCATCGTTTTCTATAAAGGTGGAATGGGATTTAAGAAGCTGAATTGCCTTTGACTTTCAGGGACAATGGTTAGCTTGTTTTATAGTCATTCCACTTGATAGTCCAACTATTTCACTCATGACACATCATCCTAGCCAATGCATATGCTTTTCTTTTGTTCTAGTGATGTAAAAAAAAAAAAGGAGATCTTCAAGACAGGTCTGAAGGTATCAGTGAACAAGTATTTCCAAATCTTTATGCTTCCATTAATATGTATGCTAATGAGCTCCCTTTCATCATTTTCTTGAGATTGACTACTACCATCAAAATTTCTGCTGAAGCATAGATCATTAAGCCTTCTTGGGCCTTTGTTGTACTATCTAAAGCAAATGTGATCCCAGTTTTCTTCATTCAGATTTCCAGCCTCAACTTTTTACAGTAGGATGCCAAGCCCATGCATTGATTCAAGGGACATCCAATTAGGTGGCTTCACTTGGACCCAGCAAATGTGGTGCTAGTGATGGATGAGCATATGATAGAAATCACTAGGCTACTTCGGTAGTAGAGGGTTACAGGCAGCTTTTTCTAGAAAAGGATGGTTTCCTACTGCACAGACCCACCACTTTTCTAATCCTGCCCTCTTCCTTTATTTCCCAAAGTCATATTCTCAAAGCAATCACTCAGTGTAACTTCTTTTCCCCTGTGCGGTTATTACTTTTGCCCCTTTCTGAAATGATCATCATCAACTGCTAAATTTCCATACTATTATAATTCTCAGAATATCTTAAACCTTCATTGAAGCATGAGTTTCCACCTTGCTTTCAGCCCAATCATCCGTCAAGTCTGTTTAGCAGTAGCAACAATGGCTGGTTCATGATTTCACTCCTTTCATTTCTCTTGCTGCCCACCTTCTGGAAGCGACACCGGTGAGCAGTGAAATGCCCAAATAATGACAGACAGGTGGGGACAGATTGGAGGCAGAAGCCAGGGTGTTGAATAATGAGACTTTGAATAGCAAGACCTGACTTAACCAGAGATTTCCTGAGCAGACTGGAAGGGGAGGAAAGGACCCTGCTGGCTGGGAGCAAGGATGTTGATCCACAGGTCGACACCACAGGATTCACTGGTCTTGGCAGGATTATAAAGGCTCCAGTTTCACTTGAATAAACTCTTCTTGAACACTGTCTCCAGTGTATTTCCACAAATTTGTTTTCTCAGAGTGCTCAGAATTCATTTCTTTTTGGTTCTCCTCCTGCTCAAAGCAAGGAGGAACCCAAGGGATCCAGCTTCTCATTGTAAAATAAACACAATTCTTTTTGGACCAGCTGAGCCTGAAAGAAAATGAAGCCAAAGAATGAATAAGACACAAAGCTAAAGCAAATCAAATTGTTGTGAGACCTCTCTCACACTCTTCTCTCTGCCCTGGTTGAACACAAGTAGATGGATACATTGTCACTGATCTTAACTGCCAAGAATTGGTCTGCGTGGTTACTTACAATGCATTTTATTATAGGTTTGTTTTTAAAGACTTTTCTGTCTAAAATCATGGCCCTTCTCTTTCATTATCCTTAATCTCAGTGACGGTTTAATAAAGATTTGCCCACAAAGCTGGCAATGACAGATGACATTATAAAAATGGACTGCCTCAGGGTTGTATTCAGCATCTTGGTTTTTGCCAGTTGATATAAATGATGAGTCTCAACCTCTCAACCTGACTCCATGCACTCTAATGATTCAGACCCTCTGGACTTGGTCCATAAAAGATGTCCTATCAGCCATAGCTGGGATTCAGACCTCAGCCATATGCTTCCCTAAGTCAAAATATCTTCCTTTCTACCATTGAGAATGTCTTGTGACTGAGCTCAGCTTCCTCTTGCTTGTCCCACGGGTCTATTAGAGAAGCTGGTGTCTGGAATCTTTAGGTGTAACATGTTCAGTTCCTGAGTCAGTCCTGTCCAAGGGTAGACAGGCAGGCTCTCACTGGCCATATCCCATTAACAGAGAGAAAGAAACTTCCCTTACCTTCCTATATTTTGGTATCAGGCCCGAGAAACTAATATAAGAGAGCTTAGTAAGAGAAAAGCATATACATTTTTGTTTAATATTTACAATATAATGACAAGCCGAAGAAGCAGTTAGGACTAAGAACTATTATACTTTTTAATGGAAGAAATGAGAAGTGTTCAGAGAGAGAGAGGGGGGTTTATATTAGGGGCAGTAAATTGTGAGACCATGACAAGAAAAAATATCTAGGGGAAACTAATGGATGACGAGGATTCTTGTAGCAGATTTGTTTGTGTACATCCATTTGGCATGAGCTCTAGTCTCTGGCTATAAGAATATCTTTCCTTTCCTGCTACAGGGAGGGCCCTTTTCTCATGGGTAGAAAAGGAGGCAGAATCCTTTCTTGCCTCTGCTATTTCTCTAATTCTTTTAGCTCAAAATATGCAGGGCAACACATTTTGAAGTGGTATATTCTGGTTCTATTCACCACCACCAGAGTAAGTGGTTGCTTTTATTGTCCTGGCCAAATGAAATCTCATTCTGATTGTGATTTGTATTTCCTTCTAATTAATCCCAATCCCCCTCATTCATTCTTATTGCATTCCTTCTCTTTATTTTCTTTCTTTCCTTGCCTTTTGTGGTACAGAGGATGAAACTTGAATGTTAGGAAAAGGTCTCTGCCACAGAGCTACATTCCAACATATTGGATTCCTATACTTACTCTCTTATATGTAGGAATTGGTCTTGAAAGCAGATATTCTGAGGTTTTTTTGTTTGTCTTTTGGTTAAATTCCCACACTAATACTTAGCACTGTATTATGGATTAAGTGGTCTTTTTGAAAGAAGAAAAATAATTTGGAAACTATTTTGAAGTGTATTATTACTTTTTAATAAAAGAGAGTGGGTACCTGGAAGGGTGTAGAGCTATTGTGACTGAAACAACGAAATGTGATAAAGGAACTGGGGATTGTGACATGAATCCAGGGAAAAGGGGTAGAGGGAATGGGGGGAAATGATGGAAGAGATGGCTCTGAGCAAGAAGAACTGGACACTTAAATGTACCTGTTGAATCGTAACACCCTTGTATTATAATCAGAGGATTAAAAATAAAACAATAATACATGAGTACCCAAACCAATTTTCATTTAATCAGACTCCAACAGTAGCTCACTCACCTCTTGGTGATGGTTTCATAAAATTGCAAGCAAAGTGAGAAAATAGAGAATTTGTGAACTTATGAAAGTTGTTTTGATTGAATTCTATGTTACATGCACAGACAAGGATATTTTAACAATATCCACATCTGTCCCAAACTATTTTTTTCTTTTTCACTTCTACCTCTTTTTCCAAATTTGACCCCACCCATTTCCCCAGAGTTCTTGATGATGGTTATCAAAGAAAAGTCAAAGTCTTGTACTAAATGAAGGCCATATTGAATGTTGAAAAGGCTGTCTTGTTTTGTTTTCAAATTCACAACACTCCTGGAAAGGCAGTTAGAAAACCACAAAGTCAACATCTCTGGGATGAAAGCTATTGATAGACCATAAGCTAAGTTCCATGAACTTTCTCAGCCCCATCACTCACTTCTCTTCCCAGTATCCTCATACAGGATGCTTGTCATTATCATTATTATTGCTTTGTTAGTACTGGTATCTGAATTCAGACCCTTGCATGTGCTAAGCAGGTATCCTATTATTTCTTGGTTTTTGTTGTTGTTGTTGTTTTTGTTGGTCCTGGGGTCTGAACTCTGGGCTTGAGTGCTGTCCCTCAGTGTTTCAGCTCAAGGCTAGCACTCTACCACTTGAGCCGCAGTGCCACTTCTGGCTTTTTCTGCTTATGTGGTGCTGAGGAATCGAACCCAGGGACTCATGCATGAAAGGCAAGCACTCTACCACTGAGCCACATTCCCAGTCCGTGTTCTATCATTGAACTTTGACTCCAGATTTTTTTTGGACTGGTTATTTGAGATAAGATTTTACTTCCTGCCTGATAGAGTGCTTGAACCGTCATCTATTTTAGGTTTCCTCATGGTAGCTGGGAAAACAGATGCATGCCACCATGCTTAGTTTCTTTCTGTTGAAAATAGACTCAAAAAAATGTTTCTGAGATGGAAGCTGGGAGCTCAGGCTCGTAATCCTAACTACCCAAGAGGCAGAGATTGGAGGATCATGGTTTGAAGCCAGCCCTGGCAAGAAAGTCTGTGAGACTTGTATCTCTAATTAATCACCAAAAATACTGGAAGCAGAGCTGTGAATCAAGTAGTGGAGTGCTGGTCTTGAGCAGAACAGCCCAGGAACAGCACTCAGGTCCTGAGTTCAAGCCCCAGGACCTGCACCAAACAAAATAACAACAACAAACTTTTCTGTCTAAGCTGGTCTGGAATTGCAGTCCTTCTGGTCTCAGCTTTCTATGCAGCTGTGATGACAGATGCGTGCCATTGTACCCGGCTATTCTTTTTTGGTTTTGTTTTTTTTTGGGGGTCCAGTTGTGGGGCCTGAACTCTAGGCCTGGGTGCTGTCTCTCAGCTCTTCAGCTCACGGCTAGCATTCTACCATTTGAGTCACAGTGCCACTTCCGGCTTTTTTCTTTTTGCTTATGTGGTGCTGAGGAATCGAACCCAGGGCCTCAGGCTTGCAAGGCAAGCACTCTACCACTGAGCCACCTTCCCAGCCCCTGTACCCAGCTATTCTTGAGAGGGGTCTTATGTGTTTATCTAGGTTGGTTGTGACATATGTTTTCCTATATCTTAGCCTCCCAGGTAGCTAGCATTGAGCCACTGGCACTCAGCTTTTGCAGAAACATTTAAAGATAAAATTGTGCAAAAAGTAAAAAATGAAGCAGAAAACTAAGTGATGGATAATATGCTTATGTGGTAGGTAGGCTGTTATGTCTATAAACTGGGTCAAGTAGAAGTTAAATTTTAATAGTTGTTCTAAAACCTTCTTGCCTCTTCTCCACATTCACAGCAATTTATAATTTTATTAGACTTTTTTTATTAGAGTCACTGTTTTACCATATTCTTGTCAGAGCTGTATCTTTTTTATTTTTTATTAATCAACCTAGTGGTTGGTTAATAGTTTGCTCTATTATAACCAGTAAATTTGGTAAATACTAATAGCAATAGACCTAAACATAAGTAAAAACACCCTGTGTTCTATTGTTTAAGTTAATCTTCTTTTCTGGTGTGTAGAAGTATTTCAAAATATTAGAGAGTGGAGGGTTATCAAATACCATTTATGATATTAAAATTTAAAAACCCAACTTATGTGTAATTATGGCATGGAATGGGATTACTGACTGCTGCTTTTCCAGGTGACAGCAATAAAACAGACAGGTGGTACGTCTCCAATCAGTAATTAAGGGTGAGTCAGATATCCAAGGTCAATTTGAAACTATCAATCATACTCAGAGCTATGTATCAAGTACACCTAGATTTTAAGTCTATGCGATACATAGGGTCAAGAAGCAAGGATGTTAACTGAGACAATGAGTCCATTTCACTGGAAAATGAAGCAGGCTATTAAGCAGACTCTTAGCTTTAGTAATTTCAGCAGCAAAGATGGAGAAAGCTAATATTTTTTCTCTTTCTTCCCTTCCCAAATGTGACTACTAGAGATACTGGCTTATTAAAATAACACCAGTAACTGGGTGCAGTGGATTAAGCCTGTAATACTAGCTTTCCGGAGGCTGAGATCTGAGGGTGGTGGTTTGAAGCCAGCCCAGGCCTGAAAGTTTGTGGAACTTTTATCTACAATAAAGCATGAACAAGTCAAAAGTGATGCTATGGCTCATGTGGTAAAGCCATCCTTTGGTAAAAAACATAAGGGATAATGCCCAGGCTATGAGTTTAAGCCCCATTATTGGTACCACCCACAGGAAAAAAAAACATAACTAGTGCCAGTGAGCTTATTAATAACAATCTCAATTGGCTTTCTAAGTTTTCAACATAAGAGTAGTCTTGCTTTAGTGCATATACATAAATATGTATAAATATAATACATTTCCTATTTATATTTCATTGATTTTGCAAATGCAATATGTCTTCTTTTGGATAACTATAGTGTTTTATCTAGGCATAGTAGTAATATTTAAAGGCTATTAAAATGAGCCTTTGTATCAGGCTTTCAGCAAGGACAAATAAAACAATAGATGCCAAACTCTCTCACATTTTATAGTAAGCTTCTAGGTCATCCACACAAAAGAACTGGTTGGTGCTCCAGCCAGTATTATCTCCTGGGTATAAAAGGGGTAAAACATTTTTATTCCTTTTCAACTTTTACCAACACCTTGGAGAATGAGAATAGTTTAATCATATCCAGTCTGGTGGGAAGAATATTAATGGGAATTATATGAGAATTGGTGCTTAAGTAGGAAGGTAGTAAACACAGGACCCACTTAAAACCCTTCTGGCCAAATTTCTCTGTCAATACATGAACACCGTTTATTTTCTACATAATATCATTATCCACCATTAGGGTTTCCTGGTTCACAAATGCACAAAATTTGTGACCAGTTTAGGAACACAGGTGGCATATCCAATATTTGCACTAATCATAATGGAGTCAGCATACATTAGGGCTGGATGATTCAAATATATTCATTCTTAGCAAGGGCATGAGTTGCAAAATCACTAGGGAGATCAATTGTAGAGATGCAGAGATGTTCCCAGCAGAGAATTAAGAACCATGGATATTCATAGCTCCATGGAATTTGTTCTTACTACTGGAGTATGAGTTATCACCCTGCTTGCTTAAATGGATGATTAGATTTTTGAACAGAAGCCCTGGCCATCATTTTAAAAGAGTCCTTGCCCCAAATTCAATTCACAGTGATGGCTTTGGCAGGCACCAGGGAGGGAGCTGATGACCTACAATTAGCTCCTTAGGTATCAAGACACTGTGGCATCTATCTCTACCCCTAGCTGTGTGGATTAATAGGAAGATTTAGTCTAGGTAAACTAAAATGGAACCATTTTTTAACCTGTTGAGTAATGCTAAAATTGAGACCAAAAGACTATCTCTGGCCAGTTTCCACTCACAATGTCAAAGTTGATTGAATGTGACCACTAACTGATTCATCATATGTCTTGAACTTTTTACAGCTTTTTTTCAGTATATAGAAGCCCTTTATCACTTTTGTAGGAAGGTACTGTTCTTACCAAATGTATATATCTTGAAGATGTTATAGTTTATACAAAGGCAGAAATCACTTAGGCTAATTACACGTTGGAAGGGTGTAATTAGTTCTGAAGGTCATGTAATAATATTGGCAAAATAGGAAGACACTAGGATATCTAAGCTTTCATAAATGTTATATGGAAGAATCTTTGTGCTTACATTTTACAAATATATACACATGCTCATACACAAATACACAAAAAAACATACTAACACATTATAGGCAGAGACAGCCTTAAATAGAAGGGCTAAAAATTATATATAGTGCCTCTGCTTATCCCTACATAAATAAAAAAATAGAAGAAAAATGGTTACTGCTGACAACTGAATTCATAACTCAACAGATGAGGTCCCAAGTGAAAAGTTTTTTCTCAAAACAGAAAGAACAACATAGAAATAGAAATCACAGGGAAAACAAAGAGATTTGGAGGCCAGATTTGAGACTTAAGTAAGACAAATAGGCATTCCAGATGGAGAAGATGAACAGATGGAAGGAAGTTAATCACACTCATAATTGAAAACTTGGCTTATTTGACAAAAGACTTGGTTTGCTGATAAAAAAAAATGCTTACAGAATTCCAAATATGATTAATAGAAAAAGATACATACGTTAGCTAGCACATTGCGATAAAAGCATGAACTAAAGATAAACAAATTCTCCTTTCCAAAGTGGATGGGTATAAAGTTATTATTAGCATCAAATTGTGGAATCATCCGTCTTAGAAGACAAGCCTTTATTGCCTATTTCTGCAACTTTCCAGGTCTAAAAGGGAATCTGGCTTCTTTTCTATTTGGCTTCATGCTGTGGGATACATTGAAGATAAAAACGGATTCTTACACATCTTCTATTGATTGGTGGAATGTATTTGCTCTTCAATATCTGGGCTGGCATGATGCATGTTTAGCCAATAGAATGTGACTAAAGTAACTTTGTACCAGTTCTTGGCTTGGTTTTATGAAAGAATTAGGTGTTTCTGTTTCCTGCATGCTAGAATTTTTGCACATTGGAAACATTTGCTGCCATGCTGTGAATAGGGTCAAGCCACAGGAACATGGTATGGCTACACTTTCCTGTTAATAGCCCAACTGAAATTAGTGATAAGAATTAGAATTATCTCCAATGAACTGCAAAGAATTAAAAAATATAATAGACAAATAATCCATCAAATTTTTACTCCTTTGGCCAACATGAGGGGACTCCTTTAAAAGAGGTACCATCTACTAGATTCTAATTGATTCTATTGTTTCCCCTTTCTAGTTAATCCTTCAAAACTGGATTACATATAATGTTTCTAGTGTATTTCAGGGGGCCTTGGAATATAGTATTTAATTCTTCCCTTTATTAAGAACTAAGACTGCCATGTGGGTATTATAAAATGGAAGGGCCAATAGGTATCTATCAAAGATCAAAAAAACATTTGCTTATGAGAAATATGAGGCGTCAGGGATTCCTATCTGGATGACTCCTTAATAGTTGTTATAAAACAAAGACAAGAACAAGAATTATCCATCAAAGAAGTAGAAAAGCCCAGCAAAATGTATACCAGATTCTTAACCACCTAGGCTAGGAGGTGACTCATTACTGTTTATGCTCCATTGCTCCCCCACCCCCACCTAGCTGCAAGAGGTCCTGGGAAATGTGGTTCCAGGCTGAGTAAATCTCCTAACATAATATTATATCAAAGAAGCCAGACATAAAAAAGTACATTTGGTGTGCTTCCATTTATTAAAAAAAAATTAAAAACTAGATACACCAGTTCATTCTCTTAGCAGTTTAGATTGTGATTCCTCTTCCGTGAAGTGGTAACTAGAATGAGTTTCTGGAATTCTAATGGCATTTTTCTTGAGCTGATTTCCGGGAATAAGGATGTGGCCATTTTGTAAAAAATGTACTAGACCATACAATTACGATTTATGTTCCTATCTTTCTGTCTGATGCACTTCACTTAAATTTTTTATACTAAAAGAAAGTGATAATAGATAGGATATTTAGAAAACACAGGGGAAATCTACTCCTAAGCTGACTTTTAATTGTTTTTCCATTACTTTAAGAAACTGTTGGTAAACTCAGTTTACTCACATGTGAAAAAAATTAAAAATGATTACTTTGCTTGGTTCTGAAAGAACCATAGAAATACCATTCAAAAAGGAGAATACCAGGAAGGTGTCAGGACTAGAGCCAGCACATATAAGTTTGTTACTTATCTTGGCTTTGGTGAGGGAAATACTAAAGATGCTAGACAGAAAGGGAGGAGAGAAAGAGTGGAACTCCAATCAAGCTTGTATGGGTTGGTGAAAAGAGATTGCCATGTGGTTCAGGCAGAAGAGAATTTATTGGGAGAACCAAACTGGCAGCCTGTACCACATGTAGGTGTGTAGAGAGGGAACTAACGGTGGAGAGAGAGTGTATAGAGAAGGGCAAGAAGGAAGTGTGACCAGGAAAGATGAGGAAGTGACCTCAGAGACTGGGGGACCACCCACTACCCCCAGGTGTACCAGTTAACTGGTGCTGGGTGGGGACTTCTAGGAAGGGCCATGTGCAGTTATGCACAGAGAGAGAATGAAGGGAAGGGTCTGCGGTCTGCCTGCAGTTTCAAAGGGAGAGAAAACAAAGAGAACGGGGCATTTTCCTGGGAGGACCTAACAAAACTATTTTGCATAATTTTGACTTTGAGGAGTTCAATACTAATGAAGATTGTGTAAGAGTTCCAATTATCTAAAGGAATAGAAATATATATGTACCGCTATAGTATAACTGAGGCAGGATGAATTAGGCAATATGAGGCCTGGTGAAGGCAATTCAGATACTAGGTAGTTAAAAACACTAGTGCCATCTATGCTTCAGAGAAAAACAACAGGATGCATTCCTTCCTGAGAGATGCATTTTTCACCCACCAAGAATTCACATTTGTTTGGCAGGATATATGCCTTCTTGAGAGAAATGTTCCCCCCAAACTTAGGCGATCTCCTATCCCAAATGTAGACAACAGGAAGCTTTTCTTATCTCATGAATAAACATCTGGAAGAAGTGTTCCAAACATCTGGAAACTCAGTAAGTATAACACCAGGAATGATGAGAGCAAGGATAAAATACCTATCTTTGCACAACTTCGAAGTCAGACTACCTACCTTTATATATAAATACTGCTGCCCCTGCCTTTTCCTTTCTGCTTGTCTGTTTGTCTGCTTGCCTGCTTGCTCACTGAATAAAAGCTCTGCCAAGTTTTCGGACCATTGTGACTTGTCCAGAAATTCTTATTTTGTGATCAAAGTCAAGGATCCTAAGTGAAGAGTACTTTTAGAGAGAAACTCTACAAACCTTCATATGCATCTGGTGACAGAACCACATATAAAATATTATACATTCTATTTGCATAAAACATGTGAGCTGAATCAGGCACATTTGGCCAATGTAGTCATCTGCACAAACATGATCCTTTGGAAGGAAGTATGAATTGAAGGATGTGTACCCTTGTTTCATCAATCTTTGACCTCATTCCACTCTGCAAATGAGACCTGTCCTTGTCAAGTGTAATTCCCTCTCTTTAGAACAGAGAATATAACATCATGTTTGCAAGACACAGCCTTTAAATGCTTATCAACAGCTATATTTGAGTCCCTGGTGGCCAGATGGCAGGGATGAGAGAGATATTTAGGTCTGATAGGTATGTCAAATCATTCAGAATTGCTAAGATGAGGGAAAATTTCTCCTTACAGAAACTTTTCAGTTATGTGATGGAAAAAAGTAGACCTGGATTATCACCTATTTTCAATTGCTAATGAAGGAATGCATCTTGGCATTATACATCAAGGGCTACCAACATCACAGGAAGAGACAACCAGAGGCACATGCTTCCCAGTGAAAGAACTCAACACTTATCTGAGAAGTGTTCCTGCCCCAAACATCACATCTATCTGAGGTCAAGCCTCTGGTTCAAAAATAAACAATTTACACAAGATATAAGGGCCAAAGGACACTTTAAATTACACCACAAGAATGAAATTAACACCATTTAGACAATGACAAATTCTGTATAGAGAAACTTTAGTTTTTTTCCCTACAAATCAATTGCAAAGAAATAATTGAGAGATGATAGAGAACTTGTAGTTAAAATAACAAAATACATTAATAAACCATCATATATGAACCTTATTTTTTGGTTGACATATAGTATTTGTATATATTAGTGGGTTACAATGTGATCTTGGGTAGTGATATCTTGATAATTAGCATATCCACTATTTAAAAGTCTTAGCATTTTTTATGGTGAATACTTTCAAAATTCTCTCTTTGATTTTGAGAAATATAATGCATTCTTGTCAGTTGTCTTTACCCTGCCATTCCATCAACACCCTATCCATTGACTAAGGTCTTCTTCCTCTTCCCATCTCTCCCACTTACTACAATCCCTCAACTTCTGTGACATCAATCCTTTTTAGATTTTACTGTAACTAAGACTATGTGGTGTTTGTTTTTCTGTAAAAATATTTTAAAATTATTTATGAGATAATTGGAACATTAAATGAAGGTAGATTTTTTTAATGATGTCAAGGCATTCTTGTATTTCTTAAGGTTTGAAAATGCATCATGGTTGTAATCAAAAATGATACTGAAATATTTATGGATGAAGGATATGTCAGACACATGTCAGAATGGCATGTCATAGGAAGTGATATGTCAGACATTTGGTTGAAAATTATACAGAAAGAGAGAGAGCAGATGATGGTGTGGGTGGGAATGACTGATATTGACAGGTGCAGGCTCCTCACTCAGGAATGTGACTCATTATGCTCCTCTGTTGCTTTTGTATTTGTTCAAAATTCTTCATAATAGATGTTGAAAAAAATGGCTTATAGAATGAGGTCAGTGTGTTGAAAGATAAGCCCATAGATACAAAGAGGAGCACACATATTTTCAGAACTGTCACATCACCCATGCTTTTATCCCCAAAGATAATAACAGCACAGTCACTGGAAGCCTAGGGTTCAATGTCATTCAGAATTAATCTCTAGTCTCTGAATGTGAAGAAGTTTTCAGAATACTTTAAATGATTTTTACTCCATATTTCCCTTTTCTAATGTGTGCGAGTGATAGATGATTTTTTAAAAATATACTTACATGAATCTAGCTCATTAAGTAGAGATAAAAAATTCAATAGGAATAAAAATTCCCTTTCATTTAGATGAAAAATTCTAACTGATAAGAACACATCATAGCTGAGTGGGAATAGGTGATCATTTTTTCCTGAGTGGTTCATAAGAGAGTAATATATCTCATTGCTGATAACCTTTTAGTTCCAATGAAATGTAACTTCATCTAGTGAGCAAGCTATCTGTTAGGATGTGGGTTTAATGCAGGATAGGAGGAGAGAAACTAAGTTTAGGAAGGGCAAAAATATTGATTGGAAAAACTTCTACACTACATGTTATGATTAGCACTGATTAGCAATGCTTCTTTGCTATTCTCAGTAATTACAGTTTTTCAGGAACATGTCTGCTAGTTATAGATTTATAGTTATATGTTTACAGTAATACCATGTAAGTATGGTTAAGATGTAGTACTGTTCCTGATATATGAAATTGTAGGTTTAAGGGCCTGGGGCTTATAGCACTAGTTTAATTCTGACAGTGAACTTTAATTCAGTGTGATAACATTGTTGTTTGTGGTTGTTGTTCTTGGTCATGGGGCTCACACTCAGGGCCTGGGTGCTGTCTCTGAGCTTTCTTGATCAAGGCTAGCACTCTACCACTTTGAGCCACATATCCACTTCTGGTTTTCTGGGGGTTAATTGGAAATAAAAGTCTCACAGACTTTCCTAACTGAGCCAGCTTCCAACTGCAATCTTCAGACCCAGCCTCTTGAGTAGCTAGGGTTACAGGTGTGAGCCACTGGCACCCAGATAATAATGATATTCTTTTTTAAAAAAAGGAAGTATGGACAAAAATAACCCCACATACAGAAGGAAGACACTGTAGACACATGGGGAGAAGGCAGTCATTTGACAGCCAAAAAGAGAGGCATCAGCATCAAGCCAACTGTGCCAATGCCTTGATTTTGGACTTCAAGCTTCTGGAAATATTGAGGAATAAATCTCTGTTCGTTCAGGTTCCAAATTTATATTTTTTTTCTTCACTTTAGCAAAATCATATACCTTTGACCACTTCTCTGGAGAAAGGAGCAGGTGCATATTGCATTATCCACCAATACTCTCAGCATTTGTAAGCAAGATATCATGGTTGGTGAAGGGATCCACTCCTCTAGTTACATACACATGGACTAATGGCAAAAACATCCCTTAAAGGATGCTCTATTAGAACTGTTACAGCCAACATTAATCTAGTGTCTACTATGTGTCATTCACAGAGGACTCTGAAGATAATAGGAGTGGGGATGGATTAGTTGATGGCCAGAACTTTCATTCACAAATGAAAAATAGATGGAACCTAATAAGAAAGTAAAAAAGGAGGAGGAGATGGAGGAGGAGGAGGAGGAGGAGAAAGAGGAGGAGGAGGAGGAGAAAGAGGAGGAGGAGGAGGAGGAGGAGGAAAAGGAGGAGCCTTGTTTTAATTATGAAGCATAGCCACACCCATTGGGTAAAGAGAGGCATTAGTGATAATATCATACCTCAATTCCAATCATGAATGAAATTCTACTGAGAACAGACTGTCTTTCCTCATTAGCATAACCTACTCTCTCATTAATGTTCTTACCAGATTTCTGTTCTTGCTTGCTAGGTAAGAAATTTTTTTAAAGGCACATTAAATAATGTTGAGGCTTAACAAGCTGATTTTTCCTTTAATTACATTCTGTACTTGTTTAGTAAGGACAAAAATATTGATTGAAAAAACTTCTACAGGACACACTATAAACAGTGAATGAAGCATAATTCTTAATAGAAAGTTGGCTACCCCACACCTCCAGGATAATTTTTCAGCAGTGAAATAGATCTTGTGTTTTCAAGTATTTTCTCCATTTTACTAAGTGCTGTATTAAATAACTACTAAGCAAAGAGTTCTTCCATTATTTGAGTAGTATCCTTTTAGATCAGATAGTTTGACAAGGAAGCCTCTCATCAACTTACACAGACAGGCCATGAGAAAATGGCTGTGCTACCCAACTGAGAAAGAGTGGTAATCACCTACAAGAAATAGAATCCACTGTCCCTGTGTATGAAAAGAAGAGGCAGAATAGACCTGATGTGCTTTCAGTAATGCTCCCTTTAGATTTTAGGACCATATCTCTTGACTGTGGCTGGTGGCATTCATCTTGGACACAAATAGTAAAATGCCAATGAAAGGCTATTGAAAATACATGGAGACCCACAAGCCAGCCTTCTTTCAAATAGTAATTTTTCTGCTCACAGCATCCCATATTTAACTCTCTCCAGAGTTTTTTATCTGAAGACACAGAAAGCCATGAATCTTTTCCCTGATACTCACCCCCAGCTGACTAAGAAATTTCTAGTCATACTTTAATGGTATCTTGTGTTTTCTTCTGGGTCAAAGGCTGCTGGGAGCCTTCAGCCCCCCTCTTTTGGAGACTTTATTGATTTTCATCATGGTTGATAAAACAGAGATAAAAGGCTCAATTTCTCTTTTTATGATAGATATGACCAATTAGCTATAAATGTCAAGTATCCACAACTTAATTAATTCCAGTTCATTTAACTACTGTAATTAGATTTTTTTTCCCTCCCAAACAAAGCAGCAGTCTGCTTTCGAAGGTCATGGACTAATACCACAGTGACTGAAACTAAGAGACCAGAACTTTGGATGAAAAATACCTGATGGTTGATCCTTGTGGGAGAAATAAACCACACAAAATGAAACCTAATTGGCAGCCTTATTAATAGAGTTTGTTTGAAATGTATACATACTGCATATTTGATTAATAACACCAAGGAGCACTTGAAATTAAACCTTCAAGATTGGTAAAGATTTTTCATTATTGTGAAAGGATTAAAAAAAATCTGATTAGAGTTTGGGTCAGATGGATCAACAAGAAGCCAGAATTCCAATTAGTAAGAAATGTCTCTTTTGTCTAAGAAAAGCTACTTAAATGGACATATTCTATTACATAAATCAAGTTCTCTAGGCAGAACCTAGGTGGGAAAAGATTTAATCAAGGAGAGATTCCCTTGTTTGCCATTTAAAAATGCAAAGCTTTTGAGGGTTTGAACAGCTTGGTAGGAACTACTTGCTAGTGGGCTGGGATAGGAATAAGTTGACAGAAGTAAAAGAAGAAGAGTAAAAGAAAGGGAGACTCAAACACCATAATGACTGTGGCAGAGAGAATCTTCTCCAAGGAGGGAAATGAAATCTAAAGTAGAGATGCCTATTAGTCAGTGTGTTTTTTGTTTGTTCGTTTTTTGCCAGTCCTGGAGTTTGAACTCAGGGCCTGGACATTTTCCCTAAGCTTCTTTTGCTCAAGGCTTGGGTTCTACCACTTAAGCCACAGTGCCACGTCTAGCTTTTTCTGAGTAGTTTATTGGAGATAAGCATCTTACAGACTGTCCTGCCTGGGCTGGCTTTGAATCCCGATCCCCAGATCTCAGCATCCTGAGCAGCTGGGAATACAGGAGTGAACCACAAACACTTGGCTTGTTATTTAGTTTTAAGTTATTTTCTGTGCTTTTTTTTTGTCACTGTTTCCACTAAAAAATTCAGTTTAATTCTTCAAATAGAACTGGCTGTGAGAGCAGTGTCAAAGGTGTGTGTGTGTGTGTGTGTGTGTGTGTGTGTGTGTGTGTGTGTGTGTGTGTGTGTGTGTGTGTGTGTGTGTGTGTGTGTGTGTGTGTGTGTGTGTGTGTGGTGGGGGTGTTTGTCTAAGGGACAAGCTATATCTAGCTCAAGCTGCAGTCATGAAAAAGGAAGAAGGCAACCCAGGTGTCAGAAGGAGGCAGGTGGCACAGCAACAGTGAAAGAAGGAAAAGCAGACAAACTACCTCAGTAGAAATTCTACTTCCCAAAATTTCTCAGAGGTTATTGATCAGGGTGTGGGCCCCTGTTAGTGCAGGCAATGGGACATAGGATAGATTCATACCTTTTTTTCTCTTTGGTAATATTGTTTTCCTTTTCTAGTGACCAAGGTTTTGATTCTCATTTTCTGATGGGTCCCATTGTTTGCAAAGGCAATCACAGCAGTGATATTCTCAACCTGGCATGGACTACAGCATTCAAATGGGCAAAGTTTTCTCCTCACAATGGCTTCAGGTTGATATATAAGGGAATCACTCCGCTGCTGGGTGGTTCATGTATAGGTAATTGGGTTCATGGCCATAACAACAGTGGACAACAAAGAAGCACAGGCCCCATGGTTTCCCTTATTTGCAATAACTAGTACATGTGTAGGACAAACAGAAAAGGCCAAAAGCTTTGTACATATGACCATATAGGATGATGTTAAGTGAAATGAACCCCAAGATAGGGACACATATATCTTTTTTCTTTCTTGCTATTGTTTCTAATGTATTTATAATATACCATGTGACTCTTTTTGTTTCTTTGTATGTTCCTCCCCTGTATATAACCCCTGTTTTCACTGTATTTGATGTTAGTGCTCTGCATCTTGTATATACAAGTCTCTAATTCAGGGAGAGGAAGGGAAAAAACAAAATACTTAAATAAGGATACAGGTTGACCCAATGTAACAATGAGATGTTCAAAACACTATGTTGAAAACGAAATATACAACTTCAGTGGGGGGAGGGAGTAGTTGTGGAGGTGGAAGGGAAAGGATAGTAGGTGAAAAAAAAAAGGGATAGTAGGAGGAGGCAACAATGCTCAAATGTACTCATACAGATAAGGGTCTTATACCTAAAATATACCTGGAACTCAAAAAATTAAATCCCCCAGCAACAAATCCTCAAAGCAACTGCCCAATAAATAAGTGGGCTAAAGACTTAAAGAGAAATTTCTCTGAGGAGGAAAGAAGGATGGCCAATAGACACATGAAGAAATGCTCACCTACCTAGCCATAAAAGAAATGCAAATCAAAACAACATTGAGATACCACCTCACCCCAGTTAGAATGGCTAGAATCAAGAACTTTGATAACAACAGATGCTGGAGGGGATGTGGACAGGAGGGAACCTTACTGCATTGTTGGTGCGAGTGTAAACTTATTCAACCACTTTGGAAAGCAGTATGGAGGTTCCTCGAAAGACTCCACATAGAGCTCCCCTATGTTGCAGCAATCCCACTTTTGGGCATTTACCCAAATGATCACAAACAAAACTATACTAAAGCAACAAGCACAACTATGTTTACTGCAGCATTAATTACCATAGGTAAGATCTGGAACCAACCCAGATGCCCCTCAGTAGATGAATGGATCAAGAAAATGTGGTATATATACATATATATGTATACATATGTACACACACAATGGAATTCTATACCTCTATCAGAAAGAATGACATTGTCCCATTTGTTAGGAAATGGACAGACTTGGAAAAACTTATATTAAGTGAGGTAAGCCAGGCACAAAGTAACATAAGTCTCATGGTTTCCCTTATTTGCAATAACTAGTATATATCTGAGATGAGCAGAAAAGGTCAGATAAGATGATGAACCCCAAGATAAGGACACAAGTGGTTTTTTCTTTCTTGCTATTGTTTCTAACATATTTATAAGGTACCATGTGATATTTTTGTTGCTTTGTATGTCCCTCCCCCCACAGTATAACCCCTGTTTTCTCCTTATTTGATGTTGGTATAATTTGGGGAGCAGAAAGGGAAAATAAAATAGGGATACAGGTTGACCCATTGCAACAATGATATGTATAAGACTCTTTGTCGAAAAATAAACTTTACAATATCGGGGGGGGGGAGTGTAGTTGTGGAGGTGGGAGGGAAGGGATGGTAGGGGAAAGACAAAGGAGGAGGCAACAATGCTTAACAAGAAATGTACTCATTACCTTGCTCATGTGATTGTAACCCTCTGTACAGTATTTTCACAATAAAAAACTTATTAAAAATAAAATGTACTCATTACCTTGCTCATGTAACTGTAACCCCTCTGTACAGCATTTTTACAATGAAAAATTTACAAAAAAAAGGAGTGGACAAATGAAGATGTCACTGTCAATGGCCTCGATAACCGTGTTGCAAAGGTATCTAAAATGGGAATAGCAAAATAGACTTTCATCCCCTGAACTACATATAGGCTGAGTTTTGAAATGTAAAAATGTCTCATATCTCATGTTTTGAGTCTCCAAAAGGCTTCTTGCCAAAGTTCTTCCAGAATTTCATGAGAGACATCTGTTGGTCATACAAGTATGGGATAGGGAAGTATTTCTAGGCAGAGTTCCTAAGGGGCTACTGCCAGATGTGGAGTAGGGGCCCCGCCCACCAGTTCAAAGCATGAAAAAACAGCTTGTGTCACTGGTTAAGACAGCATCTCTACTCCTATCTTTTATCACGTTGCTTGCTCAGTGTCTTCCTTGATGGCCCTGAGTGGAGGCAAGCAATCATTTGCAAACGTCTCTGTTCCTGGATTTACAAAGTATAGAGTCAGAATATGAATATCATAATCCTATTCTGTGATCCACAGCAGGTGTCTCAAGTGATAGATGGCAGTACTGAGTCCTGCACAGAATACACTATGTTTATTTTTTCCTGTACCTACATATCTATGAGAAAGCTTCATTTATAAATCAGGCACAGTAAGGGTCCAATAACAATGATAATAATAAATGAGAAGAAGTATATCAACATATTTTGACAGAAGTTGGATGAAGTTAGCTTGAAAGAGTCAAGACAACTAAATATTTGCAGCTCGAATGACACAGATAACTGGAACCTTGAAAAGTGAAATCACAGATCCCAGGGGAAACTGCTCTACAGGGTTTTGGCACTGGTTGACTATATGGATTGGCACGCTGGATCCTTTCTGAAACCAGCTCAGCACAAAAGCTTTAAGAAGGCAAATGGTTTAATTAGGCAGTGATTCGAGGAGGCACAGGCAAAGGAGTGTGAAGTGAGACAGGGGATTTGAGGAAGCCCATCGGAGGCAGGGGTGACTGGCACTTCGTGGAAAGACGCTCCTGGTCTGAGTAAAAGCAAGTGTGTCACTGGTGAGTCTATTGCAAACAGATTAATTGACGTCTCTAAGCCTTGGTTTCTGCCTGTGAGAAGTGGAGATAACTGTGAGCCACTTGTCAGGACTCTTACAAAGGTTAAAAGCTAATATGAAAGAAAATGTTTGTATGTAGCACTTAAACATTTTTCCTTGTTTTTTCATTTTTTAATATAAACACTCCATAGCTATGACAGCAAACAGTCATGCAGATGGATCCTCTGCTTTATAGGATTGGGTGATAGTAGGCTTTGGAGAGACAGAGTAACAAGCAGTGTTGAAGAACAATATTACAAGCATCAAGTGTAGTGTTGTTTATTCAGGAATGTGACAATATGTTCACATACAAAGATAAGATTTCTGTAGTTTCTTCCCCAAAGTTTTTCCAAAGGCAGACCTTTAGTATAATATTCAATGTGTTTCAAAAGGAAAATTACTTCCTGGTGTTTAAAAACAGATTCTTTGCTGTGCATTGATGGCTCATGTCTGTAATCTTAGCTACTCAGGATGCTGAGATCTGAGGATTGTGGTTCAAAGCCAGCCTGGGCAGGAAAGTCCATGAGAATATTATCTCCAACCAGAAGTGGTCCTTTGGTTTAAAGTGGTAGAGTGCTAGTCTTGAGCAAAAGAGCTCAGGAATAATGCCCAGGTCCTGAATTCAAGTCCCATGAGTGACAAAAATAAAAAATAAAATACCACCCAAAATAAGCAGAATTTTTGCTTTGAGATTAGCCAGTAGAATATGAATAATTTATATTCATATATCTCCTTTCATTCTTCATACACTAAGTACTGTCTGTCATTAGCTCAACATAACCCAGACTTCCTGTGGGGAGGGGAAAACATTTCATTAATGTATGGCATGGCTAGCATCTGTTATATTTTGTCTGTTTTCTTCTTGGGGAGACCAAGACTCAAAGCACATCCTGGTAGAGTATCCCTTCCTGAAAAGTCTAGGTTCCAGTTTCACCAATTTCTCATGAAATTGTGCTATTCAGGCTTCTCACAAAAGAAATCATTGTACTCTGTTTGTAAATTGGGCTGTAGTAAATGAATTGCACATGACTTTGATTCTTGGCAGTAAGGCAGAGCTTGTGCATAGATCAGTGTTTTAGTCTGTTTTCCATTGCAATAACCAGATGACACAGGCTGGGTTATATAACAGTGTATTCAGCTCATGATGCTAAAGCTGGGAGGTCCAAGAATGCTGAACCCCTTCTTGCTGGCACGGATTCCCTGAAGAGTCTCAAGGTGACACATGGCATGAGGAGACAGAGAAAACTTACTAGAGAGAGCCTACCACTATAATGAAGTCACCCCCTCAGCAATCTATTCATCCATTCATCTATGAATGAGTCAATCCATTCATGAGGAAAAGTTCCTTGTGACTCAATTGCCTCCCACTTCTCAAGTACCACTGACATATGACTTTGGGGATTACATTTTCAACACAAACTATGGGGAACACATTCAACCAATGAGGCTGTGCAATATAACTTTTGTCTGTTTATATTACACATGTCTGTGTGTCTCAGTATGTGTGCATGTATGTATGTATCTATGACTCTGTGTGTGTGTGTGTGTATGTGTGTGTGTGTGTGTGTGTGTGTGTGTGTGTGTGTGTGTGTGTGTATGGCCAGGGCTAGACAATAACTAAGATTAGAGACCTAGCTGATAATTTTTTATATGTCATGATCAATAAGCTAGGCTAAGCCCAAATAACAACAAGCCCCGAGATCCCCGTGGCTTATGCCAAGAAACATTGATCTCTTAATCCTTCTGCATGTCTGTTGAGAGTCATCTCGAAACTGAACTATGTCTATGTGGTTCTTTCTCCCTGCATCACTCAAGCTGTTCAACAATCATCATTTGGGATATTTCCATTAACCAAATAATGAAGACACAGCCTTTGGTGGTTTCCCATGAATGATTAGATGCTCTACCCAGAAATGACAAACCACACTTGGGCTCCCAGCTCATGGGCCAATATTAGTTATGCATTCCCAATCAACCACGATAACTATAAGGAATGCAATTCCTTATAGTTAGGAGAGAAAGAGAACTGGAATATATTGTGAGCAGGAGCAAAGACCAGCACAACTTGAGTGAGAACTCTGAAGTTTAAGGTCCTTATTACTTTTTTTTTTGATGGTCATGGGACTTGAACTCAGGGCCTGGGTACTGTCCCTGGGCTTTTTCTACTCAAGGCTGGAACTCTACCACTTTAAGCCACAGCACCACTTCTGGTTTTCTGGTGGTTAATTGGAGTTAAGAGTCTTCCAGGCTTTCCGGCACAGGCTCATTTCAAACCATGATCCTCAGATCTTAGCCTCCTGAGACACTTGAATGCAGGCATGAGCCACCAGCACCTGGCACTTGGTTTGCTTTGTTTTAATATAGGAATGTCTTCACCTCAAATACCTATGTTCCTCAAATTGGAACATCAAACCACTCACTGATTTCTTTTCTTTCTTTCTTTTCTTTCCTTTTCTTTTCTTTTTTACCAGTCCTGGGGCTTGAACTCTGGGCCTAGGCACTGTCCTTGAGTTCTTTTGCTCAAGGTTAGCAATCTACCACTTGAGCCACAGCACCACTTACGGCTTTTTCTGTGTATGTGATACTGAGGAATGGAACCCAGGGCTTCATGCATATGAGGCAAGCACTCTACTACTAGGCCACCTTCCAGCCCCAATCACTGATTTCTAAATCAGGTTGTCAATGAAATTTTTTGTAATCATAGAAATAATCTCTACATTGTCTATTACGGTAGCCATTGGCCATGTATAGTCATGGGATGGTTGGCACATAATGGCTCAGGTAACTGATTTTTACTTAACTTCAATTCATGTCAATTCAAATAGCTACTAATGCTACCATATTGGTCAACACAGTTCTGGACTACTTATATTCATTTTTTTACCCACCAGCAACAACAATATTACTTAGCTTTTTATATTTGTATTGCATTCAATAGTTTTCAAAATGGTTTTATGAGCACCACTTGTCAGACAAGATTCTTCCAACAGTTCTAGGCAGTAGTCAAGAGAAATAATATTATAATACCTATCTTATAGATATGTAAAACAAGGTTCAAAGAGATTGAAGATTTTTCTCATAATAAACCAGTGGTGTAATAACTAGAAATCAAGTGTCTAGGCAGTGATATGCATGGTTTGACATTAAGCTCAGCATTAAGCTTGTCTCTTTACAAACATTTTCTCCAACACTTGAAAATTCCACCAGCATCAGAACAAACCTATTGCTCCCTCCTTGGGAATACTTGCTTATTTTCAATATTGCTCTAGTTAAGCATAGATTAACTTTATGTTTTTAATCTTTGGTGAATTGGTATCTGCCTCCTTAATATATTGATTTCTTTTTTCATCCAATTAAATCATGGGCTTTTTAGCTTTATGAACTTAACTTCCTTTGGTAACTTCTCCAAGTGTCCAATAGAGTGACCAACAGTCTCAGTTTGCCTAAGACCAAGAACTTTCTTCAAATGCAAAGCTATCAGTACCAAAATAAAGACAGATCCAGGAAACTAGGCACCAGTTACCCAGGTGCCTAGTATAAGGTTAATTGAATTGAATACTGATAGAATTATAGCCCTTAATCTCAGTCACCTGAGAATTGTGGGAACTATACAGATGATTTAATTTCATGATAAAAAACCCCAAAGGGTAATAAATGCTATATATGCTTTCTTATGTTCAAATAGCAAACTAAGAAAGTAGATATTAGGGGAGTGTAGTTGTAGAGGTGGGAGGGAAGGGATGGTAGGGGAAAAACAAAGGAGGAGGCAGCAATCTTTGATAAGAAATGTACTCACTACCTTGTTCATGTAACTGTACAGTATTTTTACAATAAAAAGCTTATTAAAAAAAGAAAATTAAGTGTAACTTTTGGTCAATCATCTGTAAAAAAAAAAGTAGATATTTTAGAAACTTTATTTATTCATTTATTTATTTATTGCCAGTCCTGGGGCTTGAACTCAGGGCACTGTCCCTGAACTGCTTTTGCTCAAGGCTAGAACACTATCACTTGAACCACAGTGCCACTTCTGACTTTTCGTGTTTATGTGGTCCTGAGGAATTGAACCCAGGGCTTCATGCATGCTAGGCAAGCATTTTGCCACCAAGCCACATTCCCAGCCCATTTTAGAAACTTTGTAATCACAGAACATCACTCTTTTCTTATTTCCATATCTAGTTTGAATGCTACTTCAAAGTCAATAGTAAGGAGAAATCATGTATGACTGATATGGGATATCACGGGCATTAGTACATGTGTACACGTGGTCAAATTAAGAGTTATTTTCAAAAGCTTTCTCTGGACTTAACATAGCTCTTCTAAAGTCCAAGTGTTTATTTTCAAACTTTTGCATCTTCCCCTTATTCCTTGAAATAATCAAATTCCTATTTCTCTGGGGGAGTGTGGTCATGCTCTGGCTGTGGCGTTCTAAGCCTCTATTCTTACAAGCAAGGCCAGAGCTTTGATTTTTGATCTGTGGATTTGGGGTGGAAGGAGCAGGACTCATTCTTTATTGTGTCTTGATCCTCTGAATGCTTCAGTCACTACGGCATATTGATTTTTTCAACATCTTCAAATGAGAAAGTGCCTTTTGCATAGTAATAAGGTAGCTCTTTCTACACCTCCTGAATAACAATCTCTTCCTGTATCTGGGTGTGGAATAGCAATGTCTTGAGTATTTCTCATTACAATCAGCAGGATCTTTGTATTTCACATCTCTGTCTCCAGTGAACTCATGATACTTGTGGCTTGTTCACACTTTACCACATGGCTGATTTTTTAAAAAAAAATTCCTTTTAAATAATTTTATTGTTATTAAAAAGGTATGATACGGAGGGGTTCACATTTGACAATTGAAGCAATGTGTACATTTCTTTTTTGACTAATGTCAGCATTCCTTTTCTTTCCCTCAGTTTTTCCCAGTGGCTGTTTTTATTTAAGATAGAAATTAAACTAACTTATGTAAATCAAATGTGCTTGGGTATATATCTGCAAGAAAGAGGTGGAAAAATAACTCATTCAGGGGACAGGTAGGTAGATAGATAGCCATACAGATAGATGGATATCCAGACAACTCACTCTCACTCTCCAATATCTGAATAAATTCTAGGTCTATTTGCCTTTTCATTATACATTTTACTGATGAATAAATTTAGATTTCTCATTTTCATTCCTGACTGATTTCACAAGTCTTAGTTAGAATTTGTGCCTTAGTTTAGAGTTTTACCCATGGCATTGCTTAAAGCAGGAACACAGTGTGACAGAGGAAGAAACAGACTGCCTGCCATGAAAAGAAATGCTTTCTTAAGTCCTCTTGACAAAACCTTAGTATTTCCAATCCTAAATATGAAGACAAAAGATGTTTAAGGTACCTTTGGCTCAGACTGTGCAGACATTTGAATCAAGAGTGTAATTTCCAGGTGAAATAAATCCAATTAAGACCTACTTAAGAGATCAGAATATTCAGTACATAGATAAGAATATTCAGTACACAACTGTAATCCCAGCACTCAGGAGCCAGAAGCAAAAAGATCAAGAGTTCAAGACCAGCCTGGACTACATAGCAAGACAAACAAACAAAAGATAATAAAATGAAAAAGAGGTTAGAGGTCTCCAGATCGGCATTTAAGCATTTATAATCCTGACTTGAAATAGGCCACGATGGGAGAGTTTATACGATGGAAATAGCCAAATGATACAAATCAGGCTTTGTTCTATGTTAGTTTTCCCCCAGAGAGCTAGTTGTTAAACATTCTTTAGCATCAAGACTTTAAGCCCAGATTTCTGAATGAAAAATTCCCACAACTAAAACACAAGACAATACAAGGACCCAGCAGTAAGGAGTCTCTTGGCTCCTGGACTAGCTCTTCACATGATACCACACTGCCTCTCCACGCACACATGAGGAAATACTACACATCTACATGTAATTCAGCCAGGATTCCCAGAAGAAACCAAATGGAAAGGAGCCTGTGCCCTTCATGAGGATTTATATGCTGCCTTTTACAACTTCTGCATTGTGCAATTCTAATGTCCAATAGAATGAAAGTCAAAGGCTATAAATCCCAGACACTGGGGGAAAGCCCAAGAGAAATACACTTTTACAATCACAATTTGCAGTCTCTTGTATAAAGTACTTTAATTGCTATTCAATATAGGACTTTTGTGTGTTTTTCTAGTATGGGGAAGATTGACAAGGAGCAGGGGTCTGGATCCCCAACACCTTTAATGGGGTGGGGCTAGGGCAGAGCAGGATACTTGATCTTTCAGAGATGGATTTGCAGAAATAAGAACTGAAGACACAGCAGGAGGTCTTCAAAATAACTCTCAGAGAAGCTGCTTTGATGAGCTCAGGCAAGTCAGCAGCTTCTGTACTGTGCATTCATGCTCATAAATCACCAGGCTTCGCAGGCTCTGCAAGACATCTCCCACTATGCAGTTTAAAAAAATATACTCACTATGCAGTTAAAAAAAAATGTACTTGCAGTAGCATGAAAACATTTACTAGCAGTTGTTTTGCTCAGGTACTTGTGCCATAGGGGACAATTTAGGGAACAATTTGATTTTTGTTGTTAATAATTGGGTGCACACAAGTTTAAGGAAGGCTAAATCTTGCATATATATATATACATATATATATACATATATATATATATATATATATATATATATATATATATATATATATATATATACAGGAAACTTTATTCAGCCTTAGAAATCAAGAGTATCTAAGTGGATTTGGACTTAGGGTACTCATCTGACTCACCAGAAGAGGTTTTTGCTTGTTTTGTCTGTTGTGGGGCTTGAACTCAGAGGCTGGGTGATATCCCTGAGCTCTTTTTGCTCGAGGCTAGCACTCTATCACTTTGGGCCACTGCTCTACTTTCAGGTTTTCTGATGGTCAATTGAAGATAAGTGTCTGATGGGAATTTTTCAAACCACAGTCCTCAGATTTCAGCTGCCTGAGAGTTTTCACAGTTCTGATGCCCGTGCCTTAGCACCGTAGAGATTCTGACTGGGGTATTCAGGTTTTCTTAAAGCTCTCTGGGAAACTCTCATGCATAAGCAAGTTGGAAACTACTCTCTCAGAATCTTACTATTCCAAACTACAGTCAGCCCACAGGGCCACAGCTTCTCCACACCAGAAAGCTTATTAAAAATGCAGAACCTCACCCCAGACACATTGAATCAGTCTGCATTTTCACAAGATCCCCATATGATCCAATTGAGCAGTCAAAGTTGAGACTCTAGATTCAGTCACCTGTGGCTCACGCCTGTAATCCTAGCTACTCAGGAGGCTGAGATCTGAGGATCGTGGTTCAAAGCCAGCCCAGGCAGGAAAGACCGTGAGACTCATATCTCCAAAACCACCAGAAAATCGGAAGTGGAGATGTAGCTCAAGTGTTAGCGCGCTAGCCTTGAGCTGAAGAGCTGAGGGATAGTGTCCAGGCCCTGAGTTCAAGCCCCACGACCGACAAAAAAAAAAAAAAAGTTGAGACTCTAGAATCTAGGAAAATAATGCATGAAGCCATGCTACACTGAAAGACACCAAGCTGTCTTTCATACTCTTGGATTCAAGATTTCCCCCGCCCCCTTTTATTCCCCATATCTAGACTGCTGCCAAGTTGTGTTGATATTCAATTCATATCAAATGTCTTGTGTCTCCCAACGTGTTCCAGTCTCATGATATTCATTCATTTCCCTTTCATATTGCGGCTGGAATAATTCTTCTGTTACCTTTGCTCAACTGTAGCTCCTTATTTTCCATCATCTCAAATGTGCATTTCTTTGTTGGATTCCTACCCTGTCCTGCACCTGGCTCTGGGTGACCTGTCCAAGCCAATTTCCACTGCTTTCCCCATGTGTCTCTGGCTTCTGTCCTTTTAACCAAGTCACAGGACGGTAGCCTCTTGGCTTCTGGAAAGCCATTTCCTTCCCATCTTCTCTCTGCCTCTCCAATCCTTATGGACATTTCAAGGCTACTTCCCTTTGGTCTGGAAGCTTCCAGCATTCATAATCTGAATCACTTGATTATCACCATCATATTTTCCATGCTATTCACTAGTTTTTATGCATCTAGGGCCGGAATGACTTGAACATGGAGCTCTAACAGAAGTGTAAGTGTAGTCTGAGGAGGACCGAGGAGCTCCTCTATTCATAGTAGCAAAGACCTTGTCTAACTTGAATATGCTGCCCTACAACCACATTTGGCTCCAAGCAGTTAGGCCAGGCCTTGGGGTTTTGTTTCTTTAATATCAAAGGCTTAGGAAAGTTCTATAGCTTTTGTGGATTCAGTGTTGTCATTTCTTTCATTTCTGGTGTCACTAGCAGACGTGAAGAGGCTGTAGGCCAGGACATAATAATACCTAACAACCAGTGATTTATGTGGAGGTCTTCGCATGTGCCAAGTACCATATTCTAAATGTTTTAAGTTATTACTATTATTTAGTTTAAAGAAATGAATTCTTTTGCTGTTAAGAGGCCAGGTCTCGAAGTTGATATTTGAAACCTCGCCCACTGTCTGGTGCTCTATCAACGGTGCCATGCTTCCAACTCCAAGAAGTTAACCTTTATTTTAAAGAAATTAATCCTGTAAATGAAAACAGATGCAAGCAGAGCAAATCATGAGCTACTATTAGGCAAATGTTCTAGTAAACATTAGCCACAAACAGGAATTCATTAGCCACCTCCAAATCCCCCTTATGCTTTATCAGAGTTTGTGACTCTTAGTCCGTTTCCCAAACAAATCTATTGTTTCCAACTTTGTTTTTTTGAGATAGGGTCCTGTTATGTTGTGCAGACTGGCCTCAAACTCCTGGGTTCAAATGATTTTCCCTCCTTAGACTGTAGGGTATCTGGGACTATAGGAATATACTATTGTGTGCCTGGCTTAATTTCTTACAGTGGTTAAAAATAAAGTTACAAATTTTACTATGCTTATGATTAAAAATTCCAAAGTTAAGTGCATACCACTGTCCATGTCCAGAACTTTGCACCATTCCAAATTGAAACGTCATATCCATCAGATGATAACATTTCATTACCTTTCCTCCCACCACTGTTTGGCAACAGTCTCCTGCTTTCTGTCTCTGAGTTTATCTACTCTAGGTACTTCATATAAATGGAATAACTCAGTATTTATCCTTTCTAAGGCTGAACAATATTCCATTGTATAAAAAAATATCCATCTTGCCGGGCACCGGTGGCTCATGCCTGTAATCCTAGCTACTCAGGAGGCTGAGATCTGAGGATCTCAGTTCAAAGCCAGCCCAGGCAGGAAAGTCCGTGAGACTCTTATCTCCAATTAAGAAAAAAAAAAGAAAAACACTAGAAAACCAGAAGTGGGGCTGTGGCTCAAGCGGTAGAGCCCTTGCTTTGAGCTGAAGAGCGCTGGGACAGCACCCAAGCCCTGAGTTCAAGCCCCACAACTGACCAAAAAAAAAAAAAATCCATCGTCTGTATATTTTATATTTTGCTTATCTGGTTAATGGACATTTGGTTCTTTCATCTTTTGACTATTGTGAACAATACCTGAATGTACAAATATCTATTCTGAGTTTTATAGTAACTACATTATGCTTTTTTTTTTTGGCTTAATGTCTTTTCTTTCTTTTTTTTTCTTATTGTGAAAATACTATACAGAGGGGTTACAATCACATGAGCAAGGTATGAGTACATTTCTTATCAAGCATTGTTGCCTCCTCCTTTGTTTCCCCTTCCCATCCCTTCCCATCTCCCCCGTGGGGTGGGGGGCGTACCCTACACATTATACTTTTATCACCCAATTTACATCTCCAAGCATGTTTTTCTGTCTTAAACATTTAAAGTCTTTCTTTCTCTCTCTCTCTTCCTTCCTTTTAGCTGTAAAACTTTATTTTTTTAAATTTTTTGTTGTTTTTATGAAGGTAATGTGCAGAGGGATTACAGTTAGAGAAGTCAGATAAAGTGTACATTTCTCTGTGGACAATGTCATCCTTTCCCTCACTTTCTCCCAGTTTTTCCCCACTCACAGTATCTTTGCTGCACTTGTTCACCTTTTGTCTCTTCATTTCTGTGCCTCCGGCTTATACTCCAAATACATATAAACAAAAGAACAAAAGAGAAGAAAACATAAACAGCAAAAAAGAATAAAACCTCTTGTTTCCATTTCCTGGAGGTAATTTCAATAAGTATTATTTTGTATGATCAGATGCACATAGGCAGTGTGCCTTTCTGCTCCTCTCCTAAGCGCATCTTCTTTGGTCTCACTGTGTGTGAATACCTAGAAACCTGTATAAGTTATTATGTCCCTGTATATTTTAGATCTAGCTTCCACATACGAGAGAAAACATGTGCCCTTTGTCTCTTTGAACTTGGCCCTACCTCACTTAACATAATTTATTCTAGGCTTATCCATTTCCCTGCAAATGACATAATTTTATTCTTTCAAAAGGAGGTATAAAATTCCATTGATCCATTCACCTATTGTAGTACATCTAGGCTGTTTCCACAAGTTGGCTACTGTGAATAGTGCAGTAATGAACATGGATATGCAAGTGTCTTTATGGTATTCTGCATTGTGATGTTCTGGTTAGATGCCCTGGAGTGGTATCGCTAGGTCGTAGGGAAGGTCCATGTTTAGTTTTTTGAGGAATCTCCAGAGTGGTTGTACTAGTTTACCTTCCTATCAACAGTGCAAGAGGGCTCCTTTTTCTCCATAACCCCACCAATGTTTGTTGTTGTTTGAATTCACAATGTTGGCCAATCAAAGTGAGGTGGAATCTCAGAGTTGTTTTGATTTGCATTTCCTTTATGGCCAGAGATAATGAGCATTTTCTCATGTGTTTCTTTGCCATTCTTACCTCTTCTTCTGAGAAATCTCTTTTCTTTCTATCTACCATCTATTCTGTTGGTGGTGCTTGGGTTTGAACTCAGGGCCCCATGACCGCTAGGCAAGAACACTACTATTTGAGCCATGTCTCTGATCCTTTTTGCTTTATGTTATAGATAGGATCTTATGCTTTTTTTCCTTTCCTCAGACTGTGATTGTTTTACTGCTTCCTCCCTCACAGATGAATTATAATCATGCACAATTATTCCTAGCTCTGATGTTTCTTTTATTTCTCTTTTAGTGTATAGTTTTAAAATGTTATTTCTTGTCCTGATAAGTTGTAGGCAATTTATATTATCCCTGTCCCCATTATGAAACTGGGAACCTTGAGGGATAGCAGAGAGGCAATGGGCAAAGTTATAGAAATGAATGAGAACCCTGAGATACAAAGGCTATGTAGCAAAAGGCTATCTATTGCATTCACATTGGAGATTAGGAGAAGGAGAAGAGTGTTGGAAAGTAAGAAGAGATGGACAATAGATGTAAAGAACAGGGAAGGGTGGCTTCACAGACAGAAGATTGTGTACTGGTTAAAGCTCCTCATTTATTGTTTATTTGCTTTGGTTTTGAGGTCCAGTTTTATTCTTAGATCATAGATATGTTTGTATGGCCTTGTTTTATATTTTTATTCTTTTTAAACTCCCACCTCTACTTCCATTCATCTTCTCCTAATTGCTGTAATTATCTCTGGAAATAGCTAAAACATTTGGAGGTAACTCTGGTTAACAAGGTGGGCAACAGGTCAAGGCAATGGTATTTGTCCCAACATACAATAAATTCCCTGTCTCTATGCTGGTTAGTTGTTTTTGTGAAATCTTTCTTTAGCTGAGCCAACAAATAAGTATAGTGCATTCACCCCATGCCAGAAATCACTCTAGGGACTCCAGTGTTTACAGGAAGCAAAGTAAACATGATTCTTGTGCCCATGGGTTTATGTTGTAGTGGGGTTACCTGGTGGGATGGTATCAACAGGAAATATTTAGAAGGAAAGGAAAATAAGAAGAAGATAAAATAGAAGGCTATGTCTGACTGAATCAGGCTAGAGATTAGTTTAGGGGATATGATCAGAGAAGGTATCATTTGAGCTGAGACCCAAATCATAAAAAAAAGTTCTATAATGAATCCAAGCCAATGAGAGAAAGTTCAAAGCAGAAATATTGGCAAGTACAAAGACCCTACACTGAGAAAGGAGATCGGCTCAAGGAATGGGAATATGAGCATGAATACAACAGGCTGGAAAGATGTGTCAGAAGCTGATGATGATAAGGGAGATATGTTTACCTCACCACTATTTTTTTTTTCCAGGAAGTGAGAAGGATTGGGCAATTAACTTGAAAATGCCAACTCAGAATTCTTCAAAGACTATGAGCTTCCAAAACAAAATAGTTTCACAATAAAGGTCTTCTAATTTTTACTTATGAGCAGAGCAAAATGGGGAGTCTTTTTATTTGTTTATTTTTTCAGATAGACTCTTTTCTCTTCCTCCCTTTGAAAAGTTAAGCCCGTTCCATAATGATATTATGATTACAACATAACAAATATTGTGAGTGTGAACTGAGTTGGACTGGAAGCGAACTGCTTTCTACCCTGAATCTTTGGGTAGCAGCCATAGCAGCGACCTCTCATCTAAGTGTGTGCTCTCTCTGAAAGGCTGGCTCTGTGGGTAATTTGATGATATCACTTAGAAGTTTACAACTTGAACTCAAGAAACTAGCTTATTCGATAGGATTCATATCATATAAGCACATTGTGATTAAAGTCATTTCTCTTGGACACAACCTCACTTTTGGGGTGTAACTGCTATAAACCCGTAATGTCTGGTATCATGAAAAAAAAAACACTAGATAAATTTAAGGAGAGGGGATGAACAAAATGTCAGGGTCATGAAAAACAAAGAAAGAACTGAGGAACTGTTCCCGACTAAAGGAAGCTAAAGAGAAATGCCAGCTATGTAATGTTTGATCTGGCACTCTAGCTCGGACTTTAAATGTCTCTAAAAGTCTCTGTGTTAAATGGTTAATGGAATTATTGAGAGGCTGAAGAGTGTTTAAGAGGTGAAGGTTGGTGTCAAGTCTTTAGGGATATGCTCATAAGAGGTGCTGTAGGATCCTCATCTCATCCTTGTTGTCTTTTGGGAGGAAAAGTATTGAGGTTCAAATTCAAGGCCTCACACTTAGTAGGTAAGCACTACACCACTTGAACCACATTGCCAGCCCTTTTGCTTTATTTTTCTGATAGGATGCTACTCTTTTGGCCCAGCCAAGCCTTGACACATGACCCTCCCTTAGGTAGCTGGGATCCCAAGAATGAGTCATCAAGCCTGTCTCATCTTTGTTGTCATTTCTTCTTGGCTATGATGAGATAAATCAGCAGTTTTCTTCCTCCCTGTGTTCCCACCATGATGTGCTGTTTCACCATAGGCCCCAATACAATGGTGCTAATTGATCATGAACTAAAAACTCTGAACACTGTGAACCAAAATAAACCTATTCTCTTTAGAAGCTGATTATGGCAGGTATTTGTGATAGTAGCAGAAAGCTATCTGATTCAGCTAGGAGAGCAGGGCATGCCATTTTCTGGACATGAATAATTTACATTATTCCATTTGGTCACCACTCAGAATATTTACATGCCTCTCCCACTCAGATGCCAAACTTGGACTTTGACTAAGTTCTGCTTTGACAAAGACATTCCTGGGGAGATTGATCTGGCTGGCTGCAGCCAGATGGGGAGGGAGGGACCAGCCATTTGGCTTGTCTTACTGGCTGTGATCTCATACCACACTGTTCAAGTCCACTCTGAGTCCCATATTTGTTCCTTTTGAGCTAGGATAATCTAAGACACAACCCCACATTTGGCAGGAGACTTTTTCTCTAAGAAGCGTTTACTTTTTATATAAAATTTCCTTCTTACCTATTGTTTTACTCCACTTTTTTGCTACTGTAACAGAATACCACAAGCTGGGTAATTTGTAAATAACAGAAATTAATTTTGCCCATGGCTCTAAAGGCTGGGAAGACCAAGAGCATCATCATGGCAAGGGTTTCTGGCTGCATGAGTGGAAGGGTAAGTGAGCACATGGGAGGTCTGAGTTTATTCTAGGTGCCAGGAAATTAATCCCAAAATCATTAATGTGACAATGGCATTGCCCCAATGGTCAAATCACTTCTTAAAAGTCTCACTTCAATAACATCACAATGACAATTCAATTTCAACATGAATTTTGAAAGGGCATCCAAACAATAGCATCTACCAAAAATACCTCTTTCTGTTTTCCAACCTGTGTATATACTTGTTTACAAATGTAGTCACACATCCCTTAACAATGGAATATGTTCATTGCAACATTAGGTGATCTTATCACTGAATTCATAGAGTACTTACCAAACCTACAGTGTACAGTCTGCTACACACTTAGACTATCTGGTAAATACATAGTGTCACTTATTGCTCCCAGGGCCATAATGAATAAAACACAAGAGTCAATCAAGGACAAGAGAAAATGATGCAAGCAAGAGATAAGGTAAACACACAATGTTTAAAGCTACTGTCAGTATACCAGAACATATGTATTAAATTAAACTTGTGTTTTCTCCCCTAAGTATGAGTATATTCTAAAACAATAATATAAATCAAAGCACAGTTAATAATAAAACAATAACATAGTTGTTTATTATCATTATCAAGTATGATGTGCTGAACATAGCTATTTGTCTTATGCTTTTTTTTTGCAACTAGCAAAAAGCACTAGGTTTCTTTATACCTACTGTTTAGATGCAAGGATAATTATACCATCATTAGGTAATAACTTTTCAGCTCTATTATAATCTTATAGGACCATCATAGTACATGCAGTCAACCATTAACCAAAATGTTGTTGTGTGGCACATGACTGTGTATTTTTTTTGCAATTTCTAAGATTTTTTGGAAATGAGAGGGAAAAGCTACTCAATGTTCTCAGGAGCCTCGCTCTTTCTGAATATACTTAAAACTGTTTTAAGTTTTCTTCCCCCAAAGTACAGGAAATAATATTACATTCATTTATTTCAAGAAGTTATCTTGAGATTCTATCAGGGTTATAGTTCAAGCCTTGAAAGCATATTTCATTATAGAGATGCTCTTGTTAAAAGAGAAGTCTTTGAGGGATGCCAAGTATTATCTTGGAAAAAGTCCACAATAAATAGAACTGGGGATCTAAGAGATTGCTTTTGAATAGATGACCCTGAAAGAGAAAACACAATTTTGCCTCTAGCAATATTATACATAGGATGTGTGTGTGTGTGTGTGTGTGTGTGTGTACAAATGCTTTAAATAGAAAATTTTTATTCATAATTTTATATTAATTAGTGAGCAACTATTGGCCGAGACTTGAAATTAAGTTAGGAAATAAGTGAAATGAATACTTATATCTGTCTCATGAGGAAGTTTCTCCTTTTTTGCGGGGAGGATAGATATGCAACTCTGTCTTTTCTTTTAGAAAACAAGTAAATTCAGCATTAAGATTCTACTCTATAGTACATATATGTATATATATATATATATATATATACACATACATACATATATAGATACATATATAATGTTTCCAGAATGTTACTATTTACTATATAATAATGAATATCCTTTTTGAACTCACTTTTTCTGTATTCATTAGTTCTTATATTTGGTGATATTACAAACTTTTGCTTTACAATTTAGCTCAGGAGTTAGCTAGGGTTTTTTTTTTAATTAAACAATTTTTTTTAGCTCAGAGGTGGCTAGGGGTTTGTCTGTCTGGGCTAGATTCACTCATGCAGTGTAGATAGCTGCTAATTTGGCGGAGAACTGGCTGGCACATAGGGGGACATTTGGGCCTACGAGGCCATGTGTCTCTAACCATTCAGCCAGTTAGCCTGGGTTCCAATGATAATACTTTAATTGCCATTTAATTCAAGCACGACAGCTTGAGCGCCACTGAGGTGAGTAGTTAGTAGAATGTCATATGTCAATGATCAATAAACATTGCTGAATACATTGAGTGAAATCAGTCTGAGGTTCTAGGCTGAGTAGCAAAGGAAACTTCTTTTGAGGCCTGTAACTCTACTTTGGAGGAAACTGGAAAGCAGTGGAAGCTAGAGTGGAGTTAGAGTATTGTTACCTTCGACAAGCATGTGATTTTGCGGTGGTGGCAGCAGGAAAGGAAAGCAAGATTCTCTGTAATATAGTGGAATCTTTTGTTCTCCAGGATACTAATCTGAGATCCTATTATGTTTGAAATAGAGGAAGGCAGTAAGGAAATAAAGGCCAGCCACTGCCTGAGCATTATTAACCTAGATTTTGAACCATAGCTGTGAAATGCTGAGCTTAAAACTAGTGTCAACTCTCCTATCAACAGGGGGTGGGGGGGAGCTAGTCTATATTTGCATATCCTAGATCATCTCCCACTACTAGAGAGACTACCAGGAAGAAAATGGGGAGGAAACAACTCCATTATGCCCACCTAGAGAACCAGCATTTGGCTAGTCAGCAGGTAATCAAGAAATGGTTTTCTTTCAATCATTGAATTTCCATTCAAGGTCTGTCGTTATTTTGTTTTAGATTTAGGCTGAGATTACTTCTGAAAACAAAAGGTGGAAAGAAACAAATACATATTTGCCTGTGGGATTTCTTTCATTTAACATAAATAAGCATTACCCATAACAACAACAACAACAACTTTTTACATAGCAGGGGAAAAAAGTTCTTGTCATTTTCATTGATTTGCAGTAGAACTAAATTTAAGGCAAGCTATCTTATTGATTAACTCAATGAAGTGAGTACTAGAAATCAATCTTGGGAGGGGATTTGACTTCTGAAAACATTGTATTTAAGAGATTCATGTTCATTTTAAACCTCAAAGGGTGTCTAGTCATGAAAAATGGAGGCTCTTAGCTTCTGATTAAATTTTATTTCTGAGTGTCTTTCCCCAAAGCCATGGAACTGCAGAACCCTCATTATCTCTCTCACATGGCTGTTCCCCCATTAATTAATTAACCCTTAATTGTCCCACACAATACTCCTGTGATAAAGAAACCTGATGAAGTTACTGTCAACTTAATGAGAAAGAACACAAAGCAATGGGATGTGAAATGATCTCTTAAAATCACAGTGAGAGTCCATGTAGGAATTCAGGACAGGATGCAGAAAGCTGAGAATCCTTTTCTGGGCACAGACAGACTTCTCACAGATTAGCAGGTGGCTAGTCTTCGTTCTCCATCATAGCCTTTTTAGTTAACGTGTTTTTTTTTTAAATCAGTACAGAGTAATTATCTATATTCAAGAGATACAGTGTGACATTTCAATACTCATACAATGTGTAATGATTAGATCAGAGTAATTGGACTATCCATCACCTCAAACATTTATCAATTCTTTGTGCTGGGAGCATTCAAAATCCTCAATACAAGCTATTTTGAAGTACAATTAATTGTTGTGAGTCATAGTTACCCTATTGAGTTTCAGAACATTCAAAATTATTCTGCCAATTCACTGCACCCTCGTGCTGGCTCAGAATCTTCTCTCCATCCCATCCTGAGCCCTGCTCAGGCTCTAGTAATCATTACTCTAGTTCTACTTTCAAGAAGTCAACATTTTAGCTTTCATATGCAAATGAGAACATGTGGCATTTGTCTTTCTGTGCCCAAAGACAACTTTTCCAACCCAAAACTGGATGAAGTTATACCATACCAAAAATATGCTGGTTCTTAAGACAGGCAGTGTTAGTAGCATGTATTTCTACCCCCAGCTGCACCTCTACCAAGACCTGCGCTCCACCCTGCCCTTCACAAAGAAAAGAGAACTCTCCTGAGATAGGACAGCAGACTCTCCGCCCAGACCAAGCTGCCCACACAGAGTACCTCCCGCCTCTAGTCCCTATGTTGTAAGGATGCCACCGAATAGGGATAGGCGCCATTTTTCTCTCTCTCCCATAGGGAAGGTGGCCTTGTCAGCCCTGGCTGGCAGTAAACTACTTTTCCTGTACATGATGTGTCTGCGTGGTCTTCTGGGATGGGTGCTGTCAAGCAGCTATGATGCTTTTGCAACCCCAGATCTTAAATTTTTACGAAGGGTTTGAAAAGGATAGAAAAAACATACCTATACATATACCCACGAAGTGATCTTTATCTTCTTAGGACTGCCTGCATCTGAGCTATTTATTTTCTTGCCTTCAATAGAGAGCTAGAAATTCAGAGTTGGATACATATTTTCAAAGCATGATGCCAACAATGCATTGTGGCTGTTTAGTCACATCCACTAATATTCTTCCTTAGAGACTTTAAAATGTTTCTCCTATACTGTTTTGAAGAATTGAACTAAATAAATGTTTTGGTGAATATTCTATGTTCCCTCATCCTCAAAGCTCTTTATTTTAAGATTAAGAAGACTAAGAGAAAATACACACGGAATACATTCTGAAAACTGGAAGGAATAGGTGCTCTTAATAAGTTGGCAGATAGAGCGTGAAATCCCATTCGAAGAGCAGGAACTACATGGCCATGTGGCATTATCCTCATTCAAATTCATGGAAGAGTAAATCAAGTGTTTGAAGTGCCTCAGAGCACAGGATGTGACAAGCACAGAAGGAATCTATAAAGGCATGAAGTCAGCTTTGTGTGGCAGCATGCTGAATCCAGCTTATTTTCTTTTGAAGCATTCGGGAAGAAAAGAGGGAAAAAATTACACAGTCATATACACATACATAATAGTGTAAGTAGATATTGCCTTTTCACAGTTTTGTACACACTGGCCAATTGTGAGCAACTGCTTCCATAAAGCCATGGGTTGTTGGATAGAAAACAACACTGGGTGGATTGCTTCCATGTTCTTCCTCCAGTGACCTTCACCTTCCTAGGGAGTCTGGGTTTCAACCTTGAGGATTTCCCCTTTTTATATAAATATGGATATTGTTGAGGGAAAGAAAGCTTTCAGCCCCAGTTTAGAGGGATGAAGTTAAAGTTCCACTATACTTAGGGAGGTATCAAATTGTCCTCCAAGCACTTATGAGATGCGTTGTGTCCTCCACCCGCCCTTCCCAATTCATATGTTGAAGCTTCAAATTCTCCTTGCTTCACAATATAACTGTCTTTGAGATAACTTTATTTTAGGTTGTTGGAAGGAGCTCTCATCTAATCTGACCGGCCACAGTTAGGACACAAAAAGGGAGACCAGTCTGGGTGATAGAGGCTCGTTCCTGTAATCCTAGCTACTTAGGAGGAGGCTGAGATCTGAGGATCAATGTTCAAAGCCAGTCCAGGCAAGAAAATCTATGAGACTCTCTCCTCCCATTAACCAACAAAGGCTGGAAATGGAGATGTAGCTCAAGTAGTAAAGTGCCAGGCTTCAGTGAAAATGTCAAGCCAGAGTGTGAGGCCCAATACCATTAAACACAGAGAGACAGAGAGAGAGAGAGAGACAGAGAGGGAGCACAAAAAAGACAGAGATTAGAGGTACAAGCGCACAGAGGAAAAGTCCTAAGGAGACAATGAGAAGGCATCCACCTGCAAGTTACAGAAAGAAACCTCAGAAAAACCAGTCCTGCCAACATCTAGATCTTGGGCCTCAGGCCTGCAGAACTTTGAGACAATTTCTGTTGTTCAAGCCACTCATTTTGTGATACTTTATTGTGGCAGTATTAGCAAATGAAAGCATCAGTTATTGACAGTGCCCCATATGGCAGGAGTTTAGAATTGAGCAGAGCTCCTATATCCACGATTACAAGTGAGTGAATGGCTTCTCCTGCATAGTTCCCTTGTCTTCTCGAATAGTATATGGAGTTGTGCCTGTAGGAAGTGCCTGCGAGGAACTTGGAATGTTAGTTGGCAAGCTCCGTACAAGTGTTTGTTCTTATGACTTCTACCATGAAGCTTTCTATTATTTTTCATGGTTTCCTGGCTTTATGGGCAATGATCCTTAAACTAGGCAGTGGGACAAATTCTTGAGTGCTGCAAAAATTTTATTTCATGCAGTTCTAGTAAGATCTGGGCTATTTTTCTCTCATATATCTAACCGGTTTGTGTAACTGAAAAATCACAAAAATGATAAATGAATGGAATAGGTCCCATCACATCTGGTTCATCCTTTTACAGCTGGATTTGATTATTTCATGACTAGCTGGTGTTTCGCATCAGGAGTGAAGAGGAGGATGGAAGGAAAGATATTCTTTACTTTCCCCTGACTTCCACTTCTGGAATTCATTGCACTCAAACCAGGCAGAGCTTGGGCCTGGACAGTGCTTTGGAAGGGGAGAGATAGCAATGCTAAACTACTATAGCGTTTTAAGTGTAAAAAGCAGAACATTTGTGAATATTAGCAACTATTCCATGGACTAAATTTTACTTCCCCTGGCTCAAAACTCTCCTTGGCTTCATGTGATCACCCTTAGTTATTCCCCCACATACCCCCTCACCCCCGTCTTAGAAATAATCTTCCACGCTATCTGCCCCCAAGTAAAGGGAAGTGAGCCAACTTCTTTGTTCTATTTCATAACTATGGAGCCAGCCTGCTGCATGCTCCATTAATCTCTCAAACTAGCCCCAGACTTGGGCTATGCTGGAAGTATTTCCAATTTTAACTTGTCTGCCTTCCATGAGGCTTTGTTTATGAAAGTAGTCCTATCCTGGAGAGCCCTGTGGCCCTTTGCTGTCCTTTTTGCATTGTTTCCATTTCCTCACTGCAGTGTTATTAATTTGAGGTTTCTCGCTGTTGATTATACACACATTTGCCCGCATCCTGCAGGCCCCATAGGTCAGGAGCATGTGGAGAGCTCACCGGCTTACCCTTTAGCCTGTTTCCAGTGGGAGCGTGGACTGCTTCAGGATACAGTGATGGGACACTGGAGCAGCTGGTTACATGCTCATTTCCACCTCCCGTGCATCTTCCCATCTGCATTGCTTCTTTTCTTCATTTCTCTCTTTGATTATTTTCTTCGGAGTGGTGTAGCGTGGCACATGAAAACTGACAAGTATGCCACTAGGAAGGGGAGACCGTGAGAATGTTCTAAATATTTAATTTGGAAGTGTTAGGCACCACCAGAAACAGCCAACGGGGCAGGTCTGGATTCAGCCATTAGAGGGGTGAGGAGCATAGAGCGCAGCAGACATGTGAGTTCCCAGCAGCAGCCTTAATGAGAAGAGCTAAGATAGATGCCCTCAAGGAAAGGAACACATAGGCCCTTTCCCCCGGGTACTGTCACTCCACAAAGCCTGAAGTGCTGGGCAAGGGGAGAGGGGGGGAAAGGGATAACAGGGGGAAAAAAGATGGAGAGGGACTCTAGAAAGTGCTGCCATAGGAGCATCCTGTTGTCTTCCTCCCCCTCAGTGAAGGGTGCTCAGCCATGTCACCTACTCACTGCCACAAGATTTGGGACACACAGGTAAGTGACTGTTCTCCTATCTTGCCCAAGGCTACCTTCCGGGCAACTAGAATTTTGCACAAGGGCCTAACATTAAAGAATTTTTCTGTCAGTCTTTTTTAGCAATAGGATTTTTTAAAAAGTAATGATAGGTTAAAAGTTTATTGGAAGGGAAGTATGACAGAGAAAAAGAGCACGTGGTGTAGACATGCCACGGAAAAGTATCCGTTCAGCCCATGCCTACCATGTCTGCTAGCTTCCTCTGTCTGGGATTTTTAAGAGAACCTTACAAGCATAGGGTATTAGATCTATAAGCAAGTTTGGGGATCTTTGTAGGCATAGATGAACTGTGTCCATTTGCCCACAGGGATGTGAGGGTGGTTACAGCTTGCCATTTTTGTATTTGTTTCCAAATAAGCCCCCAAATCAAGCTCGGTTTGCATTTCATGAAGTGAATATGCTATACTCAGAACCAAGATTAAGAAATAGAACAGTTGAACATTCCCTTTACCCAGAATCCCTCACTGTGCATCCTTCCCTTCCCAGCGAGGGGCAACCATTATCCTGACTTCCAATAGGACAAACCCTTTCCACCTGCTTTTGGCAACTTTGTAAGTGAAGTCATCCAGTAAGATGAATTGTGTGTTTTGCTCCTATCACTCAGCACTGTGTATGTGCGATTTATCCATGCTATTCATTTCTGTTTCTGTTGTCACCTAATATTAAGCTGAGCAAACGCAGTGTACTACCCATTACATGGTTTATGGACATTTGGGTAGTTTCCAGTTTACAAGTAGTGTGACTGTTACACAAAATGTTCTAGGGCATAATTTTGGTTATATCTTCATATTATTATAAAGATTTATTATATAAAAATCAACTTATTCTGGTTGCTGATGCCCCATGCCTATAATCCTAGCTATGCCGGAGGTTGAGATCTGAGGATCATGGTTTGAAATCAGCATAGGCATTAGGAAAGTTCATGACACTCTCATCTCCAATTAACCACCAATAAACCACTGAGCTATAGGTCAAAATGGTAGAGCTCTAGCTTACAGCTGGAGCAAAACAGCTCAGGGAAAGTGCTCAGGCCCTGAGTTGAATCCCACAACCAACCAACAAACACATAGACAAAAAACCCCTTAAGATCAGCAGTTGTATTCCGTTCCATAAATGCTTTATAAAATAAATTACCTTCAATTTTTCTTCTCAGCCTTTCCACTCTCATTTAAAAGATCACCTCATGGTCCAAAGTGATGTCAAGAGTTCTTGCTATATTCCAGACAAGAGGAAGGAAGGAGAAAGGGTTTGCTAACTGTTTCAAATAGGTTTCCTATCTGTAATATGCTTCCTCCATATCATTTTGGCCAGAGCTCAGTTGCAGGGACTCAGCAAGTTACAAACAAGGCTGGGAAGACTTGAGGGAGAATGGAGTTGGACTGAGAAGAGACAGTTCAGCTGCCAGGATCAGAGCTGCCTCAAAAGTAGGGTAAAGTCACTTTTAATGTTCAATTTAGCTCCTTTTATGGTCATGACCTGCCAAGTACTTGGCTAAGTAGATATAGCCACCAGAACTACCTATCTTCCTTTATTGACTATGTTTTGCATTCAGAGACCTCAGTATCCACTCTGTTAATGATCTTGAGTGCTAAGTCAGAATCTCATGCACCTCTTCTCTCCCATGGGGCACACTCTTTCCAAGTAGGTTGTAGTTACTTTCTCAGAGTCTTGAGATATTGTGAAGAGAACAAATGGAGCTTAAGGTGGACAACTGGATTTTCCATAAGCTTAAAAAGTCCCTAGGGATTTGGGATAGCAAAGAAGAAAGCAGGTACAAGGTTGGGGTAGAAACTAATCTCCCTTTGAACTCTACATATATTAAGAATGGTTCTGAAATTGTATGTATGACCTCTGTTTTATAGAGGAGGCAACTGAGTCACAAAGAGGTTAAGCATCTTACATATGCTTTTATATCTGATAAGTGTAAAAGGCGAGATTTTTCCCTAACCTCACTGCATGGTCTAGAAAGAGGTAGAGTAACTAACAGTGTCGTGAAATGCACTATGCAGAAAACAATCATTAATCAAACTAAGCTTTTTGAATGACCAATCTATCTACTCTCTGGCTGATAAATAGGCTAAATATTGACGGTGTCATTGAAAAAGAGTAAGATAGAAACAGCAGTAGTCAAGACTAGAAAAGGCAAGAAATGTTTTCCAGTCTCCTCTTCTCCAGTGTTTGTAAATATAAATTTGTAAGGCAGAAACTGACAGTCAATGAACAGGAATGACACTATGTATATTTACCCATTCAACTGTTTAATTGTGAAATATCACACGCTGTTCAAAAGGCCCCATTACTATCTAGATAGGATCAAAGCTTTACTACTGGAATTTATTTATATTTACTATTAATGTTGTATTATATAAGAGCGAGAGGAGATTTTGAAGGATCCAAGAAGATGAATCATTCATTTTATAGATAAAGTTCCCCAGAAGGGAGAGCAAATTAATCAACTCAGACAAAAATAACATGAAATGCACCCTTGAGTTCAAGGGTGCAAAATGGTATAAAATGAGGCCATTTTGTGCCAGCTCAACAGAGCCAATATTAAATCAATTTTCTTGGATATCTCAGGCCAACTTACTACCATGGGTATATTTATACTACTACAAATCTAGGGTTTCCTCATTTGCCCTATCCAGAAAGCTGGTTGTTCAATTTTTGCCAACACTCTTGGCTTTCACTTTTTCTTCTGTCTTGAGAGATTTTCACTAGTCAATTAAGCTGTGCTTAGTTGTTTGTTACTCTATAAGGTACAATGTTCACAAAATAAGCCTTCCAGGCCTTCCTTCTGGGTTTGCCTATCTAACTGCCTGCTTGTCATCTCTGCCAGACAGCTTACAGTCAGCTGGACTGTAACCTATCTAATTAACTGACTTGATTTCTTCTTGTTTCCTCTAGCTTACCCATGCTTCAACAGCATCCAATACTTCCCAGGTACTAACCTGAAGACTTGGGAGGCATACTTGATCATTGTTCACTTTTTGTTTTCTCATTTTAATCGTGCCTCTTTGAGAAAATAGCAACAATTAGGAAATAGGGTCTTGCAGATGTAATTCAGATGAGATCATACTGAAGTAGGGTAGACCTTCAATCCAACATGACTAGTGTCCTTGTTAAGAAGAGGAGAGGAGATGTTGAAGCAGACACCTAAGGGTAGTGACTGACATGTTGGAGTCCGGGAATATCAAGGATTTCCAGCACCTGCCAGATACCAGGAGAGAGACATGGAACTTTCTCCTATAGTTTGCAAAGAGGGTATCATAACCTTGCTGACACCTTGATCTTCAACTTCTGGTCTCTAGACTGTGAGAAGATAAATTTCTGCTTTTCAAGATACCCAGTATGTGATAGTGTGTTACAGCAACACCAGAATCAAATATATCTTGTAACCTTCACCCTCTCTATGTTCAAGTCACCAAAAAGGCATATCGATTATGGATTTAAAGAGAACTCTTATCTGTCTGTGTCTCTATGACTACAAAAAAATTCAGTCCAATATAACTGCAGCATGGATATGGTATTAACTTGCAAACTGGCCCAGACTTGCTTGACCTCTCCAATACATGTAAAATATATCTCTATCAGGGCTGGGAAGGTGGCTCAGTGGTAGAGTGCTCTCCTTGCATGCATGAGGCCCTCGGTTTGATTCCTCAACACCACATAAATAGAAAAAGCTGGAAGTGGCACTGTGGCTCAAGTGGTAGGGTGTTAGTCTTGAGCTGAATTGCGGAGGAACAGCACCCAGGCCCAGAGTTCAAGCCCCATGACCGGCAAAAAAATAAATATATATGTATATATATATATATATATATATATATATATATATATAAAGCATAAAGTTAAATATATCTATAGAAAGCATGAAGTTGCTACTCTGCTGCTGAAAAGTACTCGCAGTAGTGCATTCAAATATCCTGACATGTCTTGCAGGACATTTACCTCCTTTTGTGAACTCATCTCAGAAAACCTTTTCCCTTACCCCTTGTGTTCCAACTACACAAGTCTTCTTCTGCTTCTTCTTCCTCCTTTCTTCAATCTTGTCCTTTTCTTCCTCTTCATTCCTTTCCTCCTCCTCTTTCTCTATGAAGTCTTTCCTTCTATCATAATAGAATCTCTCTCCCCATAGCTGTCTACAATTATGAGACCAGCCTATATTCAAAGGGAAATAAATTTCCATATTAAGAAATGGAGTGTGATTCCTTTCCCCTCAAATATAAGCTGGCCTCATAATTCACTTCTAATCAAGGAACTGACTAAAAGTTGTGTTGTGAAGCATCCCTGATTGGATCTAAAAGCTCTCAGAGTCCACTTAATTTCTCTGGATGCTGGTTCTGAGAGACCTGTCTGCTATATAAGAAATTCAATTATTCTGACCACTAGGCTGGAAACACCACGTGTGGAGGCTCCAGTGCACAGTCTGACTTTAGTTCATTTAGCTATTCTGACCACAAACCTTATGAATGAAGCTGTGTGACTCTTACATCAGCCCATATACCAGCTGAATCCCACTGAGTGACTTCAGTCATTCCACAAGGAGTACAAGAAGCACCTAGCCACAACCTAACTGAATTCCTAATCCACAGGGTCCATGAAATATAATCTATTAAATAGTTTTTAAGCCACTAAGTTTTGGGGCAGTTTGTCATGCATTGCCAATAATGGAAATATCTGCAAAGGAGTTATTCACTTCTCAAAAAAAACATTTATTTATTAGTCTCATGTCTCCATAATATTTGAAGCTATATGAGAGCAGGTATTATGTCTTTCTTGCATAAGATCATATCTCTACCAAGTAACATAAACTTCACTATACATGCTTCATAAAGATGACAGTGTCCCAAAATCTTAATATTATAGTCTTTGGTGGCTTCAAGCTTAGTACTACACAAAGAATTTTGGGCTATCCTATGTTGAATAAAGAAAGGTACAGGGTCTTCTAGTCTTAGCAATTTGTAATAGAATCTGACATTTGCAATTTCAATCATGAGGAAATAACGTAGAATTAATTTCTTTCAGGCTTCTAAACTGACCAGGCTTATTCAAAATCTTCCAGTGAGATGACAAAATGTATTATACATTACATTAATATCTTTTGGGAGCTGAAGTAATTGAGTAACGTTAAAGGTCAGAAAGTGGTTTCAAATTAAAGCTAGAGAAAAGATAACTAAAAGAAGAGTTCCAACACCAATGAAATACAACACTATTTCTTGTTTTCTCAGCATCAATCTCAGTAAACTCATTAACCCATGTGATGATGTTTCTGCCAGTGGATATTAGAGAAATTTACACTAGCTAAACTGGCCCGCAGTCACCTTAAACAAAATGGAATGGGAAGTATCAGCTTCATTTCCATAATTGTTTTGGAATCCCCAGACAGAAATCATTTTCAGAGTTGTCATTTTCAAATATAATCTGCAATTCAAACTAGAGGTTTCGGGATTTTTTTGTTCAACTCTTCTCTGATAGGAATCTAACCTGTCTCTTGAGGTTAAATCCTGCCTGAAATGTTTTAGATATGTCCTGGTCTTTTGTTGAAAGATGATTCTGACCAATCTAAAATTGGAGTGTGAACATGATATCGCTTTATTTCTTCAGAACCTATCTTTGGAGGTTTGCAAAAATACAACTACCAATTACTGATTCTCATCTAAGCTTGGCCTTCAAGTATTTTCTTATATATTCATCTTATATTGATGGAATGACTTCACAAATTTTATACTTTGTGCTGATATGAATTACCCAAACAGTGGCTCTGTTTTTCATTTTCAGTATGGTATTCAATAAATTGCATGAGGTATTCAGTCCTTCATTATGTTGCCTAATTTAAGGCTAATGTAAATATGTTGAGCACATTTGAGTTAGGCTAAACTATGCTATAACACTCTGTAGATTATGTTTATTAAGTGCATTTTTTGACCTGCAATATTTACAGTATGCAATGGACTTCTCTGGATATAACCCTATGATAAGTGGGAAAACATTGGGAAAGTGTCCAATAAATGTGAGACTAAATTTCTTAATAAGTCTTTCACAAATCAAAGGAGGATATTCATAGGAGAGTTATCAAAATTGTTCAATAGCTAGCTATAAGCATACGATCTTATAAAATGATGTTTATAGAAATGAATTCTAGGAAATGGAAACAAGAGGTTTTATGTTATTTAACTTCTTGCTTTTTCTCCTTTGTTTCTGTTTTTTTTTAAATTTCTTCACCTTTTGTCTTATATGTAAGTTTATCTATTTGGGGGAGAGCAAGAGGGGCACAGAAATGGTGGGACAAAGAGTGAACAAATGTAGCAGTGATTTCACCAGATACTATATTGGAATGAATTAAATGTAGAGGGTGTGGAAGAGAAAAACTTGGAAAAAATGAGGGAAGAAGTGATACTGTTCAAAGAGAAATGTACTCATTACCTGACTTATGTAACTGTAAACCCTTTGCATATCACTTTTACAATAACAATATAAACGTCACTCACTAATTATAGTTATTGGTTACTTTCTCTTTCAAAAAGGTATTAGTTATTTCAACTATAAAACCTCCAATATACTGAAAGTCTGTATATAAAATTCTTTGAACTTTCAAAAACTTCTCAGAGGTAGTTTCAATTAGTATATAAAGTCAGGATGGATTAGGCTATGCTGCATTAATAAGCCTCATAATCCCAGTTAGTTATTTCTTGTTTATGTTACATTACCAATTTCAATTGGTGTATATAGGGAGGCAGGGTAGTAAGGTGTCCAGTAATCATTGTAGTTCTTCTAGAACTTCCCAGAAATTCCATCTGCTCATGTTTCCAATATTGAAAAGGCAAGAAACAGGGCAGCTGGCAAGTCGCACATTGACTCTGATGCTTTTCCCTTCTCCCTCACCACCTGTGTTCCAGCTCACTGGTCAGCTGCTGCTTCATGCCTCACGTTTTCACACTTCATTACCAAAGAAGCTACATAGCAGTGCTGGTTTTCAAAGGGTATGGAGTAGTGAGGCCACCATAAGCCTGGGAAAAGACAAGAATCAAAGTATGTCAGGCTCTAGTGACCACTGCAAGGGTCTCAGAAACAAGCAAAATTTGTTAAAGGAGAAAAAAATGTCCCCAAAGGCCCAGTATAGATAGTCACAATAAAAAAAAACTATCAGATCCAGAGCACCTCCTTTGAAATAAACAACTGCTATGGTTTGGATGAGGGCTGTCCCTTCCAAAACTCATATGGATACTTGGTTCCTGATATAGCTATTGAGAGGTGATTGGGTCATGAGGGCTCAGTACACTCATGGTTTAGTGTATTAGCATGTTATCACAGGAATGCCTTTGTTATAGATATGAAGTCTCTGAAACACTTTCCCTGTCTCAGATGTGTTTCAATGAAGTAAGCAGGACCCTACTAGGTGCTGACTAGATGTGGGCACCATGTTTTCAGCACTCCACAAGAGTGCTCCATTCTGTTCTGTTCTATTTTTCCTTCCTTCCTTTTCCTTCTTTCTTTCTTTCTTTCTTTTCTTTTTTCTTTTTCTCCCCTTCCTCCCTCCCTCCCTCCCTCCCTCCCTCCCTCTCTCCCTCCCTCTCTCCCTCCCTCTCTCCCTCCCTCCCTCCCTCCCTCCCTCCCTCCCTTCCTTTCTTCCTTCTTTGCTTTCTTCCTTCAACAATATTGTGATCTGAACTCAGGGCCTTCAGGCCTTCATATGCCTATTTTTTTCCATAGGGTCTCACTTTTCCCCAAGCAGGCTTGAAGTATGGTCTTTCTATCCATAACTTCCTTCACGGGTGTGATGGCAAACACTTGCCACAACACTCAGATTTTTTTTATTAACTGAGATAGGTTCTGAAAAAAAAATTGCTTACATTGGCCTTGAAACACAATCATACAAATCTCAGCCTTCCACATCACTAGAATTACAGGCATAAGCCTGCAATTCTAGCTTCAATTTCTATTTTTTTCATCAAGTAACTAATGTTAGGTGTTTTGTCAAGACATTATTCTGTGTATGATATTATTTGATATCACCACGGCTCTAGAATTATCATGGAAAACAAAGATATCTACCGACATTCTCAGAGAGGAAATATTTACATTTTTGGTACCCAAAATGTAGTGTAGGACCAGTAGCATCACAAGGGAGCTCGCTATCAGTACAACTTCTCAGAACCTATCCCAGTGCTACTAGAGAAAAATCAATCTTACCAAAATCTATAGGTGAACTTCATATACCTTAGCTTGGGAAGCACTGAATGTGGGTATCTGTTGTATGCCTATGCAGTAATGTCTCATGTTTGGTATTACACTATTGGGGCTCAATAGATGTGTGTGTGTGTGTGTGTGTGTGTGTGTGTGTGTGTGTGTGTGTGTGTGTGTGTGTGTGTGTGTTTTAAATTAGGTTTTCAATTAGGCCTAGAGCTTAAGAATAAGAAAAAGTACAGTAGTGAATAATAAGAGAAGTAAAACTTGCTGTGCTTCAGATTTTTATCTGCATAATATTTTGCTTGTTAGGAAGGTCTCCTGGGGCTGGAATCTTATTTTTGTAGTCTCCAGGGGGATGACAGTTGTGTGATATTATTTTGCTTGCTTTCCAAAGAGGTCAGATAATATAGTATACTGAATATGAATTGTGCGTGTATCATATTCTACAGTATGGAGCTCAAATTTCTCCTTCATAATTTTTTTTAGGGGCGTCCGGTCATAGGGCCTGAACTCTGGGCTTGGGCACTGTCCCTCAGCTCTTCAGCTCAAGGCTAGCGCTCTACCACTTGAGCCACAGCGCCACTTCTGGCTTTTTTCTTTTTGCTTATGTGGTGCTGAGGAATCGAACCCAGGACCTCATGCATGCAAGGCAAGTGCTCTGCCACTGAGCCACCTTCCCAGCCCTCTCCCTCATAATTTTTGGGTCTGTTAGCAGATCCTCAAAGGAAAATTACTATTTCCAAACTTTATGGAATTCCTACATTGTGATAGCCTGTCTCAGATTCTACCCATTTGGCATATTGCTTTGGTATACATGAATACATTCTATAATTAATATTAACACAGCAGTATGCATCTGAGGTGATAGTCATTTCTGGTGTTTTTCTTCTCTGTCTTAAAAAAAAAAGAATGTGTCCATAAAGAATAATGTAGTAAAAGAGAAGAGAAATGAAAGGGAATTAATTGCACAAAATGGGGGGAGGAGTTGTTTTTTTCGTTTCGTTTTGTTTTTTAGCTAACATAATTCCAGCCAGATGGGAAAATGTAAGCCTGATTTGGTGCTCCAATGATAATGCTTAGAATTGTTTAATACTTGTTGTGAAAATAATTTTACTCTACATAAATTTCTTAATGTGATCACCACCTGGGGAAAGAAAGAAGACACAAACAAATTGCCATACATTTCATGGCTCCATCTAACAAACATGACAAAATATAGCCACCGTAGCTTTATGAGCTATTTTCCTTTAAGCGTGTTCTCTTCTCAGCACAACTGCAGCAAGTTACTGAAAAAAAAATATAATGAGAAACATAAAACATGTATATATAGGGTAGGGAAATATATGTGTATTCAGAATCTCTAAGAGACAACTAAGTTATCATCATTGTAATTTAGGCATCATGAAACAGTTTTATTCCCAACTGCTTGAGTAATTTTTCTGCTGGCCCTGAAATAAGCAAATTTTATAATCAGTAGGTATACATGAAGCTTAGATACAGTGGTTTTAGAACTGCCTCTGGGTTTAGTTTGATAAAAAAAAAAAAAACCTGGTAAATCATGCCATCTAAAATATGAGGCTACACTGAGCAAAACTCCAGAGAAACATATTCACTCTTCTATTTTTTTTAAAATGAGTTTTTGCTGTCTGATTTCCAGTTTGGCCAGCAAAAGGATAATGGTTCTAGAGGACGTGGTTCTGGAGAAATGGTATTTAATCAGAATTTGAAAGCTGCAATGTACCTAACAGTGTATAGGTTTATATTCAGGATATAAAAGGCTTTTCATGAGACCAGAAAAGCCTTCCCTGTCCTTTTCATTTTCTACCAGCACTGATTTCAATAACTGGTTTCTCAAAACCATCCAGGAAACCATAGAGGACTAATTCAGCAAGGCCCAGAGTGCCTGCCCAAGGACAAGAAAATACACTGGCTCTTTTTAGAGGAATCTGGATAAGAATGTACAGTTCATTGCTACTGAGCTGTCATTAGACGATTGCCTTCTCATAATGTAATGTGAAGTAGCTATAATATAGTTAATGAAACATGTCTATCGTTAGGCCTCTTCAGTTGCTCTGGCAATTTCTTCCCAGGTGGAGTCTCATTGCAGGGTTATTATCTTATCCTCATTTAGTAGTTGTGGGCTCTTGGCCAGATCCATATATAACCCAGTCAGATTGTAGCTTATTCCCAGAAAGATATTTCAGCCATTCTCATTCGCATCAAACAAAATTAATTCTCTGTTATATACACTAATGGGTAGGGTAGATTATCCTCTGTTATGTAGAAATTATTTTATGTTCTCTTTTAATTTGTTAAGGGTACATTCATGATTCTTCAACTGAGACACTACATTTCTACCAATTTTTATATGTACAAAAATAATGATTTTCCATGATTGATTAGAATTATTTCCTATAATATGTGCTCCTTTTCCTTTTTCTTCCTCCTCCTCCTCCCCTCCTCTTCCCCTTCCCCCTCCTCCTCTTCCTCCTCCTCCTCCTCCTCCTTCTTCCTCTTCTTCTTTTTTTGTGGAGCTGAAGACCACACGTAGGTCCTTGCTTTTGCCAGGCAAGTGCTCTGCCATTGAGTAAATCTCCAGATCATATTTGTTTCCACTGGTGCTTCATTCATTCATTAAGTACATATTTATTGAATATGTCAGTTGTCTAATAAAAGAAGTCGCTTCTGTGGACGAAGCAGACAAAATTTCCTACCCTGAAGGAACATAATTTTCCAGGTGCAGCTTTAGATAATCTTAAACCCAGGGCTTGGGCTCTGTTTAGGGCCTTTTTTTGTGCTCAAGGCTCGTGTTCTATCATGTGAGCCACAGTGCCATTTCTGGCTTTTTCTGAGTAGTTTATTGGAGATAACAGTCTCACAGACTTTCCTGACAGGGCTGGCTTTGAACAGTGATCCTCAGATCTCAGTCTCCTAAGTAGCTAGAATAACAGGCATTGGCCATTGGAGCCTGGTTTGTGTTATCTTTTAATACAAATATCTCCAGCTGATAAATCAAGCCCCATTTGGTCCCTACACCATTTCATCCATATATCCAAGTTACAGATTGTCTTTAGAAATAGCATTTATGAACCATTTATTTTCTTGTCTGGCAGTGTATGAATTCCTTTACAGTTAGCTCATTTAATCCTCACAATAACTAGGAGGAGGTACTAGTTAAGATGTCTATTTTTGCAAATGAGGAAAGCAAGGGTCAGAGACATTAGCTAACGGGGGATATACGATTAGATTCTTTTGCTTCTTAACAACCATTTCCTATTCTAGGTGATGTGCTTTACACCCATTTGTTGAATGACTGAATGAATGAATATACACATTGTTTGCAATTCCCACTCATTTGATATAAACACTAACTCCTTAAATTACGCTAGAACAATCTAAGCAATCTGTGGGGAGAGAGTAGAGTGCTGGAGGAGAGCCCTGAAACGGAGCTGTAGATATTTGGGGTAAGGAGAGGATATTAGCACGAGGGGAAAAAATTGCCTAGGAAGTTCGACAGGACTTGGGGAAACAGAGTAGACTGTGTTTTGAGACGGTGGGTTTGAACCCAGGCCTTCGCACATGTTGGTAAGTGCAGTGTCACTCTTCCAGCACATAAACTTCCTAAAGTCGTGTTAAGGGAAATAGTTTCCCTCCCTTTTTCTTCAAAGCATGTCCGTCCCCAGCATCCTCGCCAGAACCCACACCATTCCACCTCTCCTTTCTGCAATAGCCGGTGTCCAGGTGTGCGCACGCGCAAAGACAGACGCTGAACAGTGGCCGCAGGCGGCCTAGCGACATCGATCGACTCGGTGCTCGGCTCCTCGATTTGCGGGCGATCGATTGAGGAGCCTAGAACGTGCTTCCGGTGCCGGGCTCCACTTCCGTCCCGTTTTCCGTGCGGGGAAGACGCCCGCCGCTGGTGGCGTGGAGCGTTTCTTGGCGGTTTTCCACACTTCGAATAACGCCCCCTTCCTGTTACACCTGAGCAGACGAGTCGCGAAGGTAGGTCGGGCCGCGGAGTGGACTTGGGGGCCGCGCCGGGCTGGAGGCCTGACGCCTGGCCCTGCTAGGCCGCGGGTGTAGACCCCCCACCCCCCATCCCCCCGGGGGTTCGGTCCGGTTTCCCAGTCGCCCTGGGTGTAGCTGTGCCGGTGTCTCGAGGGGCAGGAAGCTTGCTTGGGCGCCGGGGCTCGTGCTTCCGAGTGTCTTCCAGCCCGCATGGATGGGGGGGGGGCGAAGAGAGCACTGTGGGGCACCCCCATTCTCAAATCAGCCCCCCATCAAGCCACACATGGGGATCCTGCAAGAGACTCAGCTCTGTCCTGTCCCCCCCGACTGCAGCCGGACCCTGCCCTGTTCCTTCCAGGGGTCGGTTTGGCGGCCCCAGCCCCCCTCCCTTTGGGAAAGCGTTTCCCTTAGGGCATTACCTGCGCCAGGGGCGGCTCGGCCGGACCCCTTCCCCCTATCACCCGGTGCTGTTCGTGCAGTCTCTCTGAGACAGAGTATGTGCTGCGCCAATCTGCAGTAAGATCTGTGCAAATGGGACATGTAAAATACACATATGAAACGCTATAGGACATCCATATGAAATAGTACCGCAGGTGTGATGGAAAAGTACGGAGGAAGAGGGAAGAGCTGAATTCCAAGGCTTGGTGCCTGTTAGCTGGGTGACCATTGCTTCTCAACTTGCCATAACTATTAACAGCAGTCACTTTAGGAGTTTATTGATGGTACAAGATCTGCGAAATGTGTGTCTCTTTTAGTCTCAGGTGTTCTGTTGGATAGGTGCTCTTACTGTCTTCATTTTATAGATCTGGCCCTAAGAGATGAAGGAACTAGCATCTAGCAAGCAGTTTAAATTCAGATCTGATGGGTACTAGAGTCTGAGCTCAAACTGATATAAATTAAAATAGAGATATGAAAGTGCTTTGTTAGTGAACCTATAAAGTATATGGCAAACTTCATTAATACTCCAGTTTAATTATTTTTAATGAATTTATATTTGCCAATTTATTTTTCATTTGTCTTCCTTTCTACATTTTAAGTAGTTTCATTGAAAAAGAAAAGTTACTTCATTGGGCAGATGGAAAGACAGTATACAATTGCTGTAGTGGAAGGGAAGAAAAATGTATTATCTTGAACCAAATAGTATAACTGAAAAAAAAAAACCTGTCTATGCACTGGTGTTCTACCAAGTTTTGAGACTAAAAATTATTCTCCTTTTGTCTTGAAAGGAGGGCTGGTATGTGCTGGTGAGGAGCTACAGGTACTGCCAACTGATTTCTTCTGACATTTGAGATTAAAAGATAGTTGAAAAATTAACGTTTTATCTCATATCTTTATGCCTTACTCCAGTTTGTTTTAATTCTACCTCTTCATAACAGATTTCTATTTTTTAGTTGTTTCTTTAGGAGAGTTAAAGAATTTGACCCAAACATGGATATCAGACCAAATCATACCATTTATATCAACAATATGAATGACAAAATTAAAAAAGAAGGTACATGCTTCTTCGTTACTGTCTTAAGAATTATACTGCCACTGAACTGCTCATCTTCTCTTTAGCACCTGAAATAATGACTTACCCCATTTCCTATAGGAATTTTAAATCTTTTTAAAAGTAAGAATAAGTAGAGACTGACTGATTCTGTTCTCATTCATAATGGTTTTAAATAATTTTCTAAATAATGTGAATGGTATGTGTTTTTATTAAAACTGTGTAAATGAGGGTTTGTGTGTATGTATGCATATATGTATGTGCATGTGAGCTAGTACTAGGGCCCAACTTTCTTGCTCAAGGCTGCGGAGATGGCTCTCAATCATTTGAGACACACCTCCACTCCCAAACTGTATAAATGAATGTTGGAGGGCATTCACTGCAGTGTCCTTTTTTTGAAGAACTTTGTCATTGTTTGATTCATAACTTTTTATTTGAACAGAATTGAAGAGATCCTTGTATGCCCTATTTTCTCAGTTTGGGCATGTGGTAGATATCGTGGCTCTGAAGACTATGAAGATGAGAGGGCAGGCCTTTGTTATATTTAAGGAACTGGGCTCGTCTACAAATGCTTTGCGACAGTTACAAGGATTTCCATTTTATGGCAAACCAATGGTGAGCCAATCCTATTTTCACTTCAGTCATTTTCAATGATGCAATTGATTTATAAATACAGACTTAAAGCTGTGGCTATTGCTTTGTGCTTTAAATTGTTTTATTAGAGAAAGTTTGATTTTATTTTTTGTGTATGTATTTATACTAGTACACTGGGGAAAACCAAAATATATTGAGAATACAACATTTATAAAAAAGAGCCAGGCACTAGTGGCTCATGCCTGTAATCCTAGCTACTCAGGAGGCTAAGACCTCGAGGTTCAAAACCAGCCCGGGCAGGAAGCTCTGTGAGACTCTTATCTCCAGTTAACCACCAGAAAACCAGAAGTGGCGCTGTGTGCCTTGATCTGAAAAGCTAAGAGACAGCGCCTAGGCCCAGAGTTCAAGCCCCACAATTGACAGGGGAAAAAAAAAATGACGGCAGCATAGTGAGGGATCTTATCTTAAAAACATCAGAGGAACAGAGACTGTGGTTCAAGTGGTAGAGTGCTAGCCTTCAGCTGAAGAGCTGAGGGACAGTGCCCAGGCCCAGAGTTCAAGCCTTACAACTGACCAAAAAAACAAAACACCAGAAACTGGGAGGGGGCAGTGGGGAGTTGGGGAGGTAGGAAGGGAAGAAATGGTAGGGGAAAAACAAAGGAGGGGGTAACAGAAACTAGTAGCAAGCCAGATAACATAAAGAAACCTGTTCGTAAACTTGTAAAATGACACAAAAAATATCACAGGTCAAAAAGGAAATCCAGACCAAAGTTTCAAGATACTTCAGGGAAATACTACATTCCAGAAACTGTGATGTAGTCTTAATAAAGCAGTGGCCTACAGAAAAGTCCAACTTATATTTACAGGTTTTATGAATTACTTGTGTAGAAGTTAAGCCTTGAAGAGTTCTTGAAGAGTCTTAAAGTTTGGAGTGACAGATTTACATTTAGTTGTTGGCTGAAGATTGTATTACAGGAGACAGATTGAAGGAGGGAACTGAGGAGGTCTAAGTCAAGGGTGGTAGAAGACTGAATAAAGGTGGAGACAGTGTAGTGCAAGGGTCCTGCACGTGTTAGTGAACACACTGTACCCTGGCAGCTTTTTCCAAATTCCAAACTGCTTTTATCCCTGAGGCTGAAATGGGATTTGAAGGGATTTTAGAGAGCCAGCCAAGGCCTGATCTTATTCTGTATTGAAGATATTTTGAAGACCTTTTCTTTAGCAAGGACTGCCAAATCTCCAGCATCCTGGAAAAGGACAGATGAAATTCTGTGAGCTGTTTTGTGTATATTTAAGTGCTTTTAGTTGATCTTCTGTTGTAATTCCAACATACCAGATCAGCAGTAAGTGAAATTTGCTCTGATTTGTAACTCAGAACAAAATTACTCTTTGTGATTTATGAAGATGTATTTATTTAATACCCCAAATGCCTTAGTAAATAGAGGTATTTTTTTACAGGCTTATGTCATGAATCCTTGAAAAATGTAATTCTTACCTTTTTGTTAATTTGTTATGATATCTTTCATATTTTATGGTATTTAGTCTAGATCAGTGTTTCTCAACAATGGCACTTTTGACAATTTGAATAATTCTTTGTTGTTGGGGTACTTTCTGTTCATTTCAGGGTATTTAGTAGCACCCCTGGCCTTTACTAACTAGATGTCAGAAGCATGATAGCAAGCAATAAGTAGATAATGCCAGCTCTCCCCTGGCAGGACAAATGGCTCTTGGTTGGAAACTACTGGTCTAGACTAGTCAGCCTAAAGCTGTTAAGATCAGATATTCTCGCAATTAACTGCCATAAGGACAGACAAATCAGGTTACCAAGGTCTGTTCAGGTCAGAGGCAAGACTGAAGACCCAAAGAAGTTGGGAGAGACTCCTTAGGACGAGGCCATCATTTAGTCTGAGTCATTAGCCTGTCTCCTTGGTTTAGATCATGCTGGGAAGATTGGCAGGGCTGCTTTCTGGGATACATACTCTTAGAGATGCTGTGGCTAGCAGTCTACACCTGGAGTTCTGAGGTGCTGTGCTAGGCCTGCTTTCCTTTTTTTTTCCCCTCCAGATATTTGTTTCTAACAGAAGTAAAGGAAAGGGGTTGTTGTTGGTTTTAACAAATTACTTTCCTTCTAATCCATACTGTGAACTGCTTTTTTGTTTTCTCCAGATCAAGATCAAGTTTTAGCCATGGCACACAATTTTAGATAGTAATTTAAAAGGCTGTTATGTTTTGATGTGATCAGAGAGATAGTCACTTTCAGCTTGGTTGAATGGAAGTCTGTGTATCCTGACAACAGCTTAATTCATTGGCAGAAACATTCTGGACCTTCACACTCCTCAGAGTTGGTATCTATGGCTAGAGCACCACCGTGCCATTTGTGCTTGGGCAAAGTGCAGAACCACTGGCGATGTAGCTCAGTGGTAGACTTAGCACAGGCAATTACCTGCATTTGATCCTCAGCACTGGAAAAAAAGGAAAGCTAATTTTTTCTATAATGAGTTTGTGGGAACAGCAACTAGAATTAAACTGTGGGAAAGGTACATTTTAAAATGCACATAAATATTAAAAAAAAAGTATAAAACCATAGACTTCTCCCTAGGCCTGCTGTGGCTGAATCTGCACTTTTAAAAGCTTCATGGGAAGTTGGATTGCACACTATTTGATGAAATACCAGGCCAGACTGTTTTTGAAGGCCTCTCCATTTTTACAGGTGCCTACCATTCCTGCTGGCTCTGGCATAATAAGAATAAGCAAGTGGTCTCATTGCACTGGTTGGGATGCTGTTTTTTTTGTTCTTAAAGCATTTTAAAATTTGAGTTACTAAATAAAAAATGATAGATTGAGAGAAAAGTCATTCCCAGTCTTCAGTATTTAGCCATTAGACATATCACATGCCAGAGCTGCTGGGAGTCACTGGTATGAGGCAGGCAAATTTCCAGCAGTTTTCCCTTATACAGTGGAGGGAAGCAGTGGTACAGACATTTCAGTGGTTTTTTTCTTTTAATAAACACAGTTGAATGTACTTACCTTAGTTGTAAATTTGTCACTTTGTATACTAGTAAGTGGCCTCACATCCTTAGGTATGTGTTTAAAATTAGCTTGTAGAGTAGATTTGTGTAATAGAATTTGAAACTAGTGTAACCACCTTCAACTTAATGAAGTAACATGTTTTCATTAAAACAGCGAATCCAATATGCTAAAACAGATTCTGATATAATATCTAAAATGCGTGGTACTTTTGCTGACAAAGAAAAGAAAAAGGAAAAAAAGAAAGCTAAAACTGTGGAGCAGGCTGCAACAACTGCAAACAAAAAGCCTGGACAGGTAAGATATGTAAAGTTCTTGTTTTGTTGCGGTTTTTTTTTTGTTTGTTGGTATTAAAAAGTTGATGGATGCCTGTCTTATAAAGGGATGAAATGATCTTTGAAGATTGTTATTGTACATTATGTGTGGGTTTTTTTTTTTTTTTTTTTTTTTTTTTGGCCAGTCCTGGGGCTTGAACTCAGGGCCCAGGCACTATCCCCAAGCTTCTTTTGCTCAAGACTAGTGCTCTACCACTTGAGCCACAGTTCCACTTCTGGCTTTTTCTAAGTAGTTCATTGGAGATAAGAGTCTCATGAACTTTCAGCCCAGGCTGGCTTTGTCATGACCCTCAGATCTCAGCCTCCTGAGTAGCTAGGATGAGCCACCAGTACCCAGCTATTATGTGTGTTTAAAAGGTGAAATTTTCAGAAGCTGCAAAGAATAAGCTCAAAAAATTCTGGCTTGTATTTGTATTTAAGCAACAAATTAAACAAAAACTTTACAAAACAATTTTATTCTAGTTTACATGATGTTAATTCCATCTTTTTCCAGCTTACCAGAATATGTTCATACCATTTGGCTTATTTCTCAAGTTCTATCCTTAAATAATACTGTAGATACTATTACGTTGAACAGTCTGCTCAAAGCTTCTTTCTGAACAGTTCAGGAATGTAAAATCTAATTTACAAGACAAAAGTGACATCATTCAGGAATGCTATTTCTGGATTGAAAATTGGTTAGAAATCTCTTGCTGAGTATAATGCTTATAAGCAATTGTGTTGAAAAAATAAAAGATTAGTCATAAGATTATGGTTTTTTTCCATTTTAAAGCTTAAAGGTTACATTTTGGGTTTACCTTTTTAGAAAGCTAAGTACATACATAAATGTTGAGCCAATTAAGATGTACATTCATTGAAATTAAATGGAATAAATTTTAAAATTGATGTGATATTTATATAGTAGTTATAAATACCTATTGCTTTTTCTGAGGGACTGGAAATTTTAACTTTTGCTGTTTCTTTTGTTTAGGGAACACTAAATTCAGCTAATTCCCAAGGAAATTCAACACCAAATCCTCAGGTAATATTTTTTCCTTGTGGTACGTACAGTAAATATAATTATGGACTGGCTCAAGTACCTGTCTAATAAGTTTGAGGCCCTGAGTTCAGACACCAGTACCACCATAAATGAACAGGCAAACAAAAAATAGGGCATGATGACCCACACCTGTAATACTGAGAGGCAAAAATTGGAAGGATTGGAGTTCAGGACCTGCCTGGCCAAAAGTTAAGAACAAATCACAAAAATTATAACACTTATGTAAAATAAATTTCATGTCTTCAAAAGCAAAATGATTCCACCCACTAGACACAATACATTAAGTTTTAGATCACTTGAGTATAAGAAATGCAGGGCATTTAAATATTTTTAAAAGGAAAGAAACAAAACTTGGCCTTTATTCTTTGTTTCCTGTAATGAATCAACAAAATCAGAATGACAGATTGGAAACAGAAAGGTGCTAGGAAACATTTTTGTTTTCTCTGCAGTGCATAGCTCATGCTTCTATACATGTGTCTGACAAACTGGTGAGGAGCTCTGTCCAGTCTAGGTATCTTAGCTTTTCTTATAGACTGTCTCAGGGCAGCACTATCTTAGTTAGCCAACTTTCACTGCCTGGGCACAAATGGATTTCAACCTTGTTTCTTTAAGCCTCCTATGTAAATGTTTTAGAAAATTCTTAGCAAATCTTCTCAGTAAATGTTTCAAATAGAAATTCACAATTATGTGCTAATGTTTTTCCCCAGGATGCCAGCCTGGAATGATCCTATATCCAGATATTTTGTACCAATGAGTATTTTTCCTCTGGTTTTAAATTATTTGCATTTCCTTTTGATTATCTCCTTTCATTTGTTAAACTCTTAGCATTTATAGTTCAGTTCACAAGTGCCAGCACTTTATTCTCTAAGCTTTGAGATATTCACTAATTGTGAACCACCTTTCTTTCCATCAAACTGGCTTGAACAGAGACTCTAATATGTGAGATTTTTTCCTAATACCTGCCTATAGTCTCAGAGGAGATCATCAATAGATAATAATCTGTTGATAATAATAGATTGATGTCTGATATCATGTTTGTTTAATAAGTACTTTGGCATTTACTTGCAAAAGTAAACTAAAAGTCCCTAGGTACCAATTCCCATTGGTAGTCATTCTAATTAAAATTTCTTCTTAATGTGATACTAAACTATAATGCAGAGGAATGGAGTAACTGAGTTTAGGAGTATAGTAACTTTTCCACTTGAGGATGGGGTGACATTGCTTCTTCTTTAGTGTCATTAGGAGCTTTTATTTTTCCATGTGACAAAATCCTCAAATTATGACTGACCTCCAGATGCTTCCACTGTAAATATTATTTTAATTAAATACTTAGAACTTTTAATAAGATTGTAACCAGCTTTGGATATCTTGACTTGAATGTCTGCTTTGCTTAGTGGCTGTTAGGTTGTATTTTTTTCTCCTTAGGCATTATTTTCAGCTTTAGTCTTGGGAATCTACTGGTCTGTATGAACTAATGCTCTCTGAAGTTCAGATTTTAATATAAGAAGCAAATGACTTAAAATGCTCTTTATACTTACAAGCTAACTTATCTTTTATTTTTTTAAATAGGTCCCTGATTACCCTCCAAACTATATTTTATTCCTTAATAACTTACCAGAAGAGACTAATGAGATGATGCTGTCCATGCTGTTCAATCAGTAAGTTTCCATAAACAAGTCTGCTCTCTGAGCCTCATGGCTATTCAGCACGTGCAAGGGGCATGTCCATTTGTCATCCCCAACAGCAGTAGTTCCTGCAGCTTCATTGATTTTAGTTGTGTTGGGAGTAATCATAGATTGAAGCCAGATTACAGATTTTGCAAATAAAAACGACATTTCTCTTGGGCACTGGTGGCTCACACCTATAATCCTAGCTACTCAGGACACTGACATCTGAGGATTGCGGTTCAAAGCCAATCTGGGCAGGAAAGTCTGTGAGACTCTTATCTCCAGTTAACCATCAGAAAACCAGAAGTGGCATTGTGGCTCCAATGGTAGAGCACTTGCCTTGATCTGAAGAGTTTAGGGACAGTGCCCAAGCCTAGAGTTCAAGCCCCACAACCAACCAAAAAAACCTTCATTTCCTCTGTTGGAATGATTAGTTCTACAGGATGAGTAAAATAGGAAATGATAGTAGGATAGGATGATAAAGATAGAAATTGCATTTCATAGTAGCAATTATATTTACCTCTTGTATCTTACTCAGGCTACTTAGTGAGGTATGATTACTTTTCCTGGACCAAAATTGTGAAGTTACTTAACAAATTTAAACATAAAACATGTTTAGAGAGCTGGGAAGGTGGCTCAGTGGTAGAGTACTTGCCTTGCATGCATGAGGCCCTGGATTTGTTTCCTCAGCACCACATCAACAGAAAAAGTTGGAAGTGGTGCTGTGGCTCAAGTGGTAGAGTGCTAGCCTTGAGCTGAAGAGTTCAGGGACAGTACCCAGACTCAGAGTTCAGGCCCCACAACTGACAAAAAAAAACCCAGACAAAAAAAACAAGTGTTTATGCATTTGTGTGTTTATGTGAATTCCTTTTGTTGTCTAGGTTCCCTGGTTTCAAGGAAGTCCGTCTGGTACCTGGGAGGCATGACATTGCTTTTGTTGAATTTGAAAATGATGGGCAGGCCGGAGCTGCCAGGGATGCTTTGCAAGGTTTCAAGATCACACCGTCCCATGCCATGAAGATCACCTATGCCAAGAAATAACATTTGGGATAGTCTTCCTTAAAGGACTTGGCACTATTTGTAGTGTTTGTTTTGATAACATTTGGTCAGGTCATTTAAAGTTGAAGTTGAAAGGACTGAAAGTGAAATTGTTGTGACATTTAAAAAAAAATCATCCAGTTTTTCTTTAGCTTCAGTTAACTGTGAAATATTAAGGCCTTAATTTTGTACAATAAACTTATTTGTATCCTACATATTTAGTGCTTTGTTTATTGGCCCATTGCCCTATCAGGTACTTACTCCAGAACACATCTTAAGATACATAAAATTAGAATAGTTTTTTTTCTATTTGGGAGCAACTAATGATACAGCACCATTGATCCATTTTAACAAAAGCTCAAGAGAATTAGATCATACCAACTAGTAAACGTCTATTAGAGTGGTAGTTAAAATGATTATCCTAGACATTAGAATAAAAGTGAGGCAGGCAGGGTTTAATTTGATATTTGTATTCTCCAAAGCAATGAGCATAATATTTTGCTGATTTTAAGGATTTCATAAAACTTGGCATTAGTATTGAATGCAGGTTACTTGGGATTTGTTGTGCTTATAAAGGAGGATATAATGATTACATTAGCTCAGATAGTATTTTTTCAAAGGCTGTACAAGAGGCTCATATCTTCATTTTAAGACTAAGAATTCTATTTTCTATTCAAATGTTCTAAAGGCATTTTGTTTCTGGAAAATATCTCATAATGACTGAAACCCTATCTAAAAATTTTTACTGTGTTTGATCTGCCATGGAGCAATACTTCTCAAACCTCAATGTGCCCATGAGTCATTTAACTGTTTTGCCAAGATGTAAATGCACTAAGTAGACAATCCAGGTATGCCCGATGGTTACTTGTGCTTTACGACATGGATCATGGCTGGAGATACAAGTGTTGGGTTGGAGGATGAGTGTATGGAAAGGCTGTTAAATTCGCCTGGTGGCCCCTTGGCCAGAAATTGAGCCAGGCCATGAGCTCATCCTGAAGCAGAAATACCCTTAGCGTTTTCAAAACACTAAAGGGAGTAACTGGCATGGTGGAAAGGGCAAGTGAGGGAGAGATGGAGGATGAGATAAAAGATACAGGACTCAGTCAAGGGGTCCAATCCTATAGAACCTTGGGGTCACAGTAAGAAAGCTCTTTAATTGCTGTACTTACCAGTCTATCTCTAGACCCTAAAGAAGCCATGGCTTCTGTTTTAGAAACTAGGCCAAATCTCATGTAGAAACCAGCATCATAGAAAGTATTCTTAGTGGATTAAAGGTTCAAAGAACACATCCAGAAGTCTAGCTGACAGGTAAGCAAGATCTGGTCTCTCATAGAACCTCTAGGAACCAGAGTACCTTGAGCAGAGCTGTTAGGTGCAACTACCTACTGCATTCTTGCAAGTTTGAATTCCTATTTGAAAGCAAATTTTACTAAGTATTCCCCAATCTCAGTCTTGCCTCTGCCTGGCACAGATGTCAGACTAACCAGAGTCTTTTCAGAATGTTTCTAGAAAGCTTGGCATCTATTTCATCTCTAAAAGGCCAAATTGACATTATTCTCACCTTATTGGATAAGTCATGCCTTTATTAGGAGGGGGTGACATATACAATGTAGCAATATGAGTCTTCAGTCTCCATTTCTTAAAAGTGTTTTTTAAACAGCAATTGTCTTAGCTTTCCTTGTTGAGGGCTGGCTTGGGACAGTAACAGTCTGTGAAACAGCTGCCCAATTTAGATTAAGATTTAATCAGTGCTTTTGTTTTCTCGGAGATACTTTCAGGCCCCCAGATGAAAGGAAGGGAAAATACACCAACATTCTGCTTTCCAAAATGACTTCTAATTCCTTTTTTTCCTTGGCATAAAGTAAGAAATAGAGGATTTAAAGTCCCAATTCTAATTGACGTAGTGAATGGAAAAGATTATGGTCCTTTCGATAGAGTGGTTAGAAAGGGGTACTTTTCCCATTGTAGGTCCCCGTTTCCTCCTCTGCAATAAAAGATTAAATAAAAAAGCTTCCAAATCAGTGCCACTATATAAAAGACCTTATATGTCTGCACACATCCCAAATAATACAATCTGCTGAAATTATACTCAAGTATATTCCGCTTTACCAATTTTTTGGAAAGCTATTTCCCCCAAAATTGTTTAGTAAGTTGAATTCTTGTTCCTCATTTTGTGCAGTGACTTTAGGAATGGAATACAAGGTACTCTGTGAAACCATGTGGTCGAGTTGAAGAGGGCTTCCTGACAGACCTGTTCCAGTGGTGGGGGAATCCCCCTCTCAGAAGCCAGACCCCAATACCCCATAAAGAACAGGAACATCTTGTCTATCCTAATAGAAAATAAAATCGTTGGGGCCAGGGCCTTGGTGAATTCACTGTTGTTTCTAGTGCCCAGAATAAAACCTACTAGATGCCTGGTACATATGTATTGAGTGGATGGAGCTATGTATTTGTTCTTCAACTTTGGTGACTCATAGTAGGGCCCTTCTTTCTATGGGAAAGATAGTCAGAAGCAGGAAAGTCCAAGTTACATAAATCTTTAACCAGTGAGCATCTTAGAGGAAGTTGCTATCATTTTGATCTTGAATGCCTTTCAAAGGCCTATGTGTTTTGGGCTGGGTCCCCAGGCAATGCTAACAGCATGAATCATTTGAGAAGTGGGGGGTCCAGGGAGAGTTCCATAGGTTATTGGGGTTTGCCCCCTGAAGAGAATTGTGGGATTGCTGTTGATTTCTCTTCTTGCTTCCTAGCCATAGTTTTTACCACCACAGGCTTCTGCTATCCTCACCATAGGTCCAAAGCAATGGCATCAATGATCATGGACTGAAACCTCTAAAAGTGTGAGAGCCAGAGTAACTTTTTTTCTTTATAAGTTGATGATCTCAGTTATTTGTCATAGTGATACAAAGCTGACTTACACATTTTCTCAATTCAACTACTTCTTCCTATTGGTAAGGTCTGGATGTGCCATTAACTGGTATATTATAGTCTACCAGTGGTCTTGGACAAACATGAGCTCTAAAAATACTGTCACAAAGGATTTATAAACATGATTCTTTACTTACCTATTATGTAAATCCAGATTTTGGAGAGCAGTACTGGGATTTGAACTCAGGGCTTACCACTTGGTAGACAGTTGCTCTATCACTTAAGCCATGCCCGAAGCCCTTTTTGCTTTAAGTATTTCTCAGGAAAAGTTTTGTGTATTTTCCTGAGCCTGGCTGAACTGTGAGCCTCGTACTTACACATCCTGTGTAATCAAGACGACAGACATGTACCCCACACCAACTTTTTTGTTAAGATGGAGTCTTACTTTTTCTAGAGAATGGCTTGAGACTATGATCCTTCCAATCTCTGCCTCATGAATAACTTGGATTTCAAGCATGAGCCACCTTACCTCGCCTGTAAGTCTAGAATTTTACTAATTGGATTTGCTCAAATCACCATTAATTGTGTATTTTCTTTTTTTTATTTTTTTTTTATTTTTTTTTTTTTTGGGTCCGGTCGTGGGGCCTGAACTCTGGGCCTGGGCACTGTCCCTCAACTCTTCAGCTCAAGGCTAGCACTCTACCACTTGAGCCACAGCGCCACTTCCGGCTTTTTTCTTTTTGCTTATGTGGTGCTGAGGAATCGAACCCAGGGCCTCAGGCATGCAAGGCAAGCACTCTACCACTGAGCCACCTTCCCAGCCCTAATTGTGTATTTTCAACAGACTTCAATGGCACATCCTTGCTCAGAAACAATATGAGGATTGAACTGAAAAAAAAAAAAGAATGGTTTGAAATTCTCTGTCTACTGCACAATATCCTGCTTATATATACTGTAAGCCACAGCTAACAATGGTGTGTCTTGTGTATGAAAAAAAGACATAGAGTCTCTCTTTGGAAAATCAGATGCTAAATAAATTTCTGGAGTTTAGGACCCCATTATGAAAGCCAAAGGGGTGGTGATTCCTTCCTATTGGCCAGGGATATTTATCCAGAGGTCCAGGTTTCACATAAAAGGCAGGAACCACTGAAGTCAGCCCCCAGTTTCAGAGTGCTACTCAAAACAACCCAAAAGAAAGATGGCAAGGATGTTGACACTTTTGCTCTTGGGTCTTGTGGCTCTCTCTGCTGGGACTGGAGTATTTATGGACAGACTTGCATCCAAAAAGCTGTGTGCAGATGAGGAATGTGTCTGTAAGAATCTTTTTATGCTTTTCAGTGTCTCTCTATTACATAATTGAAAATATATCCACTCTTAGCATAATGCCAAATTATACTGAGAGGCCAATCTGCTTGGATGTGCATGTTCTTGGTGTTCAGTGTTTTGTCTTCTGTGTGGTGGGTGTCTGACAATGGAGAATTCACTTGGCTAAGATTTTGTTACAGATTTAATATTTTGGCTTGCTTACTCTTCTCAAGTTGAATCCAAGCTGCATACTGGGAGCTATTAGTCACTCTGATTTCCTCATTTTCGTAAACGTGTTGCTTTTTTTTATTATGTTGTCACTTTAATTTTTTTCTTTTCTTCTTCCAGATACTATTTCTCTGGCTCAAGCTCAAGAAGATTACAATGCTCCAGATTGTAGATTCATTAATGTTAAAAAAGGGCAACAGATCTACATTTACTCAAAGCTGGTAAAAGAAAACGAAGCTGGAGAATTTTGGGCTGGCAGTGTAAGATAAGATTATTTTAAAAATTATACCTAATCATGACCCATGTTGCTCTTAATTTTTTCAACATTACCTGCCTTCAACCCATCTTCATGCCTAAAAATAGCTAATAAGCCCAACAGAATGTGAGGGCAAATGTGAAAATTCAGGCTGCTTTTGCTCCTATTGAATTTTAAAGAAAATTAGTTAATCTCATAACAAAACCAAAGGTAGGTTCATATGATGTTCCAACAAGAAGAATATCATACACATTGGGGTTTGTATGTCCCAAAGTGTTTGAATCTCATTCAAAAAACATCTGAGAGGATTTGCCAAGTGAAAGGCATGTGTGTTGGCAGTCAATGTTTCCGTGTTCCTTTGGGAAACATTACACCCTCTTTAATTCAAAGGATATGCTGTTTTTTCTTTCTTTCTTTCTTGAGTTAAAACATACCTAGCAGTCCCTGGAGTGGGATGAGACGGGGATGATTTATTGCATTTGTCTGCCATTCCCCCAAAATAGGTTCTAAAGTAATGAAGAATTAAATTGAAATGCATTCAAGTATCTGTTCATTTGAGCTGGCAAAAACTGAGAAACATGCATCCTGTAAAATAAGCGTCTATTTTTTTTATTACGTGACTTTATTTTTCTATGGATTCAAAAGAGATTTCAGAAAAGACATAAGACTGCAGAAAACTAAGTAATACTAAAGTAGGGAGATGGGAGATAAGTCAAACTGGGACACACACACACACACACACACACACACACACCCCTCCTGTGTGTTAACTGCTATAAGTGAATTGGATGTTTGGTTGAGTCCACTGGACTACAGACACAAAAGGAAGATCTGGGTATTGGGTGTTTCTCATTATTGGCAAAGAGGTTTTTCAGAAGACCTTCATGTCAGTGTGGCTCTGACTGTTATTTCTTTGGGCATTTAGGTTTATGGTGACCACCAGGATGAGATGGGAATTGTGGGCTATTTTCCTAGCAGCTTGGTCAAGGAGCAACGTGTGTACCAGGAGGCCACCAAGGAAGTTCCCACCACGGTAAGCATTACAGGGGTGACCACAGAGGACACACATAGTAAACTTACAGGATGTAAGCTCCCAATTTGTACCAATGATCAATATTGAAAGCTAGGTGTCATTTCTCCATATGCTTGACTTTGTTCCACTTGAATCTATTACTGTTTTAGTGGTTCAATTTTTTGTATTCTCTAGTTTTATTTGACCAATAGAAATTGTATATGTTGAGGGTGTACAACTTGATATATAAATGTATGTTATAAATGTCGCAATATTTATGATATGTGTTATATGCATATGGGTATATAACATATGTGTGTATTTGTAATTTTATGTGTATGTGTATTATTTATTATGTATGTGTAATTTTACATTGTGGAATGATCATCACATTAACCTGGTTAACATCTATCACCTAATGTAATTACCTTTGTGTGTGTGTGTGTGTGTGTGTGTGTGTATGTGTGTGTGTGTGTGTGTGTGTGTGTGTGTGTGTGTGTGTGTGTAACACCTAAGATCTACACTCTAAGAAAATTTCCCATTTACAATACAATACTCTTTTGCCTTAGGTGTAATTTATGCTGGAAGGGGTCAAGGTCGTAAAGAGAGAACTCAAAATAATATTAACTGACTCTCTCCTACTGATAGCTTACATTTATTTAGGAAAAGCAAATTGTAGAGAAAAATTAGCACCTATTTTTGATAAGATCAAACATTATAGAAAAATCTTTGAATGTGCTTGGTTTTGCTTTTGTGGCAGATAGACTCTACTTATGCGCAAAATAAGATTTTACTCTTCCCTGTGCCCTAGGGCCCTGTAAATTCATAGAAAAATAAAGGATCCTTCTGAAGTGCTTTGCAAAGTGGTTGTTTTGAAGCAATTCTCCCACAGCTAATTACTGTGCTTCAAACATTGCCCAACCTACACAGATGCAACTCACTTGTCATTTCTTGTTAGCACTAAGCTTGATCTGTCAAATAACCGTAAATTAAAAGTTTATTTGAGGGCCTTCACTTTAAGTTGTTTTTGACTCAACCTGATAATTATTTTACAAACTTTGTGTTTCAACCTTTATTTCTTTTATAAAATACAAATTTTACTTTGACTAAACCTGATCTTAAATAAAGTACCTTCATCTGTTTTCTGGCCCCAGTCTTCTCATTTCAATCTTTTATTGCCTTTGCTTTTCCAGGATATTGACTTTTTCTGTGAGTAAGAAATCTGTGAAAACTGAGGTAAGATGGAACATCAAAAAAGAAGAATAAATGCATATCTCTAATTTTTTACCTTTGTTACCTGAGACTGGGGCTTGGGGCTAGAAGCGGCAGATAAAAGATTTTCAACTCAGTCTTGTTTTCTGCTGGCCTGATCTTTCCAGAAGCTGGCACAGGGTGAGGATTGACTTAAATTCATGCACTGATACCAAAGAAATATTTTCAGCACAAAGAATTTTTATATACATGAGGTTGTGTATTTGTAGTCATTTCTAAATTGTAATTCTCCCCAGCTCTTTGATGCCTTGTATATAAACTTGATAAATCACAGGCCTGACTTTTAGACTCATAGCTATTATGACTATATCTTTTAATTTGTCTTTTTAAAAAGTTGCATAAGTTATTCAGTTGAAGAACTTTCACTTTTAAATGTTCAATATGCTTTTCCTTCAATTCAAATAAGTCTGCATATAAATTGTGGGGAAGACAGTTTCTGGAAATATTTTTGATCACAGTTTTGTAATGTGTATTCCAGGACTGGAACTTAAACTTGGGACCAGGGTGCTGTCTCTTAGCTTCTTTTGCTCAAGGCTGTAACTCTACCACTTCAGCTACAGCTCCAGTTCCCTAGGAATATTTTTAATGGAATGGAATATTTTCCTTTTAACCTATACCCTTACTGGGTCTTTACTCAAGCTTCAAGTCCTCAAAAGAAAGGCCTTCCCCCAAAAGATATGTGTGTGTGTGTGTGTGTGTGTGTGTGTGTGTGTGTGTGTGTGTGTGTGTGTGTGTGTGTGTGTGTTTACATGCTTACTTCTATCTCAATTTTTAATTTCTTTTTTCTGTGCAAATTCTTCTAGTCAAGAGTGATGTAGCCAGAAATCTGATGAGAAGATGCAGGTTTTATGGTCCTGATGAGCCCAGGAGTTTTCCTATCTTTAATTGTAAATCTGCATTGACTGTGTGTTATACTAATGTGATTCTTTTGATATATGCATTAATTTTTGTGTATATATAATTAAAATGCCTTTATTAAGCTAAAAAAACAAGTTTAAAATTTTCTTGCACATGGGATGAGTAGAAATGCTATTTGTTTTTTAGTTTTCTGTGAGCTGGTTATCCTTTAAATATAGAAAGAAAATCAAAAGAGAACATTTAGGGCAAATAAGAGACTGATTTAAACATTTAGGGCAAATCAGTTGTGTCTATGATGACTGGGTGGATATTGTTCTACCTTTTCTTTTTAATGCTGGTACTTGTGCCTGGCTTGTTTTACCTTTTTGTTTTGTTTTTAAATGGAGGTCAGTCAAGTGAACTATATTCCAAACAAAACAAAACGAAAGAACTCCACAGTTTGCTTTTTTTTCTAGCTTGCTTTATTTCATGAATGGTCCTAGATAATACCTGGGTATCACAAGAACCTTCTGAGGTAAGAGGTGTATATTCTGTCTCCATTTCATCCTGCCTCTCACTTGTTAGTCTCCTCATTCTAGATACCCATCAGCCCTGGAGACATCCAGCAATCACCCTGGGCCAACTGTCTGGCCTCAGGCAGCCTGCTAACCTAAGTCAAGGTGCTCAGGGCCTCTGCAGCTGAATTCCTGGCCTCCTAGGACTGAACCCATCCAGAAGTAGAGGAGTCTGGTGTAAATCTCTTGGGGACCAATCTGTATTAAAAGAGAGAGATCATCTTCCCCTCCCCAAATCAGATAAACTTATATACAAGACAAAAGCTATAGAAATAAAAAACTGGGACAAAAGGGAATAAGCCAAAGAAAAAGAAAAAGAACCACAAACAGTGTGAACTAATTCAGCAGTGATACCCACTAGACACTATGTTGGAAATGAACTATACAACTTGGTGGGGAGGAGAGATTGGGAGGGGAAAAACTGGGAGAAAATGAAGGAGGAGGTGACACTATTCAAAAAGAAATGAACTGGGGCTAGGAAGGTGGCTCAGTGGTAGAGCGCTTGCCTTGCATGCCTGAGGCCCTGGGTTCGATTCCTCAGCACCACATAAGCAAAAAGAAAAAAAAAAGCCGGAAGTGGCGCTGTGGCTCAAGTGGTAGAGTGCTAGACTTGAGCTGAAGAGCTCAGGGACAGCGCCCAGGCCCAGAGTTCAAGCCCCGTGACTGGACCCCAAAAAGAAATGAACTTATTACCTGACTTATGTAACTGTAGCCCCTCTATTACCTTCACAATAAAATATTTTAGAAAACAGGCAGGACAGAACATGCTATTGGGCGCGCCTTAGTGCCCAGAGTGCATCTCTGGGAGCTGGTTGGTTTCCACCCAGGGCCCACTAGCATCTCTATCTCAACCCATCCTCCACCAGATGCATCCTAGTTCTCACTCCTCATCTTCTAAACAAATAAAGAAAGCACTAGAGAACCTGAGAGGGGAGGCAGCCTTCAGGGTTGAACCTGGAAGACCCAAGGTTCAGCAGAATTTCAACATTCCTGACATGACCTTCTGCACTATGTTGCTGCCACCATCCTGCCAGTAGACATCCTTAAGGAGATTCATAACTCTATATATGTAAGGGCAAGACCACTAAAATGCCTTCTGTTGCCTTTCTTTCACACCCCTCCTTGGGGTTCTCTTCTTCTATCTATGATTCAAGAACGCTCTGTTTGCAACCAACGTCATCCACATGGCCTCCTCCCCAGCACTACCTTATACCAATTATGAGGACATCTGCCAGGTCTGAACTGGCAAATAGATTTCACTCCTGTGCCTACCCCTTCCCCACAAGCACTATAGATATCTTCTAACCACGACTGACACCTTTATTAGATGGATGGAAGCATTTCTATCACCCCTAAAGGAGTATCTGAAGTTACCAAGGTCCTATCATAATCTATTAGCAGCAGTTTGGTTTATCTGTTTATCTGCAGAGTAACAATGGGGCCAGCTTTCTGCAAAACTGTAGGAGGTAAACCAGAACAGAGAAATCAGAATCCCCATTGGGTTGAAGATTAGAAATGCATCCTTGAAATTCCTGATGTGAATTTATAAAACCCTTTCCACACCTGGCCTAGTCAGGATTTTCTAGAGTTGGCTGTGTGAAATAGCAAAGGGAAATGGAGTAGCTGAAGGAATTGTCAGGATTGGCGATTTAAAACTCAACTTTTTCCAGAGACGTCGGTCAATTGAAGTTTCCCTCATCCTACCAACCATTTCCAAAATGGCTCTGTTCACATACTTACTTGTATGAACAATGGTTGACTCACCAGTTGATTTAGTTATTGTTCCCAATGAACAATGAGGCTAAGTATAGTAGCAGTCTGGAGCCAGTAAAGTTAAAACCTCTGCCTATTTCTTACGTGTAGAAGAAATATCATTGTAAGAGCATCACTGGTGAGAATAACTCACTTCCCATCTTAGATGAATGTGGCTCATTACCGTTTCTCATGTTTATTGGCCGAGGAGACGTGTGCCTTTGTGGATCAAACTCAACACAGGAAAATAGTGAGCACTTTCCTGTCATATTTAAACAAATCTCTGCAGGGGTGAGCCTTTCAGCTCTGAGTGGAGAAAAGAAATCAGAGCAAGCCCTAGGATGAAACTCATTTCTTCAACAATCGCCCTCTTCTATCTAAAAGTGGTGAAAAACAATCAGAGAAAGAGAAATGGTTCCAGCAAATCATATTCCTTGTTCTATCCTTGAACTACAATGCAGGCTTTCAAACATCTCAGCTGCATTCCCTACAAGTACGTTTGCATATCAGCAATTTAATGGGGAAAATGATGTATTGATCCATAGGCTTTCTATAATCTGCCCTCTATATAATCTAGCCCATTATTAACTAAGACAGGGAAAGCTCCCTGACTCCTGATTTAAATTTTTTTTTCTAAATGGAAATTACTTTTCTGTCACATGTGAGCAATTATTTTAATCATTTTTCTCAAGAACACACGATGCTAACGTCAAGGCATTGAGGGGTAAAAGATGAGGTGGCGTTACTAACCATCTTAACACCTTGCCCGCCTCCCTTCCCTTCTCCCTTTCCCTCCTTCCCTTTTTCCTATTTTCTGCATATGAATTTATTCTAACCAAATGAATCAGTGGAGGTGGAAATGTTAATTTCAATGATGCTACTAGGCTGGGGAGGGGGAAGATGCCAATATCAGCCTTTAGATTTCTAACAAACAGAGGTAGAGTACTGTCCCAGCCACTAAGTGTTCCCCCAGCAACCACCCTCCCCCCTAGTCCCTACCCCTGACCAACCTGGACCTGTGATCAGCAAAGTGTATTGGTTTGTTCTCTTCCAGTTCCTTCTCCTTCCCTCTCCCTTCATAAGCTGAAAATATTTAAGGGATTTATTTATTTTTATTGGCTTCTAGATCTTTCCTTGGATTTTAAGTTACACTAATAGTGCTGTCATAAACCAGACACCTTTAGACTTGCCTTTTTGGTCCCTGGGAAAGAGCTTCTGCTTCTACTTGATGGATAGTGGAAGAGCTGGGTTCAGCTGAGCCTGCTGGTGCCTAAGGAATAGATGTGTATGCTGGCCTGGCCTGTAGAAAAAGGCCACAGGACAGGGGCCATTTTTGATGGAATGTGTTCCCAGGTTTCAGGCAGCTAGGCAGATGGACAGGACTCAATGTTTGTGAGCACTAATGTAAAATGTCTTAGATCAAGTCCCCTAGAAGCAGATCTTGAAATGGGGACTTACATGAAATGACTTATAACTCCCAGGGTGAATAGATAAGAGGGAGAAAGAGGGGCAGGAGAGCAGGAATAAGAAGGAGTCAGAGCCTCAAGCCAAGTCTTCTGGTGGCTGGCCTTAGCCAGACCTCAACTTCTTCCAATTCAAAGAAGTTGGGCTTTTCTCGGTGTTGTTAGTCATTGGTAAGGTCTGAATGCATTTCCCAGATTGCATGTGTTCAAACTTAATCCTCACAGCCTTATGCTAACGCTATTTGAAAAGGGGGGTCCTTGGGGGGGGGCGGGCATGAGATGGTCTCAGGAGTGGCTTTGCTGTGAATGTGAGTGTGCTGACATGCTTTTTTTTTGTCTCGCTGTATGAAGCTTTTTGCCATGTGTCCACAGCAAGGAAGGCCCTCAGCAGATGCCAGCACCGGGCTCTTGGACTTCCCAGCCTCTAGAACTCACCTGTATTCTTTATAAATTACCCAGTATTGGGCATTTTGTTAAAGTCACAGAAACTGGACAGAACTAAATCATTGACTAAGGGAAGCCAGGGCCCTATCATTGTAAAGTTAGCGGCATGTGGGCAAAGTAGTCTCAAGTAGCCTATGAGTGCTTACGATGGGAAACAAAATCATGGGTTCCATTCTAAACGCCACAAAGGCATTGGGGAGGGGGATATCTGATTTTATCTCCTCCAGCCAGCTTTGCCCTGCATTTCTTCCTCGAACACACACACACACACACACACACACACACACACACACACACACACACACACACACACACACACACACACACACACACACACACACACGTTGCCCCTGTCTCCTCTATGAATCAAGAGGGTATTCTAGTATTCTAGCCTCTGATTTCCTTGGTTTGCTTCTGTGGTCCCTGAATTGTTCTGCATGCCATGGTGGGAGGAACTTTGGTGGGACTATGGTGACCTCTAGTGGTAAGTTGGGATTTGGCATACAGAGAGATGTTTCTGTTTTTGTTTTTGTTTTTTTAAATTATGATCCTTAAAAATTCTCATACCAATTGATTTCAAAACTTGGGGGTTATACCAGGTGTAAGCATCTCATCTTTACCAGTATTTGGAAGTGACAAGGTCAGGGGCCTTCTTCAAAGGGACTCTCCATATCCATCCAATACAAAAGATCTGGAAATCAACTTGACATCTGGTTAGAGATAAGGGTATTCACATGCCTTCATGACTGGCCTTATAATAAATCTGATGGATTTGAAATTTCATATATTAGAGCAAAGATGACATTTCCCTTTCAGACCCATTTTTTTGCATGTTTTCTTTAGATACAGAGCCCTGCAGAGTTTATAATTTGTTTTAGTTGATTTAATTCATTTACAAAAAAAAAAAAGGTGCAATAGCACCTTGCTCTGGGAGAATAGAAACTTGTGTAGAAAACAATTAACACAAATCCAACCCCCTCCAGGGCGCCGTGGGGTGGCTGAAAGGCATGAGGCTTGGTGTTGCAAACCACTCACTTTGCAAAGTGTGGGGAGCAGGGATCTGAAGTAAATGGCCCAGCTTCATGATTCAACTATAAGCTGTTGGTGACAGCTTGCTGGAATATGATGAATGGAGGATGCATGTGAGTTTTTACTTTGTCTCTATGGTAGCTTTTATTTGGGGCTATTTGGACCCCTACTGCACTCCTACCCCTTCCACAGGCAGTGGGCAATGCCCTACATTATGTTTAAAACTGGAGAGGGGCATCATGGTCATTGAGTGGCTAGAGACCAGGCATGCTAAGTACATGACAATACTCAAGAGAGCACCCCAACAAAGAATACTCGGGACCCCATTTGTGCAGGATGCCATTATAAAGAAGCCATATTCTAGGAGATGATACTAATCAATGGATGAATTCTGAAAGAAATGACAAATGTTAGGAAGATCTTAGCAATTTTCTGGCTCGGTGTTTGTTTTTCAAGACTGGTCTTCAAGTGTCTTTGTTTTGTAACAAGCCATTAGGCAGAGCTGGTACCCGAAAAATAGGTTTGTGTATGAGATTTTTTTATGTTGTTGCTGAATTTAAATTTAAATTGCAAATAAACACTCTTGGAAATTTGATATACTCACTCTTTGGGGCTTTGACCCTGCCACACTTCTCAACCCTCCTACTGGTACATCTTTTTTCAATACCTGCTTCTTCTGGAAACCAAGACCAGAAGTATGATTTTTTTTCTGTCTCTAACAAACAGGCCCTGTTCAGGATTGCTGAAAAGCAAGCAGGACATGAGAAGAAGGAGTGGCACTCCAAGTTATACAGTGTCTCCTAAGCCCTACTAGTCTCTACTTACACATGGAACTTGCCTCAGTGATTTTCTTGGACTCTAATTAAGGAGTGCAATTCCAGCTGAGCACTGGTGGCTCATGCCTGTAATCCTAGCTACTCAGGAAGCTGAGATCTGAGGATTGGTTTGAAGCCTGCTCAGGCAGGAAAGTCCATGAGACACTTATCTCCAATGAACCACTAGAGAATCAGAGAACCAGAAATGGAGCTGTGGCTTAAAGTGGTAGAGCACTCAGAGACAGGACCCAGGCCCTGAGTTCAAGCCCTATGACCTATGGGGGAGGGGAGAAGAATCACAATTTCTTTCCATTGGGGTAGAGATTATAGAAGGCAGAGTGGTAGCAAAATGTGGAGGATTTGTTTTCCTTTACTTCCAACTTCATCCTACCTCACTCTTCCCAAAGAAAAGAAAAATGCCCAAAGCAAGTGATCTACTATCAGCTCAGGTTTATCCCAGGCTTCTTTGCATGGCAGAGTAGCAAATGCTCCAAGTTGCCTATGGCAAGAATTCCCTACAGGGTCACACTGCTTCAGGAAGGTGGAATAGGACTTGGCTCTATTTTATATTCAAAGTTCCTGATCATTTCTAGCCACCCAATGCTTTCCCACTCAGTACACAGGCCCTACTGTCCAAACAAGACAGTTCTTTAATTCCTCCACTTTCTGGTAGGAACATGACTTAGAGCTAGGGAAGACATATAGTGCAGCCTATTGGGTGTACTTTATTAAAAGGTAAGATTATACCTGAAGCAAAGGTTAGGCAAACATTTGCTTAATACCGCAGAACTGAACAGAAAGGGAAGATTTTTTTTCCCCCCTCAAGTCGGGAAGCTGAAGAAAATGGCTGCAAGGTTAAGAAAGGTCTTTACTTAAAGGTCAAACCAAACTATAATGGGAAAGCCTTTTAAAATCTTGAAATAAGGATTGTTTTTCTTTGTATAGGAAGACTGGTTGCAAGTGAATATTTGCCTCCTTTTCCAAAGTTTCAAAATCCCATATGCCATTTGGAAAAAAATAAAGGTTCCTGAAATGTAAATGGATTTATTATTGAAGAAGAGTGGTGACTGGCCCTAACTAGATACAGCTTCTAATTGAACTAGGAAAAAAGTTATTGAGCCTCTGCTATAAAGCTCTACCAAGTGTCCTGATTCTTTGTGGCTCTGGATCCACTTCAAGCACCTCCAAGCCACAGAGAGCCAGGCCATGTCACGTATGACATGGGAATGTAATTTCCCAAAAGCAGGGGTTTTGAGCCTATTGTGAGACTAGAAAATTTACATTTCCTGTTAATAGTTAAGAATTTCAGGGTGTGGCAGGGAAATGGGGTCAGTACCCAGGTTTTGGAAGGTTCATCTATTTTCCATTTGGTTGAGACAACCGTAGTTCAAGCAGCTTCCAGGCTGTTCTATAACCAAATAAATGAAAAGATGAACATGCCATGTGGTTCTTTCCCAACCCCTTGTCTGTTACCAACTCTCCCCACCCCCCCCTTAAAAAAGCAGCCCAACACCTTTAATTGTCCTCTTTCTGAAACTTGTTTGAACTTGTTGTTGTTAGGTATTAAGATGAGATCAATATAGGTGGATTTGATGGAGGGTTATTTTGGGGGGGGGAGGAGGGGGTCCGGTCGTGGGACCTGAACTCTGGGCCTGGGCACTGTCCCTCAGCTCTTCAGCTCAAGGCTAGCGCTCTACCACTTGAGCCACAGCGCCACTTCCGGTTTTTTGCTTTTTGCTTATGTAGTGCTGAGGAATCAAACCCAGGGCCTCATGCATGCAAGGCAAGTGCTCTACCACTGAGCCACCTTCCCAGCCCTTGATGGAGGGTTTTGATTCTGTGGAAATTATGGCATGACTCACTTCTTCAAGATTCATTGTACCAGTTGTAGAGATTTTGAAACCATGTTTCACACCATGTCTGATAGGAAACATTGTGCTGGTGGCTCACACCTGTTATCCTAGCTACTCAGGAGACTGAGATCTGAGGATTGAGGTTCAAAGCCCACCAAGGTAGAAAAGTCCATGAGATATTTACCTCCAATTGATCATCAAAAAGCAAGAAGTACAGCTGTGGCTCAAATGGTACAGTGTCAGCCTTGAGGAGAAACATCTAAGGGACTAGCATCTAGGTCCTGAGTTCAAGCCCCAGAAATGGCATTCAAAAATTTAAAAAGTAAACAGTGCCCTGAACCCCTGGAACTTCTAAGTGTCCGTTCACTGCCAGGCATGCCTCACACGCTTCTGCCCCTGGGATCTCCAGGGCCTCCTACAGTGGCAGCATTCCTTTTTAGAGGGCTACACATCTTCTAGAACTCCTCTGCACGCAGGCTGCTGTGTATTCTCTCTGATACATTTACACCAGTCTAGTGGTCCTCAATTCTCCTCCCTTCCATTCTCTCTGGGATGTGGATCTTCCAAGCCCCCACGTTCTGCTCCCATTTCCTATATTTGTCCAGCTTTTCCGATTCTACTTTGTAAGAGGGTTGGTGGGCAGTCATAAACTGGTCTGTCACTCCTGGAAGAAGGAACCATTTGAGCATTTCTCACATGGGACAGTGAAGTCCCTACTTGTTCAGCTACCAAGAGTTTGGTTACTTGCAGCCAAATGAATACCGAACTGATAAATTTGATGGCACCAGGACCATGCTCAGGCATGCTCAAGTATGCTCAGTTAGCGTTCATAACCATGCAGGCAAAAGGTCTCAGGAGAAGGCCACTGAGCTGCCTGACTTGATTGGAATAGAGAACCATGAAGAGCAGAATCTTGAGAAAAAAAAAGTAATTACTTTGTGGTAGTCAGAAAGGGATAATTTGGATGTTTTCATTTTGAGAACAAGAGGAGAGCCTCATAAAGTCTACTAACAGGATGAAAGGGCTATTAGAGAGAAAACTTTGGGAACTGCTGAGTGGTAATATTTTGAGTACAAGTTAATAACTTGCTGGAAACCCAAGAGGGAGGCATTTTGTCTTAGCTTTGCCATTAAGCACCAAGCTGAAACTTCCTGTACATGATTTATAACCCTCAGAGCTCTGCAGATGTCATTAAAAAGTACTAAATAAAGCCTGACACTTCCCAAGGTGTCCCATAGCTAGGGACACAGAGAGCTAAGGGGTCTCTTCCAAGGTCAGACTCTAGGAAGCTGAGAGCTCATGGGAATGAGTAGGTTAAATGAGAAGCACAATCAACACACACATGCACACATTACAGACACAAACTTGCACACTCAAATACACACAGATAGAAGTGGTTGATAGCAACAAACTATTTAAATATAATTTCCTCTATGAGTCATATTCCAAAGATGGTCCTGTCAAAATATCTAGTCTTTTTACAATAGCCATGGGGTCTTCCATTAACAAACCATGTTTCAGCCGGGTGCCAGTGGCTCACACCTGTAATCCTAGCTACTCAGGAGGCTGAGATCTGAGGATCACGGTTTAAAGCCAGCCTGGGCAGGAAAGTCCATGAGACTCTTATCTCCAATAAACCACTAGAAAACTGGAAGTGGTGCTGTGGCTCAAACAGTAGAGCACTAGCCTTGAGCTGAAGAGTGAGGGATAGCACCCAGGCCCAGAGTTCAAGCCCCACAACCAACAAAAAAAGATAGAAAGAAAGAAAGAAAGAAAGAAAGAAAGAAAGAAAGAAAGAAAGAAAGAAAGAAAGAAAGAAAGAAAGAAAGAAAGGAAGGAAGGAAGGAAGGAAGGAAGGAAGGAAGGAAGGAAGGGAGGAAGGAAGGAAGGAAGGAAGGAAGGAAAAAACATAGTTTCTTTACATCTAGGTGGACCTATGAATATGGTGGACCTGATACTCTGGGACTTCAGAAAAGGACAGTGTGGCTCACACCCATAATCCTATTTACTCAGGAGGCCGAGGTCTCTGAGGATCAAGGTTTGGAGCCAGCTCTGGTAGACGAATCTGAGAGGCCAATGAAACTAAGCTAAAAGTGGAGGGGTGACTCAAGTGGTCCATGACTGGTGGATCATCAGCTATGAATAAAAAAAAAGCTGAGAGAGCTGGAAGCCCTGGGGTCAAGCCCCAGAGCGCGCGCGCGCGCGCACACACACACACACACACACACACACACACACACACACACACACACACACACACACACACACACACACACATACATATGAGGGCAATACAATCCTCATTGGCTCTCTTGAGACTTCTGACCTTGAAAAGACCTTGCCACTGTGTGTTGTTCTGGTCATAGATTTCTCACTGAGGACCTAGGTGACAACCATCATCAGTAGCAGCAACAGCAACTTTGTCAGCAATCATGGTTCCAGAAGAATCCTGCCCCTTGGCTTTGACTGGCCCTAAGATACTATGGAGTCCAGATAGTCTGTCTCTACAGCAGTTGAAAATTTGCAAGTTCATAAACAAAGTAAGTATTGCTTTCAACTACTATTTGGAGATGGTCACTGGTGCCTCGTACCATAATCCTAGCTACTCAAGAGGCTAAGTTCTGAGGATCATAGTTCAAAGCCAGCAGGAAAGTCCATGAGACTTATCTCCAATTAGCCAATAACAAAGCTGGAAATAGAGCTGTGGCTCAAGTAATAGAGTGCTAGCTTTGAGCAAAACAGCTGAGAGACAGTGCCCAGGCCCTTAGTTCAAGCCCGAGGGCTGGCACATACACACACACAAAAACCTATTTGGTAATAATAAAAAGTTGTGCAGCCACAACTTAACTCCCTACATCACTTCTGAGTGCAGTGCTTACCAGGTAGCTCAGATATCACTCATGACAGAGACAGTGACTCATATACATATATACTATCATGTCCAGGTCTACACAGGCTGCAAAATACATGAGTGGTTCAAGTGAATGCATAAAAGGAAAGCTTTGACTCACCAAACCTTCACCTAGAATGCCTTTCCTTGTGGAAGTGATGGACAGAAATGCTGAGTTAGAGGTCTAGCTCCAACTTTTGAACAGTACTGCCTTACAGATACTTTATTGAGTAAAAAGTAGAAATAGATGAAGGAATATTGGACAGAGACTATAAACAGGATGTCTATGATGATATAATTGATTTTTTAGGAATGTATTCATGTTTTCATTTCAATGATTCTTACATTTTTATGCCAAAAGGCATTTTTATAAGAAACGAATGAGATTTCTATTGTGTGTGTGTATGTTTATTGGAATATAACTATTAGGAGTTATAGTATAATGTATTAGAATATATTTTGAACTTGAGTAGGAGTTTTGAGAGTTTCTAGGATCATTCTAAATCTTGAGGGGTTTTTTTTTTTTGTTTGTTTGTTTGGTTTGTTTTGTCCGGGTCTGAACTCTGGGCCTGGATGCTGTCCCTCAGCTCTTCAGCTCAAGGCTAGTGCTCTACTACTTGAGCCACAGTGCCACTTCTGGCTTTTTCTGTGCTGAGGAATTAAACCCAGGGCCTCATGCATGTAAGGCAAGCACTCTACCACTGAGCCACCTTCCCAGCCCTAAATATTGAGTTTTAATTTATGATGGGATGGTTTGGATCTGAAATGTTCACTACAGCTCATCGGTAAAAGTCTGTCCCCAAGAACAGTGTGTGGAAGTTGTTGATTGGGTCACAAAAATTCCAAGTGCACCTCATGAGTGATTAACCCACTTTTGGATTCATAGCTTAATGAGATGTTGGGAAGTGGTAGAAACTTTAGTGGGTAGAACCTAGTTGGAGGAAGTAGGTTGCTGGAGGTATGACCTTAAAGGTATATTTTGTCCCTGGCTTCTTCCTCTCCCTGCTTCTTTCTGCTTCCTGGCAGCCGTTGAGGTGAGCAGCTTGGTCTGTCTTACATTTCTACCATGATGTTTTGTCTTACCACTGGCCTCAAACAATGGAGCCAAGTGACCCCCAGACTGAAGCCCCCTGGAACCACAAACCCAAACAAACTTTTCCTCCCTTAAACTATCTCAAATGGGTTTGTTTGGGTTGTTTCTGCTTGTCATTTTGCTTTCATAAGACAGGGTCTTGCTGCACAGTCCAGGTTGTTCTCAAAGTTGTTTTACCTCCTGAGTATTACCAGCAGGTGCTCACACCCAACTCTCAGGTATTTTGTCATAGCAATGGAGAGCTGATTCAAAGGTATTCATAATAGCTAAGTTTCCTTATGTAGGCAGCGAAAAAATTATAAGTAGAAAGTATAATCTGCGACATGATTTTTCCGGAAGAAGAGCAGGCATGTGTGGGAGGGTAAGGTGTGGGAGCTGTTGCTAATGACTTGGGATGTTGGTGTGTCACATAGGAATAAGAGCATCAACTCCAAAGGAACTCAGCAAGGTAAATTTTACTTCTACAGAAGTAGAAGTACTTCTACAGCAGCCAATCATCTCACAAGCAAGCACACAGAGCAGGTAGGATGCTCCCTTTTTTTGGGGGGGGGGTCCGGTCATGGGGTCTGAACTCTGGGCCTGGGCGCTGTCCCTCAGCTCTTCAGCTCAAGGCTAGTGCTCTACCACTTGAGCCACAGCGCCACTTCCAGCTTTTGTTTCCTGCTTATGTGGTGCTGAGGAATCAAACCCAGGGCCTCAGGCATGCAAGACAAGCGCTCTACCACTGAGCCACCTTCCCAGCCCTCCCTTTTATCCCTAATGCAGCAGACTCTGACTCCTGCTTAAACTGGCTGAGCTCAGGTTCAGAGTCTGCTCACAACTGGCTAGTTTGTAGAATGTAGCATGTCCTCGTAGCTCACACCTTCTTCTTCTTCCTTCACTTGCTGATACTGTCTTAGCAAAATAATCAACAAGAGCCAGGCCATCAGGCCAAAGCAGAAACTTTTTTTTTTTTTTTTGTCGGTCGTGGGGCTTGAACTCTGGGCCTGAGCGCTGTCCCTCAGCTCTTCAGCTCAAGGCGAGCGCTCTACCACTTGAGCTACAGCGCCACTTCCGGTTTTCTGGTGGTTTATTGGAGATAGGAGTCTCACGGTCTCTCCTGCCCGGGCTGGCTTTGAACCACGATCCTCAGATCTCAGCCTCCTGAGTAGCTAGGATTACAGGCGTGAGCCACCAGCGCCCAGCTCAAAGCAGAAACTTTTATGCAACTTGTTTTGATGGAAAAGATGGCATTTCTCATAGGGCCTACATGGAATAAGCCAGCTAACTCATATTTTCTACTCTCTCCTTGCCCACTCTTTTTCTTTTTGATTTGTACTAGTCCTGGGCTTGAACTCAGGGTCTGGGCACTGTCCCTGAGCTAAGGCTACTGCTCCACCACTTGAGCCACAGCCCCACTTTTGGCTTTTTCTGAGTAGTTTACTGGAGATGAGTCTTATGGACTTTCTTGCCTGGACTGGCTTTGAACTATGATCCTCAGATCTCAGCCTCCTGAGTAACTAGGATTACAGGTATGAGTTACCAGTGCCTGTACCCACTATGTCTCTGTCTTAGTCTGTCGCTTTATTATTTCATTCTTACTGACTCTCAGTGCCTAATGGCTTCTGGTAAAGATGCCATGGCTTTGGAATTTATATATCCTATGGTTAAATCATCACTAGGAGCCAACCAATGGAGCATGCCTGAAATCCTAGCTACTCTGTAGACTGAGATCTGAGGATCTCAGTCCAAAGCCAGCCAGAGCATGAAAGTCTGTGAGCCTTTTATATCCAATTAACCATCAGAAAACTGATAGTGATGCTATGGCTCAAAGTGTTAATGGTGCTACCTTTGATCAAAAGAACTTAGGGACAATGCCTAGTCCCCAAGTTCAAGCCCCACAACTGACCAAAAAAAAAATCATCATTAGGAATTAGTGTGATCTCCGAATTCATGCTCCAAATTCTTAGAAATGAGATTATCTCATTGATGCAGATGTCCTCCATTGGTAAACCCAAACCCAAACATCTATAGTTTATATGTGCTGCTGCTAGTGATATAGGGCTGTGTACGCAACAATCAGCATAAGCTTGGAGACTGAACAGATTCCAAGATGAATTTACTGTATTGGTGGATATTACTTAGGCACACATAGGCTATGCAGATGGTCTAGCTTGTTCTGTACTCCTTTCAACCCAGTTTACTGAGTTTGCTTGGCCAGTGAGTGATGCAAGGGATGCAGCATGATGGGAAAAGTCTCTGGTGTGTGAGGACAGTGAATAAAGTGATGCTTGAAATTTTCAGCAGCATCAACAACGGTGCAGAAAGGCCTGGGCTTGCTGGTCTTATGATCACCTGACCCTCCACGGTTGTACTAACGATGGAATGGATGTCTTGCTTTTAGAGAGTGATTAAGGGGTCCATATAGTTTTCAAAATCTGAATTAAAAGAATGCTGAGCCTCGAGGTCTGTTTTCATTGCCCAGGTTTTCAGGTCCAGGAGAGTGTAGCAGGTTCTGCAGAGGAACAGAAGCCAATAGAATGTATGTGAAAGGACTTATTAATTGGCTCATGCACTCAGAGGCTACACAGCTGCACAATGATGGCCTGCAGGCAGGAGAGCAGGGGAAACCAATAGTTCCTAAATTCAAGAAATCAGAACTGGGAAGGTGGCTCAGTGGTAGAATGCTTGTCTTGCATGCATGAAGCCCTGGGTTCGGTTCTTCAGCACCACATAAGCAGAAAAAGCCAGAAGTGGTGCTGTGGCTCAAGTGGTAGAGTGCTAGCCTTGAGCTGAAGAGCTGAGGGACAGCGCCCAGGCCCAGAGTTCAGAGAAAGAAATCAGAAGCCTGGGAATAACAGGGACCAATCATATAGTTCCAGTCTGAGGCTGAAAGCCAGGAAGCCCTTGGAGAGTCACTGGTGTGAGTCCATTTTCAAAGGCTGAAGAATCTAGAGGCTGACATTCATGGGGGAAGGCAGCATGGAAAAACAGAGAAACAATGTCCCACACGACCACCACCAACAAAATGCACCTGCTCAGGAAGGTCATTCATATGTACAAACACAAACTTCCTCCTGTCCTGTGCTTTTATCTGAGCCAACCCAGCCCCTGTGGATCATGTCATCATATTCACATTCAGGGTACCTCTTTCCCACTCAGTTCTCATAGCCACACTGGGAGGTATGTTTCACCATGGCCTGAGTATCTCAATACAGTCCAGTTGACAAGTACAATCAGCTATCAGAGAAAAATCTAGAGCCTGTTTGGGAAAGTAGTAGTAGTAGTAGTAGTAGTAGTAGTAGTAGTAGTAGTAGTAGTGTATGTGTGTGTGCATGCCAGTAGTAGAGCTTGAACTCAGGACCTAGACACTGTCTCTCAGCTTATTTGTTCAGGTTGGCACACTACCACTTGAGCCACAGCTTTATGCTAGGCTTTTTGGTGGTAAATTGGAGTTTCATGGACTTTGCTGCCCCTGCTGGCTTTGAACCTTGATTTTCAGATCTCAGCCTCTTGACTAGCTAGGATTGCAGGTGTAAAGCTGGTGCCTGGTTAAAAAATAAATAGTACCTTTGAAGATGATCTTAAAGACAAAAGAAGTTAGTTTACTGGTGTATGATGAGGGGGTACTCTAAGAATAGGAGAAGGAAGAAATGGTGCTAAAAAGCAAGAAGGAATAAACAGAGTCTTGTGAAGCCTATTTGGCTTGATTTAAAGGAATTCACAAAAAGAAGGGAAAAATCAATACAGATTTATTCCTCAAGTTCTTCAGGAAGAAAAGAAGTAATCAGTGGAAAACTTTTAAAGGGAGAAAATAATATGCTCCTCCCCATATAAAAATAAACCATAAAATTTAAAAATAATGTTGCACTGGTTGAAAACCTAGCAAACAGATCAATAAGGTGATCCAGTCCTGAAAGGGACTTTAAATTTGTTTGAATGCTTGAAGTAAAACAGAGGAAACATCATAGTAAAACAATGACAGAGCAGAGGAGAGATGGGATTGACCTTGTTTTACATTATACATACAAATACACCCAGCCAATAGGAATGAACAGAAATGAAACAAAGAAGAGGTTGGGCTGGGAAGGTGGCTCAGTGGAAGAGTGCTTGCCTTGCGTGCATGAAGCCCTGGGTTCTTCTATTCCTTAGCACAACATAAGCAGAAAAACCCTGAGGTGGCGCTGTGGCTCAAGTGGTAGAGCGCTAGCCTTGAGCTGAAGAGCTGAGGGACAGTGCTCAGGCCCAGAGTTGAGGCCCCATGACCAACCAAAACAAAAACAAAGACAACAAAAAAATAAGAGGTAATAATTCAAAGTAAATGAGGCAAGGAAGGATGAACTTTAGCTGGGCTTAGGTGGTAATGACCTTTTTTAGCTTCAAATGATGAAGTGACAGTTGCTCAGCCTTTGCTGGGTCAGGCCACCACAAGGAGATCTGATGGGCCACAAAGTAAGAGCAGACTTTCACCTTAGTGATTGTCACCAAGATAGGACTCAATAAGCAGGATCAACATTTGGTCCCTTTAAACCAAATTTTTAAGCTGTATACAAGTTTGTCAGAATCTCTCAAAGTAAATTGTTAAATAAACAGAAAGAAGGAAAGAAAGAAAGAAAGAAAGAAAGAAAGAAAGAAAGAAAGAAAGAAAGAAAGAAAGAAAGAAAGAAAGAAAAGAAAGAAAGGAAAGGAAAGGAAAGGAAAGGGAAAGGGAAAGGGAAAGGGAAAGGGAAAGGGAAAGGGAAAGGGAAAGGGAAAAGAAAGCCAAACACTGGTGGCTCACACCTAGAGTCCTAGATATTCATGAGGCTGAAGGACTACAATCTGAAGCCAACCAGGATGAGAAAATCCACTAGAGTTCATCTCCAGAATAACCAGCAAAAAGCTGGGCTGGAGGCATGGATTAAGTGGAAAAGTGTCAGCGAGGCAAGCCAAGTAAGCTCAAAGACCAAAGTTTGAACCCGGGTATCAGCACACACACACACACACACACACACACACACACACACACACACACACACACACACACACACACACACACACACACACACACACACACACACACACACAGATAAAGTATAAACCAGAGTCTATCTTAGACTATTCAATTGACACTGGTAAATTAGACATACCAAAGCAAAATATAACTCAGGATGCTCCATACTTTAACCCACATTTTAAACGCAACGCAAAGGCGGTATCACTGGCTATAGAGAATTATCTTAAAAGTTTCTTTGTTGCTTTGTATGTCCCTCCCCCATGGTATAACACCTGTTTTCACTGTATTTGATGTTGATATAATTAGGGGAGGGGAAGGGAAACATTGATTAAATAGGGATACAGGTGGACCCATTGCAACAATGAGATGTATAAGACTTATGTGGAAAAACAAACTTTACAACTTTGGGGGCGGGGAGATGGGAGGGCAGGGATGGTAAGGGAAAACAAAGGAGGAGGCAACAATGCTTGATAAGAAATGTACTCATTACCTTGCTCATGTAATTGTAACCACTCTGTACAGTATTTTCACAATAAAAAACTTAATAATAAAAAAGAAGTTTTGTTGAGCAGGCCAGAGGTTGGAGCTTAAGTAGAGGTGCCAGGAAATTGCCATGGTAACCTGATAGCCATCTCAGGGATCCTAGGGAGGAACTGGTCTGGCCTCAGGGACAAGCCAAGTTCTTGCAGTACAAGAACCACATCCACCTCTCATTCTGTTCTTTTGGGCTTCTAGCACATAGTTCACTCAAAATCACAGTTAAAATTCTAAGCTACTCAGGAGGCTGAGATCTGAGGATGGCAGATAGAAGGCAGCCCAGGCTGGAAAGTCTGGAAGACTCTTTTTTTTGGGGGGGGGTCTGGTCATGGGGCCTGAACTCTGGGCCTGGGCACTGTCCCTCAGCTCTTCAGCTCAAGGCTAGTGCTCTACCACTTGAGCCACAGTGCCACTTCCAGCTTTTTTCTTTTTGCTTATGTGGTGCTGAGGAATCAAACCCAGGGCCTTGAGCATGCAAGGCAAGTGCTCTACCACTGAGCCACCTTCCCAGCCCCTGGAAGACTCTTATCTCCAATAAGCTACTCAAAAAAAAAAAAAAAGTTTGTAGAGATTGAAGGATTGACCCCACCCTATGGTCCCAGGCCCATAGAGACACCAGGCAAAAAATCCCATCTGTGTGAACCTGTTTGAAGTGCAGGCAGAGCAATCCACCTAAGCCCAGCTGCAAATATCCCAGTGTGGACCCAACTGGAAGGTCCCCACCTTGCTTGACCTAGTGGCTTTTTCATTAACCTCTGTCTCCTTGCTCTGACCTCCTGTAAAAACCCAGCTCCTGTCCCAACTCTTCCTGCACAACCTCCAGACCCTCCAAACCCACAGGAAGATCTGTGCCTCAATAAACAGTCCTTGCCTCTTGATGATCGAGTCCGGCCTATTCCTTTTCCATTCTCTTCCATTTTCCTAACAGAGATGAGGATGCATCTATACATAAATGAGCATGATAAACAGAAATTCCTTTGTACAACTATTTGAAGATAATAATGAAAATGAGGAACAAAAGGTTAAGTAGTAATCATTCACTATACTATCTAGGAAGATTTCCCATCATTTAGAAGGAAAAAAAAAAGCAGCAAATAACCTCACATTTGTTAGCACTGGGTTTTGTGAACCACTTTCTGTTTCCTTCATGCAGAACAATGAATTGGCCGGTATACTCTTCTTCTGTCTTCTTTCTGGAGCCAAGCTATAGTTTTCAGACTTCCTTGAGTCCAGAATTCTGGAAGCAACTGAGGTTCTGATGATTAAAGAGCCGATTGGCTCACAGGATGACCGCAACACAGGAGTAGGAGGGAGGCCTTCATCTTGTATTGTGGCTGTCTCTAATTAGATCACCAGTAGAGACTGGCAATGTAGTTGTAATTTGTCATTTATCATACATGTAATTTTTCTACTGTATAATGTAATGTAATATTTCAGAAGGCTACATAATGAAGTGGCCAGTCTTGTTTAAATGGCCAAGAGATAATGTCACAAAATCATGTGTAAGTAAAGGTCCTTTCAAAGCGTGAGATCATCCAATAAATTTGTGTGTGTATGTGTGCTCATGTGTGTGCATGTGTACATGTGCGTGCATGCTAGTACAGGGCTTGTGCTCTTGCTGTACTTTTTCACTTGAATGACACCTCTACTTCTGGATTTTGGTTAATTGTAAATAAGAGACTCGAAAACTTGTCTGCTAGGCTGGCTTTGAACTTTGGTTCTCGGATCTCAGTCTCCAGCTAGGACTACAGCTGTGAACCACTGGCACTCTCTTTTCAGTGAATTTTAATGAACACAGAAGAACAAAAAAGTTCACTGATACATTTACAGATTCCACAGTGCAACTAAACTTCAAGTCGTTTCTGACTTGTCAAATTTTGACGTGGTAGCAAAGAAAAAGATCCACAATTATCCAAAAATGCTACACCTCTGTGAGAGGCTGGGTTTTCTTAATATACTTCAAAATGACAAACTGAAATAGATTGAATACAGAAGCAAATGTGAGACTCTAGGTATCTTTTATTAGGTCATATGTTATAGACATGCACAAATTAAAACAACACAGTGCCTTTTATTGGCTTTTTCATTTGGGAAAAAGTTACTTTTTTATTATTTTTATTGCAAAGATACTGTACAGAGGAGTTACAGTTACATGAGCAAGGTAAAGAGTACATTTCCTCTTGAGCATTGTTACCCACTCTTTCCCTTCCCTCTCCACCTCCCCAACTCCTCCCTTCCCCCACCCCTGCCCAGAAGTTGTAGAGTTCATTTTTAACATAGTGTCTTGTACATCTCATTGTTACAATGGGTCAGGCTGTATCCTTATTTCAGCATTTTGTTATTTCCCTTCCCCTCCCCAAATTAGAAAAATGTATATACCAGATGCAGGGTACCAGAATCAAAAACAGTGAAAACAGGAGTTATACCATGGGGGAAGAACATGCAAAAGAAACAAAAGAAATCACATAGTACATTATAAGTACATTAAAAGCAACAGCAACAAAGATAAGGCCTCTTGTGTCACTGTCTTGGGGTTCATTTTGCTTAGCACCATCTTATATGGTCATATGTGCATAGCTTTTGACCTTTTCTACTTTTCTGGTAAGATTGGCTTAGACATACACTAGTTATTGCAAATAAGGGAAACCATGGGACCTATGTTTCTTCGGGACTGGCTTACTTCACTTAGTATAATTTTTTCAAGTCTTTCCATTTCCTAAAAAATGGGGCAGTGTCATTTTTCCTGATGGAGGCATATAGATATATATATATATATATATATATATATATATATATATATATAAAATATTTTCTTGATCCATTCATCTACTGAGGGACATCTGGGTTGGCTCCATATCTTAGCTATGGAGAATAATGCTGCGATAAACATAGTTGTGCTAATAGTTTTAGTATGACCTTGTTTGTGAACATTTGGGTAAATGCCCAAAAGTGGGATTGCTGGGCCATGGGGGAGCTTTATGTGGAGTCTTTTGAGGAACCTCCATACTGCTTTCCAGAGTAGTTGAACAAGTTTACACTCCCACAACAATTCAGTAGGGTTCCCTTTTGGCCACATCCCCTCCAGCATCTGTTGTTATTAGATTTCTTGATTATAACCATTTTTACTGGGGTGAGGTGGAATCTTGATGTTGTTTTGATTTGCATTTCTTTTATGGACAGATAAGTGGAGCATTTCTTCATTTGTCTATTTGGCCATTCTTATTTCTTCTTCAGAGAAGTTTCTATTTAAGTCTTTAGCCCAGTTATTAATTGGACAGTTGTTTCTTTGAGGATTTGTTGTTGGAGTTTAAAATTACTTTTTATCAAAATCTTATTTATCTTCATATGTAGTAAATCCATTGTTACTTTCATATATAAACAAATATTATTTTATTTATTTATTTATTTATTGGTGCTGGTCCTGGGGCTTGAACTCAGGACCTGGGCACTGTTCCTGAGGTTCTTTTTGCAGAAGGCTAGTGACCTACCAATTTGAGCCATAGCTCCACTATTGGCTTTTTGGGTAATTTATTGGATGTAAGAGTCTCATGAACTTTCTTCCCTGGGCTGGTTTTGAACTGCAATCCTCAGATCTCAGCCTCCTGAATAGCTAGAATAATAGGAGTGAACCACCGATACCCAACATAAATAAACATTAACTTTTAATATTTATGAGTAATAATACCATAAGTATGGATAAGTGTGATCCACTTAAAGAGGTCCTTTGAGTAAAGAGCTTGGAAACTGCTGTTAGAGTGAATGCAATCAATTTCATGTTTCACCAGGCCAAGAGATGGCGCCATGAACACACATTGCACTCCCAACAAGCCTTAATTTTGAAGCTTTAGTTTCTGCAGTAAAACAAGAGATTTGGACCATTCTTTGAACAAGTCCAGATTTGCGGGGGGGGAGGGCCGCAGGGGGGACCCACTGGGGCTTGAACTCAGAACCTCACACCTACTAGGCAAGTGCTCTATCACACGAGCCATGCCTCAGTCCACAAGCCCAAAATTTTGTACGTAACATTGAGGGTGAGGAAGGGCACAATAAAGACCATTTCTTTCTTTTTTCTTTTTTTTGTCGGTAGTGGGGCTTGAACTCTGGGCTTGGGCGCTGTCCCTGTGCTCTTCAGCTCCCGGCGAGCACTCTACCACTTGAGCCACAGCGCCATTTCCAGTTTTCTATTGGTTTATTGGAGATAAGAGTCTCACGGACTTTCCTGCCTGGGCTGGCTTTGAACCTTGATCCTCACATTACAGGACACTAGGATTGCAGGCGTGAGCCACTGGCACCCAGCACAATAAAGACTATTTCTAAGCCTGAAGAGAGGCCAGGAAGAAACTGTGATCAGACTTAAGAAGGGAAAGAAGGAAAAGAGAAAAGAATGTGGTTCCAGAGTTGCAAAGGAAACAGCACGGCATAGTGGCACTGCCTACATTCTCAATGATGTCCCACCTGTGTCTGACATCCAGACTTAGAAAACCTTGCCAGATTCTTGGCTGTCAGTGAGGCCAGGCTCTTTCCTGAGGAAACCCTTCCCCTGCTCTGTTTTGTTTTATTTTTTTTAATCGGATGAGAAAAATCCCTGGATGTGATCTCCAGTTCCTGGGAGTGTGGTCTGAACTCTACTAATCTCACACTATGTGTTGTCCATCCACAAGCCACATTTCCCTCATCAATCCTACAGACTGCTGCTCTGAGCCACATTGCCCAGGCCCAGGCCTCTGTTCAGTTCCCCTGAATCATGAAAATTGTGTTTTATAATTATATATTTTATTCACAGGGAAATTTGTTCTGGGATGCCATATTATTCCAAAAAATATAGTGTCTACCCACTTGGAACATTATTGAATATTGTGGGCTAAGTTTTCTTTTTTTAATCTTTAAGTACTTGTACAAAAGAGTTTCTATTCAACAGAGCAGTTTATGAATACAATGCATCTTGATCGATGTTACCCTTTCCACGTTCTCACCCACCCCTCTCTTACCCACCACTTTCCTCATTCTTAATTTTGAAGGTTATCCATTGAACTCTTGACTGAATTCTCCCCTTCTCTTCATTCCTCTGCCCTTTTCCCTTTGACTCCACCCATTCTTTTCAAGTACCTACTTCCTGGTGTTTATTTTGTTGAACTTTCTTTCTTTCTTCTTTTGTTGGTCGTGGGGTTTGAACTCTGGGCCTGGGCTTGAACTCTGGTCCCTCAGCTCTTCAGCTCAAGGCTAGCGCTCTACCACTTGAGCCACAGCGCCACTTCCAGTTTTCTGGTGGTCAATTGGAGACAAGAATCTCACAGACTCTTTCCTTCTCAGGCCATGATCCTCAAATCTGAGCCTCTTGAGTAGCTAGGATTACAGGTGTGAGTCACCAGTCCCCTGGCTCTTTGTTGAACTTTCTAAGGAATTAAACTATTTGAGTTGTCTCTTCAATTTACTTGTATACCACCGAACATATTTACTATAAGCTTATAAGCTGAATCTAGCTTCTACATGTAAGGGAAAACTTGCATTCTTTGTCTCCCTGGGCCTGATTTACTTAACACAATTTTTCCAGGCCTTTTCATTTCTTTACAACTAATACAATACCATTCTTTCTAATGGATCTATTTGTCCATTAAGGGACATCTGGGCTGATTCCATACTGTGGCTAGGGTGAGTAGTGCTACAATGAACATAGTTGTGCTGGTGGCTTTACTGTGTCCAGGTTGTGATCTTTTGGACAAATGCCCAGGAGTAGAATTGCTGGGTCATAGGGTAATTCTATGTTTTTATCTTTTGAGGAACCTCAATACTGTTTGCCAGAGCTGCCAAACAGGTTTATTATATTTCTATCAACAACGTATTAGGGTTCTCTTTTAGCCACATCCTCACCAGCATGCATTATTATTTGTTTCCTTAATAACAGCTATTCTAACTGGGGTAAGGAATCTCAATGTTGTTTTGATTTGCATTTCTTTTACAATCAGAGATACTGAGTATTTCTTCATGTGTCTACTGGCCATTTTTGCTTCTGAGAGGACTCCCTTTTGCTCATTAGACCATTTATTAATTGGGTTGTTGGTTTTTTGAGGGCTTAATTTTTAAGGTTCTCTGTATACACTGGATCTTAGGTCATTATCTAATGTGTAGCTGGCAAAAATCTTCTCCCATTCCTTAGGCTGTCCTTTGAGTTTGTTGGCCATGTCCTTTGCCATGCCAAAACTTTTTAGTTTGGTGCAGTTTCATTGATCATTTCTTTGATTTTCTTGATCTTTACTTAAAAACATGTTTCCTGCACCAAAGAGTCCTAACGTTTCTCCCAGTCCTTCCTGTAATAGTTCCCTGGGCTAAGTTTTATGATTTTTTCAGCCCTGCCATCTTGACAATGCTTTAGCATATGTGCATTTCTCTCTCAGGCATTGGTAGCAGTGTGTTCAGGGCTCACCAGCCCTTTCAACTTGTAGTGGCCACAAAAGATGAGATGTGAGGCTGTCTTTCCCTGTGCTAAGACTCAGTTCGGCAACATGGCCATTTCATCTTTTGACCTTTCTTGTTTGTTTCCTGTTCTCTGTTCCTCTCACTATATTGGCTCATACTTTCATTTTCCCTCCAATTTTCATTTCTCTGCCATCCTCAAGGGAAACCCTGCGCTGTGTGTTGATTTAATATCCCAGCCTTGTTCTGAGTCACTCACAGTACTCCTTCCCACCTATTGGTCGATGAGAAAACACAGCAACTATTTCTGCAGACAAGAGGATTTCATACAGACCTTGTGCATGTGTAGGTGAAGGAGGTCCATTCGTCCTTCCCAGGCTCTCCTGGCAAACAGGCTATATCTAGTTCATGTTCCAGACCTGCTCTGAGAGATCGCCTGAAATCTTCTGGAAACTTATATTTGCTGGGTCAGCTCTGTCTCCAGCCTCCTGTGTCCCATATGGCCACCTTCCACTCTGCCTCAGGATACATGGGACACAAAAGCCCATGTACTCAGAGCACTGGCACATCAGGGAAGTTCACAGAAAGATGGGAATAAAATCAGTGTTCTGATACAACCACAAGCAGCACCATCTTCCTAAGTCGGCTCTCCCATCCACATGATCTCAGCCACATTTCATTCCACTTGCTCCCTCCCCACCTGCCCTTTGTTCCTCTTGTCTCTCCAATGCCTACCTTCCTGAATTCATGTCTTCCCCTCAACCTTTAGGCAGGTGCACTGCCATGACTATACAGTAGATGGCACCAGAGTCACCTTGGCCATCAGATGCTCACCATCTATCCTTTGCTTCAAGTAAAAGTGAAAATGCTATGGTTTGGATATGGCTTGAGTGGACCAAAGGACCCATGGGTCAAATTAATCCCTAGGTAAGGTATTAAGAGAGTGACAATCTGGTAATAGTGTTTCAAGATGGGGACTTTGGCAGGTGATTAGGACCAGAAAAGGTACATCCGTGTGGCGTCTCCATGACTGAGTGGCTTTGCTCATCAGGATTGTTGCTGGGAGGAACTCTGCCCGCATTTAGATGCACGCCAGTTTCCATGTCCTAACCTTGAATCTTCAGGTCAAAATAAACTTCTTTTCTTTCTTTCTTTTTTATTTTTATATATTTTTTATTGTACAGAGGAGTTACAGTTACACGAGTAAGGTAATGAGTACAGTTCTTATTGAGCATTGTTACCCCTCCTTTGTTTTTCCCCTACCATCCCTTTCCTCCCCACCTCCCCAACTCATCCCTCTCCCCCGCCCCCAAGCTGTAAAGTTCATTTTCAACATAGTATCTTGTACATCTCATTGTCAACCTGTATCCTTATTTCAGCATTTTGTTATTTCCCTTCCCCAAATTAGAAAAGTGTATATACAAGATTCAGGACATCAGAGTCAAATACAGTGAAAACAGAGGTTATACCATGGGGGAAGAACATACAAATGAAACAAAAAAATCATTTAAATATATACATTTTAAAACAATAGCAAGAAAGAAAAATACAGTTATGTTCATATCTTGGGTTTCATTTCAGTTAACATCATCTTATATATGGTCATATATACATAGCTTTGACCTTTTCTGCTGGTCCTAGAATTATACTAGTTACTGCAAATAAGGGAAACCATGTGACCTATGTTTCTTTGGTCCTGGCTTACTTCACTTAATATAATTTTTCCAGGTCTTTCCATTTCCTAGCAAATGTGGTGAAGTTATTCTTTCTGATGGAGGCATAGAATCTCCATTTATCTACTGAGTGGTATCTGGGTTATTTCCATACCTTAGCTATGGTAAATAATGCTGTGATAAACATAGTTGTGCTGGTAGCTTTAGTATAGCCTTATTTGTGATTGTGTGGCTAAATGCCCAAAAGTGGGATTAATGGGTCATAGGGGGGCCCTATGTGGAATGTTTTTTATGTTTTTTATTGTGAAAATACTGTACAGAGGGGTTACAGTTACATAAGCAAGGTAATGAATACATTTCTTATCAAGCATTGTTGCCTCCTCCTTTGTTTTCCCCTTACCATCCCTTCCCTCCCAACTCCACAACTACACTCCCCCCACCCTCACCCCCACCCCTGCCTAAATTGTAAAGTTCATTTTTTAACATAGTGCCTTGTACATCTCATTGTTACAATGGGCCAAACTGTATCCCTATTTAAACATTTGTTTTTCCCTTCCCCTCCCCAAATTATACCGACATCAAATACAGTGAAAACAGGGGTTATACCATGGGGGAGGAACATAAAAAGAAACAAAAAAAATCACATGGTACCTTAGAAACAATACGTTAGAAACAATAGCAAGAAAGAAAAAAAAACCACTTGTGTCCTTATCTTGGGGTTCCTTTAGCTTAACTTCATCTTATCTGGTCATATGTACATAGCTTTTGACCTTTTGTACTTGTCCCAAACATACTAGTTATTGCAAATAAGGGAAACCATGGGACCTATGTTTCTTTGGATCTGGCTTACTTCACTTAATATAATTTTTTCCAAGTCTTTCCATTTCCTAACAAATGGAGCAATGTCATTCTTTCTGATGGAGGCATAGAATTCCATTGTATATATATACCACATTTGTGGTAGAGTGCTAGCCTTGAGCAAAAAAGCTCAGAGACAGCAACCAGAGTCCCGAGTTCAAGGGCCATGACCACCAGCAACAAACAAACTGCCCTACTTTCCCAGAGTGGTTATGACCTCTGACATAGAAACCTAAGAAGGCATACATTGTTTCATAGGTTAAAATGTTAACCAGTTAATTCTCCCTGAAATGAGCTCCAGGTGTAATGTAATCCCAGTCTACCACGCAGCAGACAATATAAAAACAAAACTGGTAAGCATATAGAAATGCAAAAGGCTGAGGATAAATCAAAACAATTGGGGGAAAACACCTCACAATTATATTGGGAGAGCTAATACTATAATTTCCAGAGTTATGATAAACGTGGAGAAATTTTATAGAGCTTTGATATTCAGGCTGTACTGAATACCAGTTAAACCTCAGCTCACATAGTAAGTATGGGCCTCAGCTGCAGGTGATTTTTAAGTTCCCCAGGTGATTCTGTCAGGTGGTTCAAATTGAAAATGTTGGGAAGTTCTGAAGCAAACTGATTCAATCCAACCTCTAGAGGGCGCTGCTGACTTACAATCGACAAATGACTTGTCGCTAAATAGATGGCCAGCTCTCTGAAATTTGTATTTTTTTTTTCTCCTGATAATCAGAAGATCCGAACGCTAGGTAGGTAGTTTTACAAACCTTTAGACTTCGCCTGCAATAAAATTTTAAAAAATCACCTTGACTTACGAAGTAAGCTCTTCCATGACCCTGCATCGACTCTGTTTTAGCTAGGAGGGTCTCCTCATCTTTTCCTAAAGTAACACCTTCCGGCCTATTGCCTTTGCTTCTGTGTCACCTCCCCAGCTGCCTCCTGCTTTTCCCTAGCTCTCAAGGACCTTCTCTCCTCAGCGCCCTGTTACACCTGTGTAGATGCTCAGTTGGGAACTTGTATCTTGTCCTGGATTACCTATCATAGATCTCTGTTACTTGGAATCATTTCACACCTTAATCAATTGATTAGCTAATTTGCTTTTGGGGTTCTGGGGCCCTATCTTTTATAATCATATGTAGTGCTTGCATGTAGATGGTGAGTGTTGGCTTGTTGAACATATGGTTACAATGGACTTGAAGTGAATTTAGGCTGAGGTTTACCATTTTCTCTCTAGGGCTAGAGCATCCCACACAAAATAGAATAGGCCTTGCTAACATGGCTGCTGAGATCAATGCATTCGTGTTCAGTATGCACTTACATGCGAAGGTCATTATCTTTGAACCTATTCCTTTAAACAGAGCCTTTTCCTTCCCTTCCTACTCTTCTCTACTTCCTCCTCCTCATTTTCCTCAGTCTCTCTCTCTCTCAACAGGGTCTCATTATTCAGTCCAGTGTGAACTTGAACTCATAACCTTTCTGACTTAGCTTCCTGAATACTGGTATTATAGTATTACAGTTTGATATGTTACTATGTGTGACTCCTCTCTTATTAGACAGCTTGGTTTGAGTACATATTATTTCCTTATTTTATGTTGGAGGACCTTCTTTGCTCTTCCTCCTCCTCCTCCTCCTCCTCCTCCTCCTCTTCCTTCTCCTCCTCTTCCTCTTCCTCCTCTTCTTCCTCCTTCTCTTCCTCCTCCTCTTCCTCTTCCACCGCCACCACCACCACCACACCTCTCTCCTCTCCCTCTCCTCTCCTCCTCTCTTCTCATTTCCCACCCTTTATTCTTCTGGTTTTTCTTTTCATTTTCTCTCTTCTTTCTTACATATGTCCATCTTTATTAACACATTAAAAAGATTAAACTAGTGATGAGCATAAATGATAGTTGAGAGCTTCACAGCCATTCTAATGTGCTCAGCATATCAAATGTGCTCAGCATATATCTAATCTTATTGGTTACAAATTCATTGGTATGGCCAATTACTACATTGATTCATCAAACTACAGTCATAATTGAACAAAATGTTATCTTTCAGTATGTTAGTGGAGATAAAGATGTAATTTCCCCCTACATATATTCATGAATCCTCTAATTCATAGCCAGAAACCCCTGGTGGCAAAGGAAGGCCAATGGACCTCAGATTAATAACTTTCCTCCTAGAGAAATATACCATACACATGATTTTTATTTAATATTCAAATAACCTTCCTTCCTTCCTTTCTTCCCTTCCTTCCTTCCTTCCTTCCTTCCTTCCTTCCTTCCTTCCTTCCTTCCTTCCTTCCTTCCTTCCTTCCTTCCTTCTTTCCTTCCTACCTTCTTCCTTTCCTTCTTCCCTCCCGTTCTGCCTCCCTCCTTCCTTCCTTCCCTTCTTCCCTTCCTCCCTGCTTGTTTCCTATCCAACCAGTTCAAATCTTCAGGAAAGTTTCTAAGTTGCTACCAGAGTGCAAGTTTTGTTATACTCAGTTTGACCTGGCACTGTGTTAGTTTGAACTGGACAATTGACATATCAGGTGAAGAGTCTTTAGTGTGTGACCACATGGGAGGAGATGGTGAAGGAGGATCCTGAGCATGGACTATAAGCTGGCCCTACAGACACAGAGCTGATATGGCAGATGACACAGAAGAGGTCCTTCCCCACTCCCTAAATTTGTTTGTAGACAGTTTGTGCAGGCAGCCCCCAGAATTCTGGCATGTTCCAGCCATCAAGGACTTTCTCCTACACCCAGAGCCTGTTCTGCTGCACACAGGTAAAGTGAAATCCACTCATGATTCCCAGGACATCCAGGCTCTAGATGCCTCAAGTTGCGGGTTCCTGGTTGTGCTTCTGCCTGGCACCCTGCTGCCCTTAGTGGGACCACTCACAATCTCTCATCCCCAGCCACTTCCACCTGCCCTGCCTCATTCTCACTCTCCTCTCTAACTTCCAGCTTCTTGGAATCTCCCTCTAAATAAAATGACTTCTCAAGTGCTCACCTCTGGGATACCTACAGAAACCCAACTTAATACATGTTCAAATCCTAACTGGCCACTCACATTCAGGGTGACCTTGAGCATGGATTGAATCTCTGGAGCCTCATTTCCTTCTGGGGAAAGCATGGAACAAAACTGTCCTTTCCTAAGGTTAGGATGAAGATGAACGGAGACAGTATGCAAAGACCTTGGTACATGCCCGACCCTGTCATATACAGATGGCCAGGAGCTGTTAGACCTTCTATGTTTGTCAGCTTCCTACTATAACACATACTGAAGACAATCGACTTACAAAGGGAGGTGGTTTACTTTGGCTTATAGTTTTAGAAGTCCATGATCCACTGGCTCTATTGCTTTGGGTGAGGCCATGTACCATCATGGCCAATGTGTCTGGAAGAGAAAAATCTGCTCCCCTAGCAGCCAGAGAGCAAGAGAGTGAGAAGAAGAGAATGGGGTCCCACCCTTCTAAATGACATAAGAGCTCCTATTAGATCCTACCTTTCAATGCCTCCACTACCTCCAATTGTGCCAAGCTGGGAGCCAGGCCTCTGGGGAACATTCCAGATCTACATTTTAGCACCCTCCTCCCTTGAGGATTAGTATCTAGGAGGAAGAAGGAAGATGGCAGAAGAAAGAGTTTGCTGGATCTATGAACCTCACAGGCACGGGGTTGCCAAGGTGATGGAGATGGATGTCAGTGGGTGCATTATGATCTCCACTTCCCACAACCCCGATGCTAGGAGAGTAAATGAGTGCCACGTGGTCATGGATGCCCTGCTTCTTTCTGCTGCTGGGTTTAATAGCCTAATAGCCTCAGAACACCTTTGGTAAGGTACATGTGGTTTAGCTGTTGGGTTTGGATAGAGAGGACGACTTCGTTAACTGTCATTTCTCCCTATTATTTTTTCAAAACTTTCCAGCAGAAATATGTATGAATGTCTCATGGCTGACTTAATTCTGTAAAATAGGGAGAGAAAGAGAAAACTTAATTTCAGAGTTCTGTCCTCAGCAAACCTCTTTGTTCTCCCCAGACACTAAGGCAAGGCTGGAATAGAATCTGAAGATGCAATGCCCATGGAAAAGCAAGAGGGGGTGCTGCTTCTCATTCTCTGTCTACTATGTATGTTTCATGTGGGCTCTACGAGTGGGGGTTGTGTACACCACTTCTCTCTTTCTTTCTTCCTTCCTTCCTTCCTTCCTTCCTTTCTTCCTTCCTTCCTTCCTTCCTTCCTTTCTTCCTTCCTTCCTTCCTTCCTTCCTTCCTTCCTTCCTTCCTTTCTTTCTTTCTTTCTTTCTTTCTTTCTTTCTTTCTTTCTTTCTTTCTTTCTTTCTTTCTTTCTTTCTTTCTTTCGTGAGGTTTAAACCCATGGCCTCCTAATTGCTAGCTGGGTGCTCTACCACTTGAACCATGTCTTTGGACTTTCTTTAGCACTTTGTGTGTGCATGTGTGTGTATGCACATGTGTGTGTATGTGGGTTTTTTTGTGTGTGTTTTGGGGGGGTGATGGTGTTGGGGATAAAACTCGGAGCCAGAGTAACTCATCCTTAACATTTTTGTTCAAGGCTGGTGCTCTGCCCTTTGAGCCACATCTCCACTGCTAGATTTTTGCTGGCTAATTGAAGACAAGAGTTGCTCAGATTTGTCTGCCTGGAATGGCTTCAGACTGTGATCCTCAGATCTCAACCTCCTGAGTAGATAGATTTATAGGAGGGAACCACCAGTGCCTGGTTGGCTTTTGTTGTTTCTAAAATACAGTTTCACTTTTTGCTAGGGCAAGCTTACACTACAATACCGTTTTGGCTTCCCATGTAGCTGGGGTGAGAGGCACACACCAGTGTTGCCAGCTTTGGGTTGAGATGGGGTAACACAAACTTTTTTGCTTAGATTGTCCTGGAACCCCGGTCCTGTTAATCTCAGTCTACTGAGTTGCTGGAATTACAATCACGAGCCGCTGCTCCCAGCTTGTAAGCTCAGTTGCTATGGACGGATATAGTTGTCAGGAAGAAGTAGAAGGAAGGAGGTAATATGATGAAAAGCATGAAGTTGGACACAGGGGCTTACACCTATCATCCTAGCTACTAGGGAGATTGAGATCAGAAAGATTGTAATTAAAGGTCAACCCTGGACAAAATGTTGTGAGACCCCATCTCAGCCCATATACAACTGCAAGCTGTGGTAAGCACTTGTCATTCTAGCTACATGAGAAGTGTAAATAGAAGGATCATGGCCCTGGGGTGGGGTAAGGGGAGGGGTGGGGGGCTGGAGAAGCAAGATCCTATGTAAAAAGCATTAAGAGCAGAAAAGGGCTGGAGGTGTGTTTGTGGCTGAAGTGCTAGAGCGCTTGCCTGGCAAGTGCCTTGTGGCCTTGAAGAAAATAGAGGGGGGGGTAGGGGGAGGGAGCGAAGGAGGGAGGGAGGGAGGAAGGAAGGAAGGAAGGAAGGAAGAGAAATAAAAGAAAACCAAAATAAATACAAATTGAGTGTACAAATCCAAGAGTTTAGTAGTTGAAATACTTTTAAGAGTCAATTCTATATATTCAAATTCAACAGAGAGCCACCTTTTGAAATATTCTAGATGTAATTTGAGACTCGGGACTGTGGTTCTAATGGGCTTTTTCCAGCATATATGATCCCTCACCTCTGCCTCAGGAAAAGGGGCAGCAGAGAGCAATGCTAATGTCTGCCTAACTTCTGCAGAGCAATGGATGGTGACAATGGGGGAAAGGAGACCAGGGCTCATTTTGAAAGACCCTAGTCCCCTAGGATACTTTCGTCAACGGGAGGGCGCCCCAGAAAACTCAGACTCCAGGCAGGGAGATGCAATAAGCAAGAGGAGTTTATTTGACGTTTGCGCAAACGGACTCTCTGTCCCGAGCAGACAGGGAGCCCCGAGCAGCGGCTACAAACCTTTTTAAAGGCAAAAACCACAAGATTAACGCATAACACAAAGCATCCCATGATTGGTCCATTTAAAGGTCATCATATGCACCAACAATCACTTTGCCACGCGGGAAATTTTGTAACACTCTTTGTAAAATGACTGGCCCATGGTTGGTTTAAGGGGGGTTTACATGGTTACAGGCCCATGATTGGTTGACACTTGGCTCAGCTTGTGGTCTTGCCAGGTGGTCGTTGTCAAGGTTTGTCCCAGGGATTGCTTAATTAATCTGGAACTGAAGAACATGTACTATCTATAACCGCTGTCCTTGTCCTGGGTGGGCTGATATCCGGACATCTGGGCCAGCCAATATCCTTGAGTCACTGCCAGTTTTATCTCCCAGGGAAGGGGGTCTGAATGCAAGCATATTTATAGAAGCAAAATCAGCAGTTAGCAAGTTAGTAATGGTAATGGTAAAGTGAGGTTTTTAATTTTTAACCCTTCAATTTTATTTTATTTTAATTTACTTATTTTGCTGGTCATGGGGCCTGAACTCTGGGCCTGGGCGCTGTCCCTCAGCGCTTCAGCTCAAGGCTAGCGCTCTACCACTTGAGCCACAGCACCACTTCTGGCTTTTTCTGCTTATATGGTGCTGAGGAATTGAACCCAGGGCCTCATGCATTCAAGGTAAGCATTCTACCACTGAGCCACCTTCCCAGCCCCACAGGGCTCATTTTAAATAGGCAAATAGAATTTGAGATGCAATCCTGCGGAGGAGAATCATTTTCCCCTATGGTGAGTCGTGGCATCCAATTCACTCTATCCTGGTAAACTGCAAGCTACCCTGTGTCCAGGATTCCTATCTGACACATCACTATTTTTGTTGTTGTTATTATAACTTCACTGGGACCTTAGAAGGAAATGTGACTTTATCAATTCTCTCTTTACAAACTTTCAATGACCTTTTGAAGCCACTGGAGTAAATACAATTATTTACTCATGTGTAAAAGAACATACATACATCGAGTTGATATTTAACATCATGCTCATATACAGGCATACAAACACAACAAGTAAAGACATCAATTGAAGCTACTTACAGAAGGTATTTTTCAAGGTCCCAGAGAAATTATATACCATGAGCCTTGGATCTCAGCCTCCAGTGTAGCTAGGATTTTAGATGTGATCCACAAACACCTGGCCCATAGATCAAAAATAGTTTAAAGATAGCTCATATACCAAATACATGAAGACATTTTTTCCTTGACATTATTTCCTACATGATATATTTCCTATACAATATAATATTTCCTATACGATAGAATAACAATTTGTTTGCAACTTACATTCTGTTAGGTCTCCCAAATCATCTAGAAATGAGTTAAAGTCTATGAGAAAATGTGTGTAGGCTATGTGCAAATACAAGTCCATTTCATATAAGATCTTAAATATGCACAACATTAGGAATCCACAACAGCTATCTCTCCACCACTTCCCTGAGGATACTGAGGGGTGCCTGTACTGGTTTCTGCTATTGTTTGCTTGTTTATTTCATTCTTCTTTTTTTGGTGCTACTGGGTTTGAAGCCGTGTTTATGACCCCATAATTTAATTGAAAGTTTGGTTTGTTCTTTAGAAGTTCTGCTGAATGAGCTCAGGCAGAAGATGGTGTCCTTATGCCAGGATGGGATGAAGGTGATCTAGAACTCTCCGAAGACCTGAACTCTTCAGAAATGTCAGCTCCTCCAGGGAAAAGAGTTGTCTGCTAGATGTCATAAAAGGCTGAGCACTTAAGCCCAGTGGTCCAGGAGAACAGAAACAGAGGACCCTAGTGTTTCCATTTGTGTTCAGTGGGAAGATACTTGTGAGAGTCAATTGTAGCATTTTCCAGAGCCAGACCCACTTTGATTTTCTTGAGGTCATATAAAAAAAAAACCTAAACCTCTGGGTACTTTATAACCTATATGAGAAGTCATGGAGCCCCAGTAAGCACTGATGTTGACATTTTAATGGGTTTACTAAGTGGAAGTTGTGAGCCAAGTTTAATTTGTTTTAAAGAAATAAAGCAACAGGGCGATTCATCTTGCCAGACATTGTGATGCTCAAACACCTCTTACAATGATTAAAATACAGGACCCTGAGCGTTTATTATGCTAGTTAAAAATGTTTTATACCAATAATGAGGCTTGACTCCGGGCTCTGTACGCTCACTTGGCTTTGTTTTACACATAGCTGGCACTCTCACTTGAGCCATGCCTCTAGTCTAGCTTTGTGCTAGTTAATTGGTGATAGCATCTCAGGGACTTCTCTGCCCTGGCTGATTATGTCAGATCTCAGTCTCCTGAGTAGCTAAGATTACAGGTGTGAGCCACTGGCACTTGACTTTTCTTAAGCTAGTGTTTCAGAGCTGTGTGTGTGGCTATATTAATTGTTTTCACTTCACTGTGAAGTTCTCAGCTCCATGGATTGCTGATGCTTAGATAGAAATTCAGTACTGTTGGTGCTGTCAGTGGGCTGGGAAATAGATGTGTTGTGGTGGTTAGCTTTTGTTGTCTTTTGGTTAATTGGAGATAAGAATCTCAGGGACTTTCTTGCTTGGGTTGGATTAAAAACAATGGTTAGAAGCCAAAAAGTAGGTGGCCGGGCCTTAACTATATTCATGTTGTCAGGCCCAACAGCGTATTCCATCCTTGTCCAAAGGAGGGCTAATATTATCTCCATTCACACAACACCCAGCTAGTTTGTTTGTTTATCTTGTCTTTAAGTAGTTGTAAGAAAGAGTTGCCATTCACAAGAGCAGTTTATGAATACAATGCATCTTGATGATTGTCACCCCTTTGAACATTCCCACGCACTCCTTCCCATCCACCCCTTCCCTTACTTATCTTAATTTTAGGTTATGTATTGAATTCTTTTTGCCTTTTGACAAAGCAGTTTATGTGTACAATGCATCTTGATCTGTGTCATCACCTCCACATCTTTACCTCCCTTTGACCCACCCCTTCCCCTGTAGTTCTCAATTCTGTGCTAGAAAAATGAGAGGCAGAAGGGGGAGAAAGCAGGCAAGAATCACCTCAGCTAGTTTTAAGAGAGAAAAAACCCTCCACACTACAGCACAGCACAGACTGGTCACCAGGGCTGGAGTGAGTGCTTGGCTTTGTGACAGAAGCAAGAAAATGATTTTCCTACCTAGCCTCTAAGAAACACCTCCTGTTCAGGATCCACATGATGGAGGGACCTATGAGAGAGGTTTTGTGTGTTTCTTAAAACTTCCTAACTCACTCGGACCTCACATTATGAAGGCCATGGAGCCCCAGGTCCCAAAGAAAAGCTGCCAAACACCAAGTACTTGATCCTCCCTTGATTCTCCTAGTTTTCTCTTAGTCAAGTTGCTGGGCTGGCAGGATGTGAGGGGCTGGCTGGCTTCCTATTCACAGCTCTGTTGAACCTTCACCGTGCTGTGCTTGTTCTGAGTAACTTATTAGAAAATAATTAATGAGGAGGCTGGCAAGCCTGCAGAAATAGCATCTCTAACCCCATGTGTGTTCTGGGGAAATGACATAAGTAAACAATAATGAAAGAGCCAAGAATAGTGGCACATGCCTGTCTTCTCAGCTACTCAGGAAGTGGAGATGGGAGGATCTTATTCTGGGAAAAAGCATAAAACCCAATGTGAAAAAAACCAAACTAAACCAAACCCACCCAAATAAAACCAAAAGAGCTTGGGGAAGAAGGGAAGCTTCAACCAAGAGATATTTGTTTATTTATTTATCGTTTATTTATTGTATCATGGTTTCCTTTGCAAAAAAGGAAAGGCTTAAAAATCATTCAATTTTGTTAGCACCTTTGCCCAGTTCCACAGTAAGCTTTTCAACTACATAAGACTGAGACTTCAATGCTCACCATTTTAATTAGGTTCATTGATTGCCCCAAAGCTGAGCTTAGAATTTAAGAGACAATCTGTTAGCATGTCTAAGTCTTTACACATAGTTTGTTTTCTATTTTTCCCTCTTGTAAAACATGATGCAAGCTAGGTGCTAGTGGCTCATGCCTATACTTCTAGCTACTCAGGAGACTGAGATCTGAGGACTGTGTTTCAAACCCAGTCAGGGAAGGAAGGTCCAGGAGGCTCTTATTTCTAAATAAGTGTCCAAAAGATGGAAGTGGAACTATGGCTCAGGTGATAGAGAGTACCAGCCTTGAATGAGAGGGCTAAGGGATAGCTCCAAGGCCTAGGACTGGCACCAAAAACCTAGCAAAACAAACAAAACTATTGCAAAACAGCACTACAATGCAAAAAGAAGAATCTACTTTTAAAATAAACACCATATGGGGGGGAGGGGGGAGGCTGGGAAGGGATGTGAAGGGTAAACAAAGGAGGAGGCTGCAATGCTTGGTAAGAAATGTACACATTATCCTGCCCATGTAATTGTAACTCTTCTGTAGAGTATGTTCACAAATAAAATGAAATTAAATAAAAAAATAAATAAATAAAATAAACACCATACTACTACAAGGGTCAATTTTTTTAATATTGTTATGGTTCTTTTGGTCCTGTTTGTGCCATGTATAGAGCATATAGCTTTACAAAAGTTTTTGTTGAGTCATCCAACTATGGAAAGTTTGATTTTCTGCTGTTTTCAGTCAGCTTTGTGTTACAGATGGCTTTTTCATGTGTAATGTTTTATACCCTTCTCTGATGATTGCACTTTGGGCCATTTTATATTTAAATATTTGTAGATAATGTTGGAAGAACACGTTCTCTTTATTTTTCCACCATTTTTCTTTTGTATTTTCACAGATTTGATTAGTGATAATAAATTACATATCTAAAAAGAATTTCTAGTTCTGTATATAATACCTAATTTGATCTCATAATTTTGTGACAGCTGATATGATTATTACAATTTTACAGATGATATGAAAGAGTAATTTTTATCTTCTTAATTTTTAATAAAAACCTACATTATTCTTAGACTCCTTAAAGACACTTCCAGTTCTGTAGGAGTTTTTTTAAGGGTTCTCTACCTACAATTACAATGCCATCAGCTTGTTGTGTTTAAGTTACATACACTTCCCTTCTAATTTTTTTTCAGTACAAGATTTTAAACATAGAGCCTCTCTTCCACTAGCAAGGAGACATAGTAACCATACCCTTTTCAGTGTACAAATTCATGTCTTTGCATCAACTACCTCCTTAAGGAATAATGAGTTGGTAAATGTGGGCATTCATTCCCAAATATTCACAGATTAGTTCCTCTATAATGTGTTCTGTTGATAAAATATTCAATGTAACCATGAATGATAGGATGATTATGAGAATATGAGGGAGGCAGACATTGAAAGGGGCCAAATTTATGACACTATGTTGTAAATGCTACCCCAGGGAAGGCAAGCGTGGTAGAGTTGTTTCCTAATCAACTTATGGAGAGGGGAGAGAGATGAGTAGTTTGAATTTTATGTGGAAATCTGGGTAGAAATACGATTATTCAAGGGTCTAGCAAAAAAAAAAACCCAATAACACCCAAAACAACAATAACAACAACAACAAAACCATGGCCTGCAACCTTTGATGCAGTCTTTTTTTGGGGGGGGGCCAGGGTTGAGAGACATCAGGGATAATTAAATCCTAAACCTCAGAGTCAGAGAGATCCGAATTTAATACTTGCTCTTGTCATATGCATGTTACCTGGTGTGAATTATTGAACCATCTGAATAGTTGTGCTACTTCTGGTGGGTCTTAGGTTGGGTTGCATTTCTGGGAAGTGTAGTAATACCATTCTTCATTTCCTCATTGTTCTTGTCATTGCTAATGCCTTCCACTTCAGGTACAGGGAAAGGAGAGGAAAACAATCAAGCAACTCTCTTGATTTCCCAGGATGGATCTTTGTCTACAAATTGAAAATTATCTAGATCTTGAGAATGTGAAGAGACAAAATAACTTTTTTAAAGTGAGTTTTAACTCCTTTTAGTGAGTTTAGGAGTGAGGATCCTTTTCTCCTGGTCTTCAAGTACACTCAGTGCTGACTACCAGAAAATTTTATTATAGGTGTGGTAAGCTAAATGAGTTACTTCACGAAACAATGGGTAAAGTAAATGATGTGAAACAGGTAAAATATTTGTGTACCTCCTCCCATTTTTCTATTAAATGAGTCACAGAAAGGAAATATAAGACTGACTCTTCAGAGGCCAGCCTGTTAAATATAAAAGCTCAACCCAAAGCTGAATAAATAAGAATAAATAAGAATTTAATGACAGAGTTGGGCCATCCAACGTCACTATTGTTGAAAGAAGAAAGATAGAGATACAACTATCCCTTATCTCATGTAATAAAGAATGAAATTGAGGTTGGATAGAAAGCTCTGTGAAGTCACTTGACTCCTTTTTCAATTGAAATTTTATTGTAAACATGATGTACAGAGGGGTTACAGTTATGTAAGTAAGGTAATAATAAACACAATGTTATTCTACAACTCCAAATGCCAGAGACCAGCATCCCATCAGATTCCATTTTTTAATGTTTTTGACGGTATTGGCAAGGACTCTACAACTTGGACCATGTCTGTAGACCCTACTAGATTTATTTTAGACGATTCTAATTATTTCTAGGTAAGACTCAGTCTTTAATCTGGATGGTTTAAATTTTTAACAAAGGAAAAAATATACGAGTATGTAATGATTTCTTTAGGTCAGGAATTCAGGTTTTCTGTTTCATGTGTCATTGAAGCCACTTGTTAGCTTTCATAGAGCAGAAGAGCAAATGGGAGAGAAACCAAGATGGTTTCTCTCATGGATCTGGAAAGTAAAGCCCAGCCTGGACTCTGGAATGGAATCTCAACACACCAAATTCCAAGAGAAGTAGTCTGCAGGGAAGTGAGATGTCTTCTATGTATTTCAGGGCTCTCCGAGTGAGCACACAAATAGGATGAACAGAAGATGCAAGACTTCTCATGACTTAGTTCATAAGCCCCAGAACACCAAGTCTACCACATGCTTATTGGTCAAGCTCAACAGTAAAGGCAGCTTGTATTCAAAGGAAAGAGAAAGACTTGATCCCCTGAGGGGAGAAATAGTGAAGAATTTGTTAGACATCTTTATTCTAACATTCACTGTTTCATAGACTTCGGCTAGGTGCTAAAGGCTAGGGCTATTGACAGCACATATTCTTCCACAATATGCTAATACTTTGCTGTGGATAAACATGTTCATGTCCTCCTGACTGCAAGCTCCTGGGATATCCCACCTCAGTGTGGCTGAAGCATTTATCTCAGCTCACTCAAAGATTAGGTCATGTCTAAGGAAATCTCAGCTCTTTGAGGGTAGAAGATAGAGGTTGCCTCCCCCATCTCCTTACCATCTCAGGTGAGACAGATCTCAGATGAATTGTACAGAGAATCTCTGTCATGATTGGGCCCCGAGTCACCCTCAGTAATAACCTGCCAGCCCCACCGTTATTTATTTCTTCTCCCTGTTCCACTTTCCAACTCTCCTACCCATGCTGATGGGGAGCTTCTCCCAAATAAATTGCCTGTGCTTCTGGACCTAGGTCAGTGGGACACAGGAATGGAGCTGGCAGCTTTATACGAATTCCAGACAGATTTTTTTGTCTGGAGATCTAGGAGTCCCCACAAGCCACATGAAATTCATCAGTTGAAAAGGACCCAAGATCCTTTTTGTTAGGTTTTAAAAAAGAGGTAAGTGAGTAAGAACCGCACCAGCACGCACGTGGTATTCAGATAAGGGGTAGGTTTATTCAGTAGACCTGCTTGGACCAGGCAAGGGTGGCACTCCACGTGGCTGGGAAAGGCCTGGGATCCGAGTCACGGCACCATTTATGTTAGGTTTTTAAAAAGAGGTAGCCAAGTTAGAACAGCACCAGCATGCACGTGGTATTCAGATAAGGGGTAGGTTTATTCAGTAGACCTGCTGGGACCAGGCAAGGGTGGCACTCCACGTGGCTGGGAAAGGCCTGGGAATGAGAGAGAGCTGGGAAGAGAGGAAAGAGAGAGAAAAGAGCAGAGAGAGGGGTAAGAACAGTAGCACTCACGTGGTATTCAGGTAAGGGGTAGACCTGCTGGGACCAGGCAAGGTTGGCACTCCACGTGGCTGGGAAAGAGAGAGAGCAAGAGAGCAAGAAAAGAGCAGCAAGAGCTAGAAATGAACAGAGAGAAAAGGGAGAGTCTGGGCCTGGGCTAGCCCTTCTATGTAGGGTATGGGTGGGGAAAGGTGTGGCCACATCAAATTCAGATGTGACCTCAGCGGATGCAGATGTGACCTCTTCCAGGTGTCCCAGTTGCCTAGGTAACGCAGGTACTGGGTGGAGACTTTGCTGCGAGGAGGGTGGAGTCTGCTTGCCATCCAGTAGCGGACCTTACACTAACCTGTGTAAATGGCTCCCAGATCAAGAAACAGAACTTCAGAAGCACCCAAGAAAATATCATGTTCCCACCGCTCCACTCAATCTCCTTCTTAAAGGTCACCATTACCCTGATATCTAACCCTGTACATTGGTTTTTCCCATTGTTTTACCCTTATGAAATAGAATCAGAGAGGGTGTGCTTTTCCATGTAAGGCTTTTTTTGTTGTTTTCGATCTTTTTTTTTTTTTTTTTTTTTGGTCAGTCGTGGAGCTTGAACTCTGAGCCTGGGTGCTCTCCCTCAGCTCTTCAGCTCAATGTAAGTGCTCTACCACCTGAGCCACAGTGCCACTTAGGGTTTTCTGGTGGTTATTGGAGATAAGAGTCTCACAGACTTTCCTGCATGGGCTGACTTTGAACCACAATCCTCAGATCTCAGCTTCCTCAGTAGCTAGGATTACAGGCGTGAACCACTGGCACCCAGCTTTTTCCCCCCATCTTAACATTATATTTAATTAATCACATGACTCCTCAGTACACATAGTAGCTGCTCATTTTATGGCTATCCAGATGATTTCTGTCTTAAAGTGCTTCAACTTTTGATTTTATTTGACTTTACAATGGCACAAAGGTGATATGTATTTAGTAGGAGCTGTACTTTGAATTTTGATCTTTTTAAACTTGAGACATGCATCACTTTACTATAAAACAGTCATTATATTAGATGATGTTGCAGGGTTAATGTAAGTGTTCTGAGTATGTTTAACCAAGGTGAGCTATGTTGTCTGGAATTGGTTAGTTTTATTAAGTGCATCTTTTACTACAATCATTTTTGGAGATATGTAGACATCTTTGTTTGGTATATCCCGAGGAAAGAAAACTTCCCAAATCTTCCTTTGGAAGGCATCTTCCCTTCTTTTCTATCCCCAAGACTCCTGCTCACTTCTGGAGCTTCAGTTAAGTCTCCTCTGAGTCATTACAGATCTTCCTGGTTCCCATGGGTCGTTTACACTCTCATCACAGTTATGGCTCTGAGACAGATGTCATTTGGGTGACGCTCTTCTCCCCACAGATGTGGTGTTTCTCCACTGTTTTCCAAACAAGGAGCAATGCTGAAGGCTTTTTAACACCTGGCTCTATCAGATCTTCCTTGCTTCCTCTAATAGTGACATCCTTTTTCATCTTGTGTTTAGCAGTCCCATGAGTGGATGATATTTTCTCAAAGTTTCAGGAAGATTATCTAGCACAGGGCAGGTATTTGCTGTAGAAGAACCCAGAGTAGATGTTTAGATATTTAATAGGCATTGCCCACTGTTGGTCAACTCATTCCTTTCATACTTTTGCTCATTTGTACCTATTCTAGTCAGACACTTTCCATTTGCTTGGCAGCTCAGAACTCACTTTTCATGTCCTCTTCATTTCTCTCCCCAGGCAACTTGGGATCAAATTCTGTATGTCTACTCTCCCTGTAAGACACAGCCCCAGATTAAACTCTGACTTCCTGGACCCTTTTCAATCTCATACCAGCTTCAGTGTCTCCATCCTGGACTGCATCCCCACCTTCTATCTTGTCTTGCTTCCTACCTTGCCTGTCTAGGAATCTGTTTGTGTCATTACTTTGTTCTTTAACCAAGTTCTTTCCTCTTTCCTTGGGATAAAACCTGACTTCCTTACTGTCACTTGGAGACTTGTGTTTTGTCATCTCCCACATCTTCTTCACCAATGTTCCCTGCTCTGGGCTGCCGCTTGCCAGGCCATGCTTCATCCTCTTTCCCCACACTGATTTCTGTCTTCCCTCCGTAGCATATAAGCATTGAGAAGGAAGGACTTCATTTTGCTTTTCACTGCATTCCCAGTGCCTGAAGCCATGTCTGGCCCAGAGTAAGCATCAAACAAGGATCTGTTGAATAAGTGAATGTGTGAATGAATGATTAAAGAAATGAACACGTGACCCTCCAGTTCCTCCAGGAGAAAAGTTTTATATCAAGACTCAATAAAGCTCACATCTTCCCCCCTCCCCCCCACCCCAGTACTCTGATACAGGCTCTCATTTCTTTCTTTTTAAAAATTTTTAATTTTTATTGTAAAGGTGATGTGCAGAAGGGTTACAGTTACATAAGTCAGGCAATGAGAGCATTTCTTCAATGAGTGTCATCTCTTCCCTTGTTTTCTCCCAGGTTTTCCCATCTGAGATCCCTCCCCCACAAGTTATATAGTTCATTTTCAATATAGTGTCTATTGACTATCACTGCTACATTGTTAGCCCTTTTTTTGACCATTTCTGTGCTTCTCTTACCTCCTCAAAACAGATGAACTTACAAACAACACAAAAGGCACAAAAATTAAAAAAAAACAACAAAGAGGGGAAAAGCAAAATCCCCCCAAAACAAAAAACAAAAAGCAAAATAACAAAAAACCTCTTGTTTCCATTTCTTAGAATTCATTTCAATAAACTTCATTTTATATGATCATATGCACTATTGAACCTTTGTAATCCTTAAGAATATCCTCCTTTGGTCTGACTGTGTGAATGTCTAGGGTCCTGTTTAATGTATCATGTCCAAGTGTAATTTTTTTAATCTTTTACCATCCATTTTGTTTACTTAGATTTATAGGCCCATTTTAATTACTACAAATGAGGGAAACCAAGCAACCTATGTTTCTTTGGGTCTCGCTTACTTTGCTTAATATAATTTTTATAAGACATTCCATTTCCTTATGAATGGAAAATAGTCTTTCTGATGGAGCATAGAATTCCATTGTGTATATAAACCACATTTTCTAGATCCATTCATCCACTGAAGGGCATCTAGATTGATTCCATATCTTGGCTATGGTATACAAAACTGCAATGAACATGGTTATGCTGGTAGCTTAGTATGGCCTTGTTTGCAGTCTATTGGGTAAATGCCCAGGAGTGGAATTACTGGGTCACAGGGAAGCTCTATGTTTAGTCTTTTGAGAAGCATCTACACTGCTTTCCAGAGTAATTGAACAAGTTTATATTCCCAACAGTGTAGTAGCATTCCCTTTTGGCCACATGCCCACCAGTATCTGTTGTTAGTTTTCTTGATAAAGGCCCTTCTAATTGGGGTGAGGTGGAATCTCAATGTTATTTTGATTTGCATTTTAATATATATTTTTATCATAAAAATACTGTATAAAGGGGTTACAGTTACATGAGTAAGGTAATGAAGACACTTCCTATCAAGCATTGTTACCCCCCTTTGTTTTTCCTCTACCATCCCTATCCTCCTACCTCCTGAACTTCTCCCTCCCCACCCTCCCAAGCTGTAAAGTTCCTTTTCAACATACTGTCTTGTACATCTCATTGTTATAATGGGTCAACCTGTATCCTTATTTCAGCATTTTGTTATTTCCCTTCCCCTCCCCAAATTAGAAAAGTGTATATACAAGATGCAGGACACCAGAATCAAATACAGTGAAAACAGGGTTATACCATGGGGGAAGAACATACAAAAGAAACAAAAAAAAATCACATAGTACATTATAAGTACATTAAAAACAACAGCAACAGAGATAAAATCTTTTGTGCCCCTATCTTGGGGTTCATTTCGCTTAGCATCATCTTATATGGTCATATGTACATAGCTTTTGAACTTTTCTACTTGTCCTAGACATATACTAGTTATTGCAAATAAGGGAAACCATAAGATCTGTTTCTTTGGGCCTGGCTTACTTCACTTAATATTATTTTTCCGAGTATTTCCATTTCCTAACAAATGGGGTGCTATATTCTTTCTGATGGAGGCATAGAATTCATATATATATATATATATGTATATATACACATATGTGTGTATATATGAATTTTACATATATATCTATACATCTATACACATATATGTATACATAGATATATGTATATATGCACATATATACATATATGTGCATATGTACATATATACATATATACATATATACATACCACATTTTCTTGATCCATTCATCTACTGAGGGGCATCTGGGTTGGTTCCATATCTTACCTATGGTAAATAAGGCTGCAATAAACATAGTTGTGCTGGTAGCTTTAGTATGGTCTTGTTTGTGATCATTTGGGTAAATGCCCAAAAGTGGGATTGCTGGGTCATAGGGGAGCTCTCTGTGGAGTCTTTTGAGGAACCTTCATACTGCTTTCCAAAGTGGTGGAACAAGTTTACACTCCCACAACAATGCAGTAGGATTCCTTTTTGTCCACATCCAGCATCTGTTGTTATTAGATTTCTTGATTATAGCCATTCTAACTGGGGTGAGGTGGTATCTCAATGTTGTTGTGATTTGCATTTCTTTTATGGCTAGAGAGGTTGAGCATTTCTATGAGTCTATTGGCCATTCTTATTTCCTCTTCAGAGAAGTTTCTCTGTAAGTCTTTAGCCCACTTATTTGTTGGGCAGTTGTTTCTTTGAGGATTTGTTGTTGGGGGATTTAATTTTTTGAGTTCCAGGTATATTTTAGATATGAGACCCTTGTCCATTGTATGGCTAGTGAAGATCTTCTCCCAATCCGTGGGCTTTCTATTGATCTTGCTAGCTATGTCCTTTGCCATGCAGAAGCTCTGCATATCATACAATCCCATTTGTCCAACCTTTGATTTGTTGTGACTCTGGGCCTCTATTAAGAAACTTTCAGCCAAGTATCTCTAGAGTTTCTACTATTCCTTCCTGTAATGTTTTCAGGGTGTCTGCTTTGACTTTGAGGTCTTTGATCCATTTGTAGTTGAGTCTGGTGCAGGGTGATATATAAGGATCTAGCTTTAGTTTTCTACAAGTGTTTAATCAATTTTGCCAGCATCATTTACTGAAGAGGCTGTCTTTCTTCCATTCTATTTTTTAGCTCCCTTATCGAAGATTAGGTGGCTATCGGTCTGTGGGTTGATTTCTGGGTATTCAGTTCTATTATTTTGGTCCTCAGACCTGTTCTTGTGTCAGTACCAAGCTGTTTTCCTTACTATGGTTTTGTAGTAGAGTTTGAAATTTGGTATTGATATTCCTCCAGGGCTGTTCTTTCTGCTAAGGATAATATTCGATATTTGGGATCTTTTTTTGTTCCATATGAATATTTGGATTACTTCTTCTCTTTCATTGAAATATGAGGTTGGACTATTGATAGGTATTACACTGAATTTGTAGATAGCCTTGGGAAGTATTGCCATTTTTATGATGTTGATCCTCCCAAACCAGGAGCAAGGGAGGTTTTTCCACTTCCTTAGTTCTGCTTTAATTTCCTTTTTCTGGTTTTTAAAGTCTTCATCATAGAGGTCCTTCACTTCTTTAGTTAAGTTAACTCCCAGGTATTTTATCTTTTGTGGGGCTATTACAGGAGTTGCTTTCCTGATTTCAGTTGCACTCTTCTCATTATTGGCACACAGAAAAGCCATTTTGAGGGTTAATTTTATACCCTGCTACTTTGCCAAGGTTTCCAATCAGCTTGAGTAATTTGGGAGTTGAGTCTGTGGGATTCTTTAAATACAAGATCATGTCATCTGCAGAGAGGGAGAGTTTTACTTCATCTTTCCCTATTTGGATCCCGTTTATGTTTGCAACTTGTCTTATTGCTGTAGCGAGGCATTCTAATACTAAATTGAAGTGGAGAGAGTGCACATCCTTGTCTTGGTCCTGAATTTAGAGGAAATGACTTTAGCTTTTCACCATTAAGTATAATGCTGGCTATGGGTTTGTCATATACAGCCTTTATTGTACTGAGGAATGTTCCATGGATTCCTAGGTTTTCCAGAGCTTTCATCATAAAGGGGTGTTGGATCTTGTCAAATGCTTTTTCTGCATTTATTGAGATAATTATGTGCTTCTTGTCCTTGCTCTTGTTGATGTGATTAATTATATTAATTGAGTTGAGTATATTGAACCAGCTTTGAATCCCTAAAATGAATCTTGTTTGATCGTGGTGTATTATTTTTTTTGATGAGTTGTTGAAGTCGATTGGCCAAAATTTTGTTGAGAAGTTTTGCACTGATGTTCATCAAAGAAATGGGTTTATAATTCTCTTTCTTTGATGAGTCCCTGCCTGGTTTTAGGCTGAAGGTTATGATGGCTTCATAGAAACAGTTTGGTAGTGAACTTTCTCTTTCAATTTCATTGAAGAGTTGAAGTAATATTGGTGTGAATTCTGCTTTGAAGACCTTGTAGAATTCAGCTGTAAATCCATCCACTCCTGGGCTTTTCTTGGATGTGAGATCTCTTATTGCTATTTCTATTTCGATGCTTGATATGGGTCTGTTAAGTTGCTTTAAATTATCTTGGTTTAGTTTGGGCATGTCAATATTTGATTTACATTTCTTTTATGCTCAGAGATTGTGGGGAAATCTGTGGGGAACACAGGTAGCAAAGATGGACCTGAGAGGAAGTTGAGTGGGCAGAGCTAGATTTGTTTAGGTTCAGTGTGTAAACATCTCATGGAAGGTTGGGTGCATGATAAGGTATGGCTTTTCAGTGATTGGTTGATCCCATTTCCTCTCCTCCCACACAGTCTTTTGCTTTAAAAAGGGGATGCTCCCTGTTAATAAATGAGTTCCTGCTTGACTTGACTCCCCGCTGCGTCTGATTGTCTCCTGGGCTAAGGAAGGTTGGGAAACGGGGAAGCAGCTGGCCGCACTTACCCCTCTTCGGACCCCGTCCGTCCAAAGACGGACGAAGACCCAACAAGAGATGTTGAACATTTCTTCACATGTCTACTGACCATTCTTACTTCTTCTTCTGAGAAGTCTCTCTAAGTTTTTAGCCCACTTATTAATTGGATTGTTGTTTCTTTCAGGATTTGTCTTTTTTTTGGGGGGGTGGCTAATTTTTGAACTTTAAGTTTGTTTTAGATATGCAGGCTCTACTTTCGTGTTATTAAGTAAATAACATCTTCGATATGTTGGCCTTTACGAAAATATTTATTTAGTTGCCATCTTCCATTCTGGGCTCTGTGGTCCTGGAGAGCCGGTACTCATCTTTGTGGCCACTTGTGGTCCTGAACAAATAGGTCCTGCAAATCAGTGTCTAAGTAACCTCTCTCACTTAAAAAATTAACTGATGTGAATGGGATTCAGCCATTTAATGAACACAAAATTAGTGTTCTTTTGTTTTAGCACAAGAAATTTTTGGTTTCCAAGTCTCTTTTAATACTTATTTCAGATAAATTCTGCCTAAGGAAAAATTTTTATCATATCATGGCTCAGTGACTAACCTATTTAATTTCTAACTGATGGGTCATAAGGAACCTAGTTTGAAATTTTAATTATAAAGACTTAAATTTAAACAATATATGTTTTCTTTATTGGAAAGTCAAACAAATAATTCCACAAAACCAACAGCCCTGAATTGATAAAAGATTCTTGCCTGCCCTTGTTGATAGGCTTTTAATTATATATTATATAATCTGTTTCCTAACAGATGGGAAAGAAATTCCTATACTTTCATTTTTTCAAAAATAAATCCAAATGGCCATTTATTACCCTAGAATCTCTGTACATTTGAACTTCATCTCAGTTATGAAAACAAAACTTTCCTTCTGCAAGCATGGCAAAGCCACAGCAAGAGAAAATGCTCAACTCTGACAAAATATACTTGCCATGAAGAATCTCATAGTCACCTGCAGATAATGAATGTCCTTGATGTATCATTTATAGCCACTGTTATTATGCTTGAAATATTTCTTGTGGTCTTGATTCTAAAAGGAGATTCTGCTGCCTAATATGTCCCTGGTTTTTGCACTTAGAATTAGAAGAGAGGAATGCAAAGGAAATATCACATCCACAGGCAGATAGAGACATTCATTTATTTTAAAAAGCAACATTGAATTTTTTAATAACCAAAGGGAGTAGTAGAAGTACAGGGACTTCTTGTCCGAGGTTTTCTAACAGAACATCTCATTTTGTGAGAACTAAAGTTGCTTTGTACATAAAAAAGATAGATAACTGAATTTTTCAAGCCACATATCAATTATTTTAACACTTAGCTCTTTTTTCCATTTTCCTCCTCATTATTCTGCTACTTTGAAAATGGGGCAAATAATTAGGTCATCAGAATTAGAAAAGAAGTCTGAGATAAAAATCCATTTAATTACAAATTCCAGCATTATTATAGATGTAAAAAGCTCCAAAGTATTTTTATTATATTTTATATTTTATGTGAATTTCTTTTAAGTCTCATGTTGGTTCAGAGGTGGTCGTCTTATCTAGAAAATAATTTGAGACGTACATTTCTGAAGCCTTAGTAGTATCATATTTCAATTCATTTCATCATATGTCAAAAGCCAAATTAGCACATTTATGCTAAACTTTAAAATAACATTAGCTAATTACAAGAATAACATCATCATAATAAACATTTGTTGGGGGGATTTTACTCTTACATTTAGACATTTGCAAGTAAGGAAAAGTTTGCATCTTCCTAGACTTACAGAAGCAAGTTTTTTCCTTTGACAACAGAAGCAATTTGTAGCAATTGCTACACATATAAATACTACTGAATTATTTGGTTTTTGCTTAGCGTTCTTGATTTTAAGCAACTGTGACTGGTTTGCTTGAGCTTGGAAGGAATTAATTGGGAAGACAATAAATGGAAACACTAGGAAGGCAGGTAGAGGAAAAAAGGTAGGAACAAGAGAATAGCTAGCTAGAACTCCAGCTTAAGTTTTGCCCCAGGTCCTTCTTTCTAAGAGAGTCATCACCATACCCAGATAGGCATGGTCATCACAGCACTCATCACTTCATGATCATTCCTGGACAGGGATGTCATGGACATCATAGACAATGTCCAAGACCTCTAATCCTAACACTAAATGCCTTTCAATTCTGGGTTTTGCCATTAGTTTGAGTCAATTCCTTTATAATCTCAATTGGTTTCTTGATTTTAAATATTATCTCTTTGATGAGAATCCCCAGATTTATGTCTCTTCTCAGACCTCTTCCCTGAACCCCATATTCATATCCATCCAGTTGCCTATCTCAGTATTTCCATTGGGTTGTCCAAAGGGAAATTCAATATGTCCAGAAGTGAACATCTTTCCCCCTCTCCTCCTCAAGTTTGCTCCTGGTCATTCTAGTCTCAGTTGAAGGCAATCCACGTTTCCCTCTCTTACTCTCTTCTTTACCTCCATTAGAAAATCTTTTTTTATACATCATTGCCATATATACAGAATCTCACTTCTCTCCCCAATGTAATGTCTAGTCTCCTTGCTTTTGAGCATGACATTGTCTACTTCTAGAACCTCTAATCCTAGCACAGCAGCAATGATCTACCCTGTAAGACATTTTGAAAATGAAATGGTCTAGAAAACAATTAATGAAGTTCCTGGTACTTAAGGTCTATAAGGTCATCTCTGGACAAGGTTTGTCTTTAGGACCAGGATATTCTTTCTGAAATGTATCAGAACTGTAGACTAATGAGTTCACCAGGGAAAATTTCTGGCATCTCAAACCCACATCAACCACTTTCAGAAGTTCAGTTTTCTTCAGGTCTTCAAGAAATAGTTGTTGAATTTAATAGTCTATTGAGTGTTCAATTAGAACAATGCATAAACTAAACTTAAGACATTCATAATCTAAGAGGGATGATAATTGATGCAAGAAATAGAATGCAAATGAGTACTCCTGCATGTGGAAAGAGGAAGATACCAGGTTGGCATAATAGAAAAAAGTTTTAGTGGGGGACTTAAGTTGTTGATTGTTTTAATATGGAAAGAAATTTATGAGGTGTGCATAATTTTATTTTTAAATTTCACTCCTTTGAAAGGAAAGGCTGATAAATCCATGCCTGGATTTCTTTCCTGGATACATTTTGGCTAGTCTTAGGCAACATCACTCGGTCATTGCACAAAATCATTGCAGCACAACACTTAATTTTTACTGATTTATCTTTAGTGCTATTGTTCATCTCAACTCTTATACCTTGCTTTCTAAGAGTTTCCTTCTTTTTTTGCCAGTCCTTGGGCTTGAACTCAGGGCCTGGGCACTGTCTCTGAATCTCTCTGTGCTCAAGGCTAGCAATCTACCACTTGAGCCACAGTGCCACTTCGGGCTTTTTCTGCTTATGTGGTACTGAGGAATGGAACCTAGGGCTTCATGCATGCTAGGCAAGCACTCTACCACTAAACCACCTTCCCAGTCTTAAGAGTTTCTTTTATAATGTTTAACAGTGTGATGCAATTTTCTCTTACTCTACCTAGTATTCTGTTTTACCTTTTGTCTTAATCTCATATTCATGGAAGGCAAGAATATCCCTGTTCTTTATCAGACTCACTAAAATGTGTGATAACTGTCTTGTCTGTGTTTGATACTCAATATAAAATTTATTGGTCAGGTGCTGGTGTCTCATGCTTGTAATACTAGCTACTCAGATGGCTGAGTAGCTCTGAGGATCACAACCCACACAAGAAAGACCATTAGACATTGATTGCCAATGAACTTGTAAAAAGTTGCAAGTGGAGCAACACTAAAGTGGTAGAACACTAAAAAGGTGAGAAACAGTACCCAGGCCCCGAATTTAAGCTTTGTAACTGGTATGAGCACATGCACACACACACCACCACCACCCACAAAAACACAAAAATAATATCCTGTTCACAGAGGAAGAATTTATTATAGCCTCTTTTTGTTAGCTGATTTCTTCTCCTTTGTGCTATTTCCAGAATTTGAGCCTCTATTTATTTTTCTGTCAATCCCTAATCCAAAACTTTGCTAACAAGATTCACAGCTGTTTTTTTTTAAAAAAAATGTTTTGAGTAAATGCCAGAAGGTACAAGTGACATTTACCCAGAAAATATTTTTAGAGGAGCTGATGGTGTTTACAATTAGAGTGCTAATTGAAGGCATCATTTTCAATGCAGAAGCAAGTAAATAAAGGGTCTTCTCAGCTTGAAATGTGTTGTCTTTAAAAGAAAAAAAGTGAAGTATTTGTCAAGCCTGGAGGAAAACAATGAAATCCACTAATTCTCACTCTCTACCTTCCACTCGACACCCAAAGCCACATTCCTGTTTAAAAGAAAACCAGAGTCCAACAGCTTGAATTTAATATCATTTTTTTAATTGAAGAGGTGATGAGCAGGGGGATTACAGTTACATAAGTTAGTACATTTACAGTACAAGTACAGATTACAGTTACATAAGTAAGTACAGTTACAAAGAGTACATTTGTTTTTAATCATTGTTACCTCATCCTTCATTATCTCCCACTTACACTTCCTTCTTCTACTCCTTTCCAAGTTGTAATGTCATACCCAACGTAGTGTTAAGAGAGTATCTATGTTGCTTTGGTTCATCCTTTGTCCTGTTGTTTCTTTGATTCCCTTATACATATTGCATAATCTTATATGGAAAACACGAGGTACAAAAAGAAAAAATAAAACAATAGAAAAAAAGAACAAACTACCTGCAGGGTCTATTAATATATTTCCATATATTGGGGTTCAAGTTGATATGCTTCAGTATTCTGAGTAGATAACATATATGTGTGGAAGAAACACAAAACATGAACAAAAAACATGGGAGATAGTGAAATTTTCCACCATGCCTTGATCCTCAGATCTCAGCCTCCTGAGTAGCTCGGATTACAAGCATGAACCACCATCACCTGGCTTGAAATTATAATTTTTTATGTTACTTCCTCTTCTCTTCTCCTTATATCATCTCTTCTTCCCCAGACCCTCTCTTCCATTCCAATTTATTTTTCATTTTTTTATATTTCTTTTTTATTGTTATTGTAGAGTTGATATACAAAGGGGTTACAGTTACATGAATCAGATAATGAGTACAATTCTTTTTGAACCATACCTCCCTTCCATTGCTCTCTCCAAGGTTTTCCTTCCTGTCTCCACCTACAAGATGGATAGATCATTTTCCACATGGTGTCTATTGAGTAACACTGTTGTATGCTTAGCAACACTGCCCCACATTAAGATTGTTTTAACTAATCCCATACTTTAGTTCAGGCCTCCAGAGACTTTGTTTTCTCTATCTATACTTTTTTTCCTTTTTTATTATTATCTTTAAGTAGTTGTACAAAGAAGTTCCCATTCTACAAAACAGTGTATGAGTACAAAGTGTCTGACAACATTGTCACACATTTCTCCTAACCCATCCCTTCTCTCACTTTTTTCTTTAATTGAGATTAGGTGATTACATAAATTGCACATATTTCACAGTATTGTGGAATAGTAATACTTAAAGTCACAAACACATTTTAACCTTCACAAGGCACATTGTCATTATCATGGTCTATACAGTTTGTGAATTCTATGAGCTTTGACAATACAAGTTATTTTTCCACATCAGGTGATGTTTACATTTCTTTCCGTTTGCTTAGTGTAGGCTGTTCCCATTTATTCTGTCCTCTTCCTGGCTTCCCTCTGTTGTGTGCATATATCTACCATATATATGATCCAGAACATGGAGTCATTTAGCAATGATATGACCAAATAGGTGGCTGTCCTTTGTTTCTTGAGTCCTGTTTGCCATATCTTCTTGTATTTTGGCTTTAGCATCCACATATCAGGGAGACCACGTGCCATTTGTCTCTTTGTTCTTGGCTTATTTCGCTCAAAACAGTCTGTTCTAGTTTCATCCATTTCCCTGAAAATACCATAATTTTGTCCTTGCTAAAGGCTGCATAATATGCCATTGTATATAGATACCACAATTTTTGGATCTACTCATCAGTAGTGGGACATCTGGGTTGTTTCCAAATCTTGGCTATTGTGAACAGTGTTGCAATAAACATGGAGGTGCATGTGTCCTTGTATACTTGGTCCTGTTGTTCAGGGTAGATGCCTACGAGTATTATGGCTGGGTCATAGGGGAGGTCTGTATTTAGCTTTCTGAGATACCTCCATACTGTGTTCCACAGTGGTTGTATTAGCATACATTCCCATCAGCAATGCAGTAGGGTTCCTCTTTCTCTGAATCCGTTCCAGCATTTGTCATTGACTGACTTTAGGTACATCTGTACTTTTTAGGTCTCCAGAATTTATTTAGCACAGGCTGAAACATAAATACATATCGCTACCCAGAATCTGCTTGCTTGTTTCTGTATCACTCAATCAATAACTTATCTTCCTTCATTGATATGCAGAATTATCTTTATCCCAATATAAAGAAAAATGAATTTACTTTGTGACTTTTTTCTATCCTATATGTCCTCTATTTGAAGGCTGTTTTATACTTATAAAATATGTTTTAATATCTGGTTAGAATCATTCTTCCTTGCTTACTTATTCTCAGGCACTTTATTATATATATATATATATAGCATATATATATAACATATATATATATATAGAGAGAATATATATATAGTTGTGAAAGTACTCTACAGAGGGGTTACAATTACATGGTCAAGGTAATGAGTACATTTCTTATTAAGCATTGTTTCCTCCTCCTTTATTTCCCCTTAACATCCCTTCCCATCTCCCCACCCCCCCAGCCAAAGTTGTAATGTTCATTTTTTGACATAACGACTTGTACATCTCATTGTTGCAATGGGTCCACCTGTATCCCTATTTAAATTATTTGTTTTTTCCCTTCCCCTCCACAAATTATACCAACATCACATACAGTGAAAGCAGGGGTTATACCGTGGGGGAGGGAAATACAAAGCAACAAAAAAAATCATCTTATAAATATGTTAGAAACAGTTGCAAGAAAAAACATCTGAATCCTTATCTTGGGGTTCATTTCACCTAACATCAACTTATCTGACCTTTTCTGCTTGTCTCAGACATATACTAGTTATTGCAAATAAGGGAAACCATGGGACCTATGTTTCTTTACGCCTGGCTTACTTCACTTAATATAATTTTTTCCAAGTCTTTCCATTTCCTAACAAATGGGGCAATGTCATTCTTTCTGATGGAGGCATAGAATTCCATTGTGTATATATACCACATTTTCTTGATCCATTCATCTACTGAGGGGCATCTGGGTTGGTTCCATATCTTACCTATGGTAAATAAGGCTGCAATAAACATAGTTGTGCTGGTAGCTTTAGTATGGTCTTGTTTGTGATCATTCAGGTAAATGCCCAAAAGTGGGATTGCTGGGTCATAGGGGAGTCTTTTGAGGAACCTCCATACTACTTTCCAAAGTGGTTGAACAAGTTTACACTCCCACCAACAATGCAGTAGGTTTCCCTTCTGTCCACATCCCCTCCAGCATCTGTTGTTATTAAAGTTCTTGATTATAGCCATTGTAACTGGGGTGAGGTGGTATCTCAATGTTGTTGTGATTTGCATTTCTTTTATGGCTAGAGAGGTTGAGCATTTCTTCATGTGTTTATTGGCCATCCTTCTTTCCTCTTAGAAAAGTTTCTCTTTAAGTCTTTAGCCCGCTTATTTATTGGGCAGTTGTTTCTTTGAGGATTTGTTGTTGGGGCATTTAATTTTTTGAGTTCCAGGTATATTTTAGATATTAGACCCTTGTCCATTGTATGGCTAGTGAAGATCTTCTCCCAATCCATGGGCTTTCTATTGATCTTGCTAGCTATGTTCTTTGCCATGCAGCAGTTCTGCAATTTCATGCAATCCCATTTGTCCAACCTTTCTTTGATTTGTTGTGTTTCTGGGTCTTTATTAAGGAAATTTTGGCCTGTGCCAAGGAGACCTCGGGTTTCTCCTATTCCATCCTGTAATGTTTTCAGAGTGTCTGCTTTGACTCTGAGGTCTTTGATCCATTTGGAGTTGATTCTGGTGCAGGGTGATATATAAGGATCTAGCTTTAAGTTTTCTACAAGTGGTTAACCAATTTTGCCAGCACCATTTACTAAAGAGGCTGTCTTTCTTCCATTCTATTTTTTTAGCTCTCTTATAGAAGATTATAATGATGGCTATTACGTCTGTAGGTTCATTTCTGGGTTCAATTCTATTCCATTGGTCCTTCTCAGGCACTTTAGGAGAAGCTTCAAATAATTGAGAATACATTTTTAAAAGATATTTTGATATGCATTTTATATGAATTAAAATGTTACTGATCCTTTGTATCCCCAAATACAGCATGTAGTTTTCATATTTGTGTGTAGCATGTTTATGTGTTTTCTTTGAAGATGTTATACATTAAAATTTTTCTATACACTATATATTTATTCTGCACCTATTAATTTTTAATGGGGATAATTTTTTCCTCATAACTTCTATTTGGTGCTGTTTATAAATAAAGTGTTGATATTTCTATAAAATCAATTTAGGCTGGGAAGGGGAGTGCTCTCTGGGGTAATTTTCAGATGAGGAGCATAGAATGCATTGGGAAATACCCCATCCTCTATCTAGTTGGGTCTCAACTGTGTTCCATGTAAAAGTCCTTAACAATATTGGGGTTCCAGTTTCCCACAGACTTATCTACCTACAAATGGACTTCTCAGGCTTGTAGGAGCACCATCTATCCCTGTATAAACTCTCTGCAACCAGCACTACTATCATGGTGCCTGATGGTGGAGAAATCAAGGTAAAATATAGATATCTCATGAGAAAGCACTCAAGAGTGGTATCGTGTAGTGTTTGACTGAAGGATGGCGGAAATACTGGTTGCAGAGAAGAAAAAAGCACCTAGAATGACTACAAATATAGATGCTATTCTTTGTCTTATAAGAGACGTGAATTCTAGTAAACACATGATAGCATGAAACTTTCTAACATTAAAAATATATTAGAGACACTTAAACTCCTGCACTTCAGAACTTAGCACTATGGCACAATGTAGAATATCGATTATTTCATCTTGTGATCACATGACTAACTCAGAGCTAGGTTCATGGCCAAGGCTCAGCATCAAAAGACACTTTTGTACCTCTCATCTTAAGCTGAGAAGAGATCAAAAGTCAACATTCATGTGCAATTGCTGCTGAGCATGTATTGCTGTTGCCACCATCATGAAGTTGAAAATTTGTTTAGCTGAACTGTCTTGATTTGAGGATTGTATATTGGAAAGAGTAAGAGAAAAAGGAGGGAGGGGGGAGGGGGAGATAGAGAAGCAAAGAGATCTTGCTGTCAGTGTATCTTAGTGGCTGAACAAATATATTCTGCCTTATGATGGAAAAAACATAAGCTGGGTGGGCTAGGGAATGTGGGGTACCAGGAGTTGTTGAAGCTGTTCACAGATTAACACATTCACGGATGGCATACTGAATGCCTGGCCTATACTAAGTGCTAGACTGTAGTTGGGAAAAAAACAACATTTCTCCCTATGTGTCTGCTTTCCAGTGTGGACAGAAGAAAGAGATGAGCATGATGGTGGAAATATGCAGGCTGTGACAAGGATAACTGGAGTAGTAGACGGGTTTTAGGGCAGTTAGGGAATGCTGTTGCAAGGGAGGGCGTCGAGCCTGGTCACTGAAGAGTGAAGTGGAAACAGCCATGTGAAGATCCAGCAAAGAAGGAGAATTTGACCTAGAAGGGACATCAAGTTCTTTCAAGTTGTCATGTTTTAAGGATGTGAAAGGAAGTACGAGCAATCGAGCCACTTTAATTTTGTAGTGTAGCTATTAGATAAGGTGGGAGAGACTGATGGGAGCAGACCACCTGGGGCCTTATAGATCTTGTTTAATGTTGGATGATTACTATAAATGCCACATCCTTGGAGAATTTTGAGCAACTTACTAAGCAAGCATTATCATGAGATTTGTTTTGGAAAGATTTTTCTAAATAGTGTGAGGAAAACAAACGTTGAAAGATGTGAATGGGAATAGACGGATGGGTCTGCAGAAAATGTCACCATACAGAGGGGAGGTTTAGTGGTGCCAGACAGGGTGCATTGCCATAATGTTTCTTTTTTTGAGTTTTCATCAATTAAACAATTTTTATTAATGTGGTATCATATATACTGTCTTTTTGTTCTTAATATATATTTTTTATTGTAAAGATACTGTATAGAGGGGCCACAGTTACATAAGCAAAGCAATAAGTCCATTTCCTATCGAGCATTGTTACACCCCTCCCTTTATATTTCCCCTACCATCCCTTTCTTCCCCACTTCCCCAACTCCTCCCTTCTCTTCTCCCTTCCCTCCCCTGCAAAGTTATAAAGTTCCTTTTCAACATACTGTCTTGTACATCTCATTGTTACAATGGGTCATCCTGTATCCTTATTTCAGCATTTTTCTATTTCTTTTCCCCTCCCCAAATTAGAAAAATGTATATACAAGATGCAGGACACCAGAATCAAATACAGTGAAAACAGGAGTTGCACCATGGGGAAAGAACATACAAAGAAACAATCAAAGAAACAATCAAAAAATTACATAGTGGAAGTGGCGCTGTGGCTCAAGCGGTAGAGCGCTCACCTTGAGCTGAAGAGCCCAGGGACAGCGCCCAAGCCCAGAGTTCAAGCTCCACGACTGACCAAAAAAAATTACATAGTACATTATAAGTACATTAAAAACAACAGCAACAAAGATAAAACCTCTTGTGTCCCTATCTTGAGGTTCATTTTGCTTAGTATCAGGTTATATGGTCATATGTACATAACTTTTGACCTTTGCTGCTTGTCCTAGGCATATGCTAGTTATTGCAAATAAGGGAAACCATGGACCTATGTTTCTTTGAGTCTGGCTTACTTCACTTAATATATTTTTTTCCAAGTCTTTCCATTTCCTAACAAATGGGGTGGTGTCATTCTTTCTGATGGAGGCATAGAATTCCATTGTGTGTGTGTGTATACATATACATATGTGTGTGTGTGTGTGTGTGTGTGTGTGTGTGTATAGCATTTTCTTAATCCATTCATCCACTGAGGGGCCTCTGGGTTGGTTCCATGTCTTAGTTATGGTAAATAATGCTGCAATAAACATGGTTGTGCTGGTAGCTTTAATATGGCCTTGTTGCCACAATTTTTCTTCAGGGCTGACACACTCTTTCCATCTGCTGTCTGTAGTTCTCACCCTTGCTGTTCCTTAGGCCTGGCCCTTTGCTAAAGGGACCTGCCTAGCCCAAGATTATTTTCTTTACTCAGAAGTAACTTGTATCTAATGACATCAAAGTCCAGTCCCCTTACTTTAGGTTTCTGCTTTTTGTTTTTGTTGATCCTGTGACCTGAACTCAGGGCCTGAGCCCTGTCCTTGAGCCTCTTTGTGCTCAAGGTTAGTGCTCTGCTACTTGAGCCACAGCACCACTTATGGCTTTTTATGAGTAGTTTGTTGGAGATAAGAGTCTTATGGACTTTCCTGCCTGGGCTGGCTTCAAACCATGATCCTTAGATCTCAGTCTCCTGAGTAGCTAAGATTCCAGGTATGAGCCACTGGCACCAGGCTTCCTTACTTTGGGTTTGAAGGGTCTTTCTGCTTTCTAAACTTCACATAGGATTAGCTTTTGTCACAGGTGAGTTAACCATACAACAGTTGCCTCAGCCCCATCCTTCCCTTATACCTACCTACTACCTTTAGGTTCACTACCCAAGATTACTACCCCATAAAACAATTAAAAGCACATATACATTTGAGTGTGTTTCCAGGGGAACAGGTCTAAGATTGTTGGTGTCACACGTAGTCCCAAGAGACAGAATCCTAAATCAGATTTTAGATCTCAGTTATCCACAGCTGCAACATCTCAGATATTTGAGCAACACAGGGGAAATGGTAATTATAATGACTATGGAACTGGATGTCACTTGCTAAGTAAAAATGATGCATTGGAGAGATTCAATAAAAGGTCAAGATTCATGGGAAATTTATGGGAAAATGTGAAAGCAAGGGCACCTCCTTTCCATTGTGTGAAAGAACTACATCCTACAGATAAAAAGCAGTAAAAATCAGAGGAACAGGTCTTGAACTTAACTGAATGGACAGCAGAGTTCAGAGAAGTCAATTAAATCACAAGCTACCTGGATATCACCCAGAAACACATTGGTTCACCATTTTTATGCCATCATGATAGTTGGGCTAAATAACATGAATAAACAGTTGTACTAAAGGTCTGGATAAGACACATGTGTTTCACATACTGGGAGTAAGTTCTACAAGCATTCAGGAAACTTCTACATCAGTGAAACTGTGGTGATCCAATCGTTTGGAACATGCAGAGTTTTTCCACAGTATTGGGTCTTCCATATTTGATCACTGATTAGGAAACATGGTTTTGGTGGTATGTTTTAGAGTCTAAGCAGTTTATCTAACAAATCATACTGTTTTCTCTTTCACTTACTGAGGGGAAGGTTGTCAGTTTCAAGTGGGTTCCAGTTTGGAAAAGGTCTCTAGTAGATTCAGGTTATGGAGTAAAAAAAAAAACCAAAAAAAACCCTGCTTCTTGGTTTATATGGTCCATCAGACCCTGAAAAGTTATAGGGATGGAAGTAAGCCAGACCCAAAGAAACATAGGTTGCATGGTTTCCTTCATTTGTAGTAATTAAAATGTGCCTATAAATCAAATTAAACACAATGGATGGTAAAAGACAAAAAAATACACTTGGACATGATAAATCAAACAGGAATCTAAACATTCACATAATAAGACCAAAGAAGGATATTTCTAGGAGAGGATCATAAAGGCTCAATAGCTATGCACATATGATCATATAAAATGATGTTTATTGAAATGAACTCCAAGAAATGGAAACAAGAGTATTTTTTTGTTATTTTGCTTTTTGTTTTTGTTTTTTTTCCCCTCCTTTGTTGCTGTTTTTTTTTTTGGGGGGTGGGGGGTCCGGTCATGGGGCCTGAACTCTGGGCCTGAGCGCTGTCCTTCAGCTCTTCAGCTCAAGGCTAGCGCTCTACCACTTGAGCCACAGCATCACTTCCGACTTTTTTTTCCCCTGCTTATGTGGTGCTGAGGAATCGAACCCAGGGCCTCAAGCATGCAAGGCAAGTGCTCTACCACTGAGCCACCTTCCCAGCCCTGCTGTTTTTTTTTTTTTTTGTACCTTTTTCTTGTATGTAAGTTTACCTGATTTGGGGAGGGGAAGGGGAAGCACAGAAATGGTGGAACAAAGGGTGAACAAATGCAGCAGTGATACTCACTAAATACTATATTGAAAATGAATTATACAATTTGTGAGGGAGAGCATCAGGAGGGGAAAAACTGAAGGAAAATGGGGAAATAGGTGACACTGTTCAAACAGAAATGTACTAGGTGCCCTTCTATACATCCCCTTTACAATAAAAATTAATTAAAAAAAAGACATAGGGCTGGGTGCCAGTGGCTCATGCTTGTAATCCTAGCTACTCAGGAGGCCGAGATCTGAGGATCATGGTTCAAAGCCATCCCGGGCAGGAAAATCTGTGAGGCTCTTATCTCCAATTAATCACCAGAAAACCAGAAGTGGTGTGGTGGCTCAAATGGTAGAGCACTAGCCTTGAGCTAAAGAGCTGAGGGTCAGTGCCCAAGCCCAGAGTTCAAGCCCCATGACCGGCCAAAAAGAAAAAAAAAAAGGTGTAGGAATGTATGAGAGCAAAAGATACCATGTGGACCTTGGCAAAGCCTACTGAGAAAATTGACTTAGACTCCTAGGGTTCTATGCTAGGTTATGACATCTTCAGCAGAGTATGCTACATGTAGAAAGAAAAGCCTCACATGCTATGAGACTTGGTAGGGAACCATCACCAGGCAAGGGGACAAATTCTAATTCTGGGATCGTATTTACCCCTTGTGATGTGGGTTATGTCACACCTATGAAGTGATCAGGTTGTACAGGACCAGCATGAATCCATGGAGGCTATCCAGTTGGACAAAATGGGGACTGAAGACAAAGGTAAACTGAGAAAGCAAATGACCCAGATTCATAAGGTATGTGTGTGTATCTGTGTTACACATATAATCAACAAACAGACAAGAGTTATCTGAGTGAAAAACCCCAAAACTAGAACATTTGGGCAGTGTTCCAGGTTACTTACTCTCAGTGGAAAGAGAAATGCCTCCTGGTTATTTACTTTCAATGCCAAAGAGAAATGTTGTACATATTTATATATTGATATATACTAATATATACTTATATATGTATATATACATGCACATATAAACATGTATATATACATGCATATATGAACCTCTCTAGATACATGTATATGTTAGATATGATACAGTAGATAGAAGATACAATCTATTATATATTTATAATGACATATTACATCTATTATTACATTTTATTATATAATTTATATATATGTATATTATATTATTATGTTTTATAATTTGTTGGGGTTTTTTGTTTCTATAACCCTGAGTTCTGCAGGTTTTGAGGTTCTGGTTCCCAAACAGGTAATGCTTCTACCAAAATTGTAAGAATCCCATTAAACTTTTAGGCACTACTCTCTGATCACTTCTGGCTTTTTGTATCAAACAGCAGTCCATGAAAAGAGCTAGTCTCATGGTAGAAGTAAGTGATTTTCCCTAAGTAGGGATCTTCCCTTCTGGGTGATGGGATATGCAGTAGGACCAATGGATCTCATGGTCACAAACAGCACTGCAGCTCTGGTTTGCTGTGCATATGGTCAATGAGATGCCTTGACCAGGATATTGGGTCCATCCATTTACTTCATCCTTGGATATTCCATTTACTGTCTAATGACCAATGACAGACGCTGGCCAACTTTAAACAACACTAAGTCATTCTGTTCACTTGGTTGTTTTGGATGAAATGTAGGGCTCATGTTACACAATGGAGAGCTGTATGTCAGGTATGTCTCTGGTCACTGGGAATGAATAAGAATAATAATTGTGGGAGGACATGCTGGCCTAGGCTCCTACTCTTTAAGGATGATAGTCTTGGATAATCCACAACGTAAATTACCTAGACTATCATGTTTGCTAGCTGAAGGTGGGTATAAGTGGGGAGGATAAGAATAGAAAATATACAAAGGGAGATGATGAGTAGCTGTGGTGACCCTGAGATCAATGCTGACCTTCATCAGGGATTTCCCCCAAGAAACGGAGTCAACCACATTTCTGGAGAAGTGGCTCCTAGAAGGGATTAACTTGTGATTTGTAGTGAGCAGATCTAAAAGGCAGAGTAGATTTAGTAGATGCTGTGATGTGACTCCAACTCCCTGTTTAGAGCCAAGGCACCCCTATATGCTATATGTGGTGACTGCTGACACCCCACAACTGAGACTCCCTAGAAATTGTCATTTGCCAAAGGGTATTTCTCCTTATGCCAGTCTGCTTCCATGATGAGAGAAGTAGGTGTGACATGTCTGGTCCCATTTCCTTGGTTTGGGACAATTCTAGAAGTGTGCCTTCATTTGGAACATTGCCAGTGAAGTTTGAGAACTCACCTGGAGTCAGCTGCTGGAGACTGAATCATCACTTTACTCTTTCCTCTTCCTATGCCTGCATCCCTGAGAATCTCTGTAGTGGATTTCCAGGTATGTACACTTCCCTTGAAGATGACATTTAATTCTCTTCCTCTCCTGTGGGTTGGTTTTAGTGATTCATTCCTGTGAATAGATTACAGCAGGTATGATGAGATGTCACTTTTTAGATTGGTTTGTAGGAAGATGGTGGCATCAATCTTGGATACCCTCTCTTTCTCCTTCTCTCTGTCTTGTCATTTATATTCTAGGAGATGCCAGCTGCATGTCCTGTGAGCATTCTTATTAAGAGGCCCATGCTGTGAAATTGGGAGTGGATCCTCCCCTGACTGACAGCTTGTCTGTAGCCATGTGAGAATCTCTGAGCCAGCTCCACACAGCTAAACTGCTTCTGGGTTCCTGACCCAGGACACTGTGTGAAATAATGAATGCTTAGTGCTTTAATCTGCAGAGGTTTAAGGCACTATTTTACATAACAATAGATAGCTAATGTACTCTCTTATCACTGTTACTCTCAACAAAGCTCTTCCATGAACTCCAGCTTGCTAATCTCCACCTCAAAGCCTGTTTCCTGGGAAAATGCATCCTAAAAGAAAAAATAAAGATGGATAGACATTAAGGGGCCAGCTTTCTCTAAGGGATGCTGAATCATTTATTGCTATTGTGTGTACAGAAGTCCACATATGGCAGTGACGTGGTGGGAGATGAGAATGAAGGTCTTCTAAATCAGATAGAAACTGACCTTCACCTTGTCTGCCACAGGGAGACAAGGTCTGAGGGGAGGAAGAATAGTCTGGAAGTAGATGAAGAAGAGATAAAAGTGTAAATCTGTAACTTGTGAAATTTGGACAAGAAATAAGATCATAAAGCACCCCTTAACTCCTGGTGGGTGGGAATCATAAGATAGGGATGAATAATCTTGCCTATCTTAGAGGGAAGTTGTTACATTAAATGACCTAAAGCAGGAATGAGACTTGGAACAGTGCCTGGCATGTAGCCTCACTATTTAAGTGTTTGCGATGTGAGTATGTGCGGGAAGTTGGGTGGTACCTTCTGGATCAGGAACTCACCAATCATAGAGTGGCTTAGAATGAAAAGGAGTCAGAGGACTGTAGAGCAGTCAAGGATGTGATTCAGAGTAAAGTGAGAACTCTATGAAACTTCATTGTTAAGAGAAGCCATATTGTGCTAAGCAATGGTGGCTCATGCCAGTAATCCGAGATACTCAAGATTTGGGGATTATGTTTGGAAGCCATCTGGGGCAGAAAAGTTTGTGAGACTCTTAGCTCCAATTAACCACCCAAAGCACCAGAAGTAGAGTTGTAGCTCAAGTGGTAGAGCTCTAACTTTGAGCAGAAGAGCTCAGGGACAATGCCTAAGATCTGAGTTCAAGCCCCAGGACCAGCACACACAGATACGTAAACAAACAAATAAGAAAAGTCCTGTTGGGACAGCCTGTCCTCTTCCTTAAATGTGATTTGTGTTCTGGATAATAAGGGTCGCTGGTGAGAGAGGCAAAAACTCATCATCCAGAAAATGAAAAGAAACTCTGAGCACATGATTTACTGACACTGGTTCAACCGCAGTCTGCTGTGAAAACAACTAGTTGGGTGCCTATTCCTTGTGCCCCACACTATTATCCTCCTCCCAAAGTGGATCCAGTAGAGAGACCTGTGTACCTCCAGCCTTCACAGTATCTTTCCTTCATGAACAGGAAGATAGAAATTGGATGCTTTAGCTTGACAAGTTTCTGCTACCTCATCTCATAGGCTACAACGCATTTTTTTTTCTGAAGGGTAATTTCTCACTGGCATAGGACATAAAAGGCTTTCTCTGTTACGTTAGCTGCCAGCTCCAGCTAATGGGCTCGATTAGGTAGACAGCTTATTGAATATCTATGTAATTAAGAAACTATCAGATGTCATGTGGAATGACAAGGAGGAAGTTTGTGGCAGAGAAAAGATGAACCAATACTCAATGGATATTCACCCAGAAATAAGCATCTTACATGAAGGAGAAATAGTATTGGAAATAAGGTTTCTTACCTGCCCTTGCACATTCCAGACTCAAGATTTAGACAGGGTTTGCCCAAACTAGAACTTTATATGCAAAAACATCTAAGATGAAATTTTTTAAAAAAATCTTGTGACAACCAGACCCTAGGAGTGGACTTAGCCCACAATGACAGCTCAGGTGACCTTCTCCAAAGAGAGCGTGAGATAAGGACTGGGGAACAGGGATTTATCAGAAGGAGTGAGGACAAAGAACAGAAGTGGAGCCATTTCCAGGACAAGGCTAGAGGCTTCTACAATGCAGTTTTTCATGTTGACAGTTACAGGGTTCATCTTTGTAGATATGTCATAATTCATTTAGCTACTTCTTTATTGTTTGGCATTAAGATTGCTTCTATTCCTTTATACTCTTGAAGACATTTGGGCATATCCTTGTGTTGTTATCTTTACAAACATAGCTAATTTCTCAAAGATTAATTGCAAAGCTAAAATGTGGTGTAAACTTTTGATATATATTCCTAAATTTTCCTACAGAAATTATACAGTTCACCTGCTAACTAGCACTTTTACAATACTTATTTCTTCATATTACTTTTAGTTTTAATATTTTCTACATAGAGAATAGGAGATCATTTTTAAGCTATGATAATGTTGAGCATTTAAAAATGTATTTATTAGCCATCACAGTTTCTCATGTTATTGATTTCCTGGTCATATCCTTTATTATTTTTCCTAGAAAGTGTACAAGACGCTTTTGATTTTATTGGAACAGTCTTTATGCATTACAGGTGTTAGTTTTTTTGTGAAAAAGTATGTATGTATATATATATATACATGTTATATACACATGTGCATATACATATACATGTATATATGTATATATTTTGTTTATAACTTGATGCTTAGAGGTTTACAAAGTTTATGATGCAAAACCTATCACACTAAACTAAGTTATATTTTTATATATACTCTGCAATATTTACCTTTTTATATTAAATTGTGCATAGTAACAGGTTTCATCATGACATTTCCATATAAATATTTATCTTACATTTGAGAGAGTTGCCTTCCTTACCAATAACAAATTATTGTTTTCTAAGCCTACTTTCCTTTCTCTACTGGTACAAAATGTTCTCTATTTTTTTGTAAACTGAATACAAACATTTGAATCTATAAAAAAAAAACCCCAAACCCCACACAACCAAGCACAAAATGAGAGATATGGATGTTTTGAAAATGTTTAAAGAAAACTATGTATAATAGATATAATGGATTTATGAGAGGACCAGTTTCCTGAAATTATAAAGTTGGAGAAGTCTCATGAATAGCTGTCTGCAAGCTGGAAAACTAGGCAAGCATCAGTGTGTTCGATCTAAATCCAAAGGGTCTGAAAGACTTGGGGGCTTGTGCTTCAAACCTTAGAGAATGAAGCTTCAGTCTAGACTTCTGATGTCCAGGTACAGGAGAAAATGAGTGCCTATTCCAGAAGAGAGTAGGAAGTTACCTGTCCTCTGTCTTTCCACACTTAGAATGCTAATTGGATGATAGCAACCCATGTTGGGTGAGGGTAGATCTTACTAGGCCACTTGCTTAAATGCCAATCTCTTCTGGAAACAGTATCAAGCACATACAATGCTTTGCTAGGTATCTTGCCATCACATAATCCAGTCAAGTTCAGTTCTATGTATAAACATATACATATACATGGATATAAATATATATATATAGTATGCATTATATTTGAAAAAGATACCTGAGCTAGTTCCAGTTTGAAATATTGTCAATAAAACTGATTTTTGTCATGTAAAAAAAAAATAAATAAAATTAATTAATCATCACAACAATATCCACAAAATCATACATTTTTGATGTCAATTCAGACACAAAAATCTGAACAGCCCAATAACCACTTAAGATTTGAAAGTTATGGAAAAATCATGTATGTGGTTAAAAAATAAAGTGTGACAAAATAATACCACTTGGATATTAGCACAAACTTTAAAAGACACAATATAGTGACTGAAATTGTTATTAAGGATAAACTATTGACCAAAAGAACCCAAACTACCACTAGAATCTCAAAGATCTACTGAAGTCCAGTGTTTCTCTCTTAGAGCAAGAATCCTCTGGTTTCTATAGAAGTCATGGCAGTAGAACAAATCTGTCTACAGTGGGGAAATCTTGCATTCTCTCTTTGCTTATATGAGCAGACACTTCTAGAAGAACCCACAATAAGTAGAAAATAACGTTTAACTATGGGAGAGAAATTGGTACTAGGCAAAGGGAAGGAAGATAATTTTGCTATGTACCATTCTGCTTTTTTGATTTTGAACCATATGTCTGTATTAGCCATACAAAAAATATAGGAGAGATGGAGAGAGATTGGTTAATGGGCATAAACTCACAGCCAGATGGTATAAGTCTGCAGATGTATGATTATGCTTAATGCTGGTATACATACAAAGAGGATTTCTAGTGCTCTCCTCACAAAGAAATAAATGTTTGAGATCACACATACTCTAAATGTCTCATCAAGTTGATCATTATGTGATGTGCAATGATACCAAAACCTCCCACTGAATCCCATAAAGGTGTATTATTATCTTTTAATTTAGAAATTAAATATAAATAATTCTAAACAAGATTAGAAAAATAAAATATACTTGTAAGAATATGAAATAAAGCTTTAAAACTGTCATCTATATGTATATTACATATTTGATATACCAAATATATAACATACATACCAATATGTATGTGTATAACATTTGGTGTATCAAATATATAGTATACATACAAAAGACTAAGTTATTAAATGAATTTATAGGCATATGATTATATAACCATGTTGAGATCCAATGGCATAATGACAACGAAAGGGGTAGAAATACTTGTACATAAAAAACCTGCAGTGTCATCTTTTAAGTGAAATATGAAATTGTAAACTGAGTGCTGTTGGCTCATGCCTATAATCCTAGCTATTCAAGAGGCTGAGAGATAGAGAATCACAGTTTGAGCCAGACTAGGCAAAGAAAAGTCTCTATGGACTCAGTAAAAAAGCAAGTGTATGCTGGGGCCAGTGGCTCATGCCAGTAATCCTAGCAACTCAGGAGGCTGAGATATGAGGATCACAGTTCAAAGCCAGCTGGGGCAGGTAAGTCCATGAGATTCTTATCTCCAATTAACCACCAGAAAACCAGAAGTGGCACTGTAGCTCAAGTGGTAGAGCAATAGCTTTGAGCTGAAGAGCTCAGAGACATAACCCAGGCCCAGAGTTCAAGACCCATGACTGACCAAAAATAGCAGGTCTATAAGCGTGGTTCAAGTGGTAGAGTGCCAGAGAAGCAAGCCAGCTGAGCAAGGGCAGGGCTTTAAGTTCAAACCCACATACAACCAAAAGAAAAGAAAGTAATTGTAGAACAATTATCTATCATACATTACCTATCATGCATGGCATATAAAACAAAGATACATATGTCTAAACAGATTCCAAAAGTTTTAGATAGATTCACAGGAAAGTGATAATAAGAATTACCTTTGCAAAGCATAGTCGGATTAAAACAGATTTGATTTTACATTCTGATAATACATATCCATATTTTTACTGACAAAGCAAAAATAAGGTGAAACATTTATGCTCAAATACTGATTATTTTGCTGGTCATGATGGCATAAATATTGGGAACAACTTACACTGTCATCAATTGGGGAGAGAATAAATAAATTATGCTATTGCCACAGTCTTTGATCACTATTAAAAAAATGAGGTAGAGCTCTCCATATTTGCATACATATTTAAATATATCAATGTAATCTACCTGTATACTGGAGTATTGGCTGTGTTAATGTTAGGGGAAGAAGTTAGAATGAAGATATGTGAGAATTAAGACTTAGGACTGGAGGGGTAAGTGTATGTATCTTTGTTTTATATGCCATGCATGATAGGTAATGTATGATAGATAATTGTTCTACAATTACTTTCTTTTCTTTTGGTTGTATGTGGGTTTGAACTTAAAGCCCTGCCCTTGCTCAGCTGGCTTGCTTCTCTGGCACTCTACCACTTGAACCACGCTTATAGACCTGCTATTTTTGGTCAGTGTATGGAGGAAGGGTCCTACTGTTGAACTCATGGCTTGGACTCTGTCCCTGAGCTTTTTTGCTCAAGGCTAGCACTTGACCACTAGAGCACTAGCTCCACTTCCAGCTTTTTGGTGGTTAATGGAGATAAGAATCTCAGACTTTCCTTCGCAGGCTGGCTTCCCATCCTTAGATATCAGATTTCTGATTTGATATGATCACAGATTGAACCAATGGCACCCAGCTAGGACTGGTTTTTAGTAATATGAATTCTTGCGATATTTCAACCTTCCTGTTATAGTGTTTCTTGTATTGCTATCTCATTCTATATGTATAAACAGAACATGAGATCTGTAGTAAAGAGTAACATCATCATTAGTGTCTTCAAAATGCAAAGGCACAATGCACTACACTCAAGATTCTCATGACTGACCCACTCCATTGTTCTTTTTAGCTGTTACTTCCATTCAAACTTTCTCTTATTTGAGTGATAAAATGGAACTTTGAGTCTCCCTTTCATAAAAGCCAAAAGAAGACACCACCTAACCTCTCCACATTTCTCTTTTATTCAGAGTTTCAAATGGGCTAAAAATAAAGGCTGCTTGCTAAAGAGTAGTGACCTATCTTGTGTCTCAAAGAAAGCAACTATCAGCTGTCCCAGGGTAAAAACCTTCCTGAGATGACTCCTGCAGGAGATCAGATGCCTGTTAGATTTCCTGGCAATTGGTTACAGATCATTCTTGTCTTGAGAAAGATAGTAGCAAAGTCAAATCTGGTTCCATTTTATTTTCAGTGAGGTAGATCTGTCAAATGATTTCTTTTAATCACAGAGTTCTTATTAGCTATGTCTCATAAATAAGGGAAAGGAAAATTTTCCAAATGCTACATCTGTCACTTCTGAAAGCTGGAATCACCAAAGTGTGAACTCACAAAGTTACCTAGAAAGCCAAATTCATTTTTATGTTATAGATCTGAACAGCCCAGCAAAAGATTCAGGGTAGGATTGCAAATAGACCTTTTTCTGCTACCTGAATATGGCAACATACGATTTTGGAAGACCCCCTTTTTTCTATAACAGTTCTCTTGGAGCTTGAACCTCATTCTCTATAGTAAAGAATTCCAATAAGAACTAAAATCAGGATGAGATTGGGAAAGATGGGAGAATATGATGGAAGGGGGGACTTTGATCAAGTCGTGCTTTTTTTCATAATATAACTTGTTGAATTGAAACCCTACTTGAATAATTATGACATACATATATACATACATACATACATACATGCATACATGCACATTAAAATAACTAGACTCAGATGTTTAATATTGCTGGTTTTGAGTTACCTTCGCATTTCAGTGCACAGAGAATGCCTTGAACATTGTTAAAGGGCATGTGGCCATTTTCAATACCTTTGGATAATGTAGAAGAAATACTCATAAATAGAATAAAATATTAATTCATGTTTTAAAATATTAGTGAGGTGAACTAATGAAGAAGTTATTCAATTTGTATTTCATGGTAGTTTGCTCCAGATTACCTACCCAATTTTTCAGTAGAACTAACACAGCAAACAGAAATACAACAGAACTTCAATTACCTATAATGAAACGTCCATGTGTAACAAGCTTGACATTTAATTATAGAACATGTTAGGTAGAATTTTCTCTCTCTCCCTCTCTCTGTCCATCTCTCTCTTTCTCTTTCTCTCTTTCTCTCTCCCCTTCTCTCTCTTATCACTCACTCTCATGCATACATACATCATACCTTGCAGAAAGTCATTATACATATTTAACATTTTCTATGATGAAAGTAATACAGGTTCCACAAGACCTGAAAAAATCCAAAGAGGAAATTTAAAATCACTAATTGTCTCACTACTCAGAGATAACTTCAGTTTGATAAATTCAGAGATCAAAGGCAACATATAAAACTACCTGAAGGGTATGATCTCAATTAAGTAGTTTATACTTTCCTTTTCTTAACTTTACAATTATGGCATCAGTGTTTCTAGATGTTATGTAAAAATGAAGATATCAGCAAAACAGGTAGAGGCTGAACTATGCTTCATTGTAGCGCAGTTTTGCTAAGCAGCTATACTCTTCTTAGATATGCACATTGCTTTTTTTTGAGATGTTAATGATATAATTGACTTTTTTGTCAGTCTCTACTGCATGTCTGATTATTATTGGGTCAGAGAATATGTTATACCTTTACATTCATGACAAACTTTTTTAATTTTAGTTTGGGAAAAAAGACAGAAAATGGATTTTTAGACTTCCATCAAATCTAGCAGAGTTTTCTTTTTGATTGCTACTTCTTGCTTTTGGTGAGAAAATGAAATGCTTTTATGATCAATGAGGTATTTTCTACTGGAAAAATTATGTATTTATTTTGTATTAACTCTTTCATCCATCTGGTAAATAACTTGTGACAGGCATATCATGAGGCTGTGATCTGTGCCAAGAATATAACACAAGTTCTGAGTCATCCATTTTTTTTCTTGTTTTGATGATGGTGTATTATACACCCAATTCTTGCAGACTTTTGATTCAGTCCAATGGTTCAACTCTGATGCTCTGGGTCTTGAATTGGACTTAGTTTAATTTTCAAGAGTTCAACATGAATCATTACCACCTTTAAATATTCAGCATGTATGTGTCACAAGCATTTGTTTTAAGTTAAGTTGTTTGAGTTGTTTAATGGTTCATTGTAAAAATTTTATAGCTAGGAATGTATCCTAAAATAATGATTCATTATCATTATTATTACTATGTCCTGGTTATTATTGTATGTGTTATACTGAAAGACCCCAGACTCACTGGGATGCTTTCTTCAACGGGAGGGCACCCCAAGAACCAAGACTCTAAACCAGCAGATGCAACAAGCAAGAGGAGTTCATTAGGCGTTTGCGCAAACGGGCTCCCTGTCCAAGGCAGACTGGAAGCCCTGAGCAGCGGTTACAGGCACTTTTAAAGACAAAAACCACAGGATTAGCATAAGACCCCAGGCTCCCCAGGATTGGCTCAGCTCTGCGCAGGAAATTTTGTAACACTTGTTGAAAACTGGCTGGCTCTCTAGGGGGAGGCTTCCCTGGGGGGGGGGGGAGTCCACATAGTTACAAGCTCACGATTGGTTGACATTTGACCTAGTTCACTGGGCTGGCCAGATGGTCCTTGTCTTGAGCCCCCTGCTGTGAGTTTTTATACAGGAATTCAGGAGAACATATTCTTTATCTATGTTTGCAGACCTTGTCCTTGGGCCTGCATCTGGACTTTGTAACTTTTTAACTTATTTCTGGGAGGGGAAGAGTCAGTGTTAGAGCAAGCAGGTTTACAGAAGCAGAATTAGCAGTTAGCATATTGTAAAATGGACATAGCCCCAATTTCAATCTTTCAATACTTCTATGGGACTGACAGAACAGGTCTATTCACATCAGTACTACCACAAACACAAAGTAACTTTGAATGTTCCTGCCTGGGCTGGCTTTGAACTGAGATTCTCCTGAGTAGCTAGGATTACAGGTGTGAGCCACTGGCACCTAGCTGTTGCTCATTTCTTACCACATCTTTGCATCCTTCTTTCACTGATGGATGGTTCTTCTGATTTTAAGACACCTGTGGTTCCTTTTCAAACATCTTCCTAAAGGTGACCAGGACCTTGATGATGGCTGGATGCTCTCTCTGGCTTTAACATTTTGACACATCAGCTTGCTGGTCTGTCCTTAACCAGTGACAAATGGATGCATTTAAATTAGCCACACCCATCCCTTCAATTTCTGATTATTGTACCATGCAAAAGAGGACAAATTCAAACATTGTCTAAGAAGACAAACCCACAAACACACAAAGAAAGATCAAGTAGAGAGAAGGATGTAGACTAATTTAAGCTAAGGCAAGAATTGCTGAGATCCCATTATCCTCAACAGCACTACTTCCTAGATAGAGATTGGAACTAGATAGAAGTAGGGAGCTCCTGTTTTCAAACACACGCATATAACTAACACACTGAGCACAAGCCCTGGTGCCTCACGCCTGTAATCCTAGCTACACAGGAGGCTGAGATCTGAGGATGATGGTTCTAAGCCAGCTCAGTCTGTGAGACTCTTTATTGCCAGTTAATCACCCAAAATCCCAAGGTGGAGTTGTGGCCACTTAATCGGCAGAGCATTAGCCTTGAGTAAAAATAAAAGCTAAGCAAGAATGTGAGGCTCTGCATTCAAGCCCCAGTATTGGCACGTGTGTGCGTACACACACACACACACACACACACACACACACACACACAAACACACACACACACAGCATTATGCATTGGCAACATGACTCTATGGAGCATATCCTCAAACACCACCAGGTTGAACCTCTAGACTCATGCTGACTCCTGATTTGATCTGTGACTTTTAAAGAAGGTCATCTTGCCCTTTCTTGAGTTCTGCATCTCCTGACACTTCAGTTAAACTCATAAAAATTCTGAACTGCCCATAGGGAAATGATCGCAACAAGGACAGTGGATGTGAGGGAGCCCAGGGAGCTGAATAACACGAGAATGAATGCTTCTCTGAGCTGGTTCTCACTGTGTTGCTTCGGTTCAATATTCCATGACGTGAAATTTCTCTCCATTGGATGGGAAAAATAAACTTTTTTTTTTGGTAAGTCACTGTGTATCTTACATTGGTTATTTCTGCAAGGACACATTTAAGTAACTCTGAGATATGAAGAGAAAAAGAAAATTTTATTTATAGGCACAGTTGGTGGCAAGATATACCCCAAGGAATACTGGTTAGGGTTTATGCAAGGTGACTATAAGAATGGACTCACTTTGCATATGCTCCAGGTATGTCACAGAACTAAAAGAAATGATAAAATATAGAATCAAGAAAGGAAAGGCTAGAAATACCTCTCACTTTTCAAATGAGGTATGTAATAAAAATGCCAGATTTATTTTTACCATGACTCAATAGTTCAATTCTGTTTCTCTGTTTCTAAACAGAGAGACATTAAAAGAATAAATATTAAAGGATTCAGACTTAAAAATTAAAATAGAACCTGGAAAATAAACATTAAAAATTCAGAAAAACAAGTTTCCCTCCCATCATCTTCTCTTTGTAGATGTTAAATTACCCAAAAAAAAAGGGCGGGGAAGACACCTGGGGAGTGGGAGAATGGTGGCTCACATCTGCAGTCCTAGTTACTAAGGAGGCTGAGATCTGAGGATCAAGCTTTGAAGCCAGCTTGGATAGAAAATCTATGAGAGTTTGATCTTTAATTAGGCACCAAAAAGCTAGCGTGCAACTGTGGCTCAAGTGGTAAAGTGCTAGCCTTGAGCAAGGGACAAAACCTAGTCCCTGAGTTCAAGCCCCAGTGCCAGCACACAAAAAAGGAGACATACAGGCATCTCTGCATCTGCCTTCCTTTTTTCTTCTTCTTCTTCTTTTTGGGCTCTGTCCCTAAGCCTCTCCGTGCTCAAGGCTGGTGCTCTACCATTTGAGCCACAACGCCACTTCCAGCTTTTTCTGTGGTACTGAGGAATCGAACCCAGGGCTTCCTGCACACTAGGCAAGCACTCTACCACTAAGCCACATTTCCAACATCTGCCTTCTCTTTGAAGGTACAGCAGACAGAACATTAAATGTCTGGCAAATATCAGTCCTAACACTATTTTTTTCCTCTGTATTTGGGTGCAAGCCTAGTTTCAGAATTAAGCCTGGTCAAGTTTTGGGTCATAAACCCACCTGAAATCCATTGTGTCTAATGATAAGGTAACCCATAGGAATTCAGCAGTAAGTCTCCTAGATTAAATACTTTAAGACAAGGGCCACCATTTGTAGTCTTCACTCTCTATTTACTGTGTGTGAAATGCAAATAATCAATCCCTCCATTTGTACATCTCCCCACTTATCCTGTGTTACTAAAATAATTCCTTGTTAACCTTCTAACTTGTGCAACTCTCCTTTTGTGAGAATCTTGTATGCTTTTCATATGGATTTCACATTCAAGTAAATAGTGTGGAAATTGGGAAGCTGAGGAAACTCTTCCTTTCTCCTGTGGGGAAATCTGTGGGGAACACAGGCAGCAAAGATGGCCCTGAGAGGAAGTTGAGTGGGCAGAGCCGGAATTGTTTAGGTTTAGTGCATAAACAACTCATGGAAGCTTAGGTGCATGACAAGGTCTGGCCTTTACAGTGATTGGTTGGTTCCATTTCCTCCCCTCTCACGCAGTCTTTTGCTTTAAAAAGGACATGCTCCATGTTAATAAAGGAGTTCCTGCTTGGTTTGACTCCCCCGCTGTGTCTGATTGTCTCTGGGGAACCTCCGTCCACGGACAAGACCTGACATTTTCCTCCAGTAACATTCTTGTGAAATGTGTATTTGTTTTGTGTTTACACAAAAGGAAATGAGGTTGTGCTTACACAACTCATCTTCCACAATGTTGTATTTGTAAACCCATCTGGGATGTCATGGATGCCTTCAAAACTTTGCTCCCCAAAGTGATTTTATCCAGTCCCTACTGAGAAGTGGAGTCTCTGATTTCCCCCTCCTACCTCCACAATGGTCAATTCTACAGGACCATCCTGTCAGTCTCTGTGGATCTGTGAGATAGTTTCTTTGGAAGCTATCATCCTGAGAGTGGCTACTGAGTCAGAGACCATTAATAGATTTCCACTTCTCCAAGTACTGACAGTTTCTCAGTTCTGTCTTTTCTCCACATGTCAGCATGGCCTTCATCTTTGATTAAAAAAACAAAAACAAAAACAAAAACAAAAAAACACAATGCAGCAAGCCATACTTACATCACCTTAATAATAAAATTAAATTTAAAAAATTCTCTTACCCCCAACAAAGGCATGAAATTCAACCTATCAAAATCCATTCAGATCTTCACATCTTTTATAGGTTTTCAAGGGTTCCTTTAACAAAATTCCAATACAGGACATGTATTTCTCCCTTTGGGTTTGTATGAAGATCACATAAATAACTCATCCAAAAATGCCAAGCCCAAGTGTCTGGTACATTCACAGGCAACTCAATGCATTTTGATTTCTTGCTTTAAACACAGGTACTATCAAGGAAGCACTTATTAACAGTATCTGGGAAAGGAACACAATGGTGCAGGAGTAAGACTCAGTTACCTTCTAAGCTTAGCTTCCAGAGGGGGTAGAGCTGGTGGCAAAGTCACCATCCTCAGGACTGTTCAGGATTGTCCACTTTCTGGCCCCACCTGAAAGTTCTTCCTGGAGCCCTGTCACCCATGAGTATGTCAAGAATTCTTTGGAGTACTTGTTCAAACAAAATGTTACCAATAACCCTCAAGGTTCAAGACATCAGAAGGCTAAGTAGGTCCTGTGAATCTGTATTTCTAATATGTTCCCAAGAGCTACAGCTGATGGTGATGATGAGGGTGATGATAACAATGGTGGTGGTGGTAGTGGTGATGATGATGATGATGATGATATGGGACCATACAGCATGAACTTTCACATAACTTAGAGTCTTTTTAAGATTTCTCTGGATTTTCTTCTGAAGTAATTTGCTGACAGGATTTATTTGCCATCCATACAGATAGACAGATGGGACTTATAGACCACAACTGCATACATCCAGATGAGTCAGGGTCAATGATCTGATGAACAGGCTCGCACACACCCTAGGATTTCATTTGATATATCCTTCTACTATGGAACCATGGCAATTTTTATTTTTAGATTTTAGGCCAGTTGGGAAAATTCACCTCTTGTCTGCTGAATCTATCATCTCTTTTCTATCTTCACCTTCCTGCAGGAATGCTTTCTGGTAAGACGCCCACCTTGGAAGAAGTCTCCAATGTCTATCTGGCCTTCCTGGCCAACAGAGATGGTATCATTGGACTCTGGCTCACTTGGTACTAGAATGAAAAAGTGAATGAATATATAGTCTGTCTATCTATCTATCTATCTATCTATCTGTCTGTCTGTCTGTCTGTCTATCTATCTATCTATCTACCTGTCTATCTATCTATGATGATAAATAGATCTAATAAGCATCAAAAACAGAGTACTTGACAGGGGTGAGGTCAAGAGGAGAGGGGTAGATGAACGAAGAGGAAAAGTTGGGAAAACAGAGTGAAGGATTCAATGTATATTCTACAAAATTAAAAGTGATGGAAGGGGCAGGTTGGGAGGGGTGGATGAAAACAACGGAAGGGGTGACATTGTACTTGTAAACTGCTTTGTTAAATGGCAATTTCTTGTACAACTACATAAAGATGATAATAACAATAAGGAGAGGAAAGAAGCAAAAGAAATTTGGAAAACAACATATGTAGCAGTGCTGCGAACGCCTTCTCGACCAGCGAGGAAGAACAACCACCACACCAGGAGTCTTCTCAGATCACGCTTTATTGGAGAGCCCTTTTATTTGTAGGAGAGCTTGAGCGCGAGAGAGCGTGCACAGAAAACATGGCCGCTTATATAGGGAACAGGAACACGTGTCGTCCTATTATTGGTCGTCTGCCTTTCACCGTCACCAAGTGCCACGGGATTGGCTGGGGACTCTACGTGGCTCGCGCATGCGCAAAGCCCAGGACCCACCGTCCCGCCAAGCACTGCCTAATATGGAGTTGTTTACCTCAACGCTGGAAGGGAGTGGGCGGAGTCTAATTGCATTCGCCCCGGCTCCCCGCATAGCAGAATGGCCTAATTTATGTAAAATCCAAAACAAATAAATAAGATTTACTGCTTATGTATATATAAAAATCTATATACTATATAAATAATGTAAGATAATGATATGATTATGCCTACATAGATGTATAATGTAAACATTATATAAGGAAATGTAAAATACTGGTACATGTATATATAAACTTACATATGTACATTTTGGCATGTGTGTGTTGCATATACACATATATGTTTAGAAAGCATAAAACCATGTACAGGAAATACATGTGCTATTTTCCAGATGTTAGTTTCCTTTGGCAATGTTAGTGGTGGGACTGGACCATGTGGGCACGTATATGTGACCCATAAATATGGGCAAAGCAGGGGTAGTGTTCATGCTTGAAATGTTTCATAATTAAAAATGTTGGGAAATTCATTACAAAACCCCATCTGATCACTAAAATCTGCCTTCATTTGTATTTCTCTTTGCTATTGAAATTTCCTATTTAGAATGCAAGAGAGGTTATGGTGAGATACTCATCTAAATGTGAACTATTAATTAGGATTCCTGGCTTGTGGTAGTTCCAAACTTGGGTGTGTGGCTGGAGTGAGCGCAGGATAGGAGAAAGGCCAGGAGCCTAGAGACGGTTTTATGAATTTACTGTCCATTCTTACGTGGTTTAGAGAAAGAGAGAGACTCAGACTGAGACATCACAGACAGGTTGCTTAATCTTGCTCAGTCCATTTCTTTGGCTATGAAACAGGAATAATAAATCGTATTTCATCAGGTCGCTGGGAGAAATAAATAAGCACAGAACATGGCACTTGGTGAGCATATCAAATACCCACCATTATGACACTCAATTTGAATTTGAAACATCTGTGTGACAGGCATCAGAGGAAAGAAATATCAATCATTTGCCAAGTTCAAAGATAGCTTCTGCGGGAATCAGAGCAGCCAACGAAATCTCGTTTCCTTAAATTAATAGCTACATTCAAACCAGCAAACATCAGACATCAAACAAAGTCTTCGTGGTATGTTTCTGAAACGCATGTTAGAGCTTCTTGCTAGGGTGCAGGGAAGAGGCTTGGGGAACTCAATCCTCCAGGGAAAATGGGAAACACAGTCCAGTCAAGGACCAGGTCCAATTCCGGGAGGATCAAAGCTAAGGGAAGAAGAGGATCATTGGAGAAAGGCTGCAGGTGAAGGGAGAAGGAGCTGCTGGAGGGACTGATCATGTGGGAACCACCCACAAAGGGGCAGATAGACAAAAATGAAGGTTGGATGTGACCTTTTAGTGTCAAGGAGGGTGAAGTCTGCAAATGGGACCTTGTGTGGAAGTTCAATCCTCAGGGGATGGAGAACAGAACCTCTAATCTCCGAATCTAGCTGGTGACTTCAAAGTAGACTGAACAGAAAATTGTTCTTTTCATACCCAGACACATCCACTCATTTATTCGTTCAACAATGCTTTATGGAATACAAACCATGTGTTGGGTTTATAGCACTTACAAGTTAGTAGAAAACAGAAATTAGGCAATGAACAACAAGATGATTCTAGGTAGGCTGAGTTTCATGAATAAAAAAGAGGAGGTGATAGGATTTACAGTGGTTGAGAAGAGTAGGGAATTTCAGAGTGGGTTAAACTGACCTCAACTCAAGATCCTCCTCCTTCAGCCTCTGAGTACTGGTATTATAGGTATAGAACATCCACCCCAATCAGTTTGAATTTATTCTTGAGTCACTGGTAACCTCTAAACAGCACAATCTAATAGAGTTTAGCTCTGGTTTATGCTTTCCCTATTATCTGGGGAAGCACAGGAATCCCTCTTGCTCTCAAAACATTTTAATGCACTTTTTCACCAGGCACCAGTGGCTCACGTCTGTAACCCTATCTACTCAGAAGGCTGAGATCTGAGGGTTGTGGTTTGAAGCCAGACCATGCAGGAAAGTCCATGGGACTCTTCTCTCCAATTAACCACGAAGAAAACTGGACGTAGCACCGTGGCTCAAAGTGGTAGAGCAGTAGCCTTGAGTGAGAAAAAGCTCAGGGACAGTCCCTAGGGCCTGAGTTCAAATCCCATTACCAAAAACAAATGCACATATTCAGTTAGTTAATGTAATTACATTTTTGTTTTATTGCACCTCATTGTTTTCTGCTTTTATTATTTTCAGTTCTCTTTCCTTTGTTGTTCTCTTTCTATCTGCCTAGTGTTGATGAAGAGTTCCTATTCCATACCAATCACAAAACCTGTTAATTAAAAAAAATAAATAAGCCAAGAGATGTTAGTGTTTCCATTTTCAAAATAAGTCACATAACCAATTTTACATGTTTTAGCTTAGATCTGCTTATAAAAGAAAATTATGATCTGATGTATGAGTTTGTCTATGACCACAATTCAAAACTTAATTATTTTCCACCAACACTGTGAAGATATGAATCTTCTGTGACCTTATATCCTGGATGTTTGGCTGAATTATATTCAGGCAAACTGGCTTGATTGTGATGGATAGAAACCAATGCTATTTAATGACTGAGCTGGAGTAACAGAAGGTCATTTACCTCACGTGTGATGTTTCTTGGGATGACTTGCTCTTGGTAGACTTCAACTTTGCTGTGTTGAAGCCTAGGGCACATGACAAAGTCATGCGTGGTTGTTTTGGCTGAGATCTCAGCCAATAGCCAGCTTCAACCACTCAGCAAGTAAGGAAGGAAGCCTTTGAGATGACATTGTCCCACCCATGCAAACCACTGTGGATGACATTGAACACATGAAGGGCAATATGAGGAGAGCCACCTAGCGGAGCCCAGTGAACCTCAGAAACCACCAAGTTGACCTACTGGCTCTGCCGCTGACTGGCTGTGTGATGCTGATATGTCATCTATAAAATCATACTTATAATGTCTATATGAAAGAGGTATTTTTCAGAATTAAGGCAATTACTCTCCAAGGTAAATATTATTACATTTCACATTTCTCATGAGAATATGTACCAGGAAAGATCAAGCAAATTGTTCAAAGTCAGCCTAACATATAACAAGAGATATTATATGACTTTGAACTTAAACCTGACTCTCAATCTTGTTCTCTTAAGCATTATTCAGTCTCATTGCTAAAAATAATCTCCATAGCAACCCATTAAACTACCTAATCTCACACAAGGATTGAGAGAATCAGTCCATCCTTTTTTATGTCTCAGTTTAATTTAAGTCAGACTTGGCCACAGGCCGAAGTTGTGATGCCATTTAAAGCAAAAGAAGGAGAAGAAAAAAATGTGCCATGTGTTTTAAATACCTGAGCCCAAAGCAGGTTAAAACCAGATACCTCACTGTGCCGGTGTGAGCGAGAACAGTTAGTTCTTGCTGGCCTCACTTTCTCATAATGCTGTTTTTGGAAAATGATTTTGACGAAAATAGCATGCCATGTATAAATCTTGTTTAAATGCCAGCATTGCTCTTGGAACCAGAATGTAGTTATATTGCATATTTTCATGAAGATGTCAAGGAGAAAGGGGCTGAGTAACAGGGAAGGGAGTGTGGTGAGAGTAGAATCTTCACGTAAAAATATTTTCAAATTCCCCAAATTCTCATATAAGGCTTTGCACTGGTGGGTCATATACATCATCGTGAGTTAAATGATGACACACAATGCCGAAAATCGAAAACAAAAGGACTTATCTCTGGGAGCAATGATACTATGAAACCCAAATATAATGCCGAAGGTTCTAGTTCTGATATACACTAATGAGAAAAGGCAGTATATGTCAAAGTCTTTGCTTTAGCAATTACTGCTGCGGACACAATGATTTATTTCCTAATCATCATCGTCATCATCATTGGTTAGTATTTATGAGTACTTAATGAACATACTATGAAATATATTTATTAGGTATCAGTCAGAATCTGAAATATTCTTCATGTTTAAAGATGCACATTATGTAGTTGAAGAAATTAGAGCACAGGTATCAGTCAGAATCTGAAATATTCTTCATGTTTTAAAGATGCACATTATGTAGTTGAAGAAATTAGAGCACAGAGAAGTAAGTTTAGTGCCAGGACATTTAGGATGTGCTAAGAAACAAAGTCAAGATTCCTTTCTTTAAAAACCTAATATTTTTGTTGGAAATGATCTATACACTTGGGATTGAGAAGAGGGCAAGTAGGAGAAAAATGAAGGGAGGGGTAACAAGTTTGACAAGAAATATACTCATTACCTTATGTAACTATAACCCTCTGTATATCACCTTGACAATAAAATAATAAAATAAAACAAAACTAGTATTTTATTATCTTCAAGTTGCTGTATAAAGGAGTTGCCATATCCTGATCAATGTCACCTCTTTCCACATTCTCACCCATCTTTCCCTTATGTACTCCTCCATTCTTTTTTTTTTTTGCCGGTCATGGGGCCTGAACTCTGGGCCTGGGCGCTGTCTCTCAGCTCTTCAGCTCAAGGCTAGCATTCTACCACTTGAGCCACAGTGCCACTTCTGGCTTTTTTTTTGCTTATGTGGTGCTGAAGAATTGAACCCAGGGCCTCATGCATGCAAGGCAAGCGCTCTACCACTGAGCCACCTTTCCAGCCCCCTCTATTCATTTTTTAAAATTTTGTAGGAAATACATTGGATATACAAGGTTCTTAGCTGCTCTGTTCATTAATATTAGCATTATAAACATTAGTTATAAACAACACAGGAATGTGTGTGTCAGGCTTGGTTAAAGCATTGAACCTCAAGGAGGAGGCTGCAATGCTTGGTAAGAAATGTACGCATTATCCTGCCCATGTAATTGTAACCCCTCTGTACAGTATGTTCTCAAATAAAAAAAAAAGACTCCACATAGAGCCCCCCTATGACCCAGCAATCCCACTTTTGGGCATTTACCCAAATGTTTACAAACAAGACCACACTAAAGCTACCAGCACGACTATTTTTATTGCAGCAGTATTTACTATAGCTAAGATATGGAACCAACCCAGATGCCCCTCAGTAGATGAATGCATCAAGAAAATGTGGTATATATACACAATGGAATTCTATGCTTCCATCAGAAAGAATGACATTGCCCCATTTATTTGCAAATGGAAAGTCTTGGAAAAAATGATATTAAGTGAAGTAAGCCAGGCCCAAAGAAACATAGGTCCCATGGTTTCCCTTAATTACAATATCTAGTATATGTCTGAGTCAAGCAGAAAAGGTCAGTTAAGGTGAAGTTAGGGAAATGAACCCTAAGATATGTGCTCAAATGTTTTTTTTCTTTCTTGTGATTGTTTCTAACACATTTATAAGATTATTTCTTTGTTGCTTTGAATGACCCTCCCCCACAGTATAACCCCTGCTTTCACTGTATTTGATGTCCATATAATTTGTGGAGGGGAAGGGGAAACCAATTCATTTAAATAGGGATACATGTGGACCTATTGCAACAATGAGATGTACAAGTCATTATGTTGAAAACGAACTTTACAACTTTGGTGCAGTGTGGCAGGGGGGAGTGGGGAGGATTGGGTGGAGGTGGGGGGGAGGATGGGAAGGGATGGAAAGGGGAACCAAAGAGGAGGGCACAATGCTTGATAAGAAATGTACTCGTTTTCTTGCCCATGTAATTGTAACCCCACAATAAAAAAGGAAAATAAATGAATAAAAAAAAAAAAAAGCATTGAATCTCAACCAAGGCAGAAGGATGAAAAGAGTGAATCCATTCTGGTTCCCTTAGTGTGAGTCAATGTGTCAAGGTCATTTCCTTCCTTATCCTCTTTCTTTATCATTTTGCAGTGAATTATTTGGTTTTCTTGTGCTACAATATTGAATCTCATGGACTAAGAGAAATATGGAATTAGAAAGAATTCGGAGTCTTTTCTACAAATTTCCTGTGGTAGATGAGATCTGCTGTCTATAGAATTAGAAAAACTGGTTTCCTATCCTCTGGTGTCACTGGATTCAAATAATTCAGAATTACTTTCACATACTACAGCTTTGTCTATGGCTCATTGTTGGCCCTGGACAAGGTATTTAATCTCATTCTCCTTAAGATTTCTTTCTTTCTTTCTTTCTTTCTTTCTTTCTTTCTTTCTTTCTTCCTTCCTTCCTTCCTTCCTTCCTTCCTTCCTTCCTTCCTTCCTTTCTTTCTTTCTTTCTTTCTTTCTTTCTTTCTTTCTTTCTTTCTTTCTTTCTTTCTTTCTTTCTTTCTTTCTTTCTTTCCCTCCCTCCTTCCCTCCCTTCCTTCCTATCCCTGAACCTCTCTATGCTCAAGGCTAGTACTCTACCACTTTGACCCACAATGCCACTTCTGTTTTTCTGGTGATACTAATTAGAGATAAGAGTCTCACACTTTCCTGCCCAGACTGGCTTTGAGCCATGATTCTCAGATCTCAGCCTCCTGAGTAGCTAGGATTACAGGCATGAGCCTCTGGTGCCTGGCTAAGATTTCTTATCCATCTGATGAATGGGCTGGTCTCTGATCTCCTGGAGTTTTGCTGGTCATAATCTAAGTGCAGTATATGCAGTGTGGCCCAAGTCCCTACAGATTTATGTCATCTAATTTTAGTATTCCTAAGTATGCACTCATTGACAAAGGTTCTGTTTTTCTGTACATTTAGTACAATTGTGCTGCTGCTCCTGATCAGTGTGCTTCAAAATGTGATAAAGACCACCAATGGGAATATGACTTATAGAAATGAGCAAAGAATTAATGATGCTAGATCACATATCTCTTTGGTCCTTTTGCCTTTATTAACGTAAGGTTTCACTTGGAGATGATTATTTCTTTTATTACCCTGCACTTATAAATCACTTTAATTTAATGAACAGATTTTCCAGACAGTATATGTAGCCAAAACTTAATTGCTTTGTTTGTTGTCTTTCTTGTATTTGTTTTTAGCTTGTATTTAGTTTTCAGTTAATTTGTGCCAAGTAGAAATGTCTTTTAGCCAAGTATGGTAGCAAATGCCTTAATATCAGCTATTCAAAGTGAAGGAAACAGGAGGATCACTAGGTCAAGGCTAACCAGGCAAATAGTGAGGTCCTGTCTCAAAAACAAAGGACTGTGTGATGGCTCAAGTGATGGAGCTTGTATTAGGTCTTGGGTTCAATTTCTAGTACCATATACAGAAAGAAAAGGAAAAACAACACTTTAGAACAAAAAATATCTTTATTTTCAGAAATATTGGACTACTTAAGCATTAGTTGAATTAAAAGTTTAATGTGGATAAAAACATTGACCAAACAGTAGGAGGGAAATGTACCAGTTATTTATTTCTTTGTAACAAATCACAAAACTTAGTAGCCCAAAAGTGGCTGTTTATTTCAATCACTATCAATTTTTGGCAGTTCTGGCTACTCTTCGTTGGGTAGCTCAGGCATTATCTGAATGTATCATACGTGAACAGTCAGTCCAGCTGTATGCTATTTAGCTATTAGTAAAGTGATTCTTAGTGTCAGGACATAAAACACATAGGATTTCATTGAAACCAGTTACCCTGAGACACAAGAATAAAAACATTATAAAATTTATATATTGATTCTTTATTAGCACATTACATAATGCAATCAAGTGACAGGTCAATTAGCTACCATGGTTTTGAAGAGTCATGAAGGTCAACAGAATTTCATCATCTGCGCCAATCATTACAGACAATACCAACATTTAATTTATGAGTACCAAAGTAATGGATTCAAATAAGATAACTGTTATTTTTTTTTAATTCATAATAAAAAATAAATGTTAGATTTAATTCAGAAGATAGAGAAAAATAGTTTCCCCCGTGTACCTATTTAAACTCACCTATCCCTTCTTAAAAGTGAATGTTTGTTCATAGGTTAGAACCATATACTTGAACTCTTAACTTTTTCTTTAGAAAAACACGTGTCTCATGATTCAAGGAACTTAGTGGTTCTATCTTGATGAATATTTGTTCTTTCCATGTTTGTTGGCTGTTATTGCTTGGGAGCTATCTGTTATTGAGCAGGGCTCAGATGTTTGAAGATGTGAAGGGCTCTGCACTTATGCCAACAGAAGACTTCCTGTGATCCTTTTTTCTGTACCACCTAGGTGAACCTTTCTTGATGGTAATCCTTAAACATTCCCAAAGAGTTTCATGATACCTATGATAACCATTTTTCCATTATGGTATATTTACTTACTCAATTCATCTGTGACCAGAGAAGGTTTCCCTTATTTGCAATTACTAGTATATGTCTGAGACAAGCAAAAACGGTCAGATAAGTTGATGTTAGGCGAAATGAACCCCAAGATAAGGACTCAAATGGTTTTTCTTTCTTACTATTGTTTCTAACATATTTACAAGATTTTTAAAATTTCTTTTTTATTTTTTTTATTGTGAAAATACCATACAGAGGGGTTACAATTACACGGGCAAGATAACAAGTACATTTCTTATCAAGCCTTGCTTGTTGCTTTGTATGTCCCTTCCCCATGGTATATCCCTGTCTTCACCGTATTTGATGTTGACATAATTTGTGGAGAGGAAAGGAAAAAACAAATTGTTTAAATAGGGATACAGGTGGGTCCATTTCAACAATGAGATGTACAAGACGTTATGTTGAAAAATGAACTTTGCAACTTTGGCACGGGGTGTGTGTGGGGAAGATGGGGAGGCCACAATGCTTGATAAGAAATGTACTCATTACCTTGACCATGTAATTGTAACCCCTCTGTATGGTATTTTCACAATAAAAAATAAAAAAGGTCTTTGAGAGAGAGGAAAAATGCCAGAGGGAAATTGATATCCTGGGTATTGTAAATATGTTTATCAGAATTAGGGAAGGGAAGGGGAACAACAAAATGGTGAGAAATAGGACAAAAAGTGAACCAATACAATAGTGATACTCACAAGACAGTATGTTGGAAGTGAACAGTACAACTTGGGAAAGGGGAATTGGGGAGGAGGGTAAGTAGGAGAAAAATGAGGCAGGGGTAGGTAACAAGTTCCACAAGAAATGTACTCACTACCTTATGTATGTGATGTAACCCCTCTGTGCATCACCATGACACAATAAAATTATTTAAAAAAAAAAAAAGAACAAAGAGCAATGGAGGAGAGCTCAGATCTTTTGAGATGATAAATGTTTTTGTTCAATCGGTGCTTAGGAAAGGTTGGAGGGACTAAGTAATGGGATTGCTGATCCAGTTCCAGAAAGGAATTATTTCCTCTCATCCATCTGCCCTTCCTGGGAATTGTCTTTTCTGGTCATTCTCTAAACATCATGGGAGAAACTAGTACAAGATGTTGGAAATGAATACCACCTGGAATCACCAGCCCTTCATTTCCTATGACTTTTATATAGATATTCATCATACTTTGGTACAGAGTTAATTAGGGTTGATTATGGTACAAAGACCATTTGTGAAAGAACATCTGAGTATATTTTTCTTTGTAGTACAATAATATTTCTAATGTTAGTAGAGTTAGGGAGTGAAAACTTGAGAATTAGAAAACACAAAAACAACCCTCCAGTTGTGTATAGCTAGGCTATCCATAGAAAACTTTTACCTGCTCATTAGAATTATAAACAAAAAGAACACTGCTAAAATATGATGCTCTATCACTGAGCCAGTCAGCCAAGAGCAATGTTATTAGGAACAGTTGAAAAGGCAGAGGTTCTAGTGACTTTTAGGATTTAAAAAAAAGGAGCTAGTATTTTCTCCCTGTTGGATTAAATGAGAGATTTACCTAAGCAATCCCTTGTCAAAATGAGGTATTTATTGGTACACAGTTGCCTATATTTTTCAACTAGCCATCAAATAGCCACAAGTCCTGCAGAACATTATTTTCCTTGCTCATTTTTAGATCATGAAAGTAATGCATGTTTATTGTAAAAATGCAAACCATGTGAATTAAAAGAGAAAATTCTTTCCTCACAGTATTATTTTTTTTTGTCAGTATTGGGGGTGGAATTCAGGGCTTTACAGTTGCTAGGCAGGTGCTCTATCATTTGAGCCATGACTCAAACCCTGCCCCTATACTAGTTTGATTACTGAATGTTAGAGCCTTTAGAAAGTTAGTAGTTAATTCACCTTCTCTATTTCTAAGTATACATATCCATATATGTGTGTTTATATTTTATATATATATGTAATTCAACTAGGGCTATTCTAAACATATATTGTTCTGTAGTTTGATGACTTCACCTAAAATAACTGTCTCCCTGCTCATGTCCACATTAGGATGTAATAGGAATTGGAATAAATTCTTATTATTTCTTTAACCATGTTCCAGTCCTCCTGTAGCTGTCCCATTATTTATTTAACATTAACCAACTGCTGGTATTCTGGTAGTTTCCCACCCAACAATTATTCAGTGAGGGTTTGTGATTTTTTTAGGGTTTCAGTGAAGAAATATAAGATATGTAAAGAGCTGTCTTCTCAAATAGTTTGGGACTGGATATGTGATAAAGATACATTGTGGTAACACACAATCTTCTCATTTCAGCAGAAAACAACAAGAATCCCTAATGCCATGGAATCTCATAGCAAGTGGAATCAAAATATCCTAAGAAAGAAAGACATCATATGAGTGTTTTCTCAGTAGAAACTCCAACATATCAAAACAGAATAAAGGGCACTTATTTATAGCATAAAGATGTTTGTTCTTACAAAGTCTTTGATTTGTTAAGTACCCTTCTAGTACTTAAGTCCTGATTTTTCTATCAACAGCTATTTGATACAGTGCAGGACACCTGCCAAGTAAAAGAAAACTTGAATATTAGGAGCTCTTGAAGACTGGTGCTATATCTTCTCTTGGAACATTGAAGTGGGAGAAAAAGAATTTAACATAATTTAAAAAGATTTTCAAAGTCTAGGCAAGCCAGATGCTTTTAGCTCCACTTTGGACCACTCCAGGCTCACTTGTCCCTGGGACTCTTTGCCATTTATTTCTGCCTGGTTTTCACTTTGGAGATGAGCTTCAAGTTGTGATGTAGGCTCTCATAACTCTCCTGGCTACAATGAAGAAATTGCAATATCTTACCTCAACCCTACACCTTGGGCCTCTTGTCTTTAATACAAGTTTGGCTTCCATGCTGCCCCTGGAGCTTAAGATAAATCAGGACCTGCTAGAATTCACATAACAGCAACATTAGGTGCAAAGGAATTACTGCAAAATAGGTTAGATCTTTGATCAGTGGAAGTAAAAGATAGTGGATACATTCTTCTCCCTCTTCCTTCACTCCTTTCCCCTTAATAGACTGTCTTATGATTCCGCAGACTATATGGGTTCTCAGAAGATGGACTTTTGAGATGGTACAATTAGTTGGTCTTAATATGGAGTGATGATCATCTCTGCAGTGACCTGCTTCACAGAGACTCTTCTGTCTTCTCTGTCTTACTCCTTCCCCTTGGAATTTCTAATTCAGGGATTACAATAAGCTGTTTTTCCAGATTCTGCTATCTTCAGAACTCAGCCTAAGAAAAGTGAGGTTCCACAGAGAGTAAAGAAGATACACTGCACATTGCTCATTACCTTGTTTAGAACTCCTATTTATTGAGCACCTAAAAATTTCCCACAATATTGTCAAGTACTTTTTGTGCCATCAAATAATGATCTCCTATAAAGACGGTACCATTATTAGATGTACTTCATAATCTGAATGCTACAATGCTTCAGAAGCACAGAATAGCTATCTATAATCACAAATACTCAAATTTCCTTCTGGAATGGAACCTTATGTCACTGTCATGTAGCTTCAGGATTAAGTGTGGCTGATGTTTTGGGGATAAACAGGAAAGACACTATAGAAAATCCTCTAGAAAGTAGGGTTTTTTTCTTCTTTGGATACTTTTATTTTAAACAACAATACTTTAGATGTTCATGCAAAAGCTAGCAGAAGCGGGTCATCAGGCTGTCAAGCATGGAGCAGATCCAAGAGCAGAAGTTGAGTTGTGGCTGGGAGAGTACAGAATATTGATTACAGAGACTGGTCTGGTCATTGTCATACAGGATACAGGCAAGGTGAGGCAGCTGGCATCAATCAGTAGGTAAAATAAGGAAAGAATCTCAGGTAGATAGATATGGGAAATTATGGATAGAGACATGGATATTTGATTGCTTGGTTAGAAATAATCCAGGACCTTGGAGAGCTCCTGGACAAGGAATGGGGAAAATATTTTAAGTGCGAAACTGAAAGTGACTTGGTTTTATTCTGATCTAAGTAAGTATAATTATACAAATGACTTTCACTTGTTGAGCTAGATTGTTAATGATGGGTAAACCTGTTAATAGAGACTAAGCCTGAAGAATCACTTTAATCCAAAGTTTACAGCAATTGCATCATTGCTTCATGTGGCAGCCATGTTTTCAACAGGTACTTTGCAGCCTAAAGTTTTACCTGGCTTCATAAAAAAAAGGGGGGGGGACTTACTGACCTGAAAGTAAATGGAAGTAGTTTACATAGGAAATATACCCATGAATCTCTGCAAGGCAGAGAAGAGGAAAAAGCCAAAAGAAGCATCTATATTGAGCAGACTGCTTTTGCTAGGACCTCTGGCAAAGAGCAGAGGTCCACTAGAGGCAAAGAATTTACTCACTCTGGTCAGTTATTGGAAAGTTGCTTCCAGAGAATATTATCTCCTCAGTGCCCCCGGTCTGCCTTCAGTGCTACAGACAGCTCTTCATACTGGTCGACTCAGGCAGTCTTCTCGGGAACTGAGAATGTGAAGGGAGAATGGATGGGCCACCAATAGCCTTTGCTAGCCTGCATTCTGAGGCTTGTTCTTTCTTTTTATTTTTCAAATTAAGCCATTGTACAAAGGAGTTGCCACTTAACAAAGCAATGTGCGAATACAATATATCTTGATCAATTCCATCCCTTCCAACCTTTTCACCCATCCCTCCCCTACTGGTTTTTCTTTGTCTCTGGATTTGCTGCCTTCTCCATAATTCAGGATCAGACAGACACAATTAACAGAGATTTACCTCATTCTTTACTCAATGCTAATATACTGTACTGAGGAAAACATAGGACAAGGTTTGTCACCTAACGCATGGGTCGTCAGGCATAAAGCACAAATGAGCAGCACCGAAAGAGGAAGCTCAGGCTACTTGTGTCACTGCACGTAGATGTCATCACATCCTTTCCACATGGCCAACTCTGGGCAATTGAATTTTCTTCTTCAGGGATAGCTTTATATATTATATAGAGTTATCTGAGAACACTGGAATTTATTTAGGGGGATTAGAGGCTTTATAGCTTTTTTCTATTATATAAAGTGCTACAAGTTTAAAAATAAAAATCTATAGTATGTGCACGTGTGTGTATGTATTCTCACACACATGTGCGATTGAGTTCTGTCCCTGTATCAAATGTAAAAGACCCAACAGTTGTCTCACTGTCTCTCTCTCTCTCCATGATTATCCAGATTTATTCATATTTACATTTTTTAATTACAGAGCTAGAGACAATGACTTTTCTTTTAAGGATTTTGAAAATTTTCATTAACTATTAGAAAACATCATCTGGGGTTTGAGTCAGAGGTTCTTTATGTTATGTGATAATGAGATAGCTGGAATATATGTTCTCTTATCTTCTTATTGTTACTTTATTTAAGAGAGATTGAACAGAACTTATATATGTTTATCTAAAAATATTCTCCTCTCCAGGAATATCATCAAAAACAGTGATTTTCTGTTCTTTCTAAAATGTTACACACATACAGGAAGTTGAGAAAGAAGCACAATGAAAACATATAAATTCACCACCTGAATTCCATAGTTATATTCTCTCTCTCTCTCTCTCTCTCTCTCTCTCTCTCTCTCTCTCTCTCTCTGTGTGTGTGTGTGTGTGTGTGTGTGTGTGTGTGTGCGCGCACGCGCACGTGCAAGCACGTATGCGCGTGCTGGTACTGGGCTTGAATTTGGTCTGGGAGCTATCCCTTAGCTTTTTTGGCTCAAAGCTAGTGCTCTACCACTTGAGCCCACAGCTCATCATAATTTTATTTGTTTTTTCTTTTTTTTAGTATCTGTTAAAAATTATGGCTTCCACAATTGTCATGTTGGTGTTTACTTATGGGTAGACTTCTATTGTCATCATCTCATCTATATTTTCTATGTGTGTTATTGGATGTTGTCAGTGAGGCAGAATTTATAAGGGTTTACTGAATTTCTATGTTATGATGAACTGGGTCAAGGGTCCCACCTCCTTTCTGATCCTCTAAGCAGGTCCATGCTGGGCACCAGGTCTCTAGCTGGCTGCAGCTGCTGAGGGAGGAGGAGAGGATCTGCTCCTCTCAGCTCTCTGTCTGCTGTTTCTTACAAGGAAATACCTCCTTCCCCGCAGCTACTGAGTCAACAGGCCCCAGTGACTGTCCATCCTTAGTGGGAGTGCTTTCCTGTGCTTCTTTCCATCTGCATTCCCTGGCACCACAGAGATCAGTCAGTGAGAAAACATCCAGATTTGACTGAGTGTGGAAAAGAGGACAGTCTTTCCCCCTTTCCTGATTTTAGAGAAAGTGCTGGGCTCTTTCCCTCCCATTTAGTGTATTTGTGTTGCCTTCTAGTAACTGTCAATATATCTGCCTGGTTCATATGAAAATGATTGGACTTAGGGTTTTATGTTGGCTGCAGCAGATGAAAGGAGAAAGAGAAAGCAAGGATTTATGGGCAAAGAGATGATGGAATAAACCCATCACGTACTTTATACATGTGGGAAGATAAGAAGCAGTGACTACCAGAGAGTTCAGAGAGGGGCTGATTTCCAGTTGACACAGCCAGACCCTAGAGGACAAAGAGAACATGAGGGGAGCGGATATAAATAATTCATTAATAGTTAATGAATTCAGGAAAACGTCCAAACACTGAGAAGGAGTAGGTAAGAATAAGCCAACTCTTTCGATTCATTGATGACGTTATTACCCCTTCCTGTGAAAAGATGCTACTGGCCTCCGCTCCCTTTACAAGGTTAGTTTTAAAGAAATGCACGAGACTCTGTACAGTCTATCCAAGGAGTGCTATCCAAGGAGTTCTTGCTGTGTGCCCGACCCCATGCTGGGAACTTAATATGGTCCTCACCTATGTGTTCACTCCATCCTGCTGAGTACAAAGCATGCCAGGCAGCTCTGTCACAATACCTACAGAATACAACGGATTGTAAGCCACCCTGGAATGCAGTATCGCTGGGAATCGAAGTGACCCTCTTCAGTACAGTCCTCATCATTCACTGTACTTCAGTGTGCTAGGCTTCTTTATCTAAAGACAAATGGACTCAGAGAAAAATAGGGCTCTCAATGCTCTAAGTAACTCTCTACTCAGGTAGGATGGTGTCTTGATACCCTGTGCTGTTACATTCCATGTTATGATTCTAGAACACTGTCATAAAAATGCTGTCCTTCCATAGGATGATGAGTATGTTATGATAGCGTTTCTGGACCCTGGCTGCCTTTTGTGCTAGGGGAAGGTGGAGGGAGAGATTAGGGTGTCTCCCACCGTAGCAAGCTGCCGGTAGAGTCATTTTTCTCCACCCACCTTGTAAGAAATTGTGCATCACTGTTCAAGTAAGATGGGATCAGATCTTATCAGACAGGACATCACCAGCTGGAACCAGAAAAAAAAATATGTCCATCTGGCCTGGGCAATGTGCCCTCCTGGAAAATTACTGAATTGCGCCAAACTCTATAAAAATATATTCCTCAAAATGCCAGCAGAAGGCACAGACTTATGGAGAAATGAAGAAATTATGCAGCCTGTATAAAGTCCCATTCATCACCAGCTTTGGGTAATGGGAATAAATGCCCACCCAGCATCTCTGCCAAGAACATTAATAATGGGTTCATGGGGGCTGTCACCCAGAAATGTCCTGGCTGTGATTCAGATTTAGACATGAGAGAATGTAGTAGAAATGCTCTGAGCCTGGAGATTAATGAGACATTTTGTCCTGTGTGGGAGGGAAGTCAGAAGCAATCCTCCTGCTATAGGGGCTCGTTGAAAAATGATAGCTTTTGAGGATGTCTCTATGGGCTGAAGAAAACTTGCTGAGTTAACTCTATCTGCTTTCCCTTTCTGTTATACCTTTTATAAACCGTGTGTGTGTGTGTGTGTGTGTGTGTGTGTGTGTGTGTGTGTGTGTGTGTGTGTGTGTGTGTGTGTGTGTGTGTGTGTGTGCTGGTACCAAGGCTTGAACTCAGAATCTCATTCTCTCACTTCTTTTTCTCCTCAATGTCAGTGCTCTACCATTTGAACCACAGTTCCACTTCTGTCTATTTTGCTGGTTAACTGTAGATAACAGTCTCTTGTATTTGACTGCCAGTGCAGGATTTCTTAGAACCACGATCCTCAGATAATCAGCTTCCTGAGGAGCTAAGATGACAGGCATGAGACACTGATACTTGGCTTTTTATGGAACTTTTGTTGGTATGATTGACACTGTCTTCTATCTTACAAAGAGGAAAGCCATCAAGCCGATGCCCACTTCCTGCTCTCTTTGCCTCTGCCCACTCAGAATTGTTCCCAAATGGTCTTCTACTTTCTCCTCATGATCCCTCTTAGTCTGTGAGATGGGCTAGACCTTACCTTCCAAAGGTTTGTAAGTCAAAGTCTTAACCTGCAGGGCTTCAGAATGTGGCTGTAGGTCTTTAAAGAACTAATTAAAGGGCTGGGGATGTGGCTTAGTGGTAGAGAATTTGCCTAGCATGCATGAAGTCCTGGGTTCGAGTCCTCAGTATCACAAAAATAGAAAAAGCCAGAAGTGGGGCTGTGGCTCAAGTGGTAGAGTGCTAGCCTTGAGCAAAAGCAGCTCAGGTGTAGTGCCCAGGCCCTGAGTTCGAGCCCCAGGACTGGAAAAAAAAAAGAGAAAGAATTAAAAATGAGGCCATGAGAGGCTCCTGAATCCAATATGATTGATGTCTTAGTAATAAGAAAAAATGATGTCACAAAAACATAAAGGGAAGGCTATGTGTAGACTTGGTGGGAAGGTGGCCATTTTCAGACCAGGAGAGAAACCTCAGAGGAAGATGATCTAGCCAATACTTCGATCTCAAACTTCCCACCTCCAGATCTGGGGGAAATAAAATGGTATTGCTTAACCTTCCTGCCCCCAATACATGGTGCTAACAAGATAATACACAATGCCAGCCATAAATTACTCTATTTCCTTCCTCCTTGGTGTCTCAGCTTTCTAACAAATCACGTGCAAAAGTCTGATCCTGGAAATAGTTTATTTTCATAATATGATCTGTCTCTGGCATTTCCACTGTATTCCTACTTACTTCAGTATCCCATTCCCTGGATTTTCAGTATTTGGTCCCATTCTCTCACCCCTTTGCTTGAGCTCATCCCTAGTCACTGTCCCTCATGTGTGAGTCCTCTTTCCCATGTGACCTTCCTGATTTTCTTCTCTGCCAGTGCACGTTCATGGGAACATGAAATTTCTGTCATTTCTGAATTATGCATGCACATGTTCTCCTGCAAGTCTAGGAGCTCGAGTTGGCTCAGAGTGAAATTTCTTCCCATCCCTTCGCACACGGCTCTGCACATTGTAAGTTCTCTACCTGAATTTGTTAATGACTAAAAGGAATACTACATGACCTTTAATGGCTGCCTTTATGTGATTTGTAATTTCCTGCCAAAGACTATTTAGAGCAAAAACAAAAAGCAACAATAGTAAAAACAAATCGTTGTGATTAAGTAAACTTGACTAGCATTGTCCCTAGACCACCACATGTTGTCTTTTCCATGTCCCTTACCACACTGTTTTCTGGTTGTCTTTGAAGGAGATTATTTTTACTTACTTTAGGAGATCATGGTATAAGAGAAGGTAGAATATGCAAAGCATCCTTGCATACTACGCCTTCAAAAATACTAGTTCTCTTCTTAATAATTGTCTGCCAGTATTTTATCTAAAGAAATAAAGTTCCACAAAGTAATTTTAAGCATCAGAGGCAATGGATTGAGCCAGCCATCATGAAGCTTGCAGCTTTATGAGGAGCTCACGTACTATCACACATAACACCAGGTAAACAAACAGCCCCTCTGCCCCCTTCCCACTGAACAACAAAGTGATCGTCCATGTCCTATATAAGAGCATCACTCTGTATATCAGACAGGCTTCCAACACCATTTGCCAACTTAGCTTGATGGGGTCTAGGTTGGCATATGACAAGGATATAACATATACAGAGTTGGATTTAGTTAATCAGAAAGTTGACAAATGCTTACTAGCCATGCACCTTCAGAGTATAGCTCTTCCCCCTTTGGCCATATTCATCTCCAGGTGGATGAAGACTGATACACAGGCAGAGAGCTGTGAACCAGACAGCAAATAATTGTCAGTACAGATGATTTTCATGAACAGGTATCTATCTATCTATCTATCTATCTATCTATATCTATATATACATATATAGATATATATGTATCTCACTGAATATTTTCAGTCCCAAATCAATACTTATGGCACCTTCATATAGTCATTTGTAGATGTGTGCAGCACAGCAATGAGTCACCTAAACAGCTGCATTCTAGCAGAAATGGACAAGGTGGCACCTGCCTTCTTGCATCAGTGCTCATCCTGAACACCTGTGTCCTTTCCATGGTCTATGCAGTGTCATTGAGCTACACTTTTATGCTGTTTGGTGGTGATGTCACCATTTCCCTCCAACACTTCCGTCAATCTTCCCCCCCTTTCCCAAATCCTCAACTCCATCCTTCGCTTCAAGTTATCTGGCTCCATTTTCACATATGAACTTTGATTATTAGGACTTGTATTCACCCACCTTTGCTCTCTCCTCTCATCTGGGTCCCTCTTCTTATGTGTCACCTCCTTAGGGAAAATGTGTGTTAGCTTCCGGGTATTCATCTTGTTAAACTGTCAGTTAATTTTTGAAAAGTTATCCCATGGGAATTCCATGGTATGTGTATATCATACTTTAGTCAATTTGATTGGTGATTCTGCAGTTTAAAACTGATCCCAGGTACAGTGTGGAAAGGCTATCTAGCATTCACAAGAAGGAATACTGTAAGAAGGAAGTACTTATGGAGAAAATACAGGTACTAGGCAAATGTCATTCAGACCTGACTTAGGATATTGGCTGTGAACTCAATATTAATGACTCAGTGATATGTATTAAATAAGCTATTTCTGAACAGAAGCACATATAAAACAAGATTAGCAGAAATGTTGTGAGTCAAGAGGCTCTCAGGAAACAAATCTTACGGTTCAGTATTTTCTAATTCATTTTTCTTGGTGACTTTATAGAGCTATAGCTACAGCAAATAATAATTGTCTGCATTTGGAAAAAAATGTAATTCAAGATTAGAAGTAGTGGGTGAGACCGGAGGCTGTGCTCTGAGCAAGGACGTGTCTTCAATGGTAGACGGGGGTGTTGGATTGGTGCCAGGGAGTCAACAGCCATGTAACACAATTAGAATTTCACTTTTATACTCTGATGTTCATGAGAAGGATGGCTCTGAAGAAGGGTTTTGGTGAAACAAGACTGCATTAAACAACTCTCCAGATCTCTTACTTGCATCAGCCAGCTGCACAGTTGTACAGCCACTTCTAAAAATATGACTCTCTGTGTGCTGCAGACTGAGAAGATGGAAAAGCTTGTGAACAGCCACGCTAAGCCATACTTAGCTGTACCTAAGAGGTGACTGGGCAATCATGTGATGAAGGGTTAATGGGATTATATGAGCAGACAGTATGAATGGAAGGGATGAAGATGAAATGAAGGAAGAAAGCCTGTCAGACAGCTTGGCTTTGACAGAATGAGATGATAGAAAAGGGATGATTTGGTTGTGAGTATGCCCTACTTTTCAAGAGGAATGAAAATGACCACAAAGCTAATTCATAATAAGGTCTACTACTTTCCTTTCAACAGTCCTCTAACTGGAGCTGTGGGGAAACAGACTCCAACCTGGAGCTGTAGACTGTCACTTTAGTGGTCCTAGAAGACAGAAAACAGAGCCAAAGGAGATTATTCTTGAGACTTAAGAACTATAGGAATTTGTGAATAAGACTTGAAACCTGTCACCTATTTCTTCCTTTAGATAGTTTGGTTCCCTTTGTGAAAGGGAATGTTTACCATATACCTATTGCACCGCTGTATTTTAGAATCACATAGTTGGTTTGGTTTCATAGGTTCCCAGTTGGAGAACAATTTGTCTTAGAATGAATTGTCCCAAGGGTTTCACCCCCATCTGACTTAGCTGATATTTAAATGAGCTTTAGAACTTTAGAGTAGATGCTAGAATTAATTAAGATTTAGGGTTGTTATTTTGTCCCTAAGGACATGAAGTTGAGGTATCTAGATGTAGGATGCTGGAAGCTGAATTAAAAAATTCTTAATTTGAAACCCAAACCCCCTATGAAAGAAGATGGGCCCTTTTGAGAAAATTGAGTTCAGTTGGAATAGTGAGGGTAGGCAGCCTCTTTATTGTGATTTTAGGATTGGTATCCTGAAAAGAAAAAATATAAAACAACTTCCCTCCCCTCTCCTTACCTACTGAAAGAGCATCCTGCTGTAAGCCAGGAAGCTAATGCTCACCAGAAACCCAAGTTGGCATCTTGATTGTTGAACAGACCATATATGAAAAAATAAAGTTGTTTAAAGGCTATAAAGTTGTAAAGTGTGAACACGGCAGAAATAGAAATTTCTTCTAAATTACTGGGAATCCATGCCTGAAATAATTCTTGAAAGAAAGTCATTTAGGACTTCTTAAGTGTCAAATTGTTCTTCATGGTTTAAGAATACTGGAATAGCTAAGAAATGTTACAGAAGGATAATAATTCCTACCACTTGATAATAGGTATTTTTAATGCAGCTCTATTTTTTTTGCCCTTCATCTGTGTGAATAAATATCCCCATATGCAAACTATATCCTGCTTCAACTAAAATGCTGAATACAAATAACCAATACAACAAAGAGAAACCCTTGAGCTAGAAGTAGAGGTGACTGATTAGTTAATTTATCCTGGCCATAAATACCTGTATACTTATTATGTGCTTAATATTGTTCTGGATGTTTCTGGAGGCACTCAGCAACATAAAGTCAAAGCTCTGTTTGAAAAGCTAATAATGCAGTTGGAGATAAAAGAACAGTACTAAAGAGCTGCTAACTAGAGCAGGAAGTAGTACATGAGTTGTCACAGGCAGATTTGTGACAAGTGCTGACAGTATGTCAAGATTTCAGAGGAGGAAGAGGGGAGAATACTAACTAATCCTTGAATTTTTATTTTGAAAAGAAGGGACTTGAGTTGGGCATTGATGGTTGTCAGTTCAGATTTTGGATAAGAAAAGAAGTCAAGGATAGCTATACAAGTTAAAATATGAGGAACTCATGTACAGGTCCACTACTGAGGACTTTCTAGACAGAGTAATGGTTTTTGTTTTTGTTTTTTGTTTTTTGGTCATGGGGGGCTGAACTTTGGGCCTGGGTGCTCTCCCTCAGTGCTTCAGCTCAAGGCTAGCACTCTACCACTTGAGCCACAGCACCACTTCTGTTTTTTTTTTTCTACTTATGTGGTGCTGAGGAATCGAACCCAGGGCTCATGCATGCAAGGCAAGCACTCTACCACTGAGCCACCTTCCCAGCCCAGCGTAATGGTTTTTATATACACTGTAATCTATTTTTCAATGACATCAGGGCTCAAAATGGGATTGTTTATATATAGCCTAGGCCAATAGATCATCACTATGCATGAATCTTTGAAATTATCACTTAAAATAATGATTCCCCAAATGAATTCCACAGAATTAGAGACCTTTTTGGTAAATATTAGTAGGTTTTGCTCATAAAATGAAAAGAAAAGAAAAGTTTAAGGGCAATTACATACCATATCTTCACTGGAAAGTAGAGATCACTTCTCTCTTTCGATATACATTTGTAGATGCATGAGATTCATTTTGGTAACTCAGCCCTATTCCTGACCCATGTTTTATAAGAGTTAGAGCTTCTCTACTAGCAGGACACAATACAAGGACAGTCAACCAGGTGAAAGGCAGAAGAACTCTTTGTTAGTCTCAGCTCTTAGAGTAAAATAGGCTGCCTGAGGACAGAGTAATGGTAAACTGGAAACAGAGGAGCACTTTGCCCTGACAATCAGAGTTTTGCATGTTTTTCAATAATAGATTAATTTGAATTATCTCATGGACTCTTGCACTTATGGACTATCTAATATTTGGCTCCTGGCTATTTGGGCAAACACCAGGAATGTGAGCACCCAATGAGATAAATGATAGGACTATGAATTTAATGAGATGAACTGAAAAGATGCTAGCCGTCTTTTAGCCAGAGTTTGATACTGCATCAAGATAGAAAAAAAAAAAGAAAAAAGAAAGAAAAAGAAACGGAATCAACAAAGCATTTCACTGAACAATAATGAAAGAAGTTATACCATTTCTATCTGTAGTCACTACTAAAGTATAGAAGCTAGAAATCTGCTAACCATATAAATAAGATTCCTAGGGGCAGGTTTCTGATGCTGCTGTAGAGCTGGGTATATGTAAGATATCAAAGGCAGAAGAGAGACTGGACACTGGTGGCTTAAACCTGTTTTCCTAGCTACTCAGTAGGCTGAAATATGAGGATCCTGGTTTGAAGCCAGTCCAGGCAGGAAAGTATGAGACTCTCATCTCGAATTAAGCATCAGAAATGGAGCTGTTACTCAAGTAAAGTACTCGCCCTGCAAATAGAAGCTCAGGGATGGTGCCCAGGCACTGTGCCCTGTGTGGGTCTTACCTCACATAGGAAGAAAAAAAAAAGACAAAAAGAAGACATCTACTCTTGTTTCTCCAGGGAGTGGCAGCAGCACATCTAGGTTTTGGCAGCTGTGACATTGTGTACATTTTTTCAGATATTCTCCTGGACATCAGTCCTTTCTGGCCTGGAGAGAGAGAGAACAAAAGCACCCCTGCAACTTCCTAACTGATGCATCCGGGGTGGCTCTTGCTGGTCTTTGCATTCCACCCTATCACTGGTTATAAGTCCTTAAACCCCTTTCTTCTTGAATCTTAATATGATTGCTTCTCTCCTAACTGGCTATGAAAAGCATTGCATAGTTAAACTTCTGAGAAGTCTTGTTCTAAAATAAAACAGAAGCAATAATCTAAGCACGTATTTTCCAAACATATTTGGCTATAGAACACATTTGACCATCTTACCCACCACTTCCCCAATAACATGCACACTTTCTGATATTCTGGAAAAGTTTTACTTCATGATATATTTTTAGAAAACACCTATGGAAGTGTAGATGGAGGGTTAGGAGTCCAGATATATGGGCCCAACCACAGTTGTAAGACCTTGGGTATATTCCCTTATAGTTCTGGTCTTTACTTTCTTTGTTGGACCAAAAGAAGAGTTAGATGAAGTTCATCAGTAGTGTTGCTAACATTTTTTGATTGTGAAAAATCACAATCACAATCATTTGATTGCGAGAAATGACCCTTAAAAACTATCATGGTTTGGGTAGATTTTGTATATATACAAAATACATATGTTATATTGTATACATGGTATGTATATTAATCATTGTACGATAGGCCCACAAAATAAACACCAGGAAATGGGTATTAAAAGGGTGATAGGATCAAAGGGAAGAAGGGGAGAATATAGTCATAAAATTCCATGCAAACCCCACAAAATTCAGAAAATTGAAGGAAGAGGTAGTATTGGGAAGGATAAAAGAGAATGTTAAAAGGGGCGACATTGATAAAGATGAATTGTGTTCATCAACTGCTTTGTTCAATGACCACTGCTTTGTACAATTACTTAAAGATAACTTAAAAAATAAAAAAATTATCTTTCTCTTCCTTTTTTTGGGGGGGTTTGGTATGTATGAATACTTGGAGAGTTGTGCTAGGAAAATTCCTAAAGCACTGGTAGCGAGTTAATAAATACTGGGTAGCTCCTACTAAAATCATATGGTGGTTTTAGAGCACTAAAATATTAATATTGATCCTAAAAAGATCCTTTAAAAGCATGTTTCCTTTTGCATTTGGCAGAGCATGACAGAAGAGATACAGAGAAGAAACTCTTGTCACTCAAACTGAGCCAGCTTGGAAGGTAATGAGCTCCCTGTTGCTGCCAACAATCAAGCAGGGATGACAGATCAGTCTTTGTCTTCATAACTGCCATCTTCCCAGAATTTCATGGCTGAAAGGGATAGTGTAGATGAGAAAGCTAAGGAAGTTCTATGGATTTCCAAGGTCACACAGCTATTGTATGGCGGAATTGGAATGCAGACCCTGGAAGTCACTTTTCCGTTCCTGAGTACAAACCTGGAGCTCATCTCAATTTCTTTGAAGAATAACACTATTCATCCATCTCTACCTAGCATCCTTTTAAGGAAGCAAAGTCATTTCATAGAACTGGAAAAGGCTGGAGGTTGCTGGATGCTGTGGGAAGCTGATAAAGCTGGCTAGTTTGAGATCAACATTTTGCTCTTTAAATTCTTCTATGTGGATACCACTGGTGCGGAGACTTGGTGCTGTAGCCCAGCGCTCCCATGAGGGCTGGCCCAGCCATTGGGCTTTCTTGTTGTAACAGACAGACATGGAACACTTTACACAGCTCCATCTATTCTGAGGACAGCCACATCTACACCATTCTTCCCATTTCAGCCCCTAGCAGGCAATGTAGAAAATCCAACCTAAATACAAGGTTTTTATGCAATTTACAAACAAATCACTGACCCCAGGTAGGTTATAAGATGCACCTGAGGCCACATCTTTTGTAGTATCATTTGGAGCTGGGAGCTGAATTTCCTTTGTTAACTGACAGAATCTACTTTGTGTCTTCTCAATGCAGCTGGTAGTGTGTGTGTGTGTGTGTGTGTGTGTGTGTGTGTGTGTGTGTGTGTGTGTGTGTGTGTGTGTGTGTAGGGTGAAGGCCTTTACTTTTATTATCCAACTGCATTTATTATCCAAATGCTCTTTAGGGGGAAACAAAAACTGCTGTTAAAGCAGCATGGCTTGCTTCTGTGGAGTAGAGAAGCAGGTGCTTAACAGGGACACAATTTTATCCTCCTCTCCTCTCCCAAGAAGAAAAAGAAGAATAAAGTACAAGCAAAGTATACAGAAAAAAAGGAAGAAGAATGAAGTATAAGAATTAGTTGAAGTGTAACTCCTTTGTACAGCTACTCAAAGATAATAAAAATACAATTTTAAAAAAGAATGAAGTACTAGAAACCATGGAGATTGTCTACTTTCCCAAGAATGATAAAGACAGAACCAAAGTAGCCTCTCACAGAAAAAGAATTTGAGTTTTAAGGTCTGTTATTTGTTTCTTTTGCTTTCCAGTGTATAGGATTCAGTTAGTCTCAGGGGACACAATGTAAGGAAGAGAGAAAAAGAGGGACTGTTGAACAAAGACAGTCATAACTTTTTGAACATATACTTGGGAATGTGCTGGAAGTCAAGAGGGTAGAATAGGTTAGAAGAAGTTGGCTTATCTAATTAATGTTAAGATGTCATCTTTTACCCAACTTAGCTCTCTCAGCTTCCCTCCTACATTGATCACAGCTTCGGTTCAATAAATGCCTTTGATTCCACATCCACAATCACTCCATCACCTTTGCTCAACTTTTACTACATTCTCTTTTTCATTTTATTTTTGGGTGACATACAATTGTTGTTCCTATTTATGGAGTCTTTTTTTTACTTTTAATATTGGCTGCTATGGCTTAAACATTTGCATACATCCAAAATTCATTGATTGAAACTCAATCATCAATATGATGGGGTTAAGAGATGGGAGGAGAGAGGCTCTTGGAAGGCAATTAGGCTAGGATTACTGCACTTACAAGAGACACCAGAGCTCTCCTTTCCCTACCCTCCATGGGAAGACACAAGTAGAAATGGGTTTCATCTGTTGGAACCTTGATTTGGGTTTCTTGGCCCTCAGAACTGTGAGAAGCAAATTGATGTGGCTTATAATTTATCCAGTTTGTGATCCTTTCCCCAGACTAAGACATTGGCTTCTCATTGGCCTGTGTCTCCATCTGGGTCCCCTACAACTGATGCCTTGTGCTTCCTCAATTCCTAATCCCAGATTTAATTCTATGAATTCCCATTCAAAATCTGTTACCCCCAAAGCACTTTTATGGTCTGGCTAATTCTATTTAACCCTGCTGCTTTAATCTTGAAGCACTGTGCTCTAATCTTGACACCCCTCCTTCCTTTTAAAATATTTTATTTTATTGTAATGGTGATATTAGAGGCACTACAGTTACATAAGTAAGGTAATGAGTACATTTCTTGTTGAACACTGTTACCCCCTCCCTTGTTTTTTACACTTTCCCTCCCCCCAACCCCTCTCCCTCCAGTTGTAAAGTAATGAGACATGTAAAGTTTCAGGAGAGTTATGGCATGGATCTATATTCCTCTTTATACCAGAGAAGCATCAATAATATGCCATGGGCCTGAGCCTATGTCCTCACCCATTATTGTCTTGCTCTTTCTGAAACGTAGGGTGGGGATTTCTTCTCTGAGAAAGATAAGTGTTTTGGAAGAGGATTTCTTACTCATCTGTTACACTTGTATTTTGACAGCAGGTTTTCTGTTAGGCTCCTAAGATATATTAGTAAAGAAGACAAGAAAATAAACATAAACAAGAAGATAAATAAGATCCCTGTTTTGGGGAAGTTTAGCAAACAATAAAATACTGCAGGTGATCATTATGGATGGAAATTAATCATGAGGTATGTCGCACTTATCAGGGTGTGGAAAGATACCACTTTAGGGCTGCAAAGTAGGAGAACTATGGCAATATGTTTTTTATGTTGCAATATAAAGAGGAGAAGGTATCTATAAAGGACTGTTATTTGGAGAAAAACCGGGCGTGAAGGTGCAGAACATGCAACACAGCAGAGTATACACAGCAGAGAAGGGCGTTGTTCCTGCTCACCCAGACTCATGAGAAAATCAGTCATTCCTCCCTTCTAGTCAGCATTGAGCTGGAAAGTCTTGGACAATGCAGCAAGGCAAGAAAAAGAAATAAATATTGGAAAGAGAAAATTAAAACTATCTTTACTTCTTGACATTACATTATTTATGTAGGAAATCTAAAGGAATCAATAAATACCTAGAACAAATCCATTAACCATAGGACATGAGTTGACTATTAAAAAGTACCAAATACATTTTTTCTTTTTTTTAATTTAAGATTTATTATAATGGTGATATACAGAGGGGTTACCATTACATAAATAGAGTATGAGTACATTTCTTTTTGAGTACATTTTCTTTTCTCCCGCATTTTCTCCCCATCCCCCCTCCCACAACACACCCAACTACATTTCTATTCTAAGAACAACACAATTGGGAAAATGAAAGTGCGAATACTACTTACATTTGCATCATGGAACATAGATTATCTTGCAATAAATCTAATCAAAGAGGTATAGGATTTCTGTGATGAAAGTTGCAAATATTAAGGAGAGAAATTGAAGTGCTGAATAAATGAAGTGATATACCATGCTAACGAATAGGGCAACTTAGGCTAGGCCCCCCCAGTGGTTCACACCTATAATCCTAGCTACTCAAGAGGCTGATCTCTGAGAATCTGTTTGAAGCCAAGCTGGGCATGAAAGTCAGTGAAACTCTACTCTCCAAAAAACTAATCAGAAAAAGCTGGAAGTGGTGCTGTGACTCAAGTGGTACAGCCTAGACTTGAGCACAGAGAGGCTCAGAAATAGCACCCAGGCCAGAGTTCAAGCCCCAAGCTGGCAAAAAAAATAGAAAAGGATAACTTAATACAGATAAAAATTGCAATTCTTTCTAAATTGATCTTTCATGTTGATAGAATACTAATAAACAGTCAATCAGATTGGTCATAGGAAGTGACAAATTAAAATTTTTATGAAAGTAACAGCACCCTATAATTTTGGAAATTGAACAAAATTGAAGGGCTTGTGCTATTTGACCATGACTTACTTTTTGACTGAGCAAGATGCCGTACCTGTCAATCTATAGTAACAGAAATAATGAGGTACCTATATAATGTTTGATGCATTGATGAAAGAAATAAAATAGAAAGCCTAGAAAGAGGATGGCATATATATGATAAAATGATTCTAATGAGCCATACAATGAGATTCAATAAAGGAAATTCTTAATTAAATGGTAATAATAGCATTAGTTATCCTGATAAAAATACTTTCATCCCTACACCACATCATAGTAAAAAACCTGAATTAATTGTAGACCTAAATGTAAAAGTTAAAATTATGAAGCTTTCAGAAAGAAAAACTGGAAAATATTTTTTTTCTGCTTTGGAATTGTAGAACAGTTTTTAAAAGGCACTAACTTTAAAAAAGAAAAAGATGATTAATTGAATGTCAGCAAAATTACAACTTGCCAACAAAGATGTTATTATGAAAGCCAATAAGAAAGCCATAAATTGTGGGAAAAGATCAGAGTCTTGTTTTAGAACACCTACAAATTCAATAATAATAAAAATATGTCTAACTAATAAAAAGTAATCAGTAGAAACTCACTACACGTGTTGCAGTTGCTTTTTATTTTTTGTAAGACTGTTAATATTAAGTCTTGGCAAACTATGGAAACTAGAGTCTCTCATTCAGTTCTGTGGCAGGATTACAAAATAGTGCACCTGTCTTGGAAAAGCACTCATCTATCTTGCTCAAGTTAGGTATAAAGTCTTCATATGAAACAGAAATGTCATCCTTACTTTTATTACAAAAGAAAATGCATGCACATACACATAATCCAAGAAAGCATTCATAAACAGATTTCCTTGCCCAAACTTGAATGTTAACCAGCATGTAAATCTATAGAAAACCTATTGAAAACAAAGGATTGTTGTTATAAACAACAATCTGGATGAATCTCCAAAATATGTTAAAAAGAAGGCAGTCACACCTACGGGTGTGTTAGGTATGACTGACACATTTATTTCTAATATACACAGGTCAAGAACAGGTGAAGCTCATTGATAATGACACAAATCAAAACTATGGTCTCCAAGACAGTTTCAGAAATAGTCATGATAAAGATTTGAGAAGTGACAGAAATGTTACAGATCTTGATTTGGGTACTGGTTCTAGTAGTGTTTATGGTTTGAAAAGTTAAGCTATATACTTAAAATCTGAACATCGCAATGAATGCAATGATGTACCTCAAATTAAATAAAAACTCTGCTTTTCTTTGGCAGCTGTCCAATACTTAATGAAAACACCCTTTAAAAGATTCAGGAAGACTGACAAGCTTGGAAAAATTCTAGATTAATATTGCCTTTATTACAGCTTCTTGTCTGCTTAAGATGGTTAGTATAAAGATTAATAATGCAAATGCTTCCAATAATATTAATACCATGTACGTAAAATGTGTACCTCTCTACTGATGAAAATTATAGTTTTCATATTACATTTCTCCTGAGCAGCATAGAATTTGTCGAGAGCCCACAGAGAGGGACAGCAGGTAGAAGCAGAGGCAAGGCAGGTGGATCAGGAGCTTCACTTCAGTGCCCCCGACTCCACCCTCAGGCACCTCTGCTCAGCAGAAAACCACAGCTGGAAGGGACTCCTGTGTTATGTTTGCCATATTGGCTTGAACTAGACCGTCATAGTAAATGCTGTAAATAACCTCTCAGTCTTACTGGAAACCTCTCATTTCTCAGCTTGTGACTGACATAAGAATAGCACAATCAATATTCCCTAACTGGTACCTATCTTTGCGTCCTCACTTTTGGCATAGCCTTATTCATGGGAAACACAAAACCCACTGTTTGTCATTTTACTTCCTCTGTCTCCTAGGTCTCTCAGATTTTTTTCTTTTTTTTAAATACATTTTTATTGGAAAAATATGTACAGAGGGGTTACAGTTACACGAGCAAGGTAATGAGTACATTTCCTATCAAGCACTGTTACCTCCTCCTTTGTTTTTCTCCTCCTGTCCCTTCCCTCCCAACTCCATAAATACATTCCACCTCTCCCCTCCACCCCCCTGCCTAAATTGTAAAGCTTGTTTTTCAACATAGTGTCTTGTACATCTCATCGTTACATCTCATTGTATCCCTATTTAAGCATTTTGTTTTTTGCCTTCCCATCCCCAAGCTAAAGAAATGTCTATACAAGATGCAGGGCACGGATATCAAATAGAGTGAAAACAGGGGTTATACTGTGGGGAGGAACATATAAAGCAACAAAGAAATCACATGGTACATTATAAATACATTAGGAACAATAGCAAGAAAGATAAAACCACTTGTGTCCCTATCTTGGGGTTCATTTGCTTAACATCATCTTACCTGTTCATATATACATAGCTTTTGACCTTTCTGCTTGTCCCAGACATACAAAAGTTAGTGCAAATAAGGGAAACCATAGGACCTATGTTTCTTTGGGCCTGGCTTATTCACTTAATATAATTTTTTCCAAGTCTTTCCATTTCCTAACAAATGGGACGATATCATTCTTTCTGATGGAGGCATAGAATTCCATTGTATATACATACCACATTTTCTTGATCCATTCATCTACTGAGGGGCATCTGGGTTGGCTCCATGTTTGCAACAAACATAGTTGCGCTGGTAGCTTTAGTATGGTTTTGTTTGTGATCATTTGGGTAAATGCCCAATGGTGGGATTGCTGGATCATAGGGGAGCACTACATGGAGTCTTTTGAGGAACCTCCATACTGCTTTCCAAAGTGGTTGAACAAGTTTACACTCCCACCAACAATGCAGTAGGGTTTCCTTTTGGCCACATTCCCCCCAGCATCTGTTGTTATTAGATTTCTTGATTATAGTCATTCTAACTGGGGTGAAGTGGAATCTCAGTGTTGTTTTGATTTACATTTCTTTTATGGCTAGAGAGGTTGAGCATTTCTTCATATGTCTATTGGCCATTCTTATTTCCTCTTCAGAGAAGTTTTTCCTTTAGTCTTTAGCCCACTTATTTATTGGGCAGTTGGTTCTTTAAGGATTTGTTGTTAGGGATTTAATTTTTGAGTTCCAAGTATATTTCAGATATGAGACCCTTATCTGTTGTATAACTAGTGAAGATCTCCTAATTTGTGGTCTTTGTATTGATCTTGCTAGCTATGTCCTTTGCCATGCAGAAGCTCTGCAATTTCATGCAATCCCATTTGTCCAATCTTTCTTTGATTTGTTGTGTTTCTGGGTCTCTATCGAGAAAATTTCGGCCTGTGCCTAGGAGACCTAGAATTTCTCCTATTCTGTCCTGTAATGCTTTCAGGGTGTCTGCTTTGACTTCTAGGCCTGTGATCCATTTGGAGTTGATGATGGTGCAGGGTGATATATAAGGACCTAACTTTAGTTTTCTACAGTTGATTAACCAGTTTTGCCAGCTTCATTTACTAAAAAGGCAGTCTTTCTTCCATTCTATTTTTAAAAACTCCCTTATTAAAGATTAGGTGGCTAGAGGTCTGTGGGTTCATTTCTGAGTTTTCAATTCTATTCCATTGGTCCTGAGGTCTATTCTTGTGCCAGTATCAAGCTGTTTTGATTACTATGGCTTTGTAGTAGTGTTTGAAATTTGGTATTGATATTCCTCCAACACTATTCTTTCTCTTAAGGATCTTTTTTGCTATTCAGGGTCTTTTATTGTTTCACATGAATTTTTGGATTGCCTCTTCTATTTGATTGAAGAATGAGGTTGGAATATTGATAGGTATTGCATTGAATTTGTAGATAGCCTTGGGAAGTATTGCCATTTTGATGATGTTGATCCTTCCAATCCAGGAGGATGGGAGTTTTTTCCACTTTTTAAGTTTTGTTTTGATTTCCTTTTTCAGGTTTTTAAAGTTTTCATCATAGAGGTCCTTCACTTCTTTGGTTAAGTGAATTCCTAGGTATTTTATTTTTTTGTGGGGCTCTTATGCTTTCCTGATTTCAGCTGCTCTCTTCTCATTGTTGACATACAGAAAAGCCATTGTGTTTGGTAGTTCCTGCCATGTTATCCACCTTCTTGGGAGCTGTGACAATTGGGTTCTTCCTGTGGTTCTTGGATTCTCAGTTTGGTTGAGGTTTCTTGGCCTTTATTGTGGTCTTGTTGGTTTTCCATGTGTAGGACACCTTTAAGTATCTTTCGTAGGGCTGGATTGGTGGAAATATATTGTTTCAGTTTTGCTTTGCTACGGAAGATTTTTTTATTTGGCCTTTTGTTATGAAGGAGAGCTCAGCTGGGTACACTATTCTTGGTTGATAGTTGTCTTTAGAGCATGGCATACATCATTCCAGGTTCTTCTTGCTTTAATTGTCTCTGCTGAGAAATCTGAGGTGATTCTAATTGGTTTCCATTTATAGGTGATTGATCTTTTCTCCTTGACAGCTTTAAGGATCCTTTCCTTGGTCTGAGTTGATCCTGTGTGGATTATAATGTGACAGTGGGATGTCCTATTCTGGTCTGGTCTATTTGGGGTTCCAAAAGCTTTTTGTATCTGAATAGGCCTATCTTTTTGCATGTTTGAGAAGTTCTCTGCTAGGATCCTGTTAAAGAAATTTCCTAGACCATTAACTTCTGTCTTTAGGTGCTCTTCTACACCCATTATCCTCAGATTAGGCTTTCTGATGGTGTCTTCTTAATGTTGAGTAGATCTATCAAATTTCTTGGATTTGTCTTGGATAGTTGTATGTTTTCACTATAATATCTAGGCTGTCTTCAATCCTGGAGGTTCGATCTTCTGCATGGTCTAACCTACTGTCAAGACTTTCTACTTTGTTTTTTATTTCCTTTCCTTCTAATTGGTCAGCTTTGGTAGCTTCCAATTCTTTGTTGGAGCTTTGTTTTAGATCTTGTATGGACTTCTTTACTTCCTTAATTTGGTGTTCAGTGTTTATTCTCAAATCATTTAGTTGATTGGTCCTGGTTTCCTTAGACTCCCTTTCTTTCTGACAGGTTCATTAAGCATTCCCTTTGTGGCCTCTCTGAATTCCTTAAGCTGTCTGTTTATGGATTCCATGAATGCCTCTATTGATCATTGTCTATTCTCATCCCGCTCTCACAATTCCTGTATTACTCTTTGATTGGCTTCCTCTCGCTCATGAAATTCATGTATTTATCTTTGACTGTTCTCAGCCTGCTCACACAATTCCTGTATTAATCTTTGATTAGTTTTCTCATGCTCACAAACTACCTGTAGTAATCTTTAGTTATCCTCATCATGCTCATGAAGTTCCTGTATTAATCCTTGGTTAGCCCCGTCTTGCTCCTTATCACACTCACACTGAGTCCTTTGCAGGCTTTCAATCTTTTCATTCACCATGTTTACCAGTAGTGTTTGTAGAGCTTTTTGGGAATTCTCCTCTGGATTATTCATTAACTGTTCTGTCACCTGATTATCATGAATGGGAGTTGAGATACCTGGACTTGCCTTTTTTCTTGTGTTTCTCCGGTTTGTTCTGCCCATTTGGTATAAAAGTAACACCAATTTTGTGCTAACACTATTTTAAGCAAGCATCAGAGTCCTGTAGTTGCACAGTCAAAATGACTGCAGGTACAATCTAGTTCAACAGATACAATCTATTCAACAGCAAACAAGTCTGGATTAATGGGCTAAGGACATCAAGGAGGGATTCTGTATACCAGAAATTAATAGGTTTGGAAGAATTGTGGGGAAAAATAGGATTAGAGGGATGTAGAGAGATAAAAGAAAAGAGTGAATTTAACCAAGTCCTATTCTCAGAGAGGAAATGGATAGAACAGAATGAAAGGAGAGAGATAAAGAACCAAGAAAAATTGAAAAAACAAAAATTTGAATTAAAAAAAATGAAACACTTAAAAATTATGTAAGTATAAAGAAATACTGATAGAAGAAAAGGATAGGATGAGATGAGGAGATAAAAAGGAAAAATGAAAAAATAAAAAATAAAAATTTTAAAATGGAATATTAAAAAATTATATAGGTATAAAGAAATAATACTACTATTAAAGGAGTTAAGCCTAAGGGATTGTGAATTGAGTGATCAATTTCTGAATTTAATATGCACACAATGAAGAATAAGTTCTAATACTTGATGATGGGTATATATCTGGGGATTAGCAGTAAAGCAATTAAGTCACGCAAAATAACCCCAAACACACAACACACACACACACACAAAATAAAAATTATGAAAGAAATAAAATAGAATTTAAAAAAATCAGGTAGAGAAACCAGTTATTTGTGTGTTTTTTTTTGGGGGGGGGGAGAGGAGAGTAGATCTTGTATCTCCCCTGTGTCCATAACCAGTCTCTTGGTGGAGTTTCTGGTTTGCTTGTGGTGTTTGGTTTTCCTGTGGCTTGATTGGTTTCTTAAGTCAGTTTGTTTGAGCAGGCAGAAAAATGCTCTGCATTACCCAGGATTTTGTGATCTTCCTCCCTGGCTAGTTCAGTGGGAGGAAGATCTGCTTTGAGTATCACAAAAGAGGGAGATTGTTTCCTCTAACTTGGAGTTGCTGTGATGATGCTAGATTCTGGGTAGGGTTGAGTTCTAGCAGCAATCAATAGCTTTTCCCTGAGGGGCTAGCTCTTGAGACACTCACAGGGTCCAGCCTGGAGCCATTCTCAGGATTTGTGTTTACTGAGTTTCAATTGTTTGTCTTATACTCCTCCAGCTGCTGGGCTTGCTGCCTAGGCTGTAGTGGGAAGGGGCAGCTTCTGGTTCTGTTTACCCAGTGAAGAAAGTCACTCTTCTGGGTGCAGAGAGACCTCTGCCTGGGAGGGTTGACTTTCCCATGGGTGGAGCTGAGCCTGGAAGTTCAGGTCAGGTTCCTGTGACCTGGTGAATGGCTCCTATTGTTCAAGGTTTGAGTTGGAGCTAGCTGCTTGGCTGGGCCTTTGTCAGTGTCAAAGATGGAGTTCTTCACTGGTGGTCAGGAAAGGGTTTCCCCACCACTGTTTCGTGAGAAGGGGTGAGGACGTCTTGAGGTACTCACGTAAGCCTCTTGTTTCTGGGCCATCCCTGGCTTACAATTAGCAGGATGAAGATTTCTGCTTCTTGTCAGTTCTTGCTGGTGGTGAGTAGAATCCACTCACACACCGCATCTGGCGCCTTTGTCCCAGGCTCTCTCTGTTGATATGGTGGCTGCAGCAGCAGCTGCCCCACCACTACGGACACTGGCAAGTGCTCAGATCTGTCTCCTTGACCAAGCTGCCTGGATTTTTTCCTCTCTGGCCAAACTCTCTGTACTGTGATAGCACACTTGGTGTGATTCCCTAGCTTAGGACTGTTCACTGGAACACTAAAACTGCTTTCTATGTGAGAGCTTGTTTAGCCTCCAGCTTCTCCTCCACCATCTTCCTCTGGAGACTCTCTCAGATTTTCTTTTGGCTCTTTTATATTAGGCTCCTTAGCATACAGGGCTGAATTATCACTACCAAGTCACAACCAGATTTTCTCCCATTTGTTTGTACTTTAAAGACCTCTATCCCTTTCCCTTCTTTCTTCCCTCCCTCTCATCATTATTCCTGCTTATCTTTCCTCTCTTCCTTCTTTTCTTCCTCCTCCCTCCTTCCCTCCTTCCTTCCTTTCTTCTTTCCTTCCCTTCTTCCATTTCCCTCCTTCTCTCCCTTCTTCCCTCTTTCCTTCCCTTCCTCCTTCCTTTCCCTTCCTTCACTTCTTTTATAGCTCTCATTCTTTCCTTACTTCATATTTTAGTAATTGTTATTGTTTCTCTACTTACTATGAATCTCAGGAGGAAAGAAGTGATATATTCATCACCACAAAAATTCCATTTTCTGGGAATTCATTGCTTTGTGCACCTCCATTAAGGCCCTGGTTATAGGCAAGTAAGTCAGGGAAAAGTCCACCAGGGTGGACAAACACAATTAAATAAATACATAGCACATGCTGTTCTGATAGGAGAGAACTGCCATAGCAAGCAGGAGCTGCCTGGCATTCTTCTTCCATTAGTGGCACTATGATTACTCTGGGAACACCTCACTTACTCCGTCTCAAAAAGTTTGAAGTATTAATTAATGAGCAATTAGTTCGGCCTCATAAGTTATCACTAATAAAATGGGTATTGAAGCAGGAATCATGGCTAGTTTGAGTGTATTATTGCTATTCCAACAGACCTCTTCAATTCAACAATTAGGAAGCATGCAATGTAGTTTAATAGACATAATTTGATGATATTAAATTGTTCCTCTGGTGTAAGCCATTCATCTTTGTTAATATAGCTCAGGTCACATGAAATGGTTCTTTAGCAGGATGGAAGCGATCTGGTTTCTCTTTCCTGTTCTCTAGACTACCTTCATTGAAAAAAAAGTTTTTTGATGCCAATGTTGTCATTGGCTCAATAATATCAGATAAGCCGTATCACCTGGTCAGATTTGATGATTTGGTTAGCATATATGTCTTCATAGAACATAAAAACAATTTAAGGTTATCTGATTTGGGGAGGAGAAAGGGAAACACAGAAATGGTGGGACAAAGGATGAACTAAATCAGCAGTGGTACTCACTAGACACTATGTTGAAAAAGAACTATACAATCTGGCAGGTGAGGGAGTTCAGGAGGGGAAAAAAACTGGGAGAAAATGAAGGAGTGGGTGACACTGTTCAACAAGAAATATACTCAATACCTGACTCACATAACTGTAACCCCTCTGTACATCACCTTTCAATAAAAATAAATAAATTGCTTTTCAACTAAAAATAATAAATAAAAACAAGTTCTAGAGTAGAAATGTGATTTTTTGTTTCTCATGTCAATCCCCCTCTGCCTAAGAGTTACAGTTAACAAGTACTTTAACCTAATTACATTTGAAATTCAATTGCTGAAGTAAAAAAAATATAGAAGACCCTCATGTGGGATCCAATGTTTAAGTCATCACACTATGCAGTGGTTCTCCCTTTATTTAATGTATTACAGTGAACCGTTTCTTAACTTCTTTCAACCCTTGTCTTCCTTCTCATCACCACTTTCCAGCCTGATCCTCTCTTGCCTCACTTGCCACAGTCAACTTGAAGTCTGTGTCACACTTCTCTGTATTTCATTATCTTCAACTCCTAGTTTGATTGCTTATCATCCTTAGGAAGTAACTTCTCAGGGGAATTCTGATAGTTTAGCAGACATTTTTTTTCTATTTTTTATTATAAGGTACGTTAGTTTAGATAACTGTACAACTTGTTCTTCAAGAACTTAGTGTTACATTTATTCATTCATCCATTCATTCTTCTTTTTTTCTACTGTATATTGTTGACCAATTCAGCAAGAGTTTATGACATCCTAAATCCTAACCTTAAAAAGAGCAGCAGAGCAGCAGAGAAATTAAAACTGATTAAGGAAGAAGAAACATTTTGGGTTCCTCTTCTTGCTCTGCTGATAAGCTAGCTCTTATGTAACTATGGACAAGTTTCTAAGCCTTTCAAAACCTCACTTTACTTATCTATAAATTGAAGATAATTATACCTCCCAAGGTCGCTATTAAAATCAAATGGGGATAATTGATGTGCAAATGCTTTGAAAAATAAGAGTTCTATACGAAGCCAAGATTAGCAATGTAGTCATGCATGACAAACCCTAAAATGTTGGACTTTCCTCTGTAGGGATGTTTTTTTATAAAACTTTCTTAAGCTTCCATTTACCCTGTTAATTGGGTCAATGACTTTTAGTATCCAAAATCAAAGCCAACATCTGACTGCAGAAAGTGTAATTTACTTAGTCCTTAATGAACTAGGCCCTGAGAGGAGACTTGAGCTGGTACAGCTTTTTTCCAGGCTTTGTCTTTGTTTTAGGGATTTTAGAAAAAAAAACAAAACAAAACCTTTAAACAAGGTTAATTAGACCTTGGCTCCAACCACCCCAGTTCCTGGAATGGAAAGAATGCCTTTAGGTCCCCCTCCCTTTAACAACCTAACCCACCTTGATTGTTCTGTTAAGGACAGACCGATAAAACAGATAGGTTGTAGTCTGGCTCATACTGGCAACACCAGAGCTTACTGTAAGCTCCTCCTCACCCGTTGAATTTGTGAGTCATTTAAACCAAAAGTGATAGGCTGGTATAAACAGCCGTTATGTGAAAAACTGTAACCTCATTGGCCACCTGCGTGTGGTCTAGTATGACTGTGCAATCTTTTGGGTATGTGACAATCTCATTGGTCACCTGCATGACCAGGCTTGACCTCATGAATTTTGCCTTTAAAAACCAAAGTACGTGGCTGCTCGGGTCGCAGACTTAGCTCCCAAGCCTATACTGCGGCCCTGGCCGGTCAGTGTAGGAACCTTCTCAATAAAGTTGCTTTTTTATTAACAACTTCGATGCAGTGGGCTGTCACTCCAGACGATTAGGTGGGCTTGCCTGCCTGAGTAGGGGTCTTCCTACTACACATAACATGGCTAATAATGTCACTATCTTGGCCACCCAGTCTTGAAACATTAATTTTGGCTTGGATGGCAGTGTGTCAGGCTGGAGAGCATCGTGCTGGCTTATACTGTATTCCCGTTTATGTGTTTCCAAATACTATAAAGCAGGTGGCTTCAAACAATAACAATTTATGTTCCAACAGTTTTAAAGATTAAAAGTTTAGAATCTAGGTGATTCTAAACCTCCTTTTGGAGGGCCTAAGAGAATCTTTTTAAGACTATACCTCTTTCTTTACTTCTGATGTTTTCTAACAATCTTTGGTTTGTAGACACATGACTAATCTCTACCTCCAACTTCCCATGTTTGTAGTTACATTCTAATCTCCACCTCCAGTTTCTCCTCTGTAATTCTAATCTATCCACTGGGTCACCAGTCTAATTTACTGTAGCTATCTTCAACTTGATTATATCTTTAAAAGTTATATTTCCAAATGTCACATACCTAGAAACTGGGAAATATATTTTTATAGTATAATATTAGTCATTATACTCTGAAAAGGCCATCTTTACTCTTCAAAATATCTGGTTTGGATAATAACTTTGATAGTTACTTTAGGTCACATTGACTCCAAAGCTTCACCTTATCTCATATGCTTGCAGGGCCAAGAAGTAATGCTTTTCTTGCATTTTTGCTATGTAAATATGTACCCATTCCCAGAGACTTTTTTCTCATATTTCTTTATTTGTCAATATTTGACTTTATTAGACTACTCCTTCCTTCTAACCTACCAGTTATTGTCATTTATCTGCAGGTTTAACTTCCTGACTACCTCTTTTTTGCATACCAATTCCTCACTCTTAAGTTGAACTACAAGCCATTTACATGCTAAATCAGCCTCTTATCTGGCCTGCTAGCCCAGACAACCCATTATTTCAGTGAGATGGAAATAAGGCATTCTTTGAGTAGTATGTAAGTTGAAATATACTTATTTTTAATATTTTTCTCCTATGGTTAATGGAGGAGAAATGGAGATAATGTTCAAAATCATAAAACAGTTAGTAGCTTAAAAAAAAAAGACTGAAGTGCATACCAGGGTTTCTAATGCTTATCCTTCTGTACTGAGAGATTCTTTTGCAATTTTTTAATTAAGAAAAGACATAAGAAAAGAGACAATGAATTTTTCAGACATTTGCAAATTATTTGATAGGTGCAGATTGGAGTGCTTCTTGAGGTAAATGCCAGAATTTTGAATAAAGGGCACTCAGAATGTTCTTGATTCTACTCTCCTGTAATGACTTGGAATACCTTGCTTTGTGATCGTGCAACTCGGTGAGATCATGTGGGAGAAGATTATTCTGGAGTGTGAGTGGGTTTTTAGCCACAGACAGTGGGAGGCACATACGACGTTTGTCTGCTTTTTTTCCTTCTCCTAACTAAAATTGTAGTATTTCTGACAGACTTTAAACTCTCAGGGAGTAAATTCGAGTAGTTTCTAAACAGCCAAAAGTGGCCTGAATTCTGCTATATAAATGCCTAACAGATTACCAGAACATGAAGGTTGACTGCTCTAAAAATCTCCAGAAGAAAGATGGTGAATTTCTTCTATTTAGAACCTCAAACAGAATGCTGTTGAGAAAGCCAGAAAGCTATATATGAAACATATTTTTGAATGTATTAAAAATATAGAAGGACAAAAGGATCAGAGAGATATATTTTAGGAATAAGTTTAAGATGAGCTGGAGGATTATTATTATTATTATTATTATTATTATTATTATTATTATTATTATTATTGTCAGTTGTGGGGCTTGAACTCAGGGTCTGGGGGCTGTCCCTGAACTCTTTTACTCAAGACTATAGCTCTACCACTTTGAGCCATGGTGCAACTTCCAGTTTTCTGGTGGTTAATTAGAAAGAAGAGTCTTACAGGGATTTTTCATCCTGGGCTGGTTTTGAATTGTGATCCTCAGATCTCAGCTTCCTGAGTAGCTAGGATTACAGGCATGAGCCACTATTGTTTGGTGGGCTAGAGGATTTTTCAAAAGTTAGAGGTTAGTGTTGGCAATTGGAGCAAAGTAATACAACTATTTCAAGCTTCAAATGACTGAGAACTAGAGGATTGTAATGTATCTGGGGTGATTTTCTGTTGGCTCTGGCTAAATCATGTGGAACAAGGAGATTGTCCTCTTCTTCTCCTTCTCATCCTCCTTCTTTTTCCTCCTCCTCCTCCTCCTCCTCCTCCTCCTCCTCCTCCTCCTCCTCCTCCTCCTCCTCCTCCTCCTCCTCCTCCTCTTCTTCTTCTTCTTCTTCTTCTTCTTCTTCTTCTTCTTCTTCTTCTTCTTCTTCTTCTCTTCTTCCTTTTCTTCTTCCTTTCCTTCTGTCAGTCATGGAGCTTGAACTCTGGACCTGAGCACTGTCCCTCAGCTCTTCAGCTCAAAGTGAGCGCTTTACCACTTGAGCCATAGCACCACTTCCAGTTTTCTGAGTGATTTATTGGAGATAAGAATCCTATGGAGTTTCCTGCCTGGGCTGGTTTTGAACTGTGATCCTCAGATCTCAGCCTCCTGAGTAGATAGGATTATAGGCATGATCCACCAATGCCCTATTTGTCTTCTTTTTGAAAGAGGAAGACGAGGAGAAGGAGAGAGTTCTGGCATAGCCAAAAGAAAATGCCAAAGAATGACTTCTCTAATGAAGACATTAAAGGCGGTTGTACTAGTCTATTTTCTGTTACTATCACAATATGGCAGGATGGGTAAGTGACAGGAAAGAGACGTATATGGTCTATAGTTTTGGTCCAAGGTCAAAGGGCTATATCTGGTGATGGTTTTCTTGTTAGCAAAATATCAAGTTAGGAAGGTACATCATATGGCAAAAGACAGGAGAAAAATAGAGAGGGAGAGAGGGAGAGAGAGGGAGGGAGGAAGAAAGAAAGATTTCATTCTTAAGCTCACTAGGAATAAATCATGAAGGCTCCATTCTGATTATATTACTAGCCCTGAAAGTCTCCTAGAAACCCTAAAAACCATAGCAGGATTATGTCTCTACACTCTTATTACCTCACTACTTTCAATACATGAATCCTTTTAGGACACTGAATTATAGCACAGGTGAAGGCTAAATCAATTAAATCTGGAAGGCCCAAATCACTTTTCCAAGCCATCACTTTTCTAGTATACTTCAAAGGTAGTAGAAAAATCCCTGTCTTGGTAGGCTCTAGAATGAATAGATGGACTTGGCATGCATAAAATATCAAATTGTAGCAATCAGACATAATAAAACAATACCAATTATGTTCATAAATAGAATTCTTCAAGGAAATACACGGTAGACAGGATAAGCCCATTTCTTCCATCTGTCTTTCTTCTTTTATTATTTAACACTTCTAGATTGGAGCTGGTCCATTCAGGTGGTGCAAGCCCATCCTCACTTGACTAGAATAACCAGCCACAAAGCCTAGGAGGAGGCAGTCATTATAATGCTGTTATTGTTAACCAGAAAGATCTCACTGTGATTGACAATGTCTTGCAAGATTCCTCATTGGAATCTTGTCTCCTTCCTGCTTCTCATCCTTCTCTGTCTATGTCTGATGACCATTAGAACACAGGATGTTCAGAGGTGGGAATACTAAAGTAGATCTTAAAAGAGGAACAGAGGAGACCTAAAGGCAGTGAGTAGGTGTACACTTGGATTCCTAGGAGACCTCCTTGCTGTGGACAGAGCTAAGGCAGCAATTAGCTTCAGTTTTTCTGCAGAGACATTGGCTTTCCAGGGAAAGTTTCCATCAGCTCTAGTATGTTCATGGGAACCCTGTCCTCCTCAAATCAATTCCTATTGCTCCATGGTGAGGTGCTACAGTTAGTTCTTGGAGAGAACCTAGAAATCTAGACCTTCTCTTATCTCACTGCAAAGAGAACCTCAGTGTGTTTGGTAAGACAAACTAGGGCAGCCTCAGTGGGAAGATTTGGCCTTGTTATTTCCTTGAAGCCACCATTTAACCCAGAATATACCAAAGGTACTAAAACAGGGTTTGTGGTGCCACTGCTGATCCTCTGCCAAATTGGATTTCAGTAGGTGTAATCAAAACAAAGAGCTAGAACAAGCGGGCTGAGCAGTGGCACTTCCCCTTGACCTATGACATAGCTGCCCTAAAATGGTTATTTCTGACAACTGTTAAGAAGCAAAAGCTCTCAATGTTATGACTCAGGTAGCATTTAATATTGCACTTGCTCTGTATCTGAAGATTTAAATATTTCTTTTTTCATGTTTGTTTTCAAATATCTGTGAAACATGAAACATTGCACTTTTAGAGATCACTTAAAAACTGATTTTTTTGTATTAAACTGTACCTTTTCTTTCATGAAGTGATGTTTATAATTAATGTCTTCAGCAGTTTGCATTTACTTTAGGTAAAATAAAAAAGTTTCTGTGCTTCCTCTTCCCCTCCTCAAACCAGATAAACTTATGTACAAGACAAAGGGTACATAAATCAAAAACAGCAAAAAAAATATGGAACACTTCATGAATTTGCATATCATAATGGTGGGAAAAAGGGTGAACCAATTCAGCAGTGAAATCCACTAGACATGTTGGAAAGGAACTATACAATTTAGTGGGGGGGAATCAGGGGCAGAAAAACTGGAGGTAATGAGGGAAGGTGTGACACTGTTCAAAAGGAATTGTACTCATTACCTGACCTGCGTAACTGTAACCCCTCTATACATCACCTTTACAATAATATATATATATATATATATATGTATTTTAAAAAATCAGAAAAATATTGAGGCTTAAATATATACAGGTAACATTATGTCCAAATTATAAATAATGTAAAAACATGAAGTGGCATACTTAAAGAAACATTTTTTCTTGTGAATTAAAGTATGTTCATATTACAAAATGTTTATGATTATATATTAGTCCTCAATTTAAAAACTCTATATATGTCTATGTATCTATGTATTTATCATCTATCATTTTAATCATCTATCTATACTTATAATCTAGCTCTATCATCTATCTAGGACCATGAAACAAATATTTAAAAATCTCTTACAATGATTTTCACTTCATTATTTTTTCTATTAAATACTGAGTATGTACTTATATGTGGACTTTCAAAGACAGCTTCATCCAAAAGAAACACAATTTGAGCCAACCATGTAATTCTAAAATTCCCAGAAGCCACAATAAAAGAAGGTAAGAAGTAATGTGTGCAATTTTAACCTATATTCAGTTTAGCACATCATATATTCAGCAGGTATAATCAAAACAGAGAACTAGAACATACTAGCTGAGCAGTGGTAAAATATTATTATTCAAAATATTATCATTAAATCTTATAAAAAGTATAAGAGAATTATTAATGGAACTTTTTTCAGACTTTGGTATTGAAATCCATTTTATGTTTGACATTTGCACAATACCTCCATTCGAACTAGCCATGCTCCAAGTGTTCAAAGAGCCCCACATGGCTTATAGTTATTGTACTGAGCTGTACAGTTCCAAGAAGTTACAAGGTCCAACAATGCATTGTCTTTAGCTCACAGAGAATGCATAAATCACCAGGAGACATAGATATACATTACTGCTATTCAAGGAAATAAGGGAAGGCTGTATACAAAAATAAGGGCTACACTTTGCCCTGCAAAATAACTGTATCTTGGGGGATTTGTGGGAGGTTTTATGGAGATGAGGAGCACTTGGGGTTGATGTTGAAAGATGAGGTGTGAATCCAAAATGGAGCTGCCTCCTCAGCTCCCCAGTGGGTAAGGCTGTGGTAGTTAAAATGCATCCTTGATTTGTCCCTTTCCATTCTCATTTTGCCTTTCCAGAGAGCACTATCTAAACAAAATGCCTTCACTGGAATCTCAGGATTGGCTTCAGTAGGAACTATGCTATCCCAAGTTCATCAGGGTTATATATTTTAGGATACAGAGTAATAATTCATTGAATCTAAAACTCAGGGGTCATTGGTTACGATCCTAGTGCATGAATGGCAATCCAAGACAACTGAATTAACATTTTTTAAATGCCTTAATACACTTTGATTCCATGAAAACATGTTGCTGAAACATCTGTTTGGTTGATTCTACTTCAGTCTAACAATCAGTCTGCTCAGCCAGCAGCACATTTGCTGGAGTAAACTGCACAGCCAGGAAACCATGAAAACTTTCCACATCTCAGTTGCCTACTTGAGTGTTGCTGGGACACATCTGCCATACCAGCCACCTCCATAATAAATGGAAATAATCACCGCATTGCTTTCCCTAGGCCATGATGAGGACCATTCTTAAATATTGTTGTCAGGCACACGGATTTTATGGAATCACTATGCCACTGTGAACTAACAAACATGGAAAGCTCCACTTAAAGGTACACCAAGGAAAGAGATTGATACATATTAATGCTGAATATTAATTAGAATTATTTTTCTTTCATACATCACTGGTTAAACATGCCTCTCATTCAATATACTTCCTTGGTTGTTCAGCTTTATTCTGAGCACCAATAGTTCCCAGTTACGGTTTTGCTTTTGAAATTCTGGAAATACAGAAATGAAAAAAAAAACAACAAACCTAAGCCTAGGATGACTAATATTGTGGATGGCAAATATGACACAGATCCTTTCTTACATGCATTTCTTTGCAGGAATGGTATTTTTCCCATTATAGAAGGCTGCTTCCTTGACTCTGAATTTGCCTGTGAGACTTGCTTCACCATTTGGAATGAGTTCATACCTAACATAAGCAGAAGGTGGAAGTGGGTATATACTTTGGAGCTTTCTATCTCTTCCATCTCCACCAGTTCCATGAACACCATATGGAGCAGAACCTGTCACTTTGTCACTCTGGGTAAAGTCAGTCCTACTTGGCCAACAGTAAACCATCCCTATACAATGTAGAGCCCAGCTAAGCGAAGAGCCATAAGCCCAGCACAAATTCCCAATCTCAGACTCATGGGCTAAACCTATGCTCATTGTTTTAAGTGACAAATTCAAGGAGCTACGTTAGAAAAGTGCTATTATAGTACTAGATAGCTATATCTTGAGTGTGGCTAAATCCACCAAATATTTCCCATACTTCCCCCATCCCACTCCATAAGAGTTCTCTTCTCATTTCATTTTTAAAAAAAATTTCTATTCTCTTGACTTCTCTTTCTATCCTACTGGGAGCCAGACCCTCTCTCTGCCATTAGCCAAATATGGAAGCAAATGTTTCAATCACCTAACCCCTCAGTAACTTTTCAGCTCCTTTTCACCCTTTATATCTAGAGTTCATTATGACATTGCTAGCAGCAACAGAAGTATTTTATTACTCAGACAGACAGTTTAAAATAAAAATCTCTCTGACATTCTCCAAGCCAGTGTGGGAGCTGGAGAAACACATGGTGGGTGGGAAGACACCAATTGGCAGAGACATTTTAAATATTTTTTTCCACACAAAGAGATGCGTGTATAGTTTTTGTACCACTTGACCTTTGAATTTGGATTGCAATAGCTAATTTTTCTCCAAAGCCTTTTAATAATGTATTCAGAAGACTTCTTTCTTTCCATGAGCAGGCTGATGAAGCCCCATGGAATGGGCTTCATAGTTCTGTACTGTAGGGTCCCTTTGGAAACACCACTCATGCTTTTACACATTAGGATATTCTACTTGCCACTTTCAATTTGCTCCATCAAAGCTCAAGGGTTCCCCCCCCCCCCAAATATCGTAAATCAGTGAAACTTTTGCTGGGGAAGTGGAGAAAGAAGTCATATCACTTGCAAAAATTCCATCCAAGCCTTCTTTTACATTTTCTGGTCTATATCCATATTCCTCCATATGTGTTTGTCCCAGGGAGAGGGGATCTTATTAGCAAAGGCAAAATACAAACTAAAGTTCCAGCCAGATGCCGGTGATGCCTATAATCGTGGCTACTCAGGCGGCTAGATCTAAGGATCAGGGTTCAAAGCCTGGGGAGGAAAAGCCCATGAGACTCTTATCTCCAGTTAACCACAAAAGCTACAAATGGAGTTATGTCTTATGTGGAAGAGTGCTAGCCTTGAGCAAAAAGCTCAGGGACAGCACCCAGGCCCTGAGTTCAAGCCCCAGGACACACACACACACACACACACACACACACACACACACACACACACACACACACACACACACACACAACCAGTATTCACAAGGAAATAGCATGTGAATTTGGAAAAAGTTATCTCTGTACTTCTGCTCAATGCTTCATAGTCTTGAGGTCTCCGGCAAATCTAGCATGTCTTCCTGATCTCAGTTTGGGGAGGGAGGGAACTCTTGAACACTAGTGAACACCAGCATGAACTGAAGGGAGCCTGAAAACTAATCCAGAGACAAGAAACTCCTTTCTGGGGGGTTTCCTCAACATTGAAGTCAATGATACCATTGAGGAGGGTTGAAATAGCAAAGGAAAAGAAACATATATATGGCCACTTAATTTCCAACATTTATTTCCAAGCAGGCCTGGGGCACACTCAGAAATCCAGATGGAGTTTGCTTCACAGATCATTGGAAGGTCTGCAATATTAGGTAGAAAAAGAAACAGTGAAAAATATGATTTCTGGTTCTAAGGTAAACCATGAATTGTATGTGATTAAAGATTCTCCAGAGTAGGAATTCAACTTTTATCCAAGTGAATTTAGTACTAAATGGTTATTAAAAAAAAACATAGCCAGGTGCCAGTGGCTCAGGCTTGTAATCCTAGCTACTAAGAAGGCTAAGATCTGAGGATCACAGCCCAAAACCTGTCTCCTTTCCAGGGAAACTGTAATCTCCAATTAACCAGCAAAAAGCTGGAAACAGAACTGTGACTCAAGTGGTAGAGCACCAGCCTTGTGCCAAAAAAGTTAAGGGATAGCACCCAGGCCCCGTGTTCAAGCCTTAGATCTTGCTCACTTACACACACACACACACACACACACACACACACACACACACACACACACACACACACACGTTAACTTGCTTTCATTTAATTGAAAATACTTGGTATTATGCAAAAAGAAAGCAACTCTGGTCTATAAGATAGTGTAGGCTCAATTGGACACTGTGGTCCATTCACTTCAGCTTGTAATTTTGATTCTGGGGCCAAATAATAAAATGGAAATAAAGGGGAAACATTCCAAAATGAGTCATAAGACTCACCAGGGTCTGAAAAAAAAGATTAAAAAAAAAAAAACTTTTGGATCACGTCAGTATATACATAAGTTAATGAATCGTAATTAGTACTCCTTTCCAGAGTGCTAACAGATGGTGCTTGGCTGGAGAAAGTGCCATTTATTCATCGGTGGGAATCACTTGGACACGAAGATAGTGGCAGGAACCAGCAGCACTTGGACAATTGTTCCCACACTTCTACACCCAGGCCCATGGCTTCTCCATGGACATCCACCCCAGCTCTACACAATGCAAACATCGGATTAGATGGAAATAAGCTGTACAGGAGGATTGTTGCAAAGAAATGATCCTATCCCGACTCAAAGGGAAAGAATTGTTAGAGCAGCTATGCTGAGTTTGCTTCTTGGGGGTAGAAAGGAGGGGGGGGGTGGAGAGGGAGAGAGAGAGAGGAATCATCTTTGCTTACACTGGACTCATTTGCATGAGACAGGGATGGATACTGTTGAGAATCAAGAAAGAGAAAGGAAATCAGAACTTGCAGCCATGGTAACTGACTTGGTTGGTCCAGATGGGCTTCAGACAACCTTTCTAGCAGATGCTGTAGCTGCTCTGTCCACATTCCCTTGACCCCATTTCCATTTCTTTACTTCTCCGTTTTTGTTCATTTTTTTCTTTTCTTTAATGGCTTTGAGGTTAACCCTCCTTGGAGGCTCATCTTTACAGCAATGGATTCACTTTGCTCATGTCATTTCAGGTGCCTTTGAAATTAAGATCATTTGGGATTGAAATCATTAATGACCCTCTGTAAGAGTCATTAGCAAAGGCTGATGAATATAGAAATAGCAAAGTTATTCACCTCCACTCAGGGCAACCTCTGACATGCAACTTGTACCCCAGAGCTTCTTAAGGCTGAGGTCGAGACCTTGCATCTCAGTTTTCTCCTCTTCTACTGTATTTATTTTCCAATCCTCCAGTGGTTCCTGCTCAGAGAACTTCTCTAAAAAAGTTCTGACAAATTCTTCATTAGATCAGGTCTTAGGAACCAAATCCAAGATACTATCCAATGGATATTATCTATCTATCTATCTATCTATCTATCTATCTATCTATCTATCTATCTATCTATCTATCTATCTATCTATCTATCCGTCTGTCTGTCTGTCTGTCTGTATGTAGTATGTATGTCCGTCTGTCCGTCTGTCTGTCTGTCCATCCATCTGTAAGTCTATCCATCCATCCATTTACCCATCCATCTATCCAAACATCTACAATTTCTTGACTATAAACTAGTCTTTAATATAAGCTGTGTCACAGCACCCAAACATTTTGGAAAATGTAGATGGAACAGTATTCTGAACTCTATTTTATCTGGGGGGAAAATGAGTGGTTTGAAAGTGAACCCCATATTTCAGTGACAAGAATACAAAGTGAGGATTTTGTTTTGTTTTGTTTTGGTTTTTTACTTTTAAGAACCACATTTAAGGAAAGTCTATGCAAAACTCTAATGGTATAATTATTTTGAAAAAAAAAACGAGGACAAAGCCCAACAAAATAAACACCAGGAAAGGGGTCCATGCAAAAGTGGAGATGGGGCCAAGGGGAGAAGGTGGAGAAGAAGAGGAGAATGTAGTCAAGAATTCATTGTATATACCACAAAATTAAGAAAGTAAGGAAAGGGGTGTGTTGAAGGGGAGTAAGAATGTTTAAGGGGTGACATTGATCATGGTATTCATAAACTGCTTTGTTAGATGTCACCTCCTTGATACAACTACTTTAAGATAATAAATTTTTAAAGAGTGATATTTATTGTATATGAATTATATTTCTAAATACATGAATTCATAAATGAGGCAAAGCTGCAGAAAATGAACAAACCCCCAAAGATATAAGACATTTGGGGAACAATTAGGGGAATTTGAATATAGATTTGTTCATATTCCTAAGTATAAGGAAATTATATAGATCTAATAACAGTATTATGTTGGTAACACAATACCTATTTTTAGGGAAAACATGCAGACATATTTAGGAATAAAATATGATCCCTATAGATTGTTCTCAGATAGTTCAGCAGAAACATAAATTTAAAATAAATAAAAATAAAAGTCTATAAATAGAAATAGAACTTGACTACTAATCATATTTGGCCTTGAGTGCCAGGTACTAGAGCCATTCTGAAAATGAAATCAATGAATGAAAGTGCGGGCCCATCTGATGAGCTAGTAAGGTGCTGTATGAATCTAAGCGATCTAAAAACACTTCATGCAAGAAAACAAAAGTGTTTGACAGAAGAAAATAAGGAGCTCACAAGCTGACCCAAGTAAATGTAGCAATTACTTATATTTAAAGATGGAATTAAACATTACTGAAGAAATGACCAATTAGATAATAAACTGTCGTGGGTCAAATGGTGAGCTGTTCATAAAAATTTAAATGTGGATCTTTTATTTCTTATTCTAAAAAAACATCATGGAGACTATAATTTGTTGTCACTGTTGTTGGTGGACATGGGGCTTGAACTCAGAGTCTGGGCTCTGTTCTTGAGCTCTTTTGTTCAAGGCTGGTACTCTCCCACTTTGAGCCACAGTGCCACTTCCAGTTTTCTAGTGGCTAACTGGAGATAAGAGACTTACAGATTTTTCTGCCTGGGCTGGTTTTGAACTGTGATCCTTAGATCTCAGCTTCCTGAGTAGCTAGGATTACAGGTATAAGCCAGCAACACCTGGCTAGAAAATCTTCTAAAACAACAAAACTGTCAAAGTTGTCTATCTATGATAAAGAGACATCTTTTTTTTAAATATTTTATTTTATTTTATTTGAGAACATACTGTACAGAGGGGTTACAATTACATGGGCAGGATAATGCATAAATTTCTTACCAAGCATTGCAGCCTCCTCCTTTGTTTACCCTTCACCTCCCTTCCCAGCCTCCCCCCTCCCTCCCACCCAATCATACCCCCCTCCCCCCCCCCACACCGACATTGTAAAGCTGGTTTTGACATGACATTTTGTACTTCTCATTGTTGCAATGAGAAGGATTCAGGTCCACCTGAATCCTTAAACGACTTGTTTGTCCCCATCTCCTCCACATGTTATACTGACATCAAATATAGTGAAAGCGGGGGTTACACTTTTGGGGAGGGACATACAAAGCAACAAAGAAATAATCTTATAAATGCCTTAGAAACACATGCATGAAAGAAACGGAAACATTAAAATACATATTTAAGGGTTCGTTTTCCTAACATCACATTATCTGACCTTTTCCGCTTGACTCATACCTATACTAGATATTGCAAATAAGGGAAACCATGGGACCTATGTTTCTTTGGGCCTGGCTTACTTCACTTAATATAATTTATAAAGAGACATCTTATGGGGCTGGGAAGGTGGCTCAGTGGTAGAGTGCTTGCCTTGCATGCATGAGGCCCTGGGTTCAATTCCTCAGCACCACATAAGCAGAAAAAAGCTGGAAGTGGCGCTGTGGCTCAAGTGGTAGAGCACTAGCCTTGAGCTGAAGAGCTGAGGGACAGTGCCCCACTGTTCGGGCCCCACGACTGGCAAAAAAAAAAAAAGAGACATCTTATATTGCTTTTCTTCCCACAAGTGCTCGACCACTTGAACAACATTCCCTGCTTTTTTTCTTTAGTTATTTTTCAGATAAAGCTTTGTAGTTCCCCCCCCCCGCCCCCCCCGGAAGCAATCTTGGACTATGAACCTCCTAAGTAAGCCGCCTGAATAGTTGGGATTATACATACAAACCATCATTAATCTCAGTTTATTAATTGAGATGTGGAGTCTCCCTGACTTCCTGCCCAGGCTGGCTTTGACTGAACATCTCTGCATCTTGGAAGCTAAGATCATAGCCATGATGCACTAATCCCGATGTGATCACGTGTGTTTCTAAACAGCAGAAAATTGACATGTAAGAAATAACTATGTATTTGATGTATCATTAGTGGCAATTGGAACCATGATTGCTTTCTGGAGAAAAAAAAAGAATAGGGCTTTCCAAAACTGAATTGAAGGAAGTTCCTGTCACCACTGTTCAGGAAGTGGGAGAAGGGTCTGTCTTAGGGCTGGCTGTAGGAAGGGACATCATGGAACACAGATATTCCAGGTATAAGTTGAGGTTAGACTGGTTCTTTGAGCAAGTGAGAAGTACTTTCCAAGACAAGAACAAGAAGCTGATGCCAGCATCTTTGAGGGACATCCTGGAGCCCAGACAATTAAATAAGTGATATTGGTAGCTTCAGAATAACTCTGCATGCAAGTGGACCCTGAGAATAACATGAATGTCAACATGAAAGAAGGACACTACACAGGATTGTTTGTGGGAACCATCTGCAGCTTTCTGAAATGCACAATATCCTAGTCCCGCTAATCATCCAGGTGTCCTCAAGTGGAAGCCCACGTCGAGAGCCTTAGGTTTGAAAGTGGAAATGAAATTCATCTGGTCTATGTGGTTTGGGGATAAGTGCAATGCTAAGGAGGGTTTTACACATTCCAGACAAGCTTTCATGCCTTTCTGAGCAGGTGCTGCTGAAGGGTTGGGGAGCAAAGAGCCCAGAGAATTTGTTCTTATCTCCAGATGTAATAAGCTACATATTCCTGCTTGTTTGTGGCCCTCACCACTAGCTTTTCCTGAGACTCAGCTCTGTCTCTCCAGCACACGGAAGTCTGGACTCTCCTCCTGTTCAGCTGAAGGCTGACCCTCACACATCCTGAACCGGGTGAATGTCCCCACTAAAACCAAAGGCTACCTTTGGACAGCACAGGAAACAAACCTGGAGAAGTCTTTAAGAGGTTTCTTTCTTTGTCCTTTGCTTCATTTAACCTTGTTCTCTGTAAGTGGAAGAGACAGGGACAAGGTTTCAACTTTTATCACAAATGTGAATGTTGGTGCAAATGCTTTGGAAGAAGAATAATGGTAGTTAAAGCGTCCCCGGCCCTGCTCTACTTGCTGAGAGCATTGCGTGGGGACCATTTCAGCAACAACACTCGGCGGGCAGCGCTCCCTCCTAGGACCTTCCAGCTGCTGCAGCCAAGAAGGGTGTGAGCCTGAACTGCTCTGGGGACTTGAAAAACAGTAATAGCAGCTCAGGAAGTCTCAGGATACCTCGCTAGTGTCTGGGAGTGAGATGGTTATGGAGAAGGAGGGCCAGGGATGAGCTGTGATTCTTCTGTATAAAATAGCGCTGTGTGTGGGGGAGGAAGGGGGGGGGCTTGAACTCTGGGCCTGGGCACTTTCTCTTAGCTTTTTCACTCAAGGCTGGAGCTCTGCCATTTGAGTCACAACTCCACTTCCAGCTTTTTTGGTGGTTAATTGGAGGTAAGAGTCTCATGAGCTTTCCTGTCTGGGTTGGCTTCAAACCCCATCCTCAGATCTCAGCTTCCTGAGTATCTGCAATTGCAGAAGTGAGCCACCAGCATCTGGCTTAAAATAGCCTTAATACTGCAGTCCTGATGCCCCTTTCCAACTGCACTCACTTCCCTCCCTCACACGTGGATGCCTACATGAAGTATATGCATATGGTTATATCTAGTAAAGCTAAAGATTAGCATATCCCCAGACTCAGCAGTTTTATTTTTAGGCAGTGCAATTTTGCACCTTCTAAAGATGTGCATAGCTAACATAGTACTCTCATGTACTCTTCTGCAACATGATTTTTTTCCCCTCACTGCATGATGTTTGTAAGATTTATCCACATTGTTATGCAAAGCTTTGGTATGTGTAGCTTCAGTGCTGGGTTGTATTCTGTGATATAAATGTGTTACGGTTGATTATCCACATTCATATTGATAAATTATGCTATTCCCAAATGTGTACATTGTAACATTCTTTTCTGAACATTTTGTATGCAGCCATCTCTTGGTATCCATGGAAGATTGGTTCCAGCAGCCCCCACAGATACCAAAATCTGAAAATATTCAACCCCTTATGTAAAAAGCATGGTATTTGCATATAGCCTACACACATTCTCCTGAGCACTTGAGATAATCTCCAGATTACTTATAATACCTTATGTAATATAGATATTATAAATAAGCACTGTCATCTTGTATCATTTTGGAAAGAATAACAAGAAAAATGCCTATGTACAGCACAGAAATTACTTTTTCTTTATGCTTTTGATCTATTCTATGCGCAGCCGGATCAGCAAACACAGAATTCACAGAAGGTCAACTGTGTATGGTCTTGATCATATGTTTCCCTAGATGTGTTTCTGGAAATGGAAATGCTGGATCAGAGCACTTCAACCCTGCCAATTGTTTCCCAAGAAGCTGGTGTCAACTTACTCTCCAATAGCAGTGAGTGTGTCATCTCCGGCTGGTAGCCTCAGAGTTTTCCCTTTAGCCAAGGGACAGTTGAGAAATGTTATCACACTGTTTATTTTTGGTTCTTAGTACAACTTACATGTCTTTTCATATACTTCCTATTCTCTCTTCTCTAAATTTTCCTTTCATATGTTTTGTCCCTTTGTCCAGTGATTGTTTTGTCTTATTGATTTGTACTCTGGACAGTGGTTTTCTTCCTTAGAGGAGAAATACAACATAGAAAGACATACTGTTCAGCTGAATTTGGCTTGATTTATCACTTAATGAGATTACTGACAAACAGAAATTATAGATTCTGATGCATCTTTGTTTTCTTTACGGTTTGCGTTTTTTGTTCATAATATACATGAGCTTAATTTTATTAGATTTTTAATGCTGGCATATGTAATAAAAGGTATTGGTCATTTTAAGTGTATAGTTCAGTGGCATTAAATTGTACTTAATTTTGTAATCACACTGTTGTAGAATCATTATCATAATTAGTTTCTATAATTCTTTTTAGCTTGCAAAACAGAAAACAGAAAATCCTTAACTCTATATTTCCCTCTTTCAAACGCTGTGTCCAATCTACCTTTTTTCTCTATGAAATTGATTACTTCAGATACATTAGATTGTATTTGTCCTTTTGACACTAGCATATTTCAGAGTACAACTGTACTCAAGATTTGTCCATGTTATAGAATGTATCAGAATCTCCTTCCTCTTTAAAGCGGAATAGTATTTCATAGTGTATATATATAATTTGTTGTTTATCTGTTCACCTGTCAATAGACACTTGGATTGTTCCTACCTTTTAATTGTTGTGATTACTACTATAAACATGGGCATGCAAATATCTGGGTCCATACTTTCTGGTTTTTAGTATATAGACAGATGTGAAGTTGGTAGATCATACAGACAATACTATTAGATAGAGGAATTGTACAGTTTTTGATCATAGCTTGTTGTAAGGTAAATTATCAGAGAAACTGCATTTTGAGAGGTTGAATCTTGGAGTCTTTATTACAGCATTAACAGGCTGCAGAACGTCCACTGTAACAAAAGCCTGCAGCCTGCAAATACACACTTAACATAGCTAGGAAACAGGCCAGAGAGGAAAGAAAGAACAAACACAATACCAACAAACCAATTCAGCATTGATAGAGAGCTGAATTGGGATGGCATGATGACCAGAGATGAGCCAGGAGGCAGGACACAGAATGAGAACACGGAGACGGAGGCATGGTAATGGCATGTATGTGCATCTGGATCTAAATAGGGTCCCAGCAGGGAGCAGGGTCACAGGAAATTCCTGGTCCCAGGTACTGGACTGACAGGCTTAGTAACCTATCAGTGAAGTGCCCACCTCTGCCTCCAGGGATCTAGACATGCCCATCACCTGGGAGGTGGGGGTGTTTCTTTCCCCCAGCATGAAGACAAGATGCCAGACCTTACCTTCCACCCTGTAGCCAATATGACTCTAGCCAGACCTGACCTCCCTACTTCAGCTGTGCTATTTTATATCTTAGCCACAATGAAGAAGTCTTCCATCCTCTCCATATTCTCATTCATGCATCTAATCTTCGGACTTTCGGGTGAGTGTGGGATGGTGGCTCATTGAGATTTTTGACTTGCACTTGCCTTATGACTAGGGATGGTGAATTCTTGTTTATATGTTCTTTGACCATTTGCATATCTTCTTGGGAGAAATACCTGTTCAAGTCTCTTAACCACCTTTTTTGTTGTTGTTGTATTAATATAGTCTAGACTTTAATCTCTTACCAGATGCATGGCTTGCAACTATTTTTCTCTTTTCTTAGTTTACCTTTTCCTTCTCTTGATGGTGTCCTTTGATGTGAAAAGGCTATCTAAAATTTAATTACCTATTTATAAAAATTTACATAATTATTTTGTCTGTGCTTTTGGTGCCACACCTAAAATATAATTGACAAACAGAATGTCTGATGCTTTTCTCTTCTTACAGAGGAGATAGGGACAATATTACCCTGATTAGTGTACGAGAGCTTTGAAAGCAAAACACGAGACCACGTGGCTCTGACAGCAGCCATGTATTTTCTCAAGTCCCTGGAATCTGGAAGTTCAAGATCCAAGGGTCTTACCCCTTGGTTTGCAGATGGCTGCCTTCTCACTATGTCCTTCTATGACATCTTTCCCTTTCTACCTTTCTCTCTGTCTCTCTCCTTCTGTGTGTACTTGTATGATTGTGAACTTCTAGGATCTCTTTCCTCTCAATAGTGTACCCTTGCTATCAGATTAGAGTCTCAACTCCTATGACTTCATTTGACTGTTAATTGTCTTCTAAAGGCTTTATGTCCAAATACAGTCACAAGTAGGATGTGAAACTATGAAAGCCAAGAGGATATATTTTAATTAGTAACACTGTCACTATCACCATGACTAAGTATGTAGCTGAGAGTCCAAAACAGTGAGCTGAGTACTTAAGGCAGACTAAAAAGCTTTTGTCATTTTTCAGTGTTTGAAAGTCAAGAACTGTGTGCATTAGCCACCTGGCCTCTTGGAAACTTAGTGTCTTCTGCTGTAAGAAGTGATAAGAACCATGCCTTATTTCAGGTTCTTTTCTATTGGGGAAGGTAGAGATATGAATTAAATCGAATGCTGCATTTAAAGAGTTAAGCACTTGGCTTGGCACAAAAGAATCACGAAATAAGTGATGGTCATGATAGTCCCTGAGATAGAGTACATTTATAATAAGTAAGAAATCTGAGGTAAGAGGTAAAATTATATGTAATGAAAATAATGGGGACAGAACAGTGTGAAACTTTAAGCACACAGTTCATCCATTTGCCAGAAATGAGCATAGCTTACTTCATGTTAAATAGCCTAGAACAAAAACAGTGAAAGCAACTGTCCCCTCTGTTCCATTAAGTCCCCCCTTTGCTGTTCAGTAGAGCAAAGTACATTCATCTTGCATGGACACAAAGAGCCCTCTCTGATGTAAACACATTATGAGTCACACTCTTGGCCTTGTCTCTGTGGCAGGTCCTGTTGGAGGTACTTGACATGTGTTAACTGCTTTAATTCTCATGACAGTTACATGAAGCAGGTACAACTAACATTTGCATTTTACAAATCAGGAAACTAATGAGCAGAGTAGTGAGCAAATTGCCTAAGACCACCCAGCTATGAGTGAGCCAACCATTATAAACAAGACAGCTTGCTGTGGCCACAAGCACTGCATTTCTCTCCTGGAAGCCACAGCAGGGCCAGCAGGCCTTTTCAGCCACATTCCTAGCATCCGCTGGAGGTGTTGTGCGCTCACATTATTCAGAATATAGAGTATCTCTGCTATTGGATCAGGTATGTGGCTGTTTGCAAATGTAGCTTAATCCAAATGGCAGTATCCCCTATCCATCCCATATTTCTAATTAATCTTGTTTTGAAGAGACTGAGCAGCCACGCATACCAAATTATGTTTCCAGAAAGTATTAGGGAGTTAGTAGCTGAGCAATGTGAACAGAGGTCCATGGTTAAAACCCAGTACGCTTTCTCCTTAATTATGACATCTTAGAAAAATTTTAAGTCTCCTGTTTCCTTACATATTAAAAATAGGTGAAATAATATCTACCTTACAGAATGATAATTAAATGAAAAAAATTAATCAATGCTTTAACAAATAGCAAGCATTTAACACACACTAGTTCTCATCACTGTTCGTATCCTGCTTAAGGTTGACATTCTTCCTTTCATCAAGTTTCTCTTTGTGCTTGGTGGATACAAAGTACCTTTCTCTTACATGAAATCAAAGATCCTGATTTAGTCCAAGTACCCTGTGGGCCGCACATCTCACCTGATCTAGCTACGCTTTGCCTTCAGTTAAATGTAGAACAATGCTCAAATAACTGAAGGGTTGGGAAGAGACAAGCATTATTTGAATGTTGAGGATAAGGATATGTTCCTGAATGGGCAGCTTCTCCATTTCCCTTTAATGGGGAACAGTGGCAGTGTTTGTAAGAGGATCCACAATTATCCACAAAATATAATCTTTGGTTGGTTTAGACATGTGGACAGAGGGCAAGCGGGATCTTCCAAACATGTTTACAGGAGATATTAATGCTGAACCACAGTCACTTTGGCCTGGTAAAGAGAAACTAAAGCTCAGTGAATGCACAAACGAAAGGCTCACCTTTAGGAGGTCATCTTGCTCTAAATGCAGCTAGATGCATGGGGTGAATGAAGCTGGGGCAGAGGGGGACTTGAATGAGGTGACTTTCTACAGAGGGATGTTAGATATGCAAAGCTGAATGAAAATGGGAGGAAGGGAAGTAGATGGACCAAGAAAAAGCTGTGTGAAGTGAAGTAACTCAGGCACAGAGAGACAAAGGTACATGTTTTCTCTCATACGTGAAAGTTAGATCTAAATTACAAACATACATAAAAACATACAGGGAATAAACCCCTGTACCCATAAACATATTGACTAAAATATGGTATATGCAGAGGATTGCAATGATGTAACCCTTTCGAACATCCAACTTTAACAAAATGAACACCAGGAAGCTGGAACATATGTTGTCAGGAGGAGAAGAGGTGGAAGAGGAGCAGGGCAGATGAAAAATGAGATGAGTGGGTGAATGCAGTCACAATATTCAATGTATGTATGTAAAAATGGAACCAGGTACCTTGAGGGGATAGATGGGGTTGGGAGAGATGGAGGAGAACCATGGAAATTGTGACACTGGTCAAAATGTATTGTACTCACAAACTGACATGTTGAATTGAAACCCCGTTGTACCACTTAAAGATAATTTTTTTTTTAAGTGAGCAGCAGGGATGAATAAAAAATCAAAGGTTTGGGCTTTAAATAATTAATTCTAGCCCTATTTTTCTGAAAATTCTCATGGATGATAATAATAAAATCTTGCCATGTGAAGATTAAAAAAATTATTATCTTTGGCTGAGATATGGCTCAATGGTCAAGTACTTGCCACACACGCACCAGGCTCTGGATTCAATTCCAAGGAGTTCAAAGAAAGAAAGACAAAAATAGCTTATCTTTTCAGGTTTATATTCTATTATTACCAATTGGCACCTACTCAGCCCTGGTACATACTTATACAATGGCCTAAATTGAATAAGCACCAAAGAGGTGCTTAGTCTCAAGTTGTAGAGCAACTGGGAGCCTCACACAGTTATTGAAAATGTAAAATAGTGTAGCCATTGGAAAACAATTCAGTAATTATTTACAAAGTTAAATACAGAGTTATCACATGATTCAACAATCCTGCTTCTAGGCATATTCCTAAGAGAAATAAAGACATGTATGGGCCTGGTTTGTAGCTCAGTGATACAGGGCCTGCATGGCTTATGAAAAGCTCTGGGTTACAAATCTAACACCATAGAAAAAAACAACAAGGAACTAAACATGGATGTAGAAAATGTGAATATAAATGTTCTAAGCCCAGATATTTTAATAGTCCCAGAATGAAAATAGTCATGACCTGATGACTAGCTTACCAATATGGTTTATCTCCACAATTAAATGGTATTGGATCATAGAAAAGTATGAGATGCTGGTAAATGGCACCACATGGATAGGTCTTGAAAGCATTGTGATATGTGACTGAAGGCAATCATATTTTGTATGACTCTGTACATGTGAGAGGTCCAGAATAGAAAATCTGAAGAAAGTTGATTACTGGATGTTTAGGAATGGAAAGAAGGAGAAGTGAGAGGCTGCTAGTGGGTAGGAAGCTTATTTTGGAGGTGATGAAAATATTCTAAACTTAGATATTGTAGTGATAGCTGAAAACCTCCATGAAAATACTGAAAACATTAAATTATGTACTCAGGATGAGTCTTGTGATGTATGAGTTAAATTGTAATAAAACTTATTTAAAAAGAAAGAATCAAATAGACAGTTTGTCCAATGCTATGAAAGGAAATGTTATTCTAAAGATAGCTGTAAGGAAGGCTCACAGATAGATTATTCCAGGCCAACCAAATGGGAATTGTCCTCATAGGGGGCATTTGGCAATGTTTGAGACATCTAGTTATCCAATAGAGAGGGATGATTCTGGCACCTAGTTGGTGGGGACCAAGGATACTGCTAAATGTCCTACAAGGCACAGGACAGTTCCCAACAACAGAATTATCCAGCCCCAAACTTCAATAATTGTGGATTTATAGATACATCCTAGTTACAACAAATGCTGGAAACCATGCAACCTGTTTCTTTGAGTGTGGCTTCCTTTGCTTAATATATTTGTTTCAAGTCTTCCCATTTCCTTATAAATGGAACAATATCATTCTTTCTGATGGAAAAGTAAAATTCCATTGTGTATATAGACCACATTTTGTTCTTTTTTTTATTGTCAAGATGACCTACAGAGGGATTACAGTTATATTACCTTACTTAGGTAATAAGTACATTTCTTGCCAAACTTGATACCCCCTTCCCTCATTTTTCTCCTACTTTCCCTTCCCCTCAAATCCCCCTCCCCAAATTGTACAGATAATTTCCAACATATTGCCTTGTGACTATCACTGTTGCATTGGTTCCCTCCTTGTCCTTTGTCTCACCATTCTGTTGTACCTTTTCCCTTCCCTACAATACCAGAGTCCTAAAATCAAATACAGTGTCAACAGGAGATATACCATAGGGTGAAGAACATACAAAAGAAACAAGAAATCACATGTAGTACATTAAAAACAACAAAGAAAAACCTCTGTGTCTATGACTTGGATTTCATTTTACTTAGCATCATCTTATATAGTCATATATATGTATGTAGCTATTGAGCTACATACATGAGCTATGAGCTATTGAGTTATATACATGAGCTACATACACGAGCTATGAGGTATTGTTCATCTGCTTAGGTTATCCTAGATGTATACTAATTATTGTAAATAAGTGAAACCATGAGACATGTTTCTTTGAGTCTGGCTTACTTCACTTAATAAGCTTTTTTCCAAGTCTTTCCATTTCCTTACAAATGGAGCAGTGTCATTCTTTCTGATGGGAGCATAGAATTCCATTGTATACACCACATTCTTTTGATCAGTTCATCTACTGAAGCGTACCTGGGTTGGTTCTGTATGTTAGCTATGGTGAATAATGCTTTGATAAACATAGTTGTACTGGTAGCTTTAGTATGGCCTTGTTTGTAGTTGTTTCGTTAAAGGCCTAAAAGTGGAATTGCTGGGTCATAGGGGAGCTCTATGTTTAATCTTTTGAGGAACCTCCATACTGTTTTCCAGCATGGTTGAACAAGTTTACAACCACAACAATGCAGTAGGGGTCCCTTTTGGCCACATCCCCTCCAGTATCTGTTGTTATTAGAGTTCTTGATTATAGCCATTCTAACTGGGGTGAGGTGGTATCTCAATGTTTTGTTTTGTTTTATTTTTTAATTGTGAAAATACCGTATAGAGGGGTTACAATTACATGGGCAAGATAATGAGTACATTTCATAACAAGCATTGTTGCCTCTGCCTTTGTTTCTCCTTCCCATCCCTTCCCATCTCCACCCCACCTCCACCTCCCACCCCTCTAGCCCCCCACCCTCCGCCAAAGTTATAAAGTTTGTTTTTCAACATAACGACTTGTACATCTCATTGTTACAATGGGTCCACCTGTATCCCTATTTAAACGATTTGTTTTTGCCTTCCCTTCCATAAATTATACCAACATCAAATACAGTGAAAGAAGGGATTTTACCATGGGGAAGGGACATACAAAGCAACAAAGAAATCATCTTAGAAATATGTTAGAAACAATCTCATGAAAGAACAAAATAGTTGAATCCATATCTTGGGGTTCATTTCACCTAACATCAACTTCTCTGACCATTTCTGCTTGTCTCAGACATATACTAGTTATTGCAAATAAGGGAAAACATGGGATCTATGTTTCTTTGGGCCTGGCCTACTTCACTTAATATAATTTTTTCCAACTCCTTCCATTTCCTAATAAATGGGGGCAATGTCATTCTTTCTGATGGAGGCATAGTATTCCATGGTGTATATATACCACATTTTCTTGATCCATTTATCTACTGAGGGGCATCTGGGTTGGTTCCATATCTTAGCTATGGTAAATAAGGCTGCAATAAACATAGTTGTGCTGGTAGCTTTAGTATGGTCTTGTTTGTGATCATTCAGATAAGTGCCCAAAAGTGGGATTACTGGGCCATAGGGGAGTTCTATGTGGAGTCTTTTGAGGAACTTCCATACTACTTTCCAAAGTGGTTGAACAAGTTTACACTCCCACCAACAATGCAGTAAGATTCTCTTCTGTCCACATCCCCTCCAGCATCTATTGTTATTAGAGTTCTTGATTACAGGCATTCTAACTGGGGTGAGGTGGTATCTCAATGTTGTTTTGATTTACATTTCTTTTATGGCTAGGGAGGTTGAGCATTTCTTCATGTGTCTATTGGCCATCCTTCTTTTCTCTTAGAGAAGTTTCTCTTTAAGTCTTTAGCCCACTTATTTATTGGGCAGTTGTTTCTTTGAGGATTTGTTGTTGGGGCATTTAATTTTTTGAGTTCCAGGTATATTTTAGATATGAGACCCTTGCCCATTTTATGGCTAGTGAAGATCTTCTTCCAATCCGTGGGCTTTCTATTGATCTTGCTAGCTATGTCCTTTGCCATGCAGAAGCTCTGCAATTTCATGCAATCCCATTTGTCCAACCTTTATTTGATTTGTTGTGTTTCTGGGTGTTTATTAAGGAAATTTCAGCCTGTGCCAAGGAGACCTAGAGTTTTTCCTCCTTCCTGTAATGTTTTCAGGGTGTCTGCTCTGACTTCGAGGTCTTTGATGCATTTGGAGTTGATTCTGGTACAGGGTGATATATAAGGATCTAGCTTTAGTTTTCTACTAGTGTTTGACCAATTTTGCCAGCACTATGTACTAAAGAGGTGGTCTTTCTTCCATTCTATTTTTTTAAATTCCCCTATCAAAGAGTAGGTGGCTATAGGTCTGCAGGTTTGTTTCTGGATCTTCAGTTCTATTACATTGGTCCTCAGGTCTCTTCTTGTGCCAGTACCAAGCTGTTTTGATTACTATGGTTTTGTAGTAGAGTTTGAAATTTGGTATTGGTATTCCTCCAGCACTGTTCTTTATGTTAAGGATCATTTTTGCTATTCGGGGTCTTTTATTGTTTCATATGAATTTTTGGATTGCTTCTTCTATTTCCTTAAAGAATGAGGTTGGAAATTTGATAGGTATCACATTGAATTTGTAGATAGCTTTGGGAAACATTGCCATTTTCACAATGTTGATCCTTCCAATCCAGGAGCATGGGAGGTTTTTCCACTTTCTAAGTTCTGTTTTGAATTCCTTTTTCAGATTTTTAAAGTTTTCATCATAGAAGTCCTTCACTTCTTTGGTTAACTGAATTCCTAGGTATTTTATTTTTTGTGGGGCTATTATGAATGGAGTTGCTTTCCTGATTTCAGCTGCTCTCTTCTCATTGTTGGCAAACAGAAAAGCCATGGATTTTTGAGGGTTAATTTTATACCCTGCTACTTTGCCAAAGTTTTGAATCAGCTTGAGAAATTTGGGAGTCAAGTCCGTGGGATTCTTTAAGTACAACATCATGTCATCTTCAAAGAGGGAGAGTTTTACTTCATCTTCCCCTATTTGGATCCCTTTTATGTTTGCTTCTTGTCTTATTGATGTAGCTAGGCATTCTAATATCAGATTGAAGAGAAGTGAAGATAGTGGACATCCTTGTCTCGTTCCTGAGTTGGAGGAAATGGCTTTAGTTTTTCACCATTAAGTATAATGCTGGCTGTATGTTTGTCATATACAGCCTTTATTGTATTGAGGAATGTTCCATGGATTCCTAATTTTTTCAAAACCTTCATCATAAAGGAGTGTTGGATCTTGTCAAATGCTTTTTCTGCATCTATTGAGATAACCATGTGGTTCTTGTCTTTGCTCTTGTTGATGTGATGAATTATATCAATTGATTTGCATATATTGAACCAGCTTTGCATCCCTGAAATGAATCCTATTTGATTGTGGTGTATGATTTTTTGGATGAATTGTTGAAGTCAATTGGCCAAAATTTTGTTAAGAAGTTTTGCATCAATGTTCATCAAAAAAATGGGTCTATAGTTCTCTTTCTTTGATGAGTCACTGACTGGTTTTGGGATGAGGGTTATGATGGCTTCATAGAATGGGTTTGGTAGTGAACTTTCTCTTTCAATTTCATTGAAGAGTTGGAGAAGTATTAGTGTGAGTTCTGCTTTGAAGGCCTTGTAGAATTTTGCTGTAAATACATGTGGTCCTGGGTTTTTCTTAGATGGGAGGTCTCTTATTGCTGTTGCTTGATTTGGGCCTGGTTATTTGGTTTAACTCATCTTGGTTTAGTTTCAGCATGTCAATATTTGCTAGGAAAAGGTCCATTTCTGCCATGTTCTCAAACTTATTAGCATAAAGCTTTGAGAAGTATTCCCTTATAATGTTCTGAATCTTGGTTATTTCTGTGGTGATGTTTCCATTCTCATCTCTGAGTTTATTTGGGTGTGTTCTCTTCTTTTTCTGATAAGATTTGCTAAGGGTCTATCAATTTATTTTGTTGATTCTTTCTTTCTTTTTTTTTGGATTCTAATTTATTTAATTCTGATTTAATTTTAGTGATTTCTTTACGTCTACTGGATTGGGGTTTATCTTGCTGCTCTTTTTCAAGGAGGCTCATGTGTCATTAAATTGTTGGTTTCAGATCTCTCCAATTTGTTGATGTAGAAACTCAGAGTGATAATGTTGCCTCTGAGTACTGCCTTTGCTGTTTCCCAGAGGAGCTGGTAATTTGTGTGTTCGTTTTTGTTGAATATCATGAACATTTGAATTTCCTTTCTAATCTCTTCCATGAACCACTTTTGATTCAACAGTGTGTTGTTCAGCCTCCATGTGTTACAGAACTTTCTTTGGTGGCTTTTGGTGTTGAATTCCCTTGTGGTCTGAGAGAATACACAGTATAACTTCAATGTTTCTGAATTTGGACAAGTTTGCTTTGTGACCTAAAATGTGGTCTATTTTGGAAAATGTTCCATGTGCTGCTGAGAGAAACGTGTATTCTGAAGCTGCTGGGTGAAATATTAGGTAGATGTCTGTTAAATCTAGTTGATCTATGCAGTTGTTTAGATCTTTGGTTTCTCTGTTCAGTTTTTGCCGAGTTGATCTATCTAGTGGGGATAGTGGTGTGTTAAAATCCCCAACAATTAATGTCTTAGGATCTAAGTGAGATTTGAGGGAAAGTAGTGTTTCTTGGATAAATTTGGGTGCTCCATTGTTTGGTGAATAGATATTTAGAATTGTAATATCCTCCTGAAGGCGAGATCCCTTAATTAGTATGTAGCAACCTTCTTTATCTCTTCTAACTAATTTTAATTTGAAGTCTATTATATTTGATATTAGGATTGCAACTCCTGCCTGTTTATTGGGGCCATTTGCTTGGTAGATTTTGTTCCGGCCTTTTACTTTCAAAATGTGTTTGTTTTTATGGGCAAGTTGTGACTCCTGAAGGCAGGAGATAGAAGGACCTTGCCTTTTAATCCAACTAGATAGTCTATGTCGCTTAATTGGAGAGGTAAGTCCATTAGTGTTGAGAGATAGGACTGAGAGGTATTTGGGAGTTCCTGCCATTTTATCCACCTTCTTAGGAGCTGTGGCAACTGGGTTCTTCCTATGGTTCTTGGATTCTCAGTTTGGGTGTGGTTTCTTGGCCTTTATTGTAGTCTTGTTGGTTTTCTTTAAGTATCTTTTATAGGGCAGGTTTGGTGGAGATATATTGTTTCAGTTTTTCTTTGCTATGGAAGGTTTTTATTTGACCTTCAGTCATGAAGGAGATTTTTAGCTGGGTACTGTATTCTTGGTTGATAGTTGTTTGTCTTTAGGGCATGGCATACATCATTCCAGGTTCTTCTTGCTTTAATTGGTTTCCCTTTATAGGTGATTGATATTTTCTCCTTGACAGCTTTAAGGATCTTTTCCTTGGTCTGAATTGATCCTGTGGGGATTATAATGTCATGGTGGGATGTCCTGTTCTGTTCTGGTCTATTTGGGGTTCTTAAAGTTTCTTGTATCTGAATAGGCCTATCTTTTTGCATGTATGGGGAGTTCTCTGCTAGGATCTTGTTAAACAAATTTCCTAGACCATTAGCTTCTGTCTCTAGCTGCTCTTCTACACCCATTATCCTCAGACTAGGCCTTCTGATGGTGTCTTCCAAATGTTGAATAGATCTATCATATTTCTTGGATTTGTCTTGGATAGTTGTATGTTCTTTCTCTCTATATATAATCCTGGAGATTCGATCTTCTGCATGGTCTAACCTACTGTCAAGACTTTCTACTTTGTTTTTTATTTCTTTTCCTTCTAATTGGTCAGCTTTGATGGTTTCACATTCTTTGTTGGAGCTTTGTTTTAGATCTTGTATGAACTTCTTTATTTCCTTAATTTGGTGTTCAGTGTTTATTCTCAAATCACTTAGTTGATTTGTCCTGGTTTCCTTGGACTCCCATTCCTTCTGTCGGGCTCCATTCTACATTCCTTTGTGGTCTCCCTGAACTCTTTCAGCTGTCTGTTTATGGATTCCATGAATGCCTCTATTGATCTTTGTCTAGTCTCATCCCACTCTCCCAATTCCTGTATTATTCTTTGATTAGCTTCCTCACATTCACGCAATTCCTGTAGTTCTCTTTGACTGTTCTCAGCTTGCTCATGCCATTCCTGACTTTCTCATTGACTGTTCTCAGCCTGCTCATGGAATTCCTTTATTTCTCTTTGAGTGTTCTCAACCTGCTCATGCAATTCCTGTATCAATCTTTGAGTAGCTTCCTCACACTCAAGAAATTCCTGTATTGATCTTTGGTTTGCCTCCTCTCCCTATCATGCTCACACTGAATCCTTTGCAGGTTTTCAATCTTTTCATTCACCATATTTACCAGTAGTGTTTGTAGAGCTTTTTGGGAACTCTCCTCTGGATTATTCATTATCTGTTCTGTCACATTATTGTCATGAATGGGAATAGAGATACCAGACTTGCCATTTTTCTTCTGTTTTTCCGGCTTGTTCTTTCATTTGGTATGGAAGTAACACCAGTTTTTTGCAGAACACTATTTTAAGGCAAGCATCAATCAAACTCCTGTAGTTGCACAGTAAAAAGGCTGCAGATACAAACTAGTTCAACAGATACAATCTATTCAACATCAAACAACTATGTATTAATGGGCTAAAAACAGCAAAGAAGAATTTGGCAAACTAGAAATTATTAGATTTAGGGAGAAATTTGGGGAAAAATAGGATTAGAGGGATGTGGAAAGGTAAAAGGAGAGTGAAATTAACTAAGTCCTAATCTCAAAGAAGGAAATGGATTATACAGAATGATAGGAGAGAGAGAGAAACAAAAGAGACAAGAAAAAATGGAAAACCAAAAATTTAAATTTAAAAAGTGAAACTTAAAAGTTATCTAATTTTAAAGGTGAAATTGAGAGAAGAACGAGGATAGGATGAGATGGGAGGGATAGAAAGGAGACATGAAAAACTAAAAAATAAAAATTCTTAAAAAATTATATAGGTATAAAGAGATAATACTGCTACTAAGGAATTTAAGCCTAAGAGGTTTTGAATTGAGTAATAAATTTCTGGATTAAGTGTGTACACATGGGTGGATAAGGTCTAATAATTGACGATGGGTATATCTGAGGATGAGCAGAACAGCAATTAAGTCATGCAAAAAAGAACAAAAGGGAAGAAAAAATGAAAAGAATGAGAAAGAAAAAAAAGGGCCATAAGGTCAATAGAGATAACAAAAAAAGGCACACACACATATACACCTAAAATAAATATTATAAGAGGAAAAAAAGATTAATAGAAAACAATTTTTTTAAACAACTTAAAAATTAAAAAAAAAAGTACAAAAAATAGTTCTTTGATTTTTTTTTGGGGGGGGGGGGAAGGGATGGATGGGAAGATCCTGTATCTTACTTTCTTCGTGGAGTCTCTCGTCTGCTTGTGGTGTTTGTTTTTTCTGTGGCTTGATTAGTTTCTTAAGTCAGTTTGTTTGAGCAGGCAGAAAAATGCTCTGCTTTACCCAGAATTTTGTGATCCTCCTCCCAGGCTAGTTCAATGGGAGTGAGATCTGCTTTGAGTATCACAAAAGAGGGAGATGGCTGTTTCCTCTAGTTTGCAGATGCTGTAATGAGGCTAGGTTCTGGGTAGAGTTGAGGCCTTTCAGCAAACAGTAGCTTTTCCCTGAGGGACTAGCTTCTGAGACACTCATAGAGCCCAGCCTGGAGCCATTCTCAGGGTTTATGTTTACTGAATTTCAATTGATTTTCTAGGCTGCTGTAGGGAGGGGCAGCCTCTGGCTCTGTTTACCCAGTGAAGAAAGTCAATCCTCTAGGGGAAGAGCTAACTCTGCCTGGGCTGGGTGACTTTCTTCTGGGTGGAGCTGAGCCTGGCAGGTCAGGTCAGGTTCCTGTGACCTGCTAAATGATTCTTTTTTTTTTTTTCTTCCAAGGCCTGACTTGGAGCTAGCTGCTCAGCCAGGCCTTTGTCAGTATCAAAGATGGAGATCTCCGGTGATGTGGGGGAAGGGGTGGCCTTCCCTCCTCTTCTCCCTGAGAAGGAGTGAGGATGTTGGGTTTCTACTCATGCCAGAGTCTTGGTTCCTCGGTCACCTCTGGTCTGATGTCAGCAGGATGAAGATATCTGCTCCTTGTCAGTTCTTTCTGGTGTTGAGTAGAATCAGCTTGCCCGCTGCATCTGGCACCTTTGTCCTGAACTATCTGTGTTGTAGGCATGGTGGCTATGGCCGCTGCCGCAGCTACAGCTACCAGCAAATGCTCAGATCTGTCTTCTTGCCTGGATTTTCCCTCTCTGGCCAAACCCTCTGTACTGTGATGGCACACTTGGTGTAATTCTCTGGTCTAGGACTGTTCACTGGAACACTAAAACTGCTTTCCATGCAAGAGCTTGTTTAGCCTCTAGGCTCTCCTCTGCCATCTTCCCAGAACCCATCAATGTTGTTTTGATTTGCATTTCTTTTATGGTCAGAGATGTTGAACCTTTCTTTGTGTGTCTATTAGCCATTCTTATTTCCTCTTCAGAAAAGTTTCTCTTTAAGTCTTTAGCCCACTTATTAATGAGGCAGTTGTTTCTTTGAGGATTTGTTTTTGGGGAATTTAATTTTTTGTGTTCTAAGTATATTTTAGATATGAGACTCTTGTCTGTTGTATGGTTAGTGAAAATCTTCTTCCATGTGCTTTCTATTGCTCTTACTAGCTATGTCCTTTGCTATGAAGAAGCTCTGCAGCTTCATGCAATCCCATTTGTCCAACCTTTCTTTGATTTGTTGTGTTTCTGGGTGTTTATTAAGGAAATTTCAGCCTGTGCCAAGGAGTCCTAGAGTTTCTCCTCCTTCTTGTAATATTTTCAGGGTGTCTGCTTTGACTTCGAGGTCTTTGATCCATTTGGAGTTGATTCTGGCACAGGGTGATATATAAGGATCTAGCTTTAGTTTTCTACCAGTGTTTGACCAATTTTGCCAGCACTATGTACTAAAGCGGTGGTCTTTCTTCCTTTCTATTTTTTTTAACTCCCTTATCAGAGAGTAGGTAGCTATAGGTCTGCAGGTTTGTTTCTGGATCTTCAGTTCTATTACATTGGTCCTCAGGTCTCTTGTGCCAGTACCAAGCTGTTTTGATTACTATGGCTTTGTAGTAGAGTTTGAAATTTGGTATTGGTATTCCTCCAGCACTGTTCTTTCTGCTAAGGATTGTTTTTGATATTCAGGGTCTTATTGTTTCATATGAATTTTTGGATTGCTTCTTCTATTTCCTTAAAGAATGAGGTTGGGATATTGACAGGTATTGTGTTGAATTTGTAGATAGCCTTTGGCAGCATTGCCATTTTCATGGTGTTGATCCTCCCAATCCGGGAGCATGGAAGGTTTTTCCACTTCCTTAGTTCTGCTTTAATTTCCTTTTTCAGATTTTTAAAGTTTTCATCATAGAGGTCCTTCACTTCTTTGGTTAACTTGTAGGCATTTTATTATTTTTGTGTGGGGGGGGGCTATTACAAAAGAAGTTGTTTTCCTGATTTCAGCCATGCTTTTCTCATTTAGACATTTTCTTGATCCATTCTTCCATTGAGGGACAGCTGGGTTACTTCCATATCTTGACTGTGGCAAACAATGCTGCAATATACATGGTTGTGCTGGAAGCTTCAGTGTGGCCTGGTTTGTAGATAAATGCTCAGAAGTAGAACTGCTGGGTCATAGGGAAGCTCTATGAGGAGCCTCTATTCTTTCCAGAGTGGTTAAGTTTACATTCCCAACCAAAGTGTAGTAACATTTCCTTTGGGCCACATCCCAGCCAGCATCTGTTATTGTTAGTTTTCTTGATAACGGTCATTCTAACTGGGATGAGGTGGAATCTCAGTGTTTGGATATGCCTTTCTTTCTTTTTTTAATTTGCATTTCTTTTATGGACAGAGATATTGAACTTTTCTTCTGGTGTCTATTGATCATTCTTCTTCTTCTGAGAAGTCTCTCTTTAAGTTTTTAACCCATTTATTAATTATGTTGTTGTTTTTTTTATTAATTATGTTGTTTATTTTTGTGGGGTTTAATCTTTTGAGCTCTACATATATTTTAGATATAAAACTCTTGTCTGGTGCATAGATAGTAAAAATCTTCTTCCATTCTGGGGCTTGTTAGCTATGCCCTTTGCCATGAGAAACTCTTTACTTGGACATGATAAATTATATAGGACTCTAGACATTCACACATGAAGACCAAATGAAGATATTTTTTAGGAAAAGATTGCAAAGACACAATAGCTATGTGCATATGATCATAAAAATTATAGTCATTGAAATGAATTCCAAGAAATTGAAACAAGATTTTTTTCTTTGTTGCTGTTTTTGTTTTCTGTACCTTTTGTCTTGTTTGTAAGTTTTTCTGATTTGAGGAGGGTAAGGGAGAATTCAGGAATAGTGGGACAAAGGGTGAAGAAATGTAGCAGGGATGCTCACTAGACACTGTTGAAAATAACTATACAACTTGTGGGAAGGGGTGGGAGGGAAAAACTGGGAGAAAGTGAGGGAAGGGGTGACCCTTGTTCAACAAGCAATATACTCATTACTTGACTTATGTAGCTATAATCCTTTTGTACACCACCTTTACAATAACAATAAAAACATTAATAAAGGTAAAAACCCTGAAAGGAGACAGGGAAAGAGTTGTACTTAGTTCACAGTGTTACTCTCTTTACACCTCTTCCCAACCTTTCCAGTTTTCATGGAGGTAGAAAGATGTCACTTACTGACCTCATTTGTACTGAAATCTCCACAGTCTATCTATAATCTGATTCTGAGAGCTTCTTACCACACAGTCTGCACTGATAGAACTCTATTGATGTTTGCTGAGTTTCCAAGAGCTGATGGTTCAGAAATAAATAGAAAATAGTATAGCCATAATTTATTTACCCCAAATGTCATGTATGATGCTTATTCTATCTTTTATAAATTCTCAGGGATCAAAGAGAAGTTATTGCTTTTAGTTTTTGTCCTAATGCCTAGAAAGTAAAATTGTCTTAGTTTACAAATAATTAGAATCCATTGTCTCTGTTATTTCTGAATCCAATTTCACAAGATCATAAAATATTCACAAAGTAGGGAAAAATTGTTAGCTATTCCATAGACCAGAAGTATTTATGAGATGGAAATTCTGTAACAGAAGCCAATAAAAACACACAGCAGCTTGAAGACTCACCTAGTATTTCTAGAGCATCTTTATAATCAATCACAGTTAGAGACAAGCCAAGAAGCCAATTAATCAGTCAAATTAGTGGCTGGATTTTTTTTAATAAAAAGATACGTTGGCATAACACTGGGCACACAGCAGACACAAAGAATCTTCCCTGAAGCTGAAATACGAAACTGTACTCAGGTTTTCCTTCAAATGTTCACATATTAGCAGGGGTCAAGAGGTTGTTTCATTTATCTCCTTGAGGAGGTTTTAGGACCATATGTTCTTTGAGCAGATAATAAAAGTATTAGAGTAAGTTAGCAGTTCCTCCACATTAATAAAGCCTATTAAATAAGTCTGGATTTCCAATTCAGTTCCTTGGTCTGGAGTCAGGCACAGGTGTTGAGGCTTCAAGTTATGAGCGATCTTTGTATTCTAGTTTGGGAATAACTAGACATTTATCATGTTGATCCAGGATAATTTACCTGTTCCAGGATACACATCTTGGCATAGTGCAGTAGTAGCTACCCCATATAAGTCACTTAGGAAAAAAATAAAGAAATCTTCCAGAGAAGATGAGGCCCTGGCAAAGAGGGTGCTAAAGAAAGGGAGGATTCAAGAGTGCTGGATGCTGTTGCTATGGCAACCCATCCTTTCCCAGCATGTGCCCTCAAGAGCTGCCTGCATTGTGCAGTGGGCCACACATCTGATGGCGTGCAGATTACTCCCATAATCTACTTGGAGATGAGAACTTGTGGATATAGTAAGATAATTGAATAAAAGCATAGCTGAATATTAAGAATTAATAGCATTTCTCAATAATCTTAAGTATTTGGATGTTTGGTTTGTATTTATTACAAGTAAAACAAATGGGGCCCTGTTTTCTATTTTATTTTTCAGAGACTTCTCTGAGTTTATTACTTTGATGTTTCTCCCCAGTCCAGCAAAGAGATGAGCTTACCTTCATAGTCACAGGGCTTCTTCTCTCCCAGAAAGTCCTGTGGAGTTTGCCTTCTCCTCCTGCCTGTAAAATGATAAGATGATCGAGGGAGGAAGATGAGCTGGAGTAATAGAATGGGCAGTCAACAGGAATGGAAGAATCTGGCCCACTTAGAGCTTCTTTCCTTGTTGATGACTTAGCAGTTAAATCTGGGAGAATTCTGACCCAGAAAGGTTAATGTTTATTTGTGGTTGCTAGATACTGGACACTGCCCTAGCATTTCATGTGAATTACTAGTTTAATTCTCAGAGCAACCCTGATTTATTTTTCCACTGTTGGTTCCATTTACAGAAGTTGAGATTAAGTGAGTTTCCAAGACTTGTCCTAGGTCTCTTTGCTAAATAAGTGACAGAACAGGTCTGGTCCTACGTCCATCAAAGCCTGTGCTCTAGCTCACACTATCTGTAATCAGCCACATGATTTTTTCTTTACCTCTATAAAAGGGTTGAGGTACATACAGACATTTTTGGAGGGCCATGTGTAGTAAGTTTGAAGAACACCAAGTGATCAATTTTTAAGAAGAGCTTCCAGAAACCTATTTGTTATGTTAACATGCTAATATAATGATTATACATTCCTTTTTATTTGACTTTAGAATAGTTCTTTAAAATACCCAACTAGTAATAGTGAAAGGTTTCCTCCACATGCTACTTCTTGTTATACTTTCATTTTGTCAGTCTTTCTATGCCCTTCTTCACTTTTTTTTGACAGCCCTATTCAAGCATAACTTTTCCAGAATATACTATGTTTTTAAGGTACACCATTGGCTGTTTTGATTGAGATAGATAAATAATAGAGAAATAAATATTTAACATTTTCATTATCCACTCATATAACAATGGATACTTTGCCCAATGAACATGGGTGTGTAGGTGTCTCTTCCATATACTGACTTCATGTCCTTTGAGTATATAATTAGAAGGCATATTGTTCTATCATGTACTAGTTCTATTCATAAATTTTTTGAGAACTCTCCATTTGTTTGCATAATGGCTGTAAAAATTGTTCATTCCCTCCAACAAGATACAAATTTTCTTTTTATCCACAACCTTTTTTTAACACTTATCTTTTAACTTTTTGATAGTAGCCATCCTAACAAAGATGAGGTGATATTGCATTGCTTTGATTTTAATTTTTTAGATCATTCATGATTTTAAGCATTTTTCATACTCTTATTGGCTTTTACATTTTTTTAAATTTTATTTTATTTTATTTGTGAACATACTGTACAGAGGAGTTACAATTACATGGGCAGGATAATGCGTACATTTCTTACCAAGCATTGCAGCCTCCTCCTTTGTTTACCCTTCACATCCCTTCCCAGCCTCCCCCCTCCTTCTCCTTCCCCCCCTTCCCCCCCTCCCCCCCTCCGCACCGACATTGTAAAGCTCGTTTTGGACATGACAACTTGTACTTCTCATTGTTGCAACAGGTCCACCTGTATCCTTAAACAACTGGTTTTTCCCCATCTCCTCCACAAGTTATACTGACATCAAATGTAGTGAAAGCAGGGGTTATACTGTGGGGGAGGGACATACAAAGCAACAAAGAGATAATCTTATAAATGCGTTAGAAACACATGCATGAAAGAAAAAAACATTAAAATACACATCTAAGGGTTCATTTTCCTGACATCACATTATCTGACATTTTCCGCTTGACTCATACATATACTAGATATTACAAATAAGGGAAACCATGGGACCTATGTTTCTTTGGGCCTGGCTTACTTCACTTAATATAATATTTTCCAAGTTTTTCCATTTCCTAACAAATGGGGCAATGTCATTCTTTCTGATGGAGGCATAGAATTCCATTGTGTATATATACCACATTTTCTTGATCCATTCATCTACTGAGGGGCATCTGGGTTGGTTCCATATCTTAGCTATGGTAAATAATGCTGCAATAAACATAGTTGTGCTGGTAGGTTTAGTGTGGTCTTGTTTGTAAACATTTGGGTAAATGCCCAAAAGTGGGAGCGCTGGGTCATAGGGAAGTTCTATGTGAAAGTCTTTTGAGGAACGTCCATACTGCTTTCCAAAGTGGTTGAACAAGTTTACATTCCCACCAACAATGAAGTAAGATTCCTTTCTGTCCACATCCCCTCCAGCATCTGTTGTTGTTAGAGTTCTTGATTTTTGCCGTTCTAACTGGAGTGAGGTGATATCTCAATGTTGTTTTGATTTGCATTTCTTTTATGGCTAGGGATGTTGAACATTTCTTCATGTGTCTATTGGCCATCCTTCTTTCTTCTTCAGAGAAGTTTCTCTTTAAGTCTTTCGCCCACTTATTTATTGGGCAGTTGTTTCTTTGAGGATTTGTTGTTGGGGCATTTAATTTTTTGAGTTCCAAGTATATTTTAGATATGAGACCCTTGTCCGTTGTATGGCTAGTAAAGATCTTCTCCCAATCCGTGGGCTTTCTATTGATCTTGCTAGCTATGTCATTTGCCCTGCAGAAGCTCTGCAACTTTATGCAATCCCATTTGTCCAACCTTTCTTTGATTTGTTGTGTTTCCGGGTCTCTATGTAGAAAATTTCAGCCTGAGCCAAGGAGACCTAGGGTTTCTCCTATTCCATCCTGTAATGTTTTCAGAGTGTCTGCTTTGACTTCAAGGTCTTTGATCCATTTGGAGTTGATTCTGGTGCAGGGTGATATATAAGGATCTAGCTTAAGTTTTCTACATGTAGTTAACCAATTTTGCCAGCACCATTTACTGAAGAGGTTGTCTTTCTTCCATTCTATTGTTTTAGCTCCCTTATCGAAGATTAGATGGCTATAGGTCTGTAGGTTCATTTCTGGGTTTTCAATTCTATTCCATTGGTCCTGAGGTCTGTTCTTATGCCAATACCAAGCTGTTTTGATTACTATGGCTTTATAGTAGAGTTTGAATTTTGGTATTGATATTCCTCCAGCAGTGTTCTTTCCATTGAGGAGCGTTTTTACTATTCGGGGTCTTTTATTGTTCCATATGAATTTTTGGATTGCCTCTTCTATTTCCTTGAAGAATGAGGTTGGAATTTTGATAGGTATTGCGTTGAATTTGTAGATAGCCTTGGGAAGTATTGCCATTTTCACGATGTTAATCTTTCCAATCCAGGAGCATGGGAGGTTTTGCCATTTTTTAAGTTCTGTGTTGATTTCCTTTTTTAAGATTTTAAAGTTTTCATCATAGAGGTCCTTCACTTCTTTAGTTAAGTTAATTCCTAGGTGTTTTATTTTTTTGGCTTTTACATTTTTTTACTTAGATAAAGATCTATTTCCGTGTTTTGCCCATTATCAATTGAGTCATTTGTTTACATGCTAATGAGTTCATTAAGATCCTTACATATTTGAATATTAACTCTTTATCAGATATATGATTTATCAATATTTTTTCAGAATTTTTAGGGCTGATTTTTCCTTTGTTATGTAGAAGGTTTCTAATTTGATGTCATGTTGGTATTTACTTTTGTTATCTCTGCTTTTAGAGTCATATCCAAAACAAATGCTCAAAAATATTCCAAGATAATTCTCCAAGATGATTTCTATGTATTAAACATTCAAATGTGTAATAAATTCTAAGTTGCATTTTCTACATGCTGTAAGATAGGGTAAACTTTCATTCTTTTACATATGAATATCCAGTTTCCCCAAATTATTTTCACGAGTCAATTTTTTTCTCCACTTTTGTGTCCTTAATAGCTTTGTCAAAGATTAAATAAGCATAAATACTTGGATTTATTGGAGGACTTTCTATTCTATTCTGCAGGTTTACATGTCTGTATTTATGCCTATGGCATATTGTTTTGATTACGATAGTTTTGTGGTAAATTTTGAAATCAAGTAGCACGGTGTCTTTAGTTTTATTTTTCTTTCTCTAGACTGTTTTTTTCTATTCTAGATCTTTTCTGGTTCTAAATGAATTATAGAATTGTTTCTTCCTATTTTTGTAAATAAAAAAATCAATGGAATTTTGAGAGACTACATTGACTGTGGATTGTTTTAGATGACATAGCCTTTTTATTCTTCTGATCTGTAAACAAGGAGTATATTTCCATTTATCTTTGTCTTTGACAATTTCTTTCATCAGTATTTCATAGTTTTCAGTTTATAAGTTTTTCATGTCCTTGACTAGATTTCCCTGCACTTTTTTTTATTGCCATTGAAGAACAGGTTATTTTCTGAATTTCCTCTTCATGTAACTCATCATATATAGAAAGTTCATTTGTTATAGATCATTCATTTATAGAAAGATAATTGGTTTCTGTAATCTTGTAGAATTTCTGAACACTATTCCTAAGAGGTTTTCAGTGGTGCCCTAAGAGTTCACAACATGTAAAATCATATCATTTGCATTTGGAGGTGTGGTTCAGGTGGTAGAGAGTTAGCCAATGAGTGAAAGCATCAGATTCTGACTTTGAGTCCTGGTCTTGGACAAATAATAATAATAATAATAATAATAATAATAATAATAATAATAATAATCCTTTCATGTCCACACAGAAGCAATATTTCTTATTCCTTCCAATTTAGATGTCTTAATTCTTTTCCATGCTTGAATACTCTAAGACATAGAAATGGTGTCCTGATACTTGGGTTCACAGGTGCTGCTGGTCTGGAGCTCCAGCCAAGGGAACTGTTGGGAACTCACTGGAAACAGAATGGCACTGGGAGGTGGGAGGAACAGGGATGGCCAGGGCAGCAGGCACTTCACCCTCTTTCCCCCACTGGAGGGTGTCATTCTCCATGCTGGGCTGCATGTGCTTAGGAGAGGGTGACACTAGTAAGGTGAGACTCCTTCCTACCCTCTTCAATGCATCCTTTCTTAACAGCATGCTCCACCCAGATGTTGCAGTCTTTTACCTGGATCCATTCTCTTCCCTGAAGCTATTTTCACTTTGGTTGGTTATTCAAGTGACTATTTCCATGAGGGGAACCGTTCATTGGAAAATCCTATTCTACCATCTGAAAGATGCCATGTCTCTTTCCAGTCTTTAAATGAGTAGCCTGACTTCTGGTTAAGCTGGGCTTATTCCTGGGAATGGTGAAGGTTCACATGGTTTCTGACAACAGCTTTTTCCATCCAATTCATGTCTGACATTATTTTTTTTTGGGGGGAGAGTCAGTCATGGGCCTGAACTCTGGGCCTGGGCACTGTCCCTCGGCTCTTCAGCTCAAGGCTAGTGCTCTACCACTTGAGCTACAGCTCCACTTCCAGCTTTTTCTGCTTATATGGTACTGAGGAAGCAAACCGAGGGCCTCATGCATGCAAGGCAAGCACTCTACCACTGAGCCACCTTCCCAGCCCAACATATTTTAAATTTTGTTTTCCTTTCAATTTTGCTAACGCAAAATATAATATGAGGCAACATAGGCATTGCATAGAAGATAATTCACTTGATGTCTCACAGCATTTACATGAAGAGAATTTATTTTTCCTCTTCTTTTTGTAGAGAGGAAGTGGAGATATCAAACCATTTTTGCTGAGCTGTGGAATCTAGAAGTACTCCTTAACAAGTGCAAGAACTATCAATGAAGTTTCCATTATGTGTTCAACACTTTGCTAGAACTTGGGGAAAAAGATGATAGAAGAGAGGCCTAGTTATCTTATAAGTACCACGCGCTAACCGATTGTGCCACTGGAGCTCCAGGCCTAGTTATCAGGGGGTCAGGAGTCAAATGTTTCATATCATTCATGTTCATCTTAGTATTTAGTTTTATAGAATGAGTTAGTAGAAGACATCATGTATCAAGATTTCATTAGTGCCAGAATCAAATGTTTATAGAGAGTTTAAAAATACCATTTAAATCTTTCTTCCAGTAAGTTTGGAAGAAAAGTAGGTCCTGTGGAAAATGATGTCTAAAATTTATTTTATTTTGATGTGTAGTAATTTCAATGTTTCAATCACCTTTGGAATACATTAGCTTATTTTAGCCCCCAGAAAATCTGGTGAGACAAAGTAGAGGTGTGACAATTCTAATTCCTCAGAAATCCTAGGAGTGTCATAAGGGCCAAAGGATGATGTTTTTTATAATTCTGGTTGAAGAATAGCAACATTACAGAGCCACAGTACTATGAGGTATTGCAAGGCAAAGATAAATGTCATGTTTGCCTAGCATCCCACAACAGGTCAGTGCTAGAGTACAGCAAAAATTCATTGTTGGAAATATAGCAAAATATAGAGAAAAATATACTGGTCCAGAGTGAGATGGCATCTGGATATCCAAAGCACAGTTCAGGGGACTCCAATGAGCTTAGATAACAAGGAGAGGAGATAACTTGCAGAAAGTGATCCAGAAGGTGCCTAGAGAGAGGAAAACCCAACCTCTTATAGCCTTGTCAGATTCAATGTGGGCAAAAGTCATACTCGCCTACATAAGCACTAGCTTGTTAGGCATGTGCCATTAGAGTGCTCAGTCAGGGCCAAAGGAAATGACAGGGGGTGATAGTTCCATTAATTAGATAAGACCTCAGGGTAGTTTCATTTTCAGAGTTGTAGTTCTAGCTCTCTCTATCTGTCTATTTTTATTATACTACTCTTTATTTAACTCCCTTATTTATTGACTTTTAAAATTTCCTCACTTATTCCCTCTATCTCATTATTTTTAATTATTTTTATTTCCTATATCACACTGTTTTATTAGACCTAGCAAGCATAACTGCAGTCATTTATTATGTATCATGTTGCTTAACATTCTCTTATTATCAACTAGAATCTTCATCAGAGGTTTTCTTCATTTCTGAACAATGTTCTTTAAAGTCTGAGGTATTTATTCCAGATGTGAACCCTGTGGATATTTTGAAATACCCATTGTACCTGAGAGTTTCTCAGATCTGAAATATATGTATTGCCCACACTATTGTTTTCAGTTCAGTACTTAGATTTCTTGAAATTAGAATCCATTGTTTTTATTTTGCACTTAAAGATCATCTTGAACTATTAGCTATAGCATAGTTTACCTTCAAATTTATTATAGTTCCTAGGAGAGATATTGGTATAAAATCAGATATCATGACAGGGAGCTTTGGTAACATCCTTTTCCACAAAAGCATATTGCTTCTCCTAATCAAATTACCTTGTGCTTATCAAGTTGTTCCTTTTACAAAATGATTTCTGGTGATTTCTGATAAATGATATTAGGCTGACTAGCATCTAATCTGTTACTCCAGTTTATATTCTGGCCAAAAAATAACAGTATTTTAATTTTTTAGAACTCATGTATTTAATCTGTTGTGAGATATTCTGGGTTCTTGGGGACTACAGGCATAAGGATAATGTATTATTCTTCATCCTTGGCAACTTACAACACACATACACAAAATGTGCTAGAGAAATAGTAGATTCCTAATTAGCTCTTGCTTTGTTCCTTTGTTGATCCCCCAAGATTTAAAGTTAGGCTAGCCCTTAGATCTCAAAATACCATTGACATCTTTCCTCTGGTTCCAATACTAATCACATAATTTCAATAGTCATCTCGTAGTTTCCAGGTAGTAGAATGGACATGGATGGAAAGCTCAGGGTGATGATAATATGCTGTGTGGGATCTTTATGTATACAACCTCCTTTAACTCTCCTGATGGACCTGAGAAATCAGCCCTTTTACTAACATTTTACAGATGAGGAAAGCAATAGAAAGAAATGACCTGATCTCATTTCATAAGAGATGTGTGTGAGAACAGTTGACTGCCTACGCTTATGTTATCCATTTCTCTAGTGTCTTTCTTCAACTTTGAGAGCCAGCAACAAAATCTAATCTGTTTGATCCTAAACATCCTCACTCTTCTTCTTTCACCTCATTAGGAGTCACCAGATCCACTCTTTATCTGGATTTTCCCTTGAGATCTTCACCCACATAAATGGCTTATTGTATATCCCACTTCTATCTTAACTCTTCTGGCCGTCTCCTCTTCCTTTCCACCTCCCACTTCTTCCCTACAGACCATTCCATTTCTTATCAATCTACTGGGCTACCCTGTCTACCTAATTGTGCTAGATATAAAACTGGCTATAAAGCATTTCCAAAACTGGATAAGGACACAAAGCCATCCATACTGAAAGTTAAAATGTGATTCAAGCATTGAATTATTACTGCAAACAATAATAAAAGAATGGCCAACCGCATGAGCTTGTGTGATAACTAGCTGCAGAATGGACAGTTCATGCAAGATAAGGTGGTCAGAGAGACATTTGAAGAACAAAAATTGAGCTGGACCGTCAGGGCTAGAAGAATCCAAATAGAGAGTACTAGGAAGCATCCCAATCAGAAAATAGCCAGAAGGAATGCCAGGCCCATGTGGATATGGCAGAGTCAAAGCATGATAGATAGGGGAGTTGTTTTGAGACATCTTCAGAGTCTTTCCATGAGAGACACAGTTCTTTTGAAGATCAGATTTTAGGACCATTGAGGTTGCAAGTAAAATGTTCCTTTTCATTTTTCTCCCTATTCTTCAGTTCAATCATCTCCCTGTGGATTGTTTAGAACATTGCTTTAGCATCTCAGAGGACAGATAAATTTAGAAGCTGTGATTTAAGCACTGACTTGGGTATTTATCTGGTTCTATAGGAATGTACCTTGCTTCACCACAACACTGATCATTATTGTTCCTCCAATTATTTATATTTTCAGCCTTGCCTCCACTAACTCTTTTTTAACCATGTTCTGATTTGAGTTTCTTATGCTAAAATCATGTTCTCTGTCTATTGTAATAAATTCAGTTGCAGCCAGAATATTCTGACTGAGTTTTCTGACAGGAGCTCTGACCTGACTTCATTTTCAAGACTGTCAAAAATAATTAGGGACAGAGAGATTTTTCCTGCTCAGCATCTGGAAAAGCAAAGATACTGAGGAGTCTGAAGTGTTATTAACATCACCTTTCTGCTTGCTTTTTATATCACTCTGTAAAATAGTCTCTTTTACTGCCAGCAAGGTCTATTATAGCAGCTGTTCTGATTCTTTCTGTGGCATCAGATTTTCCACTGTACTAGGGAGTGACTACTGGATTCTCATTTTTGGAAGGTACCATGAGTTGTCTTAGCCAATGATGGCCATATGACATTGGGAAATCCACTTAGCCTTACCTGCCATGGTTTTCTCTTTAGAGATAAACTCCTTTTAATGCTTTTGTGAGGTTTCCATGAAGTAGCCTATGTAAAGTAATTTGTAACAAAATTAGCTATTGTAGTACTCTATAATCCATATTAATAGTTAGGACTGGTAGATATAATAATGGAAGACAACTTTTATATACAAGGAATTATTTTATACACAATGAAGTATTGTTTTAAATAAACATAAATTTTGTTTTGGAAAGATATTTCTATTGTTGTTTAGAAGTATGACCAGATATTGAGGCGAATAGAACTGAGAATATCAGGAAACTAACTGATTTTCTCTATTTTCTTTAACAATAAATAAACACAGTATTTTAAAATATTTTATTTTAAATTTGGTTTTTAAAAATAATTTTATTATTATTAAATTGTTGTATGGAAGGGTTACTGTTTTGTAAGTGAAGAAATGAGTATATTTCTTTTGTGGACAATATCACCCCCTCTCTCACCTTCTTCCAGTTTTCCCCTCCAATCCCTTCCCACAAATCCCATAGTTCATTTTCTACAGAGTGTCGATGTCTAACATGTCTGTATTTGTTCACCCTTCCTCCCTCTATTTCTGCACCCCTCTGGTTACCACTCAAAAGATAGAAAAAGAACAAATAAAGCAAAATGAAAAAGCAAAACAAACACTACCCCACCACCAACAACAACAAAATCCCATATTTCCACTTCTTGGAATTTGTTTTGATAAAATGATATTTTATTTTATTTTTTGGAGTTTCTTTGCATATTTATTAGAATTAAAATTTCTACTTTGTTATGAAAATTTCAAATCACCAATAGTACATATTTTTATATTTTTTATGATTTTATTGTGAAAATACTGTACAGAGGAGTTACAATTACATGGGCAAGATAATGAGTACATTTCTTATCAAGCATTGTTGCCTCCTCCTTTGTTTCCTCTTCCTATCCCTTCCCATTCACCCTGCCAATCTTCCTCCCCACTCCGCCAAAGTTGTAAAGTTCGTTTTTCAACATAACGAATTGTACATTTCCTTGTTGCAATGGGTCCACCTGTATCCCTATTTAAACAATTTGTTTTTTCCCTTCCCCTCCACAAATTATACCAACATCAAATACAGTGAAAGCAGGGGTTATATCGTGGGGGAGGGACATACAAAGCAACAAAGAAATCATCTTATAAATACGTTAGAAAAAAAATCACATGAAAGAAAAAACATTTGAATACTTATCTTGGGGTTCATTTCGCCTAACATCAACTTATCTGACTTTTTCTGCTTGTCTCAGACATATACTAGTTATTGCAAATTATTTACGTAGTTGTACAAAGGAGATGTCATTTAACAAAACAGTTTATGACTAAGGTGCATCTTGATCAGTGTCACCCCCTTCAATATTTTCACCCCTCCCCCGACCCACTGTTTCCCTTACTTTGTGGTATATACAATGAATTCTTCATTGCATTCTCCCGCCATTCTTCCCTGCATTCAATTACTCCTCTCCTCTTGGCCCCACCTCCCCTCTTGCATGTACCCTTTTCCTGGAGCTGAATTTGTTGGGCTTTGACCTAGTCTTTCTAAAAGATTATACTATTTGAGGTCTCCATATATGTATCATACTTCAGTTAATTCATATGTAACCATTTCTATACTGCCTCCAACATGTTTACCTATAAGTTTGTAGGTGCATTCTACCACAAATGAAGGAAAACATGCAAACTTTGTTTCTCTGAGTCTGGCTTGCTTCACTTAATATAATTTTTAACCAGTCTTTCTACTCTTTCTAATAGATGAATAGAATTGCATTGCATATATAGACCACCTTTTCTTGACCCATTCCTTTCTTGAGAGGTATCTGGACTTATTTCCTGCCTTGGCTATAGTAAATAGTGCTGCAGTGAACATGGTTGTGCTAGTGGCTTTACTGTAACTTTGTACATGTTCTTTTGGATAAATGTGCAGAAGTAGTATTGTTGGGTTATAAGGCACTTCTATTTTAGTTTTCTGAGTAACTTCCAAACTGCTTTCCAGAGTGGTTGAACAAGATCACATTCTCATTAACAGTGCATTAGAGTTCCCTTTTGGCCACATTCTCACCACCATTTATTATTATTTGTTTGTCTTGATAACGGTCATTCTAATTGAGATGAGGTAGAATTTCAGTGTTGTTTTGATTTGCATTACCTTTGGCCAACGATGTTAAGCATTTTTTCATAAGTCTATTGGTCATTTTTACTTCTTCTGAGAAGGCTCTCTTTAAGTTATTAGCCCACTTATTAATCGTGCTGCTTCTTTGAGGGCTTACTTTTTGAGGATTTAATTTTTTCAGCTCTAAGTATAGTTTGGATATTAGACCTTTGTCTAATATATAGCTAGTAAAAATGTTCTCCCATTTTGTATTTTATTTATTTTATTTTATTTTCATTTTTTAATTTATTTTAATTTTTTAATTAAAAAATTTTATTGTGAAAATACCATACAGAGGGCAAGGTAATGAGCACATTTCTTATCAAGCATTGTTGCCTCCTCCTTTGTTTCCTCTTCCCATCCTTTCCCATCTCCCCCCATCCCCCTACACCAAAGTTGCAAAGTTTGTTTTTCGACATAATGACTTGTACATCTCATTGTTGCAATGGGTCCACCTTCCCCTCCACAAATTATACCAACATCAAATACAGTGAAAACGGGTTATACAGTGGGGGAGGGACATACAAAGCAACAAAGAAATATCTTATAAATATGTTAGAAACAATAGCAAGAAAGAAAAAGCATTTGAGTCCTTATCTTGGGGTTCATTTTGCCTAATATCAACTTATCTGACTGTTTCTGCTTGTCTCAGACATATACTAATTATTGCAAATAAGGGAAACCATGGGACCTATGTTTCTTTACGCCTGGCTTACTTCACTTAATATAATTTTTTCCACGTCTTTCCATTTCCTAACAAATGGGGCAATGCCATTCTTTCTGATGGAGGCATAGAATTCCATTGTGTATATATACCACATTTTCTTGATCCATTCATCTACTGAGGGGCATCTGGGTTGGTTCCATATCTTAGCTATGGTAAATAAGGCTGCAATAAACATAGTTGTGCTGGTAGCTTTAGTATGGTCTTGTTTGTGATCATTTGGGTAAATGCCCCAAAGTAGGATTGCTGGGTCATAGGGGAGCTCTCTGTGGAGTCTTTTGAGGAACCTCCATACTACTTTCCAAAGTGGTTGAACAAGTTTACACTCCCACCAACAATGCAGTAAGGTTCCCTTCTGTCCACATCCCCTCCAGCATCTGTTGTTATTAGAGTTCTTGATTATAGCCATCCATTTTGTACTTTAAATGTTCAGAGGCATTACATTGTAATGTGTTTAGGTTCCTCCCCTAAGAGTATCCTTTTTAATTTGTATTAAATCTTACAAAAAGTTGCCAGAATGCACCCAGAAATCCAGACAAGTACAGGTTAAAAAAAAAAAAAAGAGGAGTGGGATACAAATACAACCTTTCCTGAATTCATGGCTTTGCCAAGGTTTGTTTATTCCTTCTTACCATTTTCTCCTTCAATTAGCAGACAAATAACAACGCAGTTTCTGGTTTATGAAATCCAGTAATACATGTTCAACTCAGTGTAGCCTCTAGGCTGGAAGATAATCCAGCTTTTCATGACTTAAGATGGGCTTTGTTTTAAGAACAAATCCCTTTTTGTTAAAAAAAAAAAAGATTTAATAACAGAAGTATTTTCACTGTAAAACTAAGTGTTCTAACCTCAGGCAAACTCAATTAACTATCTTATTTTTCAGCATTCTGTTTTTTAGAAGAAGCATCCCAATGACAAGAAGAAAATTTAAATTATCCTGACTGACAACATTGTGTTACATGGGAACTTTCTCTGAAAGATAGGATGTCTGGTGGGATCATGTAATTAAAAATCTGATATTTTCTGGTTGTTGATATAATGTATCAGGAAAAACAAATTTTTGTATGGAGGCATACCATACATTAAAATGGGGGTTCGGGAGTTAACAGAAAGCAGCACTACTTGGAACATTATTCAGCCAAGGGAAAAAGGGTTCATTGTAGTAGAATGGCATTTATCAGGATTACAAGATTACAAAGTTCTGGGTGAAAACAACCCCACAGAAAGATTCTGAGAGGATTACCATTCTCATGAAGGCAGATATCCATGATGTCTGAGTGATGCATATGCCCTATATTCTCCTTGTACCATTTTATTTCTGAACCAAAAAACCCTTGAAAGTTAAAAGTACTGTCCCAATTCGACTGATCTTATCATGAATCTGGGGTGATCTTTTTTCCTTAACCTAAAAATCCTTAAAACACTGTCCAAAAGAGAGGTCTTATCTGCTGGGATAATGTCAAATCAGGTAAGAGTTCTATATTCATATTAATTAAATTAAATGCTATTAATGCTGTAAGGTGAATCATCCCAGAAGCCATATTTAGTAAAAGGTGAAAGGTTTATACAATCTGAAGAGAAACCAGAGTATAAGAGAAGCCATATTAGGTAGATGGAATATTGGAGTCTTTATTACACAGTTACCAGGCTGCTATTGTTACAAAGGCCTGCAGCCGCCCCTCACATCCCCCGCTCCCCCACCAAATGCACAAAACATGGTTAGGTAGGAAACAGGCCAGAGAGGAAAGAAAGAACAAAAACAATACCAACAAGCCAATCCAGCTATGATGGAAACCAGCCAGGAGACAGGACACAGGACAAGATCATAGGATCACAGAGACACATGGTATGACATCCCCTAAATAGGTTCTGGGCAGGGAGGAGTCGGGGGAGGGAGGTTACAAGACACTCCCAGTCCCAGGCACTGGACTGACAGGTTCAGCAACCCATCAGCCAAGTGCCTACCCCTGTCTCCAGGGTTCCAGGAATGCTTATCATCTGCGGGGGGAGGAGGGGTGCATCACCCTCCCCAACCATGAAGACCTTAAATGTATCAGCAAAACTTTTCCATCTAGGCTAAATAGGCCTTAACCTTCCATATAGGTTATGCTTAGAAGCTACTCAGAGGCTGGTGATTCAGGCCATTTAGGGAGCTAATCAATCCACAATCAGAGCATTCCGCTTTCCTAAGGCTATGACATCTGCATTTCTCTAAAGCAGAGCTTTCTTTGCTCACACCATTGGCCAGGCATCTGCACTTCAAACGATGGCTGGCCCCACCTCCAGGTCTTGGGGCTAAGTGGACACCTCCCATCTCCTGCCTTGGCACCAGGATGGCTGCTAGGTATCTGCATTTCAAAGGATGGCTTGTCTCACCTCTAGGTCTCTGAGCTGAGTGAAGAGTCTCCCATCTCCTTCCTGCCTAAGCACCAGGGTGGCTGCAAATTATTTAGGCTCAGCCACCTTACTTCACTAGAACCTCAAATATGATAGGAAAATCAAGTGATGTATCATTTTCTGTGATTTCTCAAATCTTCCCCAGTTTGCCTAAAAAAACATGGAAAGATACAATACTATAATGATGAAAATGGAAGAATAAATCCACATTTACAGAAAACAACCTAGATCCAGTACTGTTACATGTGTTGAAGATTGGCTAATTAATTAATCAAGTTTTGAATCTGAATCTCACTACATAGTCAGGTTGGCCTTGTTGACTCCACTGTGTCCAGCTTTTAAATTCAGAGATTCTAAATTTATATATATATGTATATATATATATAATATATATATATATATCCATCCAGAACTCAGCAAATGGAACATCAAAAGAATAATAATCCAATCAATAAATGGACAAATGAATTAAAAACAGGTCTCCAAAGAGGAAGTACAAATGGCCATTGAACATGGCATCCTTAGCCATAAAGGAAATGCAAACATAAACTATATGGAGATTCCTCAATCAGAATGGCAATTGTCAAGAAAACAAACAACAAATGTTGGTGAGGAGGTTGGCAGGATAAGAACCTTTATACCTTGTTGGCAGGACTATAAACCAGGGCAACCACTATGGAAATCAATAGGAAGACTCATCAGAAAACTAAAGATGAAATGCCCTATCATTCAGCTACACCACACCTTGATATATATTTGATATAATCAAAGCCAGTTTACAATAAAGACTCCTGTACATTCCTGTTTATTTTGGCACTATTTACAGTGGCCAAGTTACAGAATATCTTAGATGCTACATAAACCGATGAATGGGTGAAGAACATGTTGTATATATAAATAATGGAGCATTAGTTAAGCACAAGAAGAATGAAATCATGTCATTTTCAGGAAAATGGATCATCATGTTCTGTGAATAAGCCTAGACTTAAAAAGACAATATATCAAAAGACCATATCATATGTTGACTTTTGTATGTAAGATCTGTATTTTTTAAGAGATATGAAAGCATAAAAGGGGTCATTGGGGTGAGACTAGCAGGAGAAGGGAGGGGGACAATTGAGAGCAATGGAGGAGAGTAGATATGATTAGAGAACATAGTGTGCTAGTATGAAAATGACTTAATGAAACAACATTTTGTACATTTAATAATAAAAAGACATTAAAGTAAAAGGAGGAGTATAAGGAAAGAAGGGATACAGAGGAGAGGGAGGGGAACAAGAGTGAAGAATGAGGTGAATATGATCCAAGTATATTATGTACATGCATGAAAATGTCACAGAGAACCCTATTATTTTCTATAACTAATACAGGTTAATGATAAGAGTTTTATTAAAGTGCAAATATCCAGGTCCCACTACAGACTAACTAAATCAGAACTCTTGGGTGGAATATATCCACCTGTGTTTTCATGGGACCTGGAAGGCATTCAGATGTACACTCAGATTAGGGAATTCCTACATTAAAGAAACCCTGAAGCATAGGAGCTGGTTCCCAGAAGGATTCTCCTGGGTTTGTTTTAGTTATCCAGGAAATTAAAGCAACTCTGGCATGACAGTTTACAGTTGTGCCTTCAGGAATAAAGGCTCAGCTATTTATTCCCTATCAAAATTAAGATGGCATTCTTGTTTAGGTGACTTCAAAGAGAAAAAAATTCATATCCTGAGAAATTTGTGTTAATCTTCCTAATTTCATGGTATTATAAACTTCTTGTCATCTCAAAAAAAAACCCTACTCTGAGATCTCAAGTGTTGTGTTGAATATGCTATTCTTCCAGCATAGATTCCTCTCCAGCGCATGCCCTTACTATGAATCAGGGGTCAGGTTTCTTGACTTCTAACACACTTGGGCAGTTCCATTAGCAGAAGAAAGACTCTATACAATGTGAGCTCTAAGGGGTTCAAAGAAAGGAGGCACTAGGCTGGCATAGAGGGGACTTTTTTTTGTTCTCTCAATTATGTCTTAATAAATTTTTTTTTTGGGGGGGAGATTATCCTTTGCTTTCAGTAACTGAAATCTTGGTGGCCATGTATGTATTAAAAGGAAAATGTAATCCAGGCAGAAAGTAACCCAAAAGACCATGTGGTCAGAAGTCAAGTAGAAGAAAAGATTTATTGCCAGCAGAGCTGACAAGGCCAAGTTCTCATGAAGAAAGGGAGAAAATGGTACTGTCTGGCTCCTTGGAGGCCCCTTTTATATCATCAGGGGCCAGAAGTGGGAGGTGCCTCACCTACTGCACAGGTGCTGCCACTAACGGCGGAGGTTAAGTCTGCGAGGTAGGCATTTCCTTACATTTCCCCCCCCCCCCCTTTTGGTTTAGTATGTACAGTACTTGGCAGGGAATATGGGTGAAGGGAAGCATTGGAGGGCCCTTCAGAGAGATATGAATAGGAGGGTGGTGTTTAGCAATAGAGGGGTTGTGGGTATCCCACACCTTAGGGTCCACCTCAGAGTATGGAAAAGGGAAATCCAAGGGGTCGCTAGGTGAGCCATACTAAAGCCATCAACAAGGAGATGGTGGGGCAGGCTGAATCCATATCAAGTTGTGCCAATTGGTAAGGGCATAGGATAATAGAGGCTCCAAATTTGGCCAAAAGGTCTCTACCCAGCTGTGGAATTGGACAGTGGGGACATGATTGTCACCCTGAGCTCCTACAATGAACTATGCTAGTGGCTGAGGGGAGGAAAGAGGCCTTTAAGGGGTCACTAATATAGGACACATTTATTACTGGGGTCCCCTTAGTTGTGAGTAGTCCTCGTTCCTTCCAGATAGCTGCATGAGAAAGGACAGTATGGAAAGCACGTTTAGAGTCTGTGTATACCATCAGGGAATGCCCTGAGGCCAGGTGGAAGGTCCGTGTTAGGGCTACTAATTCAGCCTGTTGATTGGTAGTGTGGAGAGGCAGAGGGCCAGACTCCACAACCCCAGAGATTGACACAACAGCATATCCAGCTACCTGTGAGCCTTCCCAAAGGAAGGAGCTACCATCAGTGAACCAGGTGAACTGTGAGTCCTTTAATGGCCCCTCACTAATATGGTCTGGGTGAAGTAGCAGGTCCTCCAGAGTCTCCACGCAGGAGTGTGCTGACGAGGTATCTGTATCTGGAATGGATAATAGGGTAGAGGGGTTTAATGGAGGGCAGGACTGGAAGGTTAGCATGGGGTCCTCTACCAGTGACTCCTGAACAGAGAGAATATGGGAAGGAGGCATAGTTTGCAACTCTTTATAGGTTAGTAACTCAGAGAGGTGATGGTGGGAGAGGATGGTAAGGTTTGCTCCAGAGGTTAGTTCTTTTGACTCCTGTATCAAGACAGAAGAGGCAGCTAGGATGCAAAGGCAAAGAGCCCAGCCCCTAATGGTGGGGTCTAGGCATTTCGACAAATAAGCAACCAGTGCAAATGAAGGTCCAATCTGTTGACCTAGTACTCCCAATGCAAAGCCCTGGTTTTCAGTAACATACAGAAAGAACGGGTGTGAAAGATCTGGCAGCCTGAGAGCCAGGGCCTGTAATAAGGCCAATTGGAGTCTCCTGAAGGGAGGAATAAGAGAGGAGGGAGATATAAGGGGTTTTTCTGGTGGCCCTTTAGCTGCTTCATACAAGGGGCATGTTAGAAGGGAGTAGTTAGGAATACAAAACCGGAGATAGCCAGCTAGACCCAAGAAGCACAGAAGCTCCGAATTAGTAGAGGGGGTAGAGGAGTTAGAAACCAAGTTCTCATGGGGAAAGGGAGAAAATGGCCATCTGGCTCCTTCGAGGCCCCTTTTCAAATTGTCAGGGGCCGGAAGTGGGCGGTGCCTCACCCACTGCACGGTGCTGCCATCCAGAGTGGAGATCAGGTCAGCCAGGTGGGGGTTTCCTTACATGTATGTCAGGAATATCTGAAGGATTGGGGCTATTAAACAATACCAAAGGACTTTTCATGATTCCTGTGGAAGAGAAGGAAGGAAAAGACAAGTAGAGAGTCGAGGAAAAGGAGGAGTTACTGACCAGGGAAGATGTTGGAGCTTGCTGTTAGGTAAAGACTATTGAGGAAGGAAATTCCAAGGTTAATCTAAGTATTAAATTTGAATGTAGAATGCAATTGCTATGCTCCTTCTCTCTCAACTCCACCCACCAACACTTTCTTTAGGGGCAGTACTGAGATTTGAACTGAGGATTTCACATTTGGTAAGCAGGCACTTTACCCACTAAGTCAGTGTCCCAGTCACTGATAAACATTTTCTGTTTGCAGGATATTTTGTGTTACTAAGTTGCTGGCTAGATATCTTAGTGGATGTGGTAAGATAGCCACAGTTTGGAGTCAAGGGTCACCGTGAGAACCAAAATGACATGAATATGGCCAGAAATCTCAGGCACGACATTCGATTTCCATAGAGTTTAGGAGGGTTTGGGGCTGGGCTCAATTAAATTTCTAAGTTGGAGACATCGAATAATAACTTTACATACATTTATAGTAGCATTTTTATCATTCATCATGCCATTTTTTGTTGTTGTTGTTGGTCGTGGGGTTTGAACTCTGGGCCTGGGTGCTGCCCCTCAGCTCTTCAGCTCAAGGCTAGCACTCTACCACTTGAGCCACAGAGCCACTTCCGGATTTTTATCATTCTAGGAAATAGTTCTACATTGCCAAGTGTAAGAAGAATCCATGGATATTGCCTTTATTGAGTCATTGGAATATGGTATAAAAGACAATGGAAACGATGGCTTTCTCTCCAGAGCATACAGTCCTGTCCAATAGTACTTTCTGGAAATGATGCAGGTGTTTATGTACCCATTGTCCGGTTTGGTAGGCACTAACCATAGGTGGCTACTGTGTACTTGAATGTGGCTGGTTCAACTAGGAACTAACATTTTAATTTAATAAATTTGAAGAGCCCTGTGTATCTATGATATTGGGAAATACAGATAGAAAATGGTTGATGTGTCTGTTTTAAAACTGCTATAACCCATTATTAAATCAGATTAAGACAAATTCATTGCTCCAAAATACTCAAACTAAAGTCTTGCATAATTGGAAGGAGAAAGCATCTTATCAGCCATCCTGAATATCTCTCCATCTATATGGCTTTAGTTCAACCCATGAACAGATAGCACATATTAAGATTGGGTGGGGGGGGTGAGGTAGGGGGGAGGGTTGGGAATATGCCTTCATGTTTGCCTAGCATGTCTGAAGCCATGGGTTCAATTCCTCAGTACCACATAAACAGAAAAGGACAAAAGTAGTGCTGTGGCTCAAGTGGTAGCGTGCTAGCCTTGAGCAAAAGAAACTCAGCAGCAGTGCCAGGCCCTGAGTTCAAGCCCCAGGACTGGCAAAAAAACAAAAAAAGATTTGGATTCAAGGCAATAAGAACTTGTTTCAAAATCCCTGTACATCTTTCTGCCTTGATATTGAGCCTTCAGCTCATAAACTTTTAATTCCAAGAACTAGGCAAGTCATGCCTATTAGTGATATCTACTTGAGCCTCTGGAATCCACATCTAATGTTACTGCATTGCTCCTTTTTGTGTCTGGATTGTTATTTTATTTTTTATTTTTACAAAAACAGAATGTATCAAATTATATGTACACATGTACCGAGTATATGATACAGTTATTTATTACAGGCAAGCCCTGGTTCTTCATTGGAAGTATGTGTTTGTCTATTCCCAAGTCTCACATTTATTACCTTCCCACCACAGGACTTCACATTGCAATGTCTATTTCCCCCTTAAAAATCCTCACTAAGCCATGCTATATATGTTCACTTTAGATTCACATACACTAAGCATGTGTGTTCATTTTAGATTCCCAAACATACACTGTTTGAGGTAAGAGAAATGTCTGTTTTTAATTTTTTAAAAATCAATATTTTATTATTTCATGGATATGTCTAACTTTACAGCCTTTTATACATTCTTAGTGACGTGAAATGCAAATGTAACATGTTTTGAATGCAGTCTTTTCTATTTCTGGTTGGGGAGCTGCACAAATAGATAAAGAACTTTTACTTGCCTTGGAGCAATATGGTTTGATTTAAGCCCTGTGCTAAGTCTCAAGTCTATGTAACAAGACACATTGCCTTCCCACTGTTTAACCATTTTAAATAATTTTGTCAGGTGCTGATCTATGAAACCATCTTAACATCATGCAGTCCAAATTTCTCTTTTCATCAATAAACAATATCCTTTCCAATGTATTAGGGAAAGAACTTCATATAATAGTAACCATGCTCTAAGGAATAAGTCAACAGTGATGGTGTATGTTGGAAGAGACCAAGCATTCCTTTCAGATGAATATATGCTGGTGTTTTGCATTAAAGACTTTGACTTTGTAATGGTGATCCTCTCAGTAGTCAGTGATGAATTATGACCCTATTCCCAGCACCTATCAAAGTACCTGGTATATAGTTGTTTAATATCAAGTATCAAATAAAGGAAAAATTAGTAAGTTCAACTCCACACTGGATGAGAGACTAATACCATCCATTTCAGCACTATTGATAGAAAAATAAAGGAAATTGAGAAAACATACAAATTCTTACAAGGACAATAATTTTTCACATATATCAAAAGATAAAAGCTGCAGTACTTGGTTTGTTTTTTGTAGGCTGACAATTGAAACCCTCTCTAGTCTAGTGCTCTGTCACTGAGCCACACCCCCAGCCCAAAGCTATAGCTTCCAAGGGAAGGGATGGAGGGCAAGGCTGAAATACACTGTGAGTAATACTAGCAGTAGGGTAAGTAATAGGGAGTAGTGGGGACTGTGTTTAGCCAGAGAACTCATGCATCATCTCACAAGCAATGGGTATGAGATCCAGGGAGGAATGTGGAGCCAAGCTGACAGCTATTTAAGAGAAACCAAGACTGTGTCCTTGATGCAAAAAACCTCCCAATCTTAGCTGGATGTGATGATACATACTATTACTTGGGGGATTGTGAGTTCTAGGTCAGCCTGGGAAGATAGTGAGACTTTATCTCAAAAAATCAAATACAAACAAAAAAGACTAGGGCATAGTTAATGGCCTTTGGAGAAGTGGTGTGTTGCTGAGTGTTATGACCTAATCAGTCAGTTAATCCTTTGATCCTAGAGAATAGAAGATGGAGTCCTAGTATATCCTGGAAAGACATCCTTGTCCCAGCTCTTTCCTCCACTTCCCCTTTCCTTTATGTTTCTGTCTCTACTTCCTGGACACCATAAGGTAATCAGCTTTGTTCTACCACATTCTTCCTCCATGATACTGTGCCTCACCACAGGTGCAGAAACAAGACAGCCAGTTGACTATGGTTTGAAACCTCTGAAACTGTGGACCAAAAATAAATCTTTTTTCCTCAGTCATTTATGTCAGGTATTTGGTTACAGCAATGGAACTCTAATCAACATACTGATGCTCAGAATGTTAGCTATGAGAGCCAAAATAGAACTCTGTCAAATATTGGACCACAAGGATGACTACCAACACTGGCAAGATACAAGCAGTAACAATGAACTTTGTAAAACCAGACTTGAAGTCATGCATCATCATATTTACTTTTCATTTATAGATTATAAAGCAATGCCCTCATGAAATCATAGTCATCTAATTCCATGTTCATCTGCAAAATCAGACCATCTGCTCTTTGAGCCCAAAAATGTGTCTTTCCAATTGTGGTCTCAATGGCAAGTGTATAACAAGTCTTCTTTTCTTCACAAACAATCCCCCGAGATGGCATGTTTGGAGTTACTCGGTATATTGATCTTGTTGACACTAAAATGCCTCCATGCATGGACCTAACTCAAACATGAGTTAGGATTCCTCGGTACTCAAACATAGAGGCAATGTTTGTTCATTTATGAGAATCTTTAAATGGACCAGTTCTCCATTCATTTGAACACAATGAAAAGCATGGTGTTAAAACATGATAAGCAGGGCTGGGAAGGTGGCTCAGTGGTAGAGTGCTTGCCTTGCATGCATGAGGCCCTGGATTCAATTCCTCAGCACCACATAAGCAGAAAAAGCCAGAAGCAGTGCTAAGTCTCAAGTAGTAGAGCGCTAGCCTTGAGCTCAAGAGCTGAGGGACAGTGTCTAGGCCTAGAGTTCAGGCCCCCGACCAACTCCTCCCCCCCTCCATAAAAAACCCACAATAAGCAACATCAATTTGTGTCCTATTCTTTTATAATGCTTCTGGCTGCCTTGTAAAATACCTTATTTGCTAGTGTCCTGGGATCCTGGTCATGGTTCCCTTTTACCCTTCTCCTGGAAGAATGAAGTAATTGAAAACCTGTTTAAGCTGCTCTGAAGCCTGAAGTTAGCACTAGTCATCCCAATTGAGCTGACTAAACTTATCAGAAATGGCCATGCTCAGCTTTTCCTCTCTTGGGCAGCGTTAGGCCTCCATTATTTCTCCTATTTACACTTCTCCTTGCTTCAGTCTCCACCATAGCATAGGAAGTCAGAGGAACTGGAGGCTTTTAGCAGGCCTACATAAAGTCTTATTTGAAGGATGTAGACAACTTGCCAAAATGAGGAGGCTGTGCTGTTGGCTTATGCTGTCAGCAGACAAAATTATTAGTGCTTCTTGTACAATTTTAAGTTGACCATAGAAGTGGGAAACTAACAGAGAGTTTTCAGTTCTCGAGTGGCAAACAAGGGATAGTGTTAAAAAGCAGGAAATAGTATAGGGTGAATTGATCTTTACTGTACATATATATATATATATATATATATATATATATATATATATAACATATATAGCCTCATTCCATAGGTCTTCCATTTGCTTTTTATAATTTATAACTCACAGTTTTAATATCTATCCATAAACTTAAAATGGTCCAAAAATAAAATAGTACACTTCTGTGCCAAATAAATTTACCATCATTAGCACATGGCAAGTTGTGTGCTGCTAATTACTAATTATTCATGTGACTAACATAACCTAAGCAGAAAGAAAACAAAAGAAAAATAGAGCTAGAGAGATTAAAAAAAAAAAGATTGAAGCCAGGCAAACTACTTCATCAGTTTGTTTGGAAATGTAATAAAAATAGAGATACTTTGTTTGTCCCTGGTTTCCCCTGAGAGACTAAACTGGCTGTGCAGTCTGAAGACAAACAGGACAGGAAGGATTGAACCTCTTCTCTCTGCCTTTCCTGGGATTATCCAGGAAGAGTGCTCATTTCCAGGCCCCATATTAGATATGGGAAGGAATCTTGACTAGGTGATCATGAAGGAGTCATTTTTATCCTCTTCATATTTTGGTGCCCCCCTTCTGCGAATGCAATGATTTAACGTGTTTCGGGGATTCTTTTTTATCATAGAATTGTATGACCAAAGAAAGATCAGGCCAAAATGCTATCCTATGCCTTGGTTCTTGTTATGAGTCCTGACTTGAATTAAATTCATTGAACCGGATAGACTTTCAGAGTTAGAAGGACTCCAGAACGTGTCCATTTCAACTTTCAGAAATAAATAGGTACCACGGAGAGGTGATAACTTACTGAGGATCACAGCTACGAGGCTGTAGGCTAAGGAGTTAAGTCAGGCTTGCAGACATGCAGACCAGAGATCTTTGATGAAGCTCCTCTGCCTTCCCTTACTCCCACTTGACACACACTTCTCTAGACTGTGAAATCTTTGATATACTTTCTGTGTTTTAATAGGCAACTGTTTGTATGAAAAAAAAGGTGTACTGCTATGTGAATGAAAAAGCATGTATTTTTGTCTCTGAATAATGTACAATTTTATTGGTGTAAATTCTAGAATTATGACTTAAGAGCTCTCTGCTTAGAGAAACCCTACAGATTTTAAAAGTACATGTGTAGCCGGGCACCGGTGGCTTACGCCTGTAATTCTAGCTACTCAGGAGGCTGAGATCTGAGGATCATGTTTCAAAGCCAGTCTGGGCAGGAAAGTCTGTGAGCCTCTTATCTCCAATAAACCACTAGGAAACTGGAAGTGGCACTGTGGCTCAAGCGGCAGAGTATTCACCTTGAGCTGAAGCGTGAGGGACAGCCTCCAAGCCCAGAGTTCAAGCCCTATGACTGACAAAAAAAAAGTACATGTGCATTTTTAATAATGAATGATATTTTTCAAGTTCCTATTATGTATCAGATAGTATTCTAAGCATTTTTCTAAGCACATACATCTGATTCTAAAGAACATTATGAAGTAAAAGTTATTATTTTTAATTTAAGCATAATCAATATAGAGACACATGAAGGTCACAACATTCTTGATGGAATGTGCATTCTGCAAAGTCTAGTTTGAGGTTTGTGTTCTGAACTACTGATTGAATGTAGCAAAATTAATAACAATGAAGACCAAAACCTCCTTCTATACTCTGCTAGATTTTCTCCTGATTTTCAGATTCTCACAAGAAGAATAAAATCATGCCTATGTACCAACACACCCTCTAAATAAATTTGCATGTTTGTTTTATATATGTGTGTATTATTGAACAACCCTCTCCTACTTTGTATGGGTTATCCTTCACTTAATAATTGTTTCCTGCCTTTGTTCTCTTCAGCTCACTGCAGTGTTTAGATTTGCAGTATGGAAATGTCCATACTCCTTTAGACTTTTTTTTTTTATTGTGAAAATACCATACAGAGGGGTTACAATTACATGAGCAAGATAATGAGTACATTTCTTATCAAGCATTGTTGTCTCCTCCTTTGTTTCCCCTTCCCATCCCTTCCCATCCCCCGCCCCCAGCCAAAGTTGTAAAGTTCATTTTTCAACATAATGACTTATACATCTCATTGTTGCAATAACTTTTGAGAGAGTGTAGAAGGTGAAGAGGATTCATCCTCTGGGTGAATCAGTCAGGGCCCCCCTAAGAACCATAAACCATTCTCAATGTGTTTACCTAAAGATATTTTCGGAAGGGGTAGGATTGAGGGAACCAACAAGAGAGGGGAAAACCCACTGGAGCCAGCACAGGTGGAGTTGTCACTGTCTATCTAGAGGCCTGAGGGGGAAGATCACTGTAGCTTCTTGAGATCAGGATCCATGAAAGGTAGGAGCTGCCAAACTGTGAAGAAGCCACAAGACATAGGGAGAATAAATACTGTGCTTTGATTCCTTTCTCTATTCCTGCCTTCAGTTTCTTGATGGTTTCTCCCATTGGCCGAATCCAACTGGAAGCCAGAGGGTGAAAACTCCTGGAGATGCTACCATAGAAATCAGTTTTCCTTTTCTCCAGTTTCCCTTTCCTCTACAATATTAGGTACCACAGGCTCTGACATGATGCCCTTGAGTGGTACTTCTTCCACTCCACTTCCACTTCCACCGCCTTCTCCCTTCTACTTCCTTCCCTCCAGAAGTCAATAGGCATTTCTCATCCAATAACTGTTACTGAACTCATTCTCTTTCATTTGTTGATTTAGAAATTTATTTCTCTAAAGGTAATTTAGTGAGATTTGAAGAAGGAGATAATGAAAACTCAAAAGATCACACCACTGAAAGCAAAGTCATGCAGCCTTGAAAAAGTTATAATAGTCCCTATGGTTTTCTGGGTAAGTGTATCTCTAGATATCTTACATTTTAGGTAGATTGTTTGAGTTGGGTATTTCTTCCATTGATTTCTAAGGTACTTAACAGTTGTTAGATAAGGAACCCTTTGTTTCTCTCTGTTAATTTAGTTACTAGTCATCCTGCTGAATTCTCTAATTGTGTATATTTTTTCTGGAGTACTTCAGGTACATTTTTAACACTAAACAAATAAAACCAATGTTGCATTCTTCTTTGCAACACATATACTTAGTATAGTTTTTGTGTTTAATTTATTTGGCAAGTACTTCCAGGAAAAAAATGCTCAAATTTTTGGTAGCATCTTTATCTTATGAATGAAATAGAAATATTTGTAACTTCTACTTTTGAACATTGTGGTTTTTATTTTATGTACTACTCTATAACTCATATGCTATCTATTCTCAACATATTGCTGCTTTTTTCTTTTTTAATGATAAAGATATACTGAAATTTTACAAATTTCTTTTAGATAATATTATGCTTTATGACATTTGATGATATTATATTAACAAATTTTATATTATATTAGATTCACCAAGTCATATATTATATTAGATTTGCCAATGACGCCATGACAAACTGCATGAACCCTTTGCACATGACTTGGAATCAAGGGAAATAGGTGTGACTTTCATCCTAAAAGAATCCAGGAAATCAACTCTCCAATAGCTTCCCTATAGATATATAATGGGGAGAAAATTGAGTTTTCCTTTTCCAAAGGCTCCTGGCAAGAAGCAGAGAAAATGACTCTCTTCCGTTCTCCCTTCCCCCAACATCAAGGTGCAAGTTCACCTCACCCTTTTCTTCTTAGTCTTTTTTTCTCCTTTTGCCTTGGAAAGTCTCTGTATCCAACAGCCTATTCCCTATCACAGAAGGAATTTCAAACCACTATGCAATGCAATCTGCAAACCTACATAGAAAAATGGTAAGCAATTAAACTAAAAAAACAAATGTCTGAGGCCAAGTGTGGGTCGCTCTTGCCTGTAATCCTACTTAATCAGAAGGCTGAGATCTGAGGATTGCCTACCAAAGCCAGCTCCAGGCAGAAAAGTCCAAGAGACTCTTATCTCCAATAAACTGCTCAGAAAAAGCTGGAAGTGGCACTGTGGCTCAAAGTGGTAGAGTGTTAGCCTTGAGTGAAAAAGCTCAGGGACTGCACCCAGGTCTTGAGTTCCCTGGGACAAAATAAAATAAAACAACAAAAATAAACTAATGTACAGATGTAGCTATACAATATATCTACAACTATCCTTTGCTTTTCTCTGGAAGGTCAACAGGAAAATATCTGTAGCTCCTGTACATATGATGTAGGAAAAACAAAAAAAACAAGAGCATTAGAATATCCTACTATGCAAGGTAATACTTGCATAAACTCACCACATCATTCTCTCACTTTTACTATTCTTTATCATGTTCTCTTCTATTTATGTTGTGGTCATGGTTATATAATCTCAGAGTTGGAGATATTACAGATTTTGTACAGAGATCAGGGTAAAGTTCAGAGGGTAGATGAAACCCAAAGCCACAGGTTCATTATATTCATTTCTTAGGGATGACTTTCAGTTCCATTTCTGAACATTTTCTGAGCATTCACATGAATTTGGAGTGATCCAGATCTCTCTTCAAATTACCGTAGGCATTCTCATTGAATTTCAGCTCATAAATAGATTTGGCTTTTTAATATTAATGGGCCTTGTTTCTATTTGGAGCTTTTTGAATGTTTATCCTAGTTAGTGTGGTATCTTTGGACTCTGGAGTATTAAGGATGTTAGCCAGTAGTGTGAGTTCTTATTCACGGTTTCAGAGTATTTATTTTCATTCACAAAGTCATAAACTTGTACATCATTTAAAAATACAGACATGGAAAAATTTATAAAAAGATCCTCATCCTTGGCTTCAGAGCTAAGATTGGAGAAAGAGACAGGTATGGAATAATCGCAAGGCATATCTGTTATATGCATTACCTGGTAATAAGCAGTGACTTCACATTTTGACTGGGTTGAATTAATGTGGCATGAAACTGACTGCATGTATTAACCCTACTGTCAAACAGGTATGTTCTTCCTGGAAATTTGATTGTGAAGGTAAGAAGAAAAGGCTTTAATTAAATAGGTCTGCATAGTTGAGAGTGTTTAACTTTCTTGGTTTTGTTGCTAATTAAAGTTGGCTCTTGGGATATATAAAAGTTAATGAAAGGATAGTCTCTCTTAACACAATTGGGATTAAATTTGCAAATGGCCAGCAAAGCAGATACTCCTCCCCTCAGCTCTTCTATTGCATGAAGCCTATATTCCTGGCTTTCCTTAAGGTACCAGCTGGAAATTATTCTTGAATTCCCACCTTGAGTACTCACTGGCTCATTATTCCATGGTGGCTTATGTATTTATAACATAATCATTTGATCTGGAGAATTCCTCAGAACATTTGCACCCAATGGGCCATTTTATTGGCCCCATCATTGAACATCGTGGATAGTATTTAACCAAGGGGCCATTTTCAACATCTCATGTATACTTTTGCTATATAAAAACAAGCATTGGTTTAGGGTACGTAGGCATAATAAAGGAAAGCAGACTTTTGTTTCTTTGCTCTCCAGAGTTTTTGCAATATGCCTTCCTTTGATGAAGCCAGATACATCCACTTGTTTTTGGCTTATGCATGATCAGTCAAAATTACTGTAGTTTTAATATGCCAATTATTTTCTTTAGAAAAGAACACAGCTACTTTGTGTGAAAGAAAATAATGTGTGTGCTTCAGATGTGATAGATTCTTTGCACTGGATTTGAATTTTTATTCTCCAAGGAAGCAATTGTCTTTACCAGCTTGGTATTGCTGCAAAAGTTTGGGCTCCAAAATTTTATGAATTATTCTTATAAATAATTTGTAAACTTTTCTATTGTATTATACTTATATAAGGTGAACTGCATGGATGTACGGTCAGAGGCTAGTCCTTTAAGCACATGTTGTTTTATGAATAAGTTAGCTGCTGAGATTTTTTTGAATATATATATATTTTTATTTTAAAGATACTGTACAGAGGGGTTACAGTTACATGAGCAAGATAATGAGTCCATTTTCTATCAAGCATTGTTACCGCCTCCTTTGTTTTTCCACTACCATCCCTTTCCTCCCCACCTCCCCAACTCCTCCCTCCCCCACCCCACCCCTCATCCCCCCAAAGTTGTAAAGTTCGTTTTCAACATAGTGTTTTGTACATCTCATTGTTACAATGGGTCATCCTGTATCCTTACTTCAGCATTTTGTTATCTCCCTTCCCCTGATTTCAGCTTTAATATATTCTAATCATTGGTTTCTTTTACTACCATGAACTCACTGTTCTTTAAATAAAAAGGAATCTCCTATTTTAATGCAATGATTTATTTTAAAGTATCATTTATTAGGTATTACGGAAATTTGGGAGTAAAAATTATTTATAAATTCACCTTATCCAGAGACAGAAAAGACAGCATTTTCCTTCCCATAGAACTTGGTGATAATGATTGAATGTGATAGCTCTTGTATTACAGACTGTTTATCTACTTGCATCAGAATAGGCATAGAATAGTTCTTCCTGGATACATTAAAATCAAGTACACCTCATTATGGTGTGTGGGTGATGGAATTATAAGTCATTAAGAGAAATAGATAAGCAACAGAATATATAATATTTGCATTGTTGAGACAATGAAGGGGTAAGTCAGGAAATCATTGTGGAGTTAAATTGAAGCAGATGTCTATAAGCTAAGATTAAACCAAGTAGGAGCATCTCTTTTTGCACTAAATTGCATTTCCCCTCCCTTCCCAACATTTTTTTTTTGATCCAGTACATGAGTTTGAATTCAGGACCTTGTGTTCTCAGTTCAGATTCTTCACGTAATAGATGGCATTCGGCCATTCTTCTGGTTCATTGAAAATAGTCTCCCAGACTTTTCTACTTGGACTCCTGGTTAGCTAGGATTATAGACATGAGCCATTGGTTCCTGGTGTGAGTTGCATGAGAAATGCTAGGGCAATTGAAGCCAATATTTGTTAGGAGCAAAGGTATACGTGTTATAGGAAGTTCCACCAGAGAAAAGCCAGAGCAGTAGTTTGAATTTCTTACTGGTATAAAGAAGGAATCATGAGTGGTATGAACTTGGGCTCTAAGTAGAAAGGATTTTCCTGACTTTGCAAGATTGGAGAGGCAGGTTATTGACATACTCTAAGATGTAGACTCTAAGTTCAGGCCACCTAGATCCAAATCCTGGTTAGGCAAGTTACTTAACCTCTTGGTTCTCTGGGGAGTCAAACAGGAATGGGAATGGTTGTGGTGAAGACTGTGAGCATCAAGGATGTAAAATGTTTAAAACAGGACTTGAGTTGACCCATACACATTAGTGATTCTACAATGACTTGATCAAGTTCAGTGCAGACAGGCTTTAAGTCTCATGGGGACTTTTCTTCCCAGGCTGGCTTTGAACTGATCCTCAGATCTCCGCCTCCTGTGTAGCTAAGATTACAGGCCTAAACCACTAGTGGTCTTGCTTGGGATTTTAAGAAAAGATAAAAGGAGCCTCACATTTTCCTTTAGAGAATACTTTTGTGCTGTCATATTTAAGGCTTTATCAATGGCCAATAGGTAGAAATGATACCCATATCTGGAGCAGGTAATCAGATCAGGCCTAAGGAGAAGAGAATGGTTGGTATCCTCTTTCTAAGACTATCTGGAAGCCATAGGCACATCTCCAGAAAGAGCAAAAGCACAAAATCAGATAGGTCTTGTTCCAGCCAAAGATTGCCAACAAGGCTTGGCTCAGACACATGATTCCTGTTTTTAGAATAATTTAAAGTTTTCAGAATCTCCATCCCTGTAGGAATTCTACTTAATACCGAGGATGATAGATGATACCATTTGTTAAGCTGCTGCTGTATGTGGGTGCTCTGCAGCTTATTATATCTTCCCATAAGCCAGGAGTAGGAATTTTCTCTATTTGTAGGGTAAAAAGAAATTGGGGGCTCAATGAGGCTTGATTGCATAGCCCAAGCAACATGACTCCTGTAAATGAGCCAGAACGACCTTGTTTTAAGAACTGTTAATCGGGGGTAGCTTAGTAATTTGTTTAGAAACAGGAGGAATCCAGTTTTCAAACCTGTAATACAAGGGAAGTAAAGGCAACAACAAAATGTTTTGATGCTGAGGAGGTGAAATCTGACTTAGAATCCTTTAAATTAACATTATCTGAAGATAAGGTTCCTCTCAGAATAAGGGATGAGATTGTAGTCATAATGGTTGAACACTCAAGAGGGAAACTGTGACTCTATTCTCAGAGGGTCTACTGCTATTCCTTACTTTTTTCTAACAGGCCTGTAGGATCTACAGCTACACCATGTAAGTTAAGTTTAAAAAATACAGAAGGGCTGGGAATGTGGCTTAGTGGTAGAGTGCTTCCCTACATGCATGAAGCCCTGGGTTCGATTCCTTAGTACCACATGAACAGAAAAAGCTGGAAGTAGCACTGTGGCTCAAGTGGTAGAGTTCTAGCCTTGAGCAAAAGAAGCTCAGGAAAAAAAAAGAAGCTCAGAGACAGTGCCCGTGCCTGAGTTCAAACCCCAGGACTGACAACAACAACAACAACAAAAAAGAGTGTTAATGAATACATTGGAATAAATTATTATGCAGGCAATACACTAAATGAGCTCTCCACAGCATTCTAAGAACTTTGGCTATTCTTCAACATGATCTTTAAGATCTACATTGTGGTTGTAGCTATGGTTGTGGCTGAGGCTGCTGGAAAAATTTATTCTGAAGTCCACTCCAAGTAACAACTCTTAGATTAAAACATCAGAAAACAGAGAATTGAAATTCCTTTCAATAGAACAGAGTATGACCCCCTGATAATTTGAGTCATTTTTTTTAAATGCAGGGTTCTAATGCATTCAGAGAAATGAAGTGAAGAAATGTCGCTTAATAAGAGGACTCACTCCTGTCTAGTCATATCTGAATTCTGGATGTGCACATAAACTGATTTTACTCAAAGTGGAAGTCAGGGTTTATAAGTAGCCTGAAGAAAGTAAAGAGCAAAACCTGTGTATGTTTACATATTATTGTGGCAAGTTGACATTGCCATGTGTTATAAGAGACTATTGTTGTGTAAGGAAGCACTCCAATACCTATTGATCTAAAGTGAAACATTATTATCATGGCTCATGGCTCCACTGGGCCTTTCTCATGTGAGGTTGGTCAAGTGTTTGTTGTCAGATGCCATCCAGAGCTGGAACTAGCTACAGGCTCATTGGGCAACATTTTCAGGTTGTGTTTTCATTTATGTATCTGGTACTTCCTTTGACTTGGCTGGGACAGCAGGTGGCTGGATGGGCATTTGTCTTCATGTGACTTGCACAACCAGCTTAGACTTACCAGCATGCTGGTTTGTGGCGGCTGTTTTTTTGAAATGAACTTATAATGGCAGAGATGAGACTACAAGGCTTTTTATGACTTAGGCACACTGTGCTACTTCACACTGGGTCATGTAAGGATATGACTACAAGAATGTGTTAGTCATCAGGGTCATATATGGACACTGTGCCATGACGTCCAAGGTACTATGACTTCCAAGGGCATGATGAGTATCTCTGACTTGTTGAACTGGGTACAAGTCAGTTCAGGAGCAGGAATCACCTGGTCATCAGTATGTAGTGTATTCTACCTTTTAGTTATATGTCACCATAATCACCACAACTAACTTGAGAACTATTTAGCTCATCATTTATGCATCTGCCCAATCTGTCATTCCCACAACTGCACTCAATGCTAGTTTTCACCCCAATACATTCATGTAATTCTCAAGCATGAAATTATCTTTTTCGCTCCTCAGCAATGGATCTTTCTCCAGCTACACATAATTGATCTCAAACGAAGTATTCTTCATGTGTGAACCTCTCCTTGTGTTGACTTTACTTATAATTTGTCTTCTAATCAAGGCCTGCTTTACAGCAGCAACCATCTGGTATGTCACCTACACACACCTGTGCTTTCTGCTCATTTCAGCCTCATGAGATTTGCATTTTAAAAAAGAAAACCACCATGATTGACAATAATAACAAAACAGCCTTCACCAACATCTTTAGTAGTTTTTTTAATCACAGAGAAGTTTGAGGATACCAAGTTCTCCAATTTTAAAAAAAAACATGTTTATGTGAAGTTTTGGAAATACATGATAGAAGTAAAGCCACTTTTCCCCATTGTACAGCTCCAACAACTATTCAGACATTTTTCTACTGATAAAATAAAATTCCAGATAGGGTCTTACTATTTATCCCAGACTGATTTGGAACTCACCATGTAGCCCACACGGGCCTCATGAGTGCTATCATGATTTTTATGTTAAGAAAAATTCTGTCTCCAACTTCTTTTGGGTTGAAGGAAGAACAATCAAACTTCTGTATATCATGTTTACCTCTCAGAAATTTGATTGCTTGATTTTTAGAATAATTTCTCTTTTATTGCATCTAGCTACAATATAGAAAAAGTTAAAACACATATACCCACACCCACACACACACACACACACACACACACATCAAAAGAAATAAAATTCCTACCCAAAGACTGAGTCAGCAAATTAATCCTTAATATGGATTTTTAAAAGATATTAATATAAGAGCTTGGGATAACCCAGTGCTAGAATGCTTGCCTAGCATATACAGGGCTCTGGTTTTCATCCCCAGCAACACACACACACACACACACACACACACACACACACACACACACACACACACACACACACACACACACGGTCTATATTCTTTGGTCAGGAATACTCAGGGAGGCTGAAAATAAGACACAATCATAATCATGTCAGTGGAAACATGGTCAGCCTCACTCTGGACATACTTGTTATATTTCTAGATGTACACAGATTTAGTACTTGAAATGTGAAGACATGAGGGATCCTTTTGCAAAGTCAAATGACTTTCTGAAAGTGAATGGTTCTTAGATGAAAGCATGTTTAAACCATTTTCTTCTCTACAGCAAATGTTCCTGTTTTCCTGAGTAAAGAGAATGCTTGGGGGAGAACACAATGTTGTTCTTCAAGTATTTCAAGGACTGTCCTGCTGAAGAGATGATACTCTTATTCTCCAGGACAAACAGGTAGATAATACCATGGGTGGACTTTACAGCAATGTAGCCCAAAAAACCTCCCAAATTTAGCATATTTTTCTGAAGTAGAAGAGGGCCTCCATGGAAGACAGTGTGCTTCTAGCTATGGACAAAGTTAATCCTAGTTTGAAGAGACAAGAGAGAGAGTTTTAGAGCATATTGCTTCTTCATCTCTATGTGTTTGTGCACATAGAGTTGTAAACTGATAACAGTGTTTTTAATTTAAGTTTTATTGTAAAGGTAATGTATAGAGGGGTTGCAGTTACATAAGTCAGGTAATGAGGTGCACTTATTTTTGAACAATGTTACCCCCTCTTCATTTTCTCCCACTTTTCCCCCTTGATAAAAAGTTGAAGACCAGAATTATGGATGGCTCCAGAAGAAATGAAAAGACTCAAAACAGCTTTAAAACATCAGAAATAATTACACCATAATCATCATTGTGGCATAATTATACCCACCAAAGCACTATAAAAATGAGGAACAGTTTGCACATTATTTTATTCACTTTTCTTCTAGTACTGATTGCATCAAAAATTTTATGGTCACAAAAGATATTACTTTGAATTCACTAGTAAAATTCCAGCATGTGGAAGTTTTATTAAACACTTGATTTATCTCTAGTACTCAGTTCTGGCTGCTCAATGCCTTTTTTTAAAATCAGTTGTCTAAAATCTAATTTTCCAACTTAACCCTTTACCATTGTCATTCCTTTCATTAGGGTAAGAATATTTGGCAGTGCATGTGAGGATTTCCAAGACATGAGTATGGATTATTGTGCTAGTCTATGGATTATGCATTAGATATGGTTATTTCTGGACATTCTAATAGTTGCTTCTATGGTTTTATGCTTTCCTTAAAATATATAAACAAATAATGAGCAAGTAGCCCCAGCATTTTAAGAAAGGGGGAAATTTTTTCTCTCATAAAGATTGGTTGGTGAATGAACAAAAGAAATTTAAATTAGCAAACGAATAGGAAATCATTTTTATTGTAAAGGTGATGTACAGCGGGGTTACAGTTACATAAGTCAGGTAATGAATACATTACTTTTTGAACAGTATCACCCTCTCCCTCATTTTCTCCAAGTTTTCCCCCTCCTGACCCCTCTTCCCCCTCAAGTTGTAAGTTCATTTCCAACATAGTGTCTAGTGAGTATCACTGCTGAATTTGTTCATCCTTTGTAAGAATGGGAAATCTTTAGATTTTATTTTATGTTCAGATATTTAGAGTGTTAACCAAATACAAAAGCCTCCACTACTAGTTTCATGAATGTGATGACTTCTTTGCATAAACCAGGGATCATTATTACATCGAAGAGCTTTGCCCCATTTTGAAGGGTTCATGGTACAGCTTTCGTAAGAAAAGGGAGCCATATCCCCTTTTCCCCACACCATCACATTGAATTTAATCAATGTGCCCTAAAAGAACTCTGGAGAATCAGCAGACTGTATGCCATCATTTTACATGACTACCCAACAACTTGAATTATTTTTTTCCTAGTGGCAAAAATAATAAACACAAAAAAAATCATCACTCATCTTCGTCACTCAGAGATCATATCTGTTAACAAGTTGGTAAGTACTCTTAAATATTGGATCTAAATTTCCCTTGGATTTCAGGAATGCATAATATTAAGGATTAAGAGTCATTAATAAGTCAGAAACCCAAATACCTCTGCTCTTTTGAAACCAACATTTGACCTGGATATAATTGTTAGGCATGCTTGCTAATGAGGAAATTTGAGTTGATAGTGTTGTGGCAGGAAGCTAGAGGAGAAGTGTGTCCCGTGAAAGCTGATTGATCCCAATGAAGATATTTACAGGAACATGAAATACATGTCGTTGTCTCTCATCAGGCTGTATCTGATGAGGCAGACTCTCTTGACCTTTCATAATACCCAGGCCCGAGGGTTCAAGCCAGCCATGAGCATCTTTTCACCATTTACCTTCAGAATCCAGGGCAAGGCCCAGCAGCAGATAGGCAGGGAAAGATGCTCTGTACATATCTGCTTAATGGATAAGCAAAACAGAGTGACCAAACCAAAATGCCCTTTACCCAAGCCTTTTTCTCTTTCACTCCTAAATGAGCCTAAATAGAAAAATATGGGAAATCCGGTCCAAGCCCTCCGAAGGCAGAACATGCGCACAACAGAATTAGCACTAACCTGCCAGTTAGAGAATCATTAGGCATGGCTGACCTTTAAGACAGAGAAAGAATTTAATAATAGTGTGTCTGGCTTTGGGCTATTCTCCATAATACAAATAAAGAAAGCAGTTTTAAAACAATTACAATATCCCCAAACCATCCTGAAAGCCTCTTTCTATAGAGTTCTAGAGGTAAAACTACTAGTCACAAGTTTTTAAGAAATAATTTTATACCCATATCTCTCAGTTAAAAAATACAGTAGCTCTTAGAACTTAGTCTAGTTGGCTCTCAGCTTTCCTTCCTGTTGAAGATGATCCATTGCTGAAGGGCATATATAACAAGGCCCCATGACTTTACCATGATACTCCAAAGCAGCTGATAACAACTCCTATTTAAAAAGTAATTAATTAACCAATTATTTCTCTGAGTTCTATTAAGTGTAGATAGAAGTAGACATTCTGCAATAGATCATTTGTACAACTGAGACTTCATAAAGATGAGGAAATCAATGTGACAAAACCTGTTGATATATGAATTGTTCATTTTAATTACCTAATTATCAGTAGCTGTAGAGAAGGGTTCTGAACCAGGACTTTTCAGATCTTTAACACATCTATTGATAGAAATTGAGGGAGGAGGTCTGAGAAGTTGAGAAGAAACGCAGTCTTAAATTTGTCTGTTTCCCAGCAGATACTTAGTATTTCTCCTCAATATAGAGCTAAGGTAACTCACAATCTCAAGCACTGCTACCAAGCCACAGATACTTTCATACCACATTTAAGTTCTTATAGCTCACAAAATATCGTAACGATCCATCATCACTTCAGTATCAAATTAGCTGTAAGTTAGGATAATTATTTGATGGATGAAATGGATAGTTATTTAGTATATTTATTAGACTGGCTAATTATTAAATACATTCAGAAGGAAACATATGCCCCTGTAAAAAGTACATAATCATAACTTAATCATAATAAAACACAAGATAAAACCAAACTTTGGGAACTTCTAAGATTTTTGAATGTACTAAGACCAAGAAAGACTAAGGTGTCACTGGTTTGGTCTTTGAAACTGAGAAAGGAGAATGGAAATTGAAAAGAAAACTGAAATAGAGAACATATATTTTAAAAAACCAATATATTTAAATATCCTAGTTCTATATGAATGTTACTCTCCTAACCTTGGTAAATGTGTCCTGGTTTTTTTAGATGTTAAAATTAAGGAAACTGGAAGAAGAGTATAAAAACATTCTGGGTTATTTTTACATTTCTGAAGTCAAAGTTTACTCAAAATGAAAAATTAAATAATGGCATTTGAGAACTGAAGAACACAAGGAACCACCTATATTAATTTATCAAAATGTGTATGCTGTCTTGATAAAGGTAGTTCAATATACTTATTTCCTTTTGAAATCCTACATGTTGGATGATTTTGAAATGTTATCCTGAGAAGGGGTTCAAAGATTTCCTAGATAGCCAAAGCGATCATGGAGCTAAATGAGAATTGCTGACTGAGGAAAACAACAAGTTGCAGACAGATCCCAAATGCCAAAGTTACTGGATTAAGACCTATGAGAAATGTGTGGCTATGGAAACTTGATTTTTTCCATCATGGAGCTTGAACTCAGGGCCTGGGCACCATTGCTGAATTCTTTTGTTCACAGCTAGCACTCTACAACTTTGAGCCACAGCTCCATTTCCAATTTTTTGATGATTAATTGGAGATAAGAGTCTCATGAAAAAAAAAAAAAAGAGTCTCATGGATTTGCCTGCCTGGGCTGGGTTTGAACTGTGATCCTCAGATCTCAGCCTCCTGACTAGTTAGGATTACAGTCATAAACTAGCAGCATCCAGCTCAAAAACATTTTTAATTTGCATATATTGGTCTGAACCTAGCTCTTTTTTCAGCATCCTTCAACTTTACTCCGGAGATATATTCTTAAGAGAGGCAACCCACAGTCACAGATGATACCATCATACAGACATCTTCTGGCCATCATCTACATGCCCCATTCAGGGGACACTAACATCCTGCTACTCTCTGCCTACAACAGTGAAGAAGGCTTTTCTTTCTAGCATAGCACATTTGCTTTGAGTTGAGGTCAAGTTTAAAATTATCAGTCACCTTCTGGGACATTTGTTTCCCAGATTAGTTTCTAAACCACTTTAACATGCACACATGGGCTTTATTCTTCTGCCAGGCAATTATGCAAAAACAAGCTTTGTAGATGTTACTGGCCACCTCTGTGCTGGCAATGGAACCAAATCAACAAAAGAATGTCACTGGAAGCAACATGGTGATATGCCTTTAGGAATGGATATTTATCCAAGTAGTGTATGATACAAGAGGCAGAGAGAAGAAAAGATGAGTGCCAAGAAAGGAGCGAGGAAGAGGGAGAAAATGCAACAAGAATCCAATGTATATACAAAATTAAGAATGGGTCAGTTGCTGGTGGTCATGCCTATAATCCTCGCTACTCAGGCAGCTAAGATCTGAGTATCACAGTTTGAAGCCAGCCTGGGCAGGAAAGTCCTTGAGACTCTTATCTTCAATAAACTACTCAGAAAAAGTTGGAAGTGGTGCTTGGCTCAAGTGGTACAGCACTAACCTTGAGCATAAAGAGGCTTAGGAACAGTGCCCAAGCCCCAAGTTCAAGCCCTAGGACCAGTAAAAACAAACAAACAAAAAAGAATGAGGGAATGGATAGGTAGGGAAAAGATGGGTAAGAATGTTGAAAGGTGTAACACTGATGAAGATATATTATATTCATAAACTGCTGTGTTAAATGGCAACTCCTTTGTACAACTTCTTAGATAATCAGAGAAAAAGAAAGGAGAGAGATGAAGAATTTGGGCCACACCATCAAATCTACTCTGAAGATAGCCATGACGTCTGCATGACTAATAAGGAATGGGGCACTTGGGCAGCAAACCTTTCTGTTCTTCTCTTCTGACTGGAAGAGTCCATGGAGATCTTACTGGAATAAACTTGAGTGACTCAGAATCAAATCATGGGTTTGCTTTAGTCCAAGGGTAGAAAAACTTTTTTGTCTAGTTTTCTTTATAGTTGCCATTTGTCAGTTGTCATACCACTTAAGTTTTAATATTCTGTATATGTGTATGTCACTAGCAACACAATTAGTTTGCTTTGATCCCTGTACTGTGTGTGTGTGTGTGTGTGTGTGTGTGTGTGTGTGTGAGAGAGAGGAGAGAGAGAGAGAGAGAGAGAGAGAGAGAGAGAGAGAGAGAGAGAGAGAGAGAGAGAGAGAGAGAGAGAGAGAGAGAGTACTGGGGCTTGAACTCAAGTCCTGAGTGCTGTCCTTTAGTTTTTATGCTTAAGACTGGCAGTCCATCACTTGAGCCACAGCTCTACTTCTGCTTTTTATTAGTTAGACATGAGTCACACAGACTTTCCTGCCCAGGCTGGCTTCAAACTGTGATCCTCAGATTCCAGCTAACTGAGTAGCTAAGGATTACAGGCATGAAGCTCTGGCACCCAGCTTGAACACTGTTTTAATGTTGTATTTGGGACTTATTTGATGTTCATATCATCAGCTTTTCTTTTTGAGTATTTTTTATTGTTATTACAATGGTGGCGAGCAGAGGGGTTACAGTTACTTAAGTCAGGTATAATGAGTACATTTCTTTTTGAACAGTGCCACTTCTTCCCTTGTTTTCTCAGTTTTTCCCTTTCCCACCCACAAGTTTTATAGTTCATTTTCAACATAGTATCTAGTGTATATCATTGCTGCATTTGTTCATACTTTGTCCCACCATTTGTATGCTCCCCTTTGCCCTCTCCAAAACAGATAAACTTACATACAAGACAAAAGGTACAGAGAACAAAAATAGCTACAAAGGAGAAACAAAGAAGCAAAATAACAAAACAAAAACCTCTCACAGGGCTCTAGACATTCACACAGTCAGACCAAAGGAGACTATCCTTAGGAGAGGATCACAAAGGCTCAATAGCTATGTACATAGATCATAGAAAATGATGATGTTTATCATCCATTTTTGAAGTCTGTTTTATGTTCTGTAATTACCTGGATGTTTATTTGAGATTCTGTTCTGTGAAAATTGCTGTGCTAGATGGGTAGATAAAGGCTGGAGTGGAGTTACTCTCTGTATCAACAAAGAAGTTGATAAAACCCTCATCAACCATCAGAGACAAGGTCATCAATGTCACAAGGAATCACCTCATCTCTTCTCATGTCATCATTACTAGATCCCAGAATTTCACTACTGTGTTAATACTTTTGCAACTTATATACTCCCAGCCTGTCTGCTACTGCCTGTCCTTTGAGTCATGGTAATATAGGCAGATGGGCTATATAAAAAGCATGCATGTATGTTCCATCATGTACTCATATGAGTCTTGTGTACTCCGTAATAGGTATTTCTTGCTTATCCTTCAAAATTCATGTTACTATGATTCACTTAATATAAATGTAAGTTGCTGTTTTTTTAAAAAAATCCACAAAGGGATGTGAAGGGTAAACAAAGGAGGAGGCTGCAATGCTTGGTAAGAAATGTGTGCATTATCCTGCCCATGTAATTGTAGCCCCTCCGTACAATATGTTCACAAATAAAATAAAATAATAAAAAAAATAAAAAAATCCACAAAAACTCCTTTCACAGCTAGAAAATAGGAATTAGAAACAGACTATTTGATTTTAAATTGTGAACTCATAGCTCCTAGGCTGTGCTGCTCCGTGCAAAGGGAGAAGTCACAGAAAAACAAGTAAATACGGAAAAGACAATTCAGGAGGTGACAGTGGCATGCAATGAAGGAATGATGAGCAGCATGGAGAAAATAAACTGCACAGTTGTGGGTGTGGTAAGTGGTGATTTCTTGGGAGACATGAATGCAGTCATTCAGGGCAATGAGCATGAACCAGCCATTGCCTGATGGGCCAGAGAAGTCATGTAAGGAATTAGATGAGGCCACTTGGGCTGGCATGGTAGATACCTTAGACTCAACCATACAGGGAGTTTCTTTGTCCTTTATCTCTTCTGCTTTTCAGTCTGGTAGGTGATTTTTTTTCTTTGTGTACTGCTTTGTATACAGACACACAAAGAAAGAGCAGCAATCTCCCTAAAACGGACATTTCTTAAGTGTGGTTAGATGGAAGTGTCATTTTTGTGATAAGAATGCCCTATGAATGAGCTAGTAGCTGAGTAAGCCTGGGAGGCTTTGGGGAATAACAAATGGTACTCAGTGAAACCCTGCTGAATTGTCTTAGAACAATCCTCCTCTACAGCCTTCATATACAGACTGTGGGGGAGCTTCCTTGGAGGCTCTGTATGCTGTCCTATACTGGATCTCAAAGGTACTGGAGATCAACAGGAAGGCTGCCATGGCCCAGTTCTTTCATGCTAGAGGTGGATTCATGCTAACTCATAAAACATTTGTAAATCATCCACATGGCCTTTTCACGCCACAGTGTCTCTGTCATTAAATAGTTTGTAGACATAACTGAGCACGCACAGAGTTTCAAGTGCTAGGCTAGCTTTTTTCATGGGTTTTTCTTGTAGAATCCTCATAACCACCCTAAGAGCTAGGTAGTATTCTCATACTCATTTTGGAGATGAGGAAATTGACTCTGATTCATATATGGGGTCTTGATGGACAGGAATGTTTTTCTCTCTGAGTTGGTATGAGAAATAGAGTCTTTACAGAATGTTTCCAGTTGGCCCTTATTGTCTCCCCTTCCCACAGGCTTTGGATTTGCTTATGATTTCAATACTTTTCCTACTATGTATCAGCTTTCCATGGTCCTCTGCAAAATTAAGATCACTAAAATGAATAGTCTACATTCCCCAATTTATATAAGATAGAGCCTTCATTGGCCCACAGCCTGGAGAAGATAAAACCAGGGATACTACCCTCCTGTGCTCATTCAAGTAAGTCCATAGAATGGATTAAATACTGGACTCCCTCACCTAGTGCTTTCTGAGTTAATATCTGTGAGAAATCTCACAGGTTGATTGTGTGAATTGGAAATAGGCATAATGTAGGAAATAATTCTGCTCTTTATGAAGCCTTAGGAAAGGAAGTTATTCTAAAGGAGGAATTAAGACCATGTTACAGGAGAAATGGGTCTTGAAGAAAGCAGAGATGCAGCAAGAGCTGGGGGAGTGGTACTTAATATATGCAAATGAACACATGAGAGAGGTCAAGGAAGCAGGGTTGACTGAATTCTTGCACCACATGGGATGCAGATGCAAGGATTTTCTCTGGGATTTCACTTAGCAACTCTACTCCTTTCTTTATGGAGTGCTCTTCCAAATCAAAGCGTATCCTTCACCTCATTATCTGATATCCCTCAAATTCCTTCATGCATTTTAAAATCTCATCTCTTTACTACTTTCTGTTCTGAGTTTTCCTCAGGTAGGAGCTTGAAAAGAGGTGAGGGCCCAGATTTCATTTGGGGAATGTATCCACAATTAGCTACACACCTCATTCCTCCAAATGCACATCCAAGATGCTTTGGATAACCATGCAATGGACTAGCCAGGACTCAGGAGAGCCACTGGTGCTTCAGTTTGTGACATTTCTTTGTGATAGATTTTTCTCCCTCTAGGAAGGAAAGCGTGTGTCATGGCAGTTCCCTAGTTTTATGTTTTATAACTTCATGGAGAGATTTAGGACTTTCCCTTTTATATCCCTCTGGAAGAAAGATTTATTAGCCTATTTTGATTCAATCAAAAGCACAAAGTAATAACACAGCAGCCCGGACTTGCCAATTGGAATATAAGGTTTGGTGTCATTTGACCCTAGTCCCTAAAGAAGGGAGGCGGGGTGGCAGATGGAATCCTAGACATCCATCTAAGATACTTAATTCACTATCATCAGAGTATAGCCTCTAAGGCAAGTATGTCATTGAATTTACCAAGTAGTAAATGATTTTGGCCTTTTGAGCAGTTGCCTTTTGCTTTCTGCATTAATATAAAAGTCCTTGACTAAGGACTCGGACCTCCTGCCTTTGTCTTTCTTTCCTGCTCTGTTTTCTAGTTTGCTCCTTGCTCACATCTCCTCTTCCCTCAAACCTTCCTAGATTGTGTCGATCCATGATGCCCTGCCTTTCCTTCTTAACAATGTGCCTTTTTACTTCTTTCTCATTTGCTGCTTATACTTCCAAATTAGCACACTTTCTGCCATTGATTAGGCCAGAATATAATGGTGACAGACATCCCACTGTCTCATTAATTAGATGTTTTATTCTTCCTTCTTTATTTCCAGCTAGATTACAAACCCAGGACAAGGATTTTACTTCATATTTCCCCTCTCCTGTGCCTCGTATTATAATAAAGTCAAGTGTATCATTAAAATTCACTATATAACAAATCATCTGAAAGCTTAGTAGCTTAAAACAGCAGTCAATTCTTCTTAGCTCATTCTTCTGTGAGTTGACAACATGGGCCAGATTATCTGCTCTGCTCCCTTGTCCACTTCACTCCTCAATTGGTCACTGTCTTGTCATCTGATCACTCTGATCCTAGGAGTTGGCTGGCAGTTGACTAGAGTGAATGGGGTGACTGGGCTGAGTGTCTTTCCTCATCCAGAAGACTATCCCAGGTTCATTTATATTCAGACATGCTTTTGGAAGAACTATATCACATTTCAATTTTCTTGAAAGTCAAGGCTAAAATAATAGCTTCATAGGTTACCTTAAAAAGGACCAGAAGGGTCAAAGTCACACAGACTATGCAGCTTGTTCTGATAACTGAATCAGGGTCAATTTCCATGTTAGACTCTCATTTCACAGCATTCTTACCTGCTCTGCTTCTTTGACAAAGCACTGCTAGTTCATTGTTCCCTGGCTCTCTCAAGTCTGACCAGGGCCATGTGCCTCAAGCACTGGGATGTATTAGTTTGGCTTCTCCCCCCCCCCCCCCCCCGATTCAGACCCTGAGATGACGGGTTAGAAGAAGACTGTTTGTTTGGGTGGTGATAAGATGAAGCCCTGTGAACGTGTGAACATGGTGACATAGCAGGGAGCAGACCCAATAAAGAGTAGGTTCTTCTGGGAACATCTGGACTCCACACTGCTGAGTAAGCAACATCCAAGTCAACACTTGACTTGTCATCCAAAGATGTCAACTCTCTTTCACGTGCCAGGTAATACTGCTTGCAACTCCATAAGCTCCAAGGATACAAGAGAGCTCCCGCAGGCAAATGGTTGCAGGCAGAGCTTCTGGTGAGCTCAGATGAGGAAGGGCATGTGGAATATGTGATCAGTAGCATCTACCACACAAAATGTGTGCTAATGAATAAACACAGGAAAGAGGATCTACAAGCAAGGATTTGAGCTATTGCTTTGTCATGCAATCATGATTAATGTAATAGTGACAAAAAAATCTACTCACTGTACTCACCGAGAGCCAGTGGCTCACACCTATAATGCTAACTACTCAGGAGGCTGAGATCTGTGGACTCTGCTGAAGCCAGCCCAGGTAGAAAAGTCTGTGAGACTCTCAACTTCAATTAACCAACAAAAAGCCAAAAGTGGAGTTATGGCTCAAGTAGTAGAGTGCCAGCTTTGAGCAAAAAAAAGTCAACTGAAAGCTTGATGCCATGAGTTCAAGTTCCAGTACCAGCATAAAACAAAGTGAAACAAAACAAAACACGTCTATACTCTTTGTCTTGGTCATTCCATCTGGGAAATAAATTCCCTAGGCTAAGTTTTTGAGGCAGGTAAAGGTATGGAGTATGAGGGAAATCCTTCTATAAAGAGAGAGGACATAATCATGAGATAGGAACATTTGGATTTCTTTCCTCATTTAATATTGTCACTCTGCTGTGGATGCCTTAATAAAAGCTCAGTTTGATTTTTAATTGTGAGAATGAAAACCAAAATAATCTTCTCTCCTCATGTAAACCTACCCGAGACTTTTAGTTTCATGCGAAACTGGTTTAGAACATTTATCTTTTTTATTGTCTATGGATTGTTTATTCTGTCTCTACTGGGCTCACTTAAAATAAGCTGGGTATGGCTCTTGTCTGTGAGATGGGTTTTTGTCTACTCCTCATGCTTCTCTCTGCCCATCTACTGGGAGACGTTCTTCTCATGGAGCTCTCAGGAGTGGGAGAGGCAAGGCAAAGAATTCCAAGACATGGACACAAGAGGTTTTCTTTGTTGTTGTTGTTTTTAATGTACTATGTGATCTTTTTGTTTCTTTCGTATATTCTTACCTCTATGGTTGTCACTGTATTTGATTTTGGTAACCTGGTATTGCATATACATTTATTTGAATTAAGGAAGGGAAGGGGAATAACAGAATGGTGAGACAAAGGACAAGGGAGAACCAATGCAACAGTGATATACACAAAATATATTGGAGATGATTTGTACAACTTGGGAGTAGGGGGTGGGGGAGAGGGAAAGTAGGAGAAAAATGAGGGAAGGGCAACAAGTTTGACAAGAAATGTATTCATGATGTCACTTATGTAACTGTAACCCCTCTGTATATCTCCTTGACAATTAAAAAAAAGAATGTGTACACAACTGGGGGGAGATGCTGGAAGGAAGGGAAAGTGGGAGAAAAATAAGAGGGGGAGGTAACAAGTTTGACTCACTACTTTACCTACATAACTCTAACCCCTCTCTACATCACCTTGACAATAAAATAGAAAACAATTTGACAAGGAAAAAAAAATAATACAAGCATATTCAGAATCTCCATTCTGGTGGTATTCATTAATATCCCATTGGCCATAGCAAATTTATATGAGATCAGGACAACATCAAGGGGTGAAGAAACAAACTCATCTCAGCAGGAAGCTATAACACTAGCAGGGGCATTTAATTCTATGATCAGTAGAAAGAGAAAACCTGGGAGCAATAATCTGAGCCATCACACTCCATTATTATGCTCAGTCATCTTCCTCATGTACTTAATCTTATCCATTGTGTTGGTCTCTTCTGAACTTTGTGGCTTTGTCTGGGCTGCTCTGCCAATTGGGGCTGATTCCCACTTGCTATGACATTTTCAATCTGCAGAGAAAAAACCCATAGGTGATGATCTTGTCTTGCTGCTACACAGTTGTGATCCGGCTACTGTGAGTGGGAGCTGGTTTCTAATAGTTTATGGTTGACCTCTTCTCTGGAGCTATTAGCAAATGCAACATTCCCCCATTTATGAGACATCCTATCCTGGATGGAAAATCAGAGACATGATTGAATTTTATGGACTAAAAAAGCAAGCCCCTTTGCCTCAAGGTAAGGACAATTTGGTAGTGTAAGGTGTGATCTAAGACCCCGTGTGAAGCTGGCTAAGGCTAAAATTGTCTTTGACTTCACATCTTTGGTTATCTATCTCCTTCTTACTCCCTGCATTTTTCTCTTGAGAGAACATTGTCAAAAAAAATCCACATGCATCCAAGTCCTCTCCTTAGGCTCTGATTCTAGGGCATCTGACTCCCTGCCTATCTTTTAGTATCTTTTTTAGTGTATATGTATCTTTCAAAAACCACAACTACATGTTAGATGAGTTAAAGTAAAGGTAGCTTTACCCAGGATGAATACCAGCAACCTTCTCAAATGGAGTAGCCTGCATCATCTGAAATATTTACTCCAGGAATCATGGTCACTATACAATATCTTACAAGATAGTCACATTTCTATAACATTTCCATTATCCATAGTTTGCAAGAATAATCCATTGGAGTTTGACCTGGCTAAGCCCCTGTAAGTTCCTAAAGACCACCTAACCACTGCTCCCTTTCTTTACATGAAGACAATGTTAACCTGGAACACTAGGGAGATTATATTGATGTCCAGAGAGGAAGTAAAATGAGCATGGATTTGAAAATGATCTGTGTTCAAATCATGGGTCTTCCATTGGTCAGCTATTTTCTTGTGTAAGCTGTCAACATCTTTAACTCCTAGCTGTTTCTATAAATTAAAACAATAATACTTGGAGGACAATGTAATTCTCCTCTACACTAAGAAAAACAGCACTGATTCCCTATAAGGCTGTGAGCCTCTGCTTATATGGCAGCTTTTCAGCTGTGTTCTGAACCGGAAGCTTGTTTCAGGTAGAACTCATGAAGTGATTCATGACTATGAGACTATCCCAAACCAGTATCTCTAAGAGGATGGGCTTTTACTCATTAAGTACTTGTTACCTGTCAATCAGTATAGTTAATATCTTTGCATAGATAGTCTGGAATTCTATCAACAACCTTAAATCATTCTATTTCCTATCTCTTTGTAGCTGTGGGGCTTTTACTCATTAAGGGCTTTTACTCATTAAGTACTTGTTACCTGTCAATCAGTATAGTTAATATCTTTGCATAGATAGTCTGGAATTCTATCAACAACGTTAAATCATTCTATTTCCTATCTCTTTGTAGCTGTGGGCAACTCACTGTTCAAATGAGTCCTTGAAGACTTTTTGGTTATTGATTTCCTTCTCAGAAAACCAAGATTTGGGAGAAGATGGAAGAATTAGACTGAAATTCATAGAAGTGTGTGGAAGGACTGGTTGTTAGGACAAGCAACCACTGTGTCCAGTGATTAGCTTTAACTTCCTATGGCATATCGTTTTGATTCCTGCAAAATGTATCCTGATCATGTCTTCAATACCCACTGGTCCCAACAATTCTCCTAAAAGTTCATTATGTTCCAATTCCCTTTGTCTTCTCTATCCAAATTCCTCCTCCGGCCTCTTGTTCGTGTTCAATCTTTCCTTAAATAAATTGCTAGGAGTTTGGGAATCTAACCCTCATTTAGAGGAAAAGGGAGCAAAAAGATAAAAATACCCTCCTCTCTTTGACACCCAGGAATATATGTGATGACAACTATGATTTTCTGTAAGGTTGTGTGCTCCTAGTTGCATTGGGGCTTATTAGCAGTGCCCTGGTTCTAAAATGAGAGCTCCATGGGTTTTTCTTTTCATATCCATATCTTTCATTGGCACCACAAACGCTATATAAATCTTCAGCCACAAAACTCTGCTCTGCAATTCCCCAGGCTGTTCATTTATTATTAATTATGATCATTATTTATATAGAACTGGAGAGTTTTACGTCAAGGCTGAGCCCGGCTGGAACATAAAATGATGCAAGGATTAACTCAGCAGCAAATAATACCATGGGCCTGTGTTCTTATTTCACCCTACTTCCTCCTCTTTCTCCCACCAAGGGTACAGATAACAGGTAATAGGTGAAATGTACAGGAACAGTAGAGACAGAAAGCTGAGGGAGAGGCAAGCCTTGTGTGAGTTTTTATGCTCTGACAAGTTTGCTTTTGAAGATGCTGAGAGGCATGGAGTAATCAATTCTGAAATTTTAAGGTTGGATTAATACATCATTTTATATATGAATTTATATATCCGCAGTCCAACATAATATGTTAAGTATAAGGAATACAGGGATGTTTGTATTCCTTCCCTCTGCCCTTCTGGCTGAATTCAAGGTCAAACCTGAGATTAGGACAGAGTCTAGATGTCAGGTAGAGAAAGATAGTGGAAGAGGGGGACCAGGTAGCCAGGGTAGTAGTAGAAGTGGAAGAAGGAAGCAGAGAATGATTGAAGAGGAAAAAAAAAAACCAGTATGAACTTCCTTTTTCACAGAAAGCACAACAATTTTCCAGCCCCACATTGTTGTGCTGATTCTTTCCTGGAAGATGAATTCAGAGAGTGTTCCTCCAGCCACATGACATGGTGTCTGCTGTACTTAACACACACAGCCCAAGTTTCCATATGACCGGCCATGCTCTGAGGGTTCCCGGCATAATATCAATTCATTTAATTACCTTCAGGAACTCCTCAAAATAAGCACAGCTGTTGCTTACTGTTGTTCTTATCTTGTAGGTGGGGAAACTGAGGCATAATAAGTTTGCTTACTGATCTATTCATAGGACAAGACTGGGGTCTAACAAATTCCAGGTGGTCTAGATCCACAGTGATCCTCTCAATTACAGTAGATTTTGTCATGAAGTTGTCACAGTCCTACCCTTTGCCTCATTGTATTTCCAATTACCCTTTACTCATCCCCAAAGAATGAATTGAGCACTGACTGTATACCTAATGCTAAAGACACACATCAAGAGGAAAGAAAACTTATGACCACCAGGGATTTAAGGCCCAGGGACAGAGAGATAGAGAGTAATGGCCTAGTGGCTGTGGAGTTTTCTGTTTGGGTGATAAAAATATCTTGGAACTTGATGGATGACAAGTAAGCATATTGTATATAACAAGTGTCACTGAATTAGTCAGGTTAAAATGGTTAATTTTATGTTATGTATCACTCTGATCTTCTCAACAGACAATGAAAAGGGAATGTCGAAAGGGAGAGCTAAAAGATGTGTTCATCTTTATCCTAATGTAGCAAGGGTGGGATTCTAACAGAATCCTACACATAATGTCTACATTAATGTGAAGACTCCTGGGAGCCCAAATTTTGTTCAGCCTTAGTGTTTATGGAAGCTTTCACTAAAAGCTCAACTTAAAGCTGAGCCTTAGCAAACATCATAAACCCAAGAGCCTTCATAAGCTAAGAAGGTAACTTAAATGTGTTGTCAGAGAAAGGTAACAGGGCGGGGTGGGGGTAGTAAAGATTTTTGCCAAGTAAAGTTATCTGTGTCCCTCTGGGAGACATTCAAAAGTTTAAAAACTTAAAGTATTGTGGTGGTCAAAAAATAAACTTATTTTAGCCTAATTTGAATCTATCTTTGGTGGATTGTCATCCCTAGACTTCAAGGATGAGAAAAGACACCATTCTGGTGGGTGGCTTAGTCGGTTATCCTCAGAAAGCGAGAAAGATTTGGTTGCAGGGAGTTTAAGTGGAAGGTCAGGGAAGTCCAGCCTGGGAGTTGGGAAAGAAGGACAAAGAGGATGTGTTCTAAGCACTAGTCTCTAGTGGGCAACTGGGAACTGAGCCCTCTGTGGAAAGCTAGGAGCCTGTGTAAGGCAGACTTCAGAATCACAGCAGTTAAAGGGCAAGGGAGCTGAGACCTGTATGCCTGTTCCCATTTGCCATCGGTCCCCTGGATTTTCTAGTGCTCCTGTTGCATAGCAGGCATGGAAATCACTATCAAGGAGAAGTCCACAGAAATAGAAAAGTGAGTCATACAACTAGGTGCACAGGACAGTAAAGTTGGGGGATGTAGGCTGGGCCCCAACACACTGGGTATAGTCAGTGGAGTTTTGTTGTTGTTGTTTTTAGTCAGTGTTTTTGCAACAGAAACAAGTACAAGTAGCCAAGGAAAAGTGGAGCTTGGAGGGCTTGATGGCAGAAGGCCAGGCTCTACTTCCAGCACCTTGAATCGTGTTGAGAATTAATTTGTGGCTACAGTGTTGGCAGTAGTACTGAGGCATGGTCGGCGGTACCCTAACTGACTACCCCAGACTTGCCCTTTCCCAGACTCCACTGAAATTTTCCACTTCCTAAGCTTGGTGCTTCAGTCTTTCTGTTGTCTCTGGAGAGTTCCTGACATTTCTTCTGCAGAAACTGCTTCTCTACTTAAATGAGCTAAAATTCATTTTTATCGCATGCAACTCAAGACCCTTACTAGTGTAAGTGTAGGATAAGGAAACAATTTATGGTAACAATAATGCTTAATTTGGGGCACCAAGATACAAATGCAAGAAGATCGTGGAAGCAAACCAAAAGCTAAGTTGACAAATGAGAAACAGAGAAACAGTCCATCAAACTAGGCTGACAATAGAAAGTGCTGGACAAATGGCAGCCATCATGTCAATCCTGAGCCCCCAAAATAGCTGTTCTCAAAATGGGAGTTCCATCTGGCTGCTTGTCTTTGACTCCTCGCCTGTAGTAATTGTGTATCAGGACTCCCAATAGAGCCTTTTCAGTTATTTGAGGGTGCTAAGTTCACCAGCGTATTAATCTATTGATTTAAACTGATGGATTAATATCCATTGAGGAGTGCAAACTCCGTGGGCAGCTAGAAGGTTGGTTGGAGGAAGTAGATCATTGAGGGTGTGCCTTTGAAGGGTCTACTGTTTCTGGGCAGGTAGAAACAGTTTTGCTTCTTCATACCTTTCCACCATGATGTTCTGCCCCATCATAGGTCCTGAAGCAAATGAGCCAGCGTCCGTGGGTTGAAATCCCTGAAACTGTGGGCCAGACACATCTGTCCTCCTTTAAGTTGTTTCATCAAGTATTCTGTCACCACAGTGGAAAATCTCGCTAATCTACCACAACTCTAACAAGCTAGCAGGCACTGCCAACCCTCAATTCCTACAGCACAAAGGCAGTAAATGGCTTGTTTACATTCTATGTGTCAGGCCTCTGGCTTCTTCTAGGAAATCTTGACATGTTGGTCCAATTCAAGACTCCCCTCAGATCATGCAATATCCTTATTTGTTCTCTTTACAGAAACATACAGGATAACCAAATATAGTTCAGAGAGGTATTAGAAAAGAAACAAATATCACATTATTCACTAATAACCACTGTTAAAATTATAGCATTTGGCAGTGACTTTTCAACCTTCATGCAGGTTCAAAATTATTTGAGAACCTTTCATAAATTATAGACTCATCTTTCAAGAATTTGACTTCTGTTCATCTGAAGTGTTTGTTCTAGGCACTGGTATTTTTACAAAGCTCTCTAGGTGATTATAAAGTACAACTAATGTTTATAATAATTGGTTACATAGTCACATTATAATTACATAGCTTTAAGAAAGCATACCTTCAAGCTAGGGACATAATTCAAATGGTAGAATGCCCCGCCTAGCAAGCATGAGACCCTGAGTTCAAATTCCAGTACTACGATGAAGAAGGAAAAGGAAAAGGAAGGGGAGGAGGAGGAGAAGGAGGGAGGAGGAGGATGCAGCAGTAACAATAGAGTGCTAAATTAAACTGGTGCTCCTTAGTTCTGAGTAGTGTTTTAATTGTATCAGCACCTAATTTCATAATTGATTATTATTTTTAATTTATTTCCTCCATGTTTTTCTCATCACAAAAACTCTGCCTTCCCTTAAGTGGAAATAACCTGAAAAGCAGCAACCACATCATATCCTTTAGCTCCCTTTTTTTTTTTTTTTGGCCAGTCCTAGAGCTTGAACTCAGGGCCTGGGCACTGTCCCTGAGCTTCTTTTGCTCAAGGCTAGCACTCTACCACTAAGCTACATTCCTAGCCCCATCCTTTTGCTTCTTGTAAAACCTTGAGCACAGTGCCACATTTTCAGGGGATGTACAGTGAGAAATTTGGGTTCTGTTAGATAATAAGGAACATTTCAATATGTAATGAGAATCAGCAGAGAAAACTTCCTGGCAATTTTTAGCTCCTTCCTCACTGTAACTCTAGCGAAGCGTTGCACTGAGATTGTGCAACAAGCTCTTCCCACCAACAGAATTTTTATTCCAAGATAAATAATCAGCTACCTCAATAGTGCTGACTGGAATGTGGCACATTCTCTCGAGTAACTTCTTGTTTGAAAACTTTTATAACTGATACTAAGTCAGGAGATGTGATCTTCCTGATACAGATATCATCTTTGGCTTAAAGCACTTTAAAAAAATTCTGAATGCTAAAATAGTGGGTGCTAGTGGCTCATGCCTATAATCCTAGTTACTTGGGAGGGTGAGATCTGAGGATTGTGGTTCAAAGCTAGCTTGAGCAGGAAAGTCCATGTGACTCCTTTAAAAAAATGTTATCTTTATTTCTGTTTTCTAATTTTATTTCATTTTTTATTGTAAAGATGCTGTACAGAGGGGTTACAGTTACTTGAGTAAGGTAATGAGTATACTTCCTAGCCAGCATTGTTACCTCCTCCTTTGTTTTTCTCCCACTATGCCTTCCCTATCCACCTCCCAACTCCTTCCTTCCCCCATGACCCTCCAACTTCTCCCTCCCCCACCCAAGTTGTAAAGTTCATTTTCAACATAGTGTCTTGTACGCCTCGTCTCATTGTTACAATGGATCAACCTGTATCCTTGTTTCAGCATTTTGTTATTTCACGTCCCCTCCTCAAATTTGGAAAATGTATATACAAGATGCAGGGCACTAGAATCAAATACAGTGACAACAGGGAATGGAAAGACTTGGAAAAAATTATATTACGTGAAGTAAGCCAGACCCAAAAAAACGTAGGTCCCATGGTTTCCCTTATTTGCAATAACTAGTATATGTCTAGGATAATCTTACCAGACAAGCAGAAAAAAGCTATGCACATATGGTCATATAAGATGATGTTAAGTGAAATGAACTCCAAGATAGGGACACAAGAGATTTTTTTGTCACTATTGTTTTTAATGTACTATGTGAATTTTTTTGTTTCTTTTGTATGTTCTTCCCCCAAGAGACTCTTTATCTCCAATTAACCACCAAAAAGCCAGAAGTGGTATTGTGGCTGGCCTTGAGCAAAATCCTCAGGGATGGTTCTCAGGCCCTGAGTTCAAGCCCTAAGGATAGTCATATACACACAGAACACCTTGGATATTTACTCTCTTTCTTCTCTAAGTAGCTTTAGAATTAATTGCAAAGTTTTCACCAGGCCTCAAAGTAGAAAAATAGTAATAAGTTCTCCATGCAATTAAGTCTCCTAGAAACAGATGACTCCATGCATTGTCTGTAGTGGTTCATCTACCATTTATTTGAGCTTATGATGTGGTCCCACATCATCAAAGGCCTGTTAAAAAAAACTTGGCCAATTCCAGTGGCTCACACCTGCAATCCTAGCTACTCAGGAGGTGAAAATCAGGAGGACTGAAATTCTAGGCTAACTGAGATTTGATCTCAACAAAGAAATCTGTGTGTACATGCCTATCATCCCAGATATGATGGCATAAAGAGAAGATCATTGTCCAAGCCCACCTCAGCAAAAACTGTGAGACCCAATCTCAAAGGTAAACCAGAGCAAAAAGGGCTGGAGGTGTGGTTTAGTTGGTAGAACTGTTTAGCAAGCATGAAGCCTTGAATTGAAACCTTATTACCACTCTGTTCTCCAAAATGTGACTACTGGTCACTTGTCATAATTTGCACTCAATCCAGGAGTGATTAAAGAAACCAGATCATCAATGATGGACATTTAAGAATCAGACATACCTCACTTGGTGAAGGGAGGATATGCACTAATCAAAGTGTACCAAGCCAGTGAACATGGGTAGCATAAATCTAGACATAGACTAAACCTTGGCCTGGAGAAACTAAAATATGGCAATATTTGATAGAGTTGTAGGTTGTAGGTACAAGAGTAGAGATATTAATTTAACAAAAGTGCCAAAAGCCCAGTCATGGACTCCATAAAACATGACTGAACATTGAAACAGACTTCACAGGCATGAGATCAGAGACCAGTAATTCAACCTAGCACCTTGGCCCCAAAGTACCTCACTCTCTAGCTCATGGATGTGTGCATATTCATATGAACACACACACTCACATACACAGAGACAGATTTCTAACATCTGAAATTTCACCCAACAAATTATTAAAGTATTCAAATTCAGAGGTTGAGATATTACTTCTAATTTATATCTGTTCAACATGGTGGTACATATCTGTAATCCCAGCATTCAGGAGGCTAGGGCAGGAAGATGGTGAGCTGAAGGCCAGCCTGAGCTACATAATTAGACCTTGTCTCAAAATAATGTCCACAATAAGGTTCACAAATAAAGCCTGTAATGGATTCTTATCTTATCTATCTATCTATGAATGCTATATTACATAATATAATATATTCAAATATATATGAATTTGACACATTACTTGATCTATTAATATTAATATATTTAAATGTATTAATTCAAGTATATAAATATATTATGTTACATATATCCTTATTACAAGCTTCATTATACACACACACACACACACATACACACACACACACACACAAAAGATCCTGATGACAACAACAATCTGTTAATCCTTGGTAGCATACCGCTGCCTCGTTAGAATAACAGACCATGCCAAAGAGCCCCTTCTGTGGACATGGGTAGAATATGTAGTAGGTCTAGGTCCCAGATGAGGGAAGGCCAAAGGTAAAACACACATACCACTCAAGTTGTCTAAGGCTGGTCTATTGCTGGTTGTATGTTAGAGTCATTCAGCTTACAGATTTGTTGAGTGGATCTTCTTTCATGATACCTCAGAGCAACTTCTTAAAGTCGCATTGACCCTCATCCCTGTTCTAATCATCTACACTTCCCTGGGATTCAGAATCCAGCATCCCCTCTCCTTCTCCACCTACTCTGAGAAAGAAGTTGCCTTCCCAGCAGGCTTTGGAAATACTTCCTGCAGCTTCCCAACCTATAGTGTGAATCTATAGAAGCAGCAGGCAACTTAGGAAGAGTGGAAATTCAAAGAGCTCTGCTGGTTGGCACTGGCTCTGAGATTAGCATCAAAGGCTAAGTAAGTAATGTTCCTAATCACACAGTCATGCAGATAGCAATTAGGACTGCATTACACGGATTACTCATGTCGAGCTGTGTACCTGAGATCAAACACAGCTAATTTTCTACTCTTATTTTAATTCCATCAATTAGAAAAATAAATTGCCAATAAGAAGTCATCTTTTAAAAGGGTTTATTTTAATTTTTTATAAAGTACTTGGGGAAAAGCCCAGAGAAGAGTTTCCTGAGTGACTGCTGGTTTATAAAGGTCGAGAGAGAGCTTTAAAAAAATGTTCCAAATAGCAACAGAACTCTAAACCAAATTGGAAAAAAATAAAAAGCAATAGGACAGGGTTGCCTGGTATCTTCTGAAACAAAGAATTATAGTTTAGGATGGAAATACATGTGAAAATTGAAAATTAGGTTGAGAATATAATGTAAATGAATCCAAAGCTTTGCTCCAGCTTTACCAGTAGGTCCCCAAAGCAGACTCATGGCTCAGTCACTCAGCCCCATGGCAGCCCCAGGCTCCCTGGCTGGGTACAGCTATATACAAACAGTCCTGGACCAGCAGAGCCAGGGACCACTGGACAGCCCCAGCCTGGCACTGCCCTCTGATGCCACGCTGAACCTTGTGGGCAGTAGTGGCTGAAATGACCAGGTGGCCTAGAACCCGCAGATCTAAGAACAGGTGCAGCAGACCCTGATGGGGAAAGGCAGGAGGTTAGTGGCTAAAAGTTGTCTTGGAATAGTGATCCTCAGATCCCCAGGCCACTGGCACCCCACTTTTACAGCTCTTTTACCCATATCAGTGCAGTCTCCAAGACTTCGGGCTCATTCGCTGATCTCGAAAGTCAATGCTGGCCCAGGCCTATCAGAGGCAGAAGGAGCTCAACAAGCTGGAGGAGCAACTTTGCATCCAGGTCCGGGAAAACCAGAGCCTCCATCTCCAGAATCTGGAGCAGCAGGAGCGGCTGTGGTTTCTGGAGCAGCAGGCCAAGGTGTGGAATCAACATGCGTGGGATCAGCACAGGATCCTTGAGACAATGGAAAGAGACCACAAGATGCACTCCAGCTGGTTCAGCTGCAGGACGCCTTCCACAGGCTGAGCGGTGAGAAGGAGGAACTTGCCAATGTGTTGCGCTCAGAGCAGCAGGTGAAGAGACATCTGCAGGAGAAGCTGGGCCAGCTAGAGGAGAAGTTAGGAGACTTGGAAGAGATGGCTGAGTCAGAGAGTCAAGCAGCTCAGAATCTGCAGGAAAAGCATGACAAGTCCCTGGCCGAGCTGCAGGAGCTCAGAGCCATCTGTGAACAGCACATGGCCTCCATTGAGCAGCTGATCTCAGAGAAGGAGGCCCTGCAGCAGTACCTGCTGAATCAGACCCAGCTGCTGGAGCAGCTGAAGCAGGAGCAGGTGAAGAGCCACAGGGTCTATCGAAAGTTACAGAACACTCTGAAAAGTCTGAAAGTCACCAGACATCAGAATGAGCAGCTGAGGGCCCAGCTGAGCTTCCTGGCTTTCCCTAGGGAAGGCAAAGGAGTGGACCAAGCAGAGAAGGGTGAGGAGGTGACTCCACCTGATGTGACTGTCCCCGAGGACGTAGACAACCCACAAACCATGTGGGATTTTTACCTTGACGCGATGCATGTTGCTGAATCAAAGAAGGAGAGGCTCAGCCGGCAGCTGCGGGAGCAGCAGGCCCGCTGCAGTTGCCTGGCTAACCTGGCAGCCCAGTGCCAGATAAAGCTGGAGCGCCAGACCCGCTTCCCAGAGAGCCAGAACCACAACGTTGCTGGGGAGAGAAAGCAGGACGCACAGGCACCCAAGAAAAAGCTGAAAATCTGCTTCACCCACAACCTGCCCCGCGAGGTGGACTATCGGAAGCAATCGGATGAACTCCAACATGGATACAGCCAGCTGTCAGAACACATGCCCGCCATTGCAGAGGCCACTGTATTCTCTGAGGGACAGATGGCGAAGCTGGATGAGCTGGCCCAGGAGAAGCAGGAAAAGAAGGAAGAGCTGCAGGAGCTGCTGTGGCGCCTTGCAGGTGAGGGCGCAGGGCACCAAGGCCAGATCCGGGCAGCCGCGCAGACCCCTGCTGCTGAGGCCGCCTCAGACGTCCCAGGCCCCACCAACATGGAAGTTTTGGAGGAGCGGCAAGCCTTTGGAGACGTGAAGTTTGAAGACAACCTAGAGGCAGCCCAGAGAGAGGCTGTGATGCCTTGGCCCCTCAAGGACTGCTCTACAGATCAGATCGCGCTGGCTCAGCCTAATACCCAGCACCTGCTAGAGCTTGCAGGCTTGGACGACCACCCCTGCTTCCCATTGTTCTACAGGACGGATGAGAATGACGTGTTAGAGATAATTATTGCCTAAAACCTAGCAGCTTCCACCTGGAGAAGTGGACACTTGTCCTCTACAATGCACTTTGGGCCTTGACAGTGGGTGGTATTGTCTCAGGACTAATTCTAGTGAGGTGTGGAGTGAGGAGAGGTTAACTGCAGGCCGGACAGAACAGAGGCTGCTCTAGGGACATCTAACTCCATTTGATGCCAGGGAAGAGGCCCAGGCTAGGGTTACTACAAAGAGGAAATGCTTTGCAAAGGAAGATGAGGAGCAATGGCACAGTTTTATATTACTATTTCATAAAAGTGATAGTAATTGTTTCATGGCATATTTTAATAATACTATATTTTCTCAATTTCACGGCATATTTAATAATACTGCATTATCTTAATTTCATAACATATTGTTTTAATTTTTATATAATACAGTTACATTGTTGTAAAGTTAATCATTTCATGGTATATGTTGGTACAGTCATAGTACATTCACTTGCACTTTTGAAAACATATTGAACTCTGTACTAGTAATAGTGAATTTTCCTCTTTTTATGTTAAAATGCCATAGTGAGGATATTGTGGTGAGAAAATAATAATAAAAACTGCAGAAGATAAGAAGATACTAGTAATGCTCAAAGTTTGGGGAAGAAATGTGAATAGAACAACTAGAGCAATGCTGCAACTGAAAAATATCCACCAAATGGAGTACAGAAATGTGATCCTACAATAAGAATATAGAATGAATAAGTATTCATAGAATATCACATATCTCAATAATTTTCCAGTGAAACATACTGCAATGCTGAATGTTATTTGTTAACTAAAATATGAAGATTCAAAGCAAAACCTCACGTGAAAAGATTGGTCATTTCTATGCCTACTTTGGTCCTTTCACTAAGCATGTATCAAGCATTTATTACCTGCTGTGCTCTAAGGCAACGGCTTCACAGCCAGAGGACCTACCTTCATAGAGCATGTTGTTTAAAGACAGTCCACAGACTAGGTCAATACAAAGTTATTGCACTAAGATGGATACAGTGGGTGTGAGAGCAGCCATGATGCAATAGATTGACCTATAGTAGGCTGGTAAGAATAGTTACCCTCTTTTAGGAGCCTAAAAGAGAGGAATATACAGTTAGCCACATAGAAGCGAGTAAAGAGCTCATTCCAAGCACAAGGAATGACCTGCACAAAGATCAGGAACAAGAAAAGACTCTAAAGGACAAAATACTTCACATTCAGGACTCAGCAATACCCTACCCCTTCCTATAGATACAAACAGTATTCTTTCCAGACTTGTATTTGCCTAACTATCATGGTAATTTGCAGTATGTCTTAGAAGATGAAAATACTTATGGCTTAAGTTAAGGATTTACCAAAAGAATACGGGGCTGAGACCACATCCTCTTGGCCTCTCTTTTGGCTTCAACCTCTTCTACAGTCCTGAAGCATATGTTATACAGAGGGAGATGAATTAATGATGATTCCTAACTAGAATCTAAGCATCATGAAGGTAAAGAGCAAGTATGAGCTGTCAATGTTTGTAACTATGCCCACAGCAATTACTTGACACAGGCTAGACAACAAAAAAATCATATGAATGAATGAGTGGATTGCTTCCCCTGCCCTTTCAATCCAGGGACCCTATCAATCCAGGGATCCTATCATGCCTCCAGGGAATTCTAAGCTCCGTGCTCTTTGTACTTAGTAATCTCTATGGACCAAATATTTAGGTGCAGAAGAATGAGTGAGATCCAGTACTGGAAGACTATCTAGACCAGTGTGAATTGGATTAATTTAGAGCATAGCAGTTTTCCTATTTTACCCAGTACAGCCAGAATTATGCAGTTTCTCTTTAACGCAGGCTTTGCGAAGAAACAACATGCATTATTTAAAGATCAGCAACCAGAATAAACACTTGTAAACAGTGCATATCCATTTGCAAGCCGAAGATTAATATAATAATAATGCCTCGGATATGAAGAACAGCCAGTGAAATGAAAACCTGGCTGGGAGAAATTGCTTTCCTTCTTTGGATGAGAGTCACAAGAGACCAGAGAACAAATTATTTTCTTAGCTTTAGGTCCTTCAGGGCATCAAAGCTTCCTGAGAAGGATTATGTATCATGGAAAGTGTTAATGTATCTTATGACTCCATTTCTCTCTGATGCATACTCTGGAATCAATAAAGATGCTTAGCAGTTAAGAATTTCATTAGGCTACTCTGCAATACCAGGAATCTCGTAGATGTATATAACACCTATCTTCAGGAACTTCTTTTGAAGCAATTATAGAAGATGATCCTGCTGTATGGACCCAGTAAATGATGCCAATTTAGGTTGCTTTTCTCCTTTGGGATTCATTGGGCCTTGGGTAGGATAGACCTTATGCAAGTATTCCAAGTTTTATATGCTTTGTAAATACGTGGCTCCACTAAGCATCCCTTGAAAGATGAGGAGAAAATAACTACTTTTTTCATGGTACTAGGATCTGAATTCAATGGCACTATGCCTTGCATCTGCTAAATAAGTGCCCTACCAGTTGAATTATGCCTTAAGTCTTCCATTTGTTTGTTTGTTTGGTGGTGGTACTGGAGCTTGAACTCAGACCTTTACTCTGTCACTTGGCTTTCTTGCACACAGCTGGTGCTCTACCACTTGAGATACAATTCTAGTCTATTATTCTTTTGGTTAATTGGAAATGAAGACTTTCAGACTTTTCTGCCAAGGCTGGTGTCAAACTGAGATCCTCCAAGACAGTTTCTGAGTAGTTAGAATTACAGATGGAAGCCACCAGTGCATGGCTCCTTCAGCTTGTTTTTGGTTGTTTTCTTTTCTTTTCTTTTTATCTTTGGTTGATTATTTAATTTGCTTTTTTGAAATAGGGCTTTGGTAACTTTTTCCTGAGCTGGCCTTAAACTGCAATCCTTATCTCCATTACTACACTTTAATGGAGAAACTAATATTTAGCTAAGAAGATTGTACAGGGAAATAAAGAACATTGGTTAACTCTGCAAGACAAGAATGCAAAAAAATCACAAGGCATTCAGAAATTCTTTTTAAGAATTACTTCATGAAAGACAAATTCTCAGCAGCTGAGAGTTCAGAGGAAGGCATTTCCCATTGGGACTTGTGTATTCTGATAGTTAAATTTAAAGGGAAAAAAGAGATTAGCAGGAGTACTAAAACTATTCCAAGAAGCACCCAAGGCTGACATAGTATTTGTATTGATTGTGAATTTCCTGTAATACTAGTCTGTTTCAAATTTATTCATGACAAAATGATCAATTGCTGGGTGCTGGCAGCTTACACCTGTAATCCCATATACTCAGGAGGATGAAATCTGGAGAATTGTGGTTTGTAAAACAGCAAAGACAGAAAAGTCCTAAAGTACTTCCAAAGAAGGAAAGAAGGAAGGAAGGAAGGAAGGAAGGAAGGAAGGAAGGAAGGAAGGAAGGAAGGAAGGAAGGTAGACTGGGAGGGAGGATGGGAGGGAGGATGGGAGGGAGGAATGAAAATAAGTGATGTAATAGAGAGACTTGAATGAATATTATCAGCTAAAGAAACGAAGGCCAACAGTCTTCCAATACTAGGGGCTCAATTATTACTGCAGAAACATTTTCAAATCAATGTGTTTTTTTCAACTGAAGTATTTTGTAAATCATGTAGTCATGGAATATCTTGTAGATCAGTGTAGAATCATTTTTTGTGATTTATCTATCCTTTGATCACTTAATTATATTAGGGCCTTTTGCTAAAAACAACCTTTTCTAATATAGTACTTAGCATAAATCAAGATTTCTATAATACCCACTAAAAATATGGAGCTAGAAAAAAATACAAAAGTCTTTCATTTCAAAGCTGAGCTGCTATCTACATATTTGAGTTCATTTGGCAAAACAAGAAAAATCCTCATCTCTGAAAATGAGTTTTCTGAAATTCTCACCCACCTGTGTGGTGCTATGAGAGTTATCACAACCCTGTGTCCAGCTAATTCTCTGGCGTCATGAATATTCTCTGCATATGCATAGGTCAACATACTGAAGAGGCAATTATCTGAATTCTAGTCCCCAAGGAAGCAGACAAGGGTCAGAGGGGTTAGGGGAGGAAGAGAAGGAGATAGTTTAGTTCAATCATGCATATTTGCTCAATCTTTTGGGTTTACTTTGCTTGCATATGCAGGGTTTCCTTACAATGAACATTTAAAGAGATATAGTATGTGGTTCATTTTAGATGAATTTTAATTTTATAGACTATAATACAATTCTTTTGCTGTGCAATGCAGACCAACAATCATCCTGATTATATTTCTCATTTCAATTTCTTTTCTACAATCTTGAATCAGGCTTCATGCCAGTATGAGTCTTCTTGTCTTTTCTCACCTTTGTACCTGTCAGCCTATCAGTCATTTTCATAAAGTTAATAGAAAGATTATAGTAAGATCTATCAGGAAGCTTCTATGGCTTGATAAACACCCCCTCTTCCACCTCCATACTAATTAATTTCAGTTCTAATCACTTTATTCTTTGTAGGAAACAAAACACCTAAATTTGGTCCTCATAATCTTTGTCTACCTTCAGATTCCTAAAAATAATCCAAAACATGCATAAACATAAGGTTCTGAAGAAGCAAGCTTTATCTTTTAACTCTTTCTACCTGAAAATTTCATTGTTGGAGAAAAAGAGGCTAAGTATTCTCCTTTTAACTGGGGAAATATTTCCTAGATCTTTGTGATGCTGCTCACACAAAGTAGATGTTCATATTTTGGTTTCAGATCACATTAATTGTACTATTTATTTCTTCTTCCTTTGAGATCTTTTATGTCTGTTGCTGCTGTCTCCTGAATACATTTCCTGTTAGCAGGAAGCCCTAAATGAGGAACAGAATATGAGGTTCAAGACACTTATGTCTAACTTTTGTTTGTGGATAGCCATCATCATTTTGGCATGAAAAAAGTAAGACAAGAAGTAATGGCCTTTTGTTCAGGAGGTTACCTATCAAACTTCTAGGAGATCTTATCCCAAATGCTTGGATGCTAGGATTGTGTAATTCCAAAGGAAATATGTGTGTGTGTGTGTGTGTGTGTGTGTGTGTGTGTGTGTGTGTGTGTGTACACACACATGCATACATACACACACAGCCTTACTGAGTGAGTAAGGCTGTAGTCAACCTTCCTATTCTTAAACATCTTTAACAGAGCACCACAATGATTGGAGCACTGGCTAACAAGCCAGGAAACCTAGATTCTAGTCCCTGACTAACAATATATCTAGGCATTTGACCAACGACTGGTCTGGTCACCTTTCTGTTGTTTGCCTTCTTCATTTGTGGAATGAGAAGTTGAATAAAGAAAGTTACCTATTTTAGTTTTAACAAACAGAGCTGCTATAATTCCAGGGTGCTCTCCACTTCTGACTGAGTTTCTCTTTCTTTGCACCATGCAAATATAGAAACTTTCAGCATACAGATGGGGAGAGACATGTTCTGCCATCTGTCAGCCCTACTTGGGAAAGAATGTAAGACAGCCAAGGCAGGTAAGGATTGTGAAACTTCTCCTATATAATCAAGGGTAGACAGGTCAACATAGTCTCTGCAGCTCCAGCTACCTACCATGCTGTACCACTTCATGGAATTCTGAATCAATGTACTCCAGGTTAAAGGGGCTTTGTAGAAAGGCGATTCAAATGACCCTGTTCTCTACTTCAGTGGACCACATTAGACTCCAAATAGACTTTCTTAATGGTTAGGTAGATTAAGTTGGTTGAATTTTTAATGGGATGAATTGCTTTCAATGTTACAAAAGCTATTGTGATTTCTATGGATATACTTTGTAGCCTGCAGTGTCAGGTTTTGCTTTGCTTCTTTGCCATTTTATGAGGACAGTAACAATCCTTATTCAATGTACATAAAAGTTTGTATTTTCCCAAGTGAAATATAGTGCAGTCTTTCAACTGTCAAGTCTGTAACATGAGAGAGAGATATACCTGTCATTTTTACCCCCTCCTTCTCAAACTTTAAAATGTCACGTTCAAATGAAGGGACAAGATTCTTGTCTTGAATTCTTCTTGCTCCTGCCAGATGTCAGATGCATTTCTGATATTACATAGGTAGTCACAGGGCAGCAAAACATTCATAAATATGCAACAGCCTGGAAAATTTTTGCCTAAGTAGTTTGGTAGAAGGAAATAGGCCTGCAAATAGGATCACTGTAGAACAGTACAAGATCATAGGATTCGCCAGCTGAAGACCACTTACTCAATAGAGACATCTGTAATCAAGGTCTAAGCCTCTATTTTTGTATTGTAAGTTCTTCTACTATGACTGGAGTTTGGAAAGAAATGGCAAGAAGAAGTTGGAAAAAGAATAGTCTCCTAAAGATTTAGGGGAAGTTCTCTGCAACATCATGTTCTTATTATAGGAAAATGAAGTAATTTCCCATGTATTTTCTTACACCTAAGGAGAATACTTTCCCCCATATTCTTTATCTAATAGGTGACATGTTCCTCTTAGGATGATCTACAAATTCCATCATGAATGAGACAATGTTAAAATATTATGTTCTACACAGGATTTAGTTGAGATCTTACCTGTATTCAGTTAGCCCAAGATAGAGTCTCTCTCTTTATCAATAGGGCCTAGCTTAGACATTAAGTTGCACCAGAATTCTAGCTTTTCCCTGCTGGTGTCAAGGAATCCTGATTCCCTGAATTAAGATGATCTATTTAAAGTATTTTTGGACCTGAATTTACAAAGACCTCATCAAATACAAAACTGAAAAAAAAATGTACTCACAACAAATATCCATTCACTGAGTAAAAAGGGCAGTTGGGAACAGGATTCATTTTCCCCTGTAGGTTAGGACTATCTTCTGCTGGGTAGGAGGCCTAGTTTTGTGATGTATGGAAATACCTTGAGGATAATTGTAAAAGGTGTTGTACTGTGGCCTTGGGATGTCAACCCTTTATCTCCATGCTGTCTGTGGGCAGCAGCTGTCAAGTAGTACTGGCTACCAAGAAAGCCTTGGCTTCATCAAACCAATATCTTCCTGTCTACAAGTTAGGTTAGCTTGGCCTTTTCCAAGTTCTCTTCTTTTTTTCTGTTCCAGCAAGGTTTTTTTTTACATTTTTAAAATTATTATATCTTTAAGTAGTTGTACAAAGAAATTCCTATTCTACAAAACAGTGTATGAGTACAAGGGTGACAACATTGTTACCCATCACTCCTAACCCATCTTTTCTCTCACTTTTTAAAAAAAATTGAGATTAGTTGATTACATAAATTTCACAGTATTGTGGAATAATGATACTTAAAGTCACAAACATTTTAACCTTCACAAGGCCAATTGTCATTGTCATGATCTGAATTCTATGAGCTTTGACAATACAAATTATTTCTTCCACATCTGGGGATGATTACATTTCTTTCCTTTTGCTTAGTGTTGGCTGTTCCCTCTTTCCCTCTCATTCCTCCCTTCCAATCGCTGTCTTTGGGGTACTTAGTTCTTTTTCTTCTATGTCCAGTGCAGCTGATGGGCCCCTTTGTTGTATGTTTTTCTGTTTCCCACTTATTCTGTTCCTCCTACTGGCTTCTTTCCATTGCATGCATATATCTACCCAATGATCAAGAACATAGAGTCATTTAGCAGTGACAAAGTGGTTGGCTGTCCTTTGTTTCTTGAGTTCTGTTTATTTGTCATATCTTCTTACATTTTGGCTTTAGCATCCATGTGTCAGGGAGACCATGTGCCATTTGTCTCTTTGTTCTTGGCCTACTTTGCTCAAAATAATCTGCTCTAGTTCCATCCATTTCCTTGCAAATGCCATTATTTTATTCTTTCTAATGGCTGCATAATATTCCATTGTATATAGACACCACAATTTTGTGATCCACTCATCAGTAGTGGGGCTTCTGGGTTGTTTCCAATCTTGGCTATTGTGTACAGTGCTATAATGAACATGGAAGTGCATGTGTCTTTGTATACTGGTTCTTGTTGTTCAGGGTAGATGCCTAGTATGGCTGGTATGGCTGGGTCATAGGGGTGGTTTATATTTAGCTTTCTGAGGTACCTCCATACTGCTTTCCAAAGTGGTTATATTAGTATACATTCCCACCAGCAATGCAGTAGGGTTCCTCATTCTCCGCATCCCCTCTAGCATTTGTCGTTGGTCAAATTTAGGATGTGGGCCATTCTGACGAGGGGTAAGGTGGTATCTCAGTGTTGTTTTTATTTGCATTTCCTTTACAGCCAGGGATGATGAACATTTCCTCATATTTTTTTTTTGCCATTTTTTGTCTCTTCTTCTGAGAAGTCTCTCTTTAGTTCCCTTGCTCATTTCATGACTGGTTTGTTAGATTTGTGAGGAGTTATTATGGATATTAGACCCTTGTCTGCTATTTTTCTGGTAAATATTTCCCCCAATTAGTTGGCTTTCATTCTAGTTTGGTTGATATTTCTTTATCTGTGCAGAAACTTTTTATTTTAAGGTAGTCTCATTTGTCGAGTCTCTCTCCAATTTGTTGTGACCCTGGGACTCTGTTCAGAAAGTTCCTGTCTGTGCCTATAAGTTCTAGTGTCTCTTCTACTCTGTCCTGCAGTAGTTTCAGAGATTCAGGTTTGATGTTAAGGTCTTTAATCCATTTTGAGTTGATGTTAGTGCATGGTGACAGGCTTGGGTCCACTTTCAGTTTTCTGCCTGTGGCCACCAACAATGTACAAGCAGAAAGGGAAATCAAGGAAACAACCCCATTCACAATAACCTCACAAAAATACAGTATTTAGGAATTAACCTAACCAAAGATGTAAAGGGTCTATTTCATGAAAACTATAAAAGCCTAAAAAAAGGAATCATAGAGGATACCAGGAAATGGAAAGATCTCCCATGTTCCTGGATAGGCAGAATTACCATAGTGAAAATGGCTATACTGCCAATATTGATATACACGTTCAATGCAATTCCCATTAAAATCCCAATGATGTACTTTACCAAAATAGAGAAAACAGTCCAAAAGTTCACATGGAACAACAAAGACCTAGAACAGCCAAAGCAATTTTAGGCAAAAGAAACAATGCAGGAGGGATCACAATACTGGATTTCAGGCTCTACTATAGAGCCATAATAACAAAGACAGCTTGGTACTGGCACAAAAAGCGACCCAAAAACCAATGAAACAGACTAGAGGACAAAGAAATAAAGCTGCATATGTACAGTCAGATGACATTTGACAAAAGACGTACAGTGGAAGAATCATAACCTCTTCAACTATTGGTGCTGGGAAAACTGGGTGGCCACATGCAGAAAACTGAAAGTGGATCCAGTTTGTCTTCTTAACTCTTCCTTCTATACCATTCTCATCTCTCTGTTTTTCATACCCAGAGGTCACATGAAAAAAAATGAAGCTAAGATTATTCTATGTTGACTAATGGTTGAGTCAGAAATATACCAGCTGTGTAACATTGAGTCAATTACATATGTTGAGTTGTCATGGAACTGCTTTATGGTTGATGGAGTCTGGTTGGTGCCTTGTTTTCATGTCTGATAGTCTTTCATTAGATAATGTAAAAACTTCTATTGGTTATCATGGAATGGTCCAGTCAATTGGCTTGAATCCCAGATTAGCTCCATGTCCTTACACTCAAGTACTCAAGGCACTATTTACCATACTCACAAGCAATAAATTCTTCAAACTTTAAAAAGTTGTTTTATATTGAAGATTTATTCAAGACCTTGCACATACTAGGCAAGCACTTTACCACTTGAGTTATACCTCCCAGCCCTGCTGTGAGCTTTGGAGAGGTAATAATTCACAAAATCCAATTTACTTTTCAAATTTTCCTAGATCTTATCTTTACTAGAAGATGAACTACTTCTTTTTTTGATATGCCTATGATTTAAAGTTGTAATTCTGAAAATAGATCAATTCTTTAATAGATATATAAACTAGAGCTCATAGGGCTACATTGAGGATGAAGAAGTAGAAGGTACAATATACAAATGCATGTAACTTCAAAATACTCAGGCTGCTTGTGTAACACCTTGTGAGAAGTCAAGCTGGAATGTTTACTTATCAAAAAAGCATTGATTCTCCTTCAATACTATCTCCAAATGCAGGTTATAAATTATCTGTATAAATTAAGTTGTTATACTACTGGAGCTACCTCCAGTATTTACATACGTAACTTTGCATGTGTAACTTTTCATAATTGCTTAGACACAATGGTGACATATTAACTCCACTTAATATTATCTTAAACTCAGATAATATCTTAAAGGTACTGATGTATTAGCTTAAGCTCAATATGTTTAGAGGCTCAAATGTAGATTTGGGAGTCATTTAGGTCCACTGAGTTTCAGATAACAGACTGTGCAAGTTTCCAGAAACTCACAAAGGACAGCTTAATAGTAAACTACCTTGGGACTTCTTGAAGGAAAACTATGTTATATCTTTCAACTTGTTTATCATGAGGCCTAGCCTTACCTGGACACAAAAGTCATTTACTGGCATGCATTTATTTTGTTAAAAGGTTGAGTGTACTCAGCCTCTCCATCCAAATGTGCAAGATCTGAACCAGCTTCTTAGAGTGCTTTCAGCCTGAGGTTTGGACTTGCGCAGAGGGCCAGGCAGAGGGGCCTCTGCAGAAATAGCTGAGCTGTGCTGCGGTAAATGTCATGTTTGCTGTGCTCCTGGAAAAAATTTAATGAAGCATTCTGCACACAGGCAGCAGGATGCTGACATTAATCATCATTGCTGACTTCTGGGCTTTAAAGCAGATGGCAGAACTCATGGGTTCTCACGCAAGCAGGTGAAGGTCATGAGGTGATCCCAATTGTTTTCCTTAGCAAGACTCTTCCTTTGCTGATGTTTTTACCTTCTTCTCAAAGGACAACTGTCATGGAAAAATTTCAAAGCTTTACATCAGCTTTTGCCTGTATGGAGATGTGTCTATGTGAAACTAACTTTACTCCATAAATCCACTTTTCTCATGTGAAAGATTAATAAATATGGCAGGAGAGATCCTCTTGAGGAATACTCAAAAGGAATAGAAAAAGAGCCATGCTCTCCAAAAACATAATCCAAATATATTAGTCAATTGGAAAATAGAATTTCAGGATCTCTGAAGCTCTTCCCTTCCACCAGTCCTTTTCTTTCTCACCCTATTTCCCTTGCTGTGAAAGCACTTGGTATGAATTCACATTGGGCCAATCAGACATTATACTCTCCTGCCACCTTCTATATGGCATCTATTTCACTCTTAAGATTGACCAGCTTGTAAGCTTGTAAGCAGCATGGAGATTGATGGTTTTGAGGCAATGTGATTCCTCTAGCTTCCCCATCCATCATCCACAGAGTCACCATTACTCAGTTTGGGGGTATATTGAAGAGTTTTAAGATGGTGTTAGACCAACCAGAACCATTTAATTGTTCTCAGAATACAAATGTAGTTGGCCAAGAAGACTGTCAGCTAGACTTGCCTTTTTTTCAATATATGTGAATGTTTTGCTTGAGAGTTAATTGTATACAGGGAAACATCATTCCAAAGCCAGTCCTTGCACACATGGCACATAGTATAGGATCTGGATTCAGAAGACCAGAGCCAGGTCTGGAATAGTTTGGCTGGCAGAGACTACCCAGGTTTGAGGGTCACATGTACAGGTTCTTGAACACTCTGGGAAGCAGACAGATACCACTACTGTCAGTCCCACAAGTGCAGTTCTTACAAAAAGAGAGACCCTCAAACATGAAAGAGCCTTTTATCACTTTGAAAACCTTTATTACTGTTGAGAAGCAGACCTCTTGCACCTCCTAATGATTTTATTAAGTCCTAAACTAACTGAACAGACTCCTTTTAGTGCCTGAAACAGTCATTTGGATTTCTAAACTTCTCTAAAGAGCCTATGTAGCTGTTAATTTGTATATAAGTGTGAATAAATTCAAGGGTAGTTTAGTGACTTCTTATTTTCTAAAGGTGATAATGCTCAGTTCTAATTCTCACTCAGGATGCAACCTGTGGGATGACTCTTCCACAGAACCAGAACCCAAATTAGTCATTCTAAAGTTAGGAAAACATCCAGCCAATGAGCTAAGCAAAGGAGCACAATGCAAGATTGTCCTTCCAAAGAGCTAAACATTCTTTATGCAGCACCTGAGATGTTAATCAAACACCTATTCTTAACAACTGCCTTATGATAAGTGAAGGGGAGTTAAGACCATTGGAATTTGAACCTTTGGAACCATTCTTGTTTCCCTGCATAAAGATGGGTACCCTACATTCCATAGGTAGGAGGGCATGTTGCTGGACTGTTCTGTCTGCAGGAAAGATTGTTTTTCATTATACTACATGCAACACTTTGAATATTTGTGTCCCTGTAATAGTTATGTATTGAAATATCACAATAAGATGGTCTTTGAAAGTAGAGATCTTAGTAAGTAATTGAGTCATGAGACTGGGAACTTCGTGGATATTAGTAATGATCTAATAAGAAAAGACCAGGGAGCTAGCTTGCTGTCTTTGCAGCATGTGAGAAAACAAAAAGAAGTCTGTTGTCTGCAACCTAGAATAGGGTCAGTTTCCCAGAATCTGGCCAGGCTCACATCTTGACCTTGGACTTCAAGCTTGCTCTGTGAAAATTGAATCTCTGTAATTTGTAAGTCACTTAGCCTATGATACTTCATTATAGCAGACTGAACTAAGATATTATGCAAATCTTCCTACCCTATAACAATTGTGACCAGCTACCCACATTTATAAATGTATTCACAATAGAACCTGTGGTCATCTCCTTAGGCCTATAGGCATATTCAGTGATTTTGGTCTACCTCACCCATATCTATTTCTCATTGCACAATTGGGTTTCTCTGCCTACCAATTTATCTCCCATACTGTTTGTAAAATCAGTGGATTCTGGCTTACACATGTAATCCTAGCTATTCAAGAGGTTGAGTTCTGAAGATTATAGTTTGAAGCCAGCCAGTAGGAAAGTCCATGAGACATTTATCTGCAGTTAACCATCAACAGACTGGAACTGAAGCTGTGGCTCAAATGGTAGAATGGCAGCCTTGAGCAGAAAATGCTAAGGGACAGCACCCAAGTTCTGAGTTCAAACTCTAGTACTGCCACAAAAATAAAATAAAATAAAATAAGGTGGCTGAAGTAGATTTTATTTTTCTACAACAGTTGCAATATTATCTGTGATTTTATAACGGTCATCCTACAAACATGACCTCAACATTTCTCTCGTTGAGACTAGATATCTTCCATCCTGGAACACACTTAGAAATGTGTCGTTGCCATGATGAATAAAGCCTAATGGAAATAATGCTACACTACTTCTTCCAAGACTAGATAGCAGAAGAGCTATATATATATATATATATATATATATATATATATATATATATATATATATATATATATATATCTGCCTTGTTTTAGAGGATTTGTTCTTAGAACCTAGATCTATGCAAGAAAACCAAAGTAGCCTTCCCAAAGAAACCACATAGTGAGTTTATGTGGAAGGGGCCCAGCAAACAGCCCAGCTAAGACCTGAACTGCCAGGGGAAAAATATTTTTAAAACGCCAAGCATGAGAGTAATGATTCCTCAGATACATCCAGCACAGCAACTTAGCTACACCCATTTGAAGCTCCCCCGGTAAGCCCCAGACTCTTGACTCCCAGGATCTCTGAGAATCAAATGGTTGTTTTATGCCATTAGGTTTTGGAATTGTTTCTTATACAGCAATAGTAACTGGAATATCAACAAGGCTTTATAAACCTTGAAACAGAAAATCATATTCCATCCTGAGATTCCTTTCATGCCCCATAAACCTCCACAATGGTCCACAAGTTGCAAACTTCCCTGGGAGCTGGCTGAGAGTTTCACAGCTAAAACTGGCTCCTGATAAAGACTTGACCCTTAACCGGGCACCAGCAGCTCATGCCTGTAATCCTAGCCACTCAGGAAGCTATGATCTGAATGACAACCATGGTGCCAAGCCAGCCTCAGCAGGAAAGTTCATCAGATTCTTATCACCAAAGGAAAAAACACTTAGAGCTGTGGCTCAAGTAGTAGAGCACCAGACTTAAGTGAAAAAGTTAGGGGACCATATGCCCAGGTCTTGAGTTCAAACCCAGTATTGGTACATATGCACACCTCCCCCCCCCACACACACATATACACACTCTCTCTCTTTTAAAGATCAGTTTTTTAAAATAACTGTCTAAAAAAATAAATAAATAATAAAAATAACTGTCTATCCCTACTAAACGCAGTTTCTCAATGGTAGTGTCTCAACGGATTATATTCTCTTGGGAAAAAAACTATCAGAAGGGGAGAGATTTGTCCCTTCCTTATAACCTGCCATAATATCCAGTTTTATTGCTCAAATTATCACTAAGAAGAATCCATCTCTCTGTCAGTGACATTGATGTTCTACTCTTAACTAAGCTCTCAGACACAAATTTTTCTCCCTACTCATCACTGAAAAAGAAAAAAGAAAAAAGGCCACCAATCTCTCCTTTCTCTGTCTTCACACAAGTAAAGTTCTACATATTGTCTGGCTTTGTCTCTCCTCTGCAGGTGTCAAGTAGGAGGAATACTCACAGTATTTTACTCACATCCAGATGATCAGACCAAACTCTTGTCATATACCTTGTCCCCAAATCCACTTCTGTGGAGTTTGGTGGTAAATAATGCCCACATGCTTCAGTGTACCTTATCAACCCCAACAAGAAAGGCCTCTTCAATCAGAGAGGACTCAGAGGATTAGTAAATGTCTTCTATATTGAGCCAGAGGAAAGTGTGTTTTCTTCTCTTTTTTTCAGAACTAGACACTTGTTCTTGAGAATGACAGTATGAGTCTAATCCCCAGGTGTCAGAGAAAGCAATCAAAGCAGGAAGTCAATACAAGGCTCTCATACTGCCAGGCCACCAAACAGGGTCACTTGGACATGAAATGTAGCATTAGTGACTATAGACATTGTGGGTTGGAAATATCTCTGGAGAAAGCAGAGGAGATGTCCAAAGGCCAAGTAATAATTTAAGACAAAGGAAAAAGAATTAAGCCTCAAGAAATTCACAAAATGCTTACTAATAATCATTATTCCATTTATTCCACCAGATGTTTTATCTATTTATATCTTCAAGTGGTTGAACCAAGGGTATCCAATTCAATAGTCCATTTATGAATACAACACATCTTGATCAATGACCCTCTTTTCATAATTTTTTAACGTAAGAGTTTATAGATATTACTTATATTCCAGTCTAGAGACAGTAGCAACAATACTGTCTTCCAAGATTTCATTACATTGTAGCCCATAATGAGACATTTTCAGCCATGTCTGATTTACAGGAAAAAAAAAAAAAGAGCACTAGATCAGGGATCAGAATATTCTGGTTGTAAACCCGTTCTGCAGAAAAATGTTCATACAGTGGAAGCTTGGTTTCTACACGGGGTTCCTAGCCAACTGAGACCTCTGAACAAACACCCCATCCCTCCCTTTTGACACTTTGGAGAAGCCCATCAATTCAAGGTTTCTGATCATTTCTGAAATGGGCAAATGTCCTCATGTTATCTTTGGCTTGAACTCCTTTTTAGTATGTATTGTGTCTTAAAGCCCCAAAATAAAATCCATTCTCTTACTCAATACCTAAGATACCTACTTACCCTAAGCATTTGTGGGAGGAAGACCATATATCCTGTTAGGGGGCAGAGTAGAAACACATGTCAGGTCTTCCTGCTATGTAAAGTCTTCCTAATAATCTTGCCATCCTTCAAGTATTCCTGACCCTCTGTTTCCACCTTCAGGTAAGGGGTTGAGCCCTGTAAGTGTCCCCTTCTATTGTCTATCCTCTCCTCTTGTAAAAAGCAATAATAATGGATTCTCTGACTCCATTTTCTCCTACAGAACATTTAAATCATGTCTTTTATTGCCAGGTTCTAGCAAATACAAAGTCCTAAGAAAAGCTAGTTCTATAAATAGCTGAAATTATGATGATAACTAAGTAGATTATGCATGAGTTGCCCCCTTCATTAAGCAATAAGAAAAACACTTCCCATCCTGGTGTTTGAGTTTCTCATCTTTAAAATGCCAGGGTTGGACTGTGATCCCCCACATTGGCATTCACTGTGTGCCCACTGCAGAGCCAACGCTATGCATGTGGAAAAGAAATGTCAGCATATTGGCATCTGGGCTAATGAACAGATCTGCTAATTGTGTTTTATGTGAAATGTGAAATTCAAGGAAAACACTAGGGGATATTAGCATTGCTAAGCAGTGTCCTGTGCCATTTTAAAAAATATGTTCATTCTTGCTCTGCCACTAATCATCTGTGAAACTTTGAGTAATTAGTTAAAATATATTACCTACTTCTTTCTTTTCAGATCTGCCTTTGTCACTTGCTGTGATTAGCATGGTGATCTCTGAGCTATGCTACAACCACTTTAGTCATCTGTTTGGTGGGATATAATAGCCCTACACCAACACTGTATCTCCCACACTTCTACTCCTAGGTATAAGTCAAAAAGAAATCCATACATAAGCCCGACAAAAGATGGAGAAGAACAGTCAAAACAATACTCTTCACCATAGCCTTACTGAGGGCAGGATGGTGTTTCCCCAAAGATATGTTTGTATCTCAACCTCCAGACCCTATGAATGTGGTCTGTTTTAGGAAAAGTATCTGTGCAGATGTTATTAGGTTAAAAATCTAGAGAGGGAATGGTCCTGGGTTACTCAGATGGCTCTAAATCCAGTGACTAACATCCTTTTAAAGCACACACACACACACACACACACACACACACACACACACACACACACACGAGAAATGTAGTGTGAGAACCAGTGTCTTGTGTCTGTTATACTAGCTATTTGGGAGGCTGAGATCTGAGGATTGCAGTTCAAAGCCAGCTCAAGCAAGAAAGTCTGTGAGACCCTTATCTCCAATTAATCACCAAAAAGTCAGAAGTGGAGCTGAAGCTCAAAGTGGTAGAGCACTAGCCTTGAGTGAAAAAGCTCAGAGACAGTGCCCAGGCCCTGAGTTCAAGCCAGAGGGACAGCGTGCATGTGCCCCCCCCCTACACACATACATACACACACACATGAGAACTAGAATGAGAGGAATATAAAGATAAGACCATATAAGGACAGAGCAGGGATTGAAGTGGGTGGAGCAGCTACAAGCCAAGGAACACCTAGAGCTACCCAAAGCTAAAAAGGACCAAGAAGTTTTGTTCCCTAAAGCCTTCAGCAAGAGCACAGATGCTAGAACACCTTAACTTTAAGCTTATGGCTTCTAGAACCATAAGCAAATAAATTTATAACTGTCTCCAGGAAACTAAGACAAGTCCCCAAACTGAAAGCTATTCTTATGTTCATCAACTATATCATAGATAAATGTCTTAGTATGTTTTGTGTTTCTATAACAAAATCCTTAATATGGATAATTTTTTCAAGATAAGAGCTTTATTAAATTCACAGGAGTCTGGCTCTAGGCAAGTTCTGCAGAAGGCATCTCCAGCATGATCCCACCCAGATCTCAGGTATGTAAGTTAGACCTAATCCCCAAGGAACTAAGAAATGTACTTTTGGTAGATGATGAGGTCATGAAGTCACAAATGGTCCTAACACTCTTGTAAAGAGAGCATGCTGGCCCATTCTACCTTGTAAGGATACAATGAAAAGACAGCTGCTAATGACCCAGAAACCAAGACAGCAAACCTTCCAGATCCTAGACTTCCTAACCTTTAGAAGTGTGAGTAATAAATTTCTGTTGTGAATAATCCACTTAGTCTATGGCATTCTGTTACAGTAACAGAAACTATTAGCTAAGACTGCAATTAAATAACTTTACTAAGACCATACTATAGATGAAGAAGGAAACTGGATCGAGACCCATGAGTACTTGTCTGTCCTCACTATACCACACTGCTTATACAACTAGAAAAACTAATTTGCCACAGAGACAGAAAACAGACATGGTTTTGTAAACACAAACATCTAGGACTTGTAAATCCTTCTTCACTAAACTGATTTTCCAGTTTTAATATCCTTAAGGGTCATTTGTGTGTTCCTGTTTTATTTGTGGTGAAGTATGCTTGCTTCTTTATACATAATTAATTAATTATAATGATAATTTATGCCCATGGTATCCTGCAAGTCTTCTCTTTTTCCATAAGGTTCCCTATCTACTCCTCTCCACTATGCTTTCTGTCACCAGAGAGAACTAACAAATGTCACCTGAGAGAAAGATATGGCACACAAAGGCATACAGGTCCATCGTCCCATCATGCTGAGGTAATAACTGAAATTAACTTTCCAAGAACCAAAAGTGGACAGCGAGAAATCATTAAACAACGTTCTATATTTGATGTATATAATATAATAATTACCTGGTTCATATTGTCATAAAATGCATTTAAGATATTATAAGAAATATAGCCAAAGATGGGTAAGACTGCTTCGTCGCTCCAGAACTGAACACATGATATAATGTTATATTCAAAAGTTCTGTTCATAAAAAGCTATTCCAAGTACTCAAAAGAACAAAGTGAGTATTTTTAGCTTGAGACACATAATGGAAAAAACAGGTAGGAGGAATTGACTAGGTAGGCAGAAAAAGAGCAACTGCCCAAGTAAATACAGTACATTTGTATAGTCAGAGACAGGAAGAGGAACAAATTGAAAAGTAAGGTGAAAATAAAGCCATTTTCTACAGGCTCAATAAATTGGGCCAAAAGAGAACAGAGAATGTACTTGTGGATAGTGACCCCTAAAATATTCTTCCTCACTTGAAAAAAAATACTTTAACCACAATAAGTTTTTGATTCAAAGCTTTTGCTTCAATTGGCTGACATTACCTCAGTTACCTAATCTCCTTGGTTTATCCATCCCTTTCAGAATAATACCCCACTTCTTAGATTTAGATTTACATTTTACAGTACAGTACAGTACAGTATCTCTCTGGTTCACCTTTCAAACTCACTCATAAACACAAGCCTCTGGTAGAGTCCTATATGTTTCTTGACAATCCCATACACATGTCGTTTGATAACTCTACATTAATTCACTACTTCTTCCAGAAATATACCCATCTCCCTGTCATTCCATTTACGTGGCAACTCCCACTTAGTGTTTAAGACCAACCAATGATCTGGGCACCAGTGGCTCAAACTTGTTATCCTAGCTTCTCAGGAGGCTGAGCTCTGAGGATCGTGGCTGGAAGCAAGCCAAGGTAGGAAAGTCTATGAGACTGAAACACCAGAATTGGAGGTGTGGCTCAAGTGGTAGAGTGCTAGCCTTGAGCAAAAAAGCTCAGAGACAGTGCCTAGGCCCTGAGTTCAAGCCCCAGCAAGTGCACATAGGCATGCACGCACACACACACACACACACACACACTCACTCACTTACAAAACTGCCTTCACCAAGCTCCTCTGTTTTAGTATAGAGATAATTATATGGGCTCAAAAATGACCCATTTACCTGTCACTCTCATCTAATAAACTGAAATTTGTTAAGGGCATTAGGCTCCAGTTTATTTGTCCCTGTATTTTCAGAGCTGACTGAAACAGGGAACATGGCAATGAAGGCGTCCTTGTTCAACTGATTCAAATCAAATACATGAAATGTAGTATTTGAAACAATTCATTGATAAAAATTTCTTTAGCCCCAAAGCCTACATATCCTTTGTCCCAAGGGATTTCTAGACATCATTTTTTTTTGGATATTGGTCCACACATGTCTTTACAGACAATAAAGTAAGTAGAGGTATTCGACTTGTAATCACAATACAACTGAGTTACTAAGAAGCCAAGAAAGTTATTACCTTCACAGCCACCACAGCTGCTCCAGCAGAAGTGCTCCAACTCGAACCCTTTTCATGAAACCTCAAGGAGTGGGTAGTTTTTGTGTGAGTGTCTGATCATGTATTTTGCAATAGCTATGGTAGACAAAAATCAACTTTTGTGTACTTCTCAGATGGCCCAAGCTGGCAAGAGAGTCCAGTGTTCAGCTCCCAGGAAACTGGGTCACCTATGATATGCTGTCACATTGTTTCGATTCGGCAGTTTGAGCAGGGAGTGTGGGTTGGGCACCGCAATCAGATGGAATTTACTGCTGGTAGATGGCGATTTGTTGCATTTTGCATTCTCTGATGTACAATGTCTTTGATTGCTAGCACTGTCATTTCAGGTTTGACATCTTTCTATGGGGAACATCTGTGGCATGCAGCATTTTTCGTTACCGGCCCCAGAAACAAAAAAGAAAAAGCAGACAAGATAGTGCTAATTTTTTTATTCATATGATACAGTGGCATGTATGATAACAATTATACTACCTCTAGGCCCCAATTATTTTTCCACTTTGATAATTACTGGATTCCTATCTTGTGGCTTTCTCTTGGCTCCTCTAATTCACACCTTTGTGTCCACCTGGACCTTCAGAGCTCTGAGTTAAAGCTGAAATGATGGCTATTTCTTTGTCATTTCTTAGATGGACACTCTTTAGATATAGCTTTCAGTAATGAGAACATGCCAGACAATAGTCACCAGGCCTATCCTCTCCAGAATTATTTCTGTCCTTCAAAAAACATATTCCTTTTGACATTCCCAGTTTTACCACCATTCCAAACCTACTACATACAGCCTTCAGGATATTCCAATCTGGTCCCTGTGGAAAATAGCTGACAGAGAACTAGATCCAGATAAAACTTAGTAATTTTATGTTTTAATTCCTGCCTATTCCACTCATATACAATGACATTCATTGAACATAATTACTTTTTGTCAGGAGTAATGCCGAAGGAGTCCCTGTGGGAAGAATTTCAGGCATCCGTCATAACTTTTGAGGAATGAAGGGTTAGAAGTTCCTTCATGTTCCTATAAACAAAACTGGTCCCATCTTCTCCTACAGTATCTGAGTGACAACAGAACAATCACTTGGGTGCCCAAACATTTGTTACGGCTAATGTTTGAAATTGCTGTGGGACCCTGGACAAGGTAATTGACACCACTGGCTAGTTTTAGCAGGTGTAAAAGAAGGGAATTCATATAAATAGTATATGCGTAGCTATTGATAACAGTAGAAAAATGCTGCATAGACATGGGTGAAAAGCTCTAGGACATCTAAGAATGGCTCCCAGAGCTTGATATAGGATGCTGACAAAACCAGCAACAAGAATACTCATTTTAGTAATCCTTTTTGCTTTCCATGAAATGAAGTGTAAATATGATAAAATGCAAAGAACAATGAATATAAAGACAAAAGAGAGTTATTATGATAAAGCAAATTTTTTCCCATCCTTCTTTGGACCACAATTTGCTGCTTACTTTACAGGTTGTTTGTAAGGGAAAATATTTTCTGTCTAGGAGCTGGTTTCTGATTATATCTATTGCAGATTTTAGAATACTTCCTAGAATTTTTAGATACTTTCTTCAAACAGTGCCCTCTTTAGAACTTACACAGGGGATTAAAAATAATGATGTTAATTCTTCTCCTCCATGAGAAAGTTGATTTATGCTCCTCTTTCCAAGCTCTGGGAAAGCTCTGGGATTGCTTTGACTAACAGTGTGGTAGAAGCAATATAAGAGGTTTCCAGGTCCAACTCATAAGAGATGGAAGCTCTCCCTCCTTGCCTCTTGGAAAACTCACTCAAGAAATAGCAGCTGACACCTAAGAAGTAGAAGTGACCATCCTGAGACTCCCATGCCATGAGAATCCCAAACCTGCAGACTCTGGAGGATGAGCATCACATGGAAAAAGAAATGGGCCAAACATCACCAAGACACCTGTCAAGTGGTTGAGCCATTGCATCTAGGTGCTGGGTGACAAGATCATCTTGAACATGGATCTTTTAACCCCTGTTGCTTCTCTGCCAGCTGATATCTGGGAGTGATAAAACGCCCTAAACAGGCCCTTGTGAATCCCCAAGTCTCAAAAGCAAAAGCAAAATAAAATGTTTGCTTTACTCCTTAAACATAGGGAAGTTTGTTATGCAGAAAAAAACACCTGGAATTTGTCATCATGATCATTGAGAAAAGAGATACAAAAATGATGGAATTGCAGATAGGCCCAGTGGTTCATACCCTATAATCTTAGCTATTCAAGAGGCTGATACCAAGAGGATCACTGTTCATGGCCAGTCCAAGCAAAAAGTTTGCGAGACCCCAACAGTATGTGGTAGTAGCCTGTACTTGTCATTCAATGAAGCAGGAATTATAAATAGGAAGATCTTAGTGTAGGCCCATCCTGGAATAAGTGTGAGACCCTATTCAAAATATAACTAAAAGCATAAAGAGTTAGACATATGGCTCAAGAGGTAGAGTGTCTGCCTAGCAAGTGCAAGACCCTAAGTTCAAACTCTAGTACTGCTCAAAACAAAATTCAAGTGTCATGACTTTCTCTTTATGGACATCACCAGCTAGGCCTGTGACTCAGAGGCTTTTTTAGTTGGAGTCAACAGGACATTGGTTCTTCATAAAGTCAATATTTGCCTGTGCTAATGAAGGAGTAGAGGCTCACCATTATCAATCATTTGAAATTGCTTAATGGATCTAAAATCCCAGGTGGTGTGTATGTTTGGAAAGAAAAATGGATAGCCTCTTTTGTTTGATGTTGGGAAATATGTGTCAGCAGAAAACTACTTCACTTGAGAACAGAATTTGAGTAGTAACTAATTATTACCCTAAAATGCTCCATGATGGACTTTTGCTACCCAGAACCTCATTGCCAGACTTTGTTTCAGTGCTCAACAAACTTCAGCTTTTTATCTAATCATTTTTGTAGTTCTTCCTAAATGGATTCTCTTTGATTATCAATTGTAAGAATGAAAAGTTCTAGAGCCTTACATATTTTTACCATTAGATATTTTCCTTCTCCTCTCTCTCTCTCTGTCTTTCTTTGTCTCTAATTGACTCTCTTTTTTGGTATGTGTGTATGTGTGTGTGGTGTGTGTGTGTGTGTGTGTGTGTGTGTGTGTGTGTGTGTGTGTGTGTGTGTGTATGTGTGTGTGTGTGTATGTGTGTGTGTATGTGTGTGTGTGTGTGTCTATGTGTGATACAAATAGATATTTTGGCATACATTTAGTTTTATAGAAAAAAATCTGAGTGAGAAACTACTAAGAATTTCTTTACCCACTTCTAATTTTTCTCTGGTTTTAACATCTTAAGTTACCACAATGTATTTTATTTTGTCCTTAATAAGCCAATTTTGTGACATTATTATTACCTAATTCATATTAGGTTTTGATCACATAGCTTTGGACAAAAGGATGATGAAATTTATATACCCTGATATAGCCTTCACTTTATAGATATTGCAAAGATAGTGCACAGCTGTATACCTCACACAATGATTGTATAAAAGAAAAGGCAACTCACGCCTGTAATCCTAGCTACTCAGGAGGCTGAGATCTGAGGATCGCGGTTCAAAGCCAGCCCGGGCAGGAAAGACCGTGAGACTCCTATCTCCAATAAACCACCAGAAAACCGGAAGTGGCGCTGTAGCTCAAGTGGTAGAGCGCTTGCCTTGAGCTGAAGAGGTGAGGGACAGCGCCCAGGCCCAGAGTTCAAGCCCCACAACCGACAAAAAAAAAAAAAAAAAAAAAAGAAAAGGCAAAACAAAGAAAAGTGAAATTATGTCATCTGCAGGAAAACCAGGAGAACTGAAGATCCTTATGATAAACAGGATAAGTTAAGGTCAGAAATAAATTTTCTTGTTTTTTCACATACATGTGGAATCTAGACATAAAAACATAACAGTATGACCTGATTGTAACAGGGGTTTTTTAAAACAGTTGATCACTGCATCAGGGGAGGGAGAAAGAAAAGTAAGGTAAGGTGATGTATTATGGAAATACATTATGTATGTGTATGAAAATTTCATAAAGAAATCTATCAAAAACTGTTCAAAATGAAGAGAGAGGAGCAATTACTTTCTTAAGAAACAGTGCTACAGACAAGTCGAATTTAATCAAATCACATTACACAATGCTATACATATCACAAGGAAGCCCCTTCCCATAATTTATATCAAAAATATTAAATAATTTTAAGTAAACATCATACATTAATGTAGTGCATTGGACACAATTAATGAATTACTGTTGATATTTATTATCTAAAATAGGTTTTTTAAATTTTTTATTGTGAAAATACTGTACAGAGTGGTTACAGTTACATGAGCAAGGTAATGAGTCCATTTCTTATCCAGCATTGTTGCCTCCTGCTTTGCTTTTCCCCTACCATCTTGTCACTTCCACCTCCTCAACTTCACCCCCCCACCTAAACCCACTCCCCCCACCCCCACCTAAACTGTAAAGTTCGTTTTTCAACATTGTGTCCTGTGCATCGCATTGTTGCAATGGGTCAACATATATCTCTATTTAAACAATTTGCTTTTAGCCTTCCACTCCACAAATTATACCAATATCAAATACAGTGAAAACAGGGGTTATACTGTGGGGGGAGGGACATAAAAGGAAAAAAAATCGCATGGTACCTTATAACTTGTAAGAAACAATAGCAAGAAAGAGAAAAAAACCACTTGTGTCCCTATCTTGGGGTTCATATCGCTTAACATCATCTTATCTGACCTTTTCTGCTTGTCTCAGACATATATTAGTTATTGCAAATAAGGGAAACTATGTTTCTTTGGGCCTGGCTTACTTCACTTAATATAATTTTTTCCAAGTCTTTCCATTTCCTAACAAATGGGACAATGCCATTCTTTCAGATGGAGGCATAGAATTCCATTGTGTATATATACCACATTTTCTTGATCCATTCATCTACTGAGGGGCATCTGGGTTGGTTCCATATCTTAGCTATGTCAAATAATGCTGCAATAAACATAGTAGTGCTGGAAGCTTTAGTATCATCTTATTTGTGATCATTCAGGTAAATGCCCAAAAGTGGGATTGCTGGGTCATAAAGGAGCTCTATGTGGAGTCTTTTGAGGAACCTCCATACTGGTTTCCAAAGTAGATGAACAAGTTTATATTCCCACAACAATGCAGTAAGGTTCCCTTCTGTCCACATCGCCTCCAACATCTGTTGTTATTAGAGTTCTTGATTATAGCCATTCTAACTGAGGTGAAGTGGTATCTTAATGTTGTTGTGATTTGCATTTCTTTTATGGCTAGAGAGGTTGAGCATTTCTTCATTTGTCTATTGGCCATTCTTATTTCCTCTTCAGAGAAGTTTCTTTTTAATTCTTTAGCCCACTTATTTGTTGGGCAGTTGTTTCTTTGAGGATTTGTTGATGGAGGATTTAATTTTTTTAGTTCCAGATATATTTTAGATATGAGACCTTGTCTGTTGTATGGCTAGTGAAGATCCTCTCCCATGAGCTTTCTATTGATCTTGCTAGCTATGTCCTTTGCCATGCAGCAGCTCTACAACTTCATGCAATCCTATTTGTCCAACTTTTGTTTGATTTTTTGTGTTTCTGGGTCTCTATTAAGAAAATATCGCCTTGTGCCAAGGAGATCTAGAGTTTCTCCTATTCTGTCCTGTAATGTTTTCAGGGTGTCTGCTTTGACTCTGAGATCTTTGATCCATTTGGAGTTGATTCTGGTACAGGGTGATATGTAAAGATCTAGCTTTAGTGTTGTACAAGTGATTTTGCCGGCATCATTTACTGAAGAGGCTGTCTTTCTTCCATTCTATTTTTTTTTTAGCTCCCTTATCGAAGATTAGGTGGCTGTCGGTCTGTGGGTTCATTCCCGGGTTTCAATTCTATTCCATTGATCCTGATATCTCTTCTTGTGTCAGTACCAAGCTGCTTTGATTTTACTATGTCTTTGTAGTAGAGTTTGAAATTTGGTATTGATATTCCTCCAGCACTGTTTTTTCTGTTAAGCATCATTTTTGCTATTCGGGGTCTTTTGTTGTTCCATATGAATTTTTGGATTGCCTCTTGGAATATTGATAGGTATCGCATTGAATTTGTAGATAGCCTTGGGAAGTATGCCATTTTGATGATGTTGATCCTTCCAATCCAGGAGCATGGGAGGTTTTTCCACTTTCTAAGTTCTGCTTTGATTTCCTTTTTCAGGTTTTTAAAGTTTTCATCATAGAGGTCCTTCACTTCTTTGGTTAAGTTAATTCCTAGGTATTTTAATTTTTTGTGGGGCTATTACAAAAGAAGTTGTTTTCCTGATTTAAGCTACACTCTTCTCATTGTTGACATACAGAAAAGCCATTGATTTTTAAGGGTTAATTTTATACCCTGCTACTTTGCCAAAGTTTTGAATCAGCTGGAGCAATTTGGGAGTGGAGTCTGTGGGACTCTTTAAATACAAGATCATGTCATCTTCAAAGAGGGAGAGTTTTACTTCATCTTCCCCTATTTGGATCCCCTTTATGTTTGCATCTTGTCTTAATTGCTGTAGCTAGGCATTCTAATACTAAATTGAAGAGAAGTGGAGAGAGTGGACATCCTTGTCTCATTCCTGAGTTTAGAGGAAATGGCTTTAGTTTTTCACCATTAAGTATAATGCTGGCTGTAGGTTTGTCATATACAGCCTTTATTGTATTAAGGAATGTTCCATGGTTTTTCCAGAGCAGTCATCATAAAGGGGTGTTGGGTCTTGTCAAATGCTTTTTCTGCATCTATTGAGATAACCATGTGGTTCTTATCTTTGCTCTTGTTGATGTGATGAATTATATAGATTGATTTGCGTATATTGAACCAGCTTTGCATCCCTGAAATGGATCCTGTTTGATCGTGATGTATGATTTTTTTGGATGAATTGTTGAAGTCGATTGGCCAAAATTTTGTTAAGAAGTTTTGCATCAATGTTCATCAAAAAAATGGGTCTATAGTTCTCTTTCTTTGATGAGTCACTGACTGGTTTTGGGATGAGGGTTATGATGGCTTCATAGAAATGGTTCGGAGGTGAACTTTCTCTTTCAATTTCATTGAAGAGTTGAAGGAGTATTGGAGTGAGTTCTGCTTTGAAGACCTTGTAGAATTCCGCTGTAAAACCATCTCGTCCTGGGATTTTCTTAGATGGGAGGTCTCTTATTGCTGTTTCTATTTCAATGCTTGATATGGGCCTGTTAAGATGGTTTAACTCATCTTGGTTTAGTTTTGGCATGTCGATATTTGCTAAGAAATCGTCCATTTCTGCCAGGTTCTCAAACTTATTAGCAAAAAGGTTTGAGAAGTATTCCCTTATAATGTTTTGGATCTTCGTTGCTTCTGTGGTGATGTTTCCATTCTCATCTCTGAGTTTGTTTATTTGGGTGTGTTCTCTTCTTTTTCTGATAAGATTTGCTAAGGGTTTGTCAATTTTGTTAATTTTTTTGAAGAACCAACTTTGTTTTGATTCTTTCTATGGTTTTTTAAAAATCTAATTTGTTTAATTCTGATTTAATTTTAATTATTTATTTCCACCTACTGGATTGGGGTTTATCTTGCTGCTCTTTTCCAAGGAGGCTCAGATGTCTCATTAAATTGTTGGTTTCGGATCTCTCCAATTTGTTGATGTAGGAACTCAGAGCTATAAACTTGCCTCTGAGTACTGCCTTTGCTTTGTCCCAGAGGAGCTGGTAACTTGTGTGTTTATTTTTATAGAATATCATGAACATTTGAATTTCCTTTCTAATCTCTTCCATGACCCACTCGTGATTCAACAGTCTCCTTGTGTTCAGTCTCCTTGTGTTACAGGACTTTCTTTGGTGGCTTTTGGTGTTGAGTTCTTTGTTATCGAAGTTTTTATTTGACCTTCAGTTATGAAGGACAGTTTAGCTGGGTACAGTGTTCTTGGTTGACAGGTGTTTGTCTTTAGGGTGTGGCATTCATTATTCCAGGTTCTTCTTGCTTTAATTGTCTCTGCTGAGAAGTCTGAGGTGATTCTAATTGGTTTCTCTTTATAGGTGATTGATCTTTTCTCCTTGACAGCTTTAAGGATCCTTTCCTTGGTCTGAGTTGATCCTGTGTGAATTATAATGTGATGGTGGGATGTCTTGTTCTGTTCTGGTTTATTTGGGGTCCTAAAAGCTTCTTGTATGGGAATAGGCCTATCTCTTTTGCATGTTTGGGAAGTTCTCTGCTAGGATCCTGTTAAATAGATTTCCTAGACCATTAACTTCTGTCTCTAGGTGCTCCTCTATACCTATTATCCTCAGATAAGGCTTTCTGATGGTGTCTTCCAAATGTTGAATAGATCTATCATATTTCTTGTATTTGTCTTGGATAGTTGTATGTTCTTTCTCTATAATATCTAGGCTGCCTTCAATCCCGGAGATTCTATCTTCTGCCCGGTCTAACCTACTGTCAAGACTTTCTACTTTGTTTTTTTATTTCTTTTCCTTCTAATTGGCTGGCTTTTTTTGGAGGGGGGATCCTGTCATGGGGCCTGAACTGTGGGCCTGGGCGCTGTCCCTCAGCTCTTCAGCTCAAGGATAGCATTCTACCACTTGAGCCCCAGCACCACTTCCACCTTTTTTTTTTTTTTTTTTTTTGCTTATGTGGTGCTGAGAAATCAAACCCAGGGCCTCATGCGTGCAAGGCAAGTGCTCTACCACTGAGCCACCTTCCCAGCCCGTAATTGGCCGCTTTGATGGCTTCAAATTCTTTGTGAGAACTTTGTTTTAGATTTTGTATGAACTTACTTCCTTAATTTGGTGTTCAGTGTTTACTCTCAAATAACTTAGTTGATTAGTTTTGGTGTCCTTGGACTCCCTTTCCTTTTGTTAGTCTCCATCCAGCATTCCCTTTGTGGTCTCCCTGGATTCCTTCAGCTGTCTGTTTATGGATTCCATGAATGCCTCTATCGATCTTTGTCTATTCTCATCCCACTCATGCAATTCCTGTATTACTCTTTTTTTAGCTTACTCATACTCACGCAATTCCTGTATTTATCTTTGTTCTCAGCCTGCTCACACAATCCCTGTCGTTCTCTTTGACTCTTCTTAGCCTGGTCACACAATTCCTGTATTAATCTTTGAGCACCTTCCTCACACTGATGAGATTCCTGTAGTAATTTTTGGTTATCTTCCACATGTTTGTGAGGTTCCTGTATTAATCTTTGGTTAGTCTCGTCTGGCTCCCTATCTTACTTGCAGTGAGTCCTTTGCAGGATTTCAATCTTTGCATTCACGGTGTTTACCAGTAGTGTTTGTAGAGCTTTTTGGAAACTCATTAATTGTTCTGTCACCTGATTATCCTGAGTGGGAGCTGAGATACCTGGACTTGCCACTTTTCTTGTGTTTCTTCATCTTGTTCTGCCCACTTGGTATGAAAGTAACAGCAATTTCATGCTAGAACACTATATTAAGGAAAGCAACAACCAGAGTCCTGTAGTTGCTGAGTCAAAATGCTGCAGATACAATCTAGTTCAACAGATACAATCTATTCAACATCAAACAACTATGGATTAATGGGCTAAAAACATCCAAGAGGGATTTAGCAAACCAGAAATTATTAGGTTTAAAGAGAATTGTGGGGGAAAATAGGATTAGAATGACGTGGAAAGGTAAAAGGATAGTGAATTTAACCAAGTCCTAATCTCAGAGGGAAATGGATAGGACAGAATGATAGGAGAGAGATTTAAAAAAAAAAAAAAAAGAAAAATGGAAAAACAAAAATTATATTTAAAAATGAAACTTAAAAATTATGTAAGTAATTAAGAAATGATATTGAGAGAAGAAAAGGATATGATGAGAGGAGGGGAAACATAAAAAGGAAAAAGGAAAAAATAAAAAATAAAAATTATTAAAATTGGAATACTTGAAAGTTATATAGGTATAAAGAAATAATACTACTATTAAAGAAGTTAAGCCTAAGAGGTTGTGAATTGAGTAATAAGTTTCTGGATTTAGTATGTACATAATGAGGGATAAGGTCTAATAATCAATGATGGGTATATATCTGGGGATGAGCAGAACAGCAATTAAGTCATGCAAAAAAGAAAGAGAAAAAAAAAGGATCAATAGGTCAAAAGAGATTTTTTTTTAAAAGCACACACACACATACACTCCTAAAATAAAAATTATGAAAGAAACAAAAGAAAAAAAAGAAAAGAATTTTTAAAATTAATAATAAATAGGTAGAAAAAAGAGTTCTTTGATTTTTTTTTGGGGGGGAAGAGGAGGTGGAAGGAAGATCTTGTATCTCCCCTGTGTCAGTAACCAGTCTCTTGGTGGAGTCTCTGGTCTGCTTGTGGTGTTTCGTTTTCCTGTGGCTTGATTGGTTTCTTAAGTCAGTTTGTTTGAGCAGGTAGACAGCTCTGCCTTACCCAGGACTTTGTGATCCTCCTCCCAGACTAGTTCAGTGGGAGGGAGATCTGCTTTGAGTATCACAAAAAAGGGAAATGGCTGTTTCCTCTAGTTTGTAGATGCTGTGATGAGGCTAGGTTCTGGATAGAGTTGAGGCCTTTCAGCAAACAGTAGCTTTCCCTGAAGGGCTAGCTCCTGAGACACTCACAGAGCCCAGCCTGGAGCCATTCTCAGGGCTTATGTTTACTGAGTTTCAATTGTTTGTCAAGGCTGCTGTAGGGAGGGGCAGCCTCTGGCTCTGTTTACCCAGTGAAGAAAGTCACTCCTCTGGGGCAGAGCTTTCTCTGCCTGAGCAGGTTGACTTTCCCCTGGGTGGAGCTGAGCCTGGCAGGTCAGGTCAGGTTCCTGTGACCTGCTAATGGCTCCAATTGTTTCTTTCCAAGGCTTGGGTTGGAGCTAGCTGCTCAGCCTGGCCTTTGTCAGTATCAAAGATGGAGATCTTGGGGTTGGGAAGGTGGCTCAGTGGTAGAGCGCTTGCCTTGCATGCTCAAGGCCTTGAGTTCGATTCCTCAGCACCACATAAGCAAAAAGAAAAAAGCCGGAAGTGGCGCTATGGCTCCAGTGGTAGAGCGCTAGCCTTGAGCTGAAGAGCTGAGGGACAGCGCCCAGGCCCAGGCCCCACGACCAGACCCCCACCCCCCAAAATAGATGGAGATCTTCTCTGGTCGTGGAGGAGGAGCTGCCTTTCCACCGTGGCTTCATGAGAAGGAGTGAGGATGCCAGGGTTCTACTTACGCCAGACTTGGTTCCTGGACTGTCCCTGGTCAGAAATCAGCAGGATGAAGATTTCTGCTCCTTGTCAGTTCTTGCTGGTAGTGAGTAGAATCTGCTAGCATGCTGCATCTGGCACCTGTATCCCGGACTTTCTCTGTTGGTATGGAGGCCACATTTGCCACCGCAGCCACTTGCAGCTATGGCTACCAACAAGTGCTCAGATCTGTCTCATTCACCAATCTGCCTGGATTTTCCCTCTCTGGCCAAACTCTGTATATTGTCCTCAGATAAACGATGTATCAGATATTAAACTGATAAGAACAGATACGACACTTGATCTTAGCCAAAAGGCAGAGAAGCAATCGGTACCCTGAATCTTGTATATACACTTCTCTAATTTGGGGAGGGGAAGGGAAAAAGCAAAATGTTTAAATATGGATACAGATTGACCAATTGTAACAATGAGTTGTACAAGACACTATGTTGAAAAAGAACTTTACAATTTAGGGGAGGGGGTGTGGGTAGTTGTGGAGGTGGGAGGGAAGGGATGGTAAGGGAAAAACAAAGGCAGAGGCAATAATGCTTGATAGGAAATGTACTCATTACCTTGCTCATGTAACTGTAACCCCTCTGTACAGTATTTCTACAATTAAAAAAACACAGCATAGTATTGGCCCAAAAATAGATTCGAAGATCAATAGAACAGACTTGAAGACCCAGAAATAAAACCATACATTTACAGTTATCTGATATTTGATAAGGGATCCAAATATATACAGTGGAAACAAGATAGCCTTTTCAATAATTAGTGTTGGGAAAACTTGGCATCCATATGCAGCAAACTAAAAGTGCATCCCTGTTTATCACCATGCACAAATATTTGAAATTACTGCAAGAGGGAGTAGGAGAAACACTAAAACTCATAGACATATGCAGAAACTTTTTGAAAAGAGGCCTGGAGCATAGCAGACAGGAGAGAAACGACAAATGGGATTAAGTTAAACTGAAAAATTTCTGCACAGACAAGGACATAGTTACAAAACTAGAAAGACAGCATCAACCTGGGAGACCTTTACCAGCAATATATCAGACAAAGGCCTAATATCCACCAATACAAGGAGCTCAAGAAAGTAACCCCTCCCAAATTTAATAAGCTAACTACTAAATGGGAAAAGGAGCTATGGAGAGATTTCTCAGAAGAGGAGGTAAGGATGATAAAGAAACACATAAGGAAATGCTCATCATTCCTGACCATAAGGAAATGCAAATCAAAACAACTCTGAGATTCCATCACACCCCAATTAATAATCATACCGTGAATTCTGACAACAAAAAAATGTTGGAAGGGATGTGTGGAAAAAGGAACTCTATTGCACAGTTGTTGGGAATGTAAACTAGTACAACCACATTGGACAACAGTCTGGAGATTCCTCAAAAAAAAAAAAAAAGAAATATAGATATTCCCTAAGATACAGCCATACCCAGAACATCACTAGCCAGGATACTATAAAGACATTTGCACAAACATGTTCATTGCTGCACTATTCATAATAGCCAAGTTGTAGAAACAGCCCAGATGCCCTACAATAGATGAGTGGATCCCAAAAATGTCATATACAATGAGATTTTACACAGCCATTAGAAGAACAATACACTATTATGTCATTTGCAAAAAAAATAGAATAAATCTAGAACAAATCATGTTAAGTGAGGTGAGCCAACCTCAGAGAGACAAATGGCGCATTTTCTCTCACATGGGGAAGCTATATTTAAATACACAGGGACATAATAAGTTATATAGAACTCTTGGCATTCACATATAGTGAAAACAAAGGAGGAGTACAAAGGCTCAATGCCTATGTGCATACACAATAAGGTTTATCAAAATGAACTCCAGGAAATGGAAATGAGGTTTTTTATTTTTTGCTAATTGTGTACTTTTATTTTTATTTTGTTTGTGCATTTATCCGTCTTTGGGAAGGAAAGGGGGATACAGAAATGGAGGAACAAGGGGTGAATAAATGCAGCAGTGGTACCCACTAGATGCTATGTTGAAAATTAATTATACAATTTGTGTGTGGGGACAAGAGGGAAAAACTGAGAGAGAGTAAAGGAAGGGTAACCTTGTCCAAAAAGAAATGTATTCTTTATCTGACTTAGGTAACTGTAATTCCTCTGTACATCACCTTTATAATAACAATAAAAAATTAATTAAATAAATAAATTTTAAAAAAAACTTCCTCTAAATACTACTTTAGGTGAATCACACAAATTTTGATGTTTGATTATCATTTTAATTTAGCTCAAAATATTTTATGTTTATTTCTTTTGAGAGTTTCTTTTGATTCATTGTATTATGTGAGTGTGTGTTTAATTTTCACATATTTAATGATTTTCCAAGTACATTTCTAGTTATCAATTTCCATTGTAATTGCATTGCTGACTAAGAACATGCATTATATGACTTCTTTTAAACCCACTAAGATATATTTTGGGCTTCAAGTGTTTATATTCAAGAATGTTTCACGTGGACTTAAGAATGTGTATTCTACTACTGTTGGGTTCAAGATACTATAAATTTCAATTACAACAAGCTGATTTGTAGTGTGAATGAGGTACACTCTACACTTATTGATTTTCTGTCTTCTTAATATATGATTACTGACAGAGGAAAGGAAAAGCCTTCAAGTATACAGTGGATTTGTCTATTCCTCCTGTGACTACATCAAATTTTGTTTCATATAGTTTAATGTTCTGTTGTCAAGCATCCATAGCTTAGGATTGCTATGTCATCCTGGAAAACTAAGCTTCATAGTGTAGTACCATTTTTATCCCAGAGGATTTTCCTTATTCTTGAGACTGGCTTCTTTGATATTAATATAGCTTGAAGTGTTGAAGGGTGAGGTCAAGGGAATGGGGGGCAGATGTGTGAAGAGAGAATGGGTGGAAGAATGTAGTCATAACACTCAATGCACATAAGTGAAAATGTGACTAGGAAAATTGAAGAGATGAGTGGGGTTAGGGGAGATGGGGAGAATGATGAAAGGGCTGCAATTGATCGAGAGACACTGTACTCATAAACTCACATGATGAATTGAGACCCTTTGTACAAGTAAAGATAATAAGAGAGAGTAAAAAGAAAATTAGAATAGATACTCCAGTTCTTTGATTAATGTTAGCAGCCTTTCTCACCTTTAATTTTGTTAGTCTTTATATTTAAAATGAATTTTATGTAAACTACTTATCCTTGAGTTTTGTGTATAGACACATATTATATATATATATATATGTATATATATATATATATATATATATATATATATATATATATATATATAAAATGTAGATCTAGTCTGAGAGTCTCTTTTACTTGATGCAGTTAGATTATTTAAAGGGATGATCAATCTGTAGATTTAACATCAGCCATGTTTGTAACAATTTTCTTTTCTTCCAACTTTATTTGTATATTCATATTTCTATTTTATCTCCTCTTTGCATATCAGTTATACTTCTAATTTTAAAAATTCCAATTGCTTGAAGCTTACAATATAATTTAAGTTCACCTTCAAATAACACCATTCTGCTTCACATGAAGTTCAGGTACCTCATAAAAATAGTTTGTGTCCTCTCTCCTATCCATTTCAACATCATTGTCATTCAGCTCACATACCCATAGGCTTTAGTCACCCAATACATTCTTACTATTATTACATTATACAGTTATCTTCTACATCAATCAAGAATAATGAAAGTTTTCTATTTTATTTTCATTGATTTATTCCCTCAGATTCTTAATGTCCATATCTATTTATTTCTATATATCTGTATCTCCCTAAGATTTTTATCTACATCATTTCTATTTTCTGAAGATTGTCTTTTTAAAACATTTATAGCAACACAGACCTGCTGGGGATGAGTTCTTCAAGCCCTCATTTGTCTTAGAAAGTTAGTTCTCCTCCACTTTTAAAGGATATTATTGCTAGATAAAGAATTCTAGATTGGTGGGAGGTTTTTCTATAACAAACAAAATTTAAATAATATGATTCTTGCTGACATTGCCTCTGATGAGAAATGTGATAAATTTCTTGTCCTTATTCCTCTATAGCAAAGACAGCATTTTTTCTCTAATGTCTTTCAGTTTTCTTTCTTTATCTTTGATTACTTACAGTTTCAATATAATAAACCTAGGATGGATGTGTGGCAGCTTTTATTTTGTGGAACTAGTATGTTTAAGGTGTGTGTGTGTGTGTGTGTGTGTGTGTGTGTGTGTGTGTGTGTGTGTGTGTGTGTGTGTGTGTGTGTCCTGGGGCTTACATTCAGGGCCTGGGTGCTGTCCTTGAGAGCTAGCATTCTATCACTTAAGCCACACCTCCATTTCCAGCTATTTAATGGTTAACTGAATACAAGAGTCTCATGGATTTTCCTGTTTGGCTGACTTTGAAGTATGATCCCCAGATCTTAACCTCCTGAGTAGCTAGGATTACAGGTGTAAGCCACCAGTGGTGGCCATTTAATGACTTCTTAACTTCTCAGTCTTTGTACTGCTATCGGTCATTAGGTTTAAAATTACCAGTTAGCTATTATCACTTCAAATATTTCTTCTGCTCCACTGTTTAGTTCTTCTAGCAGTTCAATTGCAGATGCTACACAGTTTGAAATTGCCCTGAAGTCCTTAAATATTTTGTTCTGTTTTATATCTTTCTTTTTTTCTCTTGGCATTTCAGTTTTAGTTCAGGCTCATTGATTCTCTCCTTAGCCTTGTTGAGTTCACTTGTGAGTCTATCAAAGACATTCTTCATTTATATTATGTTGTTCTGATTTCTACCCTTTCCTTTCAATTACTTTTTAAAACCCCTGTGTCTCTATTTATACCATCAATTTGTTCTTTTATCTGATCTTTTCTAGTTTTTCCATTTGATCCCCTAACATACTAATCCTAGTTATTTTAAATTCCAAATATTATAATTTCATAATCCATGCCATATCCAAGTCTAGTTTCAATGCTTGCTTGTGACTGTGTACTCCACTCTTTTTGGCATGCCTTGTAATTTTTTCTTGATGGTCATATTGTATTGAATAATAGCTTGTAGTGAAATTTCACAGAAAAACAGGATGCTTGAAACCTATGGCACCCAGGAATTTCTCCTTGTAATACTCATCTATATTAAACCTCCAACAATTCATCAAAGCTATCATTTGAGTTTTGTGTTCTTGAGAGTTTTTTGGTCATTACTCGGAATCGAACTCAGAGTCTTATGCCTGTAGACAGGCACTCTACAACTTGAGCCCTGCTTCCAGCCCCTTTTGAGCATTGGCTATTTTTTTACATTTTAAATTTATTGTTATTGGGAAAAGCGATGTACAGAGGGGTTACATTTACATGCATCAGGTAAAGAGTACATTTCTTTTTGGACAATATCATCCCTTCCCTCACTCTCTCCCAGTCTTTCCCTCTCATTCCCACCCACAAGTTGTATAGTTTATTTTCAACATAGTTGCATTGGCTATTTTTAATATATATTTTATTGTAAAGATACTGCAGAGAGGGGTTACAGTTACATGAGTACATTCCTATCGAGCATTGTTACCCCCTCATTTGTTTTTCTCCTACTTTTTGAAGTAGAGTCTTGTTATAGGACCATGCAGACCTGGGCTGTCACCTCTGATTTGTGCTTCTCCATGTTGCTTGGGATGACAGGCATGCACAAGACTGCTCCAAGACATTGTGCTTCCCATATAGCTGGGATTAACAGATGCATGCTGCTGCACCCAGCCATTGACTGAGATGGAGTCTCTAGAACCTCTTTGTGTTGGAGCTAGCCTTGTTTTCTTATCTACATTTTTTTTCTTGATAGCTAGTTACCCTATTTCTAATTACTGAATAGCTAGAATTACAGGCTTGAGCTACCATGTCTGGCATTAAGTCTTCCTTCACACTTAACCAGTTTATGACTCCCGGGTTCTTCTCCAGGTAAGCAAATTGCATCTGTGACTCTCAGTATCCACCATTTCCTACAAATTTTGAAGTCACTAATTTGCCTTGCAAGCTTAGCACTCCTGTGTATCTAGGAAATGATCCTAAAAAGATTTTAATTTACATGATCCTTTTCATGTTTTCAGGATAGAAGTGACAGCTTCCAAATGCTTTTTTCAGTAGTTCTAGTTTTAGCAGACATGGTACTTTTTAGATAAAGTCAGGGCTGTGCCTTCTGTGAGAATTTGTGTTAAAACGTGATGCGTGGGCTGGGAAGGTGGCTCAGTGGTAGAGTGCTTGCCTTGCATGTGTGAGGCCTTGGGTTCAATACCTCAACACCACATGAGCAGAAAAAGCCAGAAGTGGCGCTGTGGCTCAAATGGTAGAGTACTAGCCTTGAGCTGAAGAACTGAGGGACAGAGCTCAGGCCCAAAGTTCAGGCCCCACGACAGACAAAAAAACAAAAACAAAAACCATGCTGTAAATGATGGCAAGGCTCTAAGTAACTGTAAGAGCTCTGTCCTTTATTAGGGTCAAAATAATTGAAAGAATGGAATCCTGACAGTTCATCCCATCAAGACTATTTTGTGCTCAAACACTGCTATATAAGTGGTGTTCTGCCAGGAACTCAAGCCTACATGTTACTTAAAACAAACAAGCAAAAAAAAACCAATGTTTCTTCAAACAAATGTTGTCATTATATTCAATGTACATTTTGCAAGAATTGAGCTATATAGCTTGGGGTAGGGATGGGAGGGGTAATAATGAGGGAGAACAATAAAAGGGGTGACATTAATCAAGATGCATTGTATTCATAACCTAACTTAAGGAACTGTATCCTCTTTGTACAACTACTTAATCATAAAATTTTTGAAAATTAAAAAATAAAAAATAAAACATGCTGCAAGATTTTTTAATGTAATTTTAGCCCAACACTCATAGTTCATGCCTGCAATCCTAGTTATTCAAGAGCCTGAGATCCAGAAGATCAAAGTTTAAGCAACCTAAGCAGAAAAGTCCACAAGACTCTATCTCCAAAATAACTAGAAAAAAAGCCAGTAAGAGGCATGGCTCAAGTAGTACAATACTGCTGAGGCAAACAAGCTTGAGGAATCAAGTTCAGACCCTGGCACCAGCAAAAAAAAAAAAAAATTAAAAACCCCAGTTTTTAAATAATATGAATATAAGAATTTATTGAGTCCAACAATACAAACTCAATCCCTCAAGTAAACAAAAATTTTTGTTTATTAAAGTATATATTCAGCCAGGCACCAGTGGCTCACATCTGTAATCCTAGCTACTCAGGAGGCTGAGATCTGAGGATTGCGGTTCAAAACAAGCCCGGACAGGAAACTCCGTATAAACCACTAGTAAACCACTAGTAAACCACTAGAAAACCAGAAGTGGCTCTGTGGCTCAAGTGGTAGAGCACTCGCCTTGAGCTGAAGAGCTGAGGGATAGTGCCCAAGCCCAGAGTTCAAGCCCCATGACTGACAAAAAAAAGTTAAAAAATAAAGTATATATTCATAGGCTATTTTTAAAGTTTAATATAGAAATTATAATCTCATGAACATTGAGTAGTATCAAATTTAAACTCTAATGCATTCATAAAGAACATTGTTTAAAAAGGAAATCTTTTTACTCTTCAAAGCCTGCTTACAACTGCCCTAAAAATAAATGGGATTTTGTAAGTTAAATGAGATACAGTGGGTCTACCTGAGTATTCTTGAGGTGTAATCATAAAAGAAAAACTTATACAGATGAAATATAGCCTCCCCCTTTTAACTACCTTGATTTAGGTCTACTATGTCTACAATTGCCATTGTAAAGAACATTTTAAAAAATAATATGAGAGAAAAAATGTAAATAGTGAGTTTTTCCACCTTAGAAAGTTTTCTCTATATTCAAATCTATTTTCAAGCAGACTCTATGCATTATTCTATATGTGCCCAAGAGAGGAGATCTGATTTGAGCAAACCTTGAACATCTTTCTGGGTTTAACAACTCAGGATTTTAAAAAGCTAAACAGTTGAAATTATATTTTTGTTTTCTAATCTATTTATAGGTTTGTGGCTATAGAAATGAGAAAGTTTCATGGATAGAGAAAAGAAAACGTATTTTTTGCCTGTCATGGGGCTTGAACTCAAGGCCTGAGCACTGTATATGAGCTTCTTTGGCTCAAGGCTAGTGTTCTACCTCTTGAGCTACAGCATCACTTCAGGCTTTTTCTTGTTTATGTGGTTCTGAAGAATTGAATCCAGGGCTTCATGCATGCTAGGCAAGCATTCTACCACTGAGCCACATTCTCAGCCTGAATGTTTTTTTTTAAATTTTCTCTATATTTTAAACTTCTTATATAATTTTATTATATTTTAATTTGCAATAACAGCTCATTCTTTTTGCTAATTATAAAGGTAATGTACAGAGGGTTACAGTTACATAAGTCAGGTAATGAGCACATTTCTTTTTTGAACAGTGTCACCACTCCATCATTTTCTCCCAGCTTTTATCTTTAAGTAGTTGTACAAAGGAGTGTCAATTCAACCTATCAGTTTATAAGGATATTACATCTTGATCAATGTTACCCCTTTCATCATTCTCCCCAGTCTCTCTGAATCCCACTCATCCCCTACAGTTACTTGATTCCATATTCACACATGCACATTGAATATTATGACTGCATTCACCTACCCTTCCTCTCTCCATATGTTTACCCCCTCCCTTTGACTTTACCATTACCCCCATTGACAAAGCATATTTCAGCTTCCTGGTATTCATTTTGTTATACTGTAAGTCCGTTGCTCAGTGGAGTTACGCCATTGAAATTCTTCTCTGTGTATAACATGCTTTAGTCAATTTGTTTATGTATATTTGCATATGGTCCTGTATGTGTTTATAAATGACATCTCAGAAGATGTCAAAATCCTAGTAGCAAAATTCCCACAGAAGTCTGTGGGAATACATGTTGGAGAAAAAACACTCTCTTATATATAACCATGTACTGAGCCCACACCAGTTCACCTGATTCTCCTCTGTGGACATCCTTTTAGTCTGTTGCCTATTACAAACCTCTTGATTTCTCTGTTGCATGTGACATTACTCAAATTAAATGATGTCTGGAACACCCCAGTTTTAATTGTAGAAAAGATTGTAAAGATTAAATAGCTCATAACTTGCTTCTTTGTTTTTTCTTTTCTTTTCTTTTCTTTTCTGTCAATCATGGGGCTTGAACTCAGGGCCTGGGCACTGTCCTTGAGCTTTTTCACTTAAGGCTAGTGCTCTACCACTTTGAGCCATAGCACAACTTCTGGTTTTCTGGTGGATAATTGGAGATAACTTCCCTGTCTGGGAACAGACCTCAGCCTCTTGAGTATATAGGATTACAGTTGGGAGCCACTCGTGCCCAGCTCCTAACTTGTTTCTTGAAGGAGAAAGCCAAAGTTCAGTAGGAATTACATGGTCTTCCCAGGCTTCCATAGTCTCAGCACAGGCCTAGCACCATTTCTTCTTGCTGCTGTTCTTTTCTTGTAATAGCACATTGAATGGCTCCTACAGGGCCTTTCCTGACTTGCTGATTTCATTTTACTGGCCAAAGTAGAGTATGAGGGAAGCTTGATCACCTTCTCATTCCAGCATGTTCTCTTTAGTTAAGTTTTCCTTTGAGTCATGTGTTGTTTTTCCTTTGGGCCTTTAATTGCTGTTGCAATTCACATAAAAATAACTTAATTTTTTAATGTGTATGTGTAACAAGAACACTGGCTCCTCTTTTTCTATTGTTATCTTCAAAGAGTTATATAAAGAGGCCTTGATTTAACATGTCCATGTACGTGTACAGTGTCACCATTCCATTATCTTCCCCCACAGACTGTACTATTGCCACCTGTCTCCTCAAATTTCATAGTTCAGTTTTTTACATTTGTACATTGAGTGCTATGATTGTATTCACCCAGCATTCCTGTTTGCATTATCTGACTCTTCTCATTTTACCTTAACCCACTTTAGTTGAGATATTTTCCACGTATGCTTATTCATTTTGTTAAATTTCCTATTAATTGTCCATAGGAGTTACAGCAAGAAATCTCACTCTTACACATACCTCTCTTTAGTCAGCTTGATCATGTATATATGTATATGGACTTGTATATATTTTCATACACATATTTTAGATCTAGTTTCCACATGTAAGAGAAAACATATGCCCTTTGTCTCTCTGACATTGGCTTACTACACTTAATATAGTTTTTTCTAGGTCTATCCATCTCCTTGAAAATAACATTATTTTCCTGATGGATGAATCAAATTCATATGTATATGTACATATATGTGTATATATGTATATACATATATGTAATATGTGTATATATATAATCTTCTGTATTCATTTGTTGGTTGTAGGGCATCTGGACTGTTCTATAACTGGCTACTGTGCATAACGCTGCAATAAACATGGGTATGCAGGTGTTTTTATTGTATCTTGACCTGCAGTCTTTCAGCTAAATATCCAAGAGTGGTATTACTGGATCATGGAGTAATTCTATTATCAGGATTATTTTTTACTTCCATAATGATTGTACTAATTTTTATGTTTCCACCAAGAGTGTACAAGGGTTCTTTTTCCCCCATATCTCCCCCCCACCAGTATCTGTTATTATTCACATTCTCAATGCTGGCCATTTTTACTAGAGTGATATGGAATCTCAATGTTGCTCTGATTTGCATTTCCTTGATGGCCAGATATGCTGAGCATTACTTAATGTATTTATTGGCCTTTTGTACTTCTTATGAGAACTGTCTATTTAGCCCTTTAGCCATTTATTTATTGTTATTGATTCTTTGGTGGTTTGTTTTATTGAATGTCTTGTATATTATTTTTCTTTAAGACTTTTAGGTTGAGTTATTTAAATCTTTTTTAAAAATCCTTAAGTAGTTGTACAAAGGAGTTCTGTCCAGTTTTTATCCTAGGAATATTTGTTCTCTGCATCTGTCCTGTCAATATTTGTTCTCTACATTATCAACACTCTTCCCTGGTTAAATGTTAGCCTTCTTTGTATGTTTCTTGTTGATCTTCACTCACATTTACTTCTCTCACTGTTAATTTCCTTTAAAACCTTCCAATCAAAATTTTCATTTTAGCTGGGTCACTCCTGTAATGCTAGTTACTCAGGAAGCTGAGATCTGTGGATCATGGTTCAAAGTCAGCCTGAGCAGTAAATTCTGTGACACTCTTATTTCCAATTAACCACCAGAAAAACCAGAAGTGGCACTGTGGCTCAAAGTGATAGAGTGCTAGCCTTGAGAAAAACAGCTTAGGGATATCACCCAGGCCATGAGTTCAAGCAGCAGGACTGGAAAGAAAATTGCCATTTATTTCTCCGAGGGGCCCTCAGCATACTGCTGACTCGGAATCTTCCTAGCTTCTCACAGACAATGCTTCTGTTTTCCCAGATGGTCACTAACAGCACAAAATTACAAACACTTTCACTCATTTTTTTTTTTAAAAAATAAGGCCTTCAGATGAGTTTTTACACAAGTAATCAGTCTTCCTGAGAAACATCAGGAAAAAGAGATGAGGATGTCACTTAGCAACAAATATCTTGTACATAAAGTTGATTTCAAGAAAATATTACCCTCTCTGACAACTGGTAAATAATGTATCTGGAGTCAATGACTTTGGAATTTCCCTGTCTCTTACATCAACAAGAAGTGACTACTTCAGAGCTATAGTAATGGAAATAGCTTGGTATTAGCACAAAAACAGGTCCAAGGACCAATGTATCCGAACAGAAGAGCCAGAAACAAACCTACAGATTTATAGTCATCTAATATTTGGTAAGAGAATCAAAAACATAAGATGGAAAAAAAGACAATCTCTTTGACAAATGATGCTGGAAAAACTGGATATCTACATGCAGAAAACTGAAACTGGATCATTGGATCAAAATGGATCAAAACCTCATAGTAAGACTTAAAACTTTGAGACTGCTACAGGAAGGACTTGGAGAAACATTAGAGCTTCTCAGCATGGGCAAGAGTTTTCTGAGTAAAATTCTAAGGGATTAACAAATTAGAGAATTTACATGTAGAATTATATCAAACTAAACAGTTTCTGTATGGCCAAGCAAAAATGCCTACAAGATAAGAGATCTTTGCCAGTTATAAGTCTGATAATGGTCTACTGATCTAGAATATACAAAGAGCCCAAAAAGCTAACCCCTTAAAGAATCAACAAATACGCAGGGCAACCTGGGCAAGCCACTCTACTTCGCTGAACCAGGTTTTGTCTCATGCAGGACTCTCTTGGCTAGAGGAACACAAACACAAACTCCCACTAGCTTAAGTAAAGGAGGCATTGCTATTGTTTTAAGTACAATGAATCATATTAATTGCAGATTCTACATATTTTGTGTTGTTTATTTCTTGGTTACCTGTCCTGGGGCTTGAACTTAGGACCTGGGTCTTTTTTGCTCAAGGCTAGCTCTACCACTTTGAGCTACACCTCCACTTCTGACCTTTTTTGGCAAATAATTGTAGATAAGAGTCTCACAGACTTTCTTGCCTAGGCTGGCTTCAAACCACAACCCTCAGATCTCAGCCTCCTGAGTAGCTGGGATTGCTGGTATGAGCCACTAGGATGGAGTATATTGTTTTGACCACCCATGGTCAAAAATATCAGTGAAATAAAGTCAAAAGAAATTGCCCCTCCTCCACGGTACAACCCCTGTTTTCACTGTATTTGATGCTGGTATAATTTGGGGAGGGGAAGGGAAAAAACAAATTGTTTAAATAGGGATACAGATGGACCCATTACATGAGATGTACAAGATGCTATGTCGAAAAACAAACTTTACAATTTAGGCCTGAGTGGGAGAGGTGGCAGGGGTGGGGGGAGTAGCTGAGGAGGTGGGGAAAGGATGGTAGGGGAAAAACAAAGGAGGAGGCAACAATGTGGCTAGGAAATGTACTCATTACCTTGTTCATGTAACTGTAACCCCTTTGTATAGTATTTTTATCACAATCCTCCTACAGTCCTCCGCTCCAGGCACACCTTTGTATAGTATTTTCACAATAAAAAAAACTTAATTAAAAAAAAGAAATTGCACAACCCAAAATTTTAATTCCCATGGATATGCAGCTCAGTTGATGCAGGGAAGCTTTTGGTCAGTCCCACACTACTGTTAGTTGTTAAAAAGAAAAAAAAAAGAATCAACAACCCAATTAATAAATGGACTAATGAGGTAAATAAAGATTTCTCAAATGCAGAAGTAAAAATTACTAACAGACACATGCTCAACATCTCTGGCCATGATGAAAATGCAAATCAAAACACTGAGATTCAATCTCACCCTTGTTAGAATGGCCATCAGCAAGAATACACAGAATAAAAGATGTTGGCTCAGATGTGGGGCAAAAGAAACCTTAATACACTGTTGAGAATGTACTTGTTCAGCTATTCTGGAAAGCAGTTTGGAGATTCCTTTAGAAACTAAACATAGTACTAGCCTATGATCCAGCAATATCACTCTTTGGCATTTATCCAAAAGATTACAAATCATGATATAGTAAAGCCACTTGCACACCATAGCTAAGGCATAGAAATAACCCAGCCCCTCAGTAGATGAATGAATCAATAACGTATGACATGTTATGAATCTCAGAAACTGCCACCACTATTATTTACTCAAAAAAAAAACCCTTAATGTCATCTCTTTTGGGTTGGGTTTCTTAAAATAGATCCCAAGATAGTGATTCCTGTCTAACTCATGAGATTCTCAGACACTAAGAGAAACCTATAAGCCTAAAGGAAAGCTGAACAGGGCAGGAGAAAGAGATTGACAAAGATACGTGTATCTGGAATCTAGTTTCGGCCTGATGCCAAAGGGAACTGTTCTATGTGAAGCACAAAGAACACAGCGATGTCTCTCACACAGCAGGGGGTCTACATTTTGACTCTCTAGTTTCAGTGAGTCCTTGGTGACAACCTTCAGCCTCCCATCCCAACATTTTTTGGTGAGTAGCTCTATTGACTCAGCTCAACCTACCAGAGAAGGAATTGAAAGCCATGAGAAAGCAGCAGTCACCACAACTGGGGGATAGGTGTGCCAACCTGGTGAAGGTGTTCCTGGAGCACTCACAATCTACTATGGCATCCTGGATTTCTTCCTCTACTCATTGAACTTCTTTCTGCTCAGTCAGTCAGCAAATCCTAATATCTCAGCCTTCAGATTTTAGCCCAACCCAACCCTTTTCTCACTACTTTCACCAAAATAACCTTAACGCAAACCATCTTCTCTTGCCTAGACTTCTGTGGATTCTTTTGTCAGTAATTGTGTATCTCTCTCTTTCATAAGAACTGGGAAGTAAGACAATTAAGACTGTTTTCTGAGACGTAAGCTAACCAACACGAGACCAATTAGGAAAATAGAAAGATGTACTTTCAGGAACAGAATGACTCCCCTCAGCAAACCTGGATGTAGAGTGACAAAAAGAATGAAAATAGCCTAGATCAAACATATTATATATGTTAATATATATGTTAATATGCTGTGTATACTACCATATATTTTTCCTTGTCATTCCACCCCTAAACATTCTAGTATAGCAGCTGCTTACATCAGATTTACATTTTATTAGGTCTTCTAAGCAATCTAGAGAGGTTTTTAATATACAGGATGATATGTATAGGCTATATAGAAATATAATACCATTTTATGTAAAGGATTTAAGCATCTTCAGGTTTTGGCATCTGAGGCAGTCTTGGAACTAATCCTGTGAGGATTACAGAGGCAAGATTGTCTCCCAAAGAAGTGATTGATTGGTTAGTTGAGGAAGCCACACAAAAGGGAATGAGAGAGAAAAGCTTTGAAAAAGACTCGTGAAGTCTGAGGCAGTGAATATCAGTGATCCAGATACTATTGACAGTGCAAAAGCTTCATTTTAATTTGCTGCAGTTCTGCTTCATTCTCTTGATCTATTCTCTGCTTAACAAGTGTATATGGGACATCAAGAGGGTGAAGGAAGGGGTGACACTGATCAAAAAGAAATGACTTACGTAACTGTAACCACTCTGGATATCACCTTCACAATAGCAATATACTTTTTAAAAAAAAAGAATTTGAGAACCCCTCTGTTGGTGACATTTTCTTCTCACTGTAAACAAAAAAAAGGGAATTACTTTCATATGCATCAATATCTTGATACAAAGAGCCAGCAAATGACAAATTTCCTAGCTTTCATGCATGAAAGTAAAGATCCTCAACTGTGGTAAGTTTATCACATTAACATATACCTCTAGTTTTGGCTTTCTTTGGACACAAGGAAAGTCAACCTTGCTACAATGTCTTAAGAAAGAACCTTTCCCCCAAAAAACCTCCAAAAATGAAAACTTGAGGCACGATAGCATTGTTAAACTTTATGCTGTAGTGTGAAATAAGAGGAGCAGAAAAGAAGCCAGCTTTGAAAATAATAAGATAGGGTTAGGATCTAATTTACACACATAGTGATTTATTTTATAATTGCAGGTTGCTGGAAAATTATGTGTTTCTTCCTCAAAGCCCCCAGTGACTGCAAAAGATAATTACCAACATAGCTCAGCTCTGTTCGTAGTGTGCCAGTGTCCCATGTCTCGAAATAACTTAACCTCTAGCATCACCAAGCCTCTAAAGAGAATTAGGAACAAGAACCCCACCTCAATAAATGGAATATGCCTTTCCTCACTCAAATGTATGAACTTCCTTTAATTACTTTTCTACTGTTTTCTGTGTAAGTAGATACCCAGGATGAGTTGAGAGAATCCATGTAAAGAATTTGATGATAAACACTTTCTAAAATTTTTCTTTATTTGTTGAGTTGAGGGTGAGTAGTAATAGAACTATTATTCTGAGTAATAGAACTAAGAGCCTTCTGCTTACTAAGCAAGTGCTCTACCACTTGAGTCACACCTCCTATACTTTCTGTTTTCGTTTTTTAAATAAAGTCTCCCATGTTTGCCTAGATCATGATCTTGGACCATGATCTTCCTCCCTTTTTCTTCTGAGTATATCTGGGATTAGACATCCATCACCACATACAGGCCATGCAGTGTTCTGGAAGTTAGGTTATTTCAAAGGATTTTATACTACTCAGTGGCTCCAGGTTGTTAATCTATGGAACTTTAGCTATGTGCCTCCATGTGTACATGTATGCATATGCAGACACACAGAGTTATTATTGTTATCCTTAAATCAAGTGCCTACAGTGTCCTGAGATGAAGACTGATATACTTTTTTAAATTTTTGTTTTATTGTCAATGTGATATACAGAGGAGTTACAGTTACATACGTAAGGTAGTGAGTACATTTCTTGTTGAACATTGTTACCCTTCCCTTCATTTTTCTCCCACTTTCCCTTCCCCCACCCCACCTCCAAGCTGTAGAGTTCATTTCTAACATGTTGTCTTGTGAGTAGCACTGTTGCATTGGTTCTCCTTTTGTCCTATGTCTCACCATTTTGTTGTTCCCTTTCCTTTCCCTAACTCAGATAAACATATATACAAAAAATTTGTTGGGTAGAAGTGGCAGGAACAGAGGATTTTAGAAAAACAGTCCTTGTGAGTGCAGATGCTTCCTGTAGCAGGAGTTGAAAAGGCCAATCACCTAGGCCCATTCCTCATCTCTGAAACAAGCACAAGTTATGCTGTGGGTATTCAACAATTTCTTGCTGACTCAGTTGATCTGCTATTCATCTGTCTTTTTGATCATTCCCTGGCAGAGGCCCTTACAGGCAGTGAAATGCTGAACCAGCAAAAAATATATAGAAGTTCAGCAGGGCTCAGACATTTTCCAATTCTGTTTCTACACTTATAAAATGAGTGAGTTAGGCAAGGATTCTTCCAGCTCACCTCTAACTCAAATGCTCCAACTCAGCCAGGAGACTGAGGTGGCAGGTGTTTTTCTTAGGGATTGTTGGAAGAATTATGGAAAGAGTAGCTCCTAGTTCCCTAAAAGTCCAGGGCTTATCAAGCAACAGCTGTGCTAATTGATCATATTTGTGCTATCCACAGTCACAAAAACATTCATTGTTTCTCCAATTCACTTTAGTGGAGGAAATAAAATGTACCCTATTGTGGGGTTGGAGTCCCATTGGTGGTATAAAATTGTGCTTTTATTTGAAGTGAATTTTCAAGTTGGCTGGCTTTATGCTGCCTTTGATACCTACTCAATTCTTTGAATACAACCTGGCCTTTGTTTATATACTTTTACATATTTGTAGTATGTTAACTACTCCTGGCTTCATTTTCTCCCAGCACTGAGAAGGGATTCCTAGGCTACTGAATAAAAGTAATTTCAGCAAGAACCTGACAATGTTTCACTCATAATGTTCCCTTTGCTTATTCATCACACTGCCTTGATATAGGTAGGACCCTATGGCTGGGTCCCTCCATGCAGGTATTGCTACCTCTGGCCTTGAGTTTTCAGAAGCTAAGAGGAATGAAAGCAGGTTCTCGGCACAAAACTTAAGATTTCACTGACTTCACCCTTGCTTAAGTCACTTTCCAGCACACTGCTCCCCTGTCAGCTCTGTGAAGTGAGTGGGAGGCTATATGGTGAACAATATGTGCCTCCCCTGGCTTGAAAGAGAAGGGAAGGTGAAATTCTGTGCTGTTCTGCAGGAATTTCAAAGCTAATACATGGTGGGTGTTAGAGGCACATGCCTTTAATCTCAGCATTTGAGAGAAAGGCAAGAGAATCCAAGTTTGTCTTTGTTTTTGCTTTTGCTTTGTTTTTTATTTTTAAATAAAAGCTTATCCACATGAATCTGCAAAGCAAGTCAAGGCTTACATGACATATAAGTGAGCCTTTGGTGCTAGAGTTTCCTTTGATGGAAGTGTTGGCACAAAAGACCTCTGAGCTGAGAGGTTCTGCTTCAGATATCCAGGTTTTCTCATCCATGAATGTTAGAGAGATGTTGAATACACTCTGCTGACTGTTAGGGAGTCTGAGATTCCCAGAACTGTACCACCAGTGGTGAATATCCATTATTCTTTCAATTTTTTGTTGTGTTGTTTGGGCCCCCCTTTTTTTGTAGTGGGGGGAGGATTTTACTATGTACGTTAGGCTGTCTTCCAACTTCCTACGGATTCCAGTCTGCTTTTTCACCCACAATCCTTCTGCCTCAAGCTTCTAAGTACTAGAATTACAAGAGTAAACCACCATGTTAATAGCTGTTGTTCTTGATCAGTGAGGTTAATACAGAGAAGCCAAGAGCTTCAGTAAGAGTTATCCGAGGTGCTAAAGAGGTAGAGTGAACAAATTACTTTACCATGAAGTTAGAAAACTTCACGGTAATTTCAGTTTCCTAGATGCCTAGGAAACAATTTGTTCTTGGTATTTCTCCCAGAAAAAAAATGACCATAAACTGGGACAGATGGTCGCCTCTGAAAAAGCATCATTCTTTGGTTAAGATGGCCCTGGTACATGTTTCACTATATTCCTCTTCCTGCTTGCTACAATTGCATGTGCCCTACTACTCTTCTCTTTAGGTACTGGTAGTTCTATAATCTTGATGGTTTCATTGTATATGAAGCATCTTGTGTATCAAGGCTCTAGGCTGTAGATGCAACTGAGGCAATTAGCTCTGTCCATTCCTTACGTAGTTTCTTCCTATGTGACTCTAGCAATGTCCTTGTGACTTTCTTGGGCCACAGGGACATTAGCAAGCATGACATATTCATCAGGGCTGCCTTCTTGACAGTTTTAGAACTCTAAAATTATTGTTCCAATTCCTGTCAGCCTGCTGGATGATGAAACACCTACCTGGACCAGAAATGGCCCACTCCAGATGAGGATATCCCAGACCAACTAGATTACAGCCCATTTAGCTACTGATCAGAAACATCTGAGGAAATTAAATGAGACCAGAACTTACTCTTCACCAAGCCTATCTCAAATTTCCAGCCTATAAAATCATAAATAAGTTGCTTAGGGTAAAAAAAGGGTTGATTGTCTGCTACATAGCAAAAAAAAAAAAAAAGGTAGCTTGTGAGAACTAGAGAGATAGTTCGTAAGTCATCAGTGCTGAATGTTGGTATATGATAAATATTCAATAGATAGTACCTATAAATAGCTTCTGGGGACAGGAGAGAGTACTAAAGAACAAAGAATGATATGTATGCCCTCCAACATTATCTTACACTCTATGTGAGTTAACCTTTCTATATAAAATGATAAGCAAAGTGCTGTGTCTGGGAGAAGCAAAGCTACTTGTTACTAATATTTGTATATTCTTACTGAGGTTTCTTCACAGTTTGTACCTGAAGAACAAAAATGATGATTACATGGCGAACCTTGTTCTGACCCCTAAGATGAAGTGGGTAGGTTTGATTTCTTGTTACCAAGGCAACCTCTCTCAATAAGCTTTGAAAAGATAATTACTCTGTGTGAAGACTTTTCCTTGCATTGCACCCAATGCAGTTCACAGACAATACATTTACATAAGAAACAGCAGACACACACAGGGTCCCCTTGATTTGATGAGGTATAACTACTCAAAGTATAAATATATATCTATAAAAGGATTTAATCAGGACTAGTTTATAGGAATCTCATCACAATACAGAAGGATGATTTTTTTAGGTCTATCAGGATATAAAAAATTAAACTAGTGGGTTGTTCCCTTTTTACAAATTATGAAAGTAGTGCCCACTAAGATTGAACCATAAACCCATCATCTCAGAGCTTATTAAAACAGAACTGGGACAAATAAAGGTTGAATGTCCTTCAATGCACTGATTTACAGCCAGCAAGCTGGTGCATAGTATGGCAACTTTAGACAACAATTATGTACCATGTATTTCAAATACTAGAAGAAATGATGTTTGAATATTTTTACACAAAGAAATGGTGTCTGATAGAAGAAATAACTGGTTTGCCTTTATTTTAAACATTATACAATTGGACAACACATGATATCTCAGTTACTATGTACAACCTTTATGTTTTTAGGTATCAGATAAATAACAAATGAATGAACGAATGAATGAATACGTCTCCTGACTCATATTCTAGTGCTCCTCTCATCATTTTATGCAATTTTATGATGGGCCAGTGAAGGAGAATGTATTTTAAAATACAGTACTATATTTATTCTTTTTTTCCATGCATTTTTATTGTAATTCACAGAGGGGTTACAGTGATGTAAGCCACGTAGAGAGTACATTTCTTTTTGAACAATGTCACCCTTCCCATCCCTCTCTCTCAGTTTTTCCCTCCCATTTCCATCCACAAGTTGAACAGTTCATTTTCAGCATAATGTCTAGTGAGTATCACTGCTGCAGTTGTTCACCATTTCCCCCACCATTTCTGCACCCCTTTAGCCTCTCAAAGAAAGATATATTAACAAACTAGACAAAGGAAAAGAAAGAAAAACAGCAACGAAGAAAAAATCCTCTTCTTTCTATTGATTAAAATATTATTAATTATTAATTGCTACCTTAAAACCTTCAGGTAATAATTAATAATTGGCAAGCTTAAAACTTACAGAGAAAGTTGGGTGCTGGCGACTGATGCCTGTAATTCTGGCTACTCAGGAGGCTGAGAATTTTTGGTTCAAAGCCAGCCCAGGCAGGAAAGTCTGTCAGACTCTTATCTTCAATTAACCACCAAAAAGCCAGAAGTGGAAGCTGTGGCTCAAATGATGAGTACTAGCCTTGAGAAAAAATGGTCAGGAACAGCACCCAGGCCCCAGGACTGGTGCATGTGTGCATGCATGCATGTGCACGCACGCACGCACACACACATACACACACACACACACACACACACACACACACACACACACACACACACACACACACAAATACAGAGATATACAAATTAAAGTATTATATAGTCCTTCCACCCAGAAATGTCAGTGGTTTTCCAAGATGAGGGCTTGCGTTTGTCTTTGTGTCAACAGCTGTCCTATAGTACATACTGTCAGTCCCCCTACAATAACCTCTCAGCAAGCACTCTCCTCTCTACAAATGTTCCTCAATACAGCAAATATTGTTGGTTCTCTGTCTGAGAAATTTGTCATGCCTGTGGAAGGGAAAGCCAAAAAGAAATGTCAACCAGTATTCCCAAGAAGCTCTTCTCAGCCAAAGAGGAGCACTGAGTGGGTCCCTGAGGATCATTGTACCCAGTCTTCCAGAGCTCTGAAGATGCATTACGCACCCCTTTCCTGCTGTGGGAACCTTCTCAGTCACACACATAACTAAAAGTGCAGTGGATTAATGAGGTAATAAGAGTTTTCCTTTTGGGTAATAGGATATAACTAAATACCAGGAGTAATCCTAATTAATGATGCATGTGTTACTCAATATTTGATGCTTAGAGTCTTTAAAAAAAACTCATGAAGAATCTGGCTAGTGAACAAAATAGAAAAATGATTTGAAAAGTAAAAATAATATTTTTAAAATCCCAGAACAGTAAGCAATAATTGAAACTACATTTTTTTCTCTATGTATCTCTGATTAGGTACTACAGTCTAGCAATTTTGGTGAGATGTGAAATAGGGAATAAAAGACAAAACTTGGGCTTTTACTGAATGGGTATGCTTTTGAAAGATCCAGTGTAAGGCTAGGATCTATAGAAGGAAACTTCCAGATATAGATGGCAGGGGGGAGAGGGGAGGAAATAGATTCTAAGGTAGGCAATCCATTCATGTTTAATGTTTGGCTTTGACATGCTTAATGTTTGGTTTTGGCAATAGGTGAAATATTAATAATAATAAGATAAGAAAACTAATAATAAGCAATAAAATATAACATAATAAATACTATTAAACAGATGAAATAAAATTGCTATTTAATAATAATAGTAATAGTAGTAATAAGAATTTAACCAAATTTCCTTTTAAATTTCTGACCATAGCCAACATCACCAGACTGGAGGTAAACTGATATACTCTGAAATAGTCCAAGCCTTGAATGCAAGTTAAAGTGGTCTAGAGATTTAGTCATAGAGTCATTTTGGTGGGGTCAAGAGCCTTTATTTTGCTAGCCCCAGTGAGAATGAAGAAGCGTGATCTTACCGCATTCTGTCTCACACTTTAGAACCAAGTGAGGACTTTGAGCTGCAGAAAAGAGTCACTGTGGGGAAGAAGAGAAGGGGCTATTACTGTTCTCTGCTCACTTCTGTTACCTCTTTCCTTTTCTCACTCTCTAGATGCTCAGCTCTTGTTGTTGTTGTTCTCGTAGCTGGCACTAGCACCTGAGTCACATTTCCACTTCTAGTCCTGGTTGGTTAATTGGAGATAAGTGTCTTATGGGTGTGTCTGCCAGGCTGACTTTGAATAGTGATCCTCGGATCGCAGTCTCCTGAGTAGCTATACAGGAACTCCCAGGACCCAGCAGACCAGTTTTTATTGAACTTAAGAGACATGGATTCACTGACAGGGCCAATGATTAAATAACCCTTTGAGGTTTCTTTAGGACTCTCCTACAGTGGCTTTCTCTCCTAGAGCTCTCCTGAGCAGAGAGAGCCTATGTCTATTCAAGCAGCAAATGTATTCTAAGAAAAATGCAGAACGTCAGCCTAAGGGCTCAAGTGAATAGCTATAGTGGAGATTCAATGGTGGAGAGGTTTACAAACTACAACTATGCAATGAACTGTGTAGAGAGGGTAGAAACAGGGACTAAGCAGAGAAGCTAGTACCCCATGGGCTCTGACCCAATGTGGTCTCTGGTGGGATTCCTCAGAAGCAGATTCCAAAGAGAATCTGAAGGCTGGAAGTTCTTGCCAAAGAGAGAACTGGAGAGGTTATATAAGGAAAGATGTGGTCTCTATAGGGTTAGTCAAATACAAAATGAGCTAATGGAACTGCAACCTGTAGGAGAGCCTGAGAAAACCTGAAGAAACACATCAAGGGTAGGTCACCAAAGGGGAAGGAGGCTAGGGTATTGTTACACCCTCCTCATCACTCATATGTTGAGTATCCTTCTGGAGGATATTTAATATCGAAACACTCCTGGGCCTTTATGTACACAGAAACTGTGATGAGAGTCCCAGTCACACAGATGCAGGAGCAGTCATCTGACGTCATCAGCTCCATACTACATGCATGTAGTATGCAGAATCCAGCCACCCTGCCCCCTCCTCAAAAAAGAAAATAGCATACATGGGGCTCAGAGTGAAATGAAAAGAAGATAGAGGGGGAAAATGTGTGCCTGCTGTTGGCAAGCCATTTGAGGAATAGAATATATCTCTAGATCTGGAAAGGGAGGACTCTTGAAATGGAAAGAGGATTTCAAAATAGAGAGACAAAGGATTCAAAAGGCCAAGGGCACAGGTAGGACTGGGGAGACAAGACTCACAGGCGAAATGAATGCAACAGAAACCAGCATGTGCCGAGAGAGCTCATTTACATAGCTTAAAGGAGAACGAGCACCATGGGTAATCACCAAGGAGAGCAGAGCATGTATGGATAAAGCCTAAGACCCATATCCTCCAGGATAGATGGAGCCAGCAGAGCCCTTCCACATAATTTGTTCCAGTAACCTCTTTCAGCTGTGACATTTAATTAAAGCCAGGAAGAAAAGTGAGAGAGAAAATGAATGTGCCTAGAGTGGGGAGAGAGGAGCACCACCTACCCTCCCCCCCTACATTCCCAACACAACCATAAGGAGGTCCCCAGAGCATGCAATCGATTGAAGCGCCTTAGGTTTGCTGGATGCTAAGACTGTCTCAGGAGAAAAAAAATCCCGCAACGTTATTTCAGGGCTGAAATGTCTTTCTCAGCTCCCCATTCTTAATTTGCTAGAGACTAGTCCAGAGAAAATAATTACAATGGCTTCAGTAATGTGTTTGTTTTACCACTTTCAATTAAGGACACAAATAGAAAGAGAGAGACAGACAGAGAGCAGAGAGACGGAGAGAGAGTGAAATGGTGGAAGCACTTATTTGCATGTTACCATTCCTCCATTCAAGCTTGCAGTTTTTATCAGGTTATTTTAAAATGAATAAGTCTCCAAATTGCTGTATTTTGTGTAATGATGAAAGTACAGTTAAAATAAGTTGTGGTGCTTTACATCTATAATATGTTCGGACATACACATGCATAATGAAACCAATACTAGGGAGTGAACTACCCATCACCTCAAAATATTCTTCCTGCCTTTCATAAACCCTCTTCTTCTTCAGCCTCGCTTGCTCCTTGGAACCCCCAGACAGCCCCCTGCTTCCTGTCCCTATAGGTCAGTTTATGTTATTGAAATTTGATGTTAATGAATCTTCATGGAAGACTTTTTATTAATCTGATTTCTTTCATTCAACATAATTATTTGGACACTCATCATTTTTTTTTCCTAGCTTGAACTTAGGGCCCCGGTGCTGTCTCTGAGCCTCTTTGTGCTCAAGGTTAGTGCTCTACCACTTGAGCCACAGCACCATTCTGGCATGTTCTGAGTTTATTGGAGATAGTCTTAACGGATTTTCCTGCCCAGGATAACTTCAAGCCATGATCCTCAGATCTCAGGCTCCTGAATAGTTAGGATTATAGGCATGAGCTACCGGCACCCAGCTTCATCTGTGTGTTTTTATGGTATTGATAGTTCACTACTTTTCGTTACTAAGTGGTCTTCAAGTTTTCAAGATTGTAAAGTCAGATTTTATTTTCATTTTTGAGACATGGTCATTTTATTAACTACTTTTGGCTTCTTTAACAAATTGCTATGAACTGGATGATTAAACAAATACAGAAACTGATTTCTCACAATTCTGAGAACCAGAATCTAAAAATCAAGATTCCTGAAGGAACATGGTCACTCCAAAGGCTCTAGGGGAAAATCTGTCCCAGACCTTCTCTTAGCTTCTGGTGCTGTGCTTAGCCCTTGGTTCTCTTTGGCAGATAGATTTGCCACTGCCTCTCTATCTTTGCATGTCTCTGTATACCTACTAGGTACCCCACTAACTCACCTCAGCAATTACATCTGTACTCATACTATTTTCAAATAAGTTCATATTCTGAAGTTCTAAGAAGGACATGGATACGTTTGGCAGTTTAGCAGGGGGAGAAGACAGTGCCAACACGATTCAATCCAGTACAGCCATCCTTTCTCATTAAACTAAATTTGCTAAATTAGATTAGGAAAAATAAAAAAAAGGCTACTTAAAAAAATTCAACCTATGGAGATAATGTGAGCCAGGAATCATATTTCCCAAAATGTGTTTCAGATAATTACATATGAAATCATATTCTCTAAAAAGAGGACAATGTAGTCAGTTAAGTTTGGTGAATGCTATATTGGGGACAAAAAATATAGTAGTGTCTTTATTGAAGGCATATCAAATCTTTGGCATGCGTTACTAGAAAAAAGCTGTCTCTTTTCATTTTTCTCAGTGCAGCATTGCTTTCAAAAGAGCTACAAGTCAGTACTGAAAGGCAATTTAACACTTTCTTGCAAAACTCTTGAAAAAAAAGAGGTTAATTTATATGTTATATTATATATACAATAATGCTCCTCGTTTCCCAAAGTACATTGATCACCTACCTGCATCTGCCCCCAGATGATAGCATCATCTTCTTAAACAGCAACAAATAGAATTTCTATTTCCCCAAAATAGAATCTGAGCTCAGATGATCTCTTTTGTCCTTTCTTCCCTTCTCTTTCCCAAATGTTTTGTTGTTGTTGTTGTTGTTGTTGTTGCTGCTGCTGCTGCTGCTGCTGCTGTTGTTATTTGAAAGAAGGGAAGGTCTATGCCCTTTTTAAATCTAGAAAGTTCAGCTTGAAATTCTGGGTTTCCTCAACAATAGAAACACATCAAAGTTATCTAAGAATGGACAGCGGGAACAGCAGTGGAAGGATGGAAATTCAATGGCTAAACCAAGGAATTGGAGATGGAAAAAGGACTAGGCCAGCTGCTCCAGAAAGATGGTACCTTGATTTGTTCCAAGCCCAGATCTCAAGTCCTGGTGAATTCCTGAGCAAGGGAAATTGGCCTCTTTGTACCCCTCGTGTTCTTCTCAGAAACAGAATGCCTGGGTAATTTGTCTCTCATGGTTTCTAGATAATTATGTTATATCAAAACTGCCAGTAAGATTCATACTTTTCACAATCTCAACTGTTTCTTTTTCTTCCTACTGTCTCATAACTGATTTTTTTCCCCTTCATTTCTTGGCTCCATCTACCAACGGACTCCTTCTCGTGTGAGTAAACAATCTGCCTGCAAAATAAACTAATAAGTATAGTACAAAAATAACTAACAATGTTTCTGAATTATTCTGTGACAAGAACCATTATTTCTTTTCATTCCTGTCATAGGCATTATATGTCACCTTGAGTATCCAGTTGGGTATACTGAGAATGCAAGCATTTTCTTAATTTCTACTCTTGAGGTGGAAAGCTTTTTGAATGACAAGTGAAAGGCCTCCAGCGCATGCTTGAGCATGCACACACACACACACACACACACACACACACACACACACACACACACACATACACACACACACTGCCAAACATGTCTGAAGCATGTTTTCATTTGGAATCCACCAAGAGATAGGCAAGTAGCCCATTGGACCTCTGTCATTCAAAGAACAGACTAGAAGACAATTTAGGGGTTTTGTTTTTTACTTTTGTTTTATTTTGTTTTGTGTTTTACCATGTTGCCAGTGTAATATAATTCTATGACCCTGGGTAAATCTTGAATAGGTCCGATGATAACATTAAGACCACTATACATAGTACACCAACCTTCAATTTTGAAATTCATATGACCAGTCCTTCATGGCGATAAAATACGTGGACCTGATTTACTGTAACATACTATGCCACAGCTAGACAATTATCGCATGTAAATTGGAGGGGTGGAAATGGGGAGATCTTTCTTCATCCTTGCCTATCCAATATCCTCTATCTGAAACTTCTAACTACAGGGGATGTCTCCTCCTGGAACCAACTCCAGCTAGACTAAGGCTGTGGAAAGACTGTGTTCTGAAACAAGTAACATCTCTGTTTCTCCTAACAGCAGCAGAACTTTAACTCTAAAGGAACTCAAGGCAAACATCTTCTCTCTGCACTCTTTGAGTCTCTCAATGAGGTTTACAAACATTTCAAAAATAAATGCTCTTTGTAAATGTTGCCTGTGATGGTCTAGTACCTCACTTTAGAATTGCATTTCTATTATGCGTTGGTTATGTTAGAAATTTCCATTTTAAGATACTGCTAGAATAAGATATATGCCAAAGGCAAAAATGTTAGCATACCCTTTCTTTAAAAAAGAAAGCAAGAAATTAGACAGGCCTAGAAAGTGGGATCTTTCTTTGATGCTGTACTAACCTGATTTTCTGTGAATATATGATATAAGGACAAAGGAGACCTATGAAAATATAAATTATATCACAACCCAGACCAAACACAATACAAAGTTGCAAAGTTAATTTTTATTTTAAATTATGTTTTTATCATTTTTAAGTAGCTGTACAAAGGGGTTACAATTCAACATGTCAGTTTATAAGCACAAGTATCTTGATCAATATTATCCCTTTCATCATTCATTTCCATCCTCCCACAGAGCACATTCCAAATTTCAAAACAAGTTTTTGAGATTAAACTTCAAAAGGAATGCTTCTAAAGACAATTCATTTTGAAAATTACTTCGAGAAAGCCAGGTGCTGGTGGCTCACACCTATAATCCTAGCTACTCAGGAGTCTGAGATCTGAAGATCATGAGTCAAAGCCAGCCTGGCAAGAAAATCCAGTAGACTGTTATCTCCAATTAACCACTAAATGGCCAGATATGGAGCTGTGAGCCCAAATGGTAGAGTACTACCCTCAAGTGAAAATGCTAATGGACAATGTGCCCAAGCCAAGTTCCAGGCTCAGAATCAGAACAAAAAATAAAAGAAAAACCATCAAAATGTCCATGATAAATATCCAATATAAATGTAATTTATATTTGGGATAACACATGCAATATCTATTTATTAAACAAGAATGTTTGTTCATGCTGTAGTATTAAAAATACATAATAAACCAAAATTTTATGTTATAATTCATATAGTGAAATGATAAGCACCAATATTCTAAGTTGTGGGATTACAGTTAATTTTCAGTTTTCCTTTACATTTTCTATATTCTCTGATATTTTTACATTGAATATTTTACCTTGTATAGTGATACAAAAAACAAGATAGCTTCTTTCTATTAAACAAAATTCATTTCTCTATCAAAGATGAGGTCTTTTATTCAACATAATTGTGCTTGTGTTTACTGTTACAAAATCCAATAGGGGTATTTTGTATCAATTATAATTTGGTTTTAATTATAAATTAGGCAATATTGAAGTATATGCATCTATGACAATTTTTGAAAGGTATCAGTGAGCCAAGTCACTTCCAAATGAATCTTTTATAGTCTCACAATTTAATACCTATTTCTTTTATCCCACAGGTGTGAATTGAAAATAGATAAATACATAGGTATAAATTTAAAATGCATGAACATGTTTCCCAGAACACAATAAGGAAATGTCACAAAGAACTGAGCAGTTTAAGTTCCTGATAAAATATCTTGCTTGCTGAGAGCCAGTGGCTCATACCTGTAACCCTAGCTACTTAGCAGTCTGAGATAAAAGGACTGGGATTCAAAGTTACCAGAGCAGAAAATTCCTGAGTTCCATCTTCGATTAATCAGCGAAAAGCTAGGCTGATGTCATGCTTCAGGAGGTAGAATGACATCCATGAGCAAGGAAGCTACTGTACTTGCGTGCGCGTGTGCACACACACACACACACACAGAGCTTCCTTATCAATATTGGATATATGCATTTGTGCCTGTAATTTCCAGTAATATATACAGAGTTTTAGTCTGTATGTTTATTTAAATAAGAATTCCATAGTCCTGATACTATAACTATCTTATAAGTGAACTATCTTCACTTATACTAAGTTCCTTTTGGTACCATGATAGGGGGGCAGGATTTAACTTCTTGAATTGATGCATTGAAGAGAGAGAAGAATGATACAGCAGGCTAGCATGTGCATGGATTCTCATCTGGTCTTCTTTGGGTATCACAGAGCTCATAGATGGAAAGTAAATGAGGAGCAAGAATGACTGGCTATAGCATTATCTTTTAATTGGAGTTTCTATTTCTATCAATGTTTCATTTACTCACCATAATAGCTGAAACCAGCTTGGCAGAAGCAACATTGTTGGTTTGGACAGTACACAAAAGCACACATGCAAGTGTTTTATTTCCAAGGATAATGGAAGAGGAATTCGGGATTTTGCCTGGGGAACAAAGTAGACAGAAGATTAACTGTGTTTCAACTAGATGCTTGAGGTGTCTTTGCATCCAAGGAAAACTTAAGGAATCTTTCCCAGTTCTCTTTATTCCAGCCCTTTCTAGCTAAGTGGTTAATTTTTATAAAAATTAGCGGTAAAGGATACTTTCTTCTAGTTAGCAATTGAGAAGGATGGAAATTTGGAACTATTGTGATTTGAGAGAGATAATAATGAAAAACATCAAACTATTAAGTGCATAAAATGTGAACAAGTAACTTTGTCCTTGCATGACAGGGACATTTTATAGCTCTTGTCATTGGACTCAGTTTACAAATAGAAATGGAAATGCTGAACTTGCTTATTCTGAAGAATTGAGTCTACAATTATTCATGGGTCTGAATAAAATATTAAATAATATTTTCTTTTTCTCAGTTATGAGGCCTGAACTCTGGGCCTGGGTACTGTCCCTCAGCTCTTCAGTTCAAGGCTAGCGCTCTACCACTTGAGCCACAACTCCACTTCTGTTTTTTTCTGCTTATGTGGTACTGAGGAATTGAACCTAGGGCCTCATGCATGCAAGACAAGTGCTCTACCACTGAGCCACCTTCCCTACCCTAAATAATATTTTCTCTTTTTTTGTACATTTCTTATTGTAAAAATGCTGTGCAGAGGGGTTACAGTTACATGAGCAAGGTAATTAGTACATTTCCTATCAAGCATTTTTGCCTCCTCCTTTGTTTTCCCCCTACCGTCCCTTCCTTCCCACCTCTACAACTACACCCCCACACACAAACTGACGTTGTAAAGTTCATTTTCAACATAGTGTTTTGTACTTCTCATTGTTACAATGGGTCAACCTGTATCCTTATTTAAGCATTTTGTTTTTGTCCCTTCCCCTCCCCGAATTAGAGAAGTGTATATACAAGATGCAGGGCATCAACATCAAATACAGTGAAAACAGGGGTTATACCAAAGGGAAGGAACATACAAAGCAACAAAAAACATCACATGGTATATTATAAATACGTTAAAAACAATAGGAAGCAAGAAAAAATATTTGTGTTCCTATCTTGGGGTTCATTTAGCTTAACATCATCATATATGGTCATATATACATAGCTTTTGGCCTTTTCTGCTTGTCCTGCACATGTACTAGTTATTGCAAATAAGGGAAACCATGGGACCTATGTTTCTTTGGGCCTGGCTTACTTCACTTAATATAATTTTTTTCTAAGTCTTTCCATTTCCTAACAAATGGGGCAATGTCATTCTTTCTGATGGAGGCATAGAATTCCATTGTGTATATATACCACATTTTCTTGATCCATTCATCTACTATGGGACATCTGGGTTTAATCTGTATCTTAGCTATGGTAAATAATGCTGCAATAAACATAGTTGTGCTGGTCTAAATAATATTTTCTAAGTAGTCTTTTGCTCCAAAGTATTATATCCTATCCTTTTCTACTGTAAAATACTTGAAATAACCAGCTTCTATGGAGAAGAGTTTTAGTTTTAGTTCACAATTTTAGAGGTTTCAGTCCATGATTAGTTAGGCCCATTGTTGTGGACCTGTGGTGGCATGTGTGTCATAGTAAGAGTTCATAATGAAGCAAGGCCTTCTCCCCAAGTCTGGGCCATAGGAAAAGAGGAAGATCTCCTGATCCTACAAGTCATATCAAGGACATGCCTCCAATGACCTAAATACTTAAAAAATTGCACTACCCTTTAGTAGCACCCAACTGGGTGCAAGATCTTTTTTTGATATGTGGGCCTTGAGGGATATTCTAGATCCCAGCTCAGGTACCTTAGAAAAAGCTAATTGTATTTATTATCAGACTTACGAATGCCAGTTTCCCAAGTTTTGAAATTATTCACATTTGTAAATCCAGTTACCAGGAGCGTTACTGGAGGATCAAGGTCCCAGGAAAGGCCAAGCAAAAGTCTACAACCCTATCTGGAAAACAGACTAAATGCAAGTGGACTGGGGGCCATTGCTCACATGGTAGAATACTTGTTTAGCTAGTGTAAAGCCCGTGTTCAACCCCAAATACCTCAAAAGAAATAAAAGAAAGCAGAATCTTGGGTCTCATTGTGGCAGAATTAAATTAGAACCAGGGTTTTGTAGTTCACGCAGGTGACTTTGTACACTGTAAAGTTGAGAATTATGCTGTAGTGCCTTAGTTCTCAAACCTGGCCACATATTATTTCTGGGAATTAAAAATAACTATCTGGAGCCAGGCACTGGTGGCTCATGCCTGTAATCCTAGCTATTCAGAAGGCTGAGATCTGAGAATCATGGTCCAAAGCCAGCTCAGGCAGGAAAGGCTGTGAAACTCTTATCTCCAATAAATGACCAGAAAAACAGAAGTGGCGCTGTGGCTCAATTGGTAGAGCACTAGCCTTGAGCTGAATTGCTGAGGGACAGTGCCCAGGCAAGCCCCATGACTGAAAAAAAAAAAAAAAAAACCACCACCACCAACAAACTATCAATTTATATCTTAATGTACATCCACCACTTTAAGTCAATGTCTCATTTCAAGAACTTGAAATGAATAGTTAATATTCTCTGAGGCTGAGGTGCTTGGATGGCTTAGTGTGTCTGGTAAACCTTGTGCTGCTCAGTGAGTCAGTTCATTTACAAATGAGTCTCTTATGGTCTCACAATTGACTACCCATATCTTTTATCCCACAATTGTATACTGAAATTAGGCAAATACAGAGGCATAAAATTAAAATGAGTGAAAATTAGAATTGAATTAAAACTGTGAGACCTGCTTTTCTTTTCCTTTCTTTCTCCTGAAACAGAATCTTGTATGATCTAGGCTGGTTTCAACATGCAATCCTCCTGTCTTCGTCTCCAGATGGGATTATAGACAGACATCATTATTTCCCATCAAGTTGTGACTTCTTTATTTCTCTAAAAATAAAACCGGGAGGTAAGTCCTGTCTTTATGAAATTTTGATTGTGTTTGCTCACAAAGTAAATGACAACAGAAACAATAATTAAAAAGTAATCCGGGTACAAAATTTTTCTACTAAATTTTTCCCTCCAGTCTGTGATAGTAATGCTATTCTTAGCTTACAACATTTTTAAAGTTATTCACATATATTGAGATTTTTCCAAAATAGTTGAGTTTTTAGCTTTTATTTTAAATAAGTTTTTGATTGTGAAAATACTGTACAGAGGGGTTACAGTTACATGAGCAAGGTAATGAGTACATTTCTTATCCAGCATTGTTGCCTCCTCTTTTGTTTTTCCCCTACCATCCCACCCCTCCCATCTCCTCAACTACACCCTTCACCCCCCATCCCCCCTAACTTGTAAAGTTAGTTTTTCGACATAGCATCTTGTACATCTCATTGTTGCGATGCTCAACCTGTATCCCTATTTAAACATTTTGTTTTTTCCCTTCCCTTCCCCAAATTATACCAACATCAAATACAGTGAAAACAGGGGTTATATTATGGGGGAGGGACATATAAAGCAACAAAAAAAATCACATGGTACCTTATAAATATGTTAGAAACAATAGCAAGGAAGAAAAACACCTGTGCCCTATCTTGGGGTTCATTTTGTTTAACATCATCTTATCTGCGTTTTTAACTTTTTTAAAAAGAAATATCTTTGTATTTTCTATGTGATACTTAAGCAGCATTTATAATTTCACAAAGAGCTTGTATTTTCCATTAATGGTCACGTGCATGTCTCCCTCCCACATGCTCTTGAATGCCTCCCAGGCTCAGTGGGTTCTGTGTCTGTCTCCTTAATACTGGCTGGGTTTTGTGTTAGCCATCTGGCTAGCACTGTTTCTCCTAGTGTTTCTAGGACGCTTCTATGGAATCCAGGCAGTGCACTGGTCAATGAGAAGAACCCCAGGGTGAAGTTCTGTTCAGGTGTGACAGCCAGCCAATGGTCAGCATGGAGCATGAGATGGGAGTGTGAACCTAGCTACCCAGGTTTTCATCACTTCAGGCTTTTCTGCTGAAGTTCCTGATATCTTGAACAGTGATACTAGCTCCACTAGACACTGCCCAAACTCTTAATGAGGAGTCCCAGATCATAATAAAATGCTGTTTTATGCCATGCTATTTTTGCAACCATAGATAACTGATACAATTAACCAATTTTCTTTCTTTCATTCATTATGACGTTAATATCAGGCTATATCTGAAGTGGTTCCATGTAATTTAAGGATGTTAGAAATCCACACTAATAATTTATAGTTGCTGTGTGACAATAAAAAATGATGGGTGTGTTTGAAATAAAAGAAAAATTTTCCATGTAAGCAGTGTGTAATTGCTACCCACACACCAACAAATAGGCACAAGAAACTTGTGGATATTAACATAAACATCTCATTCAATATAGGGGAAATGCCTGCTTGTGTTTTCTTAACTGACCTACTTAGGAATATCAAAGGCACAATTATGGCAGAGGCTTAATTTCCAAATGACAGAAAATACTTAATTACAGTTGTATTTAAACAAACTGCAAACAGATAAGGTGAATTAATTAGGAATGGATTTCATTTCCTATCACTTGTTCATGCATGTAATATTATTCTGTTTGCTTGTTTTCCCTTCTCATTAATAAAGGAAATGTAAAAATTACAAGAATTGGAAAGGAATTTGCAAATGGGTTCAGAGGACTAGATATTAGAAAACCACTCATTATTAGTGTGGATTTGAACTCCTTTGAATTTGTAAGGCTTCAACAAATGGTGCTGGCAGAATTGGCTATACACATGCAGAAAACAGAAGCTAGATCGTTACATATCACCCTGCACCAGAATAAATTTCAAATGGATCAAAGACCTCAATGTAAGACCACATACCCCGAAAATATTATAGGAAGGGATAGGGGAAACACTAGGGCTCCTAGGAATAGGTCAACACTTCCTAAGTAAAGATCCAAAATCACAACAATTCAAAGAAAGACTAAATAAATGGGATTACATTAAACTGAAGATTTTTGCATGGCAAAGGACATAGCTAGCAAGATAAATATAAAGCACACAAAGGGGAGAAGATTTTTACTAGCTATGTGCCAAAGAAGGGCCATATCTAAAATATACTTAGAGCTCAAAAAATTAAGCCCCCACAAAATAAACCCTCAAAGAAACACAAGACAGTTAATAAATCATTAATAAAAATTAATAAAGACTTAAACAGACACTTCTCAGGAAAAGGAGTAAGAATGGCCAATAGACACATGGAGAAATGCTCAACATCTCTGGCCATAAAAGAAATGCAAATCAAAGCTGGGCTCTGGTGACTCACACCCGTGATCCTAGCTACTTAGGATGCTGAGATCTGAGGATCACAGTTCAAAGCCAGTCTGCGCAGGAAAGTCCGTGAGACTTATCTTTAATAAACCACCAGAAACCCAGAAGTAGCATTGTGGCTCAAGTGGTAGAGCACTTGCCTTGAGCTGAAAAACTGAGGGACAGTGCCCAGGCCCAGAGTTCAAGTCCCACAACCAACAACAACAACAACAAAAAGAAATGCAGATTAAAACAACATTGAGATTCCAGCTTACCCCCGTTAGAATGGTGATTATTAAGAAAATTAACAATAACAGATACTGGTGGGCATGTGGCCAAAAAAGAATGCTGCTACATTGTTGGTGGGAATGTAAACTTGTTCAACCACTCTAGAAAACAGTATGTAGGTTCTTCAAAAGACTAAACATAGAGCTTCCCTATGGTCCAGCAAATCCCACTCCTGGGCATTTATCCAATTGAACACAAACAGTGCCACACTAAAGCTATTAGCACAACTATGTTCATTGCAGCATTGTTTACCATAGCCAACATATGGAATTGACCCAGATGCCCCTCAGTGGATGAATGAATCAAGAAAATGTAATATATACATATATATATATATGTATGTATATATGTATAATGAAATTCTATTGTTCCATCAGAAAGATATTGTACCATTCATAATGAAATAGAAAGACTTATAAAAATTATATTAAGTGAAATATGCCAGATCCAAAGAAACACAGTTTGCTTTGTTTCCCTAAAATGTGCCTATAAATCTAAAGTAAACACATTGAATGGTAAAAGATAAAATATACACTTGGACATGATAAATTATACAGGACTCTAGACATTCACACAATAAGACTAAAGGAGTATATTCTTAGGAGACGATCACAAAGACTCAATAACTATGTATATATGATCATATAAAATATTTATTGAAATGGAAATAAGAGGTTTTATGTTATTTTGCTTTTGTTTATTTTCTCCTTTGTCACTGTTTTCGATTTCTATACCTTTTGTCTTGTAGGTTTGTCTGTTTTATGTTTACCTGTTTTTATCTGTTTCGTCCCACCAAAATGGTGGAACAAAGAGTGAACAGTGATACTCACTAGACACTATGTAAAAATGAACTATAAAACTTGTTGGAGAGTGGGTTTGGGAGGGAAAAACTGGGAGAAAATGAGGGGAGATGTGACACTGTTAAAAGGAAACGTATTCATTATCTGACTTACATAACTATGATCTTGATATACATCACCTTTACAATGACAAATAAAAAGAAAACATTCAATAGTGTTAATCTACCCTGCCTAAAGTCGGAGGATCATGATTTTGAAACCATCTTGAGCTATTTAGGAAGAAGACTTTTTTTTCAAATTAATTAACTAAATCAAAAAAGGCAAAACAATAGGATAGCCTAGTCATACTCTTCTAATAAGTCACCATGTAGATAGTAATGGTGCCCATCAGACACTTTAAAAGGATGACTAGATGGCTGGATCAGTGATAGATTAATAAATGGATCCATGGGTCCATGGGCGCATCAATAGATGGACAGACTGATATGGTGCTAGGAATTGATCCCAGGCCTTTTTACCCCTTGGGCTCTAATTCTCTTGAATTCTTTTTAAAAATTTATTGTAAAGGTGCTGAAGAGGGGATGCCAGTTACATGTTAGGTAATGAGTACAGTTCTTTTTAAACAGTGTTACCCTCTCCCTCATTTTCTCCCTCTTACTACTCCTCACTACCCTATGCCCCAAGTTGTAAAGTTCATTTCCAACATAGTGTCGAATGAGTATCATTATGGCATTAAATCATCCTCTGTCCGGCTGTTTCTGTGATTCCCTTTCCCTTATATAGATAAGCATATATATGACAAAATGTACAAAAAACTAAAACAGCAAGAAAAAATAGAAATAACTGCATGCAGGACAGAATAAGGACCTCTTGTTTCCAATACTTGGAGCTCATTTTATTACACTTCATTATATATGGTCCTATGCACTTAGAGATTGGGCTATTGTGATCTCCTGCTAAGAATATTGTAAACATATTCTAGTTATTACAAATGAGAGAAACCACAAAACCTTCTCTTTGGTCCTGGCTTGCTTCTCTTTGGGGGGGGGGTCGGTCATGGGGCTTGAACTCTGGGCTTGGGCACTGTCCCTAACTCTTCAGCTCAAGGCAAGCGCTCTACCACTTGAGCCACAGCGCCACTTCCACTTAATATTTTTTTCCAGACCTTTTCATTTCCTTACAAATGGGCAATGCCATTCTTTCTGATGGAAGCATAGAACTCCATTGTGTATCTCCTTGATCTATTCATCTATTGAGGGGCATCTGGGTTGGTTCCTTATCTTAGCTATGATCCCAAACCTTTATACATGTTAATAGGCAAATGTTCTGCCAATAAGCTGTCTCAGCCCTAAAATAGGAATCTTAGACACAATAAAAACTCTAATTACTAAGAAAAGAATGTGGAGCTTTTAGTTCAAGAGCAAACATCCTATGACATTATTACTGTTACTTGCTATCTAGTTAAACATTAGACAATCATCTTAGTTGGAACAACACTTAAAATAACAACTGTGCACTAGGTGTAGATCCTACAGATACAGCTTTCTGTAATGGCTAGGAGCCAAGATCTGATTACCTGAAAAGGAACCTCAATGGCAAAACTTCAATGTGTCTGCTACATTCCATTTTGTGAATGTACATTTTATTTCCATTCAGCAACACTCACAAGTATCAGCCATGTGTCACATAAGCTGTAATACTGACCAATATGTCATTGCAGTAAATGTGGGTCCCATTGGATAAGATGCAAATGATACCTAAAATTTAATAAGACTGAGTGGTACCCAAGTGTAGGGTTCTCAAGGCTCCATGGGTTATTCTGATACACAAACTTGGCTGAAGACCCATGTAAGAGAAGAGAGGTTTTATTGTCTTCTAGAAAGACTGCAGGAAATGGGCAGAAGCAAATACTGTAGTCCAAATGCCATTATTATTGAGCAACCATGCCATGCCAGTAGTATGTAAAAAGGTGGTGAACCTTCAGCTTTTTTGACATTTATTTTTCTAATTGCAGAATTTTCCTGTACATCAAACATCTTGCCTTAAAGCTTAACTGAGGGAAATGTATGGGATAGAGTGAATCTTGTTTTCCTTCTCTTAATTTTAATTCTAAGACTAGATTCAAATGTCTATGGAAGCAAGTTATATAAATTGTGGGGTTTGGTGGATCTGTAGAGATGTCTGGAATCATAAACACATTGATATACCCAGCAGTTGAACTGAGGGGCAAATTTTGGTGCCTGAGCATCTGCCTGTGACCTAAGCAGGTGTAGTGGCTAAATGCATCTAGTGAAGGCAAGGTTCATTTGCATTTTTGTTTTCAGGAAACAGGGAAGCACCCACTGTTTGTTTATGCTTCTCCAAATGCAGGTGCGTTGAATCTAAATATAAGTGGGCTGGCATTTATTCCAAACAAGCTGTTCTCTGCTGCTATGAGTCTTAAATAGCTCAACACACTTGCAGGTAAGCATCTTACTTGGGCCTGAATCAAATTTACAGCCATTGGAGTCTTGGCTCTAGAGTATTGCCTTTTCCAGAATATTCTATGATTAGAACCAGATAATATGCAGCCTACACATACTGGCTTTGTCCATTCAAATTATTTCTATAAACACGTGTGCTCAGGTTTTTGTGTGGATATAATTGTCTAATGCCTTTGGGTCTATATCAAGAATTATGAGGAGAGTATATTTAGTTTTCTAAAACACCTTCACTTGGCCTGCACTATTGTTGTATCCACATCATCACCAGCATTTGGTGATGTCAGTGTTCTGCCTTTTGGTCATTCTGATAGATGTGCAGCAGTATCACACTGTTGCTTTAGTTTGTATCTTGTGATAATATTTGATGTGGAGTGTCTTTTCATATGCTTATTTTCCCTTTATGGATCTTGAAATGTGTGTTCAAGTCTTTTATCCATCTTTTAAGTTGGATTATTTATTTTCTTATGGCTGATTTTTTGACAATTCTTTGCTTATTTTAAAAAATAGTCCCTTTCAAATAAAAAACAAAATGACACAATAATGAGGATATAACAACAAACTACAAGGAGATCCTTGGAATTTGATATAATAGTATCTCCATAATAGAATGGTATCGTGTACATTATAGGCCCAGATAGCTTAACTCTGCTTCACTTGACCATCATAAAGAAATCAATGTTTGTCTTTTCAAAGAAAACCAGTGTGTACTAATCATTCCCTCTGCCTTATCATGCTGGGAACCCTCCCACCTTCTTCTAGCATCTGGGTCATAAGAAGTAATCAATGTGCATACAGGTATCAATGATGCCATAACAAATATACATTTCTCATAACCCTAAATTCTTTGTTAGAACAGTTCAAGGATCATGTGAGGAAGTAAGTTAGAAATCTTTTCATTTTCATGTCTTCTCTTCCACTCTTTATCCCCCCTGTCTTAGAACTGCCTTGTTTATTTGAATTAGGGAAGGGAAGGGGAGCAACAGAATGGTGAGACAAAGGACAAGAGGGAACCAATGCAACAGCCATATACACAAGACAGTATGTTGGAAATGATCTGTACAACTTGGGGGTGAGGCAGGGGGAAGGGAAAATAGGAGAAAAATGAGGGAAAGGGTAACAAGTTTGACAAGAAATGTACTCATTACCTTACTTATGTAACTGTGACCCCTCTGTACATCACCTTGACAATAAAAATAAATAAATAAATAACAATTAAAAAATAATTGCCTTGTTTTATCTATATAATGGAGTAGTTCACATCTGCTAGTGCATGTCACCCCTGAGGTATTGCCTCTTTCTCTGCCTCAGTCCCAACTATCAAAGAGAGGCTGCCATTGTGGGATCCTGTCTCTCTGGCCATTGCTGAACCAATCTAATTTCTTCCCTGGGATTTTCCAAAAATCTCACCCTGAAAGCTTCTGCTAGCCACCACTCTTATTCATGGGCTATTGCACAGTTTCCATAGGTATCCATGTCTCCCACCTTCTCTACCCCACCTCCTACAGACTCTGAGCCAGAGAGATCTTTCCTCCCGAACTGTATTTGGATCCTGTCAACTCCTTTCTCATCCCTCTCTTTTGATTTACCATCTCAGAATTTTCACCAGTTCCCATTATCTCACTTCATAGCTAGCCAATCTCCCCTACTATCATGCTATCTTTGAATATGTGAGACACATACCCCTGCCTTAGCACAAATACCATTTCTCTACCTGGAACAATCTTCCCATCTAAAGCAGCCCCCACTCTCCTTACTCAAGTTTCCACTCAGGTGCCACCATAACAAAGAGGACTTTCCTTATCTTCCTGACTGAGCCTCCCCGGTATTCTCTTTCCATGTGCATTGCTTCTGATTCATCTTCCTACTTTCTACCTGAAATCCAGGTAGCTTTCTGTGTATTGTCTCTCTCCTCCCATTAAAATTTAACCTTTAGAAAAGAAGGAACTTTTTATTTTATTCATTGTTATTTGTCCAGCATTGAGGACCTACACTTGTAGGTCCTGGATAACTACTATGGTGAATGAATATCTTGCAAAATGATTCCCTTATTGAGTACTTAAACTAGCTTCAACCAAATCCTAAGAACTTCTGAATGGCTGCATTTATATATGTCTTAGGAAATGAATGAACAAGAAAAAGCTTTAGTAATTATCTTCTAAAACCTCTTCTTTTCAAAGATGAGGATCTGAAACCCAGGGCGAGTTGAGTGAAGTACCCAAGAACACACAGCTATTCATTGCACAGCTGCTTTTGGCAGGAAAAAAAAACCTTACCAGACCCATAAAGGCTTGCTCCCAAACAGAGGGCATGCTTCTCCTGATTTCCATGACATCAGGAAAGCTCTCAGCAGGAAGCAGGTGCAGCCGGCTAGCTGTGTTTTCTCACAGGCCAAAGCAATATAAGCGTGACCTAAGCATCCTAAGACGAGATGGGGAAGCAGAAAATAAAAGGGCTCCTTACCCTTCCTCCTGTTTGTGATTATCTTTGTACAAATGAATCAGATAAATGTTTGCCAAATAAATAACACCGTGGAAGCCAGAATAAAACCACTCAAGGAAAGAGATCCAAGGTGCTTAATTCTTCAGGACTGGTTTCTCATCCTACAAAGTGTCCCTGTTCCTGTTCCTTCTCCTCTTCCTTTCTATTTAGTCTTACTTCCCTCCGCACAGGACAGTGCATTGCAATGATGAGTGATTTCCCAAGTGTTTGATCACAGCAGCTTAATCTCAAGGAACCCTGATGAGCATCTCATAGGTTCTTTCCAATACACAGCGAGAAACACTGCCATAATAGAGAATTATGAAGCTCAGAGGTCTTCATAGGATATCTTCCATTTCCAAGAGATGGAACTGAGATTTTGAGAGGTGTAACGACAGGTCTTGGGATCACCCATTCAGTTAATGGCAGAACAGCCCCAGCTATGACTTTTCCATTAACCTGAACTGCCTATTGAATTATGCCCATTTGGCTTCTGGAGAAGAACTGAGTTCAATTACGTTGGCCCTGTAGAGTATAAATCCTAAGGTACTCATAACAGATGATCAAAATCCTACAAGTTGTGTGCTAATTTATCTAATGAAATCTAAAACATACCAAATATTAGATGTATATATTTATATACATTTATATATGTATATATTCATTACATGAATATCTATGAAGCTTCAATATATAATATATAATGGTATGCTGAAAACCAGGAACCTACCATCCAACTAAAGAAATGAATATTTAACCTTCTACATGTGTATGTATATATGTATGCATAATGATACTTTTTATGTACCTGATCTAGTGCTCTACTTTTAATTTAAATTTCTGGAATGTATTTTCTTATATTGTTCGCCCCATTTATTTCCTCTTCTAAAAACGATTTGTGTCATTAGTTGATTTTTCATTTTGACTTGTTCACTTTTCCCCCCTATGTGTTAGGAGTCAAACCCAGGGCCTCACACATGCTAGGCAAGTGTTCATTGATGGAGTCACACCTCAGCCAGATTGTTCACTTATCTAAAACTTTATGTATTCTGGAGTTGGATACTGATCAGATATATTGATTAAATACATTTCAGAGAAGTTTTTGTTAGCAATGTCTTCTCTTTTAAACATTTCATATCTGTCTATTAGCCTAAAATATCAGTATTTTTTGTCCTAGTAAAGTATCAACCTCCATGTTTTCTTTAAGGGTTTTGATTTTTTTTATTTTATAAAGGTGATGTACAAGAGGTCACAATTACATAAGTCAGGTAATGAGTACATTTCTTTTTGAACAATGTCACCCCTTCCCTTGCTCTCTCTCAGTTTTCCCCTCCTATTCCCACCTACAGGTTGTGTAGTTCATTGTCAACATAGTGTCTAGTGAGTACCATTGTTGCATGTGTTCACCATTTGTCCTACCCTTTCTGTACCCCTTTACCCTCTTAAAGACAAATTAACAAACAAGACAAAACAAGAAAAAAAAACAAGAAAGAAAAAGTTTGTTGTTTCCACTTCCTGGAGTTCATTTCAATAAATATTATTTTATATGATCAGAGACACAGAGACGTTACACCTTTGTGTCCCTCCTCTCAGAGTGTCTTCCTTTGCTCTCACTGTATGTTGAATGCCTAGAGTGTTGTATAATTTCTCATGTCCCAGTGTATTTTAGATCTTGCTTCCGTATATAAGAGAAAACATGTTCATTTGTCTCGTTGAGCTTGGCTTATCTCACTTAACATGATTTGTTTTAGGTCCATCCATTTCTCTGCAAATGACATAATACTGTGTTATTCTTTCTAATGGTTTTGTAAAATTCCAATGTGTATAGGTATCACGTTTTTTGAATCCACTCTTCTATTGTAGGGCATCTGGGCAGTTTCTTCCATTTGACTATTGTGAATAGTGCAACAATGAACATGGATATGCAAGTGTCTTTGTGGTATCCTGGCTTGTGCTGTTCTGGGTATATGCCCAGGAGTGGTATGGCTGGGTCGTAGGGAAGATCTATGCTTAGTTTTTTTGAGGAACCTCCAGATTGCTACCTACAGTGGTTGTTCTAGTTCACATTCCTAGCAACAATGCAATAGGGTTCATTTTTCCACACATTCCCTCCAACATTGTTTTTGGTTTTTGTTGTTGTTGTTGTTTTCCAGTCATGGGGCCAGAATTTGAGCCTGGGCAGTGTCCCTCAGCTCTTCAGCTGAAGGCTAGCACTCTACCATTTGAGCCACAGCTCCACTTCTGACGTTTTCTGCTGATGTGGTGCTGAGGAATCAAACCCAGGGCCTCATGCATGCAAGACAAGCTCTCTACCACTGAGCCACCTTCCCAGCCCCCCAGCCATTGTTTTTTTGAATTCACAATGTTGGGCAATCTAACTTGGATCAGATGGAATCTCAGAGTTGTTTTGATTTGCATTTCCTTTACTACCAGATATGTTGAGCATTTCCTCTATGACCAAGTATGTTGAGTATTTCCTCATGTGTTTCTTTGCCATTCTTCTGAAAAGTCTCTCCTTAGAAGGGTTGTGACTTTAAACTCTTCACTATCTATCCCAACTCCATAAAGACATTCTTTTATAGTTTTTTCAAGAAAATTTAATGACTTTTTTATGTTCAGGTCTTTAATCCAACTAGAATTTATATTTACTTACATTGCTAAGGAGGGTTTCCTATGCATTTTCTATATACTTAACTAATGATCACATCATTCACGATTATCTCATTATCTAAAATGCCAACTCTACCATTTGTCACTTCTATTGAGTGCTGTCTTGAAGTCACAAAGTTGATAGCAAATATCAATCTTATCTTTCCTTAACAATTCAAGAAATCTAAGTGATAGGCCAGAAGACCCCCACCCTGTTATATCATCCATTCTCTTTTAGTGTATATTTGCTAAATTCTTTAATAAAGGCTTCTGTAATAAAATAGTAGAATACCAAATGCATCCCTGTGTTTCAGATACTTGACTGCCCTCCTCTGTGAAACATATTTCTTCCCATTCACCATCTATTCTTCCCAAACCTCTCATTCCTAATGACTTACCCATGGAAGTCACCACCTGAAAACCCAGAGGCAGAGCTGGTTGAGTGGCCTTTGTTCATGCTTTCCCTTCAGCAAAACTTTTACCCAGTGGATTTTGCACTTGAACTTTCCTGTCTGGCATTGCCTTTAAGCTCTGTAAGGGTAAGAATGCTAACCTGTTAACTTCTACTTCCCTGTAATCTAACAAATTGTAGGTAAGTCATGTCTTATAATTATTGAATGAAAACATGAGTAGATGCTCAAATATTCTTTTAGGACCAGTGATAAGCAGCATGGGAAAGTTAGAGGTAGTTGACTCCAAATAATCAATCCTAGGATAATCAGTCCTGCTAAAATCTAAATTACACCAGCAGAATAGCTAGAGAAAGCCCATCCTTAAAAGCAAAATATGGAAGTACTAGTGACTTAATGTGTGTGACAATGTTTTGCAAACATAAAGCCCTACACCTCTATACAAGGTAGGGTAAGGTGGAGAGTATTAGGATTTGAACTTAGGTCTTTGTACTTACTAGGCAACACTCTATCATTTAATCTACATTCTTGGTCATTTCTTTTGTGTCCTTGTTTATTAGAAAAAGTCTTGTGTTTAGCATAGGCTAGCCTCCACTGGTGATTCTCCTGCCTCTGCCTCCCATGTAGCCGGGATTACAAGCCTATGTTATAATGCTCAGCTAGCATAATGCAATTTCTGGGAACTCTTGTAATATTCCTGATTGCCTATTTGCCTCAAAAAACAATAGCTTTGGGGCTGGGAAGGTGGCTCAGTGGTAGAGCGCTTGCCTTGCATGCCTGAGGCCCTGGGTTCAATTTCTCAGCACCACATAAGCAAAAAGAAAAAAGCCAGAAAGTGGCACTGTGGCTCAAGTGGTAGAGCGCTAGCCTTGAGCTAAAGAGCTGAGGGCCAGAGCCCAGGCCTAGAGTTCAGGCCCCATGATTGGACCCCCCCAAAAAATAGCTTTTTGATACCCAAACTCCATGTGAGAAATCATCAAGACCATTTTCTGAAATCATTAAGGAAAACAAGACACTGGATTTATCAACAAATAAGACAACACAATTCAGTAAAACACCCAAAGGCAATATGATCTTCCCCACCTTGTTGACAGTTTGAAGTGAATTTAGAAAAAATAATCCTTTCACAGCAGAATTGATTAATAATCAAAGTATATAGCTAGTGTCTGTTTTGAGTTGTGCAATATTTTATTTCTGTTTTCTGGATCACGAGTATTTTCATGTTGCCTCTCTGAGTTGTTTTCACCCACAGAAGGAAGTTTCCAGGTAAAAGAACAGTGAATCTCTTTCTATTCTACCCATTACTATTAGTTGGATCTTCTCTACTCTTGTGCTTTTTTGTACTTCTTCAAAAGAGTAGCAAATGGTAATTCTAACAGGATTAGTAGAACAGATAATCTTAACATTTAAATACCAGGTAATTACAGCATAGTGCTAGGTTTACAAGTCCAGGAGTGAACAAAGTTGGAGAGATTAGACACAAGCTCATGTGGCCAGTTGTAAGGTCTTCTGATTTTAAATTCTTCCCTTGTGGGGTTTCCTCTGCATATAACTGCATTTGCTCTGCATTAAAAATCAATATGAATGAATCAAGATTGTTTTAAATGCTCATTAAAAAAACTTGAGCAATTTAATAATTAGACCACATAGGAAATTGGTGAGAAATCAGGGAAAGGGCCAAGCCATTCTTGCTGCAGAATAACCCTGTATCAGATGCTATCACCTCTGAAATTTAGAACTAGATTTCCTACTCAGATTCTGGAAAAGTGCCTTCATCTACCTTTTCAGCACAGTATGAGACTATAGAAGGCAGTGAGGTATGCCACACGGTTTGTTGTTGTTGTTGTTTAGGGTGTGTGTGTGTGTGTGTGTGTGTGTGTGTGTGTGTGTGTGTGTGTGTGTGTGTGTTGAGGTTTTTTTTTTGTCAGTCATGGGGCATGAGCTCAGGGCCTTGGCACTGTCTCTGAGCCTCTTAGTGTGTTTGAGCCACAGCACCACCTGTTTTTTTTTTTTGTTGTTGTTGTTTTTCTGAGTAGTTTTATTGGAGATAAGAGTCTTGCAGACTTTTCTGCCTAGGCTGGCTTCGAACTTCAATCCTCAGATATCAGTCTCTTGAGTAGCTAGGATTAGAGGCATGAGCCACCAATGCCCAGTGGCTATGTTGTTTTATAAAAATTAATGAATATGGCACCAAAGGAGAAAACAAAGCAGATGTATAAGCATGTATAATCAGGAAGGCATTATGTACATAATCCTAGCAGCTTTATTCAGTGGTTTATTCCATTTCAGTAAATATGTTGATAAATGAGCTAATTGCAAATTTGTTAAATAGTCATAACCAGCAATTTCTGCTAAATGACATGGACTGTCACAGTCAAAAGGATGACAGACTCTTGTGTGACATGATTTCATAGGCTGCTTCCTGCCATTGCCATCAAATCATATTTGGGCAGAGAGCAAATGGTGACCTGTCATTTTTACATCATGTGGTTACTAAGATGGATATCTAGGAGTTCCAAGTTCCAAATTCTCCAATGCCCAAGGTTTTGTAGGTGGGTTTGAGGGTTACATTGTTCTAGGTTCCATCCATTCTCAACTACTTCATGTAAATACCAGTTTGCTGAAGTAGAGAAATGAGATGAATAGCTCACATTAATTTTAATGCTTTTTGTTTCATCTTGTGGTACAGAGACTGACCACATCAGCACTAGCTGGGAACATGTTAGACACACAGTGTCTCAGGCCTTACCCTGAGAGCCAGCATCTGCATATTAATTTGCACCCCAGGTAAATCTTAGGCACTTTGAAGTTAACTTTTTCAAGGGAACCAATATCTTTGTGATGTCCATTCCCCCCACACACACACACACCCACTCCCCTTCCACCATGAATTTCTGATTTTCAGCATCTCTGTTAATCTCTAAAGAGCATTTGGAGGTTAACCTATCTGTTTCGGTCACCTACATCTAAGTGAGTGTAGTTATTATAGTAACCAGCATCTTTCCTTTATCCATGTTGGAATTTCTGTCTTCACTGCTCTGTTAGCTATCATGATACACTATACCACGGAAGCTATTCAGAGATTTTTCCCATGTGACACAAAGTACAATTAATAGGTTAATTCCTTGCTAGTCTTACTGTTCATGAGACAGTCCTTCATTCAGTTATAAATCCGCTTATATCTCATTGACACTACCATCCTTCTTTCTCATCTGGTCATTGACATCCATGCATTTGTCAAATTCAGATTAGTTGCTTTGTATAAGCAGGCTTTCTGTTTTACTCTTCTGTTTGTCATGACAGTTATAGTTGGTCATTCAGTCCATTTCCATGTGCTCTGGCCAGAGCCATCATTGTTCTTTATCTACCAAGTATCAGTCCCATTACTCAGCATTGTATATGGATTATCTCTAATTCTCTCAGCAGAAGAGCATAACAAGTGGTATCCACCCCATATACAGATAAAAATAGTCTCAGAAAGCTTAAGTTTATTTGCTCGAAACTCCACAGCAAGGATACAATGACACCCACATTAAAATGTGGATTAGCCTGAGTCTAAATTGGCTTCTTTTCATTGCTTCATGCACCCTTATAATGTATTTGACAATTTATATCATTACAGTCAGAAGTTTGCATTTGCATAATCACATTAGTGATGTCTCCAAGATTTTACAAGCATTGGTTTCAGATTGTGTGCCATGCATACTTTCCATTTAGGAAAAGGGGTATCCACAAGTGGACCTAGGTTCTAGACAAGCGTATTTTGATTACAAGGAGGAAATTCACTCAGTGTTGCTTAAATAAAAGATAAAAGATCTAAGCCTCTTGGGTAGTTAGGATTAGAGGTGTGAGCTACAGGAACATGACTAAACCCTTTGTATTAAAAAAAAATAACAAACGTACATAGTTTAAAATTCAATTTGTTCTAAAGAAAACAAAATGAAAAATAGATCCTGTCCTCCACCTATATTGCTATACAGTCTTCTAATTATTTTCTAATAGATAAATATTGTAGCTAATTTCTCAGGTATCTTTCCAGATTTATTTAATATATTCAATCATATGCATAATATAAGAAAATGTGTCAGAAATAAAAAGGTTTGTAACACTGGTTAGCATCCATCACAGACTTCCGGTACCCTGTAATTTTCACTTAACACAGCATCTTGGCAAGCCTTCCATATCAGAATATACATGATATTCCATTTTACGGGTATGTCATAATTTATTTAATTGCCTCTTTATTGATGGACGTTTGGGTTGTTTCCAGTCTTGAATTATGACCAAAAATGTTACTATGTAGAACACTGATTTGACAGGCTGGAAAATGGTTCCCTAAAGATACCAGTCCCAGCACTCTGGGATCTGGGTTACTATATGTGGCAAAGATTTTAGAGATTTAAATTAAGGCTCTTAACTGAAGAGGTTATTTTGCATTCCTCAGATCTGTCTTGAATGCATCCATAGAGAAGCAGAGGCTATTAACACTAAATATAGTTAGAGAGATATTAACACTAAATATAGTTAGAGAGATATTAACACTAAATATAGTTAGAGAGATAGTGTAAGGAGAGATACTTGGAGATGCTTGCCTTGAAGATGGCAGCAATGCAGCCAAAGGTTGCTATGACAGTAAAAGTTGACAGGGGCTCTATCCCGGAGCATCCTTGTGAAGCATTGCCTTGTGGATACATTGGTTCAACCTCATGGTGAAGAGTTCAGACTTCTGGATTCCAAGAAGATGACAATATAAATTTCTGTTCTCCTAAACTCCCAAATGTATGATCATTTGCTTGGGCAGCCAAGGGAAACTAATATACATAGACATAAAAAACCCAATTTGTACGTATATTAGTAATTTCCATAATAAACTCCCCAACAAAAGTAGTCTATGAATGTGCATCGTGTTGTCAATTGTCCCATATGGTGTGTGTGCCATTGGACAACCCTTATGACAAAGTATAAAAGTCTCACAGCTCATATCAAAGTTTAAGTGTTTTGATTATAAAATTTAACATGATATTAAGTTTTAGTATGATAAAGTAATTATGACTTTTTAATGCATTTTGTTATTATTATAAAGTACAGAGGGGCTATAGTTACGTAAGTAAGGTAATGAGTACTTTTCTTTTTGAACAATGTCACCCCTTTCTTCACTCTCTCCTACTTTTTCCCCACAAGTTGTACAGTCCATTTTCAATATAATGTCCAGTGAGTACCACTGCTCAGCTTGTTCACTTCTTACCCAGCCATTTCTGTGCCCCCCTTACCCTCCCAATGATAGACAAATGAACAAACAAGACAAAAGAAAGGAAAACAAAAGCCAAAACAAAGGAAAAAACTTCTTGTTTCCATTTTCTGGAATTAATTTCAATAAATATTATTTTATATGGTCAGATACACATAGGTACTGCACTTTTGTGTTCCTCTCCTAAGAATATCTCCCTTTGGTCTCACTCTGTGTGAATGCCTACAGACCTATATAATTTATCATGTCCCAGCGTGGTTTGTTTTAAATGTTACCACCTAGTGTGTTCACGTGTATATTTGTAGGCACATTCTAGCTACCACAATGAGGGAAATCATACAATCTACATTTCTTTTTTTTTTGGGGGGGGGGGTCCGGTCGTGGGACCTGAACTCTGGGCCTGGGCGCTGTCCCTCAGCCCTTCAGCTCAAGGCTAGCGTTCTACCACTTGAGCCACAGCACCACTTCCAGCTTTTTTTCTTTTTGCTTATGTGGTGCTGAGGAATCGAACCCAGGGCTTCATGCATGCAAGGCAAGCGCTCTACCAATGAGCCACCTTCCCAGCCCTACAATCTACATTTCTTTGGTTTACCATTACCTTACAAATGGTACAATGTCATTCTTTCTGATGGATAAGTAGAATTCCATTGTGTGTGTGTATATATATATATATATATATATATATATATATACCACATTTTTTTCTTCATTTGTCCACGGAGGAGCATTTGGGTTAATTCCATATCTTGACTGTGGCAAACAATTCTGCAATGAACATGGTTGTGCTGGTAGCTTTAGTGTGGCTTTGTTTGTGTTCTATTGGATAAATGCCCAGGAGTGGAATTTCTAGATCATAGGGAAGCTCTATGTTTAGTCTTTTGAGGAACATCTTTTTATTTGAATTGCATTCATTCTAAGGTAGATGGACTTGTTTTTGATTAATTGTTTGTATTTTTCTCTGTAATATCCATTTGTATCCAATGCTAGTAATCTGTTGTGGTTTTGATCATCATTTAATCCACTTTTAGTCATCTTAATAGGTTCAGGTAATTGATTCCTTGTATCTGAATTGCAATTTGAATTTGGTTTTGTTTGTTCAGATTTTTCTGGTGCTGGAGATGTGATAGAGTCTTGTACATACTATGCAAGAGCTCTACCACTGAGCTACATCCTATTCGTTTTGTTCATTTGTCTTTTGTCTTTGCTCATCAGACTTTTTGCAAATCACAACCATTAAATTTTTAATGTAATTAAACTTTTTTAGGCATTAGTTTTTATCATGCTTTGAACATCTTCCTCTATATCAAGATTATTTTTAAACACCTCTAATTATTCATTTCAGCTTTCATATTTAAATCTAAAATTCTTTTAAAATTCATTTTGGTATAAGGTGTGATAGATGTAGTAAATTATATTTTTTCATATGTTATTCTGGTATCCTAATTCTATTATCAGTGATCTATCTTCTTATTTCCTCATATATTAAATTCCTATATGTATTTGTATATTTCTGAATTTTCTCTCTTGTTACAGGGATCTTTCTATACACACATAAATATATACACAAAAAATATATACATACACACATACATATAATATTTAATAAAAACATAGCAAGCAAAAAAAGTGAATCCTACTTCTTGCATCCTTTGAGACCCCTGACTCAAAGCCAGATATGAAGAGCATTGTAAGAGCATGGGCTTGGCTTTCTCACAGACAAGCCCCACACTGCACTCTGATGACCACTGTCTTTTCTTTCCCACTGATCTTCCACCTTAACAGAGGTCCTTTAATAGAGAGGACTAGAGAACACCCCAACTAGAAGATAATTTCCATTGAGGACCAGGGAGAAGGCAGGTTAGAACAATCATAAGGCACTTGTGTAGGGAATGGACAAAAGCTACCACAGCTTTTGCGGAAGTGCTTCCAAGAACACAAAATTACATTTGGGGCTGGTGATGTGGCCAAGCATAGCTGCAGGAGGTCTTGGGAACCCTCTAAGCTTCCCACCACAGAAACTATAAAATCTCTAAAGCTATCTCCAGGGATGGCACACATAGGTCACAAGTACCCAGCACCAAAGACAGGAAGTACAGTAAAAACAGCAGCAGGACACACTGGCCTCTGCTTCCCAGTGATTCAAATTTGGGAGAAGGGAGGGAAAGACTTTCTCTGATATATCCCTTTCCTGGGATGGCTTACAATTGTTGCCACATTTTTATACTGTGTTCTGCTTCTAGAAAGTTATTTGTTTATTTATTTGTTTCAGCCTATTTGTGATGTACAAGCATGTACAAGATGAACTGATACACACACGTTTTCATATTCTTAAAATATAAAGCTATTTAAATAGATGCCAGTTGGAAGGCAAATGCAGACAAACCAGTTTGTTTTTCTTCATCTTAAGAGTAGAAGAAGCTCTTGTCAATCAGACTGTGATAGCATCAGCCTTGAGCAAAGATACCAGACAGACTGAAGACTCCACACAGAGTTGTTGCAGAACCCGCACAGAGTGTGTAAGCGAAAAAGGGGTTCATCCTCTTCCAGTTATTCTAGACAGACTCCACCACAGAGGGGAACCATCCCTGCCAAGGACCCTATTAAATTTAAAATTAGTTAAGGAGGAAAGAAAGATAAACTTTACCTCCTCCTTCACCTTCGAAGCAGAATGGATTATCCACTGGGCTCTGGGGATTGTATAGCTCTGGGAAATCCCATAAGAGGAAGGTCTGCTGGGAGAGGAAAAAGATAATGCCAGCAGAGGCTAGACACAGACCTCAGAAACTTCTGCTTAAATGCAGCTCATTAATTCTCAGGCCTAGCACAGGAACTTCCTGCAACAACATTTTTCATCTCTGATAGTCTTACATTGACCTCTTTCTTAGAGATCATATACATTTTGATAAAGATGTGCAGAGGGCTTTGAGTATCTGAAATAAAAGTAGAAGATAAGAAATCCTACACTTTGAAATCTGAAAATATGCACACACACACACACACACACACACACACACACACACACACACACACACACACACACTCCACTTTGTGTCAAGAACTACCTAAATATAGTGTATTTTTTTCACTAAGAATTCCATTAAGAATTCTGATGCTGTCATGTCTTCCTTTCTTTTATTGGATCCAAATGAGAAATACCCTTTCATGATAGATGAAGAAAAAATAGAGGTAATATCAAAACATCACAAAATTCCCAAAGCACTGATCTACTAACACACTTGATCTTACAGCCTTTGATTATTAGGCAAAATGATCAAGGCTAGCACCCAAGCAGGAAGGCTGCAAAATATGTGATATATACACAGAGAATCTTCTTATCTGGCAGTATTCCTGAGCAAAACACATTTTACTTTTGACTATTTGCTGATCTTGTTTTTTATGTGTCATATTTCAAAACTGCAAGAAGCCAAGATGGAGAAACAGGACTAGATTTATTTTCTATGTGAAATAACCCAAATAAGGGTAAAGCTTAGAATACTGATTTTCTTTTTAAAGTTTTTTATTATCCCTAAGTAGTTATATAAAGGGTTTCCAATTCAACATATGTTGATCAATATCATCCCTTTCATAATTCCCCTCTCCATCTCTCTCAACCCCACCCAACCCTCTATTTACATAGTTCCACTCTCATGCATTCACTCACACTTCCACTCTCTCTATTCATCTATCCCCTCCATGGACATTATCTCCCAACAACAAATGTTCTGGTTTCCTGGTTCTTAGGTAGTTGTTTAAAGGAGTTACACCATTGGAATATGCCCTTGCATATGCCATACTTGCGTGTGTATGTGTGTGAGTATGTGTATATTTGTTTTATCTAACTTCTTCATGAGAGAAAACATGCATCATCTGTCTCTCTGAGTCTGACTTACTTCAATTAACATATCTTTTTTCCAGATTAAACAATGATTTTCAAGACACTGGCCATCAGGCAATGATGAAATGAAAATAAGAAAATTACTCTGCAAAATCTCAGCTTACTGACTTGAGCAAAAACTGATCGACATATCTTTGGAATTGCCTGAGATATAGGAAAGAAGCATCTAGGAGGATTAAAGGGAGAAAAACACATGGCAGGTGTAGGGCCTTTTCTATCAGCCAGAATAGAAAGCCTTGTAATTCATAGGAGCACTGGGTAGCATGCTAAGGAGGATATTGTCTGAGTAGCCAAGAACAAAGAATTACTCAAATTGTAGAAGTAAAATCTGTAAGGATAAAAAAGTTTCTAAATCATTGAGCTACTTCTGAGAAAAAGAAAAAGCTCAAGAACATTTATAGGAGCAAATGTATCCATCATCAACAAAATAAAACTTAAGTATTGATCTGGTGGACAAGGGGGTGGGAGGAGTGGACAGTTCTAGAAACTTCAGGAGGTTGGGTCACTGGGAACATGTCCTTATTACAGGCCCCTCTATGTCATATTCTCCCCTCTTCTTTCCTGTCCTGCTGCCATGTTCTTCCCAGGCACAATGGGCCAAAATAAATTCTTCCTCCTTGAGTTTTTTCTTCCTGTTGGTATTTGGTCACAATATTGAGAAAGTTAACTAATACAGTGGGAATTCATGGTTTGAGCCTCATTGTGAAAGGAAAAGGTTCCAGTCTTTCACTGGATGAGCAGATTACTCTAGGGTTTTAGTATAGATAATATTGAATCTAATTAATAAAATATCCTCCCTTCATACCTTGCTAATTGCTTTGATTACATTGCTTTTTTAGCAAATGCTGCTGCTGAATAGTCAGTCTTCTAAAGACTTTAAGATAAGGGAAGAAAGAGAGATTAGTGGGGTCTTAAATATTCAGCAGGGTTGTCTATACCTTTCATCATCTTCATCTCACTACTCTCAAGTTGTAGGAAACTGGCAGCATGCAAACCATTTTCATTAAGGAATGAAAACTGACTTTAATGGATAATTGTTGTATGGATTTTGACCAAGTTTGCATTTAGTTATTAATTTCTTTTTTTTTGCTTATCTATCTATAACTATGTGGTATAGTACTTCGATTCTCCATTGAACTGGTTATAGTATTTTAACAGATTGAACCATAATCACTACATCTTTCAATAATGAATTAATTAAGTCTTTGATGGGTGCCCATTTTCATCAGTGCAAGGCTCATAATTTTACCTATTTTTATAAAAGGTATTACTTAACAAGATCTTTGTTCCTGGCTGATAACATTCAATAATTATTAATTCTGCCAATATTAGTTTCCGTAACAATTAAGGCAACTGACTTACATTATACTTTAAATCTATCTAGAAAAGATAGACTCTAAAGATAACAGTTATGTCTTCAGTCATTTCAGATACCCACCTAATTATCAAGCATGTCCTAGAAATTAAGTATTGCATTGTTAGGAATTAAAAAATAACTTCTTCCTAAAGGTTTTACATTATATTGAATGCTGGTTCCTGGGGGGGAAATGCTGGTTCAAGTCACCAGCAGTAAGACGAAGTTGAGCTGACTCTTCTGCTGTAAGCGAAGCTTTACACTGACAGTCTTACCAGCACTCTCGGCCAGGGAAGACCCCGAAGGAACATTTACAAGATGAGAGTCTGGTTTAAGGTATATCTTTCAAAGAGAGTTTGTGGGCCTGTGGTGGGAGGGAGAGAAGGAGGATAGCAGTGAAGGAAGACTGTGTAAAATTTTGTCCACCAGGTAAGGTTGATTTTTATAGTCTAAATGGAAAAAAAAATATTCTTCAGCAATATTTTCAACTTCCCCTTGATTTGATAGGTAATTTCATAGGAAATGACTGCCCATTTGTATGTTTATAAAGGACTCAGCTTGGAGAAAAGGTCAGTGTTCTTGCTGTGCATAAAATATTTATGAAAATAGCTTGGGCTTTGCTTTGTTTCTCCACCTGTGGTCATCCACCCCACCTCACACTGTAGTAACAGCCTGCCTTGCCCCACATTGGGCTCAGTGCCTCTCATAGCCATTTATATCACATCCTTTCTGAAAGAACTCAAGCCTTTTCTTCCATGATGTCAAGGCTTTCATTCTATTCTTTTTCCATTTCCTTTCTCTCTGGAAATACTCCACTTACTTTTACTTCCCTGATGAGTGATAAGTATTGTGAATGACAGTTTTAGAACATGTGTCACAAGCATTTTAAAGCTGCCATATTGTTCATCTCCAAAAGGGAACATTCAACATCATGGCAATTCCCTGTGGTTGTGTAATGCGCGGACTGAATAACTTATGTGGCAGCCTGGCTAGCTAGCACCGCATGATGTTATTCGGATTTCTACAGGTTTGGGGTAAACAGGAATAGCTTCAGATGACTACACAAAAGATTCAGATTAAATCAAAATGAACTCTGGCTCTAAAAATTCCAAAATAAATAGTAAAAGCAGTATCCTTGCTGTGCTATTTATAATGTAAAGCTATATCTAATTTATGTACCTTCTAAGCTTCCATACAAAAATTAGAGTTGATTCTCACAGATGGTTTGATTCTCACAGTTCCATTCATTGACTGTAACCAGATACATGCAGATGAGCAGGTAGAACTAATTTGAGCTTCTCATCTTTCTAGTGTACTCCTAGATCCTCTTAATCTTCGTAGAAGATGAAATTGGTGATGATAAATGTAACTATCATCAAAACTATCATTAAAGTGAAATGCCACACATAATGCACAGATTCTTAGTACAACAGTTAGACTCTGTAAATATTAACTATTACTCTTATTATCTATTCTCTAACTATTCTTGCTTTCTTCTAAAAGCATACCTCCTGCACCTATCCAAGACCCCTAGTCTAAACCTGCCACTGACCCTTTGTCCACCTAATCCCACATTTTCCCATGTCCATCACTGCTAAATCTAAGCAATCATGTGTGCGCATGCATACACATACTGTTTTGGGGGCTTGAACTCGGAAGCTGGGTGCTATCTTGGAGCTTCTTTTGCTCAAGAGTCTTGCTCTACTACTTGAGCCATAGCTCCACTTTGGGCTTTTTGGTGACTCATTGGAGATGAGTCTCATGGACTTTGCTGTCCTGGCTGGCCTTGACTCTTGATCCTTAGATCTCAGCCTCCTGAGTAGCTAGGATTACAGGTATGAGCCACCAGCACTTGGTTGAAAAAAATGATAAGCACACACAGGCACTAAGACAGATGAGTTTGAGAACTAGTAAGAGCACAGAGAATTTCTTTTGAATACTGGGGATTGAGCTCAGGGCTTTGCATTTGCTAGGCAAGTGCTCTACCTTTAGAGCCTAGCCCTCAGTCCCTTTTATTTTAATTTGATTTTAGATAGGGGTTCATGATAATTTTGCCAAGACTGGCCTCAAATGGTGATCCTGAGTAGTGGTGATTATAGGTATTTATAGGTATGTACTACCATTTTGAGACAGGGAATTCTTATTAAATGCTACAAGATGTGGTTTAACCAGCTATCATAGGCTGAGTCATATAACACAGCCTCTATGAGCTCCATGAGCAGGCATTGACAATTTTGACAGAGGGTGACATTTCTCTAGCATCAAAATCTTGAGACAATGTAGGAAAAGAAGAAAACAGATAGAAGACCCTGACATAAGCCCAACTACTGGATCCTTCTAAAACAGTTCTCTGGTCAGGTGATTCTCCCTATCTGTCTCAAGCACACAACCACACATACACACACCTAACACACCTAATGCTTTGCCCATTACTCACAGAATAAAATCTGAATCTGGACCCAACTCATGACCTACCTGTCTACCATGGACCTGTGCATACACCTGCTACCCTGTTATTTGGGATGTTGTTTCCTTCCCTGTCTTTCCACTTGTTCCTCAAAACTGCTTTCATACGAGGTCCCCCTTAGAAGTCATCCTTAATTCCTTTGTCTCTCACCTTCCCAAAGACTTAACAGCCTTCTTTAAACTTTCTCTGCATCCTAGGTCAAGTGATGACCATAATTTCTCTTGTTTGGCAACAAACTACTTTCAAGTCTTTCATCCTGAATATTATGAATTTGTAATGTGCTGTGTTCCTGTATTTTAATTTCTAATTTTTTAAAGACCCTAGGCCTGTCGGATAGCCACTGGAATTAAGAGTTTAAGTAATTAGATTAAGGTAGTTGTGAATGGAATCTTCTCTCTGGATGATTTCCTAGTAAAATAGTTTACCCAAGATGGTTTAGGTATCTCTGCTAGAATATCAAGAATCCTCACTGATAGCTCTTTTGATGCTTTTATCTCAAGGATCGCATGTGACACTGTCACTTTCTAAGTGACATCCAATTCAAGATTAACAGATGCTTTCGCCCACATTACATTTCTCCTGTCTCTCTTGTCTACTTGTCTTTCTTGAGCTTTTTGTTCAGTAGTAAACTTTGTTTCCTGACATCCAACTACCTAACCTCTAGCCAGGCAAAAAACAAATAAAAGTCATACACCTTTGTGGAGTCTTCTTGTCTCTTGTTCTAAAACATTCTCCCCAATTGCAACCTTTAATATTCATCATGCATTGCTTTTCTGGCCCTCCAGGGGAGCTCTCTTCCACATCAACAGGCTCTAAAATGCTGTTGTTTACAGATATTTCTCCCAGGAAAACTCAGGGCAAGGTGGCAGAGTGATACTGTGTCCTCTGATGAGATTCATTTGGTTTGGGGCCTGGCCACAGTTCTTAAATCCTGTTGTGAATTTCATTTCCTGTTGCTTATCCTGTGTGTTAACTTTCTGCTTGGTAAAATTGCAAATTCCCAATGAAAACATTCAACGATTGATTAGACCCAGGCTGCTTGGCAATTTCTTTCTAATCTCTTTTATTGTGCTTTCCATAAAAATGACAGCCTTGGTATAAATCCTACTTTAAATCAATACCAGTAAGTGCTAATCTCTTCACAGCACTGGAGATGAAAATGTCAAATGGCACCTGCTGGGCATTAGAACTCCCACAGTAAATCATCAAAAATTAAAGCAAGACCAAATTGATTTTTATTTTCCATATTTAAAAAAATCTCAGATTCATTATTTTTTTCCATTGAGTTATTCTTTTTATTTTTACTTTCAGTCTCCTTGGATGAGATTGGTGAACTGAATTTGGAATGGTGGATATAATGTCTCCTGGAAAAATATATAGGACCCCAAGACATCATAGGCAAAGCTCAGGATAGAGTTGATTTTTAGATAACACATGTATTTGTCACATTGTAACCGTTTTTCATATGACAATAACTCAGTAAACATAATCTTAGTTTAAAAAAAACATACCACAAATAGCATAATGAAACTCAATAAAACAAATTTTAAAGAAAAGGAAAAGGAAATTTTAAAAGAGTGGATGATAGAGTGGTAAATTTGATTAAACTACATAAAACATATATATATGGAAATATCACAAATAAACTCCTTTGTACAAATAATATATACTAATAAAAACAAGATGAGACAGGCACTGATGGCTCACGCCTGTAATCCTAGCTACTCAGAAAGTTGAGATAAAAGGATCTCAGTTCGAAGCCATCCCAGGCAGGAAAGTCCCTGAGACTCTTATCTCCAATCAACTACTCAGAAAATTCTGTAAATGGCACTATGTCTCAAGTGATAGAGCACTAACCTTGAGCCAAAGAAGCTCAGGAACAATGGCCCAGGTCCTGAGTTCAAGCCCCAGGACTGGCGTGCGCATGCACGCAGACACACACACACACACACACACACACACACACACAGAACAGAAAAGTTGATCAATAATAGAAATGTCTAGTCCATCTCCCATCCTTGAGGGTGTTTCCAGAGCTCCTGTAAGTCACACTGGAGGATCCTCTCCCCAGGAGTTGGCAGCCTGAATCTGAGCATCTCACAATCAAGATTCAGGAATGTGCATCATTTGAGTTTCCAGTGATCTTAGAAGAAAAGGGAAACTGTAACTTTTTAGGCTAAGAGGAACCTAAATAAACATTTTGCTCAACTTCCTACTCCACTCATTGTCTCAAATAAGGAAGAGAAGTTGAGAAACTTAAGCTAAGCCAAGGCCAGACAAAGCAGCAGATCTTTAGTTATTTAATGACTGTCTTTTGTCATTACATCATGCACAAGAAATGCAAATTCCTGATGTGTTTATTTGTGTATATGTGAGCACACAGGTGTGACAATATCCACAAAAAATGAATACACAGGAAACTGTTCGTATGTGCTAAGAATATACAGGAGTTGCCGGTAATATAAATATTACAGAGAAGGAGAAGACTTCAACCAAAATACTTTTCATGCTTCTTCTATGGTTCCCTTCTAGTTTTCTTCACAGGGGATGCTAATTAAAAAGGAAATGCTTATAAAATATGTAGGCTAAATGAGTAATAGGAAAAAAACGCTGCAGATAAAGCACATCATAAAACAAGGAGTTAGTGTTGGCATAGTGGATGATGTGGGCTATTCTCATTAACAACAAAGCATTGTCTAAACTCTGGTCCATAAGCTAACTCATATTTTTAAGTTCATTAACAGCAATAACAAATGGGCACAGTTTTCAAAATTATATGTTTCTTCCTTCATCAATTTAAGTAAAAGTCATAAGGTAACAAATACAGATGAATATTTGAGCCAAGCAGGTAGCAAAATTAAGTAACATGATGCACTGGGTGAAGGCTGGCAAATGAAAGAACACATCTAAAGGAAATAGGACTCCTTAGCTAGAAAGTAATTAGTTCATCCAACTTTTAAAAACATTTTTATCAGCATATATTTGTTGTACAAAGATATTTCAGTGTGAAATTTCTATACATGCTTACAGTGTCTGATGACCAAATATCCATCCTTTTCCTTCATCATTTCTCCCTACTTATTCAAAAAATTATCAGGTTTCAGATATGGAACCAACCCAGATGCCCCTCAGTAGATGAATGGATCAAGAAAATGTGGTATATATACACAATGGAATTCTATACCTCCATCAGAAAGAATGACATTGCCCAATTTGTTAGGAAATGGAAAGGCTTGGAAAAAATTATATTAAGTGAAGTAAGCCAGGCCCAAAGAAACATAGGTCCCATGGTTTCCCTTATTTGCAATATCTAGTATATGTCTGAGTCAAGCAAAAAAGGTCAGATAAGGTGATTAAGGAAATGAACCCTAAGATATATATTCAAATGTTTTTTTTTCTTTTATGGGATTGTTTCTAACACATTTATAAGATTATTTCTTTGTTGCTTTGTATGTCCCTCCCCCAGAGTATAACCCCTGCTTTCACTGGATTTGCTGTCAGTATAATTTGTGGAGGGGAAGGGGAAAAACAAATTGTTTAAATAGGGATACAAGTGGACCCATTGCAACAATGAGATGTACAAGTTGTTACGTCGAAAATGAACTTTACAACTTTGGTGCAGAGGGGTGGGGGTGGGGGGGAGGGATGGTGAGGATTGGAAAGGGGGGAAAGGATGGGAAGGGATGGGAAGGGGAAACAAAGGAGGAGGCTACAATGCTTGATAAGAAATGTACTCATTATCTTGCCCAGGTAATTGTAACCCCTCTGTACAGTATTTTCACAATAAAAAAAATCATCAGGTTTCATTGTCTTATTTTTATTTATATACATTCATTCTCCTTCCTCTTTTCAAATCCATGGGTACCCAACTCCCCAACAATCTGCTTTACTTTCATGTCATTCTTTTTGTTTTTGGTTCTTTAATTATATTTTTGTTATCTTTATAAGTTTTTGTACAAAAAGATTTCCATTTATATATGTATATATATATACATATATGCTAAAAATGTTACATTTTAATCAGAGTAACCCCCTGTATTGCTCTCTCCCTATCTCTAAATCCTCTATTGTTTAACAGCTTTCAGTAAGTGTCCTTATGCCAGCTATAGCCATGATGTATTTCAGAATATAGCCACATGTATTTTGCAGGTAATATAAATATTACAGTGGAGAAGACTTCAGCTCAATGTCAAGTTTACCTACTTAATCTGGGTTTCTGTTTTACTTCTAGACAAAATATTTTTCATGCTTCTTAAATGGTTCCTTTCCATCTTTCACAGGGGATACTAATCAAAACAGAAATGCTTATAAAATATATAGCCTCAATATTTATTCTCCATCATTTTCTCTCTCTCACACACATTCATTCATTCTTTCTTTCTCACCATCTCATCCACCCAGTTGATTTTGGCAGAGATGTCAGAAAATCAATGTGGCATTTCCCAACTGGTAAATTTGCCAATGAGTTCAAAATAATAATAATAATAATAACGATGGTAATAATAGTAATAATAATAATCATGTGTACATGTGTACCACCAGTGGGAGACTTAACAGTTAAGGATGAGAATTTAATGTAGAGTTTGATTAACAAGGAAAGGTGAACCATGAAAAGTAACACTGTCAAGGGCTCCTGTGGGTTCTCGTGATAGCTTGGCTTTCTGATTTCATGGAATTGCATTGTGCGGAAGGGACACATTTGCCTCAGAAGCAGAGGTCAACAGGATGGCAGGTGTTAAAGAGGATACTGCTGTCCACAGAATGAACAATGCGGTGGAGATGAGACTGGGGTTGCCTCTAGTTAAGCTGTGTAAACATAAATGAATCACTCACATCCTTGCAGCCTTTCTCATTTGTGAATTGGTCATAAAAATACCCGATGCCCTTGTCCTTTTTTGTGACACAGAGTGAAATGGAAATACAAATCAAATTTCTTTGTACAAATACAGAAAAGAATCTACATCTTGACCCTATCCAGGATTTAGATGCCAAACAAATCCAGAAAGACTGGAATTATGATGTCTAGGCTATGAGAGGAACACAAAGGCAAAGGAGGAGAACAGAAAGCTGTGGGCAATGAAATGCAGTCTGTGCTCTCTGCCCAGAGACCCTGGGCATCCATTTTTACCTTCTCCATGGCGCCTCCCCTGCTTTTGTCTGCTTTTACTTCTGAAAGCTGCTTTCGTGACCCTCTTTCAGCCTCTGCCCTCAAGACACTGGAGCTGCTTTGTTTACAGAGATCACTGGAAGTGCCCCCTCCATGCTGGTCCTTAGACAATGACAGCTCTTTTGTCTCTAGTTGAGACAAACTTTGAGAGGTAACTGGCACCCCACAGCTCCTCACAGACCCAGGCTGCTCTGCCATCATTCACCCCTCCCCCCCCCACTCCATTCTAAGCCCTCTGCATATCCTTTATCAACCACTTATACTTGAGACCTTTCTCTCTTGGTGTGCTTCTGGAATTTGTCTCAAAAAAAGGGCTCCCCCCTTTTGGTGGGGACAAAGATTGATTGAAACTGGTTCACCTCAGTTAAAGCTTTATTTTTTCAATTCAAAAATAAAGTATGCCTTATGTACACAGAAAAAATGCTATCTTTTTCATCCAATTATTGACAATGTTTTGACAAAACCAGTTTTTGTTTCAGCTCTGAGAAGGTTGTAATGGATAGGTGTGTACATGTGTGTATACAACTGTGTAAAAGAGATACTTCAAAACATCATGGAAGAAATACAGTTGGGCACTGAGGATGTTGCTCAATAATAGAACACAAGGCCCTATGTTCCGACTTCAACACTGTAAAAGGGAAGGAGAGAGGGAAGGGGAGGAGAGGGATATTGGTTCATTATATCTGCAGGATAAATCAGCCACAGATGGATTTAAAGGTTCTTTTGGTGCCAGTTCTGGGGCTTAAACTTAGGGCCTGGGCATGGTTCCTGAGCTTTGTTTGCTCAAGGCTAGCACTCTACCACTTGAGCTAGAGCTCTACCACTTGAGCCCCAGCTCTACTTTTGGCTTTTTGGTAGTTTAATGTAGATAAGAGTTTCACAGACTTTCCTGTTAAGGATCACTTTGAACCATGTTCCTCAGATCTCCGCCTCCTGAGTAGCTAGGATTACAGGCATGAGTCATTGGTGCCCAACATAAGAAAATATTTTTAATACATCTGTACTAAGAAGAGAGGGACAGACAAAAGAAGGGGCAAGGGGAGAACGCAATCAAGAATTTATTGTGTATATCATAAAACTTAGAAAAGCAAGGGAAGGGGTAGGTGGAAGGGGTGAGAATGTTGAAGAAGGTGACATTGATCAAGATACATTGTATTCATGAACTGCTTTGTTAAATGACACCTCCTTTGTACTATTTAAAGATAATTTAAACTTTTTAATGCATTTGTACTGAATATACAAAGATCTTTCTTTTGTCCTTATTCTATACACCAAGCCATAACTATAACATGGCATTTTCATTGCATTAAGTATTGTTAGTAATCTAGAGATTTAAGTACAAGGGAGGATGTATACTAGTTATAGGAAAAGAATTCTAAACCATTTTATATGAGGCACTTGAACATCCACAGATTTTGATTACTCACTGGGGGAGGGAGTCCTAGGGACTACTATAATTTCAGCTTCCACGATACCATATCTAGCTAAATGGTAGTGAGTGGCATAAATCTCACTGTGTACTTGATCCATGTAGGCATTAGGTTTGATATAATGGCCAATAAACAAAGTAGAGTAAAGCCATTTAGCTGATACATCAGTGGTAAGATATAATTAGACGAAGCAGGATATGGATTGGGGATTAAATATATTTCTTCTTAAACACACAGAGATAAATAAGACAGCACTTAAATGTGCATTTTTTTCCATATCCTAAAATTGGGAAAATATTCCTACAGCAATGTAAGCTACAGTTGTTAACCGATTCCATAATAATTTACAAATGCAAAAACACATAATTAGACTAACAGCTATTTGTAAAGTTAATTGTAACAAAAAGAATATTGAAATCACAAAGCATTCTTAAAATAACTTAGTTGAGTACTTTGTAAGTAGAGACATTTCAGCTATATTCGATTATAATTACAAAACACAGTGGGTAGATTCAATCTCGGGACTTTCCATTCTGGGCTTAAGAACTATGTGTTATTTATTTTAATGATCTGTTCTGTTGTAGGTGTATCAGATCTGAAAATAGTATTCTCATAGGTAATACAATTCCAAGTCATTTTTTATTCTTAAGAGAATAGAAAGAGAAAGAATATTAAAATGCAGAAAACACCTTAGGTTGCTGAAGGATGTCTTAATAACTGAAATACTTTGGTTAGTTATCAGGACTTCATTCGGTGATATCATACATCATATGAGTGTGAAGCTTGCTATTTACCCAGTGAGAGCAGAAGCCTCCTCCTCCACTTTTCTCACTTCAGTGTTGCTTGCTACTCCTCACAGAAATTGAGACGTTACAACAGACAAGGGTCTCATACCTAAAATATATCTGGAACTCAAAAAATTAAATCCCCCAACAACCAATCCTCAGAGAAACAACTGCCCAACAAATAAGTGGGCTAAAGACTTAAAGAGAAACTTCTCTGAAGAGGAAAGAAGGATGGCCAATAGACACATGAAGAAATGCTCAACCTCTCTAGCCATAAAAGAAATGCAAATCAAAACAACATTGATATACCACCTCACCCCAGTTAGAATGGCTATAATCAAGAACTCTAATAACAACAGATGCTGGAGGGGATGTGGACAGAAGGGAACCCTACTGCATTGTTGGTGGGAGTGTAAACTTGTTCAACCACTTTGGAAAGTAGTATGGTGGTTCCTCAAAAGACTCCACATAGAGCTCCCCTATGACCCAGCAATCCCACTTTTGGACATTTGCCCAAATGATCACAAACAAGACCACACTAAAGCTACCAGCACAACTATGTTTATTGCAGCATTATTTGCCATAGCTAAGATATGGAACCAACCCAGATGCCCCTCAGTAGATGAATGGATCAAGAAAATGTGGTATATATACACAATGGAATTCTATACCTCCATCAGAAAGACTGGCATCGGCCCATTTGTTAGGAAATGGAAGTACTTGGAAAAAATTATATTAAATGAAGTAAGCCAGGCCCAAAGAAACATAGTTCCCATGGTTTCCCTTATTTGCAATAACTAGTGTATGTCTGAGACAAGCAGAAATGGTCAGATAAGGTGATGTTAGGGAAATGAACCCCAAGATAAGTATTCAAATGGTTTTTTTCTTCCATGCAATTGTTTCTAACATATTTATTTATAAGATGATTTCTTTGTTGCTTTATATGTCCCTCCCCCATGGTAAAACCCTATGTTCACTGTATTTGATGTTGATATAATTTGGGGAGGGGAAGAGAAAAACAAATTGTTTAAATAGGGATACAGGTGGACCCATTGTAACAATGAGATGTACAAGACATTATGTTGAAAAGCAAACTTTACAACTTTGGCAGTGGGGGGGGGGTGTTGGGAGGGCAAGGATGGGAAGGGGAAACAAAGGAGGAGGCAACAATGCTTGATAAGAAATGTACTCATTATCTTGCCCATGTAATTATAACAACTGCTCTGTACGGTATTTTCACAATACAAAAAGAAATGTACTCATTACCTTGCTCATGTAATTGTAACCCCTCTGTATGATATTTTCACAATAAAAAAACTTATTAATAAAAAAGAAATTGAGACTTTAAGGTAAACCATAATCTAAGAACTTGGAGATCTGGAGGCCTCATTCTGAACTATATTCAGCTATGGTCAAAGTCGTCTGAGCTTCAGTTTTCTTCCTGTGACAATAATTGAGAAAAAATAATAGAATTAGCATAATTTTCATTGTCACCACTGTATTTTGACCATCAAAAAGTCTTTTAACTAAAACTGAGGATAATGACTTGCAACCTCCCAATTTTCTAGAGAGTACAGAATAATTCTGATTGGGAGAAATGGTATTGTGGACAAAGAGTTTCTCTGTTACCATGAATAAACCATAAGTCTGTTTTGTCCCATATTAGTCCCTCTTTTGTTCCAATGAGAAAAGTATGGAGTCTCCATTCAACTCTATAATAACTTGGTGGTCCAACGTTTTTAAAACCTTGATTTTTGTTTTCCCACTTCCAGACAACCAGCCAACAGATACTCTTTCCTTCAGCCTTACTCAGATTAGTGTAGTATAGTATTGGCTTTACCACTTTTCAATCAAACACAGCTCTTGGGTGTGGTACCCTCTGAAGATGTGGCCAAGCTCTCTCTCCCTTCTTCCGACAGCTAGATGCACTGGGAATGCCATACCAGCCCAGATCACACCTTCAAGCTAAACTGCAAAGGACCAATAGAAATAGAGTCAAGGTGGAGAAGCAGCCCCTGGAAGAGAAGCATAAAAGTAAATGGCTATATTTCCTAATTCCATCCTGACAGTTATTCCCCACAGTGGGGAAACAATAGATGGTTTCACAATGTGGTAAAGAAAAAAGCAGTCCATTAGTAGAGAAAACCCACCTGGCCTCAATATAAGCTACATGAAGGATGCTCAGCCTCAATGCAGAAAGTCTCTTTTCTGTTGTTCAAGTCATGCCAAATAAAGATGAACCCAGAAGCCTCAAATTACAGAGTGATCTGAGCTATTTTCTTTCCCTTTATGCTGGTACCAAGGCTTGAATTCAAGGCCTCATATATTCCCTTTCTGCAATGGCTACCCTACACTCTACCACTTGAGCCTCTCTTCCAGTCTAGTGTTTTCCTGGTTAAATAGCATTGGAATCTCTCAGACTCCTGGACTGACATCAAACTATGATTTTCCCGGTCTTAATCTCCTAAATAGCTAAGATTACAGTCCGGAGCCACCAATGCCCATCTTTTTTGCTTTCCCTTAATATGAAAATCTTTGGTAATCACACAGACAAAAGCAGAATTCAGTTACTGAAGACAACTGCCTCCTCTCTTCTGTGACTTCATAGGAAACTAATCCATCGGGGTGGTCCCATCCAAATCAAGGAAGAAGGACAAAACAAATAGTCACATCTAGGCTCTCTACTGGCTCAGCTCTGTAATCCTAGCTACTCAGGAGGCTGAGATCATGATTTGAAGCTAGCCTGGGAAGAAAAATCCAAAAACTTCTGATCTTCAATTAATTTCACAAAAAGCCAGAGGTGGAAATATGGCTCAAGTGGTAGAGCACCAACCTCTAATGATAAAGGGAGAAAGCCCTGGCTCCACTACCATCACACACACACACACACACACACACACACACACACACACACACACACACACACACTCACACACATGCACACACACACACACACACACACACATCATCATCATCATCATCATCATCATCATCATCATCACCATCATCATCATGTCTGCCTCCTTTCTAGGAATCTGTCTTCATCATAGAAATATCAAATATTAATCTTCCTGCCCCACTATTCATCATTCTGAATATAGTCCATGTCCAGGTGGCATTCTGGAGTGCATTTGTGATCTGAAAATGTGACTATAGATGAAAGATTTTCCAACATTACCCTAGAAAGGAAATTCTCCTGGAAAGGGACATAGTGGGATGCAGGGAGAAAGTGAAGAGCAAAAAAGGATTTCTTCAATGACAGTTTTCCTTGTCTTCTTCAGGGCCAGCTGCAAGAAAATTTATTCCAATTAGGCATGAATTTTCAGCATCTTTATGCTGGTATCTGTGAGTAAGATCTTTGAATGGTGATCTAATTCTCTTCCCATAGGTTGTTCAATTCAAAGTACCTAACCTAGTTCTAAGCTCCTAGGTGCTTGGCAAGGAAATTCTTGATTCAAGAGGATTTGATCATTTAAATGATCTCTCTGAGAAACTGAGATTAAAAATGGTTAAGTACCAAGCTCACGGTCATGCGGCTAAGAAGTTATAGAATCTGGATTTGAATTTGAATGTGTTAACTCTGAAGTGCATACTTTCTCTGTGGCCACAAAAAGAATAAGGCACAGTTATGAGTGAGGGCTGTAGGGCCAGATTTCCCAGGTAAGAATTCTAGCCCAACACTGAGTTCTGGGATCTGGTTTGCAGGCACCTTAACCAATTTGTACCTTGCTTTCAGCATATGTAAAATGGGACTTTAAAAGTATCTACCTTGATGTGCTGTTTCTCAGTATTAAATGAATTAACCAGTGGGAAGTACTTCCAATAGTCCTGAGCTCTCAATCATTCATTCAGTTAAATCATCCTGACCAGTTTGTATGGTTGTTAGTATCAAGGGATATGGCCAATCAAAGAATATGATCTCCAAAGTTAGGTAAAGTTCTGTCTATGCCTAGGAAAGCCCAGGAGGCAGCAGAAGAAACCGAGTGACGTTCCTTGCAGTCCCACTTTGCACTGGAAACTTCTATCACCATCAGCTTAATCAACTTCATCACCACCCTAGTTTCCTTCTGTTCATCTCCAGCTTTCAGTTGCTTGAAATTCCATTTGCACTTTCAAATATCTCTCAACAAAAGTCTCCCATGTCAAGGTCTTTATTCCTGAGTCAGGCTAAGAGGGACAGAGGTAAGTATTTCACTGATTTTGTGGCTTATGTTTGACTCAGCCAGGAAAGCAGCCTGGCACAAGGGAGGAAGAAATAGTTCATGGGTCAAATGCATCACCTTCATGTTCTTTCTCTATTTAGCTTCTCATAATACCACTGGTCTTCAATTTCCTCATATGCAAATAAAAATAAGAGAGAGAGAAATGTAGTCAGAGTGTCTAGCTAGGTGACAGAATTTAAGCACAGAGTACCCAGTCTTGACCCATCCCAGTCATATCCACTTTGACTCAAGTTATGATAAAAAGACAAGTATTCTCCAAGATCAGGAAGAGAGAATGTATTAAATGCATGAAAAAGAGGAATAAACAAATACATTGAGAGCTAAAACATTCCTATAATTTGGTATCATATATGATTCTGTTCCTCATGGAAGGCAGAGCAAAAATGGAAGTCAGGGAGTTTCCAAAAGAGGAAGAAACATAGCAGTGCTTCCAAGACAATAGTCTAAACTGACCATCGTTTCTCATGTAAATCCTCCTGAAGGTAACATTGAGTGACATGATAGGCAAGGCTCTTGACATCAATTTTATCGTAAAGATGTATATCAAATTTTACTTGGATGTTTTAATAAAGAATTTGGATAACAACTGAGAGGTTAATGTAAAAGCCCATTTCTGTTTGAGTTGAAAGATTGTTGAGAGATTAAGTTGATGTGGTTTGAGAATGAAGCTTGACAGTAAATTGAACATGACACTGGGCAGTCAGAAAGCATAGCCAGGCTGAAAGATATGGAATAGGGAATTTATCACAGCAATGAAGCTTTGTAAAGTTACGGGAGGTGGTGATAAAGAAAGGGTCTGACAAGAGGAGTTAGCATGCCCTAGAGAAGTCCTCAGCCAGACATCCAGAAGCACTGGCATGAGTGGTCATAGCAGAGGTTTTACAGAAATTTGGAAGCCAGATGTTTCCCATAACGAGAGGGACTATTAGCTGGACTGTTGTAGAAGTTTGTAAAAGCCATTTTCCCTCATGGCTCATGTTGCTGTGAGTTTACAGACAAGAGTCCAGTAGCCAGACTGGGTTTTGTTTTTTGTCAGTCAGAAGGGCTTGGAATCAGAAAGCAAAACTTGGTCTGGAAACAAACCAGAACCACCTGCATGTGTGTCTTTCAGCACACCAGACACCATAACCTTCTGAGGACTAATGGCTGTTGCTTCCATTCACTCCTGCGCCCCAGCTTCCCACAGAGTTCTCTTCTGGATGGTTCTAATCTGGAAACATACAATAAAAGGTGGTCTGAGTAAATATTTTTTTTGTCATTTTAGCCAAGTAGTATCTGAACAAAGATCACACAGGCCCTTTCCAGCTGGTCTCAAGGAAGGACACAAAAAGAGGCAGACAGAATGTACACATGACCATTCAAGATGAGGCTAAGCCAAATGAACTCCAAGACAGGGAGTTGTTTTTAATGTACTATGAGATTTCTTGTTTCTTTGTATTTTTCCCCTATGGTTTATCCCCTGTTGTCACTGTATTCGATTTTGGTATCCTGGGTATTATACATACATTTATCTGAATTAGGGGAGGGAAGGGGAACAACAAAATAGTGAGACAAAGGACAAAGCAACAGCGATACTCACAAGACAATATGTTGGAAATGATTTGTACAACTGGGAGTTTGGGGAGGAGCTAACATATTTGACAAAAACTGTACTCACTACTTTACTTATGTAACTGTAACCTCTCTGTACATCACCTTGACAATATTTTTTTAAAGAAGAGGAAGGCAGATAAATTAAGGGTTCCCGAATCATAAGAATTGTTTTAGAAGTGGCTTATAGTAATTCTGCTTCTGATACAATAACCACCTGTTAGACCTGTTGGGTCATTCTCTGATCACATTGTCTCACCTTTATTTTCAGATAAAATTCCAAAATGTATTCTTGGGCATCTACTCAGAACATCACAAGCCAGGATACCATAAAGACACTTGCACATCCATGTTCATTGCCACACTATTCAAAATTGCCAAGTTATAGAAGCAGCCAAGATGCCCTACAGTAGATGAGTGAATAAAAAATGTGACACCTATACACAATGGAATTTTACATCAACATTAGAAAGAATAATATACCATTTGCAGAGAAATGGATGGACTTAGAACAAATCATGTTAAGTGAGGTAAGCTAAGCTCAGAGAGGCAAATAGTGCATGTTTTCTCTCTTATGCAGAAGCTAGATCTAAATACACTGGGACATAATAAATTATGTGCATCAGATCATACACAACAATGTTTATGAACTCCAGGGATATTTTTTTGTTGCTTGCTGTTTCTATTTTCTTTTCTTTTGTTCTGTTTGTTTGTTTATATGACTTGGGGAGTGTAAGAGGGACACAGAAATGGAGGAATAAAGAGCGAACAAATGCAGCTGTGGTTAAAGGTGAACAATACAACTTGTGGGTGGAGACAGGAGGAAAAACTGGGAGAGAGCAAAGGAAGGGTGACATTATATAAAATGAAATGTCCTCTTTACTTGACTTATACAATTGTAACCCCTCTGTACATCACTTTTATAATAACAATTAAAATATTTTTAATTCCAGGATATGGCAGAGAAGATCCAAATAATGACTTGCTTTAATGCTTACCTAACCAAAACCACTGTGCTACTTTGAAACCTAATCACCTTCAGTCATCTGAGTGGATCTAGCTGGGTCCAACAGTACCCTAGGGTAAGAATAATTAATGCATGATTACACTGTCCCTTATAAGGCCTCTGATGAAGAAATGGTAGCACCAGGTGGGCTGAAGGACTAGATCTTCTATTTAGTAGTATAATCATTCCACTCAGGCTTATCATAATACAATAATTTATATCATTTTATATTATGCAAAGCATTATATATGTTTACTCTTTTCAAATCCCCACATTCTTAGGGGACTTAACAAAAGAATGAATGGCCTTCTGTAAGTTTAAAATATTTCTCTAAGTCACACAGCTAACAAATACCAATCCAGGTTTTGAATTATGACCCTCTGATACCTCTCACTGGACTTCCTTGTCTTGCTCTCTACTATTTGATAGGGCCCTGTCATTGCAAAGTACTTAGTAGGAAAGAAAGGTGTTTCTGCCGTGTTCACATCTTGGTCAAGTATTATCAGCTGAGTCAGGCTCTTACCTGAGGTGTATCAATAACTGTAATCAAAGATCATCTCCAAGATCAAGCAGCAAATGTGATCGCTCTCAGCCTGTGTTGATATCCCTCACCTCAATTCCTCACCCTGTCAGAGTTGTGCAATAGTTAGATGAGCAGTTCCACATACCTGCTAAAAGTGGTCATGTACCTTGCCATTGCCATTCTAGTTCTCGGGGTTCATACAAGTATTCTCAAACTTTTCTTCCTTTGGAGTCACACAAACTCAGTCTAAGAGTTGGTTTTTAGGCCAGGACATTATATACCCATATATATAGATATAGATATAGATATAGATAGATAGATAGATAGATATAGATATAGATATAGATATATACACATGTATATGTATATATATACATATATATACACTCATATATATACCTATATATAGGTACTACCTACTTATCCACCAGAAAATCTCTCTTTTATCAGGTTGTTACTGATGCTGATTAGTAATGAAGGCTTTATATATACTTGTTTATTTAAATTGGCAAACAAAATATTTAATACTCATAACATGTTTTTAAAAATGCATCTGCGATGGAATTACTAAGTCAAGCTTATCAACATATGCATTACTTATCTTTCTTTTTCCTGTTGCGAATGCTTAAAATCTACTCTTGTAAAATATAATACATTGGAGTGGGGGAGGCAAGGCTCAAGTGGAGAGGTCCTTGCATACATAGCAAGTACAAGAGAGAATTGAAACTCAAAACTCCATTACCACCAAAACTAAAAAAAGAAAGAATACAATCAATTATTACCTATAGTTACTGTACTGTTAAATAAATCTTTTTAATTCATTCCTCCTGTCGAACTGTCATTTTGTATCTTAAGATCTTTTTATGTGTACATCTCTCAGGCCTGCCAGGGAAGATGGGATTTTATCCCAACTGTGAAAACATAACCTCTTATTTTGCTAATGAGTTCCAACTACCAATGATCTGGTTTGACGTAGGAGGAGAGGGAGTATATTGTATTCTCCATAGTGTTACTATCTAAAAATTAAAAAATAGGTTATCAGAAAGACCTTGTAAATTACTAAAGACAAAACAATTCAAAATAGTTATTAAATGTATTTTGTTTTATTTTGTTCCCAAGTAGTGAAATATCTAGCAAAACTTCTAAGAGGAGAAAAGTCTGTCATCTTAAAGCAATTTATATCTTAAGTGTAAAGTCTGAGCCCACTGCTGTGAAACTATTTTCACTTGAAAACATCTAGTGAAACAGGCCAGTGGCTCCTCCCTGTGATCCTAGCTACTCAGGAGGCTGAGATATGAGGATCACAATTCAAAGCCAACCTGGTCAGCAAAAGTCCATGAGTCTCTTATCTCCAATTAGCCACCAAAAACAGCTAGAGATGGAGCTGTGGCTCAGGTGGTGGACTGCTAGTCTTGAATAGAAAAGCTTAGAGACATTACCTAGGCCCCGAGTTCAAGCCTCAGAAAAGGCAAAAAAAAAAATTAATTAATCAATTAAACATCTGTGAATGTCCAAGTATGGTCATGCCATAGGTTTGGTCCATGTCTTCATAACATGAACACACAAAGATAGAATGATTCTGTCTCTGACTTTTATTATTTTCTCCATTTCTGAAGTGCACTAATTGTTTTTTACAAGACTGGTGCTTTAACCAACTAAGCTATGGAGCCCACCGCACTAATTGTTTTTTATGCAGAATTGTTTGAGTACAGTCTGTGTTTTATAGATATGTACATTTGTGTTATTTTTAAAAGGCTTCTACAGTCCAAGTGTTGTGTGATCAATTTATTACTGGCCATTAAAATTGTTATGATAGTAAAAGTGTTTTGTTTTCTCTGACTTGCCCACTTTCTATAAAGGGTGCTGCCTATTGACTCCTCAGCAGAAACCCTCTTGAGGACCAGCCTGGATTTGAACTATGCAAATCTGGAAGAGGAGACTGTTTTCCCTGAGCCAACACAATTCTATGAAGAGTTGTCAAAAGGTATATAAGAGTACAGCTGGAAAGGCACATGGAAGTGAGTAGTCCTCAAGACCTGTCAGATACTTTAGGGAGTATCAAGATATTCGAAGGTGATCCAATTAGAGCAATTGAATTCAGGCTCTAGAGACTTGAAAAGACCCCAGTTTTCTGGAGCACTGTATATGCATGAATGCTTCTGCATAACAGTCTCCTAAGATTAAAATTCTCTGCATTGTTTCAATGTGTTCCAGTTTCCTTTTCCCATCTCCACACTAGTTGTTCTTCTCCCAGGGAGTAGTTCTCAGAAGTCACTGCAGTGTTTCCATTAGTATTAAATCCTACACTTTAAACTTAAGATTTTAATATTGAGCTGCAAAGCTTTTCAAAACTTTCAAATCATTGCTGATAGTGCATTTGATATTTTTTCTCAGAAATCATGAGCTTTGTGTTTGCTAAGAACTGTCGAATTGAAGATAACTTAAAGAAAATACCTATTTCTTTCCCTCATCTAGAGTGGTTATACTAAATGATATGTAATAAAGCAATATCTCTTATTAGGTTGTGATTCCTTTCCCAAATCCCAAATATTCACTTTTGTTTTTGCTGTTGTATCACCTAATTTATTTTAATCATTTTCTTTTTAGAATTTTAATCCCTATTTGAAATGTGAGATAATGATCTTTTCTCCCAGGATTAAGTAATGGAAGATAGAGAAACTCAGTTCTGTATTTATGGATGCATATTTGAGCATTATCATTTTGTGGACTTAAAAAGTCACTTTTACTCAGGCCTCTTATTTTGAAACAGCTTCCTTCACTTCTCACATTTGTGCCTGTCTTCATTGTAAATTGTTTTAGCATGGTAATATGCTCAGATCAATTGCCAGTGGCAGTAATGCTGGTATCAATCATGTACAAACACGTACTAGCTGGGAGACAAATGAGATACTCCCCCTTCTTTTAGTCTGGTACAGTTTGCTCTTTGAGAAGATGCCTTCAGTATAAAGCAATTTCCAGGGAAATCACATCAGCAAGGCACTATGAATTATTTTTCCAGCTCACCTGATCTGCAGAGGGAGAAATGTGCCGAAGTGTTGACCCAGTCAGCACCATGGACAGAGCCCACCACCGTATTGCTGTGGGTGGTGCATCTGAGCTCTCTCAGGGCTTTTTATGCCCGCTTTCCCTCCCGAATGTTTTCTGTAGTGAGTTCTTTTTTATTTGCTACGTTTCTATCCATCAGATATTATAATTTCCTGGTTCTACCAAATGTGAAATCTGCATATTATGTTTTGGAAATGTTTCTTTACAATTCCGGATTTCCCCATTTTTCCTATGCTTCTTGCCATGGTTTTCATGGATATTATTCTCTCATACTAATACATAAACATATCTATATATTACATTACATGTTGTCCTTTTTAATTGTAAACGTGATGGACAGCTGGGTTGTTTGTTCTTCTATATTATGTTCTTCAGGGTTTCATATTGTTTTGTTTATGTTGACTATTATGTTGCATCTCCCAGATCCTGAAATGTGGTTTATTTACTGAAAGTGTTGCATTTAAGTGTGTAGTAAGTTGGCTGTCCATCTTTTCTATGTCTTATAGGCCATATTTCATGGTGGTTTTTCTTCAGCTAGAATGAAAGAGATAGTGCCCACAAGTGGACTCATTCAGGAAAGTTTGTTAAGGAGCTGATTTCAGGTTTATGGAAATATGTAGAAAATATAATAAAGTGTATGATGCAGTCCATGAAACTAGCAAAACGATGGGGCTACTGTCCTCTTAAACCTGAAAAAGGAAAATAAGAAGGTGGTTAATGGGACCCAGACCAGCTTCCTTCAACAAGCTACAATATTTGGTGAGGGATGCAATCCATTTGTGATGAGCCACCAGAGAAGGAATATAAAACATAAATCCCTGAGTTGACTTCCTTGCCCCACTCCTCAGATTTTTAAACAGTGCTTCCTCTTGGCAAATCCAAGGGGAACCTGTAAAATGCCTCTTATTGATGTGCTCTACAAAGTCAATTTGCAGGCATAATTCATGTCAGAGAAAAAGAGATGGGGGGCAGGGAATAGAAATAACATTATCTGTTATGCATTGGGGGAGCCTATAAAATATGTAATGATGTCAAATATTACCAAGGTGTTGTAATCTTGGACCATATTATAGAACACATCTCACCCATGTACTGGTACTTATAAACATATAGCTGACCCTCCAGTATCTTATCCTGCTAGAACACTTTTTCCTCCCTTGAACACAAAGTCTGTGTGTGTGTGTGTGTGTGTGTGTGTGTGTGTGTGTGTGTGTGTGTGTGTGTGTGTGTGTGTGTGTGTATGCTCGGGCTTGAACTCAGGGCCTCACAGGTTTTTCCACATGAGGCTAGCATTCTGTCACTAGACCCATACTTCCACTTCCATATTTTTGCTAGTTAATTGGATATAAAAAGTCTCTTTTATTTGTCTACCTGAACTAACTCCAAACTAGGATCCTCAGATCTCAGCACTCTGAGAAGCTAAGATTGCAGATGTGAGACACTAGAGTCTATTATTAGTCCATAAGATTATTCAGTAAATACCACTCATCACTCAATAAATTGGACAAAGTAGTCACCATTGTCTAACACTCTGACATAAACAAAAATGCCTTCAGATCCATGAACTCAGCCATATGTGAAAACCCGACTTCATTTTCTACCAAAATCTCTTCCTCCATGATTTATCTTTTAAAATCCCTCTTGGTTGAGTATTGGCCTTAAAATTGCCAAACATCCACAGCACTGTGGTTTTTGACAAATCACCTCAGCTAAAGACGCAATCTCATGCTCCTTATTTATTCATCTGGTCTTGCCAAGGAAACCTGCCAGCTCCTCCTCGTGTATGTCTCATGGGGAAAATGAGAGGAGGAATAATAAGGGCACCTTGAAGGAACAATGTAATTATACAAAAAGTACTGTGGGAAATGGTGAGATGATTTTCTCATCTCATGTGGAACTGAGAACAAGACACCTTCATTCTCTACCAGTGAAGGAAATGTGAAGACACCTGCTAGGGTAGGTAAATATTTTTTGAAAGATTTGTTTTGATTACCAATTGAATCTTGGTGTTTACTTACTGCAATGTGGTAAAATGACGAATGGGCTTTCTCTCCTCAAGACTGAACCTGTGATTTGGCTCTGCCACTAGTACCATGTTCTAAACAGTTAAGTCAACCTTTTATTGACAAGTTACACATAATATAGCAACATTCTATCTGCTAAGAGGTATAATTGCTTTGAGGACCATAAAATGGAATGACCCTTCTTCACTTCCACAAATACCTAGTTCATTACATGTCATACTCTTCATCCAGTACTTAGAGGATGTGTTAATGTAGCACCAGACCAATTGCAAAGTTTGAGTTTCGTTTTAATCAATACTCTTCAATATATGTGTGCTTCATAAATAGTCTCTCACCCTGACATATTGTCCATCTTTGATCACCAGAAAGTAGGCATCTGTCCTTTTTATCTATCTAAAATCCTTGCCTTTCTTTCCTAGAAGAATGACCTCTTATTTTCTTTTGTACAAACAAAAACTTCACACTTTCAATCTATAGTCTTTAGTTTAGGACAAAGTCAGGTATCAACTGTAGCAAAAGTCCTAGCCAGTAGACCAGGTAACTCATTCTAATCCTTGGAGCTTGTAATTGGAAAAGAAATGCAAAAAAAAAGAAAAAAGAAATGCCCACATACTATTAACCAAGTTAAAGAGCTACTGCTGCAAAGTTTTAGGAAAAAAACTATTTGGGAAAAGTAGCTCTTTCCTAAAGTTGAGCCAAGAAAAAAGGTAACAAGAGCCTGAAAGTGAAGATGAGAAAACTTTGGATGCAGCTAGACCTGAATCTGTTCCTATCTCTGGATTCTTAAAGTATGCAAAACAAGAAATTCCTTTCACCATGTGAGCCAGTTAGTCTGTAGTTCTATCACTGATAATGGAAAGATAGGCTTGTGATTATTTCAAGTGTCAAACTACAATTTGTAATATGTCCAAAAGTCTATGGTCATGTGACTAGAGTCCAAGACTATTGCCCTCTCTGGGCTTCATCCATTCCATTGTGACTGCATCTGAGATGATCCATTTTGAAGTAAATGAAGCCTTACTTCTGTTGCCATCATATTAAGCATTGTCATTCTGGCCAAACTCGGACCCCTCCTCTACCTGTATGGCTACTCCAGAAGGAATGTCCAAAAAGACATCCACTCTAATTTATCTAGGTCTCTGAGAGCCCAATGATTCATTCCTCCACCCAGAAATAAGATTATCAAAATGTTCTTTCTCAGCATTTTAGAACAATACTCTTCAAGTGCATTACAGATATTAATTTTTTTAATTCATCCTTCAAAATGGCTTGTATTACTGAGGACATGACTCAAGAAGTATGTGAGCAAGCTTGAGGCCCTGAGTTCAATTTCCCCAGTACTGCCCAACAAATCGATCAATAAATACTTTGTTTCAATTGTACTAGTTCATGAAAATGTGCCCTATTTTGTGTCAGGGTCTTCCTATGTGGTCTAGTCTGGCCTCTGATTCACCATCCTCATGCCTCAACATGCCCCAGACACTGGGATTACAGGTATGTGTCACCATGCCTTGCTTGAAAACAGACTGTTTAATAAAAATTTCTGCAGCTGAGACATTTCTTGATTTTGGATGACTATCCTGGACATATTCTCCCTGCCCCCTTATCTTTCTACTGTGAATAGTGTTAGGCATGGCTATATGACTTACTTTGTTTGATGGTCATGATGCAGTGATAGTTTTCAGAATTTCTGCAAGTCTTGGCTTAGGTTTTGAACTCTAATAAAAGCCCACACAAGGCCAAACAGTAGTGGCTCACACCTGTAGTCCTAACTACTCATAAGATGAAGATTTAGAGGACTGTGGTTGGAAGCCAGCCCAGGTAGAAAATTTTACCTGACATCATCTCCAGACTAACCACAATAAAAGTCAAGCTGGAGGCATGACTCAGGTGGTAGAGTGCTAGCCAAGCAAGCAACCCTAGCAAGTGGAAGAATTTAAGTTCAAAACTTGTTACCAGCAACTAACTAACTAAGCAGCCATAAGAATGCCCTCAGTCGCTGCTACTATCATGTCAGCCTGCAATTCAGAATAAATGACATGGAGTAGATCTAAACCAAACAGAGGCCTGAAATAAAGCCATCACTTAACAAGCCCTGCCAAACCATAGGAAACTACAATAAAAGAGTGAAACATTTGTGTTAACCACTGAGTGTAGGAAATTTGTTACCTAGCTTTATAGTGGAAGTATCTGACTGGCACACTTTGTATAGTCACATGCCTGTGTTTCATGAGACACTGCATTGCCTTGCTCATTAAGCAGTATGTCTTAGTAGACATGAGGTACATAAAGGAAACAAGAGTTTGGACTAGAAGATACCTTTGAACACTACCCCTGAACATGATCTTCAACACCACTAACACAAGTAATTACCATCCTCAATTTATATTGAAGTGAAAAGTATGAATCAGCTTACTTCAGTTCATAACTAAAATGACAGTACCAAGGTCACACCAAGGAACCTTTGTCTTTCCACTGTGCTATGCTAACAGGTCTTGAGTCATTTGTAATTAATTCACACTCTGCCTAAAATTCTTACTCTCCTCATACTGGTAATCCTGGCTGGGACTTCTCTAAGTGCTGTCTTACAGCAAAGTCCAAGACATACACATTAACCATGCTGGACATTTGCAATGACTTTCATTGCCCAAAATAGGAGAGTTCCAATTTGTCTATTCTGTGTTACCAGAGTGCAGGAGGGTTGAATTGTGGACATTTGAACTGAGATTGTTATATCATGCTAATAATGTAAAGAATACACATTTATTTTACATTATTTGAATATGTCCCATGAAACCCATTATTTAGAAAGAAAACAAATCACAAACTCAGGTGACTTTAGGAGCCAGATAGGGCATGTAAACCAGCTGAATCAGGAGTCTAGGTGAGGACTGCAAACTTGGCATCTTAATGTACTAAGTACGGAGAACAAGAGCACTAACTCAAGCTTGTTTAGCCACCAAACCCATGCCTTTGATTTTTAAGTGGAAAACAATAAACTTTTTAAAGATTGTGGCTATTGTTATTGTCATGGAGATCTATATAAAACATGCCTGCAAGGGGATGCCACTAGCATGTAATCTCCAGTATGAGCGAATGCATAGGGTAGTGTGTTGTTAGAAAATAAGTACACTGGTTAGGTTGCATATGAATAGAACTAAAAGAAAATAAATCTACAAAGATACTAGTGATGGTGTCAAATGAATGTTTCTAGAAATCCCTTGTGTATGAGGATGTAAATTTTGGTCCTTCTCCCCCATAGCCTAAAAAGATAAATTGAACATTACATTATGAAATTTCCTAAAAACAGACTATGCCATAGTTCTTTAAACCAGGAAAGGAAAGAATCAATATTCTCAAAAATGTCATATCTGAAAGCACAAGCCAAACATGATAACTGCTATTCCTGCATGTTAAATAATACTATATATCAATTTCAGGACTTGGATTGGGTCATCCAAAGTGATTTAAAATCCTGTATCATTATCTGAAGCTTCCAAGTCAAGGGAAAGACTGTTTTGGAAGCTTGTGTATTATTACAATGGCAGAGTTGATCTTAGATAGCTTGTATCTAGCCTCTAATATGTTAGGTATTATTTTGTACATTAGATTTTTATCTTTTAAAATCCCTGTTTACATTTTCTAATAAGCTACATACCTTGTTCTCTCCAAATTATTTCTACATTACAGGCAGTTTGAGAAGTACAAGAAAAATCTCCCTATTAAAGATAATTTCCATAATCCTTCAAAAAGTGAATTGAGGGAGATTTACTGCATTTTTTTTAATTTAAAAAAAAAGTAAAGAGAAAAACACAAGGTGGAGAATTCATGAATAGGTAATCACTTTCTACAGACAATAAGCAATGTTCCAATAAGCCCTGAGAAATAACTAATTAATTTTCCAAGTGAGCAAACATTATTTTGTAGTCCTGTAAACCTGGGGAGGAATCTAAAGATAGTGAATAGCACCACGTTTTCTAATTCTCAAAAGAAGATTAAAAGGGCCCTTGGTCCTCATTGTTTTGCTACTTCAAATGCTATCAAAATAATAGAACCTAAATTAGCACAAGAAATAAATTTTCACTGTCCCAGAAAACAAGGAAGCAAGGAGTAGCTTTTGTTTAGGAAGAGTCGATTAGTCTGAATAAATCTGACAAGTTGTTGAAGTTACAAAATGCATTCTAGATTCAATGCTTTAACAATAATAAAACACTTGATTGAGCCCCATGAGGCCCCCTCAGCTATGCTAATCTAAAATGGCTTTAGATTAAAAAAAGAAGAAGAAGTCACTGAGAATTCTCCACTGAAGGAAAAACAGACGATGGTCATTTAAGGAAAAATGTATAAATTGACAAAGCTATAGGAATTGGACTGAGGGTCTACTAAATCGTATTCCAATGACTTAGAAAAAATGGATATATACTGAGGAACTAATTAAAGCACTAAAATCCTAAGTTAAAAGCAAATGAAAAATATAGGTAAGTACCACAGGAAAATGAGGTATGATCATGAAAAATAAGCAATCATCTTGGAAGAAAAAGGAAAACTTAAAATTGAGATCAGAACTTGGTAGGATCTATGCAGCACTGGTAGGGTTTCAGAGATCGTGAAGGTGAGCTGAGATCCAGGAAACAAGGAAATCAGAGTCAGTAGGAAGATAGACTATAAAGCGTGCTAGTACAATATGATAGAAATATTATCAACCAGTGAAAGTATCATTAGTGCACTCGAAGTAGGCAAAAGAATGCAGCAAAAATAGCAAAGCTTAAAAAATGTATGTTTTAGTATTTATTTATATATTTGAGACAGGGATTCATTATGTAATCCAGCTTGATAAGGCTATGGTTTAAATTGTGACTTTCAGTTATACATATCTCATTCCTCACCAGACTGCTCCCCACTTGGTGTAAGAGAAATCAACAGAAAAATCACTTTCTTTAGTGATCCAATCAATAATCAAAGGCCCAGAAATCTCCTCTAGGTCATCCATTAGATTGCCCCAGCCCTGTGGTAGATTTTCCTTGTCCTCTTGAAGTACATCTGAATGGGAGAATTCAATAATGGCTTTTGTTTAATCATTCTTGGATTTATAGTTATGAATCCATGAAATGGTAATATCCTGGTTTTTTCAAGGAAAAACATCTTCAAGGTGGAGGGAGGAATTCTGACATATTTCTTAACCAGAACCAAATAGCCCATGGAATGAAACACTAAAGAAATTGAAAGACAGTCAAGGGCTGATGGTTTCATGCTTGGTATTAGAGTCAATCTTGATTTCCTCAAGTCCACAAAATTAGTAAAGATGAGAAAGTTTGGGGTAGGATTTCAGAAAGAGCAAAGGCTATTAGCCATCATAATACTATCAAAAAGTGTGACTGTCCTCACCATTCCACAAGCTCTACATTATAGTCTGTGCTTTCGTATCTCTTTGATGTGTCTTTTCTTTTCTGGTGGGATGATTGGGATAATAGGGATTCAAATCAGGGTCTAGAGCATGTTAGGCATTCATTCTACCACCGAGCTAAGCCCCTGTTCCTTAACAGCTCTTTGGAATTCTGTATGTTTGCATTTAGAATGTATCAGATCAACTTAAGAGATGGAGATGTTGACAAGTGCAATGGTTTGGTCATCTAGTGGTTTAGGCAGTGATAGCACAATCTGCAATAAAATTCTTAAAAACTGGTTGCTGGGTCAGTCCTCAAAATACACTGCTGCCATTCCCACCCTGCTTACCTTCTTTCCCTAAAACACAATGGCTATTCAAAAAAAAAAAGTAATTGTTTAAAAGAGTGATATGCATGCATACATGGACATATATTTGCATTTCAAATATCAATTAAATGAATCAGTACATGTCTTCTACAGGCTTACCACGCTGCTGTGCATTAAAATTTTAGCATTTCCATCACAAAAATCCTCTTTTCAATTGCTATGCCCTTCTCACAATAAAAATTTATGACAAATTATGTACTATGTAAACCAATAAAAGCAGTGCATTTTAAGCAGCCATACAGGCTTCTTATTTAGTTTGTACTCTATTTTACATGGCTTTAATTATTTTCATTGTTATTATAAAGGTGATGTAGAACGGGTTTACAATTACATGTGTCAGGTAAAGAGTACCTTTGTTTTTGGACAATGTCATCCCTTCCCTTGCTCTCTCTTGGTTTTTCCTCCAATTCCCATCCACAAGTTGTATATAGTTCATTTTCAACATAGCATCTAGTGAGCAATATTTGTTCACTCTTTGGTTTTATATATTTGAAGTACAAACATTATATAGTTCATTATATGGTGTAATAACGATATTAGAATCTGGGTTTGCGTGGTTCTCAGTTTGGGATTCTGGGAAGTCTAAGAACATGATGCAGACATCTGGTCAGTGCTTCTTGCTGTATCCTAACACAAGTGGAGAGCATCACAATGCCAGACAGAGAAAGATAGCCAGAAAAAAGCTGGCTCTAATAGTAAAGCCACTCCCTAAGTAATTCCTTAGCCCATTCACCATTGAATAATTAAGAGGGAAGAAACTTCATGATCCAATCACCTCTTAAAAGCCTAACCCCAAGCCACGTACTGGTGTTTACACCTCCCATCCTAGCTACACAGTAGGTTGAGATCTGAGAATTACAGGTCTGAGCCAGGTTGGGCAGTCAAATTCAAAGTGGAGATTGTTCTTTCCAATTAACCAACTAAAAAGCCAGAAAGAGAGACATGGCTCAATGTGATGGAAACCAGCCATTAGTGAATAAAGCTAGGCCCTGAGTTCAAGGGCCGTGTGTTCGTGCATGCACAGGAGCCCCACCCCTCATTACTACAGTAGTGACCAGATTTCACCTTGAATTTAGTAGAAGATGAACCATGGTAACATACAAGATTCAACATTTACTACTAACGTATCATCCTTGGAACTTATTTTGTAAGTGAAATATTACTCTGTGGTTTCAGAAAAAAATTAATAAATATCTCTAAATAGATGATAATTTCATGTTGGGTTTTCAGAGATTTAGCTACATTAGCTGTGCTATTTCCCGACACCCATAATCTTCTAAATTGACTTATTTGATACTCTTCAGATCTATTTTTCTAAAGACTTAGATTTTATCTCTGTTGCTGCATTTGAAATACTCTCTGTGATGGTGAATCAATCTAGCATAATTTTCACATTTGATTTTTTTCTCTCAAAGGACAATATAGCACAGGAAGAGCCACATGGCAGTGCTCTACACCAATCTAGAACTTGAACTTCAACTATGGAAAAGCAAGAGGGAAAGAGCAATAGTTCTCTGAGTAAAAAAGCCTTGTGTTACAAAGAGATAGCAAAAGGGATAAGTAGTGGAGCAAGATAGGGATAAAAGAAAGAAGCCTTGCCAGGCTTTGGTGGCTCATGTCTGTAAGCCCTGCTACTCAGGAGGCTGAGAGCTGGGGATTTTGATTCAAAGGCAGCCCAGGCAGGAAAGTCGGTGAGACTCTTATCTTCAATTAACCACCAAAAAGCCAGAATTGGAGCTGTGGCTCCAAAGTGGTAGAGTGCTGGCCTTGAGCACAAAAAAAGCAGGGACAGTACCCAGGTCCTGAGTTTAAGCCCCAGCACGCACGTGCATGTGCACGCGTGCACACGCACACACACACACACACACACCTTAGCAAAATGAATCAATTAGAAGAGATATTTGAAGATTCCAGAGTTGGTGTGAGCCTTTTATTAATACTTTCCCGGAAATCTTGTTTCCATTCAAATCCTTCTCACATTTAGTCATGTTTAGCCCATGGTCTGCCACCTTCTCCCATATCATTTAGTTTGCTTAAAGGAATTAAAACACTGCTAATAATGATGGCATATGGAACCTCTTGTGTTTTAATCAAAACCTGCAGCAATGCCCATATTTTTGCTTGGCCATGTTTAGAAGGCTGTAAGGAAACCAACTGTGTGAACAGCCAGACCTTGTCTGGAAGACAAGTGTGATTATTCTACCTGTCCTGCTTTTTTTTTTTTTTTTTTTTTTTTTTTATGTAGGTTGTGATTCCTTGCTAAGTAGGAAAAGGATAGATAGAATATGGGTATGTATAATGTGTCCGTGTAACAATTTCAGATTTAATCCATAATATCTATTTATCTATCTCTCTTAAGAAAAAAGTGTCTTACCTCTTTGCCAATAGAAGGAAGAATTTGGGGATTAAAAAACAAACAGGGTAAGTGTCAATATTCACTGTTCCTCAACAATTTAGTTACTTAAAAACAATCGTACTCATTATCTTGCCCATGTAATTGCACCCCCTCTGTACAGTATTTTCACAATAAAAAATAAAAATAAAAATAAAGCAGAGCGAGGCTACTTCTCTCACTCGGGGAAGAAGGGGAAGTCAGTCCTTGGTTATTAACCGAGTCGCCTGTAACTGCATGGCGCACGTTTAAGTGGATAACTTACAATTCCTGCCACTTGAACTGAATCTGACTCCAGCGAGACCGCTTGTAAAAGCGGTGCCAAGGACCTGTGACCACACCTTCGCAAACTAGGGCCCTTGCTGTCCACGTGCAGATCAAGGTCCCCAGGTCTGAGGACGTACCTGCGGGCGGTCCTGGCTGCCCCCTCCATCTCTCCCCAAGGCAACTTAGACCCTGGGTAGTTTCTCCTAGGGCCATGGCTGCAGGGGGCCAGCACGGCCTTCTACTGGATTTCTAGCTGCTTAGTAGCTGACCTGTGCAGAGCTTCCCCCCCGCAAAAAAAAAGAAAGAAAAAGAAAAAGAAAAAAATATATATAATAAGCCAAGAGGGAAAAACTCATTCCTGCACTCTGGACCCCAGGAGTCAGTCACCCTTCTTAAAAGGTTGCTTTTCTTAGTCCTCCCAGAGCCAGGAAGGGGAGTGAATTCGCTCCTGGGATTGGCCCAAAGTGGCGGGAGGAGGATTAATATTTGTTTTGTTATGAGGAGAAGCAGAGGCAAGTATGCCTCGTGTGTGTGTGTGTGTGTGTGTGTGTGTGTGTGTGTAAGAGAAAAGCAGAGAGCGAGAGAGCGAAGGAGAGAGAGACAGAGGAAGACAGAGAGACAGAGACACAGAGAGCGACAGAGACAGAGAGAGAGAGAGGGAGGGATAGAGACAGTTGTTTTGTAGCTGAAAATAAGCAGGAGGAATAGCCATAGGGAGAGGCCGGTGCCCTAGCTCCCCTGGGGGGTGGGGGAGCCGCACACCCCGTAATTCCCTTTCCAGAGCCTCACAGATTTCCACAAACAATGACATCACTTGGGCGCCGCCGCCGGATTCCAGCTGGGGGGGATTTTCCTGGGCGCGCGGCGGGCGGCGGGGCGGAGAAGCTCGAGCTCTCCCCCGCGCGGCGAGGGGCGGGGTCGCGGGCTCGCCCCCCGCGGGCGGAGGCGGACTGGCCGGACCCGGGGCTGGGGGGGGGGGGGCGGGGGCGCGGGCAGGGGAGGGCCCGGGGCGGCCCAGGGCGGGGCGTGCCGCTTCTCTGGTCTCCATTGGCCACTGGCGGGCGCGCGTCACCCAGGCTGGTGCTCGCCTCCAGCCCGGGTGGAATTGGAGCCGAGGCGGAGCTGAAAATGCAGATTTAGCATCAAGCATCAAGACCTACACTCGCTCTTTCTCTCCGGTACACACAGCTCCCCACATTCGCACCCCTGCCAGCCAGCCGGGCCGCCTGACTGCACAGCTTCCCCACCAGCCAGATGCTGGAGAACACACACTAGATTTGCTGCTTTCCAAGCCACTATACTCCTTCTCTCTTGCTCTATACTTATTTTTTTTTAAAAAAGAAAAAAAGCAACTACATATCTATTTTTATTTGCATCTTCCCTCCGCGTCCCCAACTCCACCAGCCTGCGCGCCTCCTAGCCCCACTTTCCACTCCCAGAGAAGGATGAAGGGTAGTCGTGGCTCCCCGTGGAAGGCAGCCGCTGGGCTCCTCTTCTGTGTCACGGTTTTCGCATCTGCCGAGAGACCGGTCTTCACGAATCATTTTCTTGTGGAGTTGCATAAAGGGGGAGAAGAAGAAGCTCGCCAAGTTGCAGCACAGCACGGCTTTGGAGTCCGAAAGGTAAGCTGTACCCCCTCCACCCCTCTCCTCCCCCCCCACCCCAATGCATTTCGCATGTTGTATCCAAAAATTCCAAGGGGGCAGCCCTGCGCAATCTCCTTGCAGAAGATTTGCAAGTTTTCTGTCTTTCTCCTGCGATGCAGATATTCTGCCATCGGCTCTCAAACACGACATTGCCTCCGGTGATCTTTCACGGGTTATATAATTAAAGTGTCCTTCATCTGTACTACTAAGGTCATCAAAATAATATTGCTCTTTGACTTGGTTGGGGCGGGGGAGGGGGGAGGCGGGCCCCGGTGGGGAAATCGGATAACACCTGAGAAAAGGATGCTTTGCGCCAGGGCTGCTGTCCGAGGTACCAAGTTCTCCAAAGCTGCCTGGGGATGGAGGGATAAAAACCCCAAACTGCTTGGATTGGCGTAGCCTGCTTTGCTGGGGGTGTCTCCTGCACCCCCCATTCCCCCCTGAGAGGAAGGCTGGTTTCCCACACACAGGGCTTCAAGTGTGGACATTGCAATTCACCTCGGTACTTCTCCAGCCCGCGCCTAGGAGACTTCTTCAGAGTGACTCCCTCCCTCCTCCCTCCCCCCCCCCCCCGCCTCCCCAGGAACAAGTGCTTCCTGAGGCTTCAAGTCTTGGAAGCATGAAATTGGTCTTTCTTTCTGAAACCTGGGCGGAACGTCTGCACTTTCTCCCCCTCCCACGACCGCCCACCCCTGGAGCGCACTCCTGGTTGGTTCGCTAGTTCTCAACTCCTTGCTGTAGGGAGCGAGCAAGAGAGGTAGAGTTTGAGGGTGATTCCCTACGGAAAAGTCGAGGTGTCCTCTCCTGATAATGTGGGCGGCCAGCCTGGCTTTCCCAGGAGAACGCGGGGGATCCCCATTACAAGAAGTTGCCAGAGTTCGATTGTTTAGGCAGCTGGATGAAGCTGCTGGCCTCAGACACCTCTGGGAGCCTCTGGGGACGCTAGGGTGCCCATTCCAGGAGCACAGAGGAGAGGGGAGTGCTGCGAGGGAGACTGAGGCTGACCTGCTTGTCTTTTCTTACAAAATACCCGCGTCCGAGCTCTAGAATGTCCTTAGGGGACCTGGCGGCCAGGTGGAATGGCGTGAGGATGTGGGGGGCGGGGGGAAGAAGCTGGGATGAAGAGAAACCGAAGAACACAGATGCAATCTGTTGACCAGAGGACGGAGTGGATGGAGGTCAGTTAGATTCACTCCTGATTCCGGGAGGACACAAGAGGCAGGAGCTCTGTGGCTTGCTGCTTTTCGCCTTGGAGGGCTGTGCGCCCTGGAACTCCTTTCTACCTCCTCCACCCAGCCTGCCTTCCCACGCTTCCCGCATCTTTCCCTGCCACCACCAGGGCTCCTTCAGGGCCAATGGGCTCTCTAGCCTCCGTGGGGCGTAGACAGCAGTGGGTGATTTGCATCCCAGGTGGATCTGACAACGAGTTTCACAGAAGTCTGCAAGGAAGAGCCCGGTCTGCCCTTGGCGCGCGGGCGGGTCTCAAAGAAAAGAACTTGTTGCTGCGGGGCGGGGGGGGGGGGCGGTAAGAGTGGGAAGCGGGAAGCGTGGGTGGAGAAGGGCACAGAGGAGGCGCCAGCTGCTGGAGCAGCCTGCTGTCTTCCTGGCCCACCGCCTGCTGGCGGTGTCCAGAGTGCAACGTAGTAGAATCCCCGTTTCTTCCCACCCCAAAGTTGACAAGACCCAGGACCCAGGCGCCCATGAACGTGATGATTATTCATTGACAGCTACTGGGAACCTTTCTGTGTCAGAGGCCTCGCGTACATTCTTACTGAATCTTCTTAACAGCTTCAAGGTGGCCACTGCTGTTTACTCAGCACTGAAGAGGGAATTAATTCAGATAGGGGGCCGCAAAGAAAATCACATAGGATGTTAAAGTCGCTCTTAGAAAGTTGAGTCTGAACTCCTTACCCCTTTGGACACACTAAAGCAAGCTAGATGCTCAAAGGGTTTGCCAGCCTTGGGGAGCAGGCTAGGGAAGGTGGCAGCAGACTTCTTTTTGGAGTGTAGGGAGTTGCTACTGACCTGGACATACCCGTGGTCCCTTCCCTCTACTAGGCCTCTTCTCTGTGGATAGGCACACTGCTGCCCTCCATATTTATTTCTCTCCACTTCCTCCTTCGAATATATATTTCCTTTGGATCCGAGCATAGAAAATCAAACCTAGCTAAAGCTGAGAGGATAATGGCTTAACTTATTACTTCTCCAAGATGAGAATTTTTGTTGTTCAATCCAGTGAACAGCTTTATGAAGGATCCACAGCTTTGATTATGGGAATTCAAACAAATAGAGACAATTTGTTGTCTCAATCAACTTATCTTAAAACCAAAGGGAGCTTCTGTTTAGGGGAATAACTAGGCCTCTTTCTTCCCCCATTCTTCTTGGAGAGGAGCCCATTGATTTTTTTTTTTTTTTTTTTACATCACAGTGTCAAACCCCCAACTCCCACTTAGGAGGAAAAGGCTCTTACCTTCTTTCTTTACCTCTCCCCAAGCCTCTTGGGTCTTATCTTTTAATCATGTCTAGTAGGTTTTACCCTAATACATATTTAAGTAAGTCCATGACAACAGTACTTCTATCAAGGAAGCCTGCAACATGCAACACTCATCCTTCAAGACCTAATCTAAACCTTTGCAGAGCTTGGACTACAGTGAGCTTTCTCTTCTCCTTATGCCTATGGAGCTAATGGGTCAAACCTGTGCTAGGGAAAGCCTATGCCAATACCTTCTATCACATGTCCCCTGTCACCTCAAGCACAGCAGTAAAGATGCACCAAACTATTGCTTTCCTTTGGAAAGCTAAATATTCAAGGATGAGCTATTGAATATTTTCCAGTTCTTTGCCCTACCTAACAGGCACACGATTGTGTTTGCCAGGCTTTAAAGACGCTTTCTTAGCTTTAGTAATGATTTCAGGTTTCCCCAGCCCTGTCCTGTCTTGCTTTTTTACACTGCAATGCACTTTTGCTGACACATGTCATTTGTTTTGTTTTTTCAATCCTCAAAGTGTCCTTCTTTGGGTTGTGCTCCTCAGCAGCCTTCCAGGGTTCCACTGTCACCCATAACACTCACAGTCAGACACAAAGGAAATTCAATGGTTATTTGTTCATCCATACATGCGAGCTCATTAAATTATCTCAGTTCAGCCTCTCAAACTTTACATAGAAATCATGGACATCAGCTGCAGCCTTAGTTCTCAGATGAAAATGTAATGACCAAACGGGTAAAATAATTGCCCATAGCTGGCAAATTAAGGAACTCACATTTATTTTATTTTTGTTGTGTTGATTAACTAGATTTAATTATTCCACAATGGATATATACTTCCTTACTCTCTTTTAAAACTGTATTTTTTGTCTTTTCTTTTTTGAGATTTTTTTTAATGATAGAGTTGATATACAGAGAGGGGTTACAGCTTCATGAATCAGGCAATGAGTATAACCATGTCTTCTGTTCCCTCACTCCCAGTTTTTCTCTCTCATCCCCACCCACTGTTGCATTTGTTCAACCTTTGAGGAACTTACCTTAAAATCAAGACTGAAAATGATTGCTTTTTTTTTTTTTACTATACTGCCTCCTGAAAGGCCTCCCTCACTGTCAGGAGTTCTACTTCAGAGTTCTAATATTTTTCTTTCCCTTTTTACATGTATTTGATGGTAACATACAAATGCATGTCACCCAATAATGAGTGTGCCAATGGACTTCTTCAGGTAGCCTATAGACCTACAAAGTGGAGTAATAATATGCTGAGATGAACCCTAGGAATATGAGATTCTGCAAATGAAATATTAGAAAAGGATTTGTCAGTTTTGTGTGTGTGCCAATCCTAGGGCTTGGGCCTGGGTCTGAGCTTCTTTTGCTCAAGGCTAGTACTTTACCACTTGAGCTACAACACCACTCCCTGCTTTAAGCAATATATTTGAGGTAAGAATCTCATAGACTTTCCTAGTCAGATTGGCTTTGAACAGAGATACTTAGATCTCAGTCTCCTGAGTAACTAGGATTACAGGAGTGAGCCACCAGTACCTGGCTTACTTTATTCTTATAAGACCATTAACAGCAGGGTGCTGGTGGCTCATGGCTGTAATCCTAGCTACTCAGGAGGCTGAGATCTGAGGATTGTGTTCCAAAGCCATCCTGGGCAGGAAAGTCCATGAAACTCCTCTCTCCAATAAACCACCAGAAAACCAGAAGTGGCACTGTAGCTCAAATGGTAGAGCACTAGCCTTGAGCTGGAGCTGAGAGACAGCACGCAGGCCCAGGGTTCAAGCCCCACAAATGACAAAAAAAAAAATTAGTAAACACCTGTATTATCTCTTTGAAAGGGAGTCAACATGTATAAAATTACCTCAAAGACAGACTAAAATGTGCTACTTGATCATTGCCTGGTCCTGATTCAACACCTTTGTCCAAAGGAGAAGAAGCATGTAACTGCTGGGTGAGTGGCCTTACAATAATGACACATGTATTATTCCAAGGAGCACCTTCAAATTCCCACTATGCTACTAATTTTAATTCCCTTGAAAGAGGAAATAAAAAGTATTGATTGAATCTATGTACTGAAGTTAAATAAGAGTAAAATTTTTTTTAAAATCAAGAATTGGACCAGATACTGGTGGCACAAACCTGTAATTGTAGCTACTCGGGAGGCTGAGATCTGAGGACTACAATTCAAAGCGAGCCCAGGAAAGAAAATCTGTGAGATTCGTATCTCCAATTAACCACCAGAAGACTAAAAGTGGTGCTCAAAGTGGTAGAATGCTAGCCTTGAGCAGAAGAGCTCAGGGACAGGGCCCAGGCCCTGAGTTCAAGTCCCAGACAAATTAATTAATTAATTAAAAATTAAAATTAAAAAATCAAGAATGAATGTTAAAGAAAAACTGACTAGGTGTTTTTATTCTATTGTGGTCTACTTTGATTGTGGTACTAAGGTTTGAACTTGGGGCCTTGTTATTGCTTAGCTTTTATGTTCAATTGATGCTCTACCATCTTAGCCATGCTGTCAGCTTTGCTTTTTGAAATCCCACAGACTGGGCAAATAAGGGAGAATAGTTGCAAGGCTATACTAAAGCTACCAGCACAACTAGGCAAATAAGGGAAACCATGGGACCTATGTTTCTTTGTGCCTGGCTTACTTCACTTAATATGATTTTTTCCAAGTCTTTCCATTTCCTAACAAATGTGCCGGTGCTGTTCTTTTTGTTAGAAGCATAGAATTCCATTGTATATAAATACCACATTTTCTTGATCCATTCATCTACTGAGGGGCATCTGGGTTGGTTTCATATCTTAGCTATGGAAGACCAATGGAATAGAACCAAAGACCCAGAAATGAACCCACAGACCTATAGCCACCTAATCTTTGACAAGAGAGCTAAAAATGTAGAATGGAAGAAAGACAACCTCTTCAGTAAATAGTGCTGGCAAAATTGGTTAAACACCTGTAGAAAACTAAAGCTAGATTCTTATATATTACCCTGCACCAGAATCAACTCCAAATGGATCAAAGTAAAAGCAGACAGCTTGAAAACATTACAGGAAGGAATGGGAGAAACTCTAGGGCTCCTTGGCACAGGCCAAAAATTTCTTAATAAAGGCCCAGAAACACAACAAATCAAAGAAAGGTTGGAAAAATGGGATTGCATGAATCTGCAGAGCTTCCGCATGGCAAAGGACATAGCTAGCAAAATCAATAGAAAGCCCATAGATTGGGAGAAGATTTTCACTAACCATGCAATAGACGAGGGCCTCATATGTAAAATATACTTAGAACTCAAAAAATTAAATCCCCCAACAACAAATCCTCAAAAAAAACAACTGCCCAACAAATAAGTGGGCTAAAGACTTAAAGAGAAACTTCTCTGAAGAGGAAATACGAATTGCCAATAGACACATGAAGAAATGTTCAACCTCTCTAGCCATAAAAGAAATGCAAATCAAAACAGCATTGAGATTCCACCTCACCCCAGTTAGAATGGCTATAATCAAGAACTCTAATAATAACAGATGCTGGAAGAGAAGTGGCCAAAAGGGAACCCTACTGCATTATTGGTGGGAGTGTAAACTTGTTCAACCACTCTGGAAAGCAGTATGTAGGTTCCTCAAAAGACTCCACATAGAGCTCCCCTATGACCCAGCAATCCCATTTCTGGGTATTTACCCAAATGATCACAAACAAGACCATACTAAAGCTACCAGCACAACTATGTTTATCCAGCATTATTCTCTATAGCTAAGATGCCCCTCAGTAGATGAATGGATCAAGAAAATGTTATATATATATATATACATATATATTATGTATAATATATATGTGTGTGTATGTATATGTATATATACACACATGCACATACATACATACATACATACAATGGAATTCTATGCCTCCATCAGAAAAAATGACATCGCCCCATTTATTAGGAAATGGAAAGACTTGGAAAAAATTATATTAAGTGAAGTAAGGCAGGCCGAAAGAAACATAGGTCCCATGGTTTCTCTTATTGGCAATAACTAGTATAAGTTTAGGACAAGCAGGAAAGGTCAAAAGCTATGTACATATGACCATATAAGATGATGTTAAGCGAAATGAACCCCAAGATAGGGACACAAGTGGTTTTTTCTTTCTTGCTATTGTTTTTAAAATATTTATAATGTACTATGTGATTTTTTTGTTTCTTTGTATGTTCCTCCCCCATGATATAACCCCTGTTTTCACTGTATTTGATTCTGGTGCCCTGCATCTTGTATACATACTTTTCTAATTTGGGAAGGGGAAGGGAAACAAACAAAAATGCTTAAATAGGGATACAGGTTAACCCATTGTAACAATGAGATGTACAAGACACTATCTTTAGAAGATGGTTAGTGTAGAATGGTGCTTGCAGACATGACTGCACTTGGGAGGCAGAGGTATGAGAATCATTTGAGCCAAGGAGTTTCAGGGCAGTCTGGAAAAGAGAGGGAGACCCTGTCTCAATTGGTTTTAATAGCATGAAAAAAAATGTACAGTGAAGTTTTGTTGGTTTAGACCTGTAGTCCTAACTAATTGTGAGGCTGAAAACAGGAGGATTGTAGTTTGAGGTCATCCCAGGCAGAAAACTCTATGAGACTCTGTTTCCACAGAAAGAAAGGTAGACACAGTAGTGTACATGTGTCATCCCTGTGGTGACAGGAGCCCTGAAAGTTGGTAGACTGTGGCACAAGAAATCCCACCCTAAAAATAAATAACCAGTGAGCCAGGAGCTGGTGGCTCCTGCCTGTAATCCTAGCTACTCAGAAGGTTGAGATCTGAGGATCATAGAAGCTAGCCCAGGGAAAGAAGTTTGTAAGACTATTATCTCCAATAAACTACTCAGAAAAAGTTGGAAGTGGTGCTGTGGCTCCAGTGGTAGAGTGCTAGCCTTGAGCAGAACCAGGCTCAGGGATAGTGCCCAGGTCCTGAATTCAAGCCCCAGACTGGCAAAAAAATAAATAAATAGCCAGTGAAAAACAGGGCTGGAGGTATGGCTCAGGGTGCAGTGCCAGCTAGCAAACATGAAGTCCTGTGTTTAAATTCCAACACAGTCCTAAATAAATAGGAATATACATGGGGATCTGAGCATAGGGCTGGGTGCAAAGAGTAAGATAGCTATTGTTTGTAGTGGTAAAAATATCAGTGCGGTGGCCTAATAAAACTTTAATTATTCAAGGAGCAATCATGGATTGTGTATTTGCAGAAGTAGCAAATGAATTTTGTGTGGAATAGACTCCATCCTAGTGACAACCCATCCATGGGCTAACTATGGCCTATGAAATGACCTGGTTCCAATCATTATGAATTTAATTATTATTATATTTTTGTCGGTCGTGGGGCTTGAACTCTGGGCTTGGGCGCTGCCCCTGTGCTCTTCAGCTCAAGGCAAGCGCTCTACCGCTTAAGCCACAGCACCACTTCCAGTTTTCTAGTGGTTTATTGGAGATAAGAGTCTCACAGACTTTCCTGCCCGGGCTAAATTTGAACCGTGATCCTTAGATCTCAGCCTCCTGAGTAGCTAATATTACAGGCGTAAGCCATCGGCGCCTGGCCAAACTTAATTCATTTTACAACATATTTGTTGTTGCTATCGAAAATTACAGCTTCCTTAGAAGATTTGACTGGCTGTTTGATACAGAGAGAAGAATATAGTTGCCACGAGAGAGCCAGTATAGGTCATAGCAGACTCTGACAGCTTTCTAGCCCCATATGCTAGCACACAAAACCTATGATGGTTTCTGAACCCTAGTCACCATATTCATTTCCCCTTGAACTTGAGCCACAGTAAGCCCGCATTTCTTGACCTGCTTTGTAGGTCACTGTGACTATGTGCCAACTCTAGCTTATGTAAATAGAATGATATTCTTCTCCCATGCCCAATGTAAAATCCTTCCCTACAAACTAATTGCTCCCTGCTCTTCCTTCTGGGGCTTGAGAACAGCAACTTTGGAAGCTAAATGCCAAAAACAAAAAAAACAAAACAAAACAAAAAAACAAAAAACAAACAAACAAACAAACCCAGCAGTCATAAAATGAAAGACATCTAGATCCCTGGCTCCTGGCTTAGAAGACCTTCTGTCGTGAGAAATAAGCTGCTATTCCATTAAGGCTCTGAGATTTGGGAGGGAGGATGGTTATCTGCAGCAGCCAGCATCACCCAAACTAATATGCTGTCAATAAACATCCCTATTCTTACATTGCTGGAGGGATGCTCTAAGCCTGGCAGCAAAGCCAAGCCAAACCACAACAAAAACAATCTTTCAAAGCCTTGTGAGAGCTCTTGTGCTTTTATCTCATGGTGTCAATCATCTGTCCAAGTTTTCTTAAAAAATTTGTCTTCTCCAAAATAAATATAAAACTCTTTCAAATCTATGCCCCCCCAACTAGGACAACTAGGAGCCAATATATCTGTTCATTAGAGGTGGGTTTTTTTTTTTAATGTTTCTTCATTGATGAATGCAGTTGAATCAAGATGGTACTCAAGTGGAATGTGCTGGAATAACTGTGCTTTGAAAAACCATCCCTGTATGATCTATTTCTCTGTGGACAGAGTTCAGCCAGGAAGTAGAAGCAAGTGGCAGCCAGCCAGTGTGTGCCTGACATACTTGTGTAATTCCCTAAAATTCCAAACTCAGATATCACCTATAGTAGTATGGAGAAACTCTGAGCATAGATAATAAAGTCTAGTTAATCCATAACCACATAAAAAAGAGTAGAGGGGGTTGAACCTTCTTTTTGCCGACTGAGTGAATACCTTGAAATCAACTTCTATTTCAAAAGGTCCTCTTGTCTGTAGATCATGTTGTACCATAGCAGGAAGAGATGCTTCCAGTTTGCAATAATTACATAGTCAGCTGTAACTACTCAAAGTCAGACTTTAAGAACAAAATATAAAATCTAAAGCTTAGATTTTTTTCTTCTGATAGAGAAGGAATTTTGTTTTAACATTGAGCTCAGATCCATCATTTTGCATAGAAATCCTGTATTGAATTTGTACTAGACTGTACAAACAGGATTTGCATTTTTATTTCTTTTATTGAGTTATATTTGTTGTAAAGTCTATTATAACAATGAAAATGGTCAGGGAGTGAAGAAGTTGAGATAACACTGCTGTCTATATATTAATAGGTGAGACATACATAAAAAGAATAAAACTGCATTAAAAAGTTCTTGTTACCTGTAATGTTAACTTAACCCCATCTTTTTGGATATGTTGAGATGTTCTGAAATGTTATGAATATAATTGACTATAGCAAACTCTTACATTGTAGGTGAAATAATGACACAAACTCTTCCTTTTTTGGTCTAGAGCAAAACAGTTTGGGAAACTGAGTTTTTTTGAGGCCTGACAATTTTACAGGATATTGGTAGAAAGGACAAGAACAGAAAGAAAACTTTAAGATCTTCAGGTTGCTCTTCATTTATAATTTTAAATGTGACATTAATTTCCATAAATATCCATTTCTTTTCCTCATCTCATTATTTTTTAAAGTACCAAGTGATATAAAATAGCCTGGGAAAAAAAGCATTTAAAATAATCCCAATCTCATTACTCAGAAATAACCATTACCATTATAAGAAAGTTTTATTAAAATATTTCTGTATGAATATGTAGATATAAGCAAATTGTTTTGTAGAAATGTAATCACATTAACCATTCTATTTGCAGTTCTAAATTATTTAATTAAATTATTATAGAATTTACTTTACAAGTTTGCAGGAGGGAGTGTAGTCATGGAGATGGCAGGGCAGGGATGGTAGGAGAAAAACAAAGGAGGCAGCAATGCCTGATAAAAAATGTAATCATTACCTTGCTCATGTAATTGTAACCCCTTTGTATGGTATTTTCACAATAAAAAACCTATTATAAATAAATAAAAATAAATATATATGTAAATATGCACATATATGTATAAAATTATTATAGAATTTAACTGTAAATAGAAGAATTGAATTGAAAACTAAAGAAATTATTTAAGTTCAGTTCTGAGAACATAGCTTCTGTTGTAGAACACCTGCCTAGTAAATTACAAAGCTATGAGTTTAAACCCTGGTTACCACACACACACAAAAAGAAATTGTAAAACTTCAAATAAATTTTGTCATATAGTTATTTCCAAATAATATATTATGTGCACTATTTAGAAATTTCTGATAATGTAATTTAAATATAAATGTTAGAAGGACAAATAATTATATATTTAATTGTGTGCTTCAAATTTAGCAATATATGGACTGATTTGCAAAGTGGAAAATTTAACATCGTAACAGTCTTCTTCATCTTCCCTCTTAGAATCCTCAGTTTTTATTAGGTATATCCTTGTCACATGATGTTACAAATAAATATTAAATTTCTAATTTTAGCCATAATTTATAGTATTTCTTGCATTCATTCTATCTTAAAATTGCTTTTTATTTCCTTACAAAATTTTTTATTAGAACTTCTGTAGTCTGGTAAAAGATTGTTTCATTGTCATTCATTTATTGGCTTTCTTAGAAAAACCAAGGGACTAGCCTCTGCATGGAGGCTATTACATCTGAATCTGAAGGGAGAAAAGTGAACCACCGAAGTCCTTTGTGTAGGTACCAGTCAAAGTGTGGTGATAACATCCACCTAGGGTCACAATTACATCAAAAAGTGTAAGAAGGAAGGTCCATGAGAGTGGATCATCAACATGAAAGAAGCAAAGGTGGTCAAAAAACTGAAAAATCCACGGTGAGAAGACTCATTCCTATATACATCATTCATACCACACACACAAATAGCATTGCTAAGGAAACTGTGAAGAGAAATGTACAGAAGAAATCTTAAGAAAAAATCTAAGAGGTCTTGGGATAATGGAAGAAAGAGCCAGAACTCAAACTATTGAAAATGTAGGAAAATCAACTGTGCCAGCTGAGAAAGGAAGGAAGGAAGGAAGGAAGGAAGGAAGGAAGGAAGGAAGGAAGGATGGAAGGAAGGAAGGAAGGAGGGAGGGAGGGAGGGAGGGAGGGAGGGAGGGAGGGAAAGAAGAGAGAAGGGAAGAATGAAAGAACAAATGAAGGAATGAAGAATGAAGAAAGAAGTGTGGGAAAGAGAAGAAGAAAGGGAGGGAGGGGAGTGATAGAGGGAAGGGACAGAGGAAAGGAAAGAAACAAATAAGGAACAATTATGACTACAGGTTTTAGAAAGAAAGTCATTGTTGAAATTGGAGGAGTCATCTTAGAACTCTGGTAGAAGAGAAGTATGTTAGTGTGGGACTTCAGGAGTTGGCCATGAGATGAAGATTTAAATGAAAGTTTAAAGTTTATGCTATGAGTGATTCTAAAAATGTTGACAGTGGTGGATCAATTAGGGGAAAGGAAAGTAAGCACAAAATGCACATTGTAGAACAGGTTGACACTGATGATAACTGGAGCTCTGTCCAACAGAGAAAATGGAAGCTGTTACAGCACATTTGCCTCAATGTCATCCTGCCCAAGGGCATTTATATTCCTGTTGCATCCAGACGTGTATTAATGGTTGACAGTTACTCTAGCCCGGGGTTAACTCTCTAGCATTTTGGCCTGCCATAACTCAGATAGGGTAGAATATAACTGTCCAGGAAAAAAATATCATAGCAATATAGAGATAGGTGTGCAGCACTAAATGATAAGTCTTGGGGGTATCTGAGAAGAAAAGTAATAACATCTGCCTCAAAAAGGAAGCCTGGTTTTGGAAGGGAGTGAGTGGAGGTATCAAATGTCAATGATTCCCTCAAGAAATGTGGTTGCAAAGGGTGTCATAGTAACTTGATGTGTGGAAAGATTTTTATGCATAATGATTTCTAAACACTTGTCAGACCACTTGGAGATTGTTACCATACCAAAATATTGTGACATCACTCATTAATCAAATTGGTTTATCCAGAATCATTTACATTTTTTGCAAATAATAATTACAATGATAGAATTACAGCTTGTCAAAGCAGGAAGAAATATTAAAAAGACATTGGGTTAACCCTTTGTCTTATACTTGAGGGATCTAAGTGTTTACAGTCTTCACACTGACAAGGAACATTTGAAACCCCACTTGATCATGTGAGTTGGTACTATCTAACCAGGTTTTCAAACTGGATGTGCAGTGATGTGAACCACATAATAAGCCCATGATGGATGAACCTCAAACACCAACTCATTCCTACTACATTGACTCATCAGATTCATCTGGTCTGGCACTCACCATTAACTCCTAGAGTATTTATTAATTCCAGTTTTCTTTCATATATATTTTATTGTAAAAAAAATACTGTACAGAGGGGTTGCAGTTACGTGAGTAAGGTAATGAGTACATTTTCTATCCAGCATTGTTACCCCCCCTTTTTTTTCCTCTACCATCCCTTCCCTTCCCACTTCCCCAACTCCTCCCTCCCCCCCACTCCCATCCCCAAAGTTGTAAAGTTCATCTTCAAGATAGTATCTTGTACATCTCATTGTTACACTGGGTCAACCTGTATCCTTATTTCAGCATTTTGTTATTTCCCTTCCCCTCCTCAAATTAGAAAAATGTATATACAAGATGTAAGGCACTGGAATCAAATATAGTAAAAACAGGGGTTATAGCATTGGGGAAGAACATACAAAAGAAGCAAAAATCAAATAGTACATTATAAATATACATTAAAACAACATCAAGAAAGATAAAACCACGTGTGTCCCTATCTTGGGGTTAAATTCACTTAGCACCATCTTATATGGTCTAGGAGTGGTTGTGGCCAAAAGGGAACCCTACTGCATTGTTGGTGGGAGTGTAAACTTATTCATCCACTTTGGAAAGCAATATAGAAGTTCCTCAAAAGACAACACATAGAGCTCCCCTAAAACCCAACAATCCCACTTTTGGGCATTTATACAAATGATCACAAACAAGGCTATACCAGCACAATTATGTTTATTGCAGCATTATTTACCATAGCTAAGATATGGAACTAACCCAGATGCCCCTTAGTAGATGAATGGATCAAGAAAATGGGGTATGTATATTCATATATATATATATACATATACATTATACATATATATATATATATATATATATATATATATATATATACATACACATACACACACAGGGATTCTATGCCTCCATCAGAAAGAATGGCACTGCCTCATTTGTTAGGTAATGGAAAGACTTGGAAAAAACAAACTTTACAACTTCCACGCCGGGGGTGGGGGTGTGGGGGTGTGGGGGCGGGGAGGGTAGTTGTGGAGGTGGGAAGGAAGGGATGATAGGGGAAAAACAAAAGAGGAGGCAACAATGTTTGATAGGAAATGTACTCATTAACTTGCTTATGTAACTGTAACCCCTCTGTACAGTATTTTTACAATAAAAAACATACAAAATATTATATTAAGTGAAGTAAGCCAGGCCCAAAGAAACAGGTCCCATGGTTTCCCTTATTTGCAATATCTAATATATATCTAGGACAAGCAGAAAAGCTATGTAATATGACCATATAAGATGACGCTAATTCCAGTTTTCTAAGTAAAGCTGCCCACTAATTCCATACAAACAACAACCTACTGGGTTTATACAAGGTAAAACAAAGAGTAGGAATTAATATTTCCTTGACTACCCCCTTAGTGCCTAGCAGAGTGCTGTGCATTCAGTAGCCACTGAATAAATGATCAGAATCAATCTAAAAATTTAGCATTGTCACTCTGTACCCAATGTAGGATGAATAGCTGTGTCATGAATCAGTTCAGTAAGAAATTCCAAGCATACTATATGAGGTTATTTGAATATCTGATTCTATGCCTCTGTTAAGTGGCACCCATTAATTCATTGCTCTTAATAGCCTAACCTTTTGTGACTTAATTTTTAATTAAAGAATCAGCAACAGGGGAGAATAAAGTGATTCACAAATCCTGTCTTTCTTTGACCTTAGCTTGTTCAAGAAAAAAGAAGTTTGATTTTATTAGGAACCAACCACTCACATTTGTGTTATGCCAGTCCTGAAGCTTGAACTCAGCCTGGTCCTGACTTTTAAAAAAATTTTATTGCTTAAAATTTATTTATTGGGCTGGGAAGGTGGCTCAGTGGTACAGTGCTTGCCTTGCATGCATGAGGCCCTGGATTCGATTCTCAGCACCATGTAAGCAAAAAGAAAAAAGCCGGAAGTGGTGCTGTGGCTCAAGTGGTAGAGTGCTAGCTTGATTCTCAGCACCACGTAAGCAAAAAGAAAAAAGCCAGAAGTGGTGCTGTGGCTCAAGTGGTAGAGTGCTAGCTTTGAGCTGAAGAGCTGAGGGACAGCGCCCAGGCCCAGAGTTCAGGCCCCATGACCAGACCCCCACCCCCCAAAAATATTTATTTATTTTTACAGTACAGAGTGTTTACAGTTACATAAATCAGGTAATGGGTACATTTCTTTTTGAACAGTGTCACCTCTTCTCATTTTCTCCTAGTTTTTTCCCTCTCAAGCCCTACCCCCAAAAGTTGTATAGTTCATTTTTAACATAATATCAGTGAGTATCACTGTTATTTGTTCACCCTTTGTCCCACCATCTCTGTGCTCTCCCTTACCCTCCTCAAAACAGATAAAATCATATACATGACAAAGAGGTACAGAAATCAAAAAATGACAAAAGAAACACACACACACACACACACACACACACACACAAACAAGAACAAAATACAAAAAACCTCTTGTTTAGGCCAGCCCAGGCAGGAAAGTCCGTGAAACTCTTATCTACAGTAAACCACCAGAAAACTGGAAGTGGCGCTATAGCTCAAGTGGTAGAGCGCTAGCCTTGAGCTGAAGAGCTGAGGGACAGTGCTCAAGCCCAGAGTTCAAGCCCCACAACTGACACACACAAAAAAACCTCTTGCTTCCCTTTGTTGGAGTTCATTTTGATAAACATAATCTTACATGATCATATGCAAATAGCCATTGAGCCTTTGTGATCCTCTCCTAAGAATATCTTCTTTTGATTTCACTGCATGTTTAGAGTCCTGTTTAATTTATCATGTCCAAGTATAATTTTTGTCTTTTAACACCTATCGTGTTTACTTGTAGATTTATAAGCACATTCAATTACTACAAATGAGGGTAACCATGCAACCTATGTTTCCTTGAGTCTTAACATGTTTTTGAAGTCTTTTCATTTCCTTATGAATGGCTCAATGCCATTCTTTCTGATGGAAGCATAGAATTCCACTGTGTATATATACCACATTTTTTATCCATTTGTCCACTGAGGGTCCATCTGGGTTGATTCCATATCTCAGTACTAGAATAAAGGATAATCATGGATAACCCACTCTATTCTGTAATGTTATGCTCTTGGGAAGGGAAGTCTTGATCTTAGAATCACAGAGAGGGTTGCATGTTATCCTACAGCATATTTTGGATGTGGTAAATAATGAACATGGTTGTACTGATAGCTTTAGTGTGGCCTTGTATGTGCTATTGGATAAATACCCAGGAATGGAATTGCTGGGTAATAGGGGAGGTTCCTTGAGCTCTTCTGTATGTGAGCATGACCCACTTCTGGCTTTTTAGTAGTTAATTGGAGCTAAGCATTTCATGGGAGTTTCCTTCCTGGCTCGAATCGTGATTTTCAGAGCTCAGCCTCCTGAGTAGCTAGGGTTACAGAAATGAGCCACCAACACCCAGCAGGAAGTTATCGTTCTTTTTAAAAGAAGTTGAAGAGAGTTTAAAGGAGACAACAGACATCCAAGAGTCAACTCTAGTTAGTTATTTCTGTCTGTTTCTACGTACTGTCATTTAACAAGAGACCCAGACAGAGCCTAAAGAATTCAAGATTTGGGGAGAAGGATGAGAACGAATCCATTTATGATTTATTGAAGTCTATGAGCAGAACTATAGAAGAAGAGAGGCTCAGAATCAGGCTGAAGGGATTGGAAAGTTGCATAAGCCAAAATTAGGGGCCAGTAGTTGAAGTCAAAAGCAAATCCTCTTGACCATTAACTAAAACAAATAAAAGGTCCAAAGAAGTACTATAGAAGCTTTGAACCCCTAGACAATGAATATTTTCATTGTCTATAACAATCCTCAGTTATAGCAGAGGAAAGTGTAGACACAGAATATTTAGTTCATGAACAAACATGTACTGAGAACTTTCAATAAGCAATTAAGAGGTCAGTTACCGACACACTGATTTAGGAACAAGTAGGCAACATTCAATTCCTTGGTCTGAGAAAGTTGCCAAAAGAGAGAAGAAAGAGCAAACTTCAGGGTGAAAACATTTATAATTTGCTTGTATCACAGTTACTAAATCCCACTGGCTAAAGCAAGCTATATAGTCAATCTCAGAGTTAGTGTGGTAAGGGACTAACAAAGCCAATGGATTCAGAGACATGATCAAAATGAAAACCATTACTGTAGCATTCTCCTTCAGGCCTTTCCAATGGTTACAGGATTTCTAAATTGTCCCGTTGAAAAGGAAAGGGAGTTGGGAAATGTAAGCATCCATTGCCATTTCACTTTGGTGGAGAGCCGCTCCTGGAGAACATCAACTCTCTGGCATTCCTGCATGGTCCCAAGAAATCATTTCAGAATCTATAGCCAGACAGTGTGTGAAGGCAGAGCGATGCATGAACAATATTGGCAGGTACAAGTGATGACTATGGGTGATCTCCAGGGTGGGCCAAGGGAATACAAGCAGGGTATCAACACCATCTACTACAGCAAACTTAGATAAAATACAGGTCCTGACTTCAAAGAATCACAGATGAATGGGAGGTCTTTGCTGTGATTGATTTACAGTGTAGAACAGGTAGGGTGATGGCTGTCAGCAGAAGGGAAGGCCTCACAAAGCAGGCAACATTAAGGTCAGATGAATCCACACTGAGGTTTATCATCTCAATAGGTTTAAAGGAAACAGGTGCACGGAGGAAAATACAGATGCACAACATAGTGACTAGGGATTTTAGAAAGACTAGAAATAGTTTTGTCTGGCTAACTACTAAGAGAATAGATGTGGTACTGGCTCATGGGAGATTAGCCACACCAGGCTGAGGAGTTTGTATTGCACTAGGAGATAGAGAAAAATTGTAATGCAATGGAAAAATAAATGCAATAAAAAATCTTAGGACACTAACAGAGCTGGAGTACAGAGTTGAGGAGACCTAAATCTCAGCCTGGTCCCCTTGTCCTATGGAATGGATCAGGTGCTGGCAGCCGAAACTATTATCCTTTATAGCCGATAATGTTACGAGGATGTCAGGTTATTTATCTTTGATATCCCATTGCCACTGACTGATGACCTCAATGTAATAATGCTTGATTAATTATTGTCCTGCAAGTCTCAAGGAAGGGCTAGTTGATACAGTCAGTTCTGCCCAAGAACTTAGTCCAGTTAAGAACAAAGTAAATGCACCCTATTGTGTCCCCAACATATATATATGTATATATATATATATATATATATATATATATATATATGAAGTAAAGTAGATCCCCTAACTTAGAAGCTAACCTGAAAGGAATGAGTTTATCTCTATAGTCTAAGCCTACTTAATAGGTAGATGAATCCCTGATGATCCAAACGATAATGATAATAATGTTTGTTTCAAATTTTTCCTTTTTGAGAACATACATGGAATTTTTTTCTGAGACTCAAAAGAAAGGGCATGTGATTAAGGCTGAGAATCTGAGACTCAAATACCTACTACCTGATATAAGCCAGTGGTTTAGTTCTTTGAGATCATAGTTTGAATCCCAGGCAGACTAGTAGCTCAGTACTAGAATAAAGGATAATCATGGATAACCCACACCATTTCATAAATGCTATGTTCTTGGGGAGGGAAGTCTTGATCTTAGAATCACAGAGAGGGTTACATGTTATCCTAAACAAATGCTTAGGAATAGCTAAGAACTCAGGAAGGTGGGCTCAAGCTAGGTGTCCCTGGTGCTGGACCAATGACTTTCCACTGTCTTCTGATTTTCCTTACACATAGCCCCTAACAAGTGGACTGATTTTTGTAGGAACATCCATCTCTATGTTCTTATTTTATTAACATGTTTTTATTGAGCCCTATGGAGATGTGACATCTTGGAAGGGATGAGTTCTACAGACAAAAAGGTGATATACTTAAGTTTATGTGCAAAGAAAAGTACATTATTAGTTCTATAAGCTAGTTGACAAGACTTCACCACAGCAGATGTACCCATCAGCCTCTATAAATACCTTCTTTATGAGTTAAAGTGTGAAAAACTCAGCAATTGGTCTCTAGTCTACATGTTCCCCTTGTAAAACACCCTAATTAACTGAAGCTGAATAATACTTTACAAAGAATCTCTGCTGGCCTCCTCCTATAGACAAAAGAGCCGAAGACATCCATAAGTAATTAGGCTCCTCTACTGTATGAAAGACATCTGTTTAAAGGAGCAGTCAGGCCTTCCACTCTGCCAGCGAAATCATATTTACTTTATTCATCTAAATAACGTGGCTTGTTTGCCTTCTGTATGAAATTATCTTGTGCGGTTGCTCATTGATTGAGTTTTATGAGACAGCATATGATTTTCTGGGCATCCATATGCCACTCTGTTGAGAATGGAATGGCTTCTTGTTGAGTAGTCTCAATCATCATATCCTTTTATAATTTGGACGCATCAGATTTACCCAAAATGTCCAGTTCCCCATTCCTATTTTCTTCTCTGGTGCCAAGCTCTACTCTTTTCCCCAAAGAATAGAGAAGAATAATATAAATAAATCAATAATATATGGATACCCTATATTCCATTTCTAATGAGTTGCTTCCTGTTTGGGTAATTATGGCAATCTGAGTCTACTGGAATAGGATGTATTTTTAGTCATTCAGATTGTTCATACTTGGATGCTTAGAAACATGTGAACAAGAAGGATCAAAGTGGCCACAGATGTGACTTCTACTCAGCTTGAAAGTTCAGAACTGTTGGTCAGAACTTGACGCAGCCATATTATAAAAACAACAATGTTACTGGGTGCTGGTGACTCACACCTGTAATCTTAGCCACTCAGTAGTCTGAGATCCGATTACTCCATTGTTCTTAGAACACACACACACACACACACACACACACACACACACACACACACACACACACACACACACACACTGTCCAGCTCACATATATATGTGTATTTAAAAAATTAAAGAAGCCTTGGAATTGTGGCATATAACTGTAACCCCAGCATTCAGGGCACAGAAGGCTTGTAAGTTTAAGACCAATCTGAGTGAGGTAATAGGCTTCTAGCCTGGGCTACATAAAAGAAACAAAGGGAAAGAAAGGAGAGGAAAGGAGAAGAGAGGAGAGGAGAGGAGAGGAGAGGAGAGGGAGAGGGAGAGGAGAGGGAGAGGGAGAGGAGGGGGAGAGGAGGGGGAGAGAAAGAGGGAGAGGGAGAGGAGAGGAAGAAGAGAGGGAGAGGGAGAGGAGAGGAAAAGAGAGGGAGAGGGAAAGGAGAGGGGAGGAAGAGGGAGATGAGAGGAGAAGAGGAGAGGAGAGGGAGAAGGAGAGAGAGGAGAGGACAGGGAGAGGGAGAGGGAGAGGGGAGGAAGAGGGAGAGGAGAGGAGAGGAGATAGAGGGTGGAAGAGAAGACAGGGAGAGGGAAAGGAGAGGAGAGGAGAGGGAGAGGGAGAGGGGAGGAAGAGGGAGAGGAGAGGAGAGGGAGAAGAGAGAGAGAGGAGAGGAGAGGAGAGGAGAGGAGAGGAGAAGAGAAGAGAAGAGAAGAGAAGAGAAGAGAAGAGAAGAAAAGAAAAGAGAAGAAAAGAGAAGAAAAGAGAAGAAAAGAGAAGAAAAGAGAAGAGTTAAAGAAAGTGCAGTAAATTCAAGATGCTGGGTGACAGATCTCTAAGAGTTCTTCACACTTTGTCAATTTATATTACCACAAATATGTGTATGTTGACTCCAATCAAACATCGAGGTGTGTCACCCTAAAATGGAGCTAGGTCAAACTTTCTTAGCCACCATGAGGTTCTGCCCCACCGCTGCCACTGCACAGCAGTGTGCATGAAACAGAATCATGCTTCACCTTTCCCTCTGTATCATCCAGATGTGAACTAGAAACATCTGGACCCTTAAGATCTGACTGTTACCCATGCAGAATTCTGCTATATGCCTGTGGAGATCTCACACCCTTTCCAATAGTCCTTCAAAACTCTAAGGATGGAAGTTAGGTACTCATTTCACTCCTATATCAATTTCCTGTTTCCATTAAACATTTCCAGGTAAAAAAAAAATTACCCCTTTAGTCTACACATGCACCCTCCACTCCCCAGGACAGGGACTCAAGTGTGAAACTTGACTTCTCCATCCCAACAAATCCCCCAGCACTCACCCAAGGCATTTGTGACCAGAATGCACATCACCCCTTGTAATGTCAGGGGTGCCACCAAGGCATGTAAAGTATGGCACATGCATGCTTTCTAAACTTCTGAGTCACCTCACCTCTGAATTCCAATTACGGTCCTCTCCTGTCCAGCTTCATACTTCTTACTGTCTCCTCTCTCATTTCTTTGTTCCTATCATGGCTGATGGCAAATTCTTCCCAAGAAGAGCAGACTTTCTTTGTTCTCTAAGCATCAATGGTCTCAGGGCCCTACAATAACCTTGGGATTCTCAGGAATATAAGGACATTTCCTTCCTCAAGAGAAACGCTTGAGGCCAGTTGAAATCATCAAATTCTCTCTTGCATGAGCTCTGTGAAATGAGACACAGTGATGGATACTCCTAAGGGGTCTGTTTCAAGCATGGAAATGCCGATATACCAAGAATGGAACTTAGTTTTATTTTATAGAATTAAAATACCTTTTTATGCATGTTCATTTTGGGGGGAGGTACATGTGTGTGCTGATCCTGGGGCTTAAACACAGGGCTTAGGCGCTGTCTCTGAACTTCTTTTGCTCAAGGCCTTTCTTGGGGCAGAGGTAGTTTATTGGAGATAAGAATTTCTTGGAGTCCCTTGTGTGGGCTGGCTTTTGAACCATGATCCTCAGATCTGTCTTTTGAGTGGCAAGGATTACAGGCATAAGCCCCTGGCACCTTTTAAAAGAATACATAGTGGCCAGGAGCCAGTGGCGTACACCTGTAATCATAGCTACTCAGGAGGTTGAGATCTGAGGATCACAGTTCAAAGCCAGCCCAAGAAGAAAAGTCCATGAGACTGTGATATCCAATAAACCACTAGAAAACCAGAAATGGCGCTGTGGCTCAAGAGGTAGAGTGCTTACCTTGAGCTGAAGAGTGCAGGGACAGCGCCCAGGCCCAGAGTTCAAGCCCCACAACCAACCAAAAAACAAAAAAAGAAGAAGAATACATAGCATGTTGCAAAAAATAATATAAAGAAGAGAACAGAAGAGAATTAAATCTTATTAAATATTATCACCTGTCATTAACACGTAGGTGAATATTATAGGAACATCCCTTTACCTGAGAGCCCTAAGATTTTCAAAGACTACATGGTATTCCAGCTCTTATCTCTTAAAAGTACAATAAACTTTCTTTTCTAGAACCCTGCTTTCTTCTTTCACCTCCATTTCTATAGTCTCTGTAATTTGTTTCAGTGAAACTGAGGTTGCTATCTTTTATTTTTACCTAGTCCTAGAACTTGAACTCTGGGCTTGGACACTGTCCCTGAGTTTCTCTTGCTCAAGGCTAGCACTTGAGCCACAGGGCCACTTCCAGATGTTACTGAATAGTTTATTATTACTCAGCAGACTTTCCTGCCTAGACTGGCTTCAAACCATGATCTAAGCTTCCTAAGTAGCTAGGATTACAAGTGTGAGCCATAGGTTGATATTTTAATATATAATTTGCCGTTGGTGTCATTCCTGTGACATATACAAACTAAAAATATTGATAGATGATGGGCTCTATAGTGAAAGGGGGAGGGGGAGAGAGGTGGAAGGGACAGTGTGAGGGAGGGAGTGAGAGGGAGGGAGAGATCCGTGTGGAATTTAATAGGACATCAAGAGAACCTCATTGTCCACATTTAATACTGACTTGTGACTTGGCCAACTTCAGCCTTTGTCTTGATTGTTCAAGCTTGCAAAAGAACAAGTTGCTTGTAAAGATGGTACCATGTAATTTCGTCATGTGCCATCTACTTCCTACTTCCTTCTCTGATTTTTCATTTAGAGAAAACCTGAACCCTAAAGATAACCTAGCTCCTAAAGGGAGTAGTTAATCTCTCTCATTTCTCATAGCTGTCCACCTCAGAGAACTTGGGCCTAACCTTAGCAAAAATAACAATCTTCCTTGTGTCAATCAGTTGGATCTGAGGATATTTTTTTCCTAGTTCAATCTCATGAGTTCTTTGTAAGTACAAACCTCTTTAGGATGTATCTTATTTCCAGGTGCTTCATAGCATTCTAGACTGTTCAAATCCACAACATGCAATGTGAAGAATCACAATAACAAAAACTTGTTCAGCCTGCACAGGATTGTTGATCTGTTTGTCTGAGGTAGAACACATACCCTTAGATTTATACAAGCCCCACCTCTCCCTATTGTCTTATTCTTGATTTAAATAATTATATTTTACTACTTATTTGTTTTTTTAAAAATTACAAATATTCTGAAAGCAGTAAATATTTTACCGAGACACAGAGGATGCCACGCCCCAAGAAATTTAGTCCTCTACATTGCAACATGCAACTATCTAGTGACTTATAATATTTTTCTTCACACAAGAAATATTTGTGGGGCTGGGAAGGTGGCTCAGTGGTAGAGCACTTGCCTTGCATGCCTGAGGCCCTGGTTCAATTCCTCAGCACCACATAAGCAAAAAGAAAAAAGCTGGAAGTGGCTCTGTGGCTCGAGTGGTAGAGTGTTAGCCTTGAGCTGAAGAGCTGAGGGACAGTGCCCAGGCCCAGAGTTCAGGCCCCACAACTGGACCCCTCCCCCCCAAAAAAGAGAAATATTTGTAAACATGCATACTCTGTATCAGACACTAATGTGCAAAATAGGCATTGTCTCACAGAGGTTGTAGACTAGTCATCCTCAGATCTTTTCTTGAGATAACATTCATTAAGTTTCCATGAGAATTTTTAAAAACAAAGGTTTAGACAACATGCAACTAGTTCAATTGTCTTCTTTCAGCTTACACTTCTTCTAATCTCTATGAATATATATAAAACCAGCCTTATGCATGAATCTTCCTTTAAGTAAAAAAAGTATTTCCTTACTGTGAAGTATGTGTGTGGTCCACTAAGCTGTGCACTAGAATGGCTCTGGTGGAATTGACCGAGGTATATTCGAATTGGCAAGTTGCCAATAAGTGCAAAACAAGACAGATGATAAAAGAAATTAATTACCATCAGGAGAGGCTCCTGGTTCTTGATATTTAAAGGGAGGCTAGCAAATGCAAGGTGTTACTCAGAGAATGCCTGAATGAGTGGGCCCTCCACTCTGCTGTAATAGCCTATCCCTGGGGGACCTGAGGAATATAGAACACACCAAAATGACTCAGTGCTGTCGATCAGAGTCCATTAGACTTGTCCTAGATGACAGCAGGGTTCCATAGTTGATAAATGTTTGATTTAAAAAAACTATTTCCTATTTCATGAAGGAAATAGACCTTTAACTTATTTAATTTAAACTAATTAACACTTTGCTGTTGATCTCAAAAACAAAATTGCTCTGGAATTTATTCTTTTCCCTCTCTCTCTTTGCTCTGGAGTTGACATTCAGACCAGTCAGTAAGCTTCTGAATTCTTGCTCAGGTCAACTTGCCTTGTACATAATCCAAGGAAATCCATAGTGCTCCGATGTCAGCAACATGCAGGACTCATCTTCTGATTGATCTAGATGGAGATAAGTCATTATGAAGAAAAGAAAGCACAAGATGAATGAAAAATAGAAGGATCATGGGCTTCGGAATCCACCAGATTTAAGTTTAAAGGAACCTCTCTAAATAATTGTTACTTCATAAAATCTAGACATTCACACCCCCCTTACAGAATAGCCATGATCACTATTGTGAGGTAAAGTTTGCAAAGTTCCTGGTACATTGTGGTAGTGTGAATTTAATTTCTTCTTCAAGCTTTTTTCTGTTGGAAACTAACAACATTGCTTTGTCACCTTATCCTGAGGATGATTTCCCTCATATATCAGTCATCTCATCTAGCAAATCTAACAGTGTTGACTTAAGTGTCATATCCTCTTGGTACGGGACAACCATCAATGTTCCAAAGCTGATGATGACACATCTTTAGGCATGTGTAGAAGTGACCTGTGCAACATCCTCTCTGTGGGTCTCCTGATCTAATGCTAAACATGGTAGGTTGCTTTGATTGATGTTCACAGTCATCAATGTTCTTGTGGCTGCACTGGAACTTTGAGTTCTTTCCATATTCTGAGTTTGGACTCATCTCTGACTTGCTTTGAACAAAAAAATAAAGCAGAACTGCTGCCTTGCACTTACCATTTAATCTCGTGCACTATTGGACTTGCTTATGGAATAAGCTTGGTCTAGGTAACTAGAAAATGAGCCATGAGGAAAAGAACTAGAATTCCCCAACTAACGGGTAGAGGTAATGTGAACTCAGTGAACTAAAGTTGACAAAAAAAAAATGCATGCGGCAGGCAGTTCAGTCAAGACCTAAGCAACCACTCATTGAGACTAACTTGATGAACCATGAAACCATGAGTTGGACATATGGGGATGTTTTTAAGGTAATAGGGGTTTTATTTTTTATTTTATTTATTTATTTATTTTGTCATTTGGGGGGCCTGAACTCTAGGTCTGGGCTCTGTCCTTCAGCTCTTCAGTTCAAGGCTAGCACTCTACCACTTGAGCCACAGCATCACTTCCGGCTTTTTCTGCTTATATGGTGCTGAGGAATTGAACCCAGGGCCTCATGCATGCAAGGCAAGCACTCTACCACTGAGCCACCTTCCCAGCCCAGTTTTTTGTAGTGCGTAATATGTAATGAAGGTGACACGATCCCTGTGGTAACTGATAGCCTAATGAGTACCCCTGGGCCCTCTCAATCATCAGAGCAACAGACTCACACCACAGGCTTGCTTGTCCTACCAATGTTCAGCCACTGATTGTGTTCTTGGATCTTCTTTATGATTACCTGGCGGCCTGATGATGGAGACAATTTGTCTATGAGGAGGATAGACAGATGATGTGTGCATCCCCCTTTCTAAAGCAAAACAGGAAGAACTAACAGGATGCAAATACTTAGAAGTGTGATATGGGGTCCAGGTTTTAGGGAGGGGGAATCTTTGGTTGGGAAAAACATACAAGTTAGTACAAGTGAGAGGTTAGGAATAATGAACTAGAGAGTACTCAGACATGGTTGTGTTAGAGGTTGGATTCTGCCTTCTCTGGTCCCTGCCTCATCCTGTCTCCTCCTAGAGATCTCCACTCTGTCAGCAAGTTTAAATTGAAGCATTAGTTGTCTATGGCTTAGGGTGCTACCAGTTCATAGATAATTATACTTTCATGTCACTAAACATTCAATATAGAGAGGCAGAGACAGAGAGACAGAGAGGGACCTCTTTACTTTTAAAGGTAAAAGCATCTTGCATGTACTTATATCTATATCACATGGACCAATTCTGCCTCTAGATTCTGCCTGCCCTCCTCTCTTCTACTGTCTCTATTTCCCCCTCCCCAATACAGAGGTGAGATCACTAGTTCTATCCTTATTTGTTTTGTTTTGCTGATTGATTGATATTTTTGTTTATTTATCTGGTTTTTGAGATGGGTTCTCACTATGTAGTTCAGGCTAGCCTCAAACTTATGATCTTCCTGCTTCAGCCCCTAAGTGTTATGGTTACAAGTGTGAACCACCATGCCTGGTTTTTATTCTTGTTACTATAATAGTGAATGTTTCTGTGAACTTTACAATATAATTTTCCTGTCTGTGCTTTTCTTTGTTGGTCTATAAGCATCTGTAGGGCAAAGCCACACACATATGTACACACAAACACACACACACATACCACACTGATATCACACCGCTATTGGTTCTTTTATTGTTCCTTTTTTTATACTTCCCACAGGGTGCCATGCCCTTGTATACAATCTTGAGAAATCAAGAATAGTCTTTGAAATATCATAGGAAAATTCAGAACCCATCCCTGTGTATAAAATATGGACCTCAAAGTTTTATTGTCAAGTAATTCTAAGCTGAACTGGTTTATACTTCCTTGCTGTATTATTCTATTTTCCAATCTTTATTCCTTAAACCTCTTGACAGAGCTTCTCTTGAGAATCACATCCTAAAAATCCTTATATGTAGAGTGATTCTCAAGGTTCTACCAAAGCAGATTACCAACTAAGCTTGACTGAGGGTCATGAAAACTTAGCCTAATGAGAAAAAGGAAGAAAAGCAGCCAGAGGAGAGCAATGGTTTTGACCCAGGGAGTCTTCACTGTTTGGGATATCTGGCCCCTAGTATTCCTGAGAACAAGTAGAAGCACAGATTTAGGATAGAGGTAAGGGGCACAATCCCTCCAGAGAATGCAGGCATGGTCTTAAGGGGAAAGAAAGCTGATCTAAAGAAAAGCAGGACTTGGGCTCCATAAGAATGTAATGCATTTTGTCTGTTCACAATCAGCTACAGCATCCTGGGCTTTTGGTTGCTGGGAGAAGGGTGTGTGTGTGAGTTGAGAGAGGTGCTTCAGCTTGGAGCCCTAGTTATCAGTGGACAAGGAAGAGGAGTTGGGTAGGTTGTGAGGAGGATTGCTGGGATTCATAAATGTGTGTGGCTTATGAGAATTTCTTTAAAACTCCAGATCTGACTTAGCAGCATTATTTCATTCTCACCCAGTCCAAACCTTCAAGCTGACACACAGAATGCTATGAATTCCTTTTCTCCTTCTGAACCCTCCAGCTGACACACATGGAAAGCTGTGAATTCCTTTTCTCCCTTTTCTCTTTCCTTCTAGAGCCATGTACATTTTTTCTTAAGAGAACAAGGTAAGCATGTGTGTGTGTGTGTGTGTGTGTGTGTGTGTGTGTGTGTGTGTGTGTGTGTGTGTTCCTATGAGGGGTGTATAAAATGCTCGTGATACAAAAATACAAAATGCTTTCTCCTGTAATCCTAGCTACTCAGGGGGCTGAGATCTGAAGATCACAGTTCAAAAATAGCCCAAGCAGAAAATTCTGTGAGACACTTATCTAGAATTAACCAGAAAAAAAGCTAGAAGTGAATCTGTGGCTCAAGTGATAGAGCACAAAAACTCAGGGACAGCACTAACGCTCTGAGTTCAAGCCCCATGACCAGCAACAGGAAGAAAGAAGGGAAGAAAAAAGATAGAAAGAAAGAAAGAAAGAAAGAAAGAAAGAAAGAAAGAAAGAAAGAAAGAAAGAAAGAAAGAAAGAAAGAAAGAAAGAAAGAAAGAAAAAAGATAGAAGAAAGGGGAGGGAGGGAGGGAGGGAAAAAGGGAGGGAGGGGAAGGGAAGGGAAGGGAAGGGAAAGAGGGAAGGAGGGAAAGGCAGAAGTAGGGAGGGAAGAAAGAAGGATAGAAGGAAAGAAAGAGGGGAGGGAGGGGAAGAGAAGGAGGGAAGGAAGGGAAGGAGGGAGGGAGGAAAGAAAGAAGGAAAGTAAAAAGAGAAAGAGAAAGAAAGAAGGAAGGAAAAAAGAAAGAAGGAAGAAAAGAAAGAGAAAAGACAACTGAGGAAGATACTGACCAGCAGCACTACATTGTTGAAAGCTGTATGGGTATTAAGTGCCTTCTACCATGGCACACAGCATCTGTCTCCCACCCTGTGGGGCAGGGGGATACTGCTTGCTCAGCAGCCTCAAACAGCTTCCTGTCAGATGTGCTCAGTTAACAGTGGATCTGAGTCTGCTTTTCAAAATAAGACACACACCCCTCCCCTGAAAAAGGCCCAGGAAAACAACCAATGCTTGTAGGTTAATATTTTGTTAGGTTTATGATTAAACAATTTATCTATTCGTTATTCAAGAGTTTCTGATTTTAGCCTTGTGAAATCAGTTTACTCCATTGTCTACCACTACCAAGACAGCTCCTAATTACCAGACTCTGGGATCATGTGTCCCAAGGTTAAAAGGATGAGTCCCATTCATCCTTGCATGAATTCCAGCCTAGGATCTCATTAATTTACAGCCATAATTGTAAAGGGGATGGGTCATAGAAGAGGAAAACCACAAAACTGTGATATTAGGAAAGGTGCCGGCTGGACACTTGGAAAGACCTGGGATTTCTGCCCAGAATCTGCTCAGCTAAACAAGTGCTAGCCCTCCCTGAGCTAGTGCCTGTCTTAACAAAATGAAGCAGTTAGACTAAGCCAGGAGGTATAGCTTAATTAGCTCAAGTAACCCAACTATGGAAAGCCACCACAGTATGTGACAAGCAGAAGTGGTAGGAACCTGTGATTTGAATGGCCTCTGGAAGACATTCAAAATTGAATGTTACAATGTTCTTAAATTTGTATCTTGAAAGTTGGAAATGATAGCATACTTTTCAAATGCTGCCCAAACTAGCACAGATGCAGTACATAGCAGCATTCTTCACAGTAGCTAACAGGTTAGAAGCAACCCAAGTATTCATCAGTGAATGAACAGATAAACAAAATGTGGTCTATACATACAATGGAGTATTAGTCTGGCCTAAAAAGGAAGGAAATCTGATACATGCTAGAAATTATGCTGAAGTGAACTAAGCCAGACATAAGAGATCACATATGGTATGATTCCATTTATATGGGACTACAGTACTCAGCTCACAAAGGCTAGAAGTTTAATGTTGCCAAGGACTGAAGAGAGGAAGAAGCTGATGTTTAATGGATGTAGAGTGGGTTTTGTTTGTTTGTTTGGAGTATTTTTCTTTATGTTTTTCATTGTGTTTTTTTTTTATTGTGAAAATACCATACAGAGGGGTTACAATTACATGGGCAAGGTAATGAGTGCATTTCTTATCAAGCATTGTTGCCTCCTCCTTTGTTTCCCCTTCCCATCCCTTCCCATCTTGCCCCCCCTAGTCCTCCCCCTGAGCCAAAGTTGTAAAGTTCATTTTCGACATAACATTCTGTACATCTCATTGTTGCAATGGTTCTACCTGTATCCCTATTTAAACAATTTGTTTTTTTCCCTTCCCCTTCACAGATTATACCAACATCAAATACAGTGAAAACATGGTATTCATAAGATTATTTCTTTGTTGCTTTGTATGTCCCTCCCCCACAGTATAACCCCTGCTTTCACTGTATTTGATGTCGGTATAATTTGTGGAGGGGAAGGGGAAAAACAAGTCGTTTTAATAAGGATATGGGTGGACCCGTTGCAACAATGAGAAGTACAAGTTGTCATCAAAAATGAACCTTACAACTTTGTTGAGGGGGGGAGGATTAGGTGGGGGGTGGGGAGAGGCTGGGAAGGGATGGGAAGGGGAAACAAAAGAGGAGGCTACAATGCTTGATAAGAAATGTACTCATTATCTTGCCCATGTAATTGTAAACCCTCTGTTCAGTATTTTCACAATAAAAAATAAATAAAAATTTAAAAAATATGTTAGAAACAATCACAAGAAAGAAAAAAAAACATTTGAGTCCACATAGTGCACTGTGTTTTTTGAGACAGTCTCAATGTACATCGTCCAGGCTGGTCTTGAATTCTCATGTAGCACCATCCTTCTACTCTGCCTCCACAGAGCTTGGGATTAGAATGGTGTACTGCCCTGCCTGGCTTGAGTATAGAGTTTTAATTTAAGATGATGCAATAGGTTTGGAAATGGATAGTAACAACGCACCATGTGAATGTACTTAAAACTAAACTCTACACTTTAAATTTTTTTAAATGGAGCCAGGCACCAGTGGTTCACCCCTGTAATCCTAGCCACTCAGGAGGCTGAGATCTGAGAATTGCAGTTCAAAGCCAGTCCAGACAGAAAAGTCTGTGAGACCCATCTCCAGAAAATTGGAAGTAGCACTGTGACTCAAGTGGTAGAGCACTTGCCTTGAGCTGAAGAGCTGAGGAACAGTGCCCAGGCCCAGAGTTCAAGCCCCATGACTGACAAAAAAGTATTTAAAATAGCAAGTTTTGGGAAGATGATTTTTGGAAGAGATGGAAGAGAATGTTGAAAGGGTTGACACTGATCAAGATGCATTGTACTCACAAACTGACATGTTGAACCAAAACCCTTTTGTATGACTACATGAAGATAATAAAAATAAATAAATGTCACTTTTGAAAAAAGCAACAGAGAGATTCTGTATGCCTTTAATCCAGCCTCCTCAAAGTTAAGCTTTTATATAACCTTAGCACAATTATCAAAGCCAGGAAATAAACATTGTTACAATACTATTAAGTAACCTACAGACCTTATTAAACTGGCCAATTATTCCACTACCTTCCTTTTATCTGATCTAGGACCCAATCCAGCATATGTATTGTATGTATTTAATTGTCATGTCTTCTTAGGAGAAGATAAAGACAATTTCCTCAAATTTGGGAATGCTCTGCAGAACTTCCTGGTCTTTTATGAGCATGACTACTTTAAGAACACTGGCTAGCTATGGGTTTGTCTGGTGTTTCCACCTTGTTGAACACATATTACTTATCTGGGGCAAGAAAATGACATAAGTGAAGTTGTGTTCTTTTCAAAGCATCATATGAAGCACATGGTTTTGAAACATCTCATCATGGATAAAGTTAATGTAGATCACTTGGTGGTCTCTGCCAGGGTCATCCTTGGGAAAGTAGCAATTGCCCTTTATTTCTTGTTATATTTCACCCATCAATTTTAGCATCCACTGAGATTCTTCCTAGCTACCATTATTACTGTGGGATTTTCCAAATGATGATATTCAATTGCCATCATTATTTCTATTATTCAACTTCCACTATTACTTCCACTACTAGGAATCTATCTCATTGCCTCTATTCAAATTTAACTTCTAATACTCAGGGAAAAAAAAAACCTGCCAGAATAAGGGTAAAATATATTCCTCAAAGCCGACGGGCTCCTAACCCCAAGTTCTATCCTAGTGTCAGATAAATAGTGCCCCCTTCATAGAAAAGAAAACTCTCACTTGGTACCTTCTGACAGTGGTCAAAGGCATAAAGGCTTGAAGAACAAAAGATAATATACCTATATTCTCTTCCATCCCTCTACTATTTTTAAAAAATCAAACCTTAACATTACCCTATGCATATAAATGAGGTTACATAGAAAAGGTATTGGAGAACCATTCAGCCTAGAAAATACACATTAAATATTTATGTTAAATTTGCCCTAGAGAATGTGGATATTAATGAGCAGGAACTAAATGACAAAAGCTGCAATGTTCTAAAGGACTTGCATTTAGACACCATCTCCTGGCAGAGTTGGCTGTGTCCTTTAAGTCCACATCTTAGATGCTGATTTGACCCCAGGCTTTCCCCCATGTACCAAGGATATCCCAGGATAGCATCTCTCTGAGCTGCTTTGGTTTGAGGACAAATTGACAATTAATGTTGTATAGTTTCCAGTTGTTCTGAAAGCTGAGGGAGTAAAACCTTTTAAAAAAATCAGTTAGCTATTTGCTCCTTACTATCCATAGTTAAGTAACAAATCAACCCAAAATTTAGTGGTAAAAAACAACTATCTTTTTATAATCTTAAATTTGGAGGTCAGAAATTCAGACTTATCACAGAGAAGATGACTAGTCAGTCATCCATAATGCATGCAGACTTCTGCAGAAGACTCGACAGCTAGAGGATGACAGAAATGGCTGGGGACTGGAGTTGTCCAGAAACTTTCTCATCTATGCATTAACAATCTGAACTAGGATGACCTGAGGGTTGGTTCAACCAGGACTGTCAACCAGGCATGAATTTATATCTCTTGATGTGATATGGTAGCTTGAGAGTAAATGGATTTATTCAGTGGTAGGTCAGTATCTTCAAAGCAAGTGCTCAGAGGACAAGATAGAAGTCACATGATCCTTCAAGACCCAGATCCACAAGTCATACAGCAAAACTTCCATATTTGTTGATTGATCCTTTCTTTCTTTATTTCTTCTTTTCTTTCTTTCTTTTGTTCTTTCTTTCTTTCATTCAATCATTTGTTTGTTTTTGTGAGACAGTCTTGCTATGTGGCCAAAGCTGAGATTGAACATGTGTATGTATGCACACACACACACACACACACACACACACACACACACACACACACACACACACACACACACACACACACACACACACACACATGCATATATGCTAGTATCAAACTACCGAGAGTATTATAGCTTTGTAGTAAGCTTTCACATCAAAAGAGTTTTTGAGTCTTCCAATTTCTTCTTTTTTCAAGATGATTTGAATTTTTCTGGATTCTTTGTATTTCCATTTTAAGTTTAGGATCAACAAAACAACAGCTGAGATTTTAAAAAGAAATACTATCATGACCAAAAATTGAAGAATCTTAAATCAGCCCCACTTAATTTGAAAACTTGTCTCTCCAAAACATTCACATCCATTCCCTTTTCTGTTAAACATATACACACAACTAAAATTCAACAGCAAACACATTGAGTAGGGAAACATTTTTTTGTTCAGGGACCCCTTTGAGAATCACATGGAAAAACCACATTTCTTTTCAGAAAATGTATATTGCACATTACTTTCTCAGAATTTTCAAGTAGTCAAATAAATTAGCTAGCCACATTAAAAAATGCAAACTGTATCTCTTCATCAATATGAAAACATGTGAAGAAAAGCCAGAGAGCTGGAAACTTCAAAACTTCACCTCTGTACAAAGAGAAAGACAAGCCTGGAGAGTGATTTGCCCAAAGTCACTTTGTTAGGTGGTAACAGGCATGAGCTGTGTCCAATTGTCCCAAATTCCAGATCAAGATTCTTGTCTAAGTTACCTGGGATCATAGAACAGATGACACTCTTCTTTAGGTCCTCCAAGATTCTTAGAGTTCCTGAGCCAAAGAGAAGCTCTGAATCTTGTAATTTCTATCTGTTCTGATATTCATACCTGCTTCCAAGAATCTTTGTGGTAAGAAAATAAAGGGAAACCTGTCATCCAAAAGGCACATACCAAATTTAAATGATTCCACTCTCCCAAGCAGGCTAAAAGACACCAAGGACCCACAGAGAAAGCCTGAGACAGGTTAGATAATCCAGCTGCAAAGACAGAATTAGATCACAGCACAATCAAGAAGCAACCAGGTACATAGAGTATAAACACTAGTACAAGAGAGGAGAATGGAGAAGTTGACATGGGTATGGCAATGGAGACAGAGCTCCATGGAAGTAAAGAAGGAATCTCTAAAAAATGGAAGAAAAAATATAGAAGGTATTTGGAAAGATAAAGGCATTTCCCAGGTAAGCAAAAGGAAGGGAAGGGACAAAATACAGATGTTAAGAAGTAGAGGACCAAGCTCAACAGATTTGCCAATGGTTTTCTTTTTTTCCTTCTTTTGATTATAAAGTGATATACAGAGGAGCAATAAGTAAGGTAATGAGAACATTTGTTTTCGACCAATGTTACCTGATCCCTCATTTTCGCCTGTTGTCTAGTGAGTATCGCTGTTGCATTAGTTCACTCTTTGTCTCACTGTTTCTGTGGTTCCCCATCCCTTCAAAGACTGTGACCACAGGGAATAAACTAGAGGGAAAAGAAATTCAAAAGAAGAAATAACTGTAAACACTACACTAAACAACAACAACAACCACAAACCTTCTGGTTTCCATATCTTGGAGTTCATTTCAATTAACATCATTGTAAATGGTTATATGTACATAGCTATTGAGCTATTGTGATCTTCTGTTAAGAATAACCTAGATATATTCTAGCTGTTACGAGTGAGGGAAGCCATACAGCTTATGTTTCACTGGGTCTGGCTTACTTCACTTGACATAATTTTTTTCAAGTCTTTCCATTTCTTTATGGATGGGGCAATGCCATTCTTTCTGATGGAAGCATAGAATTCCATTGTGTATATGTACCACATTGTCTTGATCCATTCATCTAACTGAGAGGCATCTGGGTTGGTTCTATTTTAGCTATGGTAAATAATACTGCAATGGACATGGTTGTGCTGACAGCTTTAGTGTGGCCTTGTTTGTGGTCATTTGGGTAAATGCCCAGGAGTGGGATTGCTGGGTCATAGGAGAGCTCTATATTTAGTCTTTTGAGGAACGCCTATTCTTGCCAATGATTTTCTCACATTGCATCTATAGGCCTTGAGTCCTGTGTGCAACCTCAGCTTAGATGTCCCTATCCTGGGACAATTGAGAAGCTAACCATTCTTTTGTCTGACTCTCCACAGCTCCCCTTTGTGGATGGCCTGTACCACTTTTATCACAATGGCCTTGCGAAGGCTAAAAGGAGACGCAGCCTACACCACAAGCAGCAGCTGGAGAGAGACCCTAGGGTGAGTTCTCCCCAGAAATTTACATGTCAGTCTCCACTGCCACAGCTGAGCTCATTTGGTCCACTGTATGCTGTGGGGAAAAGCAGGCGATTTTTAAGTCAAGGCATCTAATGTGTTATGATAGGCCAAAGGGATCTTTATGAAGAGTGGCACTGGTGATTTTGTACTCCTCTGTGTGTAATAATTAGTCCTAGACTCATAAAATATTACCCCTTCACTGCTGTCTTCTTCTGACTTATTGTGTGAGGCCTTTAGCTTGCTCAGGAACCTGTTCTGGCATATTATCAATAGGAGGACATCAAGAGTTAATGAGTCATTTTATGAAAGATTTCCTCTGGTCTGTCCACATGCTCTGAGGATGTTTCCATGTCTGTGTCATGAATGGGAAAATAAGTGGTTCAATCAGGGACTATCTCACAACAAGCAGTGGGCTTTTCACTCGCCAAGCATGGCTGAAGCCAGGAGACCATCTCAGCCTTCTCACCCTGTATTTTCTCATGTCACCAAACTTTCCTCCGTGTTTTAACTATCTTTGTGATACTCATAACTTCTGTTTTCCTCCCTAGTTGTTACCTCATTCTTGGACTCTTAGTTTCATTTTCTACTTCCTCTGACAGTGTGAATTCAAGTTTCTCTCAGGCAAATGTATCCTCTTCCTGCTTTTCAGAATAAGAAAGCTGGTCATCCCCAAGCCCTCCATTTTCCAGTCTTCCACCTCCCTATGTACCTGCATACTCATGCTATTGGATAGACTCTAGTTTCTTTCGTGAAACCCAAGGAAAACAAGCTGCTTTTTATGTATTGAAGGCAGGGTAATCTCTTCCCTGGGGTTTAAAAAAGAGCTGGTGAAAAGTGGGTTGGATACTTGAGTTAGTGATTTGCATAAGTTCCCCTTTGAGTGAATGAATCTAAACATTCATTCTTTTGGAACTTTTCATGTGAATATTTGTATGGCTTTAATCAGAAATTAAAGGCTTCCCCCAAAATCACCAATTGCCATAGGAAATTTTCTTAACTCTTCTACCCAGGTCTTCTCACATGTTCTGGAATGGGATATCTTATGCTTCACGGAGCCACTTAATCATTGCTTTTGAAGTAAGACTCAATAACCTGAGCTACCAGCCAATGTCAAGCATTTTAAGGTTCTCTTGTAGAAGTCAGCGCCATTAGCTTTGAGGTAACAGCCATGGCCGTACCAACTCATTGCTTGGTGATATCCTTTGGCAGCCATTAGACAGGCATCTTACTTGTCACATCTATGAATCTAAAGTGGACCCCACTAAGTGAAGAGCACTCTGGTGGTCATGATACTGTTGATCCTTACATTTTAACCTTGCTCCCATGGCCTTGCCCTTTATGGCCAATTGTTTTCCTTTTATTTTAGGCAATTTCTTAAGTCTTACTGATCTCTCTTCTTTTAATTAAATAATTTAATCATTTTTTTCAAACAAGTTTTTTATCTGTTTGTGGTTTTAGAGTAGAGTTTCCAAGGATTTCTATACATTTTCCTAAGATCAGACAGAAAGAAACACAAAGAACTTGAAGCAGAAGGAAAGAAATGCTGAAAAGTCTTAGTCTGGGAAAGAAAACTGAAGATCAATGAAGCTTTAAAAGAAGCCATTATATGGGCAAACCAGACTTTGTGGGACCATTAGAATCCTCAAATTTGGCATCGGCTGAAAGCAGACAAATAATGATAACTATTGTTGAACAAAAACCATTGACTATGTACGGTATAAGAACAGCAATATATTCTTCCCTGTGTGTTTGTAGACCTTAAACAAAATTCAGATATGTCTAGTGTTGGTATATATCAATTTGGGGGCTCCCAAGTACATTTAAACAGATTGCAGAAAAAAAGGAAATCAAATTAGACAGAGAAAGAGGAAAGCCCAGGTAACCAAAAGAAGTCATTATCCAAGCTCTTACTTCTTGCCTACATGTTTATGAACCAAGTGTTTGAAAGTATGTATTTTTTTTAATCATTCTCTAAAATCTGTTGTCTTCTAGACCTATCAACTCTATCCACACATGCCGGTCTAACTTTCTTCTCCTTCCTCTCCCCCCACCCCCATACACTTTTTTGGCCTCTCTCATCACGGTCTGTAGGCTCATGAAGAGGAGTAGAGAGCCTAGGGAACCTAGGAATCCTGAGGATTCCTGAGTACGGGATTATGGGAATTGCTACCGGCTGTCAGGGCTGGGTCTACCTATGTAGCTTTCTAGTCAAAGAAATCAACATGACCTGCTACCAATGCAAGACATAACGACAATAAAAGATGGAAGAAAAACATAATTTTTCATCCATTTGTGGTCTTAGAGTAGAATTTCCAAGGATTTCTATGCTTTACTTAACAACTTATTTTTAGGTTCAATGGAAAGTGCTTCAACATGTTGGCCTTTATTCATCAACATGCAGACTATTTTAGAAGTATTCTCTTGTCTTTCCAAGTCTTTCTAATCAGCACATTGCTGATTATCATCATGTCAGTGCTAAAAAGTGAAAAATACTGGGTGCCAGTGGCTCACACCTGTATTCCTAGCTACTCAGGTGGTTGAGCTCTGAAGCGTGTGGTTCAAAGCCAGCAGGAAAGTCTGTGAGACTCAACTCCAATTAATCACCAAAAACCCAGAAGTGGAACTATGGCTCAACTGATAGAACACTCTGCTTAAGCAAAAAAGCTCAGGTTAGCACCCCAGGCCCTAAGTTCAAACCCAAGGACTGTCATAGAAGAAGTAAATAAAGTGAAAATTGTGTCTTATGTTTTTAATATCTGTACATAGTATGCATCTGAGTACACTGTTCCATGTGTGATTTCAAAATAAATAGATGATTTAAATGTTTTTCATTGAAGATATAATTTAGGAAAATTCTCCTTATATTTTATCCCTGTTCTAAATTAAACAGCCAAGAAACAAAAGTATTCTTAAGAATCCCATGAAAGCTTGATTTTAATTTCCTTTTTACAGTACTGGTATGTAACTCAGGATCCTGTCATTCTAGGAAAGCACTGTACCCCTTGTTCCTTTTTTGCCTTGGTTATTTTTGAGATAGGCTTTTGTGTTTATGCCCAGGGAAATCTAGACTATGATCCTCCTGTTTACACTTCCTGCATAACTGAGATGACAACAATACCACGTCATCTATCGTTTTTGGTTAAGATGGAATTTTGAGTAATGTTGCCCTCCCTAGCCTCTGTTTCCCAAGCAGACAGTATCACAGGTGTGAACCACTGTGCCTGGCCTAAATTTTAATTTCTAAAGTCCAGTATATTCTCTTTCTAAGCACATTCAGTTAATAACCAACCTCCAAAGCTAAAGTAATTTGAGAATGTAGTCAATAAATCCAAAGCTACAATGAAATAATAAAACTAAAAATACCTTCTCAGAATGAAGTACAAATATTCTCTGCCCAAAACTTCTGTGAGATTTATTAAATTTTATCTGGAGCAGCATCAGCAAATCTTGAAGCCAAACTTAATTGTGATTCACAGGCAACATATCAGAGGCCCCACGCTCTGCAAGCTCTTGAAAAGCTTTCTTTAAGATGGCATTTGTTTCACGGCTCTGTAAAACCCCAGTTACAGGCCTGAAATGGAGTGTTGAAACAAAACACATTTTCAAAGCTATACAACTCACATCTTTTCACCAGTAATGCATATTACACACAGAGAAACCAAATAGCCTAATAAAGACAACCCAGACCTTATTGGTTGAAGAATTACCTATGTTTCTTTTTTGTTCTAAGTAATTTTACCACTGTATAAAGATTATTTTTTTCAACCTTCTTCAAGTCTTCAAGTTGGAAACTTCAAGGTCTGGGATTATAGGTCAATGGTAGAATGCTTGCCTAACATGAACAAGACACCAGATTCAATCTCCAGCACTGAGAGAGGGGGGGGGGTGAGGAGAGAGAGGGAGAGAGAGGGAGAGAGGGAGAGAGGGAGGGAGGGAGGGAGAGAAAGACAAAGGCAATTTTATTAGTTCATTGAACACATACTTTGTTTTACTTTCCTCAAGAAATAATAGCTTTGTCTTTTGTATTTTGGATCTGTGACTCCTTAGTTTCTTTCTCTTCCAAAAGTATCTATGTCTAGCTGGCAGCCAATGGCTCACACCTGTAATAGGATCACAGTTTGATGCCAGCCAAAGAAGTAAAGTCCATGAGACCCTTATCTCCAATGATAGAATGCCAGCCTTGAGGAAAAAGCTCAGGTACAGGACCCAGCCACATGGCTGGAAAAATCATCTATGTCTAAGTGAAACAAAAGTGATATTTGCAGTTCTGAGTCAGAGCTCAAGACCTCACAGTTGCCAGACATGCCCTCTATCACTTGAACTCCTGTTACCCCATCCCCTTATTTACTGTAATTATTTTTAGATAGATTCTTGTATTTTTACCTGAGGCCAGCTTACACCATCATCCTCGAAAGTATGTTCACTCTACAGTTGATATCACAAACATATGCCACTACACTCAGCTTATTGATTGAGATAGGAGTCTCATTACCTTTTTGCCTGATCTGGCCTCAAACCACAATCCCCTTGATCACTGCCTCTCAAGTTGCTGAGATTGCAGGCATGCTTCACCAAGCCCAGTCCTCTTTGCTCATTCTTGAATATAATTGTGGAGTTTTTAACTATGTTCTAATAATAGATAATAACACTTCAACATCACACAGCCTACCCACTAGAGCACAAAAGGAAAGCTTTTACTCTTTGAAATTAACTAGACACTGTCAATAATGAAATATAAAAGACCAAGCTAATGAGAAAACCACTGACATCATAATATAGAAACTGCTATTGTTTTGGAGATAAACATCACTGCACCGTTGAAACTCAAGTGATTGGGAATGACTTGTAATTACTGCAAGTTCCTTTCTGACATGATATAATAATGCATGTTAAATCCCATTCAAGGGGTAGCTTAGCCACAATTGGTGAATATATGTATATGTATATATATATATATATATATATATATAGAGAGAGAGAGAGAGAGAGAGAGAGAGAGAGAGAGAGAGAGAGACTCAGAAAAGTTCAGCATAGATAACATAAAAAGTAATAGCTGAAGGAACCCAGAGCAATATCAGCAATTCGATAACAATCTATATACATCTTTTGAAAAGAATATTAGTGGAAGCCCAGAAATTCACACATCTCCTTCCTCTAAAATTTATGAGAAATTTTGTCTCAATTGTAAAGCTCTTAATTTCCAATTATTTTCAAAGACCTTATATCCATCATCACTTTTTACAATAAGGAAAGGCTACATTGTAAGTATTATCCTTTCCTTTGATTTATATTATTTAATAATTTCATTACTTGAATTAAAGATTAAAGAAAAGAAGAAAAGTCATGATTGCCTTCTCTGTTCAAATAGAAAATGTCCTAGAGCATGTCCTTCCAAAGGTAAATTAAGAGAATTTGTGATGACATCTATTCCGCAAGAGGATGCATGCGTCTCTCGGCCTAGGGCTGGCTAAAAAAGAGAAAGAATATAGTTTTAGAGCTTTTTTTTTTTTTAAAAAAAAAAAAAGGATGTACACTCTAAGAATCATTTCCTTTTATCCTCAAACCTGTTATCTATAAAACAGTAAGGTCTCAGGTTGTGAGATTATTTCACAAGAAGCATACAGGAATGTTCTGATTGCCTCCCAATGTATCTGTAAGGGGAAAGAAAGGAAAAGATCTATCATTTCACTTATTGAGAAATATATGTAAGTAATATTGTAAGTTCATTGTTTATATCATAGCAAATATCCTAGTCCTGGATTTTGTGTTGGATTAGAATATTTATTCCAGAAGGCACTTATGGCTGCTGATTCTTCAGATTCTCATTTTTTTGTAGTCATAACATAACATAACATAACATAATTTAACATGCTAAAGACCTGGGGTTGTAAATGAAAGAGGGTCTTACCCACTACATGGTGCTCCTTTGTCACAGATCTGTACTTCATAAATTAATTTTCCCTGCTCTTCTGCACAAAGAGGATAACAGATCAGGAAGAGCCCCCAGGAAATGTGAATTGGCCTTTGCCTTGAAGCTTTAAAAGATAATTTTACCAGTTAGGCAAAATAGACCCTGAGAGGTTATGCAACATCCCTGGGGTCACATAACTGTGACTGATGGGGGAGGAAATAAACTCAGGACTCTGCAATAAGAGACTTGGTTTAAATAAAAAGCTAAATGAAGATGAATCTTACTTATGAACTTGTGGTTCTTTGTTTCAGAAACAAAGTAACAACTGAGTAACAACTGGAATCTCTAGTTCCAAATACTGTGCAGCCAGGCACTGTGATTCACATCTATAATCTCAGTCAAGAGGATGACACCTGGAGGACTGAGGTTCAAAGCCGACCCTAGGCCAATAAAAAGGTCTATGAGACTTTGTGTCCAACATAACCAGCAAAAATACCAATAAGCTGGAGGTGTGGCTCAAGTGGTAGAGTACCCATTAAGCAAACACAACTAGTGCAACCTTGAGTTCAGATCCTGGAAGCAGTGATGATGATGATGATCATGATGATGATGATAGGAGGCAGAATTCAACAGAGAGAGAAGCTAACCTGGAACAGAAACTGATCTCAGTCAATCCTACAAGAAACTAGGAAACAGGGATGGCCTTTCAGATGTATCACAAGTTGAAGCCAAAGGGACAAGGCATTTGTGTCCCTATATTGGCTAGATATTGGCAACGGCCACATTTAATTCAGGAGTCATTGTCTGGAACTCAGTTCATTAACAGACCAGCCCCCAAGGCCATCTGGGAGCTCAAAATCAAACTAAACCCTCACTCATCCCTTTGGATTTTTTCACTCAAGGCTGGCGTGCTACTACTGGAGCCATACCTCCACTTCCTTATCTGTCCCTTTGGGAAACTAATAATCTGAACCATGGTGCTCCATGACCCTCTGCTCTGTCTTGCTCCTCATTCCATTCATGCATTCTGACTTGGTGACACAGGTCACAGGAGCTGGGCCCATGAGCATGTCTACTGATACAAAGAAGGTTCCGGTTCAGAGGTGCATATGCCTTCCAGGGTCAGGCTCTCACTACTATGCCCAGCCACCTGCATTCATCCTGTACTGCCCTTCTGCAGAGGTTCTCTCTAAAACTCTGAGGGAAAACCTCCATCTCTGGTATATGACCTTGACTATGTTTTGAGCTAAATGCTGAAGCTGCAAAACCCCAAGTAGAGCAGATTCTGCCTTCACCTCCCATCTGGCAGACAAATTCATTTTCTAGACACCATGTCAAGAGGCCAGCAGGTGTTCATAGGCCATGCATTTCAAGGGTGACTCGGCAACCATGAGGAGGAGAAGGATGGGGGAGGTGAGGAGAAGCAGGGGGAAGTACCATATCCATGCTCCAATGGGTGAGAGAGGCTCAGCTGCCCTGATCCACTAGCTTTATTGTGCGGCATCTCCTCTGGGCATTGCAGATGTGCCTGACTTCCCATCTCAAAAAGCTGCTGCTAGTGCTGCAATTAACTATTTGTGGGGAGCTGGGGAGAACTATTTACTACAGCTTCAGAAAGGCAGAGGGGAAGATGCTAGTAAGGAATGTGCTGCTAGATATGAGCACAGTTTTAAAAGATGACTACTGTTCTTGTTGCCATACTTCCAGAAGGAAAGGCAGGAATGCTGTAGAAGAGTGATACTGGCAACTCAGAGATCTCTAGGCAGCTTAAACCTTCACTGGGAAGACTCTAAAAAGCCCTTGTGTCAGGTTAACTCAACCCTCTGGCTTCTGCTATCCATGAGCTGGGATTGCAGGCAGGTAACCACACCCAGTCTCCAATGTCATCTTTCCAACTCACAAGATGAATACTCTTAAATGGCGGGAGTTGTGGAAAGATCTTATGTGACTAGAAGGCAATTTTCTCCAGAGCTATCTCAACTAGTTTCTTCCCCACATACTCACAAGATATGAAAGGAAATGTGTTTGTATATCTGAAAATGAATCTATTCTCTTAAAGTAAGCATTTTTTGTATGAACGTTTAACTTGCCATGTAATTTCCTTACCATGTTGCTTGTTTGCAGAACATTTATTCATTCAGCAGGTATTTACTGAGGTCAAACTATAATGTGGCACTGTTCTGGGTACTGGGAACATATCAATTAATAAAACAAATCTTGCTTCCACAAAGTTTGTATATTAGTGGAAATGAAGAAAAAAATAAAAACCAAGCGAAAAATCAAATGCATAACCAGTGCTAAAAATGATAATAATAATAAAGTATCATAGGGTGAAGATGAATGGAGCAGAGTGTGGGAAGGAGGGAGAATCATAAAAGAGGTGATTCTATTTTATATTTTTTTAAAAATCCAAGGTTGCCTACTGTGGTAAGATGACTTTCAAATACAGACTCAGAGGAGATAAGGAAGAGATTTATGTAGACATGTGCAGGAAAGACATTCCAGGCAGAAGGACCAGCAAGGGGAAAGATCTACTGTCCAGGGCACACTTGTGTTCTAGAAATAGTAGGTTGTGTTCTAAGAACAGCAATAAGGTTGCAAAGCGATGAGCCAAGGAGAGTGCAGAAGAACAAGGTTGGGAAGGAGAAAGAGAACATGGGCCATTTTACTATTCAGGTAGGAAGTTTGCATTGACTCTGAATGAGATGAAATCCTTTTGCTTTGGGGCAAATAATAGACTATGGAGAGGACCAATGAAATCATCAGGGAGGGTTGTAATATGTTAGAGAACTGCAATATTTTAGAAGAGAAAGGCTGGTGGCTTGGCCGGAAGGGATAGGAAGGATAAGAAAAAAGTCAAACTTGTCATGCTTTATAGGGAGTCTTCAAATTTGCTGGTGTGTTTGTTTAGGGATGTGAAGGGTAGGAGAAAAAAAGAGAGAAGGCAATTATGTCTGTGGAAATGTTTGTTAAGTTTACTATAAGATGGAAATACTAGTTGGGTAGATGGGAAAGATGGTGGGTAGAGCAAGAGGGTCAGCAGTAGAAGGAGATTTAAGGTTTAGTACTAAGCATTTGAGAGTTCTACTGAATAAGTGAAGATGCAAACAGAACAAAGGCTTTAAGAGGAGCTAATAATTGATAGTCTTCCACACACTGGGAGCCTTCAATGCCAAGGTTGTTGCTGAGATTACCTTAAAAAATGACTGAAGATAGAAAAGAGAAGCTGAGGGAAGTCCTAGAGAATCAAAGGCTTAGGAAGATAATTGAGGATCCACTAAAAAAAAAAAAAAGACAGTAAAGTAAGGGAGTAAGAAGATCAGAAGGCAACAAAAAACCAAGTCAATGTTTACAAATTCCTGAATTTTTTACCAGACTAAATCAACCATACCTAGGATTATTTCTTATTGAAGATACCAAAGTTTTTTTTCATTTTTTTCTTTCATCTTTTTTCAATCACTTCCTCTAAGAATATCAAAACTTGTGGTATATGTATAGATTTATGAAAGAAAAAGAGTGGCATGAACTTTTTGTTCATCTGGATGCTGTAATATCTTTGCTGGGCAGTGAAAATGAAGACAGGGAATCACAGTAAACTCAGGATGATGAGATTCAAACTCTTAAGAACTCAAGTTAGAGCTGAGCACTGGTAGCTCACACCTGAAATCCTGGCTACTCAGAAAGCTGTGATCCAAGGATCCCAGTTTGATGACAGCCCAGGCAGGAAAGTCTCAGATTCTTATCTTTGATTTTGAAAGCCAGAAATGGAACCATGTGATAGAGTGCTACCCTTGAGTGAAAAAGCTAAGGCATAGTGCCCAGGCCCTGAGCAAGCCCCAGTACAAGCGTGCACACACATGCCACACGTGCATGCACGCACATGCACACACATACATCTCAAGTTCAAGGCAAAATCTCAAGACAAGAACTGGATCTACCAGCTACATGGTGAGGTTACTATAAAGAATCTCTGTTTAACATAACAAGGAAACCAGATTAGGCAACTCTTCTTAATTTTAAGGAGTTATAAAAGTCAAAAGAAAGGTCAAGGTTTGCTTCAAACCAGAAGGAAAATGATCACTAACATGTAATGAAGGAAAATAAAAATCCAAATTGTATTTATTCAATACTCATCTCATTTTCTTGGATTTCAAAAAGATGAAGTTCTTGAAATAGTTTATTTGCTAAGATTCAAAAATCATCCTAGATAGTAATTTCTCACTCCTCATACTGGTGCTCTAAAATGAAATTTATTTGATCCTTAATTCAAAGTGACTAGAAATGTTCCTTACTCATTATACAAAGAAATATAAAAATGCTTAGCTAGCTACCAAACATTCCTAAAATAATGCTTTGTGAGGCGAAGGTAGATTTCAAGTTGTAGAAGCCTAAAGGAAAGTTTCTTTAATACTTTTCTGTTATATTATTCTTGTTTATTTGGCCATTTTCTCTTTAGAATGCCCACTGGCATTTTGTTGTGATACCATCTCTAAGCAGGCTTGCTCATTTTAAGTCCAAAAATCATACGTATTTTCTGAAAGTGAGTAGAATTGAAGCCTTTCCATTTCCAGTCATTTCAAAGTCATGTGGAGTCAGGAGAGGATAAGATCCAGAAAGGAGTAAACAGCAGTTAGACAGGGAGATTCCTGCCTGAATAAGAACCCCATTGTTGGAGGTTTTCTAATTGGTTTGCCATTATCTGGACAGAAAGGACTGTTTTCCCTCTTCTCTATGGCATGTAGCAATAAATGTTGAGAGAAAGCAGGTAAGACCATTTTCTGTTCTCTATTCCCCTGAAAGAAGAGAACAGCTCACCTCACATAAGAAGAACACTGTTTTGCTGGATGTTAGTTTGTAAGGACACCTCAGTGTTGATCTGAGGAGCCCCCCTCCCCACCTGCACAAACAGAAAGCCATGCAATTGAAACCTATTGTGTGGAAAGACACTCAAATAATTGTCTATCAGAGAGCAAAGGAGTTGAGGGTTCTAGTACTAGTGCTGACTCAACAAATCACTTTATTTATTGACTCTAGTTCCCATATGTGTATTGTGAGAATATGGACACATTGGTGTCTAAAAGACCTCTTAGGCCAGATGCCAATGGCTCTCACCTATAAACTCTAACTACTCAAGTTCTGAGGATCATGATTCAAAGCTAGCCTGGGCAGGAAAGTCTCTGAGACTCTTCCCTCCAATTAATCACCATAAAACTAGCAGTGGTGCTGTGGCTCAAAGTGGTAGAGTACTATCCTTGAGCATAAAAAGCACAAGACCAGCACCCAGGCCTTGAGTTCAAGCCCCACAACCAACTTAAGCGGGGGAAAAAAAAGACTTCTTAGATCTTCAGTTTTGATTCCAGAACCAAACCTGAAGTCCTCACCATCTGGTTGTGGTCAAGGCCAGGACTAAAACTTAGGTATTTTCTCTAGTTCCTGATCCTTCTTTTATATATCTTTTTTGTAATTTGAGACAAAGGGATTTTTCTATAAGGCAAAGCACTTGGAAAGCCACCATTTATATGTGGTGCCCTCAACTTTCAGATGTGAATTTTAAGTTCTTTGTTGCTTAACATTTCAGCAGAGCTCTGAGTGTCCATTCCTTGTTCCAAGGGAAACACTAGATGAGGAGGAAAAAATTACTCCTGAACGCCAAAGGCAATAGTTTTCCTTACTATGCATTTTCTAAAAAGTGGTCACATTTTAACTTATTACTTATCATCTTTAAATAGTTGTGCAAGTTCAATGAATCTTGATTAATATCACTTTCGTCATTCTCCTTCTTCTCTCCCACTCAACCCTTCCCTGCAATTTTTCTAGTTTCATAGGATATGCATTTAATATTATGCCTGCACCATCACATGTCTATTTCTACTGCACTTTACAAATTTGGGTTTGGTATTAAGTGTCATTGGCCTGGTAGATGTGGAAAAGTGTACATGAGGGAGTGTACCTCAATAAAAATTAAAATTTGCAAATCACTCGTTTTTAAACATGTCCCATTCTTCACTCCATTCAATCTTCTGTCCAATGGAGACCAGAAACCAAAGGCCAAGAAAGGCCAGGCAAATACGTTTCAAACTCAACCAAGAGAATAATGGCAAAGTTATCCATTGTCCCTTTGAAAGAGTGCAAAAGAGAGTGTTGGAGACTTTGGGGAAAACTCTAGAGACACTCTAAAGACCTTGGAGAGAGTACACAGACAAGGGGAAGCAGATTTACTTCTTCAGCTGATTGTTACCTCCAAATATTGAAGCTTGTGGTTATCAGATGCACAAATGTTTCAAGAAAAGCAGTAAATACCAATCTCTGTACAGACTTTTTATCTTGCCATGAAAAGTTGGTGATCAGCTGAGTCTAGGTTACATACCTGTAATCCCAGCACTTTAGAGCCAAAACCAGGAGGATCACAAGTTCAAGACCAGCCTGTGCTACACAGTAAGACCCTGTCACAACAAAAGGAAAAGAAACAAAATAGCTTAGTGACTACTTACACTGCCCAAGCTATGGAAAATAAAGCAGCAGAACAAATCTAACCATGAACCTCCATGTTTCAATACCCACTCTACAATTTCCCAGAAGACAATGATCCAACATTGACCATACAACTGTATGATCAACTGTATGACCTAGACTTTCCTATTGGTTAAGCTGGTCCACATAAAAGCTCTTCCCCAAGGATAAAAACTAAAATAATTTTTAAAAGGAAACAAGATAAATCTGGGAAAGAAGAAAGAAGAAAAAAATCAAAAGTAAAAGAAAGAAAAAATAAAGAAGGAATACCTTTTCCCTAAGATAACCAAAAAGCTACCTCTTTATTATCTTGGTCCATGATTTCATTTCTGCTTTCTGGAGACAGATAATTCTATCTTCCATGTGAGATCTTTTCCAACTTACCAGTTGTCCTGAAACTTCTTAGGACAAACATTCCCATCTCCTCCAGAAGTCTTAGTTAAATTTGTATTCACTTCCCAAGCTTTATTGGGATGTTGAGAATTGAAAACCCCATTCAGCTGATAATACCAGAGTAATATTGGATCCTCTTCTCTGTGTCCCCCTATATTTTTGAAAGCTATTCTTCTCTCAACATATCCTAGGATCACTGTAGCCATTTGTTAGGCCTACCAATTTTCTTATTGACTAATATTGACCCTACAATTAGGTAATACTTCTAGGTCCTTCTCAGATATACGGATAATTATTCTGTCCTTTTTTGGAATTGGCATATTGATTGTAAAACAAAGAAGCTAGATGTGCTTCCATTTTTCATCATATTAGAATTCATTGTGACTTGTCAAGATTTGTTGGGTCCTGATTTGGTCTCCTTTGCATTATCCTGTCATCTGTGATTTTGATTATCATCAATATTCTCAATCAGTTCCAAAGAAAGAAAAAGGTTGAATGGGACAGAAATAAAAATGACAAAGCTCAGAACCCTTGGTCCAGGATGATATAAATCTATTAATATACACTCTACAGAGTGTCTCACACTGACCCTCTGTTAAAAGGAAATTATAAAACACCCTAAGTTCCAATAGCTATCATTCAAGGTAAATGAAAAAGAGTGTTTCAACCAAGGAAGCTATTTGAGGATTGTGTTCATATGGCTCAACTGCCTCACTCTGAATCTAGCTGATTTGTTTGTGTATATTGCTCCCTGAGAAAAAAGTTTATTTGCCATGGAGCAATCTAAATGAGTCATTCACATGACCAAAATCACCAGACCAACCAGTTTTCAATCTGGTCCTTTGAGGCAATTTGAATTTAGTTCATAACTTGTTCACACACCTGCAAACTGGTTGATGTTAAATCATGAAAAAAAAATCAATTTAATCAGAAAAACAAAATCAATGGGTAATTGCTAATCATGCAAGTACCAGGTGGTGGCTCTTAAGTGTGAACCAAATCAGAAATTTTATATATGTATAACTTAATAGAGCAATTTCTTTTCAATGAATAAGTCATAATATCTTAGAAGTAGACTTAATTCAGCTCATGGTCATATTTCCCATAGCTTAAAAAATACAACTTATTATTTGACTTATATTGGTGCACTCAAAAAAAGTATTCTAACATTTAATCATGTGACCTGGGTGAGTCACTTAACCTTTACTAATAGTCTCCATTTCACCATCTCTGTCATTAAATACCAGCAAAAGTCCGAATATCTAGAAATAAATTGCCTTAGGTTGTTAATATCTATTGTGGAATCACAGGAAAAGTACCAATAATGGGAAATAAATACCCAAGACTTCAGAGCTGGAGCCATAAATTCCTTTTTGGAACCACACATTAATTTCATAAATATATTCTAACTCTGCCAAAGGGATGAAGTTTCCAGCTGAAAACTATTTTTTGCTGGTTCTTCCATTTTATCTCGATTTTATTTTAATTGTAAAGATGATGTACAGCAGGGTTATAGTTACATACGTCAAAAATGAGTACATTTCTTTTTGAACAGTGCCACTCCCTCCCTCATTTTCTCCCAGTTTTTCCCCTCCTGGCCTCCCTCATCCCCAGGTTGTGTAGTTCATTTCCAATATAGTGTCTAGTGTGTATCACCGCAGAATTAGTCCACCCTTTGTCCCACCATTTCTATTTTTTTTTGCCTGATTCTACATCATGGAAAAAAAAATTTAGGTACAACTGGAGGTTTTCTTACCCCAATATTATGGTGGAGTTCTCGAATTCCCTGCCAGAATGTCATGAATAACAAAAATATTAGTCAGAATAGGATGGATTATGGTGCAGTAAGGAATTATCTCTTTGGTTTTTTTATTTTATTTATTTATTTATTTATTTTGTCGGTCATGGGGCTTGAACTCTGGGCCTGGGCGCTGTCCCTCAGCTCTTCAGCTCAAGGCGAGGGCTCTACCACTTGAGCTACAGCACCACTTCCGGTTTTCTGGTGGTTTATTGGAGGAGTCTCGCGGTCTCTCCTGCCCGGGCTGGCTTTGAACCGCGATCCTCAGATCTCAGCCTCCTGAGTAGCTAGGATTACAGGCGTGAGCCACCAGCGCCCGGCAGGAATTACCTCTTAAATGCCACTAGTTTAATACACAAGTATTTGCTTCTTACTTGATAGAGGCCCTGATTAGCATAATCTGTCAGCTACTGGAAGTTTCAGCTTGTTGATAAGCCACTGTCCTAGCATATGTCTTCCACAGCTCTAGAGAAGAAAGAGAAAATAGATGCTTGATGCGCTCAGCCCCCTTATAAATGCCTTCCCTTGGAAAAGGCACCTTCATGCTCCTTCAGTTGGACAGAAATACACATTATTTGTAGAGAATGAAAGAGAAATGAAGGTTCCATTGTGCTCAGAAAGGAGAGCAAAAGTTCCAGCAAAAGTTCCTTACATAGCATTATCTATAGTCCAATAGTAGTAGCAGTAGTAGTAGTAGTAGTAGTAGTAGTAGTAGTAGTAGTAGTAGTAACATAATATGAATAACAGCATGTTCTCTGGGTGATTCCATGGGTTTAAGACTTTTTGAGAAACTGAGAATTCTATTATTCTTGTCTAGATGCTGGCTAATAATAAATTACAGGGGATTTACTCTGAATACAGCCTTCATAGTTCCTTAAGATTCCTAAGAAGCACCTTCCATTCCCTGTTCTTCTGCAATGTGGCCTTGTCCCTTCTCGATCAAGAAGAGAGCTTCTTTCTCAACCTACTTTGAAAGCTCTGTGACTTTTTCTCCAGTAGAATGTTGTGGTGTGATGCTGTGCCAACTCTAGGGATAGCCTCTACTTGAGTGGGGAGCAGGGAGCATCAATTCTTTCCTTTTGGAAGCCAATCACTACACAAGAAGTGGGACTACCCTGTGAACACTGTGCTGTGGGAAGGGTGAATCAAGTGGCAAGGGTGATGTGCTGTGGGATAAGGGAGACCATGAAACCAGATGTGTGGGTGCAGAAGCCATACCACAAGAGAATCTGCAGTGACATCAGCTGTGCCTATGGACAAATTCTCCCACAAAGTTGTTTTAAGTCACTAACTTTTGACCATTAGATGGTCTAGTGGGAGATCCCTAGGTCATTGGGAAGGTCAGTCCTTTGAAAGGAATGGTGGGAACCTGGCCTGTTTCTTTTCTTCTCTGCTTCCTGGATTGTGTTCTACCACACATTTCTGCCATGAAGTAATGCCTCCCCACAAGCCCCAAAGTATGAGGTCAATTGTAAAACTGTGAAGCAAATGCACTTTTTCTCTTTATAAGTTGATTACCTCAAGTATTTTGTGATAGTGTCAGGAAAATCACTCCCACAGAAGTTGTAACCAAATTTTATTTGTGTTCTTTTAAAATGATATATCAGTGTAGGGAAAACTCATGAAAAAATCAGCCCAGTGAAGAAAGCTTGCTTGTTAATGTTCATTCAAACTTAAGAAATTGATGCATTTATATAAAAGAAATAGGCTTTTCCAAAGTGTGATTGTTGGTGTGGAACAAGCTCTTGGTGGACCCCTGACAGTGCAGTGGATATAAGTGCCTCTTGAATGACAGTATGCACAATAGAATGAGGGTGAGATAGTTGGGAACTGTGAGTTCAAATCACAACTTGATTATCATCTATGTGAGCTCCAGGAGAACACTGAGGTCTTATGGCCCTCAGTGTCCCTATTTGTAAAGTGGTATGCGTATAACAACAGCTGAGTATACTTCATGGAGCTAGTGGCCATTGTAGGTCATAAAGGAGATCTCTCTGACAGCTCCAAAGTATGAGTGCCGATCATAGACCCAGAGGAGCATTTTAAGTTGTGTGCTGGCCATCTTAAAATAATATGACTGAAATTGGGTAAGAAGTGACTTTAAAGGAAGCTCAAGGAAGTGGCACTGTGACTCAAATGGTAGAGCACTCACCTTGAGCTGAAGAGCTCAGGGACAGCACCCAGGCCCAGAGTTCAAGCCCCACAACCAACCAAAAAAAAAGGAACCTCAACTTTAAAAATTATAGCTACTCAAGAGTCTGAGATCTGAGGATTTCAGTTAGAAGTCAGCCCAAGCAGGAAAGTTCATGAGATTCTTATCTCCAAATAACCACCAAAACTGGGAGCAGAACTGGTACTCAAGAGCACTAGCCTTGAGCAGAAAAGCTCAAAAGTAGTGCCTAGGCCCTAAGTTCAAGCCCCAGGACTGTCACACACACAAAGAGAGAGAGATAGACAGACAGACAGACAGAGACAGAGACAGAGACAGAAGACAGAGAGAGACAGAGACAGAGACAGAGATCACAATTACAATGATACCTGAGTATTATTTTGATTATCCAATAATACCAGGGTAGCTCCTGGCATTTTTTATGTATCAGACTTTCTAGCTTCTAGCTGGACAAATGGATATATCTGTGAAGAAAACATAGCAGATGATAAACCCTCAAGTCTAAAGTGTAGAGACTTTGTGTCTTCTCCAAAAATGAATTGTTCTAATTTGTTTTTCAATAATTTCACTGGATTATTCCTCTCTGCTCACAGAACTTTCATTTATGCCTGGACCAATCTTTATGAAAGATTTAGTGCCTACTTCCAATGCAATGCTTCACCTTCTCCCCTTTTCCCCTTCATCTCCTTTTTTAAAAGTCAGTCTTTTACTTGAATGTACAGTGAGCCAGGTGGAGTTCACCACCAACAGTCTTCCTTTGGATTGACACTTAGCCTATGAAGCTCTTCCTCAGAGGACACTGCTCATGTTGACTACCCAAAGAAATTAATACAACTTCATAACTGTACAATGAAATTCGATTTCTCCCTCACTTACAGTGTTCTTTGCCTAATATGAGCCTTACTGGAACTCCCTATCTTCTCTGGATGTTTCTGCTAACCCTCATGATAAATGAATTCTACAAGACAAGTCAATGAACATTGAAATTGGATGTTGCTGTCCCTTGGTGGGTAGATCTCAGCAAGGATGGACCCTAGTTTGGGTGCTTTATTCAATGAGTTATACCACTTCCTATGACATCTTGTTCTCATGACAGTGCTAAGAATATCCCCAAGACCTCTCAGCCAGGGCCTGTCCACATTTGGATTGGGTAATCTGGACATGAAAATGCCCTATGCAAATATTTCTCAGAACTCTAATTCATCTGTCCAGGCACAAAAGAAGCTGATCTGGCTTCTCATCCCTGAACAGCCTTTAATCATATGCCACCAGCTCTCTATAGCCATAGATTTTCCATGCACAGATTCAATCAAGCAATGACTGAAAATACTATATTCCAAAAAAAAATACATCTGCTGGGCACTAGTATAATCCTAGTTACTTAGGAGGTTGAAATCTGAGGATTACTGTGGATTGAGAAGGGTTCTCACAAACTTTTCTGCCCTTGCTGGCCTTGAACCATGGTCCTCCCATTGTCCATCTCACAAATAGCTAGGATGGTAAGTGTTAACCACCAGGGCCTGGCTTGCACTCATCTTTATGCTGATGCTCATTGTTGGTTGCTAGAAATCCCTACATATGTCTAACCTGTTAGCCAAGCAATAGTAGGCCATGATAGCAAGCAAGATGCCTGACTAGCGTTTTTATAGAAACAGGGGTGCTGGAACCCTCTGGAGTTAGCCTGATCATTCTCACATGAGTCTTGTATACACACTTTGACCTGCAGACAAAGGTTCTCTCTAGGTGTTGCAGGAAAGCTGTTATCCCACTTGGCTATTCCTAGTATGAATATATTTTCCCAGCAGGGGATGGTGCCATATATCACATGAATCCACATTTTTCTCAAACTTTGAGCCACTCTACGCCATGAACACAATACAAACAGTTCTCTCCCTTCCCTGGTATATTTATTGTTGCTTTGATTCCATATTTCAGGATTTTCTCCTGGTATGTGTTCCATTGAGGAGGTTCTATTTTACTTTCAAGTGAAGTGGAGGAAATCTGTCTATACATTGTTCTGTAATGTCTGAGCATTTGAAGAAGTAAGAGTAACTAGGTATAACTCCCACTCTGCCATTTTTGCCAATTCCTAAATAATATTACATAGAAACATCCATTGCTTTCATTGGGTCACTTCTTTTGGCATGTATCTTCTCTTTAGCCATTGACTATTTTTTGTGAAGACTATCTCACTCAAGGAAAGCAAGAGGAAGTGGCCCATTCATTGAATGAAATTCAGACTAGTTTATGCTGATGTTGTATCCATTCCTTGTCTCATTCCTGTAGTTCATGATTTTAAAAAAATCCCAAAGGAGACTCAAAGAACACATACATTGATTTTTTTTAAGGGGAGGCGATTTTTTTTCCCCTAAGAAGTGCCTAATAGCTAACGGACAAGCAAAGACGGCTAATTAGTGGTAATATTTCCTTTGAAAGGACATGCACATGTGAATAAAAGTATTATACTTGGCCTTTTCTTTAATAAGTGAGACCTTTGTCTTTTTCCTATTAATAACATAGGCTGAAGAGAATGAATCTGAGGGAGTTTTGTAGCCAAGACCATGATCTGAAGATTACTCAGATCTCATGTATCTCATTTTCTGTTCTGAGGAGATTTTCCCCCCATTTCTTATTACTTCATCCCTTCGTATGGTTGATATTGGGGATCTCTTTATACAGTTAGATCGAACAAGGTATGGTGACTTAACATCCTTAACCCAATTAACCAATATACCCTTTGCCAGGACACCTTCTGTAGGTCCTGTACCTTGGTCCTGTACCTGTAAAGTACCTCCAAGGTACTTTACTCAAAATCCTGTATTGAAATAAGGAAGATGGAATGTGCTATCCTACATAATTGAAAGGAGAGATGATAGGAAAATATTGATAGATGATAGATATCTATGTAAATACATAGATATGTAAAGAGACTACAGATTGAGAACTAAGCTTTACAAAGAGATCCTTAATAAAGAAGTATCTTGTCATTCCTCAGTATCCATGGGGAATCACTTCCAGGGCCCTTAATCTGAAGATGTTAAACGTCTGTACACAAGTGTCCTAGAGACATACAATCTTGATCCATTCTCCTGTACACTTCAAAGCATCATGCTTAATACAATATAAATGTAAATGCTACACAAATGGTTGTGACAGGTTATCATTTAGAAAATGATGACAAGGAAGAAAATCTGTATGTGCTCAATACAAATGAAATTGGAAAAAAAAACAATATTTTCTATCAGCAAGTTGGTTGAATCTCTAGATGCAGATCCCATGGATACAAAAGACCAAATGTTTTCACAGATGGGAGCAGAAGAGTGCATTTGAATCCTTGAGATCTTATTTTGGGCTCATTTTGCTGCATCCCATTGTGCTTACATGCCTCAAAAACTCCAAAAGAAAATGGCCAATTTGATAAGCACATATTCACCTCAGCCAAGTGCAAGGGATCCTGAGGGATCCTGGACTTCCACACATTAAGCATCTGAATATTTGTGGAACAAAACATGAGAATAAATGAAAGTTTTCCAAGAGAAGTTTTAATGTCTAAGTGTTTCTCTCTCAAGTCAGAGTAGACCACTATATAATTTCAAGGGTAAGATTTTCCTGTGATGCTGGTGATTGAACCCAAGACCTCATGCATGCTAGGCAACTGGTCTACCACTGAGCCACATCCATATCCTCCAGGTAAACCTTTTTGGCAGGTACTTAAGGTTTTTATTTCTGGTACTAGCAGAGTTGTCATGTACAGGAGAGAGATGGGAAATAATTCCATCTTCTATGGTGACACTCCAAGTGACTTGCCCCACCCAAATCAAACTAGCAGGCTCAATTACCCTGAACCAACTGGAATAAAAATTACTTTCCTCCTTCCCTTCCATCTTCATCTCCCTTGATGGGTACAAATGAGCCAAGCAAACCTTCCAGAATAGTTCAGACATTATTTTGTAGATGATCCAGTTTATCATGGCACAACAAATGGCCAGAGTGTTTTGGGCTAAATATGAGATACAACATGTTATCGACATGGTCTTAATGCTACATGCTAATCACAACTACAACACTTTGACTCTATGTTCCAAAACTTACCAGCTGTGTCTTCCCTGTCTTTTTCTCTTATGGAAAAACATACATGTACAAGCTATGACTCTCTCCATAGTTCTTGAAAACATTGTATTTTTAGCTCTGCCTGCAGACAACAGCAAACTCAGTAGTTCTGAGGACCAAAGCCCTTTTCATGGTACCCATGGTCCATCCTCACTGTAAGGAATCAGAGTAGAATTTTCCTTCCTCTAGATCTAGCAGTTAGACCATAACTTCACCCATAGCCTAGCATACCATAGACCCACCTAGTAGTAGTCTAGTCAGTAGTCAAAGCCTCAGAAGATACTTGAAGCCTAATGACTGTGTATTCATAACTATAGGTTTACCTTTGGTTTTTTCAATTCAGTTATATTTGGCATAAAATTTTATTTATTTAATTAATTTAATTTAACTTGAAGCCTATAGAAAATGTATAAGTCAAAGATAACCAAGACACTCCTCTACTTAATCCATCATTTATTTCTTACTTGTTCCTGCTTCCTCCAAAGCAGACACAGGCTTTGAATAATGAGGTGAAGACTCATGTTTTAATCCTATTGCCAAAAAAATTTTTTTAAGAAATCTTACTATCTGACCCATGTGGCTCCTTAAAAATTATCTGAAATAAAGCAAGCCAGAATTGGCCTAATTGTGCATAACAAAACCCAGATGTCTCTGGAATAAAAAGGTTAATCGAATGCTAATGATAAATGAATGAGTTGTAAAGGCAGGAAGAAGAATGTTGGAAAGAAATAAGGTACAGTCTCCAAGTGACTTGGAAGAGCAAGCTCTCTGCACGGAATGTTTTTCTTTAAAAAAGGAACTTAACCTTTTCTTTAACACCTAAAATCTGTCAGAGGCTTTATAAGAAAAGTACTAAATATACCATGCCAGGAGCTTAAGCTTCAAACATGAAGCAAAACTACTAAGATGTACCTGGTAGAAAAGAAAGCATAACGAAACAAAACAAAGATGTGGCAATTGTTAAATGATTGAATATTATACTTCTATCCATTTTGGTAGAAGTGGGTATTTAAGTCCTGGACTTGTCAGAGATTCAGTAAGAGCTGGCTGTGTTCTTAAGCAAATGTGCTTTGTAAGTTGCAGAACAGCTCTTGCTGTACTCCTCAGCACCTTCAACTCTTGTCTCCAGCCTGATGGAGACAGCCACATTCACAGTCAGGATAACGTTCTCTCAGTAAATGACACAATAGAATGCATGGATGAAAGTCAAGTGGGGGAGGGGCCTTTATTCTAAACAATGTCACTATGAAAAATGTTCCAAATCTTCAGGGTAGGTAGAACATTCCAACAAGAACTGATGCTGCAGCTCAAGTCTATGCAGATTTGAGAAGCAGAATCTCACCCCCTTCCTCTTCTGGAAATCTGTCTTTTTTTCCCCCTAACACTTCAACTGACTAGTTGAGACCCACCCATAGCATGAGGATAACTTACTTTATCCCAGTCTACAAATTTAAATGTTTATGATATCTAGCAAATTCCTCCAGGGAAACACCAAAACTGCTATTGGAGCAACTATCTGGGCAACATGATCAAACTAAGATGAGACATGCCATTAACCATCATACAGTTCAGCAAGCCAGGCAAAATCAGATAACAATTGATGGCCAGGGGAATGCATGGTAAGAAATACTTCTCCATGAGTATCTACAGGCCCGTCAAGTCTTGCACAGATGTGTGTGTGTGTGTGTGTGTGTGTCTGTGTGTCTGTGTGTCTGTGTGTCTGTGCTGATATAGGAAATAAAAGAATGATATAAATGAATCCTAAACAAGTAAACATATCAAGCAGAGCAGAGTTTGTTCTTTATCTGGTATGAGTTAGATCTCAAGCACAAGAATAAATGTAGTCAGATATCTTTCCTTCCTTCTTACCTTCCTTCCTTTTTTCCTTCCTTTTTTGGGGGGGCGGGGGGGGGGGTCCGGTTGTGGGGCCTGAACTCTAGGCCTGGGCACTGTCCCTCAGCTCTTCAGCTCAAGGCTAGCACTCTACCAATTGAGCCACAGCGCCACTTCCGGCTTTTTTTTTTCTGCTTATGTGGTGCTGAGGAATCAAACCCAGGGCCTCATGCATGCAAGGCAAGTGCTCTACCCCTGAGCCACCTTCTCAGCCCCTCCTCCCTTTCTTTTTTCCTTCCCTTCTTCCCTTCTTTCTTTCTTTCCTTCCTTCCTTCCCTTCTTTCTTTCTCTTTCTTTCTTTCTTCCTTTCTTTCCTTCTTTTCTTCCTTCCTTTCTTCCTTCCTTCCTTCCTTCCTTTCTTTCTTTCTTTCTTCTTTCTGTCTGCCTGCCTTTCTACTGATACTGGGGCTTAACCTCAGACTAAGGGTACTCCCTTTTCTCTCTTAGCATTTTTGCTCAAGATTAGTGCTGTGCTCTATCCCTTGAGCCACAGCTCCGTTTCTGGCTTTTTTTCTTTTCTTTTCTTGCTGGTTAATTGGGGATAAGCATCTCACAGACTTTCCTTCCCTGACTGGATTTGAGCCATACTTCTCAGATCTCAGCCTTCTGACTAGCTAGGATTACACGCACAAGCCATCCATACCCAGGTCAGATTTCATTTTTTAATAGTGACTTGAACCTTCTCATATCTTAATGACAGAAAGAACTTAACCATCCAGGAACAGTGGTGCTAAAGGAGCATTGGTGCCATCACTAGTACACACAGATGTGGCACTGTTCTCTCTGGGTCCAACTTCCTCCTTTGCCCAGTCAGTACTCCTCAAAACTAGTAGGAGAGAACTAGGGTGCATGAAACCATGCTCAGCCCCTGGGCCTTGTACAGTATCTGGCCTTTGGCCTGCCTGCCTTTCTACTCAAGGTGGCTTTACTTGGGATCCTCATTGCCCTGGCTTTACCCACAACTGATGTGCCTACTGAAAGAAAAACTAGACTGGAGTCTGGGGCCTGGTGTTTTCCCCTTCTCTCCCAGAGTGCCCGCTGTTCAGTGTGGACCATCCAATTGTACCTCCCCCTCTTCCTCCCATTCTAATGCTACATGACCAGGTAGGAACCCTTCCTGTAGCAAACAATTCTGCCCTAAGGAGATCCCTTCTTTTGGAAGATGACACTGGTACCAGTATCAATCATGTCCTCCTTAGCAAGGACTCTACTACCCTCAAGCATATGAGAATGCTTCCAAGGGTGGCAGAAATTCACCACAACACTGCAATAGGAATAACATGAGATCTTTCAACCTGATCTGGCCCAGAGGAAGTTGGCTTTGATGAGGAGCAATAAAATCAAGGTAGGGAAGTGAAGATGTACCTCGAGAGATAAAGCAGCAGCGTTGAGAGCAAGTGGGAGCAAGTGGGAGCAAGAAGCACCAAGTTCAAGCCCCAGCTCTGCCACACACACATACATACACACACACACACACACAACACACAAAGGTAATAATAATACTAATAATCATAATGATAGGTCAGGAAGATACAATTCCAAGGGTATATAGAAGCCTTCTCTAGTGCCCAAGAGAAGCAGTAGGTAGGGGGGAGCAGGAGTCATTTTTCCACTCACCTGCTTACTATGATTTGATTGCCTCCTCCAAAGCTCACATTGAAATGTTTTAACAGTGTTAAGAGGTGGACTGCTTAGGAGAGAACTTGGTCATGAGGGCTATGCCCTCACAAATAGACCAATGCTGTTGTGACAAGAATGGGTTTGTAAAGTGGAAATGAGTCCCTGATAAAACATTGAGTTCATCTCAACTCTCTCTATGTTAGGCATAGTTACTTGCTCTTCCACTGTGCTTTGGTAGTGCACACAATTTCTCAGCAGGCGCCACTGCCAGGCTCTTAGACTTTCCAGCCTCCAGAACTATGTGTTAAATAAACTCCTATTGCTCATAAACTATCTAGTCTGTTATAGCGGCAGAACATGGTCTAAGACAATATCTACCACCAATGGCTGCCATAGCACAATGCTTGTTGTTGCAATACTTCATATGTAGTTGTATTTAGAGTCAGGATCTTAAAAAGATAAATAAGAGCCAGGTACTAGTGGCTGGCTATTCAGGGGGCTGAGATCTAAGGATTCTGGTTCAGAGCCAGTCCAGGCAGGAAAGTCTACGGAGACTCTTATCTACAACTAACCAGGAAAAAAAGCAGAAAATGGAGCTGTGGCTCGAATGATAGAGCACAAGCCTAGTGGAAAAAGCTGAGGGACAACTCTGAGGCCCTGAGTTCAAGCTCCAATACTGGTGTACATACATGCACGCACCCACATACACACACGAGAGTAATTATGTTAAAATGACATCACAAGAGTGAGTCCCAATCCAACATGACTAATAACTATACCAGAGGAGAAAATGTGAGCATACACAAGGAAGATCACTGGGAGACATAGCAGTAGGCCGAATGCAAGAAAAAGACAGAGACTAGAGAAGGTATCAGCTCTGATGTACCTGGGACTCCATTTTCTGGAGCCTTCAGAATATGAGAAAATAAACTGTGTTATTTAAGCCAGTCTGTATTAGTTTGTTACAACAGCCTTAGAAAAATAATACATTTATCCTGGTTTTAAATCTAACTGTGATTTAATTTTCAGTCCTAAAAGACTGCATGAAGCAGTCCTCACAAGCTATAGGAAAGCAAAACTGGGATCTTGTGTTGTACTACTATATCATAGAAGGAAGTGAAGACAACCAGATGTTTCTACAAACGCTTTTGTGCTAGAAGGAAGCGATTCTTTGCCTCAGTGGACCAAGGGCAGAGCTCCAAGTGGTAAAGCGGTGCTGAATAAATGAGAGATACAAATATGTTCGCATTTGGGATACAAATGTATACTGTGATAACACCTCTCAACTTCCCTAGATAGCTTAACCTTAATGGGTTAGTCAATATCTGGAAGAAATATTGACTTGGTCTTTTTTGGTTTTGTTGTATGACACAAGGTCTCACTACGTAGCTCAGGTTGACATCAAACTCCTGTAGAGCGCTAGCCTTGAGCTGAAGAGCTGAGGGACAGCGCCCAGGCCCAGAGTTCAGGCCCCACGACCGGACCCAAAAAACCCCAACAAACTCCTGATCCTCCTGCCTTAGCCCATGCTGAAATTACAAATAGTTGCACTATCTAAATGCCATGGTGTAGTTTCCTTTCAGTATTTCCTTGATTGGTACTTAGATGAATGACACACTCATGTGAGTAATTGTGCTTTAGCTAAGCAGTCCAAAATGGTTATCAACATCTGGATTTCTACAGTCTTCTGCAACAACCCCCATTCTGCATTTCTCATGAGTAAGAACATCCAAAGGACAAATGGCCAGAACAGAGTGTTACAACAAAGAGAAAAAACCTCTATAATTCAGCAGATGTCACCTTACCAAAGCAGCTGCAACATACATTTGTGCTGCTCCCTGAGGCACAGAAGGCCTTGAGTTTATAGATCAGAAATTATGTTGGTTGCTTGTAATAGAACCCCAACCTCACCCCCACCCCCAGCAGCACAAAAAGATAAGGGTTTTATTTTCTCACATAGGTGTAATCTAGAAACCAAAATATAGAGCTGACAGGACTTCTCTACTTCAATTCATTTTTCTGCCTCTGTCATTCTGAACATGTGACTTCCAGTCTTAAAGTGGAATAGCTGTGGACACTCTGTTCTTTACATCTCCATTACAGACAAGAAGAGTCAGAAAGATCGAGGGGTTAAAAGTAACTGTCATTGAAGTCCAAAAATATCATTGCCTTACCCTATTAGCAAGAAATGTTGCTGTGATGAATGTATTTCACTGGCCTAGCTCATTGCTCGCCTCACTGTACAGGAGCTCTATACAATATTGTTGGCAACATTGTTGCCACTGGCTGGTAACATGGTTACAACTAGCTAGCAGCATTGGTATACCTGGTTATCATTTTTGCAACTGGCCAGCAACACTGTTACAACTGACTAGAAACATTGTTAAAGCTGACTAGCAAGGTTATTGCACCTGATTAGCAACATTGTTATTACTCTTACATAGTCCTTGTTTCAGGAGAAACAGATGTCCCATTCCAAAAGTCAAACCACATTTCTTTCATTTTCTTTGAATTGTTTTATGGCCTTAATTCTAACTCTGATTCATTTTTTATTTGTTTCAGCATGAAGAATTTTTTTAATTAATGACTCTTTCTTATATTAAGAAGAAAAAAAAAAGGTCTTGGCTGGTCACTGGTGGCTCATGCCTCTACGCCTAACTATGAAAGAGGTTGAAACCTCAGGATCATGGTTCAAAGCCAATCCAGTTAGGAAAGTCCATGAGCAAACATCCTCAGGGACAGCACCCAGGTCTTGAGTTCAAGCTACAGGACCAGCATAAAAATAGGGGAAGAGAAGAGAAATGGGGAGGCTTATTTAAAAAAAAACATTCCCCAACCAGTCCTTCAAAAAAGAATAAGAAAATATTTTCATCTTTTTCTCTATTTATGCAAGATCAAGTCATAAAAGCCTTAGACAAGTTGGTTTTAAAGGTACATGTATATGACTGGCACTTTTAAATTTATTTCAGGATGTGATATCAGACTTTTTTCTTTGGTTAGCCAATTGGCTCAAGCACAAGTTTGAATCTAATCTTGCACTGATAATCTATTATATACAATGGATTTTAAGCAACACATTTGAGAAGGGTTTTCATAAACTTTTACAGATTACTAAAAGGGGTAAAAGTAATAACTTCACAAAAATGAGGTGGCCATTTTAAGAGCATGACATATCTATCAATTTATTAATGTATTTCAGAAGTTCTTCAATATAGTTTTATAGGTTTGTATGCTTGTCATGGATCTAGTCCGAAGACTTTCATAGTTGAGTTGTCATTGTAGATATTTATTTTTCTATGATTGCTTATGCATAGAAAAGCTATAAAATTTTTAAATGTCAATGTCCCAGCTTGCTGAACTTCTATTCTGATAGCTTGTAAAAATGATTCTCTTTAATTTTCTAAGAAACAAAAAAAAAAAATTGTAGCCAGGCACAGTAGCTCACGCTTATAATTATAGCTACTCTGGAGGCTGAGATCTGAGGATCACAATTCAAAGCCAGCCCAGAAAAATGTGTAAGTCTCTTATCTCAGAGCAAAAAATAAATAAATAAACAAAAACAAATTTGAAGTTGTGGCTGAAGTGATGCTAGCCTTGAGCAAAAAGGGACAAAAAGAGCTAAGGACAGATGTGAATGCTATGCATACACACATAAACATATACTGTCATTTGACCTGTCTTTTATAGCATTAACATCTCATACATTGTCTTTACCCTTGTTTTGGATCCAGAGAAATAGACAGCCCCTGTTAGTGAAAACATCTTTGTGTTGTACATGATTTTGCTAAAAATATATCTGCTTCATTTTTATATTATTAGATGTCTATCCTATTTCACAGCAATTTTGTGTGCTTCCAATAGATAGAAACTATTCAACAGAAGTGGAAACTTTCTCCAATATATCCCATGTAGTTAAAAATATATCAACATGATTGTATTTAGTTCTGTCTTCAGGGCCTGGGCGCTGTCCCTGAGTCTCTTTAGCCACCTAATCTTTGATAAGGGAGCTAAAAATAATAGAATGTGAGAAAGACAGCCTCTTTAGTAAATGGTGGTGGCAAAATTGGTTAAACACATGTAGAAAACTAAAGCTAGATCCTTATATATCACCCTGCACCAGAATCAACTTCAAATGGATCAAAGACTCGAAGTCAAAGCAGATACCCTGAAAACATAACAGGAAGGAATAGATGAAACTCTAGGGCTCCTTGACACAGGTTGACACAGAAACACAACAAATCAAAGAAAGTTTGGACAAATAGGATTGCATGAAACTGTAGTTTCTGCATGGCAAAGGACATAGCTAATAAGATCAATAGAAAGCCCACAGATTGGGAGAAGATCTCCACTAGCCATATAACAGACAGGGGTCTCATATGTAAAATATACTTAGAACTCAAAAAATTAAATCCCCCAACAACAAATCCTCAAAAAAAAAAAACCAACAAAAAAACTGCCAGATAAATAATTGGGCTAAAGACTTAAAAAGAAACTTCTCTGAAGAGGAAATAAGAATGGCCAACAGACACATGAAGAAGTGCTCAACTACTCTAGCCATAAAATAAATGCAAATCAAAACAACATTGAGATTCCACCTCACCCGTTAGAATGGCTATAATCAAAAAATCTAATAACAGATGCTGGAGGGGATGTGGCCAAAAAAGAACCTTACTGCATTGTTGGTGGGAGTGTAAACTTGTTCAACCACTTTGGAAAGTAGTATGGCGGGTCCTCAAAAGACTCCACATAGAGCTCCCTATGACCCAGTAATCCCACTTTTGGCCATTTATCCAAATGATCACAAACAAGGCTATACTAAAGCTACCAGCACAACTATGTTTATCACAGCATTATTCTCCATAGCTAAGATATGGAACCAACCCAGATGCCCCTCAGTAGATAAATGGATCAAGACAATTTGGCAGTTTGGTACACACACACACACACACACACACACACACACACACACACACACACACACACACACACACACACACACACACACACACACACACAATGGAATTCTATGCCTCCATCAGAAAGAATGACATTGCCCCATTTGTTAGGAAAAGGAAAGACTTGGGAAAAGTTATATTAAGTGAAGCAAGCCAGGCCCAAAGAAACATATGGCTCATGGTTTCCCTTATTTGCAATAACTACTACAAGTCTAGGCCAAGCAGAAAAGGTCAAAAGCTATGTACGTATGATCAAGGTTAATGGTCTACCACTTGAGCCACAGCACTAATTCTCACTTTTCCTGAGTAGTTTATTGGAGATAAGAGTTTCATGGACTTATTTACCTGGGCTGGCTTCAAACTGTGATCCTCAGATCTCAGCCTCCTGAGTAGCTAGGATTACAGACTTGAGCTACAAGTTCCCACTAATTTTATCCTTTTAAATTATTAATTTAATCAAGTAGTTGGTATTCATAGATCCCCTGATGTTGAAAACATCCCCAAGTTATTAAATTTTACTTTGTCATGAAATTAATCCTTCTTATACTCTGGATTGAACCTGTGAATATTTTTAGAAGTCAAAAAAATGTGTATTCCTAAATGACCTTTGTATCTAAGTCTCCTCTTTCTAGTTGTCTTCTCCTTGACTTCTCCTTGTGAATCCTGCAAAGTGAACTGGGAACTTCCTGATTCTTTTTTATGTTAAAGCTGAGCTAGGTGGGTCTTTACTTCTCTGAACATTTATCTTTAATGTTTCAATTTTTCTTGAACATGCAGTCTACTTGAGTTTCTAGTAATTTCTGGTAATTCACATATTCCTAGTAGTATACCTATTCATCTCAATTATCAAATTTGTTGCCCTCAACTAGTGTGTATTTTTTCTTATTATTTGAACATTCAGTATCTGTAATTATATGTCTTTATTTCTAATGCAGTACATTTCTCCCCCCTCTCTCTCTCTCTCTCTCTCTCTCTCTCTCTCTCTCTCTCTCTCTCTCTCTCTCTCTCTCTCTCTCTCTCTCTCTCTCTCTCTCTCTCTCTCTCTCTATCTCTCTCTCTGTCTTGTTTGTTTGTTATAGCTTTAAAAGTCTGTGTGTTGAACTGGCCTTTTCAAAAAAAAGCTTGTTTTTCTTTATTTTTATCCTCTTTGGAGTTAGATAGGAGATTATGTTTCTTAATCTTTATAATACCTCTTTCTTATTAATATTGAAATTATTCTTTTTGTTTCTTGGGTTAATACTGTGTTAATACCTGACTTGCTTTTCCTGCCCAAAAGGATATGGTGTTGAGTTGATTTCTCTTTACTTCTTAGAATTTATTCCTTATATATCCCAAAGTAATTGTTTTGTTTTATGAATTTTATCAGCATACCTTACTTGTAACAATGAAGGATGCCCATTGCAACATTTCCATACATGTATACAATGTATATATCCTGATTAAACTCAACCCTGCTGTCACTGCCTCTCTGCCTCCCTCCCTCCCTATGTCTAAACAATTGCATTTGTTTCCATGTTTTACTTTCATTCATGTCAATCAGCTACTTTGACCATATTTATATTCATCCTCATTCATCCTCTAGACCTCCTCCTTCTACTGGTAACCCCCCCTCCCAAAAGTAGAACCTGTTTGACTTTCCTATTATTCTATTTTTAGCACATATTAATTGTGCCAAAGGGGTTCATGGTTGTATTTCATATATGCATATATTGTATTTAAGTTAGAAAATCCCTGTCAATTCTCTCTTCTTCCCTTTTCATCCTCTATTGATCAAAAACTTTCATTGAGATTCCCTACATCTTCATACATAGCTGCAATGTCTTTCACATTTACTCTCCTTTGTTCTTTTCTTTTCTCTCCTCCCTCTAATAGCTAGAATCATGTTGTATGCATGTGTGTATGTATATATGCGTGTATATAAAGATAATACATGATTAATAGATGATGGATGTGCACATCAATGGAGTCTATTGATTAGAAGATTAGAACCACATCCTACAAACATACATATATATACACACATATATGTGTGTACATGTGATATCCTAAACAGTCTCATGGCTAGACTCATGTTCTATTCACACATAGATGTGAATATGGCTACACAGATGTGCATATTTATGAATATGTGTCCTTTAGATCTAGTTTCTACAAATGAGTAACCACATATTATATGTAACTCTTTAAACTTAGCCTGTCTTTCTCAACACAAGAATGTCCAGTTCCTTCTATTTTCCTGTAAATCATATGATTTTATTTGTCTTCATGGTGGTGCAATATTATGTACTGTTATCTTTTTATCCATTCATCTTGTGCTGGGTACCTCAGCTGATACCAAAGCTGTTGTAACAAGCATGGGTATGTAGGCACACCCATGTATATGGGTATGTCTTGTATATCTCCTTTGGACATATAACCAGCGATGGAGGATTCAAAAGGTAGATTATAGTTATATGATGAATACAGTAGTTAAAATTTTTGTGGTTGAAGCCAGGTGCTGGTGGCTCATGCCTGTAATCCTACCTACTCAGGAGGCTGAGATCTGAGGATCACAGTTCAAAGCCAGCCCAGGCAGGAAAGTCCATGAGACTCTTATCTCCAGTTAACCACCAGAAAACCAGAAGTGGCACTGTGGCTCAAGTGGCAGAGCACTTGCCTTGAGCTGAAGAGCTCAGGGACAATACTCAGGCCCAGAGTTCAAGCCCCATGACTGAAAAAAAAATAAAATAAAATTTGTGGTTGTTCTTGAGTGGCAGTCTTTTTTCATTAGTTAGTATTTTTTATTGTAAAAATACTGTTCAGAGGGGTTAGAATTACATGAGTAAGGTAATGAGTACATTTCCTATAGATCATTGTTACCCCCTCCTTTGTTTTCCCCTATTATCCCTGCCCTCCCCACCTTCCCAACGTCTTCCTGCCCCCCCCAAAAGTTGTAAAGTTTGTTTTCAGCATAGTATCTTGTATGTCTCATTGTTACAAATCCTTATTTCAGCATTTTGTTATTTCCTTTCCCCTCCCAAAATTAGAAAAATCTATATACAAAATGCAGGGCATGGGAATAAAATACAGTGACAACAGGGGTTATACTATAGGGGAAGAACATACAAAAGAAACAAAAAAAATCACATACTACATTAAAAACAAGAGCAACAAAGAAAAAACCTCTTGTGTCCCTATCTTGAGGTTCATTTCACTTAGCATCATCTTTTTTAAATTTTAATTTTAATTTTTTTAATTGTGAGAATACCATACATAGGAGTTACAATTACATGGGCAAGATAACGAGTACATTTCTTATCAAGCATTGTTGCCTCCTCTTTATTTCCCCCTCCCATCCCTTCCCATACTCCCCCCGCCCCCCACCCGGTCATCCCCCCACCCCCCACCAAAGTTGTAAAGTTCGTTTTTCAACATAACAATTTGTACATCTCATTGTTGCAATGGATCCACCTGTATCCCTAGTTAAACGATTTGTTTTATCCCTTTCCCTCCACAAATTATACCAACATCAAATACAGTGAAAGCATGGGATATACCGTCGGGAAGGGACATACAAAGCAACAAAGAAATCATCTTATAAGTATGTTAGAAACAATTGCATGAAAGGAAAAACAAAAACCAAAAAACATTTGAATACTTATCTTGGGGTTCATTCCACTAACATCAACTTATCTGACCTTTTCTGCTTGACTCAGATATATACTAATTATTGCAAATAAGGGAAACCATGGGACCTACGTTTCTTTGGGCCTGGCTTACTTCACTTAATATATGTCATTCTTTCTGATGGAGGCATAGAAAGGTTGGACAAATGGGATTGCATGAAATTGCAGAGCTTCTGCATGGCAAAGGACATAGCTAGCAAGATCAATAGAAAGCCCACGGATTGGGAAGAAGATCTTCACTAGCCATACAATAGACAAAGGTCTCATATCTAAAATATACCTGGAACTTAAAAAATTAAATCCCCCAACAACAAATCCTCAAAGAAACAACTGTCCAATAAATAAATGGGCTAAAGACTTAAAGAGAAACTTCTCTGAAGAAAAAAGAAAGATGGCCAATAGACACATGAAGAAATGCTCAACCTCTCTAGCCATAAAAGAAATGCAAATCAAAACACTGAGATACCACCTTACCCCAGTTAGAATGGCTATAATCAAGAACTCTAATAACAACAGATGCTGGAGGGGATGTGGACAGAAAGGAACCTTACTTCATTGTTGGTGGGAATGTAAACTTGTTCAACCACTTTGGAAAGCAGTATGGAGGTTCCTCAAAAGACTCCACATAGAGCTCCCCTATGACCCAGCAATCCCACTTTTGGGCATTTACCAAAATGATCACAAACAAGACCACACTAAAGCTACCAGCACAACTATGTTTATTGCAGCATTATTTACCATAGCTAAGATATGGAACTAACCCATATGCCCCTCAGTAGATGAATGGATCAAGAAAATGTGGTATATATACACAATGGAATTCTATGCCTCCATCAGAAAGCATCATCTTATATGGTTTTATGTATATAGCTTTTGACCTTTTCTGCTTGTCTGGTAAGATTATCCTAAACATATACTAGTTATTGCAAATAAGGAAAACCATGGGATCTATGGACCTATGTTTCTTTGGGTCTGGCTTACTTCACTTAATATAATTTTTTCCAAGTCTTTCCCTTTCCTAACAAGGGACATCTGGGTTGGTTCCTTATCTTAGCTATGGTGAATAATGCTGTGATAAGCATAGTTCTGCTGGTAGCTTTAGTATGGCCTTTTTTGTGGTCATGGGTAAATACCCAGAAGTGGGATTGCTGGATCATAGGGGAGCTCTATGTGGAGTCTTTTGGGGAACCTCCATACTGCTTCCCAGAATGGTTGAACAAGTTTGCACTCCCACAATGCAGTAGGGTTCCCTTTTATCCACATCCCGTCCAGTATCTGTTATTATTTAAATTTCTTGATTATAGCCATTCTAACTGGGGTGAGGTAGAATCTCGATGTTGTTTTGATTTGCATTTCTTTTGTCTTTATTCTTTTTTTCCATTTTTTTTCCAATTTTTTTCTTTTTTCTTTTAGTGCTAAAGATTGAACTCAGGTCCTCAAGCTTGCTAGGCAAAGGCTCTAGTACTTGAACACTTTCCCCAGTGCTTTTTTTTTTTAGATTTTTAAATTTTTTATTGTAAAAGTATGTACAGATAATGAGTTATAGTTATATTATTCCGGTAATGAGTACATTTCTTCCTTTTTTAAATTTAATATTTTTGTCATGGTGATATACAGAGGGGTTGTAGTTACCCATGTAAGGTAGTGAGTACATTTCTTGTCAAACATTGTTACCCCTTCCCTCAATTTTCTACCACTTTCCTTCTCCCCTCAATGCCCCCCTCCAAGTTGTACAGTTCATATCCAACACATTGTCTTGTGACAATCACTGTTGCATTTGTTTGCCCTTTGTCCTTTGTCTAGCTCTTTTGTTATTCCCCTTCCCTTCCCTAATCCCCAGTCCTTTTTAGTATTTTTTTTTCCAGTTAGGGTGTTGTGCTTTTACCCAGGATAGCCCTGGACTGTGATTCTCCTACCTCCACTTCATAAACATCTGAGATTATAGGCATGTACCACTACACCCAGCCCACAGGTGCCATTTTAACAATATGAAATATTCCCTTCTCTCCCCTTTATTTGCTTTTGCTTAGCTTCTATCTTGGGATATTAATATTGTCAGCTTGTGTTTGAGGTGAGGAGGTTTTGCATTCATTTAACAGATCTTTGTGTCAATCCTTTGAACTCGTCCTTTATCTTACACATATATCATTTGGTTGACAGTATGTATCTCCTGTTTGCTCTGGTTTATTTTATATGCTTAAACATTTGACAGTGTTGATGTTTACAAGGCCTGTAAATCATTCATACTCACTGTATCCATAATGAATGCATCCCTTACTTTAAATTCTATGTGCTTTATATTCTTGCAATGTTCTCTTTCCCTTCCTTCTCCCTTTGCTCAAAGTCTTTTGCTGGAATAACCAACTTTACTTTGAGTCTCCTGTCTCTAAACAGGAAGGGTGCAGAGCTTCAAATTGATTTCAACAGCCACAATCTCTTTTCCTGTGAGCCTTGCAAACCACATTCCATTTTCCCCTAACTTACAATGTTTCAGATGAAAAGTCTAGTAAGTCCAAATCATTCTGTCTCCTTTGTAATGCTTCTTTTCTTCCTGTCTAAATGTTTATGAGTCTTTTGCTTTCTCCTGGAACTTCTGCAATTTCCCAAATGATTTCCTTCCAGAAATCTGTTATTCAGTGAGAGATACCAATCTAAAGACTAAAACTTTCCTGAGAGTTAGAAATCATTTTTCCAATTTTCTTCCATTTCCTCTGTACCTTCTTTCTCTCAATTCTTATTACATAGATACTAGATACTGCAGTTCTCTCTCTTTCATACCTCTTAACTTTCTTTTATTTCTTTCTCTTTACTTGCTCTGTTCTCCAAGATAATTCCTTGAATAGGTATTATTCACTAATTTGTTTGTTTTATGGTTTTTGGGTTTTGGTGGTTTGTTTTGTTATTTTTTGTGTGTGTCAGACAAAGGGGCTTGAACTCTGGGCCTGGGCCCTGTTCCTCAGCTCTTCAGCTCAAGGCAAGTGCCCTACCACTTGAGCCACAGTGCCACTTCCAGTTTTCTGGTGGTTTATTGAAGATAAGATTCTCATGGACTTTCCTGTCTGGGCTGGCTTTGAACCATGATCCTCAGATCTCAGCCTCCTGAGCAGGCAGGATTACAGGCATGAGCACTGGCACCTAGCACTAATTTGGTTTTTAACATTACAACATTAAATTTGAGATAGTAATTCATGTTCATTTTCTGTTCCTGTAACAAAAGACCTGAGATAATCAACTTAAAGAGAGAATAGTTTCTTCAGGGAACATTCAAGATTCAAACTATAGCATAGGTTTGTACATATCTTCCAGGGGTCATGTTTTCTTGCGTGATTGTTTTCTCATAGCAAATTACTCACAACCTTGTATGCTTTCTGATTTCATTGAGATTGGCCAAAATCATGAACCCTGCCCTGCCCCGCCCCCCCTTCTTCAATGGCTCCAGGGAGGTCCACACATACATTCAGCCCACATTTATCAGGAGTTCAACATGCATCAAGCATGGTTTTCAGTATGGTGTGTATGTAATTCAGTTAATCCAAAGCAGCCCTGTGAGGATTAGACATTCACAGCAGGTATGACTGTTGTCACCAGTGTTTTACACAAAGGAGACTGAGCAGAGCCTGAATGTCAAGATAGGCCATCTGACCACAGAGGCTGGAATGCCCCACCCTGATGCAAGAAGCCTGCTGTTGTTCTCATCCTCAGTTCAATGACCTGTTTTAAGCTGCAGCCTCTGCAGCTATGTCTGTGAATTTTCTACTATCTTCCTCATTTGTGTGTGTGTGTGTGTGTGTGTGTGTGTGTGTGTGTGTAAGGTCAAATGACAGCAGAGTATCCATGAAAGTGCTTGTTCCTGCTTGTCCCAGGATGGCACTGACCTGGGCTAAAAGTCATGTCAGCCTCTCCTCATCTGGTGTCCATCCAATTCATTTCTTCAGCTTCTAAAGCCAGTGGGCAGAAGTGTGACTACTCAGTGTCTGGAAGTATGGCTGCCTGAGTGAATCAGATGCCAACAAGCCAGGCACTTGCATGACAACAGCAAGGGCTCAGGGAGGGTGAGCAGGACACAGATAGTGTCCATAGACATTGCAGTGTCTCAAAACTCCCAGCATCCCCGACCGAGTGTTCATCATTCATAGAAATTGTGAGACATATGTCACAGGTCTTTTTTGATATGAGACTTTAAAATGTTAATCATTTGCCAGCACCGGTGGCTCCTATCTGTAATCCTTGCTCCTCAGGAGGCTGAGAGCTGAGGATCATGGTTCAAAACCAGCTCAGACAGGACTGTCTGAGAGGCTCTTATCTCCAATTAACCACCAAAAAGCCTGAAGCAAAGCTGTGACTCAAGTGGTAGAAAGGTAGCCTTGAGCAAAATGCTCAGGGATGATACTCAATGCCTGAGTTCAAGCCCCAAGACTGGCACCAAAATATAATAAAATAAAATTTTAAAAAAATTACAAATTTTGGAAGGTAGAGAATAAATGCAACAACCATTCGTGGATAACCCTAGAGTTGACCCAGTTGAATTACTTGCACTCCCTCATGGCTTACCTGTGTTCACTTTGGTGCTATCTGTTCACTGTCTGCCCACAGTTCTTCTAATGCCACCTGCTCAATCTGACATTCTAGGCTTTCTAACATTGCTGCATATTTTTACCTTAAATGCATGTTCCTTTATGTTATGTTAGTACAATTTCAGTTGAAAAGGAAAGAAAGCCCCTGAGCTCAAGTCATCATCTTGAAAAGGAGTCTTACATTTCAGATTTTGTGCTACTTATTATTTTTCCTAGCTTGCTTTTCAGCGCCTTGAAATTGCTCAGCTTGTTTCCTTAGCTGGTACTATATACTATCTGCACTACACCTCTGGTGCAACTTTTTGCTGATTAATTAGAGATGAAGGCTCATACACTTTACTGCCCAGGCAAGGCTTTTGAATGATGATTCTTTAGGTCTCTATCTCCTGAGTAGCTAGGATTACAGATGTAAGCCAATGACCCCTGGCTCTGATGATACTTTTACATACATTTATCATTCGCAACATGCTGCTTTTGCAGTAAGTATGCTTTGTGGGTTGTGGTGTCCGGGATGATGATGAGGGGAAGTTAGGCAGACATTGGTTAAAGGTTCCAGCATTGAAGTTAGACAAGAGGAATCTGTTCAAGTGATCTCTTGACACAAGATGAATATTGTTTTGTTGATAACATTGGATTGTATCCTTAAACACTGCTAGAACAGATTTTGCTGTTTTTTCAAGTTAAATGAAGTAGCACAAAATTTTAATCAGGAGAAAGAGTGTGAAGGATTCTTGGTGGTGTCAATTCAACCATGAAAGTGCTTTTAAAAATTCAGCCCCAAACCCATTTGTAATCCCTGCTAACAAGTTAAGGTATGTTTTAAAACGCTCTGCGCCTTGGTCCAAAGATGAAAAGCATAACTGAAAGTAGTTCCTTTGTAATTTGTGTGTGTGTGTGTGTGTGTGTGTGTGTGTGTGTGTGTGTGTGTGTCTTTGCATGAATCTTTTTAAGGGATTAATGTTTCTATAGCATGTGAATTTAATTACAGTGACATCAGCTTAATTAATTGAGTTGACATTTAAGCAGAGAGTGAACAGGGTGTCATATGCAGTGAGAAAAGATAAGCTCAGTTTAAGAAGGAGCTATATACCATAAACAAATCACACAAGGCCCAGGAGGGAGGGAACCAAGAAGGCCATAAGTCACAGGATTGGGTGTTGAGCAGAGTCAAAGAGGCCAGGTTGTGTTGGATCTTGTGAGTCATGCCTGGGCGCAGGATTGCCTGTGCCAGAGAGACATGAGAGGCTTCAGGGAAGTTAAGTGGCATCATTCAGCCCCAAGAGGAAGGTTGATCTCAACAGATTGATGATGGTGTTAAGTGTTGGCAGCTGTGGTTGAGTTGTGGTGTTTGGTAGCCTCTGTGGGGCTGGGATTGGCTCATTGTGGATGGATCCAGATTGGACACCACCATCATCTGGCACCACTGTGGGTTATAGGATACTAAACTGTGCACTTCAGGACGCAGCTGAGCTCAAATCTCTCCAGGTGTCTCTCTGCCCAAGACTAGCATGTGCTTGCAGCCTATCCCATCTGTGGCAACAGCCAAATGGGTTTGTGGAGTTTGGCGTGATGATGCTATTTGGTGCACAATCAACTTCATTACATTCTCACTGTCGAATCATTTCTTATCATTATGAAATTACATCATCTCATACTTTCTGGCTTCAAGTCTATTTTGCTCAGTATTTCTACTGCAACGTTCACTCTCTTATCATGAACCTGATAGATCTTTCGCTAATTTCTTCTCTCTCTCTTTTTTTGCCCTTCTGTGTCAATATTTTAGCTAGTACTTAGAAGCATACAATCATGTTTTGAGTTTTTATCTAAGCTGAAGGAACTTTATTTGTCCATTAGAATTTGAAGTTTATGATCCAGTTGCTGGTGGCTCATCCCTGTAATCCCAAGTACTTGAGAAGCTAAATTAGAGGATCACAGTTTGAGAGCAGCCCTGCAGGAAAATTTGTGAGACATCCTTCTCAACCAATTACTGAGTGTAGTGACACATAGGAAGCGGAGATTGGGAAGATTACAGATACAGGCCAATCCTGGCCAGAAAACTCCAGTTGACTCCACCTCCACAAGGGAAAATTGGACATGTTTGCCTGTGACCCTAGAGATGACCAGAAGTGGGGTAATTTTTACCCTTAGAAGGCAATTGTCAACATCAATTATGATGACAATTTTGATTGCCCCTGTTGGGCAAGGGTGATGGCTACTGGTGCTGACTGAACAGAAGCCTGGAAGATTGCTCAATGATTTACAACACACAACATACTGTACAACTGCACAAAATTTACCAGTAGTGCTAAGACTGATAAACTCTGGTTGAAAGGTTTTCAGGCTGTTTATGGTTGCACTTAATGAATATTATGTCTTTTGACAAAGCCTTCATATCCTTACTCTATTTATTCTTTTTCAGTACTGGGAATTGAACTCAAGGACTTGTACTTGCAAGGAAAGTGCTCTACCACTTGAACCACACTTTCCAGTTCTTTTGCTTTGAGTTTGTTTTTCAGATAAGGTCTAACACTTTTGTTCAGCCAACCTCAGACCATGATTACAGAGATCCTTCCACTTCAGCCTCCCAAGTAGCTAGGGTTATAGGTGTAAACCACCATACTTGGCCATCATTCTTTATTTTTTTTAATTGACGTTTGTCCTTAGCTAGCTAGAAAATGCATTTTCTTTGGAGGAGACACCATTGAAATCTATGCTTTCCTGAGTACCGGGTGATTCCTGGGCAGGCTTTAATGCCTTTATAGACAAACTTCCCAGAAGCAGAGAGAGGCTTCCAGACAATCCTTATGTCTCCTGAGCAGGAACATTTTTCTGGTAGAGAAACAGTTCTCCCCATCTATTTGCACATTTACCAACTTCATATGTTAATTGCCCATCTTTACCATTCTCATTTACCTATTTGTCTTGCTATCATGCAAAATCATGCCTATGTTTAATGCCTGTACTATAAATACTTAACTTGTGACATATAACATGTGATATCTTAATTATCTTTCCAATGTTCATATTCACAATTTTCTTTTCTTTATTCTGAGTCTCCCCAAGAGCTTTCCCTTCACATATTTTGCTAGAAAGTTCATATCCATCCTGAGATCAGATACTTCCCAATTGTCTTAAATTATGTTTTAATACATGATCACTTCAACCCATTAGTATTAATTCTGGTGGTTTTTACAAAATATATTGGAGTTGTTAAACCATCCACCATTGCTCTCTAATTTCACATGTCACTATTCATAAGGGCTGCTTTATTGATTCCATTTCTTGTTTTGTTGAATATCTTTTCTTCACTAATGTCTCAATTTTTTTTTTATTTTAAGTAGTTGTACAAAGTAATCCAACAAGTCAGAGTGTGGTTCAATGCATCTTGATCAATGCCATGCCTTTCTTCCTTCTACCCCATCTTTCCCAATCCCAGCTATACCTTTAAGTTGTGTGGTTATATTTTTGCATATGTATATTGAATATAATGACTGTATTTGCTCTCCCTTTCTCTCTCCATTTGTCTAACTTCCCAGTTTTAATTGTTTGAGCTGTATAATGTTTCCCTACCTGCCAGCCTTCCTTTATTTACAATCCCATTTAACACCCTTTTAACTTCTTTTTGTGCATTTATTCTTTCAGAAGACCTTTGGACTTGATGTCCTCCCATTTCAATAATATACCCTTGAGACTTTTGACTGAAATTTCATTGAACTTCTGAATATGCATACTAGATATTGCCGACTGGCTTCTGTTTCTCTTTTCTTCCACAGTTTTTAACCTCTTCATTTTTTTCCCTGTGTGCTGTGGAAATTTTTCTCAGATTCGCTTTTTCCTTCACTAATCTGATTTTCTACATAGTCTACTATTCTTCTGGGCAGCAGTTTTAAATTTAACACTTCTGTTTGTTCTTCATGCAATCTTTACTGATGTTAAAGCATTTCCTTTGGGGGAAACTCTTTGATCTGGAATTAGGAAAACACTCATTGTCCTCTTGCTGCTAGCTTTAAATGTGTTGTGGCAGAAAGCATCCATCAACCAACTCCTGGGAAAGGTGAACTGGAGGTCCCAGAATCTAAGATTGTCTCTGAATTTCATTCCCAGAAGCAATCCTGAGAGATGCTGTCCACATAGTTAAGGCCCGGAGAAGGAAGGAGCAAACAATTGAGATCCTCTCTGGTTTGACTTCGGCTGTTTAGAAGCACATGAGAAGGACAAACAGACCACCTCCTTCCTCCTCTAAGGAGGCAGCCCAGCAGGGGCTTCACAGGTCACCAGCCTCAGCATACCCTCATTACAAGTCCACACACCTGTCCTTCCAACAGAGCCATCTGTGCCTGTCATAGTCCAGGGTCTGCACTGTGGTGGGCACCAAGTGGCAGGGATGGGATTAAAATGCATCTCCCCAGGGCCTGGCTGGCTGAGTGACAAGGTGCGGACAAGCTCTCCAGAGGCCCCTGGCCATCTGCACTGAATATGGAAGAAATGTGAGTCCTTTCTTTAGTTCATATGCCAGGAAGAGGTTTCTTCTTCTAGATCCATTGTTCATAGTCATTTCCACAGAGGTTTGGGAGGTGAAACTTTGACTGCCTCCAGCCCATCAGGGTGTTAAGAAGCAGAGGGGTGTCAAGAGAAAGCTGAGCTTTATCTGTATCTCCATTGTTTCCAAATATTTTTTCATCTTTCTCATTTTTTCCTTTCTTATTGTTGTACTATAGCAGAGAGCATTTTAAGCAATAGTATTCTAAAGAACTCACAGGATACTGAATTTATCCTGATGAGAATTGAGTTTTCACTAGAATTACTCTGAAAAAAGAGTTCATGACCTTGAGGGAATGCCCTCACATAAAACCCCTTTTAAGAGGCAGCCTCACAAGTTCCCCTGAAAGAGATTTCTGTTTGCAAGAGGCATGCATTTGCCTAAATTACCTGGAGCCATCAATGCTAATTATGGACACTGTAGAAGTAATCCAATCAAATAACTGAAATGGGGTTGAAGGCATGGCTTGGGTGGTAGAGCACTAACCAATGAACAAAAGCATCAGATACCAAGTTGGAGTCATAGTCTTAGAAAGAATAAAGAAAGTAGGCAAGCAAGCAAGAAAAGTAACCGGAGATAAAATGAGAGGAAGTGAGCAGAGATGTTCTCACTATTGCTTAGGAGAGCCTCTCTGTTTCAAGAGTTTCTTTGTTACCAGCTCTTTAAAAATTAATTTAAAAAGCAAAGGAAAGGTCAGATGCTGTTAGCTCATGCCTATAATCCTAGCTACTCAGGAGGCTGAGACTTGAGGATCAAGGTTAGAAGCCAACTCAGGCAGAAAAGTCCATGAGACTCTGACCTCCAATAAACTGAAAAGAAAAAAGCTGAAATGGGACTCTGAGCAGTAGCCTTGAGCAAAAGAAGTTCAGGGACAGCACTAGGGCTCTGAGTTCAAGCCCTGGGACTAGCATGCATGCGTGTGCGCACACACACACACAGCAAAGTAATAGGACAAATATAGCCAGACTACTCAATATGCATATGTAATAAAGGAATTGGGAACTATGAAATGAATCTGGGAGAGGGAACACACTGGATAGAGGAGGAGGATGGAAGGGCTGACTGATCAAGAAGCATGAGGCACATCTATGGCCATGTATAACCTTTAAGCTTAAAGAAACAAAACTCTTAAGAATGAAGAGCTGTTTCATGTTAGGAGTAGAAATGAAGGAATGGGGGTGGGGGTGATATTTCCAGCACTGACACCTTTGGATTCAAAAGGTACCAAATCTTAGATCATCTTACTGGGACTGAAGATGTCAGAAGTTCTGCCTCTGTGACCACAGTGACATCTCACAATGCAGTTCAAAGAACCAGAAGCCCACATGTCACAATCTCTGACAAGAGCTGGGGTAAAGTATGTCAGAAACCACAGACAAACAATACAATGAAATCAACACAATGCGGACATAATATTAAATGTGTGTAAGGAAACAAATTCACTTTCATAAGGAGACACTTTGACTGACTTGTGTACATTTCAAAAATCTTTTAGAACCAAGTTGCCCACAAGACATTTTTTTTAATAGTCTTCTTAGGAAAATGAAATATTACATTCTAGTTGAGGTCACTTTTTCTTTAGACAGATTTGACCTTAACATGGTCATAAGACCTAACAAAGATGTATATTTTAAGAGAAACATAGCTCTTCATTTTATTTGATAGCCCACTTCTGTTTATAACCATATAAACAATAAATAGTTGGTGTGTTACAAATTGCAACTTGATGTGACTTGGCTGTTTTGATTTCAGCTACAGAGTTTGAAGGATGATGGTTTATTTGTTGCCCTGTATAAGTTTTGGTACTGGTAATATATGATATCTGCTCAAGTCAAAACCTGTTACCCAATACTAAATTGTCCTAATTGTTGGAAGCCCAAGGCCTAATGTCCACTCTGCAACTCCAGTTTTTCCATTCAATTTTTCCATTCTTATCATCATTATCCCTGAGCAGAAATCAAGCTGTTTGTTTCTGCTTTGGGGTTTTGGTTTTGGTTTTTGCACATAGTTAATTGCTGCTCACTATTGTAATTCATTCCTCTCCTTTGAGCCTCATTATTTCTCTTGCTGCAGCACACTCAGTGGCAGTTTGGTTTTTCTGTAAGACTCTATATCAAATACATTTTGGGAGTATTTAAACATCCAAAAAAATTCTTCATGTTATGTTCTTTTCTGATTAATGGAAGTGTTGATAAGAATATTCTAGGTTCATCACCTTTGTCCCAAGAGATAGAAGAGCTATTTCCTTCCTTTTCATGGACACACAGCCCTGACCCAGCTCCTGGATTCACACTGAAAACCAGGATCTAACTCACACTGTAAATAAGGTTTGTTTGGTCCCCCGCCCCATACACACTCCCAATCTTCACTCTGAGGACCACTGGTTGATTATTTTATCCAGTCATAGTTACAAATAACCTAAGGAGCTATAAGCCTCATCATTTTTACAATGTGTTGCTGCTATTGATTTTATTTTCTGTTTCTGGTTGCCTGTGCACATAGTGTAGCTAATTTTTTTATGTTATTTATTTTCTATTGATATAACAAACTATCTTAGGCTGGATATTATAAAGACTTGCATTCATATGGCTCATAGTGCTGGAAAATACACTGGTACCTGCTCAACAGCTAATGAGGGCTGTCTCCCCATGTTGTACCATACTGGAGAGAGAGAGTGATTCTGCTGGCTCCAGTGGCTTTTTTTTATGCTTTGAATGCTTCCAAAAGCACCATCTTTAAATATCATCAACACATGAATGTAGAGATTAACTTTCCAACACATGGGATATACATTCACACATAGCAATGTTTTTTTAATCTGATATCATTGAACAGGGAATCTGGAAACTAGGAAACCTCTAAACTCTCATGTATTCTCATATGTTCAGTTGCTTGCCAGGCAAAGGGATTGACATGGGTGAGTGATTAAAAATCTTAAATGTATGTGTGTATATATATTTATATACATATATCTGATATAAATATATAACATATAAATATGTGTATGTGCATGTACATATATAGGCATATATGTATCTATATACATCAGTATACGTACATGTGTATATGTGTGTATACCTACATATGTGTATGTGTGTATGCATATGTGTATTGTGTATATAAATATTTTGATGGGGAAATGTCTTAACTCATAACAATCAGAATCTTTGGCAAAGTTACTTCAATGCTCTGAGCCTCAGTTGTCTCATCTGCAAAGTGGGGGTGAAAAGCATAACAATTTCTTGAGTATATTCTGGAGAATTATCCATAATGAAGGGTAGTGCTTATCACAATGATTATGATAAAATAACATTTAATGAACACTATTTTTGGCTAATTATAAGTTTTGATACTCATTATGCCCCCTATATTTAGCTCAATTACTGCCAGATGGAATCGTGCAATGGAAACTTACAGAGAAACAGCCGTAGCCAATGGAAAGCCTCAAAAGGATCAAGATAATATGGTATTGTGAGTTAGGAGATAGAATTTCAGTATAGAGCTTTTTGATTAGCTTTTTCCCTTTATGGATTCTTGTCAAGTTTATTACTGGGGGAAAAGAAACGTAGCAAAAACAACTATGGACCATCCATTATATTTGATAATGATAGCAAACAACTATGTTACATTTCCTGTACTGTGCTTGTTTGTAATTCTACAGTTATTTGCATATTTATTTGGTCAACATATTTTTCATTCAACTGATTCCATCATAGGTAATAAGAATACACTGATTCTGTGATAGATAATAAAGAAAATGCTAGATTTTTCTTTCCAGTGAATCCCTAAAACCTAGCAGAGATCCTGACATGAACTAGGTACTCAAGAAGCATTTGTTGAATGATTTGGTGGTGAGAGTACATTACTGGTTAACAGACAGTAGAATTTCCTGAAAATGTATCTAAGAAAATGTTGTAGGAATATTACACTCGATTCTGAGCAGAAAGCTAACTGTTTCTTATGTACTTATCTCCTCTACTTGAGAACTCTACTGAGTGCTTGCATATTTTCCACTAGACATCTTACACATTAAAAAAAGAAGAAGCTGTGAATTTAGGGGGAGACTGACTGAGTCATTACCTCTGAATTCTACTGAAGTTCAGTCCTCAGTTGTGTGACTATACTGAACTGAGTCATCCCATGACTCTGTTTCTCCACTTACAAAATTCAGATCACAATAAGTGCCTACCTACCTCAGTCGGTGAAGGAGTTTATTCTACTCCACAGAGGAGTAATTGTATCAAAATAGTACTTTCCAAAATAGGCTTTATTAATAAAGATTAATAAGTAAGATGAGACTTGCAACACCCTTGAAATAGAGCCTAGTACACAGCAAATGCTCAATTTAAAAGAAAAATAAAGGATGTTATCATGAACATTGCTATAACATAATACCAAATATAATTTTTAAGAATAACATTACTTGACTTATGTAATTATAACACCTCTGTACATCACCTTTACAACAACAATGAAGAAGAAGAGGAAGAGGAGGAAGAGGAGATATTATAGGGAAAGAACTTGCAGTAACCAGAAACTGTAAACATATATAACATATATGAAATGTTATATATTTATATATTATTATTTCTATATATAATATCTTATTTATGCATAGATTATAGTGTATATTATATATTTTATATATAAAGTATATATAATATATATATATGAAATTATTCTAGTCTCTGACTCTCCTGGCTTCCTATTATACCTTGCTTAGTTTCATTTCTGCTGGGGTCATGTGTTAAAGTTCAACCCAATTGGATGTCCTGTGACTCTCCCCAGCTCAGTCTTCGCTGTTCCTGCATGCTCTTAGCTTCCTACTGGTAGGTAGCAGGAGCTTCTAAAAGGGAGTTTATTCTACTCCATTGAGGAGTAATTGTATCAAATAGTACTTTCCAAAATATGCTTTATTAATAAAGGTTAGGCAAAGGTAGGTTTGCATCATTAGGGAGTCTGGGGCACTACTTCTGTACACAATATTAAGCAGATGTCTTTATGCCAAGGTCATTTGGCATTTTAAACATACAAAGGTTTCTGTTGCATTCCTGACAAAGAGGAATGGGGTAGGCAGCTTGCAAATATGAAAAATATTTTCCTAAGACATAAAGACAGCAAGTTTTCTTGTGCTGAGGACTTGTGCTGAGAAATGCTCTACTGCAGCTCCATCTGGAGAAGTGGGAAGTATGGGTGAAATTGAGAAGCCCTGCAGGGAATCTAGGTACAAGGACAACACCAACAGGTGTCATGGGCTTTGCCCCAAATATCACTTCTGCTTTAAGCCATGTGACTGAAACGGATCATTTTCTTTCCCTTATTTTTAAAAAAATTTCGATTAACAAATAATTTTTGTGCATATTTATGGGCTGCAGTATAATATCTTGACACTAGTGAGTAGAGGTGGACTAAGCAAATTAGAGTAGCATTTCCATCTCATCTTTTCTTCGTGCTTGGAGGTTCCAAATTCCTCTCATCTACTCCTCCAGAAAAAAATACCATGTGTTGTGGTGAACTATAGTGCCCACCCCCCATGCTGTGGAACACTAAAGCAGAGCCCTTCTTCCTGAGTTGTGGTACTTGTTATCCAAACTCCCTTCCCCAATGCCCCTCCCCCACCACCACTCTCCAACCTCTTGTCATCACTATTCATCATTCAGATGGACTCATTCAGCTCTCACAGATGAGAAAGAACATGCTGTCCCCTGGTCTTTATTTTTATTATTATTAGCCTTAACTGGTTGCACAAAGAGGTTTCAATTCAGCATGTCAATTTAGGAGTATACTGCATCTTGATCAAAGTCATCCTGTCCGTCATTTTCCTCCATCCCTGGTCTTTAAAATGAGGATAATACTAGATCCCTTAAAGGGTCATTGTGAACATTTAATTATTTTTCAGAGTACATAGGCAGGGGGAAAAAAACCTCAAACAATGTCAATTGACTTATTTATTTCTTACATTCCTAGCATTTAACATAGCATCTATAACTACAGGAACTCATTAAATCTTTGTTAAATAAATAAATGAAAGAACTTTATTAGTTCACTGAAGGGTAATTATTCAAACCTTTGCAGAATAGCACTGGGCCATGTACACAAATCATAAGAACAGTGTTGTAATGAAATCAAACCTGATATATTTTTGTCTCTGTTAGCATTCTCATTGTGAATGTCACCATCTTTTCTTAGGCAGACATTTTTCTATAAATGTATTTCTCCCAAAATGAGAGCATGAACAATGTTATGGTACTAAGAACTGGAGTTATTAGGATGAACTATTTCTATAGGGCTTTCTAAAACACAATTATATGGACAATACAGTTGTATCTCCCTGTAACCAGAGTATTGGCAATGCAATTTGTACAAAGTTTATGGGAATGACTTTAGTTCCTTGGTTGTCTCTTGGTTTGCAGATAAATTATGTTAAGGTGATCATTTCTTTTCAACTTGGCATTTACAGTGAACATGTGAAACATGAAAAATAAATTTGAAGCAAAAATAAGCCCTTTGGTAAGGAGGCTACATACTAATTGATAGAGAAAGTGAAGTTTCCCAAAGAGAACAAATTGAATCCTTTAACCATAGATGGCTCCAGGCAGGGGATGGCTTAGTATATCCAGATGGCATCAGAGTTCAAAGGTAAAACTACCTGTCTTGAAATTGGATATGTGATAGTCAAAAGTCTGGTTGTGCCTATCATGGGTAGAATGCTATTAAGTAAGACCTGGTAGAAAGGGCACTATTGAACAGTGACTTAGGAGCCCCCAGCTCCCTCCAGTTCTCATTATCACTCCATCTGGTTAGACCAGTGGGTCATTAATGGAAATAATGTCAATGATTGGAGAATCTTTATTATGTCTTATGTAGAGCTCCGAGAATTATATAAGGAGCTACACGCAGACACTCTCAGCTTTGACACTTTTCCTGGAGAAATTGGTGTCAGTGCTAATTATAACTCTTTTTTGCCACAGTCTTAAAGAAAAATCCCTCCCTCCTGAGCAGCTATTGGTCCTTAAATAACAAGCTTTGAAATAAAAATAAATAAATCTCATGGACCTCTCATTTAGGTAGCTAATTTGGGAGGAGAAATAGTCTGGATGCAATTGGCTTATTTATTCCTTTCACTAAGTTTTCTATTAGATGTTAAATTTTTTTCATGGTTTACCTGCTTAGGACATCCTTGAAACAAGAATACTAACCATATTCTGTTGTAAGATTAGATCCTCTTTGCTATTATAATTCCATCACCACCATGCAGAGTTAGTTCATTGACTTTATCAATTTCATTGGACAATTTGGGAGAGGAGGGAGGGCCCTTCTTACCAAGAACCAAGGCTAAAGAGTAGAATGATAAATAGTCTCCAACATCAACATATTTTCAGGCTAATGGACAAGATTATTATAGATACAACTTGTAATCCATTCAAAAAAATAGAGATAAAGAATAATTAGTTCTCCTTGGTGACCAGAGATAAGTAGATGGGGGAGCTGAAGTTTGAGCTGAGAGCCTTGAGGTATGAAGGGAAGCCTTTCTGGAGTGAATAGTGTCATTGGAGGTAATGTCTATTAGGTAATATGGCATGCAGTCTAATGTAGTCAGTAGGTGATTGTGTGACCATGACAGGAACTCCCTGACAGGCAAGTGATGATAATCCATATTTCCATGTAACTTCTGTCAAGTTATAGCAAACTGAAGAAAGTATTCTCTTCCTTCACCAAGGTCTTAATTGAGTTCCTCAACCCTGTAGACAAGGGTAGGGACAGGGGAAGGAGGGAGACGGAAAACAACAGACTATTTGGTTTGTTTTTAATTTTATAAGGTAAATAATAACCACAAAAGCTAGAAGTAGAAAAGAATGTTTCACAAAGTAGCAGATAAGGTGCAGAGCACTAAAGTTAGGTAATGTGATGGACAGTAACTAGGAAGTACAATTCAAAAGAATGGCCAGGAAATGCATTGTCAAGTTTACATTGAAGCTGAAAACTGAGTTATGGATAAAGAACCAAATATCCAAAGATCTGAGGAAGACAACGAATACAATATTTTTTAGGAGAGGAAAAAGAATGAGAATGGACTGGAGCATAGGAAGTTTCATATATGTATTGCCCAGCTATTGCTGCATAACAAACTATCCCACAACCTAATGACTTTTCTGAATGTCAATAATTTAGACTCAGGTCAGGTATTTGACTCCCTCAGGCAGCTGTGGGTTGCCATGGATCACACAGGCAACTTTGCTGCTCTTAGCCAGGACTTATTAACATTAGGCTTTAACCAAGACTCTGGGGTCTTGGTTGAAAGATTTGAGCTGACTCAACTCTGCCCTTTGTGGTCCTTCACCTTCCAGTAAGCTAGCCCAACCTAGAGAGTGGGTAGCAGTCCAAGGACCACAGACATTACCAAGTCTTTTGAGTCCTCACCCCCAAACTGGTATACCATTGTTTTTTTCCAGATTCCATCACAGAGTAAATATTAACTCAAGTCATAAGCTCAGATGCTAGAGGAGGGGGCTGAAAGTCACATTGCAAAGAGAAGTATTTAAGGGAGAATGACCTATCATGGACATATTGGCATTAGCTACCATAAAATTTGAGTGGCTTGCCACAAATTAAGGAGGCTTTGTCCACCTCTACTCTTTAACTTGTGATCAGAAGTGAAAGAAGTCCATAGGACAGTTCTCTTATCAGGTACCCATAAAATAATAGGACTGTGGCAAAAGCTGGAAATGAAAGTTGCAACAATGAGTAGTGTGTAATTAATTGATGAGCCATAAGAGACTCTGTTGAATCAATTGCAAACATCCTTAGTGAGTTCCAGAAACTTAAGGGAAGAGCTGAAGTTTAGTAGCAGGAGTCTTACTTTCTATACAGGAATCTTTCTATTCCCCATATGACATGTCTCCCTGACTAAAGACACTGACACACTTGCTCCTATCTTACAGGCTTGGAACTACAAGCACAGACCTCTATCTACAGGTTTGGTTGTTATCATAAGGTTAGAAAAATATGGTAATAAATACCTCAATATTTCCTTTATGTGGAGATCTTTATTATCTGATACCTCCACTTATTTAAGCAACATTACAACATTAATGTAACTACTAATACTGGTTGACAACTTACCTTGTTCGTCTTCACTCGATCACTGAATTGCCAAAAATAAATGTTACCAATCCACACATATGTCATTATTCAAAGTCTGTTTTCTTCTATGACAATATTATTCTCCAAATTTGTCTAGTCCCTTACCACATAGTAATTTCCTTGACATCAGGAATTTGGTCTAACTCATCTTCATATACACAGTAGATCACATAACACCCCACCCCAAGGAAAGTCATCAAAACTACTCATTGAATGAATGAATGAAATCTTCCTTAAGAATAGGGAGATGAAAAGAAAAGCCATCAGAAAGATTCAACAACTGATGTAGCATGGGGTCTCTAAAGGCAGGAAAAATCTCCTTAGAGCTCTCCCTGTTCCACCCCATCCCACCTGCCACCTACAGTTTCAACTCTGAGAATCATGTTTTAACTGAGAATAACAATGAATACTTGCTACCTTTTACAGAATAAAAAAGTTATTGTTTTTTCGGCATAGTAGTACATTTAGAAACATTAATCCATTAAGTATTAAATAGTTTTATGTCCTGGAAAAGAATTCCCTTAAGTGGGATAATTTTTCATACGCATACATTACTTAAGGAGTTTATACATCTACCCCTTGGTTGTTTTCTCATTAGGAGCAGTGAAGGTCAAGGGCATTATCACCATCTAACTGGAGTGGTAAGCTAATGATCTTCAAGGTGACCCAGCAAGTAGATGACTGGATCTCTGAGTGGGTGATTTATTATTTCATTCTAGGAGAATGTGAAGAAGTCTTCTGCTTTTAGGATGCACCTTGGACCAATAAAGTGTACAGTGACAATGATGGATGTCCTTTCATTATGTGGTTTGTAATGGATAGATCAGGGCTGGGATAAGAACCTCATCTTCTGATCATAATATTGTTTGTTTTCAGAAGTATATCCTCAACCCATGCCCCTCCCTCCAAAAAATATTAGCCTACAAGAAATCTAGATCTTAGAGAAATAAAGATTGAGGGTTTTACAAGACAGCAAACAAACCTGGTTTGATAGATTTAGGAATATCTCCAAGAAGTATTACTTTTTTCCCTCTCTCCTTGTGTAACTGCAACTCTAAGCCATTAGAACTAGCTCACTATACAAGCACCACTTGGGAGACTAAGACCTGATAATTGTGGTTCAAAGCCAGCCCAAGCAGGAAAGTCAATGAGACTCTTAACTCTAATTAACTACCAGAAAAAGAAGTGGAGTTATGACTCAAGTGGGAGAGTGCTAACCTTGAGAAAGGACAATACACAAACCCTGAGTTCAAGCCCCAGTACTGCACTAAAAAAAATCTTTTTTTTTAATTTTTTTTATTGTAAAGATACTATACAGAGGGTTACAGTTACATGAGTGAGGTAATGAGTACACTTCCACTTCCTCTTGAACATTGTTACCCCCTCCATTGTTTTCCCCCTACCATCCCCTCCCTCCCTCCCTTCCCCAAGGTTCTTTTTTTTTTTTTTTTGATTGTGATTAAGTGATTACTTAATTTCCGGAAATTCACAGTATTGTGGAATAATGATGCTCATTTAAAGTCACAAGTTCATTCTAACTTTCCTGGAGCAAATTGTCTATCACAGTCTGTAATATATAATGGTGCTCATATGTTATATACCATATATGTGATCAGCAGCATGGGGATATTTAGTAGTGGTTCAACCAGATGAGTGGGAGTTCTTTGTTTTTTAAGTCCTGTTAGTTTTGTCATATCACCTAACATTTTGGATTCATCATCCACTTATCAGGGAGACCATGTCTCTTCGTTCTTGGCTTACCTCGCTCAACATGATTCCTTCTAGCTCCATCCATTTCCCTGCAAATGCCATTATTTTGTCATTTCTAATGGCTGCATAATATTCCATTGTGTATAGATACCACAATTTTTGGATCCATTCATCTGTGGTGGGGCATCTAGGTTGTTTCCATATCCTAGCTATTGCGAACAGTGCTGCAATAAACATGGAGATGCACGTGTCCTTGTATATTGGTTCCTGTTGTTCAGGGTAGATGCCTAGAAGTGGTATGACTGGGTCGTAAGGGAGGTCAATCTTTAGCTTTCTAAGGACCCTCCAGACTGCTTTCCAAAGTGGTTGTATGAGTGTACATTCCCACCAGCAGTGTAATAGCGTTCCTCGTTCTCCACATCCCCTCCAGCATTTGTCGTTGGCTGATTTGTGGATGTGGGACATTCTGACTGGGGTAAGGTAGTATCTCAGGGTTGTCTTTATTTGCATTTCCTTCACCACCAGGGATGATGAACATTTCCTCATGTGTTTCTTTGCCATTTTTATTTCTTCATTTGAGAAGTCCCTCTTTAGTTCCCTTGCCCATTTAGTAATTGGTTTGTTGGGTTTGGGAGGGATTCGTTTCTTGAGTTCCCTGTATATACAGGATGTTAACCCCTTGTCTGATATATTGCTGGTAAATATTAAAAAAAATCTTTAAGAATATATTTATGTCTCTTCCTTATGCAGTATGTGCTCATACAAGTCTAACTAAGCAGAGAGACTCAGAGCAATAAAAGACATTCCATTCTATTTTTATAACCCGACTGCTTTGCGACCTCTATTAAAGAGAATTCTCTATTTTGACTCCAAACATCATTTCATCAACAATTCTTTACTAAGCAGGTGACTATGAAAATACAGCCTCTCATTTTTCAGGTTTAGAGACTAGATTTTTATGTATTTCAAAATTCAGAAATTCCCCGTCCAGTCTGGCCCAGTCTTCCAGCCAGGCCTAGATTCTGCAAATTACAAGTTCTTAGGCTGGGACACATGAGTCTCTTAGCATTCTCTCCTCCCGTCTTTTCATACTGAGGTTTGAACTAAAAGTCTTGTACTTACCCGACCACAATCTTCCTATCTATGCCTCATACGTATACCTGGGATGACAGGCCTATACACCATGCTCCTGATTGGGGTGGAGGACCTGTTAACTGTTTGCCTGAGGTGGTCTGCAACCACAATCCTCCCAATCTCTGTCTCTTGAGTAGCTGGAATTACAAGAGTGAGCTATCATGTTTGGTGCCTTGATGTCTCTGAAAAGTAAATCCTCTTTTTCCACAACCAGAACTCTTCTTTTCCAAGGATCATTAATAATCCATTTACTAAGACCATTTAATACTTCCTAATTATATACCCAATCCCATTAACTCATTTGTTCTATGTATCAACTTTATGAAGCCAATAGGCAAAATATTATCATGTTTAATAAATGAGAAGATGAGTTATATGCTGTGCAAACAACTAACTCTAGAACAAACAGAAAGCCTAGGCATTGCCAAGAAAAAAAAAATCATATGACAGGTCCCTAGCTGGAGAATGTTATAGTTTTCTATAACATTAAAAGTAAGATTATGTGAGGGGAAATGCAGTTGTAATGGTACAGTGGGTTTGCATTGAGTATCCAAGAATATTTTAGCTAAAGCCATCCAGTCAGTCCCAAAGAAATTGTAATTAAATTAAGAAATAGGCAGGCACAGCTCTATGTCTGGAATTTGAGAGATGTTTACTTCTATATCCCAAACCCAACTTTATTCCTTCCCTTTCCAGACCTTTCCCATGAGTACTTAATTTACTTCCTGAAAGGAGAATTAAGGTTACTATCCTACTCAAACTGTCTTTTTTGAATTCACTAAGACAAATACCACTGAAATTACAAAGGGAGCCATATAGGTGATCTAATACTTTGCATAGGCACATCTTTAAAAGTAAGACAGAGAAAATAAAATAATTTTAGTAATTTTCATTTCAAAGTATAATCCATATCAGATTGTAAAACATTTAAACATTATCATCTCACTGTACAAGCCATCTAAGATTATGCTAGTAAGCTACTTACCTTCTTATTTATATAGCCTTATATTTACATTCTTACTTTTATAGAGTAGAGCTAGGCACCACTATTCAGGAGGCTGAGATCCGAGGACCGCAGTTCAAAACCAACCCAGGCAGGAAAGTCTATGAGACTCTTATCTTTAATTAACCAGCAAAAGGCCAAAAGCAAAGCTATAGATCAGCTGGCGAAGCACTATCCTTGAGCAAAAAAACTCAAGGACAGTATCCAAGTCCTGAGTTCAAGTGCCAGGACTATCACAAAACAAAGCAGTCAGACACCAGTGGCTCACACCTATAATCCTAGCTATTCTGGAGAATGAGATCTGAGGATGGCAGTTCAAAGCCAGTCCAGACAGGAAAATCCATGAGACTCTTACCTCCAATTAACCACCAGAAAACCAGAAATGGCACTGTGGCTCAAAGTGGGAGAGTATTAGCCTTGAGGGGGAAAAAAAAAAGCTTAGGAACAGCAGCCAGACTCTGGGTTCATGCCCCACCACTAACAACAACAAAACCAATGCAACAGCGATAGTCACTAGACTCTATTGGAAATGAACTTTACAAATTGGGAGGGGGGGGAAGATGGAGGAGTCAGGGGAGAGGGAACGTATGAGAAAACGAGAGAGGGGTTAGCACTACTGGAAAAGAAATATCCTTGTTGCCTTACTTATGTAACTGCAACCCCTTTGTACATCACCTTTACAATAAAATTTTTTAATGAATTTTTCAAAAGTGTATCATATACTCCCAGCATACCTTAATTGGACCAACGAGTTCTCAGTGCCTCTGAGCCTCATGTGGCTGCAGAGGCTGCAGAGCTAGAAGGAAACATTTGAGCTAACCCTCAAATTCCCTGAAACTATGTCTTCAGGGATGTGCTAACGTTCTTCCTGCCACTGTTGCAGCTCCTGACCTCCAGTATCTCAATAGCAATTCTAATGTTGGATCCCAAGAGGCCCTACTGGCAACACTAAGCCCAGGAAAGAGCAAATGACATAGATCTGACAACGGTGACTTGTCAATCTTCCTGTCACTCCTTGTCAGTTTTCTTTTTTTATTTGCGTCCTAGGGAGGAAAATTAAAAGGCACTCAGGGTTGCTTTGTGGGTCACTGCTTGGTAATTCAGGCAACAATGGGTCATAATTTATAAGGTTTTTCTCTCTGCAAGTCAACTATCACTAATGGCAGACCAACATTAATGTTGATGTCCACAGAGTGGAAGATAAAAGGGTGGATATTTGTTTGGTCAGCCCATTGAAAAATCCAGGCCTCAAATGCATTTACAGAACATTTCCTAATAGATAAATGAGACACAAATCATGTGTACCTGACTGTAAATGAATAGCTGGCATACACAAGGTAAACTCTGAAAACTCCATTTTTCAGCCAAGATAGCAGTGACTAATGACATGCTTTTGTTTCTGCCTAAGACTAAGTGCTTTTTTCCAGAAGGAAATGGACATGAGCTTTGCCCCTTAACCCCTTAACCACCCCGAAGAGACTGAATTACTGCCAGTATTAACAAATGTTGCCAGACAAAAACACAAGTTATCAAAAACACCAATTCTTTCCTGAAATAGAACCTAAGTAAGTGGTCCTCTCGTTTAGTAACTTTTTTAGGGCTTTCAATCTGCTTTGACTTCTTTTCTAGGTAGGTTTTTATTTTGTGTTTCAGCTAGGCACCGGTGGCTTATGCCTATAATCCTAGCAACTCAGGAGGGTGAGATCTGAGAATTGCAGTTCAAAGCCAGCCCAGGCAGGAAAGTCCATTTGCTTTAATCTCCAATTAACCACCAGAAAACCAGAAGTGGCGCTGTGGCTTTGAGCTGAAGAACTCAGGGACAGCACCCAGGTCCAGAGTCTAAGCCTCACGACTAACCAAAAAAAATTTTTTTTGTCATTAGGTATCAAATTTTTTCAGTGTCAAGGGAAAATCAGAACCAGGTTTGAAAATTATCCTGGGAAAGGACTGGGGGGGGGGGGGAGAAAGGGAATGGGACTGGGCATGTGGGGGGGGGGGGTCGGGGGAGAGGTTGGACAGACATCTAGAATCAAACCCAGAACAAAGTAGTAATGAATCAAGCCAAGAAGATCTCTTCAAATCCTGAAGAAGTGAACTATTTACATCCTGGATAACATTTCACATCTACATAGAAACCATCAAAGGTTATTGCCACCTAATTCTCTTAATAACTTACCATTACTGTTTCCAATGTGATAGTTTGGGGAGAGGTTCAGGTTTATGTGCCTGTGTGGTTCAAAAAGTTTGGGGCAAAATGAACCCCAAGATAGGGACACAAGTGATTTTTTTTCTTTCTTGCTATTGATTCTAACGTATTTATAATGTACCATGTGATTTTTTTGTTTCTTTGTATATTCCTCCCCCATGGTATAACCCCTGTTTTCACTGTATTTGATGTTGGTGTCCTGCATCTTGTATATACACTTTTCTAATTTGGGGAGGGGAAGGGAAAAAAACAAAATACTTAAATAGAGATACAGACTGACCCATTGTAACAATGAGATGTACAAGACACTATGTTAAAAAACGAATTTAGGCTGGAGTGGAGGGCAGTATAGTTGTGGAGGTGGGAGGGAAGGGATGGTAGGGGAAAAACAAAGGAGGCAACAATGCTTGATAGGAAATGTACTCATTACCTTGCTCATGTAACTGTAACCCCTCTGTACAGTATTTTCATAATAAAAAAACATATAAAAAGTTTGGGTGATTTATGGCTTGCCAATAAATGTGGATAAGTTTGTTCTGCTTTTATTGTACATTAAACCAGATGAACCTCAAGATACCAGATGTTACTTTTGAATGATTTTTAAAACTATGTTTCTACAAGTGATATTGATTTATTCGATTGATATTTAGTAAGACCTTTTCCAATTCTTGAGTGTCTGTTAGTCACTGGCCTTCGAAATGATATTTCTACATATTGTCCTTGCCACTTAATGTTATCAGGTGTTTCTTAAGTGTTTGCTAATCTTAAGTGTGACTCTTTTCATGCTTGCTTTAGTTTGGAGATTTCTTTGCTATTAAATCATAGAACTGGAGATTTAGAGATGGCCAAAGAAGGAGTTTTTCACAAGCAGAGTAGACGTCAGATGTGCTTGTTGAATGCCAGGGAAATAGAACATTAAACCCTGTGTCTCTCTGAAAGTCTATGTAGCCCTCTGTGCTATGCACAGCCCTCCAACCAGCTCCTGTAGTACAGGTCTGGTGACTTCCAGGGTCCTCCTAGGGCTAACCCCTGCTCTGATGCTCCACGTGAAGCTGATGGAACTGCTTGCCTCTTAAACTAAAGGATGGTGGCAATAGTGATCTGTGCCTACATAAATGTGCTGTTTGGAATGAGGTGGAGGGACTCATTGCCTGGGCAGGAAAGTTGAACAGAGAAGAAAGAACAAGTAAATAGCTTCTTCCAAATCCAGAAAACCACAAGCACAAAGGTCTATCTTCACAAATCTATCTACAGAAGTGGTTACTTAAATCACTCTCTAGAACCCCCACACACAGAGAAATTGGGTGCATTCTGCAGTGGAAATGCTACAGGATGTCACAAGAAAAATCTGAGCACCCCCCCCCAATAGGACAAAATAGAAGTTGGCCACATTCTTTTGTCCCCTGCCTTTCTCTCCCCTTCCCACGTTCCAAATAATGTACTGAGGTTGCACTGCTGAGCAAATCACAGCCTCTTTGACCCCAAAGAGGCAAGAGAGCAAGAAAAATGTCTTCACTCAGAGGTGTATGAGGCTTTTTCATATGCTAGACTATTGGTGTCTATTTAGGGAATAAATGAAAACAACAACAAATGAAGCCTTTGAGTAATACTAGAACTGAGGTTGTTATGACTTGTCATCAAGTCCTCTTGGCGGGCACAACGCTTCCCACTTCCCAGGAACTGTCCACAGCTGGTCCCACCAGGTACTTTGTTTATCCCTGGGCAGCTCACACACACACACACACACACACACACACACACACACACACACACACACACACACACACACACACCTGCCAGGCATTTGCAGGAGCAAGTGTCTTCCAAGGAGGGTTCCACAGACACTAGAGCTCTGTCCTCTTCTTACTGTTAAAGATTAACCCAAGGATTTGTTGGCATCTTTATTAACAGTTCCATCATTAGTGCTGACAATCCAATCATGACAGCTGGGAGCAAGTGCAGGTACAGAGGAGAACATGACCTCTCAAATCAAGCTGCTGGTTGTATCCTTAAGCCTTATTTGATGTATGTCCCATTCCTTTTCTGTCAGATAGAACCACAGTAGTACAGACTTCATAGGACGTGCATGCATCCAAGGCACTCAGCACAGTGAGTGGACAACATGTGCCTGCTGCATGTACATAGTAGCCACCTGCCCTCACCCACCTCGGTTCTTGTTTTCATCTGGAATGCATCTGCCCCAGCATTAGGCAGATGCATATAAAATGCACTATGGGGTAATGTCCCACCATTTCTGTGATTCCCCTTCCCTTCCCAAAATCAGATAAACATATATGACAAAGTATACAGAAATCAAAGCAGTGACAACTAGGAATAAAGCAAAGGAGGAAAAAGAAAGAAAAAAGAACTGCAAACAGTACACTAAAAACCCCTCCTGTTTCCATTTCTGGACTTCATTTCAATAAGCATAATTTTATGTCCTCATATTCACATAGCTATTGAGCTATTGTGATCCTCTACTAAAAATATCCTAGAAATATTCTAGTTATTACAGATGATGGAATCCATGCACCTTATGTTTCTTTGGGTCTGACTTGTTTTACTTAATATACTTTTTTCCAAGTCATTTCATTTCCTTATGAGTGGGGCAATGTCATTCTTTCTGAAGGAAGTATAGAATTCCAGTGTGCATATATACAACATTTTCTTGATCTATTCATCTACTGAATTGATACTTTATCTTAGCTATGGTAAATAATGCTACAATGAACATAGTTGTGCTGGTAGCCTTGTTTGAGATTGTTTGAGTAAATGCCCAAGAGTGGGATTGCTGGGTCATAGGAGAGCTCTATGTTTTGTATTCTGAGGAACCTCTACACTGCTTTCCAGAGTGGTTGAACAAGTTTACATTCCCACCAACAGTGTAATAGTGTTCTCTTTTGGACACATCCCTGCCAGCATATGTCATTATCAGTTTTCTTGATAGTGGTCATTCTAACTGGGGTAAGGTGGAATTTCAATGTAGTTTTGATTTGCATTTCTTTTATGGCAAGAGATGTTGAACATTTCTTTATGTGTCCATTGACCATTCTTATTTATTCCTCACAGAAGTCTCTTTTTAATTCTGTTTTTTATGTTTTTTATTATAAAGATACTGTACAGAGGGGTTACAGTTAGATGAGTAAGATAATGAGTACATTTCCTATCGAGCATTGTTACCCACTCCGTTGTTGAATTCTTTTTTTTTTTTTTTTGAGTCCAGTTGTGGGCCTGAACTCTGGGCCTGGGCACTGTCCCTCAGCTCTTCAGCTTAAGGCTAGAGCTCTACCACTTGAGCCACAGTGCCACTTCTGGCATTTTTTCTGCTTATGTGGTGCTGAGGAATCGAACCCAGGGCCTCATGCATGCAAGGCAAGCACTCTACCACTGAGCCACCTTCCCAGCCCCTTTGTTTAATTCTTTAGGCCACTTGTCAATGGGGTTGGTGTTTCTTTGAGGATTTGGTTTTGGGGAGGGGTAATTTTTTGAGCTCTAAGTATAATTTAAATATGAGGCCCTTGTCTATTGTATACCTAGTAAAGATTTTCTTCCAATCTGTGGGCTTTCTATTTATCTTGCCATCTGTGTCCTTTACCATCCTGAAACTCTGCATTTTAATGCAATCCCATTTATCCAGCTATTCTTTGATTTGTTGTCATTCTGCATCTTTACTTAGGAAGTTTCGACCTATGCCAAGGATCCCTAGAGTTTCCTCTATTCCTTCCTGTAATATTGTCAGTGTTTATGATCTTACATTGAGGTCTTTGATACATTTGGAATTGATTCTGGTGCAGAGTGATATATAAAAACTACATGTTTTCTACATGTGTATAACCAATTCTGCCAGCACCATTTGTGAAGAAGCCTTCTTCCATCTTTGTTTTGGCTCCTTTATCAAAGATTAGATGGCAATACATCTGTGGGTTCATTTCTGGGTCTTCAATTCTATTCCATTGGTGCTCAGGCCTGTTCTTGTGCCAATACGAAACTGTTTTTTAATAACTACAACTTTGTAATAGAATTTGAATTTTGGTATTGATATTCCTCCATTACTATTCTTCCTGCTAAGGATTATTTTTGTTATTTGGGGTCTTCCATATGAATTTTTGGATTGCTTCTTCTATTTCATTAAAGAATGTTGTTGGGATTTTGATGGGTATTGCATAGGATTTGTAAATAGCTTTTGGCAGTATTGCCATTTTCATGGTGTTAATCCTTCCAATCCAGGAACATGGAGGTTTCTCCACTTCTTTAAGTCTGCTTTACTTTCCTTTCTCAGGTTTTTAAAGTTTCCATCATAGAGGTCCTTCACTTCTTTAGTTAAATTAATTCCTAGGTATTTTATTTTTTTGAGCCTATTATAAAAGGAATTGCTTTCCTGATTTCAGTCTTGCTCTTCTCATTGTTGGCATACAGAAAACCTATTGAGTTTTGTGGACTAATTTTATACCCTGCTACTTTGACAAAGTTTAAGATCAGCTCAAGTAACAGAGGAGGTTCTTTAAATACAAGATCATGTAAACTGCAAAGAGAAAAAGCTTTACTTCTTCTTTCCCTGTTTGGCTCCCCTTTATGTTTGCCTCCTGACTTACTGCTCTAGCTAGAAATTCCAATACTATATTGAAGATGAGTGGAGAGAGTGGACATCATTGTCTTGTTCCTGATTTTAGGAGAAATGGTTTTAACTTTTCATTACTAAATATAATGCTGGCTGTAGGTTTGTCATATATAGTCTTTATTATATTGAGAAATGTTCCATGGAGTCCTAGCTTCTCCAGAGCTTTCATCATAAAGGGGTGTTGGATCTTGTCAAATGCTTTTTCTGTATTTATTGAGATGATCATGTGATTCTTGTCCTTGCTCTTCTTGATGAGTTCAATTACCTTAATTGACTTGCATATATTGAAACAACTCTGCACCCTGGAATGAATCCCATTTGATCATAGTATATGATTCTTTTGATGAGTTGTTGAAGTTGGTTGGCCAGAATTTTATTGAGAAATTTTGCATCAATGTTCATCAAAGAAATGGGTCTACAGTTCTCTTTCTTTCATAACTCCATCTGGTTTGAGGATGAGGGTTATGCTGGCTTCATAGAATAAGTTTGGTAGTGATCTTTCCATTTTAACTTCATTGAAGAGTTTGAGGAGTATTGGAATGAGTTCTCCTTTGAAGGCCTTATAGAATTCAGCTGTGAATCCATCTGGTCCTGGGATTTTCTTGCATTTTTTAAAATTTTTATTTTTATTGTAAAGGTGATGTACAGAGGGGTTGCAATTACATGAGGCAGATAATGAGTATATTTCTTTTTTAACAGTGTCACCTCGTCCCTAATTTTCTCCCAGTTTTTCCCTCCTAAACCCCCTTCCTCTACAAGTTGTATAGTTCATTTTCAACATAGTGTCTAGTAAGAATCACTGCTGCATTAGTTCACCCTTTGTCCCACCATTTCTGTGCTTCCCCTTATCCTCCCCAATCAGATACACTTACATATAAGACAAAAGGTACAGAAATCAAAAATAGAAACAATAGGGTGAAAACAGAAAAAAAAACACAAAAAGTAAACATTTTTAAAGCCTCTTGTTCCCATTTCTCTTGTGAGTTTAAAATCTTGTATGTGTATATATAGGTGAGATCTCATATCAACATGTACTTATGTAATTTTCTCCCATTAAGAGGCTGAAAACATACTCTCAATTTTCCAAAGATCCTTTCCTTTCTCTCCTACCAAATCATCCTGGGATCGTTGTGCCAATAAATTTCTTGTTCTTAGATCCCACTGATGGTCTGGTTCTGAGTGATAGTAGTTCAGTTCTTTCTCCAGGATTCAGGATGGTCCTGCACACAGAAAACATGCCACTCTGCATGCAAATTAGCATTCATTAAACTAATGATGCTGATCTTTCTTTGCCATCTTCTTGTCTCCAATACTGTGACATGTGCTGTGTCGACTGATACATGTGTAATTTGACAGCTAGATTGTGAGACTGAATGCTTAAGTGAATTACATATACAAAGAGTCTAGTGTTCACAGAAACCCAACCCAGCAGGGAAAAAAAAGAAGGCATTAAAAACTAATTCTAATATGGCCTAACCTCTCCCAAAGAATGCTACTGAAAGTGTCTCTTGAAAGTTCACTTTTCTTTCCTTCCCTCTTTTCTCCAGCTATTTGAGAGTGTCATAGCCTCTCTTCTTACTCTATCTCTCTGCTTCCTGAATGCTGTCCAAAAGAGTCTCCCTCTTTCCCCTCCTCTTTTTCTCTCTTCCTATCTCCTCTCTCTTTTTCTCTCTCAATAAATTCTTTCTTCCTACAGGTTAACCAATTGTAACAATGAGATGTACAAAACACTATGTTGAAAATGAACTTTACCACTTTGCGGGGGGGCCGGGGGGGGGGGAGTAGTTGTGGAGGTGGGAGGGAGGGAAGGGATGGTAGGGGAAAAACAAAGAAGGAGACAACAATGCTCAATAGGAAATGTACTCATTACCTTGCCTAGGTAAGTGTAAAAATGTACAAAAACAAGAGAAAAAAATAAATTCTTTCTTCCATCAACTCTGAGGTAAACCCACTGACCTTCCCCATATGTACTGATTTTCTCCCAGCTTCTAAGGTCTCTAAAAAGGAGAAAAATTTGGGAGCTGACTCAATTGTTCCCCAGTACAAAGTACAAAGTGGTGGGTGTGAGGGAGGGTAATGTGAATGTTTATAAATAAATAATCTTATCCCTAATTAAACTTGCTTCCCTGGAACATCCTGGTGAACTTTGAAAAATAGAGGTCTAATAATTTGTTTGATTATCCAAAACTCCTTCCATTCCTATCAAGCCTCTTTGACATTTCTCACTGGAGCGGGTATAATTTCTTAACATTCTCCATGGTGTTGCTTGGCTGTTCTATGTCCCTCTTTGCAAATTGGGATTTGGAAATTAGGTAAGTAAATCTTCTTTTATGAAGTGCCTTTTCTTTCACTCACAGCCTGTTCCTCTCCAGCTCCAGGCAAAGTCCGCCCCCTACCCCCCCCCACCCACAAACACACACAAACACACCCTCCTGGGATGTTTCTATTCTGCTTGCCCTTTATTTGCATTCACATTTAAGGATCACACAATCTTTGAAAGAAGAGAAATAAGAAGTAACTCAAAATAGAAATAAGAATAAAATAGTGCAAGCAATTTAAACGAACAAACAACAAACATGAAAACAACAAATGAAGTTCAGCTGGGAAATAACAACAAAAAAGGTTATTTTTAAAAAGATGTCGATGTAGGAAGGACCATGAAGGAAGGAACAGAAAGAAGAATGAAGAATAAATGACTACAAGACAGTCTGGGACAGAGATAGGGAAAATTTAAAATGTTTGCTTTATTTTATTTTACAGACTGCCCTTTTAAATTTTACACGTCATTCAAATTTGTTTTGATAGACCAGCCATCTACTGTGTCTCTCTATAGCTTTGGATGCAACTTAGTTGGACAATTGAATGTTTTCAGATTTGCTGTCCAGCTAATATGCCATTTTACTTGCTTACAATGAGCTCCCAGTTGGAACACAGTTCCAAATGGCAAAGAAAATTGAGGACAGAACAACACTTCCAACTCCATTTCTAGACACAATGCAGCCAAAGAAAATACCAGGCCTTCAACCTGCACTCCAGTTGGTTATATGCCATCCAGAGATCACATGAGGTCTCTGTGCCTGCTCTCTCAGGGAGATGAAGGATATGACTAGTGAATGGATATTTGCAATCCAAACTGTACTGAGGTCGACTTGTCATCATGATTTTCATTTGCTCAAGTCCTATGGAGATGAAAACTAACATTACCCAGCCCCTTTTCAAAGACAAAATGTCTTCTGATTTGTATATGAGCTGGGTAATGTCAAGTGGCTGTGATTGCTGTGTGGGAGTTGTTTTGGTTTGGTTTGGTTTGACTTAAGTCAGGAAACAATGACTATGTTTGTCATTTTCTAAACAATGTGCCTCCAAACCACTTATGAGTGGTAGTCTTTCAACTCCATGGGGCATTCTACCCAACAACTACCATCTGCCGGGGACTCCTACAAATGTCAAAGTTCTGCTTGGTCTCTCTGAAGCCTGCCTTTGCTTTTAGTAGCTTTGAATAAGCTATAGGGCCACAGGTTACATCTATTGTCATGTCTTCAGGGATAGACAGGAATCCATCTGTTGCTTTAGATGAGATTCCCATAGGAAGAGTACACACACACAATCAAAGCAACCAGTGTGGGATCATTCAATTCAACTGCAATCAGAAAAAGTATGAAAGAAAAGAAAAGAACATTTCATTATATGCAATGTTCACTTCTGAGCCAGATGCTGTGACAAGAACTTTTTTAATTCTTTTGCATCAGTAGAGTATAGGCAACCAAGAACCTAGGCTGTAGGCAGCCCCATCTATAACAGAGAGAACTAGTTTCTGATTAGTTATAAATGATTCTTTTCCTACCTTGAGTTCCTATAATTCTCCATTGGAAATGGTTACCAAGCTCTGCTCCTTTAAGAAGTTACCATGGAGAATTAAAGACAAAAAAAGTTCCAATAAATCAGCTTTTGGTTATGTAAGAAGCCATAATAGGTAGAATTGACTATAATGCAAGCATTTGTTAGCTCCGGGTCAGAGGTTTAGGATGGTTCAGTTGGGTGGGTCTTCTGCTTGTTCTTTCTGGGGTCAGTCATGTAGGTCCAGTCAGAGGGTGTGTGATGGGACTGAGATTGATCCCAGATGAATTCATTCACATTTCTGGGTTTAGGTTGGCAGTCAGCTGGGAGAGGTAGGGGGATGAGCTTTGTGTCTCTTAACAGGTAAGCCAAGGTTTATTCATATGTCAGTGGTCCTAGTGTTCCAAGATGTAGCAAGAGAGAACCAGTTGCAGTATACATGAACTTCTCTAAGTTCTGTTTATGTTCTTTTCAAGTTTCTGTTTGTGGTTTGTTAGCTATGTCTCATCAGACAAAGCAAGTGATGTAACTAGGTCCAGGGACAATATGGAAAGGAAATACTCAAAGAAATAAATACTCAAAAGAAATAAATATAGAGATGCAGGGACAAATTAGGGCCATGATCCCAACAATATACTCTAGAAGTATTCTTGGAAATAGTTTTAGCTGTATCATCAGACTAATTCTAAGGACCTTGAATCATGCAATCATATGGCAGAATAAATCTCAGGTGTTTTGAAATTCTTTCTTTAACAGATGAAGCAATTTCAATTGAGAGAGGTGACCTTTGCCCAAGATCATGTGACTAATTGCCTCACTAGACCCCCTAAAGGAGGTGGGGGGGGGAAGCTCTATCAGGATTCTAGCATCTGGAAAATAGTTTAAGAAAGAAAGAGACAAGCTCAGATGGGCAGATAAATAAACAGATGTAATGAGAGACCATCATCAATTGAAAGCCAAGATATATTTTTGAAGCATGAGTTATCCTATTTTCCTCTTTTTTCTTGTTGTGTTGGTTTGATTTGGTTTGGCTTGCTTTAGTTTTGAGACAGAGTTTCTCTACGTAGCCCAGAGTGGCCTGGAATTCATGATTGCCCTACTGGATTGCCTCACATGAGCTGAATTACAGGTGTGTATCACTATGTCAGCTATTTTAAATACATTTGGCAGCACTTTCCAAAGTGCCTGTGAATCACCCATGGATTTGTAAAAATGCAAATTATGGTTCAAGAAGTAGATCTTGAGACTCTGCATTTATAATAATATCCCAGGCACAGCTAACACTGCTCATAGATGAACCGCACTGCATGGCAAGGTGCATGCCTAATATTTCCTCATTCATCTTGATTTGGCCTCTGAACATCATCTCTCCTCTGTGGTATCACAACTCCTCACAGTGACTGATGTGTTTAGGAAGCTTTCCTGTTATAAAGGCTGGATGTCTAGGAGACATCTGTATTGTTCCCGTGAATAATACAGAACTCACAGGGGGTCCTGGATGTGATCACCTAACGATTTTGAGGGATAACTGTATTTGATCAGGGGTTCATTCTGTCCCTGTCATTTCCCCCAAGCTGTGACTTTAACCAAATTATCTTCTCCAGACTTCCACTTCCTCATCTGTTAAAAGATAAAAATGGAAGGGGTGATACTGATCAAGATACATTACACACACAATTTGACATGTTGAATTGAAACCTTCTTGTACAACTATCTAAAGATCATTTTGAAATGATTTTTTTTTAAGTATAGCAATTATGGCAACATAGGATATGGTGAGGATTGAGTAAAAGGAAGTATGGATCACCCAGATCACCCAGGAAAGGCAACAGGTGGCATCCTCCTCCTCCTATGTGGCTCTCCAGCTTCCTCATTGCTCACATCAATCTACTTAATCAATTTGTATTGAAGTCTTACTACATGTAGAATTTAAACTACCAGGAAATACAGAGCTAATAAAACAGAAACCTTCTTTCTAGTAGCGTTCTGTTTGAAGAAACATGTGTTAAGAGCTCTCACAAAATTAGGTAGTGACAAGTAGTACTTTCAATGAAAAGAGTTCCAAGCTCTCATCTCAAGGAGAGGGGAATTATCCTCTGTTTTCTTGTAATTTACATAACAGTAGTTGATTTTATAAGTCACAATCAACTTCTTGATCTGCACAATGCCCACCAAGTGCCATATCTAACAACACTATGTTCCATGTGAAGAACCCTTTGACTAACCTCCCAGTGATTCTGACATTCCAAGGACTCTGAGGGAAGAGTTTAAAATATTTTAAAAACTACTGACTTGTATCAAGCATAGATTTCCTCAGACAAAACAGAGAGACAGAAAGCTTTTGACATGAGATTATTTTGTCAATTTGGGAAGAAAACAAAAATTATTGTTCAAGCTTTGAAAATCTTTTCTCTGGAGAGGAGATTGAAATAGGAAGCAAACAAACATTGGCTGAGTATTTCTGGATATCAGACACTGCAATAGCATCTTTATTTGTCATTTTGTTTGATCCTGTCCACTCCACCAAAAGCCATCAATGAAACTCATCGATCAGACTTACTATATTTGTCAGACTTACTTAGGGCAGAGAGAACAATTTCTGGCTGGAGAATGGTTTCAGCTTAAGCTGGACTGGTTTTGGAACCCATCTTTCAAGGTGAAGAACGTATCTAGACTAAATGCACAAGATTATTATTTGCTTTGGGTTGATGGGCACACAGAGGTAAGGGCCTTAAAGGGAGTTGCCAGTCTTGATAAGTAAGCAGTTTAGTTAGTGCCATGACATGAATAGATGTCCTCAAAATAGGACTGTATTTGAAGAAAGGCCTTTAAGGAGGTCATTAAGCCGGTTGCCAGTGGCTCACACCTGTAATCCTAGCTACTCAGGAGGCTGAGATCTGAGGATCACAGTTCAAAGCCAGCTTGGACAGGAAAGTCCATGAGGCTCTTATCTCCAAGAAAACCAGAAGTGGTGCTGTAGCTCAAGTGGTAGAGTGGTGGCCTTGAGCTAATGAGATCAGGGACAGCACCCAAGCCCAGAATTCAAGCTCCACAACTGACCAGAAAAAAAAAGTCATTAAGTTTACATGAGTTCAAACAGGTAGGTCCTCATGGCTGGCATTTGAACCAATTTGTTCTGCTGTGATAAAATACCTACACTGAATAACTCATATCTAAAATATACCTGAAACTTAAAAAAATTAATTCCCCAAAAAACAAATCTTCAAAGAAACAACTGCCCAATAAATAAGTGGGCTTAAGACTCAAATAGAAACCTCTGAAGAGGAAAGAAGGATGGCCAATAGACACATGAAGAAATGCTCAACCTCTCTAGCCATAAAAGAAATGCAAATCAAAACAACATTGAGATACCACCTCACCCCAGTTAGAATGGCTAAAATCAAGAACTCTAATAACAACAGATGCTGGAGGGGATATGGACAGAAGGGAACCTTACTGCATTGTTAGTGGCAGTGTAAACTTGTTCAACCACTTTGGAAAGCAGTATGGAGGTTCCTCAAAAGACTCCACATAGAGCTTCCCTATGACCCAGCAATCCCACTTTTGGGCATTTGTCCAAATGATCACAAACAAGACCACACTAAAGCTACCATCACGACTATATTTATTGCAACCTTATTTACCATAGCTAAGATATGGAACTAACCCATATGCCCCTCAGTAGAATGGATCAAGAAAATGTGGTATATATACACAATGGAATTCTATGCCTCCATCAGAAAGAATGACATTACCCCATTTGTTAGGAAATGGAAAGACTTGGAAAAAATTATATGAAGTGAAGTAAGCCAGGCCCAAAGAAACATAGGTCCCATGGTTTCCCTTATTTGCAGTATGTCTGAGTCAAGCAGAAAAGGTCAGATAAGTTGGTGTTAAGGGAGTGAACCCAAGATAAGTATTCAAATGTTTTTTTTTTGTTTTTTTTTCCTTTCATGCAATTGTTTCTAACATATTTATAAGATGATTTCTTTGTTGCTTTGTATGTCCCTCCCCCACAGTATAACCCCTGCTTTCACTGTATTTGATGTTGGTATAATTTGTGGAGGGGAAGGGAAAAAACAAATCGTTTAACTGGGGATAGAGGTGGACCCATTGCAACAATGAGATGTACAAGTCGTTATGTCAAAAAATTAACTTTACAACTTTGGTGCCGGGGAAAGATCAGATGGGGGGGAGGGAGGAGTATGGAGAGGGATGGGAAGGGGAAACAAAGAGGAGGCAACAATGCTTGATAAGAAATGTACTTGTTATCTTGCCCATGTAATTGTAACTCCTTTGCACAATATTCTCACAATAAAATAAATAAATAAATAATAAGCAAAAAAAAAAGAACACAAATTAATTTCTAGTTCTGGAAGCAGGGAAATCCAGGCTAAAGGTACCAGGTTCAGTATCTGGTTAGAGGCCTGATCTCTGCTTTCCAATGGCACCTTGTTCATTCTCCCAGGGGAGGACCACTGTTCCCTCAGATGGCAGAAGGGACACATTATCAAGAAGCCTGAGCTTGCTAAGAAGCCTCTCTTATTAGAGCATTAATTTATTCATAAGGGTGAAACTTCCATGTGTAATCGTTGCCAGAGCCCTATCTATTAGTACCACCACAGTAAGGAATAAATTTCAGCACAGGATTTTGGGAGACCCCTCAGGTCATAACAACTAGTTGTCTGTACAAATCAAAAATACTAGGACACAGATGGACACACACACACACACACACACACACACACACACACACACAACTATGAGAGGACACAGGAGAAGAGAAGTATCTGTAAGCAAAGAAATGACCTTAGAAGACCCCACACTCACCAACAGCTTAATCCCTAACTTCCAGACTCTAGGATAGTGAGCAGTTCTGTGGTGTTTTGTTGGGAAAGCCTGGGGAAATGAATCTAGTTGGTTAATAATTGTTTCCAGGAGTGGGGAGAAGAAACATGCCCAAGATTGCAACAGTAAAGATTTTAGCTTACAGTCTATTGGTTGCAAAACCTAATACTCCTTCTTAGTTTGAATTTTCCTCAAAAGCAGAAACAAGATATAAGTAAGGTCTAAATGGGATATAAGAGAACTTTGTTACATCTTCTTTTTATGTAGCTGTCATTTCATTTTTTAATTACAATTTAATGATTTTTTTTGTTTAAATGGTACTAATGAATCAAACCTAGGGCCTCATGCATGTTAGGCAAACACTGCCATTAACCACAATCTCAGCCCCTTTTTTTCCTTTTGATTAGTCAATTTTCCTTGAGGCAAAAGACAGCACAGTGCACAGATGGCTATTTTTCCTACATCTTGCATCCTAAGAAAACATCTTGTAATGTATCAAGTATAAAGGAAAGCTGTTGTTTTTCCCTGATGACTAGACATGCCAGTATCCCACCAGCTTCTGCTCAGGACTGACTCCTAGGGGTAGAAAATTCAGTGACTTCCAACTGCCAGTACCTTCCACTCTTCGCCTGAAAGGATTCTCACTTGACCCAGATTCATGGGCAATTTGAAATTCTTAGAAGTGAATACCCACACCCATCCCATGGAGTAGCTTTGAACCAATAATTGATGGGATGTGGTAGAGAAATAACCCAGCTCCCTCCTCCCTCCTGTGGGAAAACTCTGAGTCATGTTCTATGCTGTTTTCCAAGTTTCCCATTGGTTCTGATCCCCAGGCCTGCACATAATAAATGGCTGTGTTGACAACCTGCTATGGCTGCCTTTCCACCTCCACTAGTGCTTCCTGGGACCACCTTCTATATAAACTATTTGCACTCAAGTCCTTGTGCTTTGGGATCTTCTGGAGAAACTCAAGTGAAGTCACTTATCCATTACTAGTGGCTCTGAACAGTTCCCTCTCACCGGAGATACCCCTAAGGACCTACAGTTCCCTTTGCAAAATGTCACTTTTTCTAATATACTGACATGATGCAAAACCTACCTATCCTTATCAGAGTTCTTGGCTTTGATGCTGACAAATTAGTGTGAATAACTGAAGCAGAAAAGGAATTTGTTAGAAGGGCCTCTTCCATGGAGTCAGCTTCGAAGGCTGGGAGCCAGGTCAATGGATAAGTAAAAAGCCAAGAAAGGCCTTGTGGTAACAATGATCTGGTAGGGCCACCCCTGTCTGTGGGCCCCAATGCACTCTAGTCCTCATCATTAGCTTCCTGCTGCAAGATTCTACTTCCTGGACATTCTTTTTGCCACCACTGAATGCTCAGCTACCAGCAGCCCATGGGAGGAAACTTAGGTTTGACATGCCATCAGTGTACAAAGAGAGAGGTCTCTTCTGTTTCCCCAAGTTCAAGCAAGTGAGGACAAACCAAATGGTGAGTGGGCTCAAATCTCTGGACAAGCCAGAAGCCAGCCCGCTTCTACCGAGGTTTCTCTTCTTCCTGAACTCCAGCTGCACCAGAGTTTGTGCAGCTCTACACCACCATTATGCTCCCTCTTGCAGTCTGCAGAGTGGGCTCCTTGCACAGAATCCTCCCTTCTTTTGCCTAGTCTGTTCCTTTTGCTTCAGAATTCAGGTCAGCCTTCCTAAAGGAAGATTTCCTGCAAACACAACCAGGTCAGACTCCCTATAAACGCCTGCACAATAGCTTTCCTTTGAGAAAGGCACTTTCTTGTAATTGCATTTTTATCCACCGCTTTCCAAGAAGTCAGCTCCCTGAGGGCTAGGGCTACATCCATTCTCATTCACGCCCATGTGAGGGGCCTAAAACATATTAGGCACCAACTTAATCGCCGAGAGGATGAATAAGTGAGAAAGAAAAATCATGTTCATAAGCAGCTGAGTTTTATTTTTTTTCTAAATCCCTGTAGACACTTAAAGGTAAAATAGTTCCTATTTTCAATGATAAACATGTCTTCTTATCACAGACACAATAGCCAACCAGGGATGTGAATCCCCTTGATGGCATGTTCTCAAAGAAATGCTTTTTATAAGACTCAATTTTTTGTGTTAAGTTCTTGTAAAATCTTAAGTACCTTTAATGTTAGGACTGCATAGCCAATGTTTCCAAGCTTAGCGGTAGAAACCAGCAATCATTGATTATTATCTATCCATCGGGGATTGGCTGGGGTACTTGGTATAGACTAGGCTCAGTTGAGGGTGGCTCTGCTCCATGTGTCTTTGATCTTTCTCATGCCACTGGTGGGCTTAGCCCAGGCATGTTCCCCTTGTGGCAACAGCAGAAGCAAAGGAAGTCAGAGGAAATCACAGGCGTCCTTTTCCTGCCTAGCTCTGATCCGGCTCATTGTCACTTCTGTTCATTTGCTATTGGCCAGCACATCTTAATGTGACCAAGTCCAAAGTCAACAGGTCAAGAATTATATTCCACCTACAATGAGGCCACAGCTAGGCTCTGGATGCAAGGAGGGATGACAAATCAAGTCCAATAGTCGACCACAAGGTAAGAAGTCAAGTAAATGGTAAGGTTGAAAGCCCTTTGAGAAGCAGTTGGAGCCAGTACTCCTCAAACCTATTCAGGTCATCCCATGCCACAAAAAAAAATCTATGAGTATGGAGGTTCCTCAAAAGACTCCACATAGAGGTCCCCTATGACCCAGCAATCCCACTTTTGGGCATTTACCCAAATGCTTACAAACAAGACTACACTAAAGCTACCAGCACAACTATGTTTATTGCAGCATTATTTACTATAGCTAAGATATGGAACCAACCCAGATGCCCCTCAGTAGATCAATGGATCAAGAAAATGTGATATATATATATATATATATATATATATATATATATATATATATATATATATATACACACACACACACACACACACACAATGGAATTCTATGCCTCCATCAGAAAGAATGACATTGCCACATTTGTTAGGAAATGGAAATGTTTGGAAAACATTATATTAAGTGAAGTAAGCCAGGCCCAAAGAAACATAGGTCCCATGGTTTCCCTTAGTTGCAATATCTAGTATATGTCTGAGTCAAGCAGAAAAGGTCAGATAAGGTGATGTTAGGGAAATGAACCATAAGATATGTATTCAAATGTTTTTTTTCTTTCATGCGATTGTTTCTAACACATTTATAAGATTACTTCTTTGTTGCTTTGTATGTCCCTCCCCCACAGTATAACCCCTGCTTTCACTGTATTTCATGTCAGTATAATTTGTGGAAGGGAAGGGGAAAAACAAATCGTTTAAATAGGGATACAGGTGGACCCATTGCAACAATGAGATGTAAAGTCCTTATGTTGAAAACGAACTTTACAACTTTGGTGCAGGGGTGGGGAGAATTGAGGGGAGTAGTGGGGGGAGGATGGGAAGGGATGGGAAGGGGAAACAAAGGAGGAGGCTACAATGCTTGATAAGAAATGTACTCATTATCTTGCCCATGTAATTGTAACCCCTCTGTACAGTATTTTCACAAAAAAAAAAAAAAAAAAAAGAATTCAAGGAAATCTGACAAATGAAAGTAACATGAAATCCTGGATGGGATTATGGTATAAAACTAAAAAGAATTGGTTAAAACTTAGAAGAGTTGATTAAAGTATTATTAAAGTAATAATAGGATGTGTATGTTGGATCATCAATGATGAGAAAGGGGAGAAAATGTTCTCTTTATATGACTTACATTACTGTAACCCCTCTGTACATTACCTTTACAATAACAATTTAAATTTTTATTTTTTAACTTTATTGTCAGGTAGTGAGTACATTTCTTGTCAAACATTGTTACCCTTTCCCTCATTTTTCTCCCACTTTTCCTCCCCTCACAACACCTCCCCATTTGTAAAGTTTATTTCCAACATATTGTCTTGTGAGTATCGCTGTTGCACTGGTTTGCTCTTTGTCTTTTGTCTAACCATTTTGTTTAAAATAATCATAAAGGAAATTGAGTCAGAGGGATATGAGAACACCCTACATTTTCAACTTCTCTGTACATCTAAAATTCCAAAACAATATTGTTTATACAAAAAAGCATTGAGAGATGAAATATGGCTTATGATAGCAGGAATCTCTTTTTATCTGGACTTGTCAAGTTCTTAATCTTATACTTGTCTCACAAATATCACATTTGCTACCCTTGTAGAGAGAGAGGCATTGTGATTGTAGCACCAGAAAGGTATACCCACCTGTGATACCTACCTGCAGAAGGGCTGGAGGAACCTGTAGAAAGCTTCTGTCTGAATCTCTATCACTCATTCCTTGGTGCCTTCCCCTTATACTCCTTCCAGCTCATTCCACTGATTTTATTCTTTCCAGTATTAGAGTCAGTCAACAAATGACAGGCTCTTGGTTTCATCAAAGAAAGAATTCAGGGACTGATACACAGAGAAAGTTTTAAGAAAGTAAGGTTTATATAAGCAAAAGCTAGACTTTATTGAAATGGAAGTGATTGGAAAGTAGTCAAGTTCCCTGAGTCCCAAGTCTTAAGTAATATAAATAAGGTTTAATGATTATGTTAACGATAAGTACATAATTTTGGAGTTTGGTTTTTTTTTAAGAAATTGGAGAGCAATTGTAAGCACTGGGGAGCAGGTAGTCACTTAACAAATAAGGTATCCTCAGAGGCAAGATAGTATATTGAGGTGTGGTAAGTGCATGAAACTACAATTATGAGATATAAATAAGACCTCTGACTAAGCTCTAGATTTTGGAAATTCTCTGTTGGTGTTATTGCTTGGATGTTGATTACTATGACAAAAAGTATCCTCAATCATGTTTAACCACTACCCCAGGACAATGGTGGAGAAGGATGTTTGAATGTGTGGAGAAAGATGTGCTGAATCTACTCTCCTTTGTGCTATTATTATCCTTCCTATCTACTTACCCCATATCACCAACCCATACGTCCTCTATTTGTTTCTCCTCTTCTCTTTCAGAAAGTCAGACTATATAAATTCCAAACTTATGTGACTTTGGATTAACATCTTGTAAACAGGATAACCTAAACGTCTGTAGCTGCTGACTTTACAAAGTAGTGGATGAAAGTCATATTTTATCTGTCTTCAAGAGGATCCATTGGCTGGGCATCAGTGGCTCATGCCTGTAATCTCAGCTACTCAGGAGACTGAGACCTGAGGATCCCAGTTCAAAGCCAGCTCAGGCAGAAAAGTTCATGAGACTCTTATCTGCAATTAAGCAGGAAAAAGTCCTAAATGGAGCTGTGGGGCAAGTGGTGAAGGGCCAACTTTGAACTGAAAAAAGCTAAGATATAGCACCAAGGCCCTAGCACCAAGCCCTAGAACTGGTACCAAACAAAAAAAAAAAAAAAGAGAGAGAGAGAGGGGCAGGGAATCTATCTTCAAAAGGATGTTGCTTCCTTTCAGATAAACATGAGGGGGCAAGTAGATGCTTTTTAAAAATTATTCATATACTTCTGTAAAATACAAAATAAATTAAAGTTATTCCAACAGTAAAACAAAAAAAAGGTGGTGGTGTTGTTTCATGAGAAAATGCGGCATTTGTGACAACGCACAAGAGAGATGAATTGGCTGAAGGCAATTCACTTGTACCTTAGTCAAGTATTGATTAATCTTGCATTGCACTTTATTATGAAATTTATATTGTCCTCAATGAACTGTAGCAATGGGAATAAGGCAGCCCACTTTCATTTCATTTCTTTTTTAAAATCTGATGTAAGTCTTTCCTCCTCCCAAGAAAGTTTCTTTGGTTGCTATAGCCTTCAGTATCTCCACTGTTTCTAGACACAGGTAGCCCTCATATCGTACAAGCATGTACTTCTCACTAGGTTTCTTAGATTAACTTTAAGTGCCTTGAAGGCAGGGAAAAATATGAACACAGTCTGTATCTTTCAAAGACTCAACAGATTTTTTTTTATTTTATTTTTTGCCAGTCGTGAGGCCTGAACTCTGGGCCTAGGCGCTGTCCCTCAGCTCTTCAGTTCAAGGCTAGTGCTCTACCACTTGAGCCACAGCACCACGTCCAGCTTTTTCTTCTTATGTGGTGCTGAGGAATCAAACCCAGGAACTCATGCATGCAAGACAAGCGCTCTACCACTGAGCCACCTTCCCAGCCCAGATTCAATAGAATTTGAAGCCATATACCACCACTCCACCCTAGCAGATACCCAAGGCACAGTATACATGCTCTGCCCCTTTCCTAGGGCAGAGCTGGCTGTCTGGGGTTGCAGGCAGCTCACAGGCATAGCTGGCTGCCATGGCAACCGGGCATCCCTCAAGTCAACCATGCTCCATAGTGTTGTGGAGCAGCTGCTACCGCTGTGTCTCCACCCGTGCCATTTCTGCTTCCCTGAATTTTATATTGGCTGGAATAATAACATGAATTAAACTATTTGCTGGTTTCTATTACCATTTTTTGGTAAATTGCTTTTTCCATATTAAAGCATGGGAAAGAGACTGTCTGCAAAACATACCATTCATTTCACTGAGAATGAGCTTTAAATGTTCGGTCATGTTTTTCTACTATAATTCACTGCTTCCAAACGTATTTACTGTTGCCTCAATAAATCCATGTAAATCATGCTTTTATGTATGCATGCTCTACCCAGGTTGAGATGAGATTTGTTAATAGGCTATGTTGGTTGAGGCCTGTATTTGACTCTTCACTTAGGACAACTATACAGAAATGCTGCTTGATAATAGAATAAATGTTAGGAAAGAAGTCTTACTTCATCATTGGAAGAATTCTAGTTTAAGGATGACAGCCCTAAATGGAAAAAAATGAAGAGGATAAGAGAAAACTTAAGCTTACTACATTTCCAAAATGAAATTTCCAATAAGAAGCTATAAAGAATTTTTTAAATTTTATGTTATTGTAACTGTACAGAGGGCACAGTTACATAAGTAAGGTGATGAGTACATTTCTTTTCGAGCAGTGTTAGCCCCTCCCTTGTTTACTTCCTAAAGAATTTTTAAAGTTAAATTTTATGACCAGTTTGGGAATACATCTATTTTTTTCCTCTGCTATCACACAGAGAAGATTTTGGGAATCTAGTTTATGTGTTCAGTTTCCACATTGGCATTTCCTACTCTGGTGGCATATTTGTATATACAGATATGATCACAGATATGATCTAATTATATATCACCTATGAGTATATAATATTTAAGTATATTTTCAGCTTTATATAACTGTGTCCTATACAATTATAAGTGATTTTTAAATCATGCATAATTTTATATACTTAGAAAATCATACATAATTTTATATATTTATAATTATTTATATATACTAAAATAAGCATGCATAAACATGGATTCATTCGTAAAATGTATTATAGTGGAGACATTTATAATGCAGCTAATTAACTGTGGCTTTAAACAATCTACATGTCTTATGGATAAACTGAGCATTTTGGTGCAAGACAGTGTTGCAGAAAAGAAAAGGAAGAGAGAAAAAGGAGGAGGAAGTTCAAAGCTGAGAGAGAGATTTAGACTGTCTTCCAGGCCCAAACTTATTTTCATGGACCTGAAAAGTGAAATTCTAAAGGGAAACGGATTTTACCCACAATGCACAGCCACCTTGTGGCTAAGCTGTAAGTCAAATGATGACAGTGAAGCAAATCACTTGATTTCAGCTTGAGTTGGGGACAATTGTAAAATAACCCTCGAAGACTATGGTGCATGCGCCTTTGTGCCAATCAGTATCTAAACTTTGCCAGAACCCAGCAAACAGAAAGCAAAGACACTTTGAGGGTCCTTCTCCCCCTTTCTCCCCTTGAAGAATTACGACTCCCCTCAGATCCCTGCTCACTATTTTCCTCTTCAGCTTCATTTACAGACTAGGAATCATGTGCTGTCTTTTTAATTAAAAATAATAACAATTAACATACTAAACAGCATTGAATACAAACAAACCATTATTCTTCTTTAATCACTGAAGCCCAGTAATTTATCTTTGCATTTAGCAAGATCTCCAAAGGAATAAATTAAAGTTAATCCTAAAATTTAATGAGTTGGAGGTTGGAGGGGGAGGGGGGGAATGAAACTAAACTTATCAATGCATCACAAAAAAAAAAAAAAAAAAAAAGCCAAGAGCCAGAATGAACCTAGGCTAGTTTATAAGTTGCTGTGTTCCAGGTGTGAAAAGAAAGAAGTCATAAATATTGCTAGCTACATACGAACTAACCCAAATACATCTTAATTTCTTTATCACTCACCTTGTATTTGTGTTCCTGATCTCATAAATATGTTCCCATCATTCAGAAAGAAGCTTCATTTATAGATTTGATTCTGCTTTTAAACACAGATAACACTGTTTCATTATCACAAATTCCTTATGGAATGCTTCTTGGTATATATTGTTTGATATTTAAGGTTGCAGAGATTGAAAGTGCCTGTTGTACATATTCAACTGAACATAGTATTTCAAAAAATATAGTTATCAAGTTTCCATCCTTAAAATGAACCCCAGTACCCTTTTATTGTTGACAAAGCAATTTTTACTGCAGAGTACCTCGTGTCTTCAGATCTTGTCTTATATTCCCAGGGCTCACACATGTAATCTATAAACCAATATACCATATAGAAAATTCAAGAAGTATATAGAGGAGAAATCTCCCCCAAATCAAGTCCCCAATTTATTTCCTACCTTGGATAACCATTGTCATTAGTTTACTTCTCCTTGCCAAAGCTGGGCACATAATATTAAGTAGTCACATTTAAAAGATAAAGAATAGGTAAAAATTAGTTTTAGTAATGTCTTATGTAGTATCCAAAGTATTTCCATTTTACATGCTTATTTTGTACTGTCTTCAAACATCTCAATTCAGAATGGTCCTATTTCAAATGCTTAAAGGCAAGCAATCTCAGGCATAGACTACCTATTGCATGACACAGCTAAAGCTCCTTCTGAGAGAGAGAATGAAATGTAGCCAGAGAGAAAGAAGAGACAGAGACAGAGAGAAAAGCTGTGGAATATTATGTCAGTTCGGGATCTTAGAGACAACAGTTCAAAGGCTGATCCAGCAGCTGACAACTCAGGCTCCAGGTTGCTGTCTCTGAATTTTTCCTCCCTTCCCCTGAGGTTGCACTATGGTTGCTGTAGGACCAAGCAGCATGTCTCCCTACTCCAGCCTCCAAAGGCAGTATGTTGTAGAATGGCTGGGAAAATAAGAAAAAGAGGTATTTAATCACTCAAAGAGGGTAGAAAGTGGGTTGTTTTTTGTTTTGTTTTGTTTTCAGATGCCCATTGATAGCTGTTGGCCAGAACCGATCAGTGGCTTTCCTTAATCACAAGAAAAGCAGGGAAGGGATGGTAAGGGAAAAACAAAGGCAGAGGCTACAATGCTTGATAAGAAATGTACTCATTACCTTGCTCATGTAACTGTAACCCCTCTGTACAGTATTTTCACAATAAAAATCTTATTTAAATAAAAAAAAAGAAAAGCTGGGTTGGTACTTAGGAAAGCAGTATGGAGGTTCCTCAAAAGACTATACATAGAGCTCCCCTGTGACCCAGCAATCCCTCTTCTGGGCATTTACCCAAATGATCACAAACAAGGCCATACTAAAGCTACCAGCACAACTATGTTTATCACAGCATTATTCTCCAAAGCTAAGATATGGAACCAACCCAGATGCCCCTCAGTAGATGAATGGATCAAGAAAATGTGGTACATATCTAATATATATATGTATAATATGTGGTACATATATATAATATATATAAAATGTGGTACATATATATTATATGTATTATATATAATATATGTGGTACATATACATGATATATATTATATATTATAATATTTATATATAATATATATTATATTGTAATACATATGTGATATGTATATTATATATATTACATATATTATACACATATAATATATATTATATGTTCCTGATATATATGTGTACAATGGAATTCTACGCCTTCCACAGAAAGAATGACACTGTCCCATTTGTTAGGAAATGGAAAGACTTGGAAAAAACTATTTTAAGTGAAGTAAGGCAGACCCAAAGAAACATAGGTTCCATGATTTCCCTTATTTGCAATAACTAGTATACATCTAGGATAATCTTACCAGACAAGCAGAAAAGGTCAAAAGCTATGTACATATGACCATATAAAATGATGCTAAATAACACAAGAGGTGTTTTTTTAATTGTTGCTGTTGTTTTTAATGTACTATGTGGGGTGTTTTTTTTGTTTCTTTTGTATGTTCTTCACCCATGGTATAACCCCTGTTACCACTGTATTTGATTCCAGTACCCTGAATCTTGTATATACGTTTTTCTAATTTGGGAAGGGGAAGGGAAATAACAAAATGCTGAAACAGGATACAAGTTGACCCATTGTAACAATGAGACATACAAGACACTATGTTGAAAACGAACTTTACAACTTCAGGGTGGGGGGAGGAGTTGGGGAGGGTGGGAGGGAAGAGATAGTAGGGGAAAAACAAGGGGGGGGTTAACAATGCTCAATAGGAAATGTACTCATTATCTTACTTATTGTAACTGTAACCCCTGTACACAGTATCTTTACAATAAAAATATTAAAAATTATATATATACAAGACAAAAAAAAGAAAAATTGGGTTGGAAGTGGCATTTTGGCTCAAGTGGTAAAATGCTAGCCTTGAGCACAAAGAGGCTCAGGCACAGCTCCCAGGCCCTGAGTTCAAACCCCACAACTGATGAGAGAGAGGGGGGGGTGAGGGAGGAAAAGCAAAGCAAAGAAAAGAAAAGCTGGGTCAACAGGTGACTGACAATACTTAGTCTACAGTAATAAGTTGGAATAGGAAAGTGTTGAAAATAGTTCAAATGCAGGCACCCAAAGAACTTTTCATAATAGATTTAGAAGTTGAATTCCTGGCTCAAACAACACGCCCACTTTAGAGTTCCCACACACACCACATGTGCTGTGCTAATTCACACGTCCTCCAAAAAAAAAAAGTGTAAGAAAGTACATTTCATCTCATCTGCAGCAGCGATGGCCATAGCCAGATTCTCGGATATCCTTGTACATTTCATGCTTTCATGACTACCACCTGCAGTTTATCCAGAAGTTAAATCATTTCCACGGGACACAGCCAAGAAGAGGATGACCCATCTGCCATCCCAGTTACAGTCCACCTGACAAGTAAATAATAGTTCACGAACACAGAAAGTACAAGTAAAGAATCTCAGGAACAAATGTAATCATCCAGTGTAAGATTCAGTCTTTCCCAAGATAAGCTTTAGTATTTGTGAAAACTTAAAGGTGCTCAGTTTTAACAGGCAAGAAAATGAGACATAAGAAATAAGTGTTCTACTGTAAACCGCTTGGAATAGCTTCTGTTCTTGAAAAAAAAAGTTAAAAAACTCAAGACAACAAAGGTAATTCATAGCTCTCAAATACTTTTATGGAAGCAAGTATGGTGGTGCATGCCTCTAATCCCAGTACTAAAAAGGCTGATGCAGGGGCTGGGAAGGTGGCTCAGTGGTAGAGTGCTTGCCTTGCATGCATGAGGCCCTGGGTTCAATTCTTCAGCACCACATAAGCAGAAAAAGCCAGAAGTGGGGCTGAGGCTCAGGTGGCAGACTGCTGGTCTACAGCTGAAGAGCTGGGGGACAGCGCCCAGGCCCAGAGTTCAGGCCCCACAACTGACCAAAATAATAATAATAATAATAATAATAATAATAATAATAATAATAATAATAATAAAAAAGGCTGATGCAGGAGGATCAGAGTTTGATGCCAGCCTAGGCTATCTAGTAAATTCAAGGCTATCCTGAGCTTCCTAGCAAGACCTTAGCTCTAAATAAAATGTCCATCAACATTTATGATTTGAAAAAAAAAATTCTGGCCTAGCAAGACTTTATCTCTAAACAAAATGTCTGTCAACTTTTGTGATTTGAAAAAAATCTCTGACACTGGCAGAAATGTCTGAACTTAGTTGAAAAATTTGAAACTCAGAGAAGTAAAATGATTGGGTTAAGATTAAACATATAAGCTAAGACATATAACCAAGATTCAGACATTGAAGTAATAGGTTCAAACATGTAGCTAGGACTCAAAGTCAGTAGATGGTAGAAATGGAGTAGATGCAAAAGGCCTTGGTTATGAGAGGTTGCAAGTGAGTTCCTTCTTTCCTATTACCAAAACCTTCCCAAAGGTCTAGGCCCTGAGTATGAGAAGCATCACTCACACTCCGAGCAATTACTGCATGCCACCACCGCTCTATATTCTATACTTGCTCACTTACTCAACTTCACAGTGGTCCTATGAAGTTGTGCATCCACCACTTATTTCTGCATAACAAACAGAAAAATTTGCAGAGTCTACAATAGACAATAGATTCTCATTGGTGTGTTTATGGCCTGGTTGTGGTTCAGCTGACTTGGGATAGGTTCACCTGGGCATAGCTATATGCAAGGGTGAGATGTGCATGTATTTCTGATGAATACACATCAGAGTGTCAAAATGTTTACGCTCAGTGGCTCTTGTACAAAAATATTGTTTTCTCAGTTCTTGGAACAAGTTGGAGTGTCTTGGTAAAAAATCTGATTCCAACAGGTAGACGAGTGCCCCCATGTCCACTCCTATCCAAGTGTCATATGGAATTAACACCAGAACATTGAATTTGACTGGTGGGAACTCACTGATGGATTCATCACATACAACCTGGTAAAGGGTGCCATCTAGATCAGCTGCTCCCAGTTTTGAGTTACTGGACAAGCAGCCCCAGCAGCATCGAGGAGCTTGTTAGAATTTTTCCAAACTCCACCCCACATCTACCACATCTCAAGCTTTTGGGGATGTAGCCCAAGAACTTGTGTTTTTATCTAGCTTTCCAGACAATCCTGATGTTGCTTTGAAATTTGAGAACTGGCGCTAAGAGGAGCTTCTGAGAGCCTGGGGAATTGGAGCTATGTGGTATCAACTGCAGCCGCCCTGCTGCGAGGTTGGTGACTTGCCACAGTTCTGTCCATGTTCTTGGTTGGGTGAACACTGCCTAAAATGAACTACATTTACAGCAGCTGAGATGGTTTTTAGTCTTTTTTAAGTCTTCTTAGTCCCTGGCCTACAAAAAGTACTCTAACTTATCTTTGGTTTTAGTTTCTTTAGAGATAAGAAGATGGTTGGCTGGTTGGTTGGTTGGTTGGTTGGTTAGTTGGCTGATTTGTCATAAAGAATATTAATGACATAATAGATGAAATTTGAATAAGAAATATAAATTAGATAACAGTACTAAAAGGATACTATTTCTTGATTTTCATAATTGAACTGTGGTTAATAAAAGAAGGTCATTAAAAACTGGAAGAGCTGGGCACCAGTGGCTCACACCTGAGATCTGAAGATCACAATTCAAAGCCAACACATTCTGAAAAGTCCCCATGAGACTTATCTCCTTTTAACCACTCAAAAACCAGATGTGGTGCTGTGGCTCAAAGTGGCAGAGCACTAGCTTTGAGTACAAAGAACTCAGGGAGAACACTTGGGCTCAGAGTTCAAGCTCCACAACTGACAAAAAAAAAAAAAAAGAAATATACTCATTACCTGATTTATGTAACTGTAACATCACTTTTACAATAACAATAAAATAAATAAAATAAAATAAAGTGAGCACTGTTTTTTGGAAACACAAGGAAGTATTTAAACTTAACGAGACATATTATTTGCCGTGCATTCTCCAAAGAGTTCAGGACCTAAAAGTAATTGTGTCTGTGAGAGAGCACAACCACAAAGAACAGTAATGCACAAGGATCTGAGTTCAAGCCCCAGTATTGGCACCAAAAAAAGGAAGAAATAGTTGGCAGTGATAGAAATACTAACTACCCTGATATGGTACACACATGGTACACATATATCAAAATGCCACTGTACCTCATAAATATGACGAATTATTGTATTTTCATTTAATTCTTTGTCAAAAACTAGTTGTCCTTTGTGGGCAAACAGACAACGATTAAACCCCACCTCATTCATTTTCAACCTTGATGGCCTTGAGTAAGCATTCAGCATGTTTTCACTGGCAAAATGGAGCTGATAGTCATAATCAGTATTAAATTAGGGACTGTGCTAAACTCATGGTAAATTATTTAATAAATGTTTATTGTTGTCCCTACAACAGCATTTCATATATTTAATAGTTCTAACTACAAATGTAGTGTTCACAGTATGTTCATAGCATGTTCAGGTTTATCTGGCCTACTATCTCTCTATTTATAACTGAAGGAATAGACACCCAGAGAGGTCCAGCCCAGGGTAACACAGCTTGTCAGCATAACTTACCAGCCCAAGTTCTTTGTACCTGAAGTAATTTCTTCCAGCACAGTCTCAAGTTTGGAGGATCTGGGAAGGCAGTGGCATGGAGCATAGGTGATCACTGGTTTTCCAGAAAAGGCCTTTGGGTAAAACCAGTATGGCCTTGAGGAGCCCAGGCTCCTCCTGACACGGACATAAGATGTCTCACCAGTCCCATCAGCCATTAGAATAAGAAAATGCCAGAGAGGCCAGGAGCTCTGAACATTTTTTAAATCTTAGGTATTTTGTGGGCCATGGTAAGGACGACAAAACCATGAGACTCAGAAAACTGAGAGTTTAAATGTGCCAATTAACCCAGGCAGGTCACTGAACTCTTTTAGACCCCAGTTTCTGTAACTGCAAAGCCCTATTTGCAACACTGACTTCTGCATGTGTGGCACAAAGACCAGATGGAATGCTTGCTGGTAAAATAGGCCTGGGGCCTGGGTAGTCATTAAGCATTTGTTCTCTGCTCCCCAAAGGCTGACTGTGAGCAAAGAAATTGATGGTAAAGTGGAGGTAGGAGAGGCCAACAGGAAGAGCCCAGTGGAACTGCAATACCTAGAAAGAAAGCTTCCAGGGTTTCTGTCTTGCATGTGGTAATGACCACCTAGCATTACAGGATTGGTACTTTTTCACTCACATGCATGGGCTGGAATGGAGAACTTTGTCCCCAACTGGATCTTCAAGGAAGTATGTAAAACAAGAAGGCAGAAACCGGTGGCTCAGCCCTATAATCCTAAGCTACTCAGGAGGCTGAGAGCTGAGGATCTTGGTCCAAAGCCAGACTGGGCAGGAAAGTTGTGTGACTTTTACCTCCAATTAAGCACAGAGAGAGAGACAGAGAGAGAGAGAGAAAGAGAGAGAGAGAGAGAGAGAGAGAGAGAGAGAGAGAGAGAGAGAGAGAGAGAGAGAGAGAGAGAGAGACATCCATAGACAGAGACTTCACTTTCTTATTCATACATCCTCATTAGGACTGGGTTTCCCTTGCGTTTACTTGACTAATTATAAAGACATCATGGCATAGAGAGGAGAACACTGATTTTTTGTGTACTGGAATAAATCTGTTAACCAATGATTGAAATTGTGGTACTTTGGGTTCATTTTTTAAAAGCTCATGAGGCTCAACCTCCTCTCTCATAAGATAATTGTTAACCTAAAGTCTGAAGATGGGAAGGAACAATTATATTTGGTTTGCTATTTTGTGGGTCACCAATGAGGAAAGGCACAACTTTGGGAGGAGGGAAGTCGGGAGGGGAAAACTGGGAGGAAAGGAGGGGGTGACACTGTTCAAAAGGAAATGTACTCATTACTTGAATCATGTTCACTGTAACCCCTCTGTATATCACCTTTACAACAAAATTTTATTTTTTAAAAAATTGGAAAGGGCTTGTCAGTTACTGCTTGGAGTCTCAGTTTTGGTCAGATAGTGGTAGGGTTGGAGTCACTTGAAGACTCTCCAGGGCTGGATGTCCAACCTCTCCCATAGCCATAGGCTGGGAGCCCTGCTGAGGGTGTTGGCCAGAGCACAGCTCTACATGGCAGTCTCAGGGCAGTTGGACTACCTTAACATGGTGACTGGCTTCTCTTAGATCAAGGAAAACAGTTTGTATCTTCTGGTTTCATCATAAAAGTCAGATAACATCACTTATACCAGGCCAAAGAGTCACAAGCTACCCCAGGTCAAGGGACAGGACACAGGTCCTAACTCTCACCGGGAAGAACACCAAGGACATGTCTTAACAGACAGACATATTTGAACATTTCCACAGTAATAATTCTGTATTACAAGATTGTTGAAAAGATTCACCTTATCATAATTGTAAAACGTTTTGCATTTGGTGCTGTTGAGATTTGTTTTTGTAATCATTTTCTTGTACCAGGGTGATGGGGTGTTGCTTCTCATGGGTTGGAGAGACACCGGCCAAAAACAGGGTAGGTAACACAGGTGGCTGGTGTTTCTTCAAGCTGCAACTTTATGTAAACCTAATCAATCATTCAAGTCCAGGCTTGGCAACTAGTTGAAAGTCATCGATTGTTTAGATGAATTGACAGAACACCTTCTCCAGGTGCCTGAGATGCATTGATCTTTCCTCCCCAGGGCTGTATGAGTATGGCTGAATGGTGAGAGGCTTTCTAAATGGGCAGAGTTATTGATTTTCTTTTCTCCCATTTTTGAAAGCTCTCTGCTTACCAAGTGCTGAGCAAACATCAGGCAAATGGCAGACTGTGTAGAAATAGATCAAGTGACGAGCAACAAAGGCAGTCCTGGCTTTCTGAACACAAAGCTGGTTAAGCATCATGTGCCCCCTGCCCCCACCCCCACACAGGCACTGATTTTAGATTGGAAAGTGCACACCATTGTTCACACTTCATTATTTGCCAATTGATAACACAGCTGGCCCAGATGGCACTGAGTAGCATCATGGAAAATATTTCCAACCAATCTGAGAAGTGAAGCTCGAGCCCTACCTATAGGCTGAGATAACCTAAGCATACAAGTCAGAGTAGTGCTGAGCCTTTCACAAGATGGGCTAAGCATCCTGGGTGCCAAAGTGAACAACTGATTGTATTTTGGATTCAGTAAAGAAAGTCCTGTCTTTGGCTCAATGGTGACAGAAACACAAGTGCTTTCTGGGGTTCTTTGCTATAGAAGACATTTAAGAAAACACACATCAGTACTATGTCACCATCAACCCCCAAGGAAACAAATCTGATTGTCTTTTCTCAGGAAAAAAAGCTAGAGATTCCCTCAAACAAGCAAAGAAAAGTAGAATAGATGACACCTTCATGGTGACTGGTGTCACTGGAAGGAGAGCAATAAATACAGATGGAGGTGGGAATTCTGGGGTTTGGAGTTGGCTCATTACCGTTACACAAGTCCAGAAGACCAGTACAGTAGCAGAGCCTGCCTCAAAGAACAACAAAGAACATCTTCAGATAGCACTACTATGTCATGATTGTGTCAGATTTGCCCGATTTATGTTTTTACAGTCTTTTCTTTATTGTAAACTATAAAGGTAATGTACAGAGGGGCAGCTACAGTTACATAAATCAAGTAATGAGTACATTTTTTAAACAATATTACCTCTTCCCTTGCTTTCTGCCATATTTTCACTCCTGCTCCCCCAGAAGTTGGATAGTTCATTTTCAGCATAGTATCTAGTGAGTATCCCTACTATATTTTTTTACTCCTTGTCCACTATTTCTGTGCTCACCCCTTACTCTCCCCAAATCAGATAAACTTACATACAAGACAAAGGTTCAGAAAATAAAAACAGTGACAAAGCAGAAAAATAACTAAAACACGTCTTGATTCCATTTCTTCAAGTTCACTTTGATAAATATCATTTTATATGATCATATGCAAATAGCTATTGAGCCTTTGTGAACCTCTCCTAATAATATCCTCCTTTGGTCTCATTGTGTAAATGTCTAGAGTCATATATATATATATATATATATATATATATATATATATATATCCAAGTGTACTTTTTTTTAATCACCCAGTGTGTTTATTTGCAGAGCTATAGATATAATCTAGTTACAACAAATAATGGAAACTATGCAACCTCTGTTCTTTGGGTCTGGCTTACTTCACTTAATACAGTTTTTCCCAAGTTTTTCCATTTCCTTTTGAATGGTACAAAATCATTCTTTCTGATGGAAGCATAGAATTCCATATATATATATATATATACATATATATATATATATATAATATTCTTTTGATCCATTCACCAATTGAGGAGCATCTGGGTTGATTTCATATCTTGGCTATGTTAAACAATGCTGCAATGAACATGGTTGTGCTGGTAGTTTTAGTGTGGCCTGGTTTGTGGTTAATTGGATAAATTCCCAGGAGTGGAATTGCTGGATCATCAGGATTCTCTGTTTAGTTTTCAGGAACCTCCATATTGCTTTCCAGAGTGGTTGAACAAGTTCACTTTCCCACCAACAGTATTCCCTTTTGGCCACATCTGCTCCAGCATCTGTTATTTTTAGTTTTCTTGATGGCCATTCTAACTGGGGTAAGATAGACTCTCAATGTTGTTTTGATTTATATTTCTTTTATGGCCAGAGATGTTGAACAATTCTTCTGAGAAGTTTCTCTTTAAGTCTTTAGCCCATTTATTAATTTGGTAATTGTTTCTAGAGGGTTTACTTTGGGGTTAATTTTTTAGCTCTAAATATCTTCTAGCTATGAGGCCCTTGTCTGATGCATAGCTAATAAAAATCTCCCATTCTGTGGGCTTTCTATTTATCTTACTAGGTATGTCTTTTGCCATGCAGAAACTCTTCAGTTTGATGCAATCCCATTTATCCAGTCTTTGTTTGATTTATTGGTCAGATACCATGAAAATATCACAGCAAGGTGTAGGAAACACTAGTATTCCTAGGCATGGGTCAAAACTTCCTAAGTAAAGATCCAGAATCACAGCAAATCAGAAAAAGATTTTCCCCATTTACATGGATTATAGCTTTCAACAGAATCTATTGAAAACTGTCAGAGGGCATTCTTGTCTTTGGTTTTAGGTTTATGTGATATTTTTAGAGAAATGACTTAGCAGAGTGGGTATGCTCAGCTCTGTCCTTGGAGCCACTTTTCAGCACTTCACTTGTTTGGAAGAATAATTATCTTAGCCTCAACTGGGAATGAGAACAAGATGCAGTGATTTCATTTAAAACTGGGAAACAATAGGGCTTTTTCTATCCAATTTCTCAAAGGAACCAACAGAGAAAGCCACTTTGTCTTACCTTACAAGATAATTTCCCTTGTTTTTTTTCCTGCATTGTTTTAAAGCAGTGTATGAAAGGAAAACAAAGCCTAAATATTTTGTATATAGTATGGTTAGAGAGGTACTGGAACAGTGGCTACTTATTTATCCTTCTACCTGAATTTTGATGCTTTCTCACTGGACTCAGGTAACTCAGTCCAGAAACTCTCAAGTTCTTTATTCTGAGAAAAAACTTGATATTTTTGCTGCTATTGCTATTTTTGCTTTAAAGTGAATTTTTCACCTGTTCAAACAGCATCATTTTGGGAGAGTAGCAATTCTGAAGAAGACCTTGTCCAATATATCTTTTTTTAAAGACATGTTTAACTATTTTTTAAATCTAGTAAATAGTGGGTGCAATTACTCAATCTTGTAATCCTAGCTATTTGGGAGATGGAAATGAAAGGAAGTAATGAGAAGGGAGGAATCATAGTTTGAGGCCAGTCCCAGCAAATATATATTTTTTTCCACAAGATTCCATCAACCAATGATTAAGTGTGGTGACATGCACCTATCATTCCAGTGATGAGAAGTACTAATAAGAGACTGCAATCCAGCAGCTTGAGTATAAATTGATATCCAATCTTGAAAATAACTGATGCAAAAAGGGCTGATGGAGTGACTCAAGTGGTAGAGAGCACTTGTCTAGCCACCACAACACCCTTAGTTCAATACCCAGTACAGAATATATGTGTGTGTATCATGTATGTATATATATATATATATATATATTATGTGTGTATGTACTCCAACAAATACAGTCATAGCTTACTTAACAATTATAATATGTTCTAAGATATGCACCTTTAGGTGATCTTGTCATTGTGATATTGTGTGAGCATCACAGAATTCACAAACCAAGATGATTTCAAACTTGGAAAAAATTATATTAAGTGAAGTAAGCCAGGCCCAAAGAAACATAGGTCCCATGGTTTCCCTTATTTGCAATATCTAGTATATGTATGAGTCAAGCGGAAAAGGTCAGATAATGTGATGTCAGGAAAATGAACCCTTAGATATGTATTTTAATGTTTTTTTCTTTCATGCATGTGTTTCTAATGCATTTATAAGATTATCTCTTTGTTGCTTTGTATGTCCCTCCCCCACAGTATAACCACTGCTTTCACTATATTTGATGTCAGTATAACTTGTGGAGGAGATGGTGAAAACCCAGTTGTTTAAGGATACAGGCGGACCTGTTGCAACAATGAGAAGTACAAGTTGTCATGTCCAAAACAAGCTTTACAACGTCGGGGGGGGGGGGAAGGAGAAGGATTGGGATTGGGGGGGAGGGGGGAGGCTGGGAAGGGATGTGAAGGGTAAACCAAAGGAGGAGGCTGCAATGCTTGGTAAGAAATGTACGCATTATCCTGCCCATGTAATTGTAACCCCTCTGTACAGTATGTTCACAAATAAAATTAAATTAAATTTTTAAAAAACCAAGATGATTTCAGTGTCATTAGAAAACACAATCTTGCAGAAGCATGATCCTACTTATGGTCCATGCTTGACCAAATTGTTTTGTATTCACATGTATGTATTATTGACCCTTACTTTGCACCTGACATTTCTAAAAGCTCAGAAATAAAAGGGGGGCTAATTACAAGGAACAAGGCTGGTATTGGGGCACAGTACCCAGACTGACAAAGAGCTTTGGTAGATATTGAAAGAGTAAATGAACCCATATTACCACTAGAAAAATTAGGAGATAACTGTGCCCTGCAATTCAAGTGAAAAACAGATGAGTCTTAATGGATAGGTGAACTTTCAGCAAATCAACCTCCTTAAAATTCAAGACAGTACTTCCAGAGGGACGTGAGAATGTCACCTAGCTTCCAAAGTGATTCGGGTAAACTCATAAATTCATCAAGATAGACTGTCTGTTTTTACATTAAGAATATTTAGGGAGATGTAGTAAACAATATAATAAAATGCTTCTCTAGAAGGCTTCTTGGGGATATACAGCACTGTTTAGATTCCACAAAAACAGTTGCATAAAAGCAATTGAATTTCACACTATGCAATGATACGTGTAGCTTGTAAAAATGCTGACAAGGCACAAGCAAGCTGATGACTTTCCATTTGCTTGTTTAACCAGAGGATGATCTAGTTCGTGTCTAGGAGTAGGGGAGAGTAGACAGAAATCATAACCTGTCAGAGAATAAAGGTAGGCTTGAGAAGACCTTTCCATAAATGTAAAGCTGTAGGATGGAAGTCATTTATTCTCTCTCCCTGAGAATGGGAAAGTATTTTTCACATTGATTTTGTTGTGCCTACAAGAAAATTGTAATTTAATGGCAATTCAGCACCAAAGCATATGAAACACTCAGTGTTCAGGGATAAATAATTGTATATGGTTCAATCCATTTGCAAGAGATGTGACCAAAACTAACGATGGTTGTCACCAGGAAATGTCACAAATATCAAGGAATGGGGGATGAGGAATGGGTTTATGTGTCATTATTTTCACACACACACACACACACACACACACACACACACACACACACACACACACACGGGAGTAAACATCGAGATATGAGTATCTGTGCCCTAGACAGTAGACACATGGGGACAAGTGAAGATTTAGTAGGCAGGCTAGCCTGTCTTGATCAGCAGAGGATGGATATAACATGCTAACAAAAGTGGGCAAGATTCTGAAACTTTGAAATCCAGGCTAAAGCACTGTTGTGCTCTACTTACAAAAAAAGCACTTGCAACTATGTGAAGAATCCAGGACTAGGATGTTTGGGAAGAGCAAAAATAGTCCTCCTCGCTGGCCCTGTGGCTCTTCTGCGACCCCCCTGGCTGTACATAGGAAATGAGAAAGGCAGCAAATGTGTAGGACTAAAATGTTATTGTTTACTTTACCAGATTCATCCTGAGAGTCTAACCAGAAATGATCACCTTCATCATTTATGTAGCCTTCAGCTTTCCCAGAAATAATATGACTGACAAAACATCCTTCTATGCCATCTCCAAGATTCCTGACCTACAGAATCTGTGAGCATGATAAAATAGTGACTTAAAACTACCATATCCTGGTTTGGTTTGTTTAGACAAACACTGACCTCTTGAATAAATCACTAACTGGCTTTTACCATTTAGTTTTGGAAAAAAGGCCTAGCACTACTTTCTTTTTTTTTCTTTGCTTTTCTTTATATTCTTTATATAACATATTTTTGTTTCCTCTTTGGATGCTTCTGGGATTTTGTTTCTATCACTGCATTCAAATAACCTCTGGAATATGGCTAAGTGTAGATCTTGTGCTGTTAATCTTCCTTAGATTGTGGCAAGCCTTTCCAGCTGTAGACACCTGTGCTTTGTGTCTATTCTAGTATTTGTTTTGTTGTTTTCCAGGACAATTGTTAGGAACATTCTTGAGCTGAGGAGTTGGTCCTTCATGATAAATTTGGATATTGAATTCAAACAGTTTCATCTACAAACTCAATCCGCTTGCTCCAGGTCTGAGTCAAGTAGCCATGGGCCCATAGACATTCTACCTCCATGGGTAGACTGTGGGCTCCGGCTAGCATAGATACCTATGTAACAGTGAATACTGGCAAAGGATGTGTCTTCAGTTAATATTTTGGATCACTGAGTCTAAGGATTTGTCTTTCATACCCTCCACACAGCCCAACCCTACATGGCATTGCTTGTTACATGGCCCATGGCTCCTCTCAGGCTTCAAACACTGACCCTCTAGCTATAAACTTTTTTTGCAACTTCACTGGTTTTATTGATTTATGTATTTTCTTTTTATTACTACCTTCAAGCAATTGTACAAAGGAGTTGCTATTTCTCAAAGCAGCTTATGAATATAATATATCTTGAACAATGTCACCACTTTCAACATTCTCACCCATCCCTCCCCTCCCTACCTCTTCCCTCCCTCCTGTTAATGTTTTAGGATATACATTGGATTCTTTATTTTTTATTATTGTAAAGGTGATGTTCAGGAGGGTTACAATTATGTAAGTCAGAGTACATTTCTTTTTGTACCATGTCACCCCTTCCCTCTACATATGGATTCTTGACTACAATTTCCCCCTTTCTTCTTCATTTGTCTACCCCTTTCTCCTTGACCACCCCAACCCCACCACTTTTGAATACCCATTTCCTTGTGTTTTATTTGACTGAACTTTGATTTTGCCTTTCTAAAAACTTATATTATTTGAGATTTCCCTGGGATCAGCAAACGCATTTATATACACTTGCATACAAGTAAATAAGTAAATATAGTAAATATTACATATTTACTTATACATTCATAAGCTAAATCTAGTTTCCACATCGAAGGAAAAACATGCATCCATTGTCTCTCTGGGCCTGACTTACTTAACATAATTTTTCCAGGTCTTTCAATGTATTTAAAATAGCACAATATCATTCTTTCTGACAGATGAATAAAATTCCATGATGTGTATACATACCACATTTTCTTGATCCATTCATCCACTGACAGACATTTGGGCTGGTTCCATACCTTAACCATGGTGTAGTGCTGCAATAAACATGGTTGTGCTGGTGGCTTTACAGCCTTTAGGGTGGGAGATTTTTATCAGACAATGGCCTAAAATCCAGAATATACAAAGAAAAATTAAACCCTAAAAAAAACCAGCAACCCAATTAATAAATGAGCTAATGAGGTAATGAGAGTCTTCTTAGAAGAAATAAAAATGGCCAATAGTCATGAAGAAAGTCTCAATGTCTCTAGCAAATGCAAATCAAAACAACTTTGAGATTCCATCTCAGCCCAGTTAAGATGACCATTATCAAGAAAACAAATGGTAACAGATGCTGGAGAGGATATGACCGAAAAGGAACCCTAACACACTGTTGGTGGGAAGGTAAGCCTGTTCAACTACTCTAGAAAGCAGTGTGGAAATTCCTCAAGGAATTAAACAGAATTATCCTATGATCCAGCAATTCCACTCATGGGCACTTACTCAAATTATTATAAACCAAGATATAGTAAAGCCACCAGTTATAAACTCTTAAGCAAAGTGTTCACCCCCCAAGACTGGTACCTAAAGACCCAATGGGACAGAAATCACCACCCCCACCCTCACTAATTCCTACTCTGTGGCTTACATTAAGGAGACATTGAAGCTTCTGAAGTAAAAACACACAGGCAGCTTTGAGGTAGAGTCAGCTAGGTCCTCATTTAAAGGTTATTTGATTCTAGACCATTCACATTCCACATTAGCAAATTTTTTACTAGAAAGCATTTAGGAACATTCCCATATCCCAAATTAACTAGAATTGTTATGTCAAATCTATTTCTCTGTTGAGTCACACACTCTTATAATTTTCTCCTTCAACATTTTCATCTATTTCTGGTAGAAAAATTTCCCTTTACCGTCATTGACCATTTCTACATTGTCAACTTTGCTGCTTTTAAAACAAATTTAAAGTTTGCTTTTAGGCTCAGCATCCTCTTTCAATTTCTATGTTTCATCAGTTTACTTTTTTCTTATCTTGATGCATGTATTCATATCTGTCTTATTGATTTGGGCTCCCATTTCATTACAACCTTGATTTATGTCAACATGCCAACAGACTCTGTTCTGGCTCTTATGTCTGGTTATTTTTAATGTAATACTTTTCCCTGACTATTCAACCTGACATTCTCCCTCTCTTGTTTCCCTTATTCTTAGTATTCTTTCTCAGTTTTCCCATGTAGGCTTCTGTTTTCTGATTTACTTATTTTTAAGCAAGAAGCTATATCCAAACCAGTATAACCCAGACCCAGTGGTGGGTAGCCTTTGGTCTGCCTATAAATTAAGTCACCTTCGAGACATATATTAGCAATGCATAGCCCTTTGCCAAGTTCCAAATGGAACTAAAGGACTTGCAGAATTGGGCTGGAGTATCCTTCTACCCTCACTGTGAACACTCCTATCCTACCACTTTCAAATACCCTGGACACACTGTGACTTAAAATGGTAATACACTAGATACAGTATACCCAGGTTCATCTCCCCATTTCTACATTCACATGTATACAGAGTACTTTGACCCACAGTTGCCACCTTTGAAGATGGACAAAGGGAGCCATGAACCAAGAAATGCAGGAAATCTCTAGAAGTCATGGAAAACAAGAAAGCAGGTCCTCTCCTTAAGAGCTTTCACAGTGTCAGCTCTGTTCATCCCAGAAGTTCATGCAAGTGTGTATGTGTGCATGTGTGTGTGTGTGCATGCATGTGCACATGCACACACACACACATGCCAGTCCTGGGGCTTGAACTCAGGGCCTGGATGCTGTTCCTGAGCTTCTTTTTGCTCAAGGCTAGGACTCTAGTACTTGAGCCATAGCTCCACTTCTGTTTTTTGTTTTGGTTTGGTTTGGTTTGGTTTTTTTGGTAGTTTATTGGAGATAAGAGTCTCACAGATTTTCCTAAGTGGGATGGCTTCAAACCTTGATCCTCAGATCTCAGCTACCTGAGTAGTTAGGATTACAAGTGTGAGTCACTGGCACATGGATAGTTCATCTGTTTGTAAGCCACTGAATTTGTGGCAATTGGTTACAGCAGACCTGAGAAACTAAGCCACTTCTAACCAAAAAAAATCTTTTCTTCTGCTATTTCTCAAAGGGTAAATCTAAGTGTCTGGATGGTTCTGTGCCTTGCAGGAGGGCTGCTGCAAAGTCTATTTGTTATGTTCTTCATTTGTTCTGCATGGCTGTGCTAGGGCTCATTAACACCCATAGCTGAGTGCCCAGTGCATGAGAAGAAGTGTGTTAAGAATCAATAGCTCTGACCTTTATTCCTTACTGGTGTTTTCATTTGTAGCTGCTTGGCTTGGCATATGAATTATGTTCTAGCTGCCTGCTGCTGGGGTTGCAATTCACCAGTCCCCAAATATTTCAGACATAAGCCAATAGCAGTTTGAACACACATTTCTTCTCTCCTCTGTCACCTTGGAACTGTTCCGTTGACAACTAGTGAAACATGAGAGGGAGAAGAATTCACAAGACTTGACAAAGGAGAACACCTGCAAGGAAGAAAAGACAAAAGAAGTGAATCTTCCTTCTCTTTAACTTTTCTTTTCTGATCCTGGGACTTGAACTCAGGGCCTGGGCACTGTCCATTAGCTTTTCTGCTCAAAGCTAATGCTCTACCGCTTGAACCACAGCTCTACTTGTAGCTTTTTAGGGTTAAGTAGAGGTAAGAGTTTCAGAGACTTTCCTGTCAGGGCTGGCTTTGAACTGAGATTCTGAGATCTCAGTCACTTGAGTAGCTAGAATTACAAGTATGAGCCACCTGGTTCTTCTTTTAACTTTTTAGTCCATTGTCCTAATTGGGGGAAAAAGATTTCTTCAGTGTTTGTTCATTTTAGAAAAGGAAATCCCAGCTACTTGTAAGACAGACATTGGGAGGATCCTGGTTTGAGGCCAGTCTAGGGAAAAGATTAATGAGATTCCATCTCAAATAATCAAGCCAAGCATGGTAGCTCATACCTGTAATCCTAGAAATGAGGGAGGCATAGGTCAGAGGATCATGGTTCAAGGTCAGGCTCAGGTCAAACCTCAAGACCAAGGGATGGAGGGGTGGTTCAACCATGAGCTTCTGAGATCAAATCTCAACACCACCAAACAAAAAAGGAAGACAAAGATGAAAAGAGAAGACTGTGCATTTTTAAGAATCCATGTGTATTTTATAGCAGTCAGCCCCCCCCAACCCCTGCACAGAGAGAGAGAGAGAGAGAGAGAGAGAGAGAGAGAGAGAGAGAGAGAGAGAGAACATATATGAAGAAACAATACTGCAACCTTTTCTAGAGCAAGTAAGTGCGGTGGCTACATTCTTCTCCTGCATCCTGAAGGCATGACAAATAGCCTGGAGAAGCAAACAACCTGGCAAGGGCTCTTTCACCAACTTTGCCTTCATCCTTCCTTAGGAAGAGAGTGTCTTGATCCTTTGTTGTTGAAGCCCACAGCGCTCTTCCTCAGCTTGCAGAAAATTGTTTGTGCTTTCCAAAATTGATTTTTTCCCCCCATAAACTCTCATCCCTTCCTTGTACCTACCTCAACCATCACCATGGAGAGAAGCTGTCTAATGAATGAGGGCCTGCACCCGTGTGAGTGAGAACACCTGCATGTGTTGTCCTTCCCAGAGGACTTGTTTTCCAAATCTTCTTAAATAGAGGTGTAATCAACTTGGATAATGACTGTGTAAAATTAAAGCTTAACGCTTTTGTGACGAAGTTCGGTCTGTGTGCATGCGGAGCTCAGGGCTGGCAAGCTCTTGCCTTGCAAGTTACACTGTGTGCACCACTGGCCCAAATGATGCCCTCAATTCTTCCCTCATCGTAATTATGACAGGAATATTATGCGTCATAGTTCCCAATAAAGGAAGTTTATTTCATTTGATCCTTGCCTATATGGGCAAGAATTCCATCATTTCCATGCTGTACACCAGGATCAAAAAGCTTTCTACAAAGGCCAGAGTGCAGATGTGGGGGGGGGGGGAGGGGAGGAATGGCCAAATCACTGCTCTAGAAGAAGAATGTATGACTACTAATGAGAGAGGGTCCTACCTGACAGCATGCACAAATATGAAGCGTAATATGGCAGAACCTGAATCCAGTGTTCTCTGACTTCAAATCTAGGGCAGGGGTACTGTCCTCAGCACTTGGGAGTCATGATTTGGGATCAAAATGAATCACACCCTTCACCCAATTCCTGTTACCATCACCCATAGAAGCATTTGGGACCAGGGTATCATCATTTGCCTGTGATCATGGAAACAGAATCGAGGGACATGCCCCACAGGACTAAGCCAGGCTGCCTTGATGCTATAAGCTCTTTCACATGAAGCTTACCAGCCATTGAAAACATAATTGAATGAAGCTGCAGTCCATCTTCAATGAGATTGGTGGTACCAGTCTCCAGAAGCACATGATTGAGCCCTTCTTTCCCTACTTCTGTATAGAATGGAGAATCTTGTAGCCCAGTCATTTCACTACCCTAACCAGCATCAGGATGGAAGCTATACAAGACAAAACTAGGGAAATGGGCTGCTATGACATACTGATGCACATTCACCCCAAGCATTGTCTTGAGCACCTTCTCTGAGGCCTCTGATGGCCTGAAGACACCTTGATCCTACCAGCACCTTCCCAAGGAGGTGCTGAACCCAGTGGACTGGTAGTCACAGCTGGAGTGGAGATGGTAAGAGACTTTTTTGTCCTCCTTCTTCCCCACCCCATTTGTCCTTCCAGGACCTTCTGCCTACTGGTGATGGAAAATAAAGCAGATGGGGGGGGGGGATGATGAAAGAGGTGATATTGAACAAGACAAAGTGTATTGACAAATTGACATGTTGAATCAAAATCCCTTTATACCGCTACTTAAGTATAATTTTTATAATAACATTTTTTAAAGGAAGGAAACCGACCAGTCCATATAGCTCAGTAACTCAATCTCACTAGAATGTTGTAGTGTGTTAGTGTGTGTGTGTGTGTGTGTGTGTGTGTGTGTGTGTGTGTGTGTGTGTCCAGAGCTCTATTAATATCATAGTGGCTTAGCCTTGTTTTGCGTCTTTTATGAGCTCCCCTCAAGAAATTTTTCTGGAAAGGACCATATCATTTTGACATTTAAGGCATTCTGGCTGCTGTGATCCTCTAGTCTAGCAGCCCTACCTTAACATTTGGCAAGTGCCTGCCCTCTTTTAATATTCTTTACTCCCCTAAACCCAACTCCTAACATTTTCCACCATGACCCTGATAACAGGAACAAGGGGGAGTTCAAGCTCATACCAAAGTACGACCTCAACTACAATACACACACTCCAGCAAACTAGTGAGTTGAGACTTCAGTGGTGTTTTGTTACACATGCTCCACTAGAAACATCTTTTGCTTCCTCCTTAATTGCATTGATTTATCTCATGGCACTGCCTGTGTGCAGGGCTTTAGATGATAGATAGCAATTTGTTAATATCTTGTCACTGAGACGCAATGGCTGGAACTGTGGTCAGAGGCATGCAGCCATATCTTCTTTCCTCGATTGATCTTTTTCATTTTTTGCAAGGTGGGCAAACCTTTCTAAATGAGGGCAATCAATACTGTGCATTCAGCCATAATTGTAGCTTAACTCGGTGTTCTTTTGAAACTTAAGCCATGTGATTTGTGCATAATTGGGCTTTCCAAAAAGTCATATCTGCCTGCTCAAGGAGGAAATTAAGCGGCCAGGCTCCCTTACTGTTAGCCACCTGCTTCCTGCCCTTCCCCACCAGTGCTTGAGATCCCAGAATCAGGCCCTAACACTCTCCCACCCCGCTCCTGCTCTCTGCTCAATCAAAATCTCTGCTTAGATCTTGACATCCAAGGCCAGAATTTACTAGGAGAGCTGATGAGCTAGAACATCTGAGCCTAGGAGAGGCCTCTTTCTTTTGCAATCTCCCATGTCACCTCCATTATGGCTTTGGGGAGTTTCTTGTTCAGTGGGTCACATGAGCTTATCAGTTCAAATTGATATTGTACTCTGCCTTAGAAAGGCAAAGCCAGAAAAAGGAGACCCAACAATGAAACTTGGTGTCAAATGTGGGCTCTAAGCTATCAAGACGCCTCAACATAGGGTCTTTTGGATGAGAGAATTGGTGATGGAGAAAGCTATTCATGGTGGTGGGGGAACAGGACATATATAGAACTCTCTAAACGTATCTTTCAATTTATCTGTGAGCCCCACCGTACTTTTTTAGGTCCTACTTTATTATTATCTTGAATAGTTGTAAAAAGGGGTTTCAGTTCAGCATGTCAATGTATGAGTACAGTGTATCTTGATCAGTGTCACCTCCAGTATTCTCACCCTCATCAATCTCAACCCCACTGATAGCCTGTGTTATGTGGTTCCATTTTCACATGTGTACATTGTGTACGGTGACTGTATTGGCTCACCATTCTTCCCTCCATTCATCTTCCCCTCCTCTACTTAAGCCCCACTCCCACTCAAACAAAACATGTTTCAGTTTCCTGGTATTCATCTTGTTAAACTGTCAGTTCATTGGTGGAAGGAGTTATACCACAGGGATCCACGTCTAAATCTGTCTTACTTCAGTCAGTTTGATTGTATAAATATGTGTATGGCCCTGTATACATTTTCATATATGCTGTGTGTGTGTGTGTGTGTGTGTGTGTGTACTTGTGTGTCTGTGTGTGTGTGTGTGTGTGTAGGTGTGTGCCAGTCCTGGAACTTGAATTCAGGATCTGGGCTTTTTTGCTCAAGGCTAGTGATCTACCACTTGAGCCATAGCTCCATTTCTGACTTTTGGTGGTTACTTAGAAATCAGAGTCTTGTGGACTTTCCTGCCCAGCTGGCTTTGAACTACAATCTTCAGATCTCAGCCTCCTGAGTAGCTAGGATTACAGATGTGAATCATTACAGCCCATTCCATATATGCTTCTTGATAGCCATCCTGATTAGAGATCATCTCTAAAGTACTTTTGATTTGCCTTTCCTGATTACTAAAGATGTTTAACATGAAAGTTGTACAGTACTCCCTGGTCTGCATGTACTCCAATTTATTTATCCATTTCCCCATTAATGGACATTTATAGCTTTCACAATGTTTAGCTTTCCAATAATGTTATAGTCAAGTAACATTTGACATGTGGTTTTTTTTTAATTTTATTTTATTTTATTTGTGAACATACTGTACAGAGGGGTTACAATTACATGGGCAGGATAATGCGTACATTTCTTACCAAGCATTGCAGCCTCCTCCTTTGGTTTACCCTTCACATCCCTTCCCAGCCTCCCCCCTACCCCCCCAATCCCAATCCTTCTCCTTTCCCCCCCCTCCCCCCGCCCCCCGCACCTACGTTGTAAAGCTCGTTTTGGACATGACAACTTGTACTTCTCATTGTTGCAACAGGTCCACCTGTATCCTTAAACAACTGGTTTTTCCCACTCTCCTCCACAAGTTATACTGACATCAAATATAGTGAAAGCAGGGGTTATACTGTGGGGGAGGGACATACAAAGCAACAAAGAGATAATCTTATAAATGCGTTAGAAACACATGCATGAAAGAAAAAAACATTAAAATACATATCTAAGGGTTCTTTTTTGACATGTGTTTTTATCAACTTGAGTATTCATTTCTTCTTTAAGAAGTACAATTTAAAAAAAAGAATTACAATTTATTTATAGACATCTGAGGTGGGTTTTTTTAATGCATGTATTTTTTTCTGCCATTTTATTTGTCTCCAGTCATGTTACTTTTCTCCTCCACTGGCTCTAGTTTCCCTAATAGACTTTAATAATCAAAAGTAACCTTTTAAAAAGAGTAGTTAAAACAAACATTGAGAAATGCACAAGAATGAACTCCATCTTGTTCTCTTCCCATGTTTAATTCTATTTAATCAGCTAAGAGCAGGCTCTATGCAGCATAGGCACTATGGGATACTTTGAAATATAAGCCATGGTTTGGAACAAGGGAAGTCAACACCCCACTGCCATTCTACATTGTCTGAAATACTGCAACATGGTTGACAATTTTAACAGTGATCGCTGGAATTTAACAGTGATTGCTGGTCCTTGCTGTGGGCAGTTGTCTTGTGAGACTCCTTTGAGTCTTACCACACCCAAACAGGAAGTGGGAACAGAGGAGAAATGTGGAATTGTAGAACAAGCTTCAGGCCCTGCTGGTAGATTGCCCAATGTTATATTGGTCAGCTAGGTTCATTCTGAATAGCAAGCCAGGATGTTTGTACAACAGTAAGTTATGAAATCAAAGGTTAAGACCAAGATGTGGGCAGAACTGGGATTTGAAGGGACTATGAAGGGAAGATCTGTTCCAGGTCATTCTCTTTGGCATGTAAACAACAATCTTCCCCCCTGTGTCCTCACACTATTCCCTCTATTCGTACCGGTGTCCTTTAATTCCTTTTAAGAGGACTGCAGTCATGTTCGACTAGATCCCACCCTAATGTCTACGTTTTACCTTATATCTTTTTCTTTAATTTTATTGTCAACCTGGTGTTAATCTTACACCTTTAAAAACAGTCTCCAAGTACAAGCACCTTCTGAGACACTAGGGATCAAGACTTCAACATTTGATTTTCGGGAGGGACATCATCCAAGCTGACAGGCATGAAGCAGGACTCTACCCTTGGCAAGCTGTGTGACTCTCGCCCAGCCATTACTTCCTTCATGCCTCTATTCTCAGCCTGTTGTGATGGTAAAGCAAAATAACTGAGATGATGTACATGAAATGTTAGAGTACTGCCCAGCACATCATCACTCCTCCACTCATGTTAGTTATTATTAGGGCTCATCCCCAGTTCACAGGTGAGCAAACTGAGCCCTAAGTGGGTTCAGTATCTTCTAAGCTCTCAAGTTAGTGAACTTCAAGTACAACAGGGCCTAGCTAAGCTCCCTCCTTTTGAAAATTTGCTACTAAGTAGAAGTCATTATTGTACCCAATATTCTCCTTCTCTTGCAATGAATGATACCCAACCTCATCGTGTTAGTTTTCCCACCTACTCAGTGTTTGAAATGTAAGTCCCCAACCATGCCTTTGGCACTTCCTGTGAGAAATAAAAGACCCTCTCTCTGTCTGCCATCCACATCTGGGAGCCTACACTAAAATGATGGACACCCTCTTCCCTTTCCCAAGAAGACAGCAATGATGAGGAAGAGACAGAGGGACTTTCTGACTTGAGTTTAACCTAGTATCCCATAAGGAAGCATCTCAAGTGAATGTGCCCAAACCTACCCATGGTGTTCTAGCTAAAGTATTTGATGAGATACTTCATTACTATTTTGTTTTGTTTTATTTTTGACATATTATGGAAAGTAAGTCTTATAGTTTGTAATAAAGGCTAAGTAACTGTCAGTGTAAATCAAGATTACAATATCCATATTCTTTGGAGACTTTTGCAATATACTTGAATCACCTCTCCTTACTTACTCCCCCCCCCCAATCTTACATCAATTGACTGTATGTTACATGTTATTAGATTGGTGCTGGTGCATCTATTCATGCTAGTTGCTATATGTAGTTGATATGTATGAATATATATATATATATAGCTGTATATAGTTGCTAGAGGGGCTATTATGAGGTTCAATCAAGGTACACTAAGTCTTTTGGAACAGTCAGTAGGTCTGCAGAGAACTTAGAATGGAGACTTCGCTAATCTTTAGTCTTACTAACATGTTCTTCTTCCTAATAGCAATCTTTATCTGTAAGTTAGAGATCGAAGGACTTGTGTCTGCATGATTATCTCAATAGATGCAGAAAAAGCATTTGACAAGATCCAACACCCCTTTATGGTGAAGGCTATGGAAAATGTAGGAATCCAGGGAACATTCCTCAATATAATATGACAAACCTACAGCCAGCATTATACTTAATGGCAAAAAGCTAAAGCCATTACCTCTAAACTCAGGAATGAGACAAGGATGTCTACTCTCTCCACTTCTCTTCAATTTAGTATTAGAATACTTAGCTACAGAAATAAGAAAAGATTCAAACATAAAGGGATCCGAATAGGGAAAGATGAAGTAAAACTCTCCCTCTTTGCAGATGACATGATCTTGTATTTAAAGAATCCCATGGACTCCACTCCCAAATTACTCCATCTGATTCGAAAGTTGGCAAAGTATCAGGGTATAAATTAACTCTCAAAAGTCAATGGCTTTTCTGTATGCCAATAGCAAGAACAGCACGGCTAAAATCTGGAAAGCAACTCCTTTTGTAAAGGATAAAATACCTAGCAGTTAACTTAACTAAAGAAGTGAAGGACCTCCACAATGAAAACTTTGAAAACCTGAAAAAGGAAATTAAAGCAGAACTAAAAAAGTGGAAAATCCTCCCATGCTCCTGGACTGGGGGGATTAACATCATGAAAATGGCAATGCTGCCAAAGACTATCTACATATTCACTGTGATACCTTTCAATATCCCAACCTCGTTCTTCAATAAAAGAGAAGAAGCAATCCAAAAATTCATATGGAACACAAAAGACCCCAAATAGCAAAAACAATCCTTAGCAGAAAGAACAGTGCGGGAGGAATATCAATACCAAATTTCAAACTCTACTGCAAAGCCATAGCAATCAAAACAGCTTGGTGCTGGCAAAAGAACAGACCTCAGAACCAATGGAATAGAACTGAAGACACACAAATGAACCCACAGACCTATAGCCACCTAATCTTTGATAAGGGAGCTAAAAAAAATAGAATGGAAGAAAGACCGCCTCCTCAATAAATGATGCTGGCAAAATTGGTTAAAGACCTGTAGAAAACTAAAGCTAGATCCTTATATATCACCCTTTACCAGAATCAACTCCAAATGCATCAAAGACATCAAAGTCAAAGCAGACACCCTGAAAACATTACAGGAAGGAATAGGAGAAACTCTAGGGCTCCTTGGCACAGGCCAAAATTTTCTTAATAAAGGCCCAGAAACACAACAAATCAAAGAAAGGTTGGACAAATGGGATTGCATGAATCTGCAGAGCTTCTGCATGGCAAAGGACATAGCTAGCAAGATCAATACAAAGCCCACAGATTGGTCGGAAGTGGCGCTGTAGCTCAAGTGGTAGAGCGCTCGCCTTGAGCTGAAGAGCTGAGGGACAGCGCCCAGGCCCAGAGTTCAAGTCCCACGACCACAAAAAAAAAAAAAAAAAAAAAAAAGCCCACAGATTGGGAGACGATTTTCACTAACCATAAAATAGACAAGGACCTCATATCTAAAATATACTTAGAACTCAAAAAAATTAAATCCCCCAAAAATAAATCCTCAAAGAAACAGCTGCCCAATTAATAAGCAGGCTAGAGACTTAAAGAGAAACTTCTCTGAAGAGGAAAGAAGGATGGCCAATAGACACATGAAGAAATGCTCAACCTCTCTAGCCATAAAAGAAATGCAAATCAAAACAGCATTGAGATTCCACCTCACCCAAGAACTCTAATAACAGCAGATGCTGGTTGGGATGTGGCCAAAAGGGAACCCTACTGCATTATTGGTAGGAATGTAAACTTGTTCAACCACTCAGGAAAGCAGTATGGAGGTTCCTCAAAAGATTCCACATAGAGCTCTCCCATGATCCAGCAATCCCACTTTTGGGAATTTACCCAAACGATCACAAACAAGGCCATACTAAAGCTACCAGCACAACGATGTTTATTGCAGCATTATTTACCATAGCTAAGATATGGAACCAACTCAAATGCCCCTCAGTAGATGAATGGATCAAGAAAATGTGATAGATAGATAGATAGATAGATAGATAGATAGATAGATAGATAGATAGATAGATAGATAGACAGATAGACAGATAGATAGATAGATAGAGATATACAATGGAATTCTCTACCTCCATAAGAAAAAATGACATCTCCCCATTTGTTAGGAAATGAAAAGACTTGGGAAAAAATTATATTAAGTGAAGTAAGCCAGACCCAAAGAAACATAGGTCCCATGGTTTCTCTTATTGGCAATAACTAGTATAAGTTTAGGACAAGCAGAAAAGGTCAAAAGCTATGTACATATGATCATATAAGATGATGTTAAGCAAAATGAACCCCAAGATAGGGGCACAAGTGGTTTTTTCTTGCTTGCTATTGTTTTTAACATACTTATAATGTACCATGTGATTTTTTTATTTCTTTATTTATTTTTTATTTATTTATTATTTATTTTATTTTATTATTTCTTTTTTATTTCTTTTATTTCTTCCCATAGTATAACTCCTGTTTTCACTGTATTTGATGTTGGTTCCCTGCATCTTGTATATACATTTTTCTAATTTGGGGAGGGGAAGGGAAATAACAAAATGCTTAAATAAGGATCCATTGTAACAATGAGATGTACAAGACACAATGTTAAAACAAAGTTTACAACTTGCAGGGAGGTGGAGTCCATGGGGAGGGAGGGGGGGAGGGAGGAGTTGTGGAGGTAGGAAGGGAAGGGATGGTAGGGGAAAAACAAAGGAGGAGGTAACAATGCTCCAGAGGAAATGTACTCATTACCCTACTCATGTAACTGCAACCCCTCTGTACAGTATTTTACAATAAAAAAAAATTTTTAAAAAGAACTGTGAGACAAACTATGGCCTGACTAGTGTGATTTCAGGTTCACATGGAAAGTTTGCTCCCTGTTGGCCAAAGTGCAGCTATTTTAATTTTTATTTCCATAAATACTGGAGGTTAGAAAGCTAGTATGGCTTTCAGGAGTACATAATTTACCCCATAACCATGGTAAATAAAACCATTCTTTTTTAATATACATTTTTATTGTAAACATACTGAACAGAGGAGTTACAGTTACATGAATAGGGTAATGAATATATTTCCTCTCGAGCATTGTTATTCCTTCCTTTGTTTTTCCCCCACCATCCCTTCCCTCACCAACTCCTTCCTCCTCTCCCCCCACCCCAAGTTGTAAAGTTTGTTTTCAACATAGTGTCTTGTACCTCTTGTACATACAGGGTCAACCTGTATCCTTGTTTCAGCATTTTGTTGTTTCCCTTCCCTTCTCCAAATTAGAAAAATGTATATACAAGGTGCAAGGTACCAGAATCAAATATGGTGAAAACAGAGGTTATACCATAGGGGAAGAACATACAAAAGGAACAAAAGAAATCACATAGTACATTGTAAGTACTTTAAAAACAAGAGCAACATAGAAAAAAACCTCTCGTGTCCCTATTTTGGGGTTCATTTCACTTAGCAACATCTTATATAGTCATATGTGCATAGCTTTTGACCTTTTCTACTTGTCTGGTAAGATTATCCTAGGTGTATACTAGTTATTGTTTCTTTGGGCCTAGCTTACTTCACTTAATATAATTTTTGTAAGTCCTTCCATTTCTTAACACATAGGGTGATGTCATTTTTTCTGATGGAGGCATAGAATTCCATTGTGTCTATATACCACATTTTCTTGATCCATTCATCTACTGAGGGGCATCTGGGTTGGTTCCATCTCTTAGCTCTGGTAAATAATGCTGTGATAAACATAGTTATGCTGGTAGCTTTAGTATGGCCTTGTTTGTGATCATTTGGGTAAATGCCTAGAAGTGTATAGGGGAGCTCTATGTGGAGTCTTTCAAGGACCCTCCATACTGCTTTCCAGAGTGGTTGAACAAGTTTACACTCCCACCAACAATGCAGTAGGGTTCCCTTTTGGCCACATCCCCTCTAGCATCTGTTGTTATTAAAGTTCTTGATTATAGCCATTCTAACTGGGGTGAGGTGGAATCTCAATGCTGTTTTGATTTGCATTTCTTTTATGGCTAGGGATGTTGAGCATTTCTTCATGTGTCTATTGGCCATCCTTCTTTCCTCTTCAGAGAAGTTTCTCTTTAAGTCTTTAGCCCACTTACTGATCAGACAGTTGTTTCTTTGAGGATTTAAAACAATTCTTAGTGGTACAGAACACAAGTGTTGTTTCCATCAGTTGACTGGGGTCCTTTTGCTCTACACAGATAGGAATTTTGAGTGGGAGGAGGAAAAGGGCCCTGTACCCTTTACCATCTGAGACCCAGAGACTAGAGTAAAAGACAAGCCCTGAGAGCCAGATACCTGTTACTTCAAGCTTTAGAAGCCATACTTATGGCTCTAGGCACTCCAGTTGGAAATATAACACTCTGGACTTTATTTTATTTGGGGGGGGGGAGGGGGCCAGTCGTCGGCCTGAACTCTGGGCCTGGGCGCTATCCCTCAGCTCTTCAGCTCAAGGCTAGCATTCTTGAGCCACAGTGCCACTTCCAGCTTTTTTCTTTTTGCTTATGTGGTGCTGAGGAATCAAACCCAGGGCCTCATGCACACAAGGCAAGCACTCTACCACTGACCCACCTTCCCAGCCCCACTCTGGACTTTAATAATCAGCAGGCCCTGACAAATAGCTTAGTATAATCCTAGGCTTCCAGAAATAGCAAATAGTAGCAAACAGCAATGAGTAGCCGCTTCTAGTGTTCTAGCTCATGTGCAGGCCTCAGGTGCTGAGATCCTCAGCCCTACAATGCCAAGTGTGGTAGCTCTTAAGCTGTCAGGATCACCAGCCCTGAAAGTGGCAAGTGTTACAACCCTCAAGCCTAGGATGTCTGAAAAGGTGAACCTGGAAGCTTGGCAACTCTTTGGAACTTTTCCAATGACCAAGGTCACTCATCTCAATTCCACTGCTTCTGGTCCAAGGCCTTCCTGCCTTGGCTGCTCCTTGGAATGCTCCGGTGCCCTCGTATTGTCATACTGCTGTCCTTGCTGCTGTTGCTGCCAGAGCAGGAGCTGCCACCAGATTGACCACTGCGGTCACTTCTGCCATCTTCTCTCTTCCTATTATCAGCTCACTCAGCTGTACTATTGAGGAAGATGAAATGTGAATAAAGACCAATCAATAGAAGCCTTTTGTTGCTCCTAACACTACACCATCAGGGGTCATAACAGGAGGGCGTCTCCTGGCTGTTTCATGAAGTGAGCAAAACAGGTTGATAAATATTCAAAAGGGGGATGTGGCAAAGATACATGTATAAATCATAACAATCTTTAATGGAAATGAAGGATTATGTTTGCACCAGTAATGTCCCAGTCCCTCATTAGCAAAAGGGACTACACCTGCACCTAATACATAAGTTCCTCATGCAAATTAAGGGTTATGTGTGTATCAGTCACATGCTTTCTGGTGGGTCTGATCTTCCCACTGGCTTGGGTATAAATAACATCTAGAGTTTACTGGAGCTTGTGGTAATGAAAAATTTCAGCACAGTCTGTTTGAAATAGTCATGGCTGGAGCAGGGTCTTCAAAAGCCAGAGCTGTGTTTTGACAGCAAGTAACTGTGTGCCATGTAGCTTCCTCAAGCGGCCAATGCAAGCAAGAGAGCAACCCACCAGACTGCATAGCTGATAGTCCTTTGCTCAGATAGCCAGGCACCTGCTTCAGTATCACTTGACACACATTTTATTTGAAGAAAAAAATAAACATTAAAGGCATACTTAAACTACAGGTTTATCAATAACATTAGCAGTGGTTTAACAGTATTTAACAGTTCTTTAACAATGCTTTACTACTATCCCAGTGCTTTGGGGAGAAGAGGGTTTCTCTAATCTGCCTCATTGTGATACAATCAATGGCATAGTCAACAAATATGAAACAAAACAAAGAAAACAAAAGCATTTATCCTGTTCTAGGTCTTTAAAAAACACTGAATTATACTATCCATATTCAGAAAGTCCTGTAGCAACTGGATTATGTTCTGAGGAAGGGAGAAAAGAGGTAGAGTTTTAAAGAGTAAAACACACAGCCATGCAAACTATCTTGCACAAATTATAATGGATGGAGGCAAATTGTTTATAGGCCCAAAAGTCTACTAGTTCAGTTACAGATGTTACAAGAGCAAGAAAGAAGACAGGATATTAAAGTCCATGTAGTTTCTTTCAGTTTACAGATAATAGGTTGAGAACATATGATAGCTCTTCTCAATCATGAGCACAACTCCACTGATCTATTTTGAGGACTCAGAACCAAAGTATGACCTCAATTCTTAGAATCATTAATTAATAAGCTTCAGCAATATGGTATTTGTGCATTTTTTTTAAACTTTTATTTTTTTTTAATTTTTTTTTCGGGTCCAGTTGTGGGCCTGAACTCTGGGCCTGGGTGCTGTCCATCAGCTCTTCAGCTCAAGGCTAGCGCTCTACCACTTGAGCCACAGTGCCACTTCCGGCTTTTTTTTTTCCTGCTTATGTGGTGCTGAGGAATCGAACCCAGGGCCTCATGCATGCAAGGCAAGCACTCTACCACTGAGCCACCTTCCCAGCCCTATTTGTGCATTTTCTTTTTCTTTTCTTTCTCTTTTTGATAGTTCTGGGGTTTAAACTCAGGACCTCATACTTATTAGGCAGATGCCCTACAACTTAAGCCATGTCTCTGGTCATTTTTTTTTTATAATAATCCTTTTTTTTTTTTTTTTTTTGTCGGTCGTGGGGCTTGAACTCTGGGCCTGGGCGCTGTCCCTCAGCTCTTCAGCTCAAGGCGAGCACTCTACCACTTGAGCTACAGCACCACTTCCTCTATGGTCATTTTTGCTTTAATTATAATTTTATTATCCAAGCAAGCCTGGATCTTGATGCACCTATTTATGTTTCTTACACATCTGAGATAACAGGCATGAACCACCATGTTATTGTTTTATTATTATCATCATCATCATATCATTATTGGTTAAGATCAAGTCTCATGAACTTTTCTGCCCAGGCTGACTTTGTAACACTATCCTCCCAATCTCTGCCTTCTGAAAAGCTAGGATAATAGGTGTGAGCCAGTGCACCCAGCTATGATTCTTTTATTGTACTCACTTCTTTTAACAATGTATCTCATTTCATTTGGACCATATTTCCCTTTGCTTCCCTTTCTCCTGGCCCCTGCCTACCTAGTACATTGAGTGCTAATTAACAGCTGTTTAATTATCAACCCAGTAGTGAAGTGAACATGGCTCAGGTCTTTAGAGAGTTATATACCTGGTTAAGATGTCCCAGATACTGGAAGATTGACTATGTCACATGCCCTTGGGAACAGGCAATATGACTTAATGGAAAGCTCCTGTCCTTTAGTATTAGTCAACCTGAATAACTCAACCATCTTTTTATGGACAATGGTTTCTAAACCTCCCTTTCTTATACTTTCAATGTATTTCAGTAGTTAGCTGCAAAATAGTATTTAAATGTTAGCTATAAAAACCATACTCCATTCTAGTGTGGTCCATAGGTTGTGCATTGAAGATATATGGAAAGCACCGCTGAGAAATATTTAGTTGAGAAGAACTGGAAGGGGTAAGGAATGAATAGCTTCCGTAACATTTGTGGACATTTTTCAAAATAAAGTTTAAAAGTTGAATTAAAATTATCAACTCCCTATCAGTTCATGTTCACTAAAATAATAATCAGTAACAAACACTCCCAATCTCCTGTAATTTTGCTTACTTTGTTTATTTTTCCAAATATTTTGGACAATGGTTCAATTTGGGGGATCATTCTAAACCTAAATTCCAAAGTTAACAATGTATGATTTTTGAGTCGAAAAGGCTATGATTCGATTGTAGGCATGTCAATTAGTATTGCAACCAAATGGTGATAGTAATCATTACAGGGTGAGGAAAGAGAATAAGTCAGGTTGACTTTTAGATGTGAGGGATGTAGTTTATGTAGGAAATAGTTCTCTGACATTAAGGATTTTATTACACATATAATTATAGTATTGGAATTTTCCTGACAGGTCTTTTTCTGTTTAATTTTTTAAATTTTATTGTAAAGAGGATGTACAGAGGGGTTACAGTTAACATAAGTCAAATAATGAGTACATTGGGGGGGGGGAGGGGTCCGGTCATGGGGCCTGAACTCTGGGCCTGGGTGCTGTCCCTCAGCTCTTCAGCTCAAGGCTAGTGTTCTACCACTTGAGACACAGCGCCACTTCTGGCTTTTTCTTTTTGCGTGGTGCTGAGGACTCGAACCCAGGGCCTCAAGCATGCAAGGCAAGCGCTCTACCACTGAGCCACCTTCCCAGCCCAAGTACATTTCTTTTTGAACAGTGTTACCTCCTCCCTCGTTTTCTCCCATTCCCCCCCAACTTCCTTTCCACCCAAATTGTATAGTTCATTTCCAACATAGTGTCTAGTGAGAATCACTGTTGAATTGGTTCACCCTTTGTCCCACTATTTCTGTGTCTCAGAGGTCTTTAACAATAGTTTATAACCTCATCTTTTGTCATAGTAATTTCAGGTATAATAGAAAAAATTCTAAATGACCAATAAAAGGAAGACAGTTGAATAAATTATTTTTCCTGCCCCTATAGATGTATACAAATTAAGATATGATGACTGTATAATAGCATATTAAAATTTTTATGGTAAGATACTCAGGTAAAAGAATACACAATTTTATCTATAGCATGAGACTTGATTGTGTGAAAATTAAATGTGAATAGAAATTAACATTGGACAAAAACCTATAACAATACAAACAATTGATAGTTATGTGGTGATACCAAAAACACTGTTTTACCATTACTTGGATGTGAACATGCTTTTTTTTTAATGCTAGTCCTAGAGCTTGAACTCAGGGCCTGGTCACTATCCCTGAATTTTTTTTTGCACAAAGCTAGTATTCTACCACTTGAGCCACAGATCCACTCCTGGCTTTTTGGTGGTTAATTGAAGATAATCACCTCACAGAATTTCCTTCAAGAGCTGGCTTTGAACTGCAGTCCTCAGATCTCAGCCCCCTAAATAGCTAGGATTACAGATGTGAGCCTCTAGCACCTGGCATGAACATACTTTTAAGTCTTTCATCTTCTTGAAGTGTAACCCTGACCTTCACTGAGGATAGGAAGTGGACTGATAAACTCCAAATGCTCTTTTAGGCTCCAAATTCCTCAAGTTCCAAGTTCCAAAGAGCAATGGTATCCAGAGACTGTAGCATTCCCCAGCATTACTGGTTTTCATTAAAATCTCATTTATGAAATTAAAAATTAATTTCATGCAAATTAATTTAAGCAGTCTTTTCATTAGAGTGCTCATGGTCTAATTGAGTTTGGAGTGGTTGTAACTGTCATTCCTGCACTGTTATTTAAAAAGATGTGTTGCAATGGGTGTCTTTTTGTTCTTATTCTGCTAGGAAACAACATATAGATAAGTTTTCAAACTTCTACAAGGTAGTTACTCCTGTTTCTCCACTATTCTAATGAGGGAAGGTGATATCTCAAGGAAGTAATTCATAGTAATCTAATGTAATGAGAATCCCTCAGTAGAAGCCAATCAAGATATTCCTTTAATGAATAGAGAAGATAAAGACTTCATTGTGGGAACAAAATGGGAAAATGCCAATGGCTAAACCCAAGTTCCTTCTTTCCCATGCTGAAGAGACCCTTAGTGGGACACTGAGATATTAGTCTTGAAAATGTCCAGAGCAGGTGTTGTGGTAACAATTATAGCCAGGATCCTTCATAGGGAGTATCTGATGAATGGGCCTTTGGGATAAATAGTCCCCAAGGGTTCCTTGTCCTTGCATCATTTTCCCAAGATGCAAATCCTGGGGGAGATAGCCATGGAGGCACCCTGTGGCCTAGGAAGACCTCAGTGCCTTCACATCAGATATTGCTCAGAACTTTAGTCCCACCAACACAGGACCAATGGACTCATAGACACCTCCCCAAAGACAATGAGGAAAGTTAGAAAGAAGAAAAATAAATGATGCATCATAAAATATATTAGTAAACATTCAGCATGTGTTTGGTTTATACATGGACCTAGTTCTTGATTTTGGAGATGTTCAGATTGACCATAGCTATTGGATAATCATTTGATTATTAGTCAATGGCTAAGAGGAAGAAAGCTTCCTGATAGGGACAAAGCCTCATCATGATCCAGAGTCTGCATGAACTAAATTAGCTCCAAAGTTTCCTGTCTATCCAAGTTAGCTTGGGATTCTGCCTGACTCCCAAAAGGAAAGTGTGAGTAGTAGGAAAGTGGGTGCCATCCATCAATTTCTTTTCAAAGCTCTCTCAGTTACCTTCTTGAGCTTTACAATAGGACTTGCTGGCTTTCTAGAGGGTGGTTTCATTTTATTTTGCTTTGCTTCTTTGTTTGCTTTGTTAGCTGATTCCCAAATACAATAACACTATCAATAAAGGTAAAGACTGGGAAGACTTCCAGAAATATGAGCTATGAAGTTTCACCCCTCGCCTTTCTCTCTCCTTAACAGAATGTTCTTGCTTTGTTTCATTTAACGTCCTCTCCCACTTCATCTTCCTGAAAAGCACTTTTCTCCATCTAATTCTTACTTTAAGGAAACTCTCTGTGAGCTATCACCAAGGCCTTGTTTGTCTGATGCAGCCACAAGTAAATGCTCTGAGAAAATAATCATAAAATGAGAGTCAACATAAGATGAACTCCCTTTTTCTGAGAAAAAAGAAAACCCACATGATTTACTAATGAAATTTGCATTTATGGAAAGAGAAATGTATGGGTTGTCATAGATAATTGACTAGTAATATCATTCCAGGTAAAGATGGCCTTGCAACAGGAAGGATTTGATCGAAAAAAGAGAGGGTACAGAGACATCAATGAAATTGACATCAACATGAATGATCCCCTGTTCACAAAGCAGTGGTATCTGGTGAGTTTCTCTGTTACTTCTTCATCCTTCACATTAAAAATATATGTCTATTTCTTCGTGATCATCAGGATGTCATCCAGCCTCTGGCTCAGATAACCTCTTTTTTTCTATAAGTTTTTTATTGTTAAATAACTGTACACAGGGGTTATAGTTACATGAACAAGGTAGTGAGTACATTTCTTACAAGCATTGTTGCCTCCTCCTTTGTTTTTCCCCTACCATCCCTTCCCTCCCATCTCCACAACTACACTCCTCTCCTCCCCCGCCCCCGCCTAAATTGTAAAGTTTGTTTTTCAACATAGTGCCTTGTTCATCTCATTGTTGCAATGGGTCAACCTGTATCCCCATTTAAACAATTTTTTCCTTCCCCTCCCCAAATTATACCAACATCAAATACAGTGGTATATAGATGTCATTCTTTCTGATGGAGGCATAGGATTCATATGTGTGTGTGTGTGTGTGTGTGTGTGTGTGTGTGAATCAGCTTTCTTTTTGAATTGCTTCCTAGGGACAGAACTACTACTCATAGCTATTCATGTTCTCCAAGATGGAAAAATTGCACCCATTTATGAACTAAAACTTGCAAAAAAATAGAAAGGTCAAATCAAAGTTCTGGGAAGAATAATCCAAGGGTCCCAACGGGCAGAGAAAGGGAGGATTCAATGAAAAGTCACAGACACAAGGGAAAGAAATCTGGTAGTTTCACAAGGGGCAAGCAAAAGAACTCAGAAACTGAAGTAGCAAAAGTGGCATTTCTTAGTGCTTTCCAAAACAATTGCCGTCAATCAACTTCCTGAAGCTTAATTGATGAAGGCTTCAGAACACTGGAACCTAGTCTCCTGGTGAAGAGAAAATTTTCTGGCTCAATGACAATTCATCATGATCCACTTAGATTGGTTAGATTCAGTAACTCCAAACAAACCTGAACTGCAGGGCATATTTTGGGAGAGTGATTAATTTATAAACATGAATAAAGCTCTATTTTATTTAAAATTAAAAGGTCATGAGCAGGACAGCAAACAAAAGTTTGGACTTTTGATTTGCTTCATTATGAGGAGGCATCCCAACTTCCTTCTTTAGCTTCAGAGTTGTACCTTTTGATATAGAATTCTCAAAATCCAACTGGGTAATAGAATCAGTTTATGTTTACTAGTCAGGATAGGGTAAGTTTGTTGCATTAACAAACAACCCTCAAATAACCGTAGCTTATTAAAATCAAAGCTTGTTTCTCACTTTTTTTAATTTTATTTTTATTGTAAAGATGCTATACAGAGGGGTTACAGTTACATGAGTAACGCAATGAGTACATTTCTTGTCAAGCATTGTTACCCCTTCCCTTGTTGTTCTCCCACTATCCCTTCCCTCCCCCCACCTTCTTCACTCCTCCCCACCCACCCCACCCAAAGTTGTAAAGCTCATTTCCAACATACTGCCTTGTGGGTATCATTATTACAATGGGTCACCCTCTATCCTTGTTTCAGCATTTTGTTATTCCCTTTACCCTCCCCAAATTAGACAAATGTATATACAAGATGCAGGGTACCAAAATCAAGTACAGTGACAAAAGGGGATATGCCATAGGGGGAAAAACATACAAAGGGAAAAAAAAGGAAACACATACAAAGGAAACACATACAAAGGAAAAAAATCACATAGTACATTAAAAACTACAACAACAAAGACCAACCCCTTGTGTCTATATCTCGGGGTTCATTTCACTTAGCATCATATTAGATGGTCATATGTGCATAGCTTTTGAGCTTTTCTGCTCATGTGATAAAATTACCCTAGACATATACTAATTAATGCAAATGAGGGAAACCACAGGACCTATATTTCTCTGGGTCAGGCTTATTTCCCTTAATATGATTTTTTTCCAAGACTTTCCATTTCCTAACAAGTGGTGCAGTGTCATTCTTTCTGATGGAAGCACAGAATTCCATTGCATATATATATATATATATATATATATATATATATATATATATATATATCACATTTCTTGATCCTTTTATCTAGGGATCCATTCATCTACTAAGGGGCATCTGGGTTGATTCCATATCTTAACTATGGTGATTGTTTCTCACTCTTATTGAAACATCACTCTGACTGCTTCCATAAGCACTCAGCAATGAAAGGGGTAAAGCTGGCTGGATGTGCAAAAATGCCACATGAGCTCACATTCCATTAACCCAAATCAGTCATGTGACCATTGTGATATAAAAGGACTTGGAGAGAGCCAAGCATAGGTCTGACATCTGAGGATCACAGTTCAAAACCAGCCCAGGCAGGAAAGTTCATGAGAATCTCATCTCCAAAGGAGATAAAAGGAAAATAAAAGCCATAAGTGGAGCTTTGGCACAAGTGGTAGAGTTCTAGCTCTATAAAGAGAAAAAATTCTCAGGGACAGCACCCAGGCCCTGAGTTCAAACTTAGGACTGGCGTGCATACACACAGACACACAGACACACAGACACATACACACACACACACACACACACACACACACACACACACACACACACACACACACACACACATACACATACACGAGACATAGAGAGATGTCATCTTAACCTGTGCTTGGAGGAAGAAGAGTAATTTTTTTTGTCAGTCATGGGGCTTGAACTCTGGGCCTGGACGCTGTCCCTCAGCTCTTCAGCTCCAGGCTAGCACTCTACCACTTGAGCCACAGTGCCACTTCCAGTTTTCTGGTGGTTTATTGGACATAAGAGTCTCACAGACTTTCTTGCCTGGGCTGGCTTTGAACTGCAATCCTCAGATTTCAGCCTCCTGAATAGCCAGGATTATAGACGTTTGCCACCGGTACCCAGCAAGTAATAACTTTTATAAAAAGCACTAACAATATTATTACATTTTGGTACTAGCCAAATAGTCATTGGTCACAGGGTCTTTGGCCAAGTACACATGCTATCCTCCCTACTTCCCTATGAGCCATCTTTGAGAAAAATCTTCATTGGACAAAGATGCATATCAATTTGGAACATTTTCATCTCCTGGGTTTTTTTATATTTTGGGGTCTGCATTAGAACATTTGTTAAAGCTGAGCTATATCTATTTAACTCCCTTTAACAAATATTTTTGAGCAAGACTTGATACAGTGTTACTGAAGTTTCAGAGGTAAATAAGACATGTTTTCTCCCAAAATGATATTGTGACTGAATAAGGAAATTATATTCAATAAGAATAATCCAAGATATGTGTGCTAAATTCACACTGTGAGATAAAAACAAAGAGTTATGGAAGGGAACACTTAACCCTGTTTCAGGACAGGGCTACAGTGGAAACACCCAAGATTTGCATTTTGAATGAATTAAAACATAGCAATCTAGCTAGTAAATGTGGGGAGATTGAAATCACTTTTGTGCACACATAGAGAACAGAAAACACCAATTGCTTGTATGAAAAAAAGAAAAAGACAGGTAAGGTCACGGAAGGTGTAAGGCTTACCCTGGGATATCAAATTGCTGCAGAACATCTCAAGTACACACACACACACACACACACACACACACACACACACACACACACACACACACACACACACACACACACACACTGTACACCATCAAACTAATGAGATTCTGTTTTGAATTTCTCCACCAGATCAACACTGGGCAAGCTGATGGCACTCCTGGGCTTGATTTGAATGTGGCAGAAGCCTGGGAGCTGGGATACACAGGCAAAGGTGTGACCATTGGAATTATGGATGATGGTGAGTATATTACAGACTTTAATCACTTGGGAGCAAGTGTGCTTTGCCTCCCTGTAGAACATGGAAGATTCATTGTTTTGGAAGATGCTAATCGGAAGCAGAATTGTCATCTCTGGTGTTGGGTCTAAGAACACTGTAACCAAATTCTTATCTTCCTCCAGACCAGTGATCATTAAACTCCAGGATACTCTTAACAAATACTTTTTAATTAATCAATAAGGAACTAAAATAACAAATGTCATCTAACTGCCATTCAATTTTAATTTGATATTGGGCCACTGCCTATAGCTGACTACAAAATGTCTTCGAAACTTATTTATATTAACCACCCACACTGGCCAGTAGAGTATGTGTGACTACTTAACTTTTAATTGTAATTATTTAAACGAAATGAAATTCAAATTTTCAATTCTTCAGTCACACTGGTTCCATTTCAGGCATGCTTGGTTTGGTTTGCTTTGCAAGCCTGAGGATCAAACCCAAACCCTAGTATATGCAAGGCAAGCACCCTACCACTGAACCCCCTGCCCATCAAGTCAAGTTCTTGATTGCTACATAAATTATATCAGCTGCTGAAATTCAGACCAACTCCATTTCAACAGTCACCAAAAAAAAAAAAAAAAAAAAAAAAAAACTCGCCACAATTAGAGCTCTAAAGCTGTGCAATCACTTTTTAAAAACAGGATCAAGATTTTGACATTTTAACTTTAATGATACCTTCAGAATGAATCTTTGTCAAGCAGCTTTTGATAGCATTAATAATACACACACACCTCCTATAGGTTATTCTACCCTACATACCTGCCAAAGATCTAACAGAGCTTTATTTTTCTATAGTTGAAATTTAGTCTCTGTAGTCTGAAACCACTGGGTTTGATGAATTGATGTTTTCCCAATTCCACAAGTCCTTGACCCTTTCGAAATCCTACGGAGTCACCACCATAGCATCATTTCACTGGCATAGGCCTGTGCCCTGCAACTGGCCACCAGACCCCCAGTTCAAAGCTCCACTGTGCATTATCCATCTAATTGCATACAAAGGCTCCACAGAGATGAAACAATGGAGCCTTCCCTTTCTGACCATCTTCTAAGAGCATGGTGTTGTCTAAAGCAAGCCTTTGAAGATGAATTGATGGAGGCAACAGGGAAGCCAGCATGCTTAAAATCTGTGTTGCCTTTGTATGGGCTCATTAAATATCAACACAGAAACTATGACTCAGTGTGCTTCTGATGTGTGAGATGTTTTGAAGTGGATGTAAAAGCTTTCTGTGATGGCTGAGGACTTTCACAAGAAGAAAAGAGAATTGGGAAAGAGTGAATGTACACAGGATATCAGGAGCTTATGATTATATTTTTTCCTTGCTAACACTTTGGCTTGGAAATCTTTCCAAAGCAGCTGAAGCTAGCGTACACACACACACACACACACACACACACACACACACACACACACACACACACACACACACACACACACACACACACACACACACACACACACACACACACACACACACACACACACACACACATCTAAGTTTAAGGGAAACTTACCCAGGATATGATGGCCCATTCAGTGTTTGTACTGGGTATCTTCTCCCAAGGACCAAATAGACTAAAAGTGACACGGTAGAGTGACAACACATGCTCATACGTCATAAGAAACCTCCAGCAGCACTCTGGATACTCATTTGTTGTTGCTGCTGCTGCTGCTGGTGCTGCTGTTGTTTTTATTATCCATGTCATCCTCATTGTTGTTTTGGATGATACAAAGGTTTTAACTCAGGGAATCATGCTTGCTAGTCAAACACTCTACCACCTAAGCCACACATTTGGTGCTTTTAGCTTGTTTTTCAAATAGAGTATCACATTTTTCACAAGCTGGTCTTGAACTGTGATTCTCCTGCCCCCACCTCCTGAGTAGCTGGGATGACCCACTGCAGAATTCTTAACTATTGCATCCTTGCCTAACACTGACATCATCCCTTCCAAAAACAGCAGACTCCTGACTCAGTTCCACATTGAGAGTCTAAACCACATAGAAAGTCCCGCAGAAGTTTTTTGTTTCATCTTATTTCTTCTGAACTCTCTGTCCCCTTTCATCCCAATTAAAACTCCTGAGTTCTTTATTGTTTTTGTTTTCTATCATAGAACAAACTACCCCAAATTGGATGGGTTTTTTAAAAGAAATATGTTTCACAGTTCTATGAGCTGATAGGGCTTAGCCACACAGCTGTGTGGCTGCTTCACTGGGGTCTTTTCTTGTGATGCTAGAGTCAGAAGGCAGAATTGGCTGGAGGCTCAACTTGGATGCCATGCCTCCTTCTCCACCTAGTCTCAGAGTTCCCAGCAAAGCAGATTTCTTAAAGGTGACTCATGACTTCCAAGAACAGGAGTTCCAGGAGAGAGGGGAAACTTGCCAGATGGACCTAGAGTAGGAGGCATTGCTCTGTCACTTCTGCTGGACAAATAGTGTCAAGGCAGTCCAGCTTTTCAGAGGGGAAATACATTCTTCCTCCCAGTTTAGAAGGGTGGGAAAATGGATAGCAGATCTCTGACTATCTCTAATTCAATATGATCATTAGAGAAATGGAAGACACTAGGTCATCCCTCAAATCTATATTTGGGACAAGAGCAGCACCCGCAGGACAGGGACAAAACCCACATACTCAGAAGCCTCTCACTATATAGTTGAACATCTCTGCCTTAACATCCAGAACTGGAAAGACAGAGTTCTCCAGTAGTAACTTTCCTTTCTTCGCTCTCTATGTACATGAATGGTATGGTATCATTTCCCACATAGTCTGACAGCAAGGTGTTTCAAAACACTATTTTTAAAAAACTGACACAGATACTGAGCTAGATAGTCAAGGGTAAAAGTAATTATATTCTGCAAGCATTGGCTATGTAGCTTGGCCTGTGTGGCAAATGAGCAATTTTCTGTATGAGAGGTTCAATTTGTTGGCAGCTCAGTTTTAATAGCTAGCTACCTGTTTCTGATTGCACAACTCAAAATTCAACCCTACCCCCACCCTACCCTCCAGATCTAATGACTTCATAAATAATACCTTCTAATTCCTTTAGGGGCAATGCAATGCCATTTCATTGGGGAGTACCTCCAAAGTGAGCTGTTGATAATAGCCCTTTGGCACTGGAAATTATTTCTTCAGGGTCTTCTGGGGCATTCCAGGCATGGATATGTCAGTAAGGACCTTGCTTAATGATGACAACTCCATCCCTTTCATCATAATGCAATTATTTAGTGTAGAAACATGATGTTGAAAATGGTATGTACACATCACAAGATCCAAGGATGGATAAGAAGCACCAGCCCAGGCACATGTTAGAGTCTGAACAGCCAAGGAGCACTATGCTTGAATGAATAGAGTACAAATTCAAGATTGCCCTGTACAGTGAGGCTTGAAGTCTCACAGGGAACTAGCAAGGGACTCCAGGTCTCCTGGTCTTCCCTTTTAAAGTCATTCTGCCTTCAAGTCCCTTCAGATTTTATCTAGCTGTCCAATAGGAACATTTGGTTACCAAGTGTCTGCTATCTAATACAGATATCTGCATTGACCACATTAAGGAACTGAGAAGAGGCAAAAAAATTCCTCTTAATCAAAACAGAACTTAGAAAGTGGAAAAACCTCCCATGATCCTGGATTGGAAGGATCGACATCATCAAAATGGCAATACTTCCCAAGGCTATCTACAAATTCAGTGTGATACTTATCAATATTCCAACCTCATTCTTCAAGGAAATAGAAGAGGCAATCCAAAAATTCATATGGAACACAAAAGACCCCGAATAGCAAAAACAATCCTTAACAGAAAGAACAGTGCTGGAGGAATATCAAAACCAAATTTCAAACTCTACTAAAAAGCCATAGTAATCAAAATAGCTTGGTACTGGCACATGAACAGACCTCAGGACCGATGGAATAGAATTGAAAACCCAGAAAAGAACCCACAGACCTATAGCCATCTAATCTTCGATAAGGGAGCTAAAAAAACTAAAATGGAAGAAAGACAGCCTCTTCACTTAATGGTGCTGGTAAAATTGGTTAATCATTTGTAGAAAACTAAAGCTAGATCCTTATATAATTACCCTGCAACAGAATCAACTCCGAATGGATCAAAGACCTTGAACTCAAAGCAGACACCCTGAAAATATTACAGGACCGAATAGGAGAAACCCTAGGTCTCCTTGGCACAGGCCAAAATTTTCTTAATAGAGACCCAGAAGCACAACAAATCAAACAAAGGTTGGACAAATGGGATTGCATGAAATTGCAGAGCTTCTGCATGGCAAAGGACATAGCTAGCAAGATCAATAGAAGGCCCACCGATTGGGAGAAGATCTTCACTAGCCATACAACGGACAAGGGTCTCATATCTAAAATATACCTGAAACTCAAAAAATTAAATCCCTCAACAACAAATCCTCAAAAAACAACTGCCCAATAAATAAGTGGGCTAAAGACTTAAAGAGAAACTTCTCTGAAGAGGAAAGAAGGATGGCCAATAGACACATGAAGAAATGCTCAACCTCCCTAGCCATAAAAGAAATGCAAATCAAAACACTGAGATACCACTTTACCCCAGTTAGAATGGCTATAATCAAGAACTTTAATAACAACATATGCTGGAGGGGATGTGGCCAAAAGGGAACCTTACTGCATTGTTGGTGGGAGTGTAAACTTCTTCAACCACTTTGGAAAGTAGCATGGAGGTTCCTCAAAAGACTCCACATAGAACTCCCCTATGACCCAGCAATCCCACCTTTGGGCATTTACCAAATGATCACAAACAAGACCATACGAAAGCTACCAGCACAGCTATGGTTTTTGCAGCATTATTTACCATAACTAAGATATGGAACCAACCCAGATGCCCCTCAGTAGATGAATGGATCAAGAAAATGTGGTGTATATACACAATGGAATCCTACGCCTCCATCAGAAAGAATGACATTGCCCCATTTGTTAGGAAATGGAAAGACTTGGAAAAAATATTAAGTGAAGTAAGCCAAGCCCAAAGAAACATAGGTCCCATGGTTTCCCGTATTTGCAATAATTAGTATATTTCTGAGACAAACAGAAATGGTCAGATAAGTTGACGTTAGGCGAAATGAACCCCAAGATAAGGACTCAAATGGTTTTTCTTTCTTGCTATTGTTTCTAACATATTTATTTGTTGCTATGTATGTCCCAGGGATGGTAAGGGAAACAAAGGAGGAGGCAACAAAGCTTGATAAGAAATGTATTCATTATCTTGCCCATGTAATTGTAACCCCTCTGTACAGTATTTTCACAATAAAAACATATTCATACAAAAAATGTTCCTCTTTGTCAAGAATAGCTGAGCCCTGCTCATGGCAGGAGAAAGCTAGAGCAACATTCCAAATGAATGTTGAACAACTGTGAAAATTATAGACAGTCACTGCACTCCAGTGGGCTTCTTACACCACACGTGGTTTCTCCCAAAGTGTACACTTGAAGGAAACAGGTAGAAGATGCCTGGCCTTTCCTGTCCTGGTCTTAGAAATCACACACTGAGCTCCCACTAAGTCTGTTGATTGAAGCCATTACAAATCCACCAGACCTCACGGGATACAGGAATGGTGCTGCCATCTTTGGAAAATGAAATGTGTTAATGGAGTTCCACTCCTCATCATCATGTAGTTCAGTAGGGATGGAGGAGCGGGTTATGCAAGATGTTAACTCCCCTAGGGCAGTGAAAAGCACTAAGCTCAGGGCCAAGATCCTGAAATGTGGAACTGAACTACTGAGATTCTAAATGGGAATTAGCACATGGAACTCCTTGCTAGTTTCTGGAGTCTCAAGCACTATCAGGGCTTCCTGAGAATTTAGGCTATTGTAGGTTATACTTTCTGAAAAGATTCAAATAGATGGCAGGCAATTAATATTTATGAACAAAAATATAGCCAAGTATTTGTTATGTGTATGACACATGCCTTATGATCTATTGGCCATGAATCAGCCCCACACAGACTATGTACCAGTCACAAGTCATCAGAGCCTCTCAATGGATGGTTTCATAAAACAGGAAGAGAGGGAGGGAGGGGAGAAAGCAATCACATATATAAAATGGTAGCCCAAGCTTAACAGACAATGTGGCGAAGATGCCAGCTGTGAGAGGCACTTTTAATATACTTCCAGCTTATAAGCACTGCAGTATAAGTTTAGAAGCTAATAACTGTAGTATCTCACTATAGATATTAAATGCACCAGCTGCAGAGCTAAGCCCACCACATTCATTGATTTCTTTGAGTCCCATCCTGTCTCACCTCCAGTTGTTCAAGAAGCAAGCATGCAAGAGAGCCCAACCAACTTGATGGAGATTCTGCTGCCTGCCATCCAAGTGGTTTGGAATCAAATTCTCATCTTTGATTCCAAATATTCACACTCATACTCTGCTAGGTGGTAACAGGAATCCTCTCTGTTTGTTTCTCCAGAGGCTTAGACATTCAGGTGTGGCTGTTTCCACAATTCTAGAGCTCTGCTGACCTAAGGAGAGCTTTTCCATTTCTTTTGATGTCATATGATAATCATCCTATGATTATCTGAGTGGAACTCAGAGGCACTCCTAGACCAGAACTCTGTATTTGGAATTATACTGGGCCCCCATTCAACAACAAGCATGGGACTGCTATTGAAAGAATGAGAGCTTCTGACTTTCTACAAGGAGACAGGCATCAGCTCCCACCCAGGAATACCTCACTGGACACCATTTGCCCTTTTCCTAATGGCTTTTCTCACCCAGCCATGTATGTCTTCTTATTTCCTCGCTAGAGTATACGCCCCTAATCCAATGCTGTCCAGGCCCTGTTAAATAATCTTCGCTTTTCCTCCCCAGGGCCAGCTTTATTTCACAAGAAAAGCCAGTTGGTGCTTTAGAAATGTCAGGGTTTCTACACATCTCTTTTAGATCAGTGCTTTGATGAGCCATCCATCTCACAGTCACTAAGCCCCTTAGGGCTGACATTTTTTCAGAAGCATTATCCTTGGGCCCCAGGCTCTAATTGGTTTCACTCTTCTGCAACATGACAGAGGCAGCCAGCTCTCTGTTGAGCACAGCCTTCACACAGAAATTACAAGGCTGGGGAATTGTGCTCTGGTGAGTCCTCAAGTCCCTCAATCCCTACCACAAGTCCCCTGGCTCTGGCCCTCTATAGAAAGGTGCTTTCTTGAGCAGCTTTCCTGAGTCCAGTGGCAGGTATTAACCTTTAATTCCTGTGTTCTTGTTATCTTTTCACAGGAATCGACTATCTCCACCCGGACCTGGCCTCCAATTATGTAAGTACAAGCTGATTTGGGGAGCACAGAAGAATGCATGCTTTAAAGTGTTCTGGTGCCCCCTGGTTATTGGGAATATACCTGAGTGTAAATACACCAAATGTACACACAGAATTAAGCATGTAAAAACATGGGGCACACACATGCACCCAAAATGCATGTACATATGCACTCACAGACACACTGAAACACACATTCATGTGTGTGTGTGTGTGTGTGTGTGTGTGCGCACACACACACACACACACACACGTACTAGAACAGCTAGAACAGCCCATCTTATTAGAGCCACAGCTCTGGCCAAAGGCAAACGTCAAAGCATGGGGCCTGGCAGCAAGCAGAGGTGGCAGCTTTGTAAGAAAAGAAAACAAGCTGAAGTTCGAAAGAACAGAGTGCCAAGAAACTAGGTACAGAGCAGGTGGAGAAGAGAGCGACTTGGCAAGGCTTAAATCAACTCTAGCTGACAATGCTGAAGGGAAGGGTGGAAACGAGCCATTTAGGTTCTCGCTGACCAAAACGGAGGCAAAAAGCCACAAGCCTCAGCAATTCACATTGCAACTGTCACTTTATGAAAGTAAGAACATTATCTGTTTTTACTATTTTTATCTCTTATGACCTCTTTGCGCTGAAAATCCCCACATTGGGCACCTCACTGAGCAACCTCTAACAAACAGATGATTAACAGGACCACAGCAGCTCTGCTAGGTTAGGACCACCCCATAACTCATGCTCTGCTTTCTTGATGAAACCTGCAAGCCCTTTAAACATGATTGATCCCTTTTTTCAACCTGAGCCTACAATTTTAAACTTTGGTAAGTGCATTTAAAATTATCCCAACTAGCCAGGCCCAAAGAAACATAGGTCCCATGGTTTCCCTCATTTGCAATAACTAGTATAAGTCTTAGGACAAGCAGAAAAGGTCAAAAGCTATGTACATATGACCATATAAGATGATAAGTGAAATGAGCCCCAAGATAGGGACACAGTGTTTTTTTTTCTTTCTTGCTATTGTTTAATGTATTTAAAATGTACTATGTGATTTTTTTTGATTCTCTTGTATGTTCTTCTGCCATGGTATAACCCCTATTTTCACTGTATTTGATGTCAGTGCCCTGCATCTTGTATATACATTTTTCTAATTTGGGGAGGGGAAGGGAAATAACAAAATGCTGAAACAAGGACACAGGATGACCCATTGTAACAATTAAATATACAAGACACTATGTTGAAAATGAACTTTACAACTTGGGTGGGGGAGAAGGAGTTGTGGAGGTGGGAAGGAAAAGGATGGTAGAATAAAAACAAAGAAGGAGGTAACAATGCTCAATAGTAACTGTAACCCCTCTGTACAGGACTTTTACAATAAAAACATTTTAAAAGCTATGCTGCCCCTATAAACTCCAGACCTAAGTATAAAAAATATATAATCTTAGTAGCTACAAAGACTTCCATTTAGAAGAACTAGGACACAACTAGAAGGATGTTAGCAAGCCATAGTTTAGGGGTACAATTTCTGAGTGTCTTGCCCTGAAAATATATGTCTACATTTCAAAATGGCACTGGGGGACTTTTTCCCTTTGTTTTTATTATTGTTAAGTAGTTGTACCAAGAAGTTACAATTCCTTACATTGGGTCTTGAAGTGGAGTTTTTATATGTGCTTGTTGCACTGAGCATCAGGAAACAGGTCAACAATGTGATTATGTTCCCTACATGGGTTTTATGAATCTAGAAGCATGCAAATTGATCTATGCATCTTTTTTAATACTAAAGAATATAGAGTAAATCTCAGGCACAATTCAACCACTGTGGTCCTAGAAAGATATGGCAGGTGTTAACCAAAGCTTTATTCCCAGTGATGCTAATCAGCACTTGTAGAGAAGATAGTAATAAACTGCATCAGAGTTGTGGAGTCTGCTCTATGGTCTTGTGGGTGTCAGTCATCTAAGTCTTCTTCCCTGTTCCTATGGCTGCTTCCCCACTACTAAAATGCAAGGAACTCTCTGCTCACTTGTTCACTGACTTTCTTAAAGACATTCTCTGACCTCCTGACTGTGGCTTAAACCTCAGTGCCTCTCTCTTTCTCCATAACTGTAGGCCCTGGAGATGTCTCTGATGGGAGACTGAGAAACAAATTTACACTTTCTCCAAAACTGCTATTCTAAGGTCTATCCTTGTAGAGATATGGCACTGATACCAACTTCAAGGCCACACAATTCACCCTCAAGGGCTGCAGAAGCACTGACATTTCTGGGTTTGGGTTTTTTTGTTGTTGTTTCTGTTTAGTTTTGTCAGTCATGGGGCTTGAACTTGTGACCTGGGTACTGTTCCTGTGCTTTGGAAGGCTCTACCACTTTGAGCCATCATGCCACTGGCACTGACATTTTCTAAGATTCACTCCCAGGAACCAGAACCTTCAGAATATCCACATAAGGTTCTGCTAGCTGGTCTTAACCATCTTTCCCCTTGGAGTACAACAAGATGGGGTGGTTTTCCATCAGGCTGGAAAGTTGATGGCCCATTGCCTCTGGATGCGCCCACAATTCAGTCCTGTGAAGGTCTAGGACACCATGACTAACCTTTCAATGCCAGCCCAGATGCTTCCTGGCAGTCTGTTTCCCATGCCGGTTGCCAGACTCAAAAGAAATCCCAGTTCACGTGGTGAAAATGCTTCAGAGCTCTGACTTACCTGTCTAATCCTCATCTGAAACTGGAACTAGCAAGAGGTGCTGGCTTTCTTTATTTTCCAAAAGTATTTTTATAAATTAAAAAATAAATATTTATTTTCTGTAGAAAAATCAGAAATGTTTAAATAGATTCAATATTACCATAATACAATCAGGGTTTTTATTTGTTTGTTTTGGAGGGGATGGGGTTTTGTGTTTTGTTTTGTTTTGTTTTGTCAGAGGTGGAGCTTGAACTCAGGACGTGGATGCTTTTTCACTCAAACCTAGAGCCACAGCACTGCTTCCATTTTTTCTGGTGGTTAATTGGAGATAAGAGTCACAGACTTTCTTGCCCAAGCTGGCTTTGAACAACAATCCTCAGGTCTCAGTCTCCTGAATAGCTAGGATTACAGCCAGTGCACGGTTTACTACTTTCATTTTTAGTGGCTGGGTCTTTTGTTTCTGTTATGCATATTGTTCATAAAATTGGACTCTCATTGCATAGGTTACATTCCTCCAACCATGTGATAAGTCATACTGATACTGTTATGCTTTAAAATATTGTAATTTTAGTTAAACATTTTCTAGTCCTTGATTTGTTGGACAGTTAGGATGCTACCAGCTGGTACCTCATATGACAGCAATATGTAAGGATAGAAAGATGCCATAAAGTGCTACGGAGGGGCTGGGAATGTGGCTTAGTGGTAGAGTGCTTGCCTAGCATGGATGAAGCCCTGGGTTTGATTCCTTACCACTGCACAAACAGAAAAGGCCAGAAGTGGCTCTGTGGCTCAAGTGGTAGAGTGCTATCTTGAGCAAATATGAAGCTCAAGGACATTGCTCAGGTCCTGAGTTCAAGACCTAAGACTGGCAGAAAAGAAAAAAAAAGAAGAAAGAAAAAAGGAAAATGCTAAGGAAAGATGAAAGAATGGAAAAAGTTTGTTCTGGGGACATAAAACAAAAACTCAAGAGGTATGGTAACTATATTTTCACATGTCCCAAATTCGCCTGTGCAATAAGGTACCCAACATGTTCAGCAATTTCTCCCAAGAAAATTCTCACCACTGAATGGCAACTGTAGAAGGGAAAATATTTTGTTAGTTCAGTTAAAGGAAACATCATTTTGGGGTTAAGTGTAATAAATAAATAGAAGTAATACATTCTCCATATCTGAAATGTTCAGGAGGGCAGGGATGTTATTATAGACAAGGTCTGCCCTACCATTAACCTAGATGGCACTCAAATCTTAAGTAGGAAAAGGTAGGCCCTATACCAAGATGTATCTCCTGATCATTTCCATCCAGAGCATGATATGAACCTTCAACATTTATCAAACAGCTGGTACCTCACAATTTTATACATTTCCACTTGGCTGTGAAAACTCTTTGCTTTCAGTGAGAAAACTGGATTCAGGTACCTCTTTCTTTTCTGGTCCTGGGGCTTGAGCTCAGGACCTAGGCATTATCCTTTTTGCTCAAGGAAGGCTAGTGCTGTACCACTTGAACCACAGCTCCGCTTCCCGCTTTTTGATGGTTAACTGGAGATTAATGCCTAATGGTCTTTCCTGCTTGCTGGCTTCAAACCACAATCATCAGATGTCAGCCTTCCTGAATAGCTAAGGTTACAGGTGTGAGCCATTGGCACCAAGTCAAATACCTCATTTTTAATTTTTCATCAGAGAGATCAAGCTGGCTGGATTTTTCTAGTCATAGCATCTCCCCTGCCCTGTCAGAGTTGAGTCTAAGGCTTACTGACCACATTTATCTTCTTTATTTTTAATTTAAAAGTTTATACTAGGGCTGGGAAGGTGGCTCAGAAGTAAAGAGCTTGCCTTGCATGCATGAGGCTCTAGGTTCAATTCTTCAGCACCACATAAGCAGGGGAAAAAAAGCTGGAAGTGGTGCTGTGGCTCAAGTGGTAGACCACTAACCTTGAGCTGATGAGCTGAGGGACAGCACCCAGGCCCAGAGTTCAGGCCCCATGACCGGACCAAAAAAAAAAAAAAAAGTTTATACTATCATTAGCAGAATGGGAGTGGCAAGTAGCAAAGACCTCCCCAAGAGAGCCATGAAATCAGTGGACAATGGTAGGCTGGAAAATTATATGAACAAAGGGTTAGCAGGCAGTGTTACATCTTGTTAAATGACTTAGTGGCTTACATGTGATGAGCTAGCCTACCACCTCTCTCAGGAAAGGGCCTTTTAGGAGGAAGTCTTTGTTTAGGTTTCCTCAGAAGTAGACCCGAGACAAAGGTTTAAGCAGAAATGGGTTATTTGGGAAGGTGAATCAAAGGAGGGAAGGCAGCCACTGAACGATACATTATCAGACAAGTTTCCCCACTGGGTAGCTGGAACTTCACTCACTAGTGAACTCTGGGAGCTGGTGTAGAATATATGCACCACTGGAGTGACGTCACCTGCCACCTGGGTTACTTGGGAAATCTGATGTGTTCATAGCAACTTCAGCAGTCATTGGAGGAGGGCTGATCCCTCCTCCAACGTTTATGTTTATAATGCAGCATTTCTGCCTCTCCAGCCTCGAGGAGAGGATACGGCAGAGAAGCTGGGTACAGGCAACTGTGCTTACCAAGCACAAAATGGTGTCAGGCTAATGGATTAAGCAACAAAATCTGCCACAGAGGGTAGGATTAGAAATCTCTTGCAAGTTAAAATATACACAAAGGTCTATGTGGAAAGAAAAATGAAAAGATATTCTTCTGGTTACTTATTTATTTTCAGTGAAAAGTGAAAAATTCTACTCAAGGCCCTTCAGAAAAATCTCTCCATAATCAAACCAGGCAAAATGTTTCCCAAAGCAGAATCATCTACAAAGCCTGGTCATACATTGTATTAAAAGAGAGGGATCAGGGGCTGGGAAGGTGGCTCAGTGGTAGAGCGCTTGCCTTGCATGCTCGAGGCCCTGGGTTCGATTCCTCAGCCCCACATAAGCAAAAAGAAAAAAGCCGGAAGTGGCGCTGTGGCTCAAGTGGTAGAGCGCTAGCCTTGAGCTGAAGAGCTGAGGGACAGCGCCCAGGCCCAGAGTTCAGGCCCCACGACCGGACCCAAAAAAAAAAAAAAAAAAAAAAGAGGGATCAGAGCATGCCAGCAGTTCAGTGTTCTTTCCATTAAACTGAGAATTAAAATACTTTGAAAACTACAAATCAATATATAAATGTAAATCATTAGTGTTAATTTAATTCAATAAATCTACATTGAGCCTGTTGAGCATTTAGATCACAGGATAATAACAGCCACTTGTATTATTACTCTATTGTTCTATGATTGAATTTAATCTCAGGGATCTGGTCCCACTAGTAAATGCTTACCATTCCAAATAATTAAGATTCTCCTTTCTCCACCCCAATAGTAATAACATGAAGTGAGTATTGGTGAAGAGGCTATTTTAGACCAGGTCAAAGTCAGAGCCTTCTTTACCCATCTTCTCTACATAAAAGCCTGAATCATTTCTCTAACTAACTACAATTGTTATGTGTCAGACCTCAGGTCAGTAAGAGCCCAGGTATGGAGATATGTCTTATGGGTGAGAGACAAACAAAGGAGGAAGTGGCTCGTTTCTTTCCCTTGTGGCTTACAGTCCAGTAATAACTGCAGGCTTGTATCCATGGTGCTGACCCTAGCCTGGGGTTTTTTGCTAAGTCTGGGGAATAGAGAAGCTCCGGAACTGGTAGAGTGTGGATGAGATGGCAGCTTTCAAAGTGTGAGAATGAGTAGGATGGAGCATCTCCAGCTTTGCTCCACAGACCTAAAGCCACGAAGAGGGGGGTCTATAAAATCTGAGGAGAGTCTTCATACTACCTGTTAGGGTCAGACCATGAGACCAGGACTAGAAGCCAAGTACAGTCAACTCTATATTTGTGGCTTCTGACTATGTACAGGCATTCTTCTCTTGTCCTTATTCCCTCAACAGTAAAGTGTTTTCTGTAGCATTGAAATTATATTAGGCATTATCAGAAACATAGAGATGGTTTGAAGCATAAGGAAGAAAATGACTGGGTTATATGCAAATACTATACCATTTTATACAAGCTTGAGCATCCATGGATTTTGGTACCTTTGGGTGAAGAGGCAGAATATCCTGCAACCAGTCGCATGTGGATATCTGGGAACAACCATACTTCATTTGGAAGAAAATCCTAAGAAGCACCAGAAGGGGAGAAAGGAAGTGATCATGAAGGGTTTGTTATTAAGAAAATTGCCACTGAAGGTAAGAGGCACTTAATTTCCAAAAAGAGCTCAGGCAAGCAGTATAGAAGGACCCTGTCTCAGAGCACCCACAAACTCCTGCCAATCACTAGGTAAGACTGCTGCACAGGAGCAGGGCTGTAGTAGAGGGAGAAAGCATCCATTATTGGCTCTTCTGCCCTGCCCTGTAGTCAAACAGAATGAAGTCCAGCAGATAGGATCCTTTTTTTTTTCTTTCTTTTTTTCAATTTTTTTTTTTTTTTGGCTATATCTGCTGACAGCAAAGTTTCCGACTGACAGTGTAATGATTGATGTTGGAAACTGAGTCAAACCAGAGTATATCTCCTGCTACCCTATTCCCTAGTTGTGGATCCATAGATGAATATATTAAACCTATCTGAGTCTCATTTCTTCATCTGTGAAATGGGCAGAATGAAACTTTGGTTAGGTTTCTTGACATTGTCAGGTATTTTTGAGATAACATTTATAAATGGGCCTGGCACCTAATATAATGAATGTTCAGTAAACATCCATTGCCTTCCTGAAAGAGTTGCTGATTACAACTCAGCCTAATGTCAGGTTATGCTGATGAAGAAGCAGCCGAGTTGAGAATCAGGAAACCAGTACAGTTGCTCAGCATGATTCCCAGTGGGCTCAAAGTTATCAAAAGAGAAAACAGGGCAGCTGATCCAAGCTAAGTAAAAGATTGTGAGACTAGGGAAGAGAAGACCAAAAAAGAAAAAAAATCAGAGGATACCAAAATAAATTTCACAGACTCTGAAAGGCCAATACATCCAAGCAAAGAGGAGATAAAGGGACAGAGAAGAGTCACTCTTCATGGCCAGAGATATAATGAAGAAGAATGCTACAGAGGAAACAGAATTCCTGATCTGCACCTCTGTCACAGGTCTTTGAACTAAGAGGATATTCATGGAAAATCAGATGGAAGGGCTAATTCACAGAGTGGGTAAAGTGGGTAAGATAGCATTTTCTCCAGATGAGGTTTTCTCCAGGCCAAGAAAATCACACTTCCTTGTATTTAAGTGATCACAGCTGCAGGCCCCTGCCCTGAGGGTGGGGAGGAGTTGTTTCTTGCACAAAAGCTCCCATCTTTTAGCCTGAAACATGGCTCTTCCTCTGGGGAGCTCCACGATCCTATGCTGAGGATCCTCTGTCTATGCAGATTCCTGTGTTTGTCCTTGAGTTTTTTCCACAAATTCCTGAGTGCAGCAAACATGGAAGACAGCACTGAGTCCAATTCCACATTCCCTTCCTGAGCCTACAGTTTCTACCATAAGGTTTTGTATATCCTCCCTTGAAAGGGACTGAAGTAGATTTCTTACATCTTCTCATCCATGGTTTTAATTGTCATGATTTTAGTGATCTACAGTCAACAAGAATCTGAAACTATTAAATGGAAAATTCCAAAAATACACAGCTCATAAACAGTGTGCTATTGAGTCATGTAAAGAAATTTCAACACCATCTTATTCCCTCTCACCCAAGGTACAATTCATATCATGCCTTTGTCCAATTTCTCCAACCTGGATATGCCATCTACCCCATTAATCAGCAGCCTTCTGATGATCAGATGAGGTATCTGAGATTATAGTTCTTGTGTTCAGTTTACATTCAAGTACATAGTAACCCAATGTTATGTTATGGTATATTGCCTATATCATTTATTCCACTCATCTCATCACACAGCTATTGTGGCAGCTCACATCTTTACAAAAAGAGTGAGTACAGTATAACATTTTAAGGAAGGGAGAGCATATCCACATAATCTCTTTTTTTTGTTGTAGAGGGTTTGAACTCAGGGCAGAGATGGCTATACTACCAGTCCCTTTTTGCATTGGTTACCATCAAGATAGAGTCTCACGTTATCTCCTGCCTGCCTTGACTGTGATCCTCCTAGATGTACTACTCTTTTTTTTTTTTTTTGCTGAGATAACAGGTACGTGTCACTGCATCTAGCCACTAGTCAATGAAGATGGACTCTCATGAAACTGTCATTCCCTGGCTGGTATGGAACCTCATCCCCTGAACTCTGTCTACCAAATAGCTAGGATTAAAGACTTTAGCCTGGTCCTCACATAACTTTCACTACTGTGTTATTAACATTATTCTACTTTACTATTAGTTATTACTGGTAAGCTCTTCTGGGCTGAATTTAGAAATTAAAATATAGTGTATCTAACTGTGCAGGAAAAGGAATGGTATACAGTGGTGTATAATAGAGCCTAGGCTCTCTAGGCCTTAAGTTGTTTGATATGTTTCCATGTGCTCCCTCCCTGTACCTCTGCTATCATCATTAGCCCTGGGAATAGCTCACTGGACCCAGAGGAGGATGAGAAGCACATGGGGAAGAGCTGATCCCACCGGCATAGCCTGAAATGCTGCCACTCACATTGGCCACAAAACCACAGTAAGAAGTGGAGCTGCCTAGCTGAATCTCACCAGTGCCAATCAAACTCCAGGCAACAAATAGAAACAAACAGCTCTGCCAGAACAGCAAAGGTGCCCAGCCTACACTGCCTGGAATTGCATCGTAGATTCCTAAATTATATAAATGCTCACTGCTATATGCTACTGATGTGTTACAGTGTTTATGTGAAACTGTTGCCCAAGCAAGACCTCTCCCAGTCCTCCCCCAGTATCAGACACCCACCCCAATGTAACCTGAAAGGAAATACAGATGCTTCCCACTGGTGGTGGGATGATGCCCCATCAACTCATCTAAATGAAAGGTACCCTAAGTCAAAAGTACATTTAAAACATCTGACTAACAGAACACCCTTCTTTTGCTGAGCCTACTCAGAACATTTACATTCGTTTACAGTTAGGTAATATAATCTCATACCAAGCCTATTTTGTCATCGAGTATTGAATATTTCATGTCATTTATTGAATGCTGGAATCCAAGAAACATTGGCAATGCAGTAGGATATTGACTAGTGGTGGCTTCCTCAACTGATGGCAGGTCTGACAGCTGACAGGGAGGTGCAGATCAATGTACAGCCTAGCATCACAAGACAGGACTGCACTGAGCATTGTTAACTCAGGGAAAGCATCAAAATTTGAAAGTCAATGTGAATGTACATTGCTTTAGCACCATCAAAGGCAGATAAGGTAAGGTGAGAACTGTCTGTATAGGTTTCTAGCCCTACCCTACATCAATTGAGTCAAAATCTTTAAGGTTATAAGCTTCATAGAAATGTTTAAAACCTTAAAGCTTTTCCAAGATTCTGATGTGATTAACTTGATCATTTATTCTGAGATTTTACCCATTTATTCAGCAATACTATTCTCCTATAGTCAATGACCACATCATAATTAGGTCACAGTTTGTAGGATAGTATTTGCCTTGTATGTACCTTATGTCCCTCTTAATACTTAGCATAATGTAAACCAGGCATTGAATAAATATCTTTTAGCTTGTGTTGAATATTATTTCAATACTGTTGCAAATGAAGCCAGGAGCCAAGCCATACCATGAACCTCTATCGATGGTGACTGGAAACTCTGATGTACAGAATTCTCTCATTTCCAGCTCCTCACCACCTCATAGGCAGATACCACCATTGAGCCTTTGTAGTTTATGACAGTGATGATAGAAATCAAGGACGATGGAACTTAATTGAGATCTCATAGATATAGATCTAGGGAGAATATGATTTTCAAGCAGGTAATCCACATGTACACACCATAAGTTATTTCTTTTCTATCACATAGAGATCTTCTCAGGTTGGTGGAAATATAATTAGGTCCCCAGTGAGGGAGGACGAATTATACTCCCTGGTTCCGTTCAAAATCTGAAACATTATTGATGCTGCAAGGGTTGTTATTTTACCAACAGAAGTGCTTGTAAGATGAAAAATAGCCTGGCCCTAAGCCTGCACTTTGCATTCTTTTCATGGGTTCTGACAGGTAACTGTCTCTGAAGAGCAGGCCTGTGGAGAGCTCTGAAGAGCTGCCAGCACTGAGCCCAAAGGAAGTGCCTGGAGCTCAGCAGCAGTGCGCACACCAGGGCTCCAGGTGGCACATGGCCGCCATGATAAAAGGATGACAGCTGGAGATGGGGACTGTTCTCTGAGACTGGGGATGACTCAGATGCCATGCAGTATTGATCACATACATTGCTCCAGGCTTTTAAAGCTATGAATATTTAAATAAGTGCATTAATAATGCATATAATCTTGAGTCTTAAATGCCCTTTGTGTCTTACTGAAAAGAGAGGCTGGCTTGTTTCCATGCACTGCTAAGTGCTGACCTGGTCCTAATGTACCTTCTCACCAGGAGGCCAGCCTGAGAACTGGGTTGAGAACTGTTTTCATGAGTATTTGCATACACTGTCAGTCAAAATGACAATTATCTGACTCAATTCATAGACTAGAGGAAACTGTTCATTTCTCCAGATGCATATTTTGGCATAATCATAAGGAAAATATAAAACCTTAATTGTTTAATGAAATAAAACTCCTTGTTTGGACCTATAGTTAGAGCTACGGACAAAAGCAAGGAAAAAATATTTAATCAATCTTTTTTTTTTCCATATTGTTGAATTGACTCAACTTTGTTCCAAGGAACCCAGACAACACTTAAGAGACCCATGTTGACTTCCTTCTGTGTACAAGGTGCTAAAATAAACTAGTGTCTGCCCTCAAAAACGTTTCCACAGGGCTGGGAAGGTGGCTCAGTGGTAGAGCGCTTGCCTTGCGTGCTCACAGCCCTGGGTTCTATTCCTCAGCACCACATAAGCAAAAAGAAAAAGCTAGAAGTGGCGCTGTGGCTCAAGTGGTAGAGTGCTAGCCTTGAGCTGAAGAGCTGAGGGACAGCTCCCAGGCCCAGAGTTCAGGCCCCACGACCAGACCCCCCCCCCCCAAAAAAAAGTTTCCACATAGATGTATTATTACAGTATAATGTACTCAGTACTCTTTTAGAAGTAAAACACCATCCACTTGGGAATGCAGCAGAATGAACAAAAAATAGTTCCCCATTAGAGAAGGGAATCCACTGAAATGCATTTAAAGAGCAAGCAGTAACTTGTTACACTGAGGTAAAAATTTTTTTTTCCTAGAAGGATATATAAGAACTTGTCTAGAAAGCTGATCCAATGCGTGAATGTCTTTCCACCAGAAGGTTTGCTTCTGCCAAGAAGCATAAACTAAAAGTAAAAACTCACAAAAAAAATCATTCTTAACCCCAAATTCCCTAAAGGCTTTTGACAAAACCCCAACTCTTTGACTAAATTTAAGTGACTTTAAATCCAGCATAATATCTTTTAATTTTTTGCTTGTGAGCAAATCAACTGGGTCTTATCCCCCAGGGAAGATCATTAATAGAGACATTTTCTGCCAGGCATGCTTGTACACACCTGTAATCCCAATTACATAGGAGACATAGATAAGAGGATAATAGTTGAGACCCTATCTGATCTAATAATAATAACTATATTGTTTAATAATAACTAAACCAAATAATTAAAGTCAAAAGTGTCTGTGGAATATTCCAATTCAACTCTAGTACTTGTGAGACAGAGACAAAGAATATGTTTATTTACACAAAAATTAAGGCTGGATGGTTGAATGACTGAGTGGGTGGATAGACAGATAGGTAGATGTTAATATTAGCATTTTATTCATTTTATATCCAAATATACCTGCTCAGTATTACTACATGAAAAGCCACAAGAAAGTCATTATTGCAAAGATAAAAATAGTTAACTATCTCCTTCCTTCACTACAATTGTTTCTTATTCCTCACTAGTAATATATACTGGCTGAATTCCTAAGATAGAAAACATTTCATTTTTATTTTCCTTTTGGATTTCTACCACAGAGAATCATTAGGACATTCGTAAGGGACCAGACCTTGCTTAAGACAGACTTTACAAATAACTAATTTATTCTCAACTCCTTGTTGCAGTTGTAAGGAAAAAGACTGCAACTATTGAAGTGGCATGTTTAATTTCTTCCTTTCCTCTTGTGCCAACTTCCCAAGAATACTTCCTTAGAGCCAGACATCTGAGTATCTGCAGGGGTCCTGCCTAAACTCTGGAACCGTTGTGTCCCATCCAGAAGGGGAGCAGGATAAAGTATCTATCCTTTGCTTACCAACAATGTAGAGGCCATCTATAGGGACACCAATGGCTTATTACCAAGGCATGGAGCCTAACTGAGTGTGTTCACCAAGCCTAGCCCAGGTGAGGTGATTACTAGAGCAAAGGTGAGCCTGGTGAGGTCCAAAAATCCAGCCCATATCCAGCACCAACCAAAGTGCAACAATGACCAGGAATCAGTGCTTCGACCTCAACTAAAGAGGATAAAACACTGAGCCATGAGGTTTTCTAACATGTGACATACCTGATAAATTGTGAGGACATCCATGCCCCCTGCAACTGGATTACATCCACTAAAATCTCTCGATGCTTTTTTCCTGAAAGACAAATATTTGGTGAGGCAGGCAGAATTCTAAAGTGACTTCAAAGATCCCCAGTTCCGGATGTAAATACTCTATAAGGCCCTCTTCTCCAAATCTGGAGTGTGAGCAGGACCTATAATTGTAAAATGACACAATTGCCATAATTAGATTACACTATATAGCAAAGTTTTCAAATGTAGTTAAGGCTCCTAATCAGGTGAACTTAAGAAGAAAGTGTCCTGGCTTGGCCTGAACTAGTCAGGTTAGCCCTTTAATAAACATATGCAAGTCATAGAAGGAAGAGGTCCAAAAGATTTTAAGTAATAGAGGCTCAGCTCTTGACATCAAGGAAGAACTTGTCACAATGTGAAGGGGACCACCTGAACCATTATTTATCTATCTACAGAAGCACTTATAGGAGAAATGGTAGCTACAACCTCAAACCAGTGGATTCTTCTAATAATTAAAGATGAAGAGAACCCCTAGCCAGCACTGCCTGATTTCTGCCAACTGTCACCCTGGACAAAGAACCTGTCTGGTCTCTACTAGAAACTCTGGAGATAATGGATTTGCATTGTTTTAAGTCACTGAGTTTGAGGTAATTTGCTATACAGAAAGAGAAAATCAGCCCAACCTTCTTAATTATAGAGAATATTTGAGCCTGAACTAATTTAATCAGTTTTTGTAAGTCACTAATAAATAGATCACTCTTCAGTTTTTACATATTTAGTGTTTGTTTCCATCTCAAAAAGTGTGGGGTCATTCATAAATAATAGTTCTGCCACAACTGGAGACTCAGATAAAGTTAGCATGAGCCAAATATGCCCAAACCAGATTCCTGAATTCAAATCTCCCCCAATTATTTCCTTGCCATGTAACTCTGTGCTTCAATTACCTCATTGTTAACATGGCTTCACAGTAATACTGCTTGTATTAGTTTTGCATTGCAACAAAATACCTGAGACAACTAACCTTAGCAAGAGAAAAGGTTTATTTTGCTCACAGTTTTGGAGGTTCAAGCTCCAGGATCAGGTGGACCCCATTTGGGGTTTGGCTTGTGATAAGGGTGGCAATGGTGGAGTGGTATGTAGGAATGAGTATACACATCTAGATCCAGGAAGGAAAGAGGATAGTTGGTGTCCCACAATCCCTTGTGAAGACCCATTCCTACAACCTAGGGGCCGTCTACTAGGCCCCACCTTCTAGAGGTTCTGATGGCTCCACCCTGAGGACCAAGCCTTTAACAACATAGGCCTTTTGGGGTGCATTTGACATCCAACCCCTTACTGGTAAATATGATCATTTTATTTAAGTCATATACAGGGGGCCTTGGGAAGCACAACAAGCACCCTGTGGATAAGCAGCTTCCCAGGGTTGCATAGCTAGGATTCAGCAGAGGACAGCAAGTCCAGATGCAGGCTTTGGGACCTGTATTCTAGCCTCCTCCTGCTTCAAGACACAATGAACTTATGCAAAGAATTTCCAGAATGAAACTAAGGGATCCACCAAGGTGGTATTGTCATCTCCGTTTTTCCTCCACTTTCCTTCTACGACGCAGGAGGCCAAAACTTCATTCTGCTTTGCTTTTGTTGAATTTCAATCCAACCCTAAGCCAGAGTCCAGATACTGCAGCATACAAAGTCCATTGTCTATTTCAGGAATTAACTTTAGTCCTGAAAGTCACCGTATAAATACATTCTGACTACACAGAGGCACACAGTCCCAGGGGATCATGGCACGATGCTTCCTTATTGCATAAGTCAGGATATAAGTGTGTGTGTGTGTGTGTGTGTGTGTGTGTGTGTGTGTGTGTGTGTGTGTGAATGTATTTACACACCAATGCTAAGGACAGATGGAGCACATGAGTGAAAGATTGGACTGGTTGGTATTATTACTGACTGCCTTCAGTTGGGAGCAGACAGAGGTGGGAATTCCTGAGACCGTGCGTTTACTGGGTGAGATGTCTCAGGAGAAGGCAGAGGAGGGAAACAAGACAGAGGAGGGATGCGCGTCTCGGCTGCAGCCCAGACTCAGCCTCTTCCCGTAGGGAGCCCCAGAGCATAAATCATGTTACAGAATACTTTGTTTCCTGAGGAAGGAAAATGCATGTGTACTCCCGTGGCCATCACTGCCTGCAGAAATCCCTGAAGCTCACACAGATCATTTCCCAGGTTTGGTAACTCTCATCTGTTCAAGGGCCATTTTCAAGAGAAGACCACTGTCAGCTTCTAGCAATTAACACCCCTAGAGTGGAAGTCTAGGAGTACTTGCCCCCAGACAGGGGACCTGCCAGATCCTGGTGACATTCGCTGCCCAGGGAATTGCATCTCTGTGAGCCTCTTGAGTGAGGACAGGGTCATTCCTCATGGAATTTAGCAGTGTGATGATGGATGAATAAGTGAATGAATGAATGAATGAATGAAGTCAAGTGAGAGAGTACAGTTGAGGAGAAAAAATCCAAGCAAACCATGAGTAGAAAAGAAGACAGGACAGTGGAACAGCCAGGCAGTCAGTTGAATAATGACCCTGAGGATGTCCACCTCCTAATCTCACCTGTGACCATATTACGTTGCATGCCCTAGGTAAAGAGCTTTGGCAGTGGACTTAAGGTTAAGATAGGAAACTTCTCCAAGTGTGCAAAGTGCGATTGGGTTTTTCTGAAAAGTGAGAAAGAAAAGAAAAAATCAAGGTTAGAAAGAGGCATGGAGGTAGAAGGAGTGAGCCATGAAAAAGGTTCAACCCTGGCTAAGAAATTGGAGAAAGAAAGAAAGGAAAATATGGGTCAGACACAGGATTGGCCTCTGAAAACTGGAAATGGCCTTCAGCTGACAGCCCACAAAAGTACCTTGGTCCCATAGGAACTGAAATCTACAACTGGAACCAGTAAGTTTATATGCACGCACACACACACACACACACACACGTGCACATGTGCTTGGGCACGTGCATACACCTGGGCTCCACAAAGAGGCACAGCCCTAGAAACATGTTGAGCCCAGGAAGGCCCATATGAGATTTGAACCTGCTGAGCCCTAAGCCCACAGGTATGTCTTCTTTGCTTCTGTCTACGTGTGCTGTGACTTCTCACAGCCACAATAGAAGACAACCCCGAACCATCCTCAGTGGGAAAGCTGGTTCCCTCCACATAAAGGAGAGATGGGTTGAGCATTCAATCTCACCTCTCAGTCATAACCCCAGCACTAGGGGCTCAGTGTGGGCACAGCTAAATCAGTTCTAAGACCAGCAATGATGAACCCCAAGATAGGGACACAAGTGGTTTTTGCTTTCTTGCTTTTGTTTCTAACTATTTATAATGTACCATGTGATTTTGTTTCTTTGTATGTTCCTCCCCCATGGTATAACCCCTGTTTTCACTGTATTTGATGTAGGTGCCCTGCATCTTGTATATACACTTTTCTAATTTGGGGAGAGAAAGGGAAAAAACAAAATGCTTAAATAGGGATACAGGTTGACCCATCATAACAATGAGATGCACAAGACACTATGTTGAAAAACAAACTTTACAATTTAGGCAGGGGAGGGCAAAGGTGGGGGGGAGTGTAGTTGTGGAGGTGGGAGGGAAGGGATGGTAGGGGAAAAACAAAGGAGGAGGTAACAAAGCTTGATAGGAAATGTACTCATTACCTTGCTCATGTAACTATAACCCCTCTGCACAGTATTTTTACAATAAAAAAAACATATTTTTAAAAAAGATCAGCAATGGCTATGATACACCCCCCAAAGAATTCCATGTACAATCCCCCAAATCAAAGCTTTTCAGGATATGCTATTAGCAGGAATGTGCAGACATTGAGACGGAACCCTGACTTGTTAGTCCTCATTCTAATAGAAACCCAAAACCCATGGCATCTCCTTTTCTCCATGATGGGCTTTCTCAAAGCTGAAACCGTTTCTGCTTTATGTTGCCTTAGGTATGGCTTTGAAGGCATAACTAGTGTGTGATGGGTGCTTGTGGGAGCTTCATTCTGTTTACTTGTTTAGTTTGGAGACAAAGTCTTGCTATGCAGCCCAGGTTGGTCTTGAACTCTTGTAATCTCGCCTTTGAAGTACTGGGATGACGAATATGTGCTACTACACCTGGCTAGGAGAATTTTAGTCTCCAATCCATTCCTCCAAGTCACGTGACTAAAACACATGCTGCCCAGGGGAACAGAGAAAGGTGACCTCACTGTGCGGAAGTCAAGGTCACAATAGCTGGCATCATAGCTGGTCCCTCACTCTGCAGAAGAAGGAAGTAAGGCCCAGGAGAGTATGGATTGTCAGAGGCCATCCTGTAACAGCAGAGTTGGTCCTGGAACTCAGGTCTCCAGTATTTACCCATGACTGAACGTGCCCCTTCATGACTGAGACACGCATCTGGCTGCTGCCAAGTATGGAGAGCAAATCATCATCATTGTTGTTGTCATCATCATCATCATCATCATCATCTGGTCCCAACACAAAATGACCTGAAGATTTTATGTTTTCACACTAAGATCAATACATTTTCCCCTGCCAAGTCCTCCCATGGCCCTCCCTGCAACCGACAAACTCTATAATTACCGCCCCCCCAAAAAAGTCCTTGAAAAGAGACATCTACCCTGGTCCCTTTGTACCATAGTCTCCATGTTCCCTCCCCTGCTTTTGTCTGGTTGTGCCTCTTTTCTGGGAAATTGGCCGAGGGCCTTTAAACTTCTATCTTTAACCTACTAGTGTGGAGACCTGACAGGTCTTGGGGTTTCCTCTGGGCAGCTGTTAATACAGAACTGTAGTGTCCATTGAGGACATGCAGATGTGGAGCTGGCCCTCTTGCACCCCCTGCAGGATAAAGCCAAAACTACCCCTGCAGGACTTCACCTGAAGAGACCCCTATCCTTGGCTTGCTTTTTTTCTGCCCTCGCTCTCCTCAGGAGTCCTCTACTGGTTTCTGCTGCAAGTTTGTCCTTCATAAATCACTTGGCTTCAAGCCTGCATCTCAGGAGCAGCTCCTAAGGAGGCTGACCTTCTTATATTTGAGCAGTCTGGAGCTCCGGGAAAAGCAAAATTTTCCATCCTGTGTGGCCAGGGAAGAGAGAATCTCTGACGTCCAAATAAGATTAGCTTCTCCACCATGGTAACCCTGCTGGCTCCCAACCTACGGGAAATTATTTTTCACAAAGAAAGAGCCCTTAATTGCTAACTGATAATTAAAACCTGAAGCCAAGTGCAGGAAGCCAGAGTTGGGCTCTTACTTAGCAATGTTCCTTAGCATCATCCTGGGTATCATGGTGAGGTCGGTACTTTCAGTCAGGCACACACAGAACCACTCCACCATGGGTACTCTGCTCAGCTGAAGAATAAGATGTATTACAGTGTGTGGGAGATGTTTTCATTAAGCTATGGAAAGAGAAGGCTTGTGTTTTATAGCTCTAGCATTGCCAAGTTTTTAAATAAGGGGTTTGGTGTAAATCTAAACTCTTCAGAGTGTACTAGTTCAAGGACTCCCATTGAGTCCTTAAAGAAAAGAAAAGGCATTGTTTAAGCTTTAGAACTCTCAGTTTCCCTACTGTAAAACAGGGTTGATTCTTTCCTTGACAAAAACCTGGCTGTTTCCATAGTAACAGGGGTAGAAATATTATCCTTTATTATCCTTTTCACTGACATGAAATGGGTCTGTATTGATCTATAGCTAATCTAGGTTTATGTTGATCTATCAAAAAACTATTCCTTGAACTCTCCAGAACATTAAAGGCATTGAATGTTATTGTGGTACAAATACCACCCTCTTGTCTGTTCTGTACACACACACACACACACACACACACACACACACATACACACACACCCCTTGTCTCTAATTTAGAGAGAAGATTCCAGAAGACTCAGTAAGGAGCCATTGCCTGTGTAGGTGCCTGTGTGATGATCACATTGCCACTGAGTCATCTGATAGAGTCAGTATCTTATTGAGGTTCTTACCAAACACCTTACAAACATGTTTCTTGCAAATGAGACCATGGCCAGGGTACAGAAACATTACAATTAATCACTCACACATAACCACGATTTTCATAGACCACATGGTACTTCCATTGAGAGCTCTGAATTGTTTGCTTGGCCTGGCTCACAAATTCATCTCCCTTCACATGGAGAGCTGGTTGTGGCTCAACAGAGTATGAAACCCATATTTTTGCCTCCCATCTCTCCTCTTTTTGGTTTGATATATCTTCCATTCCTTTGAGGCCCACTGACTGCTCCTGAATTGTGAGAATATTAGCACCCAGTATTTGCTTGTACTTACTAGTTGCCTGGTCTTGTATTTTATATACATTGATCCTATTTAACCTGCATAGTAAACTACTGGGATGGCAACTTTCTTATCCACCTCTCCCATATAGAAAACTGAAGATCAGAAAGGTTAGTGGTTCTCCCTCCTCACCTAGCCAATGCATAGGAAAACACGAAGATCACCATCTGTCAACCTGCCCCCTCCAGTCTCTCCACCTCAGTAAATGACACTGACACAGACTCAGTGTCTAATGCCCCAAACACCTGACTCATCATTGACTCCTCCTCTTCCCCCCTCCCTAACAACCAGCCATCCTGCTAACTCTGTTCCTCCAGACACCTGCTCTCTCTTCACACTCTCAGCATCCTGGACTAAACTAACATCGCTTTCCTCCAGTATGCCACAAAAGCTTCTTGCTTCCACTTTTCTAGTGCCATTCTCCTCTAGTAAACCAGAAAGGGCCTTACAAAGAATTGAGCAGAGTAGGCCATATAACCTTTCCTGCTTAAATTCACCTCGAGCCTCCCTTGCCTTAAAAACACTCCTCTGCCCATTCCCTAGAAGGCCTAACAGGTCCTAGCTTTAGTCCCCTTATCAACCTTTGTCCTGCCTTTAGAAGACTTAGAAGACTTACACTGGCTCTTCCCCCTTCTAGTTCTTCCCTAGTCACCTTCCTAGGTGTGTGTGTGTGTGTGTGTGTGTGTGTGTGTGTGTGTGTGTGTGTGTGTGTGTGTGTGTGTAGACATGGGGAGGCAAGGGAGGGAGGGAAGGAGGGAAGGCAAGCAGGCTCCTAGTTGGAATGCTAGCCCCAGAAGGTGGCAGGTTTTGCTGTCTGCCTCACCTGTCTATCTTCTATAGCAGTGTAGCTAGAGAACCATCAAAACTTCTATGTGATGATGGTTGACTGGCTGGTGAATAAATACTTTTCTTTGCTCTTTGACTCTTGTCCTCACCCTTGCATTTCTTCTGGCCCTGCATTCTCTTCCCAAAGTTCCTCTTTACTTTTGTTCTGTTCCTTCTTTTGTTCTGTTCATGATAGCAATTGACTTATACCTCAGCCACTATAAGCATTACATTATGAGGGAAAGCTACTGGTCAGCACCACCCAGAAAAACAATACTTTAGTACTTCAAGCTCCTGAGAGCTATTGGTATGTTTCTTCATTACAAGGAACAGAGGAACCCTCTGCAAGATCTCTTTGTCTATCCTGAGAAAATAGAAGGGAGAAAAGAGAAGGGAAAATTCACTTGATGTTTTCAACATGTTCATTTGTGCTCTGTGCAATTAACAGTAATCATTCCATTTCTCAAAGCATGAATTTTGAAGCTGAAAAGTTAGCCTTGGTTTTTTTTTCAGTATCCAAAAGATTTTGAAAACAAAAAATATATATGGACTTGTTCCTAGTTAATAAGCTTTGCTTATCCTCTATTCCAGTCGGGCAAAGGAATTCCCAAAACATGAGGACTCTTTTCACCAGACTCTCTGAAGAAATATGCTATTATGGCACCATATTTATTAATAAACTCTTGATGCACATATTTACAAAAAGCCTGCCTTGGAAACAATGCTTATAATTATGATCATGGATTCTTCCAATTCCTCACAGGGAATGCTTGCTTAAAATATCAATTTAAATGCAAATGGATTTTATCATTCTAAATTAGACTCGTCCCATCATGTTGAAATGAATATACAAAATGATATTGAAAGCTAAATTGAAAGTAATTAATATTGACACAGGGAAAAATATCCACTCTCATTTGGGGGATGCAGATACTTGGAATGGGGAGACTTTTCTCCTGTGTGTGCTATTGTGTGTTATGATCACTGCATCAAACACAACACCTCTGAGACCTGGCAGGGCTAACATGCAGGATTAACATAGCAGAAATGAGAGAAGGAGACAAATGACCACCATGTGTCTTAGGGTTGAGGAAGCTATTCTTTGAACTTAAAGAACACACTGAAATGTATTTAAGAGACTATATGATTTATGCATTATTCAAAGTAAATCATCTCATAAATGTGAAAACACTACAACATTTAAGCATTTAAGCATTTCTCTTAAACAGAAAGACAAGGAGAACCTTTCTCTCCTATAATCTAACCTACAGGCTACCTACCTGTGTTTTTTTAATAAAGTTTCAATGGAACACTGTTTACCTATTTGATTAGTTCTTATCTATGGCTGCTTTCATACTATAATGGCAGATTGTGACAGATACCTTGGGACCTGAAACATAGAAAGATGATTTGGGGGTTTTTGTTTTTATTTTTTAAAAATGTCCAGAAAGCTGTATTATGGGATCAGTCGTGGCTGGACTGCTTTTTAGCTGTGTGGCATTTAGTGACATGCTGAACATCTCAAGAGTGTAGCATTCTCCTGTGTAAGCTGAAAAAAATGGACTCTTATCTGTTGGAACCCTAAAATTTCATGAAACTTTCTTCCCTTCCAATAAAAATCACTGATTAAGAAACAGAAGCTGAGGTGGTTTTGTAATGAAATGAAACTGCCAAGTACTTTGAATCTACTTAATTTGCTTTTGAGAATAAAAGGTATTAAGTCAAAGTTATTCTTATTTTCCACACCTGATTTTCTTTTCACTAAGCACTATTTGGAGTGATTTAAGAGAGTTTTGCCTTCATATGTTATCTCAATTGAATCCCCCAGAAGCCAACAGTGGGAGATGGAGTTGCAAGTCCATGGGTGATTTAGGATTTGGTCCCAGGAGCATAGGCAGGAATACCAGAGAATCATACAGGGAAGGGAATGTCTACAGGATAGGTAACAGGGGCGTTACCATTGTGAGCAGCTGGAGTCCACTCCAGTGATCCAAGTGAGAAGAAACTGGGGAAGGGTGACACTGGTTGAGGAATCATAACAGGGTGGAGGAGAGTGTCCTGCCTTTTAAACTGCTGAGATTACTGGTTGACAGGGCTTCAGAGGTAAAGAGCTGAAACACTGCCATGAGGAAATTGCTCATATGTCAAAACAGCAGAAACAGATTAGGGATGAAGCATCCAGCAGAATCTTCTGTACTTGTGAAGTCAAAGGTCTTTAAATGTTTGAAGCAGATAGATAGATAGATAGATAGATAGATAGATAGATAGATAGATAGATAGATAGATAGATAGATAGATAGATAGATAGATAGATAGATAGGTAGATAGGTAGATAGACAGACAGACAGACAGACAGACAGACAGACAGACAGACAGACAGACAGACAGACAGACAGACAGACAGATAGATAGATAGATAGATAGATAGATAGATAGATAGATAGTTATTCTCACTGTGTATGGTATTCCTTTGTGATAATGGCTCAGTAGTTGGGAGCCTTTCTGCTGCCATGGGCCATTTAGATATTTATAACATCATTCTCAGGCCAGCTGGCAAGAAGCATACAAGAATCATTAGTATGTGTCCCATTGTGTACAAAATAATTTTAGAGCTCTGACATCCCCACCTCTGGTTACATCATAAAACATGCCTAAGGGATTGGGAGAGATAGGGAGAATAATAAAAGGAATGCCATTGGTCAAGGTGCATTATACTCATAAACATGTTGAATCAAAATCTCTTCATATAACTTCTTTTTTTTTTTTTTTGTCGGTGGTGGGGCTTGACCTCTGGGCCTGGGCGCTGTCCTTCAGCTCTTCAGCTCAAGGCTAGTGCTCTACCACTTGAGCCACAGCGCTACTTCCTCTTATATAACTTCTTAAAGATCACTTTAAAAAGAGCAACAACCAAAACCCATTTTCCCCAAGGTATAACCCCTATTTTCACTGTATTTGCTGTTGTTATAATTTGGGGAGGGGAAGGAGAAAACATGGGGAGGGGAAGGGAAAAAACAAATTGTTTAAATAGGGATACAGGTGGACCCATTGCAACAATGAGATGTACAAGACTTTATGTCAAAAATGAACTTTAAAATTTAGGCGGGGGGGGGGCAGTGTAGTTGTGGAGGTGGGAGAGAAAGGATGGTAGGGGAAAAACAAAGGAGGAGGCAACAACGCTTGATAAGAAATGTACTCATTACCTTGCTCGTGTAATTGTAACCCCTCTGTACAGTATTTTCACAATAAAAAACTTATTTAAATAAAAAAAAGAAGAAAAAAGAGAAGTTCAGGGACAGTGACCAGGCCCTGAGTTCAAGCCTCAGAACTGGCACAAAATAATAATAATAATAATAATAATAATAATAATAATAATAATAATAATAATAATAATAATAATAATAAATGTTTAAATTAAAAAATAAAAAGGAAAGAATCCTGTAAACATGCTAAGCATTAATGACATTGTTGCAAGTGAAATAAGCCAGTCCCATAAAGGCAACTACTGTCTGATACCACTTGTATGTGGTGTTTAGTATAGAGACAGGAAGTAGGAAGGTTGCTACAGGAAGTAGACAGGAACCTAGAGGTTGAGGGTGAGAAGATTAAGAAGTACTTAATGAGATACAGTTTCAGTTTTGCAAAGTAAGTTCTGGAGATTACTTTCACCATGATGTATTTAACACTACTGAGCTGTACAGTTAAAAAACGAATAGAAGAAAGTAAATTTTACGGAGAGGAAGGGAGGAGAATGCAATCATAATATACAATGCATATCCTAAGAAAATTGAGGGAAAGGACAGTTTGGGAGAGATGAGAGAGAGTGATAAAAGAAGTGACATTGATTAAGATGCACTGTGCTTATAAACTGATTTGTTCAATGGTAACTCCTGTGTACAATGACTTAAAGATAATAATATAATTCTAAATCAATACTTAACTCCAGCTCAAAAAAGAAGCTGTAATATTTTCTCCATTCCAGTGGATTATATTTTGCATTAACTGAGCACTGGGGAGCCTTGTTTTTAAACATGATCAATAAGAGATTACATTTTTTAAAAATCCTAGTCAAACATGAGAGTTCATGACTGCAATCCCAGCCATGAAGAAATCATAGCGAAGAGAATTGTGATTAGAGGCTAGTAAGAAGTGTGAGATCTTTTTTGAAAAGAAATAACTAAAATGTCAAGGGCTGGAAACAAGGCCTAGCAAATGCAAGGCCCTGAATTCAAGTACCACCACACACAAAAATAAAATCCTTTAGCCAGGTAGATGTTAAGAAGTCTCTCTCTGGGGGAGATAAAACAGTGTCATAGAATTTGCACTAATAAGGATCATGGTCTCATCCTGCCTCTATCATTTTGTTACTGTGATTTGGGACAAGCTACTCAGACTCTGAGTTGTGCAGTCCCCAAATGTAAAAGGAAATGTGTAGTTACTTTCATTTATTCACTCAATAACTTATTCATTGAGTTGGTAGTAGACAAGAATGAAAGCAGAAAGATTGTATAGGGGAATTTTTCCGGGAGAGTTTCTTGGCCAAAAAAAATTTATGATTTAAAAAGAGAGAAAGTATAGTTAAAGAAGCCAGAACTTAAGTGACAACATTACTTCCCCCTTCCCTTTTTTGGAAAAGAGGAGGGATGGGTGGGAGGGGGAACTTAGGAACATTTAAGTTTAGATTTGAAACCCAGGGATATCTCAAAAGAGCAGACAAAAGGACTGTCAAATTGTGCAGACCTCATTAGGCCCTTGTCAGCCCAGGTACCCAGGTCCAGAAAGGATCTCATCATGGGACACAAAGTGGAGGCATCAGAAAGCTTAATGCCCTGTTCCATTCACAGCAGGAGTTCAGACCACCCCACAGAGAGATCTGAAAAGCATTTGTGATCTTAATCAGAAAGCACACAGTGCTATCTGGAAATTAATTGGATGTCCAGATTGTTCGCACATCATGGAGAGTTAGATTTTATACAGATTTTTAACAGGAGTATATTTAGTAACAGTATCACTGATGTTCAATCTCAAGTAGGAACCCAAGCCTACTTTGTGGGGCTCATTATATTCTGAGTGACAACGGGAGCTTGGTAAACCTCTTTTGATTATGATGATCAACCACGTTGCTCAGAATGGATTTAATATCTTGTGAGGAACTGTGCCAGAGGTAAGATCTACAACAGATAAATGTCATTTTCCATATAAATAGAATGATCACATAAATAGATGCACACTCATGCCCTCAAATCCCTCCTGTGCAACCCTAAGATATCCTGGAGCCTGATATGCTAGTAACAGAGGATCTTGGGAAAAAGAGCCAGGGTCATTGATATATTTAGGCATGACACAGGGAATGTGTGCCTATAGGATCTATAAGATACAGGTATTTTAAACCACATAGTGGCCAATATAGGGGGAAATGGTGGAGAAAGCTAGACTATCAACTCAACATGAAAATCAACTTAACTTAAAGAAACTTTTTGATCCATCAATGAAAGGGTGAGAGATCCTCAAGCCAGGAAAATTCATTGACTTTGCAAAGACTCTAGTCTTCTGAACCTACCTCCTAGGACAGGGAACAGGACTCGGTTGGGGGTCTGGGATGGTCAGGACTCAACAGAGTGTTTCCTGCTGCTGAGAGATTCCTGGGACTTTTCCTCCAAAGGCAAACACCAATAGGCATATGTGAAAGAGGGAATTTATGAGGGCAAAACCTATCAGCCACCTCCTATGTTAGCTTTTGCAAATGTCTGATGGAGACATCCCTTTGGAAAAAGATTTCTAATCAAGTTAAACACACACTTAGCAAACTCAGCAATCCTATTTCCAAGGATGTACCCAATAAAGATGAAAGCACACTTTCACTAAAAAGATAGATACACAGCCACTTTATTCATATAAGCAAACCTTAGAATTAATTCCAATGCCCATCAATAAGTGAATGAATAAACAAAACTTTGATTTGTTCATGAAATGTAATATTATTCTACAAGAAGATAAAACTAATGCATACAATGAAATAGGCAAATCCCCAAAACATGTTAGCTAACAGAGACAAAACAAAGGAATACATGCAGCTGGGTGCTGGTGGCTCATACTTATAATTCTAGCTACTCATAAGGCTGAGATATGAAAATCGATGTTCAATGTCATCCCAAGCATGAAAGTCCATGAGACTCTTATCTCCAGTTAACCACGAAAAAGCCAGAAGTGGAGTGCTACCCTTGAGCACAAAAACTCAGGAACAGCATTAAGCCCTAGGGCCATTAGGAAAAGAAACAAAGAATACATACATGCTCACTTCCATTTACCTAAAATTTTAAAACAGACAATTAAAATGCAGCAGAAATCAAAACAGCATTTACACAGGCAAGAGGAGATGAACCAGAGTTTCTATTGTATGTGCTCTTTCCAAGGTGGTAAAAATGTCCTATGTCTTAATTAAGGTATGTGGACTTCCAAAATATATGCTTAAGACCACATGATTTATATACATAAATTATAACTAATGAAAAACTATAATTAAAAAAACAACTGGCCGGGTACCGGTGGCTCACGCCTGTAATCCTAGCTACTCAGGAGGCTGAGATCTGAGGATCATGGTTCAAAGCCAGCCCATGCAGGAAACTCCATGAGACTCTTATCTCCAATAAACCACTAGAAAACTGGAAGTGGTGCTGTGGCTCAAGTGGTAGAGCGCTCACCTTGAGCTAAAGAGCGCAGGGACAGCGCCCAGGCCCTGAGTTCAAGCCCCACCACCTACAAAAAAAAAAAAAAAAAAAAAAAAAAACTGTCAGCCAGGAGCTGGTGGCTCATGCCTGTAATCCTAGATACTCAGGAGGCTGAAATCTGAGGATCGTGGTTCAAAGCCAGGCAGGAAAGTCTATGAGATTCTTATCTATAATAAACCACTCAGAAAACCAGAAGTGGCACTGTGGCTCTAGTGATAGAGCACTAGCCTTGAGCTAAAGAGCTCAGGGAGAGTACCCAGGCCCAGAGTTCAAGCCCCACACTGACAAAAAAGGAAGGAAGGAAGGAAGGAAGGGAGGGAGGGAGGGAGGGAGAGAGAGAGAGAGAGAGAGAGAGAGAGAGAGAGAGAGAGAGAGAGAGAGAGAGAGAGAGAGAGAGAGAGAGAGAAGAAAGAAAGAGAGAGAGAGAAAGAAAGAGAGAGAGAAAGAAAGAGAGAGAGAAAGAAAGAGAGAAAGAGAGAGAGAGGAAGGAAGGAAAGAAAAAAGGCAAGAAAGAAAAAGAACAACTCTCAGCAAAAGGAAATCAGTAACTACTGAATATGTCCAGTGAACACGGTAAGAGCAAGAGTAGGATCTGTTCCTGACCTAAGAGACTTAAGTCTCAGCTTTTCCACTAAGAAACGTAAGTTTTCCAACTGCCCACTGAGGCAGGGGAAGGGAGTATCTTCCCTCTCCTGGCCATCTCAAGCATAAAAGATTGAAGTCAAGGCACTTGGAAACTCTCTGAAGGGGCTGTCCCCAGATGGTTTTCAAGGGGTATTGTTTGAAAGTTGTTAGTTCTTAGAAAAGCATCATTCTTGGGGGGAGGGTTCCTCCCTCTATTTGAATTTTAGTATAGAAATAGTGCTTTTTACATCGTGAAGAGACTCGAACATTTTAGAAGAATTAATTAAACAAAAAATGCCATCTCTCTCCTCTCTCCTTTTTTTTCTCCACTACAAATCCCACTCACCTTCCAATTCTGGTAATGTGACAGTTCTGTGTAGATTCTCCCACATAATTTTTTTTATTCCCAAACTGGAATTATTCAGTGGTATATTATAACATGCATCCTACTCTTTCATTTAACAACATATCCCTTTGTACAATATGGTTAAACCAGAATTTACTTCACTAAGCCCCTAATAATTGAATAGCTTCATTTTCCCCTAAAGCTTTGTTACTATAAATAACAGGATGAATATATTTCCTTAAATTATATCTTTGAGTCTCTGTGTGAATATTTCTTTCAAATAAACTTCTGTAAGAGAAATGTCTTGGTCAAAAGGTACACACAATTTTAATCATGAGAAACATCATCAGGTTATTCACTGGAAATTCATAGACTTCCCAGGAGTTCCTTTTCTCATTTTGATCTCAAAGAGAAGGAAAATACAATTGAGATGATGTCAAACATTTGAACCATTCAACACCCTTGAAAATGAGAGCTGAAACAAAAAAGAAGGAAAGAAAAAAAAGAAGAAAAGAAAAGCAGAGCTTGCAATGGCTTTTTCAGAATTTATTGAGATGATCATATGATTTTTATCCTGCCTTCCCAGCATATGTTCATTTGCATACACTGAGCCATTCTTGCATTCTCGAAATGACACCAACTTGACCATGGTATGTGATTCTTTTAATGTGTTGTTGAACGCAGTCTGCAAAAATTCTGTTGAGAATTTTATGTCTGTGTTCGTCAAAGAAATTAATCTGTAATTTTCATTTTCTATTTTGTCCTTATCTACTTTATCAGAATATATTGTCATCACAGTATGAGTTAAGGTAATATTTCTTCCCTTTCTATTTTATAGAATAGTTTGAGGAACATCAATGTTAGTTTTTCCATTAGTGTCTGGTAGAATTTGACAGTGTAATTCATCCCATTCCTGGGCTCCTCATTATTGGGAGACAACTACTGCTTCAATCTCATTGCTTATTATAGATCTGTCTCAGTGGTTTCTATCCTTTTGATTCAATTTTTGTATGTCATGTGTATCCAGAAATGTATCCATTTCTAGGTTTATTCAGATTATCAGAATATAAGTTTTTGTAATATTCCGTAATGATTCTCTGAATTTCATTGGTATTTGTTGTGATAGTCCCTTTAGTGTCTCTCATCTGGGTCATTTCCCTCTTTCTTCTGGTTAGTTTGGCTAAATGTTTGTCAATCTTACCTTTTTAAAGAACCAACTCTGTTTCATTGATTTGTATTGTTCTCTCTCAGTTTCCATTTAATTGATTTCTGCCTTGATCTTTATTATTTCTTTTCATCTACATTTTTTTTTGTTTGGCTTGTTACTGTTTTTTTTTTCTAAGAGCTTAAGATGCACCATTAGGTTATTAATTTGAAATCTGTCTTTTTTTTTAATGTAGTCACTCATAGCTACACACTTTCCTCTTTTTTTTTTTTTTGTCGGTTGTGGGGCTTGAACTCTGGGCCTGGGCACTGTCCCTCAGCTCTTCAGCTCAAGGCGAGAGCTCTACCACTTGAGCTACAGCGCCACTTCCAGTTTTCTGGTGGTTTATTGGAGATAGGAGTCTCACGGTCTCTCCTGCCTGGGTTGGCTTTGAACCGCGATCCTCAGATCTCAGCCTCCTGAGTAGCTAGGATTACAGGTGTGAGCCACCAGCGCCCGGCTAAAACATTTCTCGTTTTTTTTTGTTTGTTTGTTTGTTTGTTTGTTTGTTTTGGGGGGGGTCCGGTCATGAGGCCTGAACTCTGGGCCTGGGCACTGTCCCTCAGCTCTTCAGCTAAAGGCTAGCGCTCTACCACTAGAGCCACAGCGCCACTTCCGGCTTTTTCCTTTTTGCTTAGGTGGTGCTGAGGAATCGAACCCAGGGCCTCAGGCATGCAAGACAAGCGCTCTACCACTGAGCCACCTTCCCAGCCCCCCACACTTTCCTCTTAACATGGCCTTTGCTATATCCCAAAGGGTTGTTGAAGTTGTGTTTCCATTTTTGTTTGATTCTAGAGCCCTTAGTAACTCCATTAATTTTTCAATGACCTATAGGCTATTTGAAAATATATTATTCAGGCAGATGCTGGTGGCTCACATCTATAATTCTAGCTACTCAGGAAGCTGAGTTTGAAGCCAGCCCAGGCAGAAAAGTTTGTGAAACTCCATCCCCAATTAACCAGCAAAGTCATGCTAGTGTTGTAGTTCAAGTGATAGAGCACGAGCCATGAGCAAGTAAGATGAGAGAGAATGCAAGGCACTAAGTTCAAGCCCTAAAAGTATATTGTTCTGTTTCTATGTGTTTGTATATTTTCTATAGTTTCTCTTATTGTTGATTTCTAGTTTTATTTCATTGTGGTCTGATCAGAACAAAATCCATGAAGTTATTTATTAGATAAGACCTGCTTTATATCCTAAAATAGCATTTATTTTAGAGAAAGTAGATGTCTATGAAGTCCATTTGCTCTGTAGTATCATTTAATTCTGAAGTTATTTTGTTGACTTTGTCTAGATGATATATCCTGTCAAAGTCCTTTAACTGCATGTATAAAAATAGAATAATGAAACTATTTTAATAAAACTGTAAAAGAAGTTGGGCACTGGTGGCTCACACCTGTAATCCTAGCTACTCAGGAGACCAAGAGCTGAGAATTGTGGTTCAAAGCCAGCCCAAACAAGGAAGTCCATGAGTCTCTTATCTCAAATTATCTACCAAAAAAAGTGGTACTGTGCCTCAAGTAGTAGGCCACTAGCCTTGAGCAAAAAAAGCTCAGGGATAGCACCCAAGCCCTGAGTTCAAGACCCAAGACCAGCACACACAAAAGAAAATAAAAATAATAATACTAATAATAGACTAGTAGAAGTACTGGACACTTAAATGGACATGTAAAATTGTAATTCCCTTATACAAGACTTTTTTAATTATAAAAGAAGGGTTGGGGGAAGACAGGAAAGTAAGAGAGGAGGTAAATTTGATCAAAATATATTAATATGCATTTGTAACACTATCACAATAAAGCTCCCTTGTACTAACAATATACTTTATTAAAAAATAAAATAAGTAAATGGGGGGGGGAACAAAGTTGGAACTGAGGGTATTTCCCTATTTTCCTTGCTGATTTGAAATTTCTATAATGAAGAAATAAAATACATAATTTTTAAAAACCTCTTAAATACTGAGATTAATGAGAGTTGAGTGCACATGACTTGAACATTTGCTTGTTAATAGGTTTAAGGATAGAAACAGTGTTGTGTCAATTGCTGTAATTAGCCAGAAATGTAGATGAATTAAAGGGAGCCTTTCTTGTCAGCCAAGCGGCAACTTAAAATATTGAGCAATAAACTACTAGCAAGAAACAAAAGGCATGAATCAGACCAACCCTCCCTCAAAACATGAGCTGTGTTCTCAGAAAGTTCTGAGAAAGAGAAAAGTTCTACCCTTCTAGGTCATCCATGCCAGGAAATCCAACACTGACCTACTAGCACTTTTGATAGCTCCCAAGGCATTTTTTTTTCTCCTTAAATGGAGTTCAGGAAAATAAGCGAATATGACCTAGAAGGAAACTCAGGATTCCATACCTGAGTTATGACATTCCAAGCCATAAAAACACCCAGAGGTGCAGCCCTTCAATAGTCTACTGACCACGCCAGAGAATTCATGACCCTTAGGCATCAATTTTGTCCAGCTTTTCAAAAAAAGTTGTTTAGACAAATCATATAGAAAAGAGGTGAGGAGAAAGAGAGAGAAGGAGGGAAGAGAGAGGACAATATATGCCAACATTCCAACTAGAAATCATGAGAAATTTTCTCCCAGGATGAGAGTACATTAACTTCTTGTCTTGTAAAGTTATTCTAGTCTGGTAACCAATAGCTATTGTTTCTCTTTATCATTACAGAAGTAAAATTTACTGTGTTGGTACACCATCCTGTGAGTTTTGTCATACATATAAAATCACCACAATCAAAAGATTAGAACATTCTCATCACCCTCCCCTCAAAATTTCCTCATACGTCCCTTGTAGGCAAAACTCCTCAGATCTGTCTTCCTGCTCTACAGTTGAGTCTGTTTTAAATTGTCCTATAAATGGGATAAGACAGTGGATAGACTTTTGAGCAAAGCTTCCTTTACACATTTATGTTCCAGCCATGGGGTTGTGCATCTCAATGATGTTTTCTTTTGTATTGCTCTATTGTGCTCTACTGCAGACTCTACTACATTTTGTTTACCTAATCTCCAGCTGTGGGACATTGGATGACTTCAAGTTTTGGGCAATTCAATGTAAAACTTTGGGCAAGGGACATGGGTCAGGCAATAGAGTTCTTGCTTACAAGTTCAAAGCTTGGTAAGACAAAAGGGAAATGTAAGGGAAAATTAAATAAAATAAATTTTCCATTTACATTTTTTGCGGGGTGGTGGGGGAAAGAAAGACCCTATGCTTGAGACAAGTTCTTCTTCCTCTTCCTCTCCTCCTCCTCCTCCTCCCATCCTTTCCCCCTCCTCCTCCTCCTCCTCTTCCCATCCTTTCCCCCTCCTCCTCCCCCCTCCCCCACCCCCCTCCCCCACCCCCCCCTCCCCTTCCCCCTCCTCCTCCTCCTCCTCCCCCCCCCCTCCTCCTCCTCCTCCTCCTCCTCCTCCCCCTCCTCCTCCTCCTCCTCCTCCTCCTCCTCCTCCTCCTCCTCCTCCTCCTCCTCCTTCTTCTTCTTCTTCTTCTTCCTCTCCTTCTTCTTCCTCTCCTTCTTCTTAGACTATTTTCTAAGTTAGCTATATAGCCTTTATGACATTCTTGATGGTTCTTTATATTTAAAGGTATGTTATCTTGTGTAAATGTCTGTATCTGAATTCTTTTATCTAAGTCCAGAGATTAACATCTTTTTTTTACATCTTTTATTTATTCAATAAATGTAGCATACAGGTAATATATAAAAAGACATCTATCATAATTAGTGGAAGCTTTAATCAACTCAAAATTAACCCAAAACAGAATGCAAACATTGGATGGATCTTGTGTTTTGATCCAATCTGTTACTCTTCTTTTGTTTGGAGTCCATTAATGTTGAGTGTTATTATAGAAAAATGTGTCATTTCCTGTCATTTTCTTAATTTCCTATATTTTGTTTTTTTCCTCTTCCTGTGTTTACTAAAGTGATCTTTGTCTGATGGGTTTCTTTGATTTTGATTGTTTTCTTCAGATTGTATTCCTCCCTTTAGAATTCTTTGTAATGCTTATTTAGTGATTATGAATTCTTTTAATTTTTGTTTATCATGAAAGGTTTTGCTTTCACTATCTAATGTAAATGATAAATTTGCTGAGTAGATCAGTTTGGGTTGGCAAGTGTTTATCTTCAGTGCTTGGATTATACCAGACTCTCCTTGCATTAAGGGTTTGTGTGGAGAGGTCTGCAGTGAAGCATTTAAAATCAGTTCCTTGCTATTCGTGTTTAATGTATTTACTAAGATATGTCTAGAAGTGAGGGTCCTTTATATGCTTCTGTTAAGCAGGTAAGATTTTTCTCTCTTAAGAATGGGGGTTTTCAATGCCTTTACTATTAAATTCTCCTCCCTCACCCCAATTATGTGTAGATTTGATTTCATAGCTGAGTCTGCCAATTTCTGGACTTTTCTTTGGTAGGTTCTGAGTGTTTTTTTCCATACTTTTGACTTTTTGTTCTAGCTCCTCTGTTTTATCTTTGATTTCTGAAGTTCTATTTTCCATTTCACTTATTCTGTTACCTATGGATTCCACTGTAGTTTGCATTGTAGAAATTGAACCTTTTATGGTTTTGAAATCAGTTCTCATAGTGTCCATTTCATCTTTTAATGTGGTGTATAGCAGGTCTGTTTTTCCCTCTGAATCTTTCTGGGAGTCTTGGATTTTCCTTGTCATTTCTTCTTTGTGCTCTTGAAGTTGTTTTTATATCTCCATTCCTCTCTGCACTGTCCAGGTCTGCTGTTGTGGGAGTTTTCAGCGTCAGAAAGCTTCAGTCCATTAGTGGGTCCTAGGGTCCAAGGCAGCCGCCCGGCCATTTTCACCCACTGCTGGAGCGGGATGGGGGGATGGGTGAGAGCTTTTTGCAATTTTTCATCCTTATGTGTACAAGTTATGAGGGATTTTTTCAGTTCCTGTGACTCTCTGCTTATTTCTATATTTATTGTTGTCCATCTTTTGGGGAGAAGTGAGTGTTAGGAACCCAATTCTCTGTTTTGTTAGAGAAAGTTGGAGCGATTCCCTATTGATTGGCGGCCATCTTACTTCCTCTAACTTTCCATTTACATTCACATACAGGTTTTTGTGTGTAATTAAGATTTCCTCTATCTTGGATTTACTGGAGAGTCTGGAAAGCTACCTGCTACTTAATCTAGTTTCAGAGTTCATGGAGGCCAGCAAAAGACTGCTTGCTCCTAGGGTGGAGAAAATGCTTCCCTATGAATATCACTCTCATTTATGAAGATGCATTGGTCTAGATATGAGTTGCTTGTCTGCTCTTGTCTGACTGTCCATCCCAGCCAGCAGTGTCCTCAACAGCAGATAAGTGCTCAGATCATGCTGCTGCCCAGAAGGTCACCTGTCTGGTTTGATTCCAACTTACCTGTCAAGCTAAGCCAAGACACTTCTGTTCTTTCTTTTGCCCCTCCACTTTTATACCTTACAAGTTTTGCAGCTATTTATAAACAAATGAATCTTGAGTTTTGTTTTCTGGGGTTTTTTTTGGGGGGGGGATCCAGTCATGGGGCCTGAACTCTGGGTCTGGGCACTGTCCCTCAGCTCTTCAGCTCAAGGCTAGCGCTCTACCACTTGAGCCACAGTGCCACTTCCGGCTTTTTTTCTTTTTGCTTATGTGGTACTGGGGAATCGAACCCAGGGCCTCATGCATGCAAGGCAAGCACTCTACCACTGAGCCACCTTCCCAGCCCCAAATCTTGAGTTTTTTTGACTAAATGCAATAAATTTCACATTAAATCCTGATTATATTTGAATTTTGGAGAATATATGCAGCTCACAAATTTGAACATCAAGTATGCATTTATAATGTAAGATTATGTTCCCAGAAAGCTTTAAAAAGTTAAAATTATCATGATTATACAATCCCTATTATGCTTCAACTCATAGACATAATTTTTGATGGTTTGTCTTCAAAAAGAAGACTATTTAAAAATTTTTCCCTTTCCTATGGCAATTGAATGCTGTTAAGTCCAATGAATATTTGACCAGGCTTGAAGATTTTGTGTTTGCAGCACATCTTAGGATCTCTATCTTGTTTCAATTACATTAAGTTTGTGAGTCCTCTATTTTTATCTCTAGTGTCAGCAAATATCCTCTTCATTGTTTCACTTATTTTTCTAAAATAACAGCAAAAATGCAATTATAACATGCAAATAATCCTGCTTTAACACAACCATAGCTGAGTGTAATATAAATAAAAGTGGTATAATACTGACAACTGAAGACAGGAGATCTGACCTAGGTATAGCAGCTCATGCTTGTAATCCAGCATTCAGGAGGCTAAGGTAGGAGACTCATGAGATCTAAGGAAATCTTGAGCTACACAGTGAAACCTTGTCCCCCAACCCAAAAAACAAAACAAGAAGATGGAGGCTGGAAGATATCAATATTATGATAGTAGAAAAAAAAGGACAAGTAGTGAAAAGTTGAATATTGAGTGTTCAATGGTTTGAAGTCTCTTGGAAACATGCTCATATTGCTCTGCACAATTTTAAAAATAAACAATCATATTTTAGTAATTTTGTTAATGTAAAAAAATAATAAGCAAAGCCAGGCACCAATGGCTCATGCCTGTAGTCCTAGTTATTCAGGTGGCTAGGACCTACGGATTGAAATTTAAAGCCAGCCCAGGCCAGAAACAGAGTCAATGAGACTCTTATCTCTAACTACCCACTAAAAAGACAGAAGTAGAGCTGTGTGGCTGAAGAGGTAGAACACTTCCATTAGGCCCTGAGTTCAAGCTCCAGTATTGGCATGAAAAGGAGAGGAGAGGAGAGGAGAGGAGAGGAAAGAGGAGAGGAGAGGAGAGGAAAGAGGAGAGGAGAGGAGAGGAGAGGAGAGGAGAGGAGAGGAGAGGAGAGGAGAGGAAAAGAAAGAAAAGGAAAGGAAAGAAAAGGAAAGGAAAGGAAAGGCGGAAGGAAGAAAGGAAGGAAGGAAGGAAGGAAGGAAGGAAGGAAGGAAGGAAGGAAGGAAGGAAGGAAGGAAGGAAGGAAGGAAGGAGGGAAGGAGGGAAGAAGGGAGGGAGAGGAAGGGAGGGAGGGAGGGAGGGAGGGAGGGGGAAAGGAAAGGAGAAAAGAAATACATGCACAAATACTACCTGACAGCTCTCAAAATGGCATGTGATACTAGAATTAACAAAATAACAGAACCAATTCCGGGATTAGTTTATTCATTTACCGTATTCACTGAGCCTACTGTGTGCACAGAGATACAGGCAAAAGACCCAGTCCACATTCTTGATGCTCTTACAGTGACCTGGACAGGTTGGATACATGAGTCATGCATTCAAGACACCCTTCCACAGCAGAGTTGTTTGCAAAAAACTTGAGCTGAAGAGCTCAGGGACAGCACCTAAGACAAGAGTTCAAGCCCTACTATTGACAAAAATAATTAATTGTAAGAACAATTGTGGATGTGCAACTAGGGAGTAACAACTTAGGCCTAAAACTTCTAGGAGGTGGTTTAATAGTGAAATAAAATACAAATTTAGATTGAAACCATTCTCTCTCATGCACACTCTTTCTTTCTCTCTCTCTTTCTCTGTCTGTTTGTCTCTCTCTCTTCCTCTCTCTCTCTCTCTCTCTCTCTCTCTCTCTCTCTCTCTCTCTCTCTCTCTCTCTCTCTCTCTCTCTCTCTCACACACACACACACACACACACACACACACACACACATACACATGCATACACACACACACTAGACAGGGAATTTTTTTTTCAGGCCCAGTGAGACACACTGGTGATCAGATAGTGAGAGAAGTAGAGTAGAAAAGAAATCACTGACATTTAACCTTTGTGATTTCAACAAGGTCATTGCTGGAGGCTATGGAAAGCCAAGGAAGATGCTAAGATAGTCTCAAATGGGGAGCTGCAAAGGTGAAGGGTTGAGGATGATAAAGCAAGGGTTTTCAGGGAGCTCTCCTCCTGATTCGAAAGCTTCCTAGAATCACAGTAGTAGCAAGGGACACCATGAGTCAGACAAATGTCATCTGCAAAAGATCTAGAAGAGAACATTTCCTTCCCAAGGGACCAGGGTGCGTAACTCACCTGCCGGAACCCATGCACAGAGGGTTGTGTGATTAATGTGGATACCAGGGTTCCATCTTGTAGCAACTTAATAAGGTATGTGCACAGCCTCCAAATGAAGCCTGTAATCACTTTTCCATAGTTTATGAATTATGAAGTTGGATTCCCATCATAAATGCTGTCAAAGTTTTCTGGCTTCAAAACCAATTAAAATGATGAATAGCTGTGAAAGGAAATAGACGTGCATTTAATCTTTCTTCATAACAGTTGGGGATCCGTCCTTCCCCTCCCTCCGCCCTTTGGCCACATTTCACATTAGCAGGGAACATAAAATTGGCCTCATTTAAAAGTAAGACTCAACTTCTTCATGAAAGGGTACTGAGCCACTTAGCTTTTTTCCAGCTATAAACAGGGAGCTAATTACCATGCATTTGGGGCTTTCTTTCCACTCATCTCCCAAGGTCATGGTCCTCTCTTTTCATCTTCTCTTCTTAGCAAGGTTATCCTGCAACACCACCAAAACAGGGATTAATTCTTCAAAGCAAAAAGAAACCAGTGAGAAGATGACTGACCAGTTTTTGAGTTTGACTCTTTAGGGAAGAGAAAATAGATGGAAACCCAAAACCCTGAGCTCCTTCTCTCCTGTTGAGACCCCCAGTCTCCGTGCTATTTGATGTTTTTGAGGTCTTGGTGTTCCTTTCAGGACTTGGGATTTGGGGCTGAGTGAGGTGTTTGCCATCCCATACATTTTTCTCTTTATTCTTTTGCATTAGCATATGCTGCAAATGTCACATCATGCAGAGAGGACAGAAGGTGCCTGAGTCAGATGATCTCATTGCTAGTACAAATTCAATCACTTCTAGCTGAAAATCTTGAGCAAAGCTTGTAACCTCATGAAGTTCCCATTTTCTTATCTGCAGGATGTGTTAACAATACTTAGTTCTCAAAACTGGGCTGAGACTCAAGTGAGATAAATGTGGGCTGAGTTAGATACATAGGTCGTTCACATATACAATGTAGATCCTTGTGTCAAATCTGTTATCCAAATAGCTGGGCTTTTGACAGGAGAATAAAAACATTGTGTAAGATGTGCTTAAAATAAAACCTCCAATAAATGATATCCCAGACAGTACAATCCCTTCAATGAGGTGACTCAACTATCGATAACTCACCTCTGCTATTTTGGGGGTTGAGAAAGAACAGGCAGGTAATATGGAGGTTGTGTAATCAGCCAGTAGAGACAGCAGAAGACATGAACTAGTGCCTCCATCTCTCTCAAGACACTTGGACTCAAAGGTAGTATTCCTGACCTCACATGCCCTTCAAAGGCTGAAAGAACTCCATAGATGGGACCAGGCTGCAGCCACCTTGAGCATGTCTACAGCTCATCCATCAGAAAACACCTCGTCAAAAGGAGGGGACCATAAATTGACTTGTACCTCATCTCCTTGACAACACAAATTGAGACCCTGGCTGCTACATTATCTCCTGATTCCTCTCCAAAAGCTGCACCTCTGCTTGCCTTTCACTGATTTACGTGCTAGTTACTGCACGGTTTTGACAGCACACTTGGTCTTGGTGGAGCTGTGAACATCAAACAGAAATTGCCTACGGAGCCAGCTCCACCGGGCCACTTCAACTTACCTTCATCCACGTTCCATAAGTGTAGTGACTGCAAATCCAGCTCCAGGCTTTTCCTGAGGCAAAGAGGGCACCCCTGTGGTCCCACTGATTGCTAGCCTTACCCTTTCATTAAGCTATCAAGATGAAATTCCACTGCCTTCTAAAACCTACAATCCATACCTTTCCTTGCTCATCAACCTCAGATTAGTCAGTGCGGCTGTATGACCCTCTTTTTTTTAATAGTAGATAATAAAGTACAGCACTGCTGCAAGTGGCTTTCTTTCCCCACGCCCCCCCCCATAAGAAGTAAATTTAACTCAAGGCACTTAGGAATGTAAGATATGCAATGCCTTCATAGGAGTGAAAAATTCAGTTACAAGAGAAGCACTGTGTCCTAGTGGCTTTTATGCAGCTCTTTCAAGGTCAGCTTTGTCATGTGGGCTGCAAAGATAGACCTCAGCACCAAAGGCTACTAGGAAATGGAGCAAGGCAGCAGAGATAGCACAAGACTAGGAGAATTGATCCACTCTGGGGCAGTCATCTCGATGGAATAGGTCATGAGCTTGGATCTGCTTCATAGAGCTCAAGTGTGGACCGTGGGGCCAAGCAATCACAGAATTGCAGAGCACTGTGGGTACTTGTATGCCTCTGAGTTTTGCTAAATCTAAGTTACATCTCAGTGCATTGTAAACTTGACTTTGTCTGTATCATCTTTTAGAGTTCAGAAAACATACATCCTCTCTCTTAGGAAAGAGGCAAGATGAAGAAGAAAAATAATGCACTGATATCTAAACACATTTGAAAAGGAGTGTTTTAACTCCTGGTGTCATTAATGCAACCTGGCATTTCATTTATCTCTAATTGGCTGTATTTTTGAAGCTTTGACACAAACATTTTTTAAGCAACAGGAGACAAAAATAACCCAGGCCTTAGTACTCATCAAAATTTATTTAACAGCAGGAAACCCTTTGTTCCACACTTTTGTGTTTTGTAGCATCAGGCCCTCACCTTCCAGAAGCAACAGTAAATCTACTAACATTATTCATAGCAATCACACACTATCTTGTTTTCTTGGCTTCCTCTGGTGTCTCCTATGGAATAAAAAGACTGTGACATCTGGGCTCTTAGAAGTGACCAATTTGAGACGTGCCTAGAAGCCTTGATGCTCCCAAACCACTACCTTTTTGTGTTCATTATTAGAGATTAAGTTCTTTAGCCTCTTTAAGTATCCATTCTCTGTTAAAGCAAATGATATTGGGAAGGGCAATGTACTGGATTTAGTTACTCTAAGAAGAGCTTGTCAAATTTGCTTTCTCCCTGAGAGTTTAGGGACAATGAGAGATTGTAACAGAGAGATTACGGAGTCTTCAAGGGAGGAGAGACCAAAGGCAAAATGGGCAGCCATTTTACAAATAAAAGGGCCAATGTACCTGAACATCCTGTTAGAACACAGATTCAGTCAATCTGGTCTGGGACGTGACAGTCTCTATGTCAAGTGTGCAACTGCCCTAAGCCCACACTTGGGGCTCTAATGGGCACTAGTGACAGAGGAGCTGGAACAGGGTTTCCCAGCCTCAGCTGAACAGCACAATCTCTAGAAATGGTTCCATTGTTTGGTTTGGTTTTTCAATTACTGATACTCAGGCCCACCTCAGATCAATTAAATTAGAACTGGGATGACAGAAGGCAAGGGAAATTTTACCCTTGTAACAAAACTATCAGGCAAATGGAGAAGGGGTACAGGGGACAGAGAAGGGTTAGGCTCTCCCCCATCCTAATCAGAGGAAGAAATAGGCCCTTTTATTTAGGTGCTAGACGGGTCCATGCTCCAGTAATTTTCCACTAGTCATGGGGATGGCTTGTTGTTTTCTGTTTGTTTAGTTGCTCCTCCTGTTTTAAGATTTCCTTGTATAGGACAAAGATCAGTAACCAGGTTCTTTGAGGACATCATGGATTGTGCTATACTCTAACTGGAAGGTTTTGTCCCTATGGTAAGAGTAGAAGGATAGGAAGGAGACAGGGGTAAGGGATGAACCCATTCAGCACATTGTGAACAAGGAAGGGACGAGCTATATTTTTACTATTACCTATAGGAATTAGTGGCTTGTGAACCTGCCTCTTGTCCCTGCAAAGGTCCCTGCTCTACTTCAAAAGGGTTGCTTGAACATTTATATGCCTAAAAATCTTCCAGGCAATTCTCTTTTGCAGCATGTGGTAGGCAAAGAGTTTATTTACCATTCCATAAACTAGTGTATTAGCTCAGGAAGGCTAATAAGATACTCTAGTCAAGGACATCTGCTCTCCAATGGCTTGTCTGACAAGCCATTTTTTTAAGTTGTTCAATAAACGTTTAACTCAGCAAAAGAAATAAGTAGACAAGGGGCTGGGAAGGTAGCCAGTGGTAGAGCGCTTGCCTTGCATTCATGAGGCCCTGGGTTCGATTCCTCAGCACCACATAAGCAAAAAGAAAAAAACCAGAAGTGGCGCTATGGCTCAAGTGGTAGAGCGCTAGCCTTGAGCTGAAGAGCTAAGGGACTGCGCCCAGGCCCAGAGTTCAGGCCCTATGACCGGACCCAAAAAAAAATTTTTTTTAAAGAAGTAAGTAGACAATTAGCTGAAGAAATGAATGAATATCTTTGACCAATAGTCTACAGGCTGACAAAGACTGAAGCCATGATGTCACCACTTGAGGAGAGAAAGGATTCCCATTACTTCCTCAAATCTCTCACAGAGGTCTGTAATTTCAGGACCACTTTTTAAAGCTGACTCTGCTGATCACTGGAAAAGTCAAAGCCACAAATTTTACCATTACTGTTTTCCAGTGTTTCCCAAACATCCACCTGTCACAACACACCTTTTGAATTTTCAGTGACTAGTAATATTATTTGCCTACTGTGTTTTTCTAAATTGAGTCACTCTTTGAACATGAAATAGATGTATTTGAAAGGGAAACTATAAATCACTATTTCAAATAGCAAAACAACTAAAAGTAAATGTCGTGAAAACCACTGAAGCGGAGATGTTTCTGTCTACTAGTGCTCACCTCTGTCAGAATAAAGGGGTTAACATGTTCAGCGAGGTGTTAAAGCTAGAGGATCTCTACACAGAGACTTTGTCATTGGCACAACAAGAAGGTTGGAGCATTTTGAAAGAAATCACAGGTTCCTGCAGTGTCAGGCTATTTGCAGTAAAGAGTAAGCATCAAAGATGAGCATATGTGTTGGTCAACTTTCTGTTGCTATAACAAAATACCCAAGATAATTGACTTAGAGGAAAAGCCTGTCAGCCTACAGTTCTGCTGGTTTTAGTCTGTAGTCAGTTACCCCATTGTGTTTCAGCCTGTGGTGAGGCCACCCATCTAGGCAAGGAGCTCATGGTAGAATAAAGCTGTTTACCTCAGAGTCCAGAAGTGAGAGAAAAAGAGAAAGATCAGAGTTCCAAAATTCCCTTCAAGGGCACTCACAATAACCTAAAAATTCCCATGAGGCCCCATGTCTTAAAGCATTCAATAGCACTAGGGGCTTTAACAGCATCTTATGAAATTTTATCCTCTGCCAATGTGTTCAAGTTCTACCCAGATATCTAAAAGATATCAGATAATGCTGAAGAGAAAAGGAAAAAAAGAAGAAAAAAGGAAAGGAAAATAAAAAGGGAAAGGGAAAGGGGAAAAAAAAAAGGAAAGGCAAGATCATCAAAGATTTCAGCTTTTAAGTAATCCAGCCACCAATATCACTTAACTAGACTGTCATTTTTATGATCTTCAAATGGTTTGCAAAGGGGTTTCAATGTAACATATCCAATTATCTGTACAAAGCATCTTGATCAGTCCTACCCCTTCCATCCTTGTTTAAACCCCTACATCTATAAGGTACAGTATAATCACTGACAATAAAGGAATGAGTTAAAAGCAGAAAAATTAGCTTTCCCAAATTATACCAATCTTGGATGAGAGAATTCATTAAATAAAATCATGCTGTTAAAAAAGAAACAAGAAGAGGGCTGGGAAGGTGGCTCAGTGGTAGAGTGCTTGCCTTGCATGCATGAGGCCCTGGGTTCGATTCCTCAGCACCACATAAGCAGAAAAGGCCAGATGTAGCGCTGGCTCAAGTGGTAAAGCACTAGCCTTGAGCTGAAGATCTGAGGGACAGCACCTAGGCCCAGAGTTCAGGCCCCAGTACCAACCAAAAAAAAAAAAAAAAAAAGAAGAAGAAGAATGGACCATACAAGTAAGAGATACATTTTCCAGGATCTTTAGTACTCTGTATCTCATTGTGAGGGATTAAATTATTAGCTCTGTTTATCTACAGAATGATCCATTGGTGCTCTGGGAGAGTAAATGCATCAAGTTAGTCTTTCATATTTGCTAGACATTTGTTTTTCTCTTTTAAATAATGTATGTAGCAGAATGCAGTTGTTATGATTTCCATGCAGAACAGCAAGATTGGATAGGTAGGATAGAAGCTTCTAGAACCAGACTGCTGGCCAAAATCTTTGCTTTTAATCTTTTATCATCTGTGTGATCTTGGGCAAGCATTCAACCTCTCTGTGCCTCAGTTTCCTTGCTCATAAAATGGGGGTGATAAGAACCCTATCTATCTAACAATAGCATAAAGACAAGCAAATGCATTCAAAACATATGAAAGAGTCCCTTGCACAAAATAAGTGCTCCATATGTGCTATTTGTTATTATTACTATGTCAAAAATTTTAAACTAAAAAGCTTATGCATTGTCTGCCAGGACTAGCTTTGAACTGTGATCCTCAAATCTCAATCTTCCACCCCAGAGCCCCAGACCCTATCTATAGGCAAAACTCTATTTTAAAAAAAAAAAATTCATGTTTCCCTGCAAAAAAAAAAAAACAACTCAATGCATTTACCATCAAGTATATATCCTTCTTCTATATAAATGGGGGTTCATTACTCACTCTATTCTGGACATTGCCATTTTTTACTTAATAACATATCCAAGAATGAATTCCTATAGACTTTGGACCTCATTCTTGGCCAGAGGTGCAGATTTTTGCATCTTGTGAATGCATTATAGTTTACTTAACTCATCCCCAACTTAGAGATTCAGGTTGCTTCTAATTTTCACTATTATAATTATGGCTATGCGGATATATGTAAACATATATCTTTCATACATATGCAAATGTAGCCATAGGTTAGATTCTAAGCAGTGAGAATCACTGGCTGAAATGCTCAGTTCACATTTCATCTTGATAGATGTTACCGAATTCACCTTCAAAAAGATTGCACCAATTAATACTCCACCCATGTACACAAAGTGCTGTGTCCCTTTATTCTAAAAGCCATACTTTAGATTCTTAAGAAAGGGGAAGTAGCTCATTCAAGCCTCTTTTATAAGGCTGCTAATCTCGTTCACAGGAGCTCCACTCTTATGGCCTCATAACCAAAGAGCTCACGTTTTGTGTATGTGCCAGTATGGGATTTAACTCAAGGCCTTGTGCTCTTCCTTAGCTTTTTTGCTCAAAGCTGGTGCTCTACCACTTGAGCCATACCTCCACTTGTTAGTTAATTAGCAATAAAAATCTCTTGGATTTGTCTGCCAGGACTGGCTTTGAATTGTGAACCTCAGATCTCAGCCTCCTGAGTAGCTAGGATTTACAGGTCTGAGCCACTACTGCCCAGCTCTAGACCTTACTTCTTCATTACCAGTGCACTGAAAACTAGATTTCAACAGATGAATGAAAGGACACAAGTTTTCAGACCACAACACTAAGAAAAGCAACTATGTTAAGTCATAGTTATCAAAAGATTATAAATACGGGGGCTGGGAAGGTGGTTCTGTGGTAGAGCGCTTGCCTTGCATACTTGAGGCCCTGGGTTCAATTCCTCAGCACCACATAAGCAGAAAAACTGGGAATGGTGCTGTGACTCAAGGCACTAGCCTTGAGCTAAAGAGCTGAGGGACAGCATACAGGCCCAGAGTTCAGGCCCCACAACCGACAAAAAATAAAAAATAAAAATACACATTTGTGAAAAGGTAACCAGCCTCACCCCCAAATTACTCAAGCTGATTCAAAACTTTGGCAAAGTAGCAGGTTATAAAATTAACCCCCAAAAATCAATGACTTTTCTGTATGCCAACAATGAGAAAAGTGTGGCTGAAATTAGGAAAGCAACTCCATTTGTAATAGCCTCACAAAAAATAAAATACCTAGGAATTAACTTAACTAAAGAAGTGAAGGACCTCTATGATGAAAACTTTAAAATCTTAAAAAAGGAAATCAACACAGAACTTAAAAAATGGCAAAACCTCCCATGCTCCTGGATTGGAAAGATTAACATCGTGAAAATGGCAATACTTCCCAAGGCTATCTACAAATTCAACGCAATACCTATCAAAATTCCAACCTCATTCTTCAAGGAAATAGAAGAGGCAATCCAAAAATTCATATGGAACAATAAAAGACCCCGAATAGCAAAAACGCTCCTCAATAGAAAGAACACTGCTGGAGGAATATCAATACCAAATTTCAAACTCTACTATAAAGCCATAGTAATCAAAACAGCTTGGTATTGGCGTAAGAACAGACCTCAGGACCAATGGAATAGAATTGAAAACCCAGAAATGAACCTACAGACCTATAGCCATCTAATCTTCGATAAGGGAGCTAAAACAATAGAATGGAAGAAAGACAACCTCTTCAGTAAATGGTGCTGGCAAAATTGGTTAACTACATGTAGAAAACTTAAGCTAGATCCTTATATATCACCCTGCACCAGAATCAACTCCAAATGGATCAAAGACCTTGAAGTCAAAGCAGACACTCTGAAAACATTACAGGATGGAATAGGAGAAACCCTAGGTCTCCTTGGCTCAGGCTGAAATTTTCTGAATAGAGACCCGGAAACACAACAAATCAAAGAAAGGTTGGACAAATGGGATTGCATAAGGTTGCAGAGCTTCTGCAGGGCAAATGACATAGCTAGCAAGATCAATAGAAAGCCCACGGATTGGGAGAAGATCTTTACTAGCCAGACAACGGATAAGGGTCTCATATCTAAAATATACTTGGAACTCAAAAAATTAAACCCCCCAACAACAAATCCTCAAAGAAACAACTGCCCAATAAATAAGTGGGCAAAAGACTTAAAGAGAAACTTCTCTGAAGAAGAAAGAAGGATGGCCAATAGACACATGAAGAAATGTTCAACATCCCTAGCCATAAAAGAAATGCAAATCAAAACAACATTGAGATATCACCTCACTCCAGTTAGAATGGCAAAAATCAAGAACTCTAACAACAACAGATGCTGGAGGGGATGTGGACAGAAAGGAACCTTACTTCATTGTTGGTGGGAATGTAAACTTGTTCAACCACTTTGGAAAGCAGTATGGAGGTTCCTCAAAAGACTTCACATAGAACTCCCCTATGACCCAGCAATCCCACTTTTGGGCATTTACCCAAATGTTTACAAACAAGACCACACTAAAGCTACCAGCACAACTATGTTTATTGCAGCATTATTTACCATAGGTAAGATATGGAACCAACCCAGATGCCCCTCAGTAGATGAATGGATCAAGAAAATGTGGTTTATATACACAATGGAATTCTATGCCTCCATCAGAAAGAATGACATTGCCCCATTTGTTAGGAAATGGAAAAACTTGGAAAAAATTATATTAAGTGAAGTAAGCCAGGCCCAAAGAAACATAGGTCCCATGGTTTCCCTTGTTTGTAATATCTAGTATATATATGAGTCAAGCGGAAAAGGTCAGATAATGTGATGTCAGGAAAATGAACCCTTAGATGTGTATTTTAATGTTTTTTTTCTTTCATGCATGTGTTTCTAACACTTTTATAAGATTATCTCTTTGTTGCTTTGTATGTCCCTCCCCCACAGTATAACCCCTGCTTTCACTATATTTGATGTCAGTATAACTTGTGGAGGAGATGGGGAAAAACCAGTTGTTTAAGGATACAGGTGGACCTGTTGCAACAATGAGAAGTACAAGTTGTCATGTCCAAAACGAGCTTTACAATGTCGGTGCGGGGTGGGGGGAGTGAAGGGGGGGAAGGAGAAGGATTGGGATTGGGGGAGAAGGGGGAGGCTGGGAAGGGATGTGAAGGGTAAACAAAGGAGGAGGCTGCAATGCTTGGTAAGAAATATACGCATTATCCTGCCCATATAATTGTAACTCCTCTGTACAGTATGTTCACAAATTAAATTAAATTAAAAAAAAAAGAAAAGGTAACCAGCCTCATTCTTTCCAATAGATTAAAAACAAAATCCCATGTAATATACTGAAAAGGTATCTCTGAATATCTGCTATCGTAAGTATATAACAAAATATAATGGTGACAAGTTCACAGGGTACTGTAGTTTTTATTTCCTACTCATCATAGAAGAAAATGCTAGATGCCAGGTGCTAGCTAGTGGAAATAAAGATGTAAATTTCTTTCTGCCTGGGTTTTGAAGCTGTCTTTTGTTGTTGTTGAGTCTTCTTTTTATTGTGGTTTAAGATTAAATTTTAACAGTGTCAAATGAAAATAAAAGTGAAGCTGTCTTAGAGGCAGCTCTGGCGAATTTATTACCAAGGAATGCTTCCTTCTCAATCTATTCCGTGGGTCAAGGCTCTGGTAGCTCACACCTGTAACCATATCTACTCAGGAAGCTAAGAGCTAAGGACTGTGGTTCAAAGCAAGCCCAGACAGAAAAGCTTCCAATTAATCACAAAATCCCAGAATTGGAAGCATGGATCAAGTGGTAGAGCAGCTGTCTTGGGTGAAAAATAAAGCTAAGGGGCAGCACCCAAAGTCTGAGTTCAAGCCCCAGAATCGACACAAAAGAAACAAAAAAATATGCATGGGAATAGGCCTCAGACTAGCTTAGTAAAAGCTACACTAGCCATGGAAAGTATTAAGAGATGCCATAAAGGTAGGCAGGCAAAGAGCACTATCAAGAACCTTCCAATGGCTGCCTTAACTGTTACTCAGAGTGACTGCTCCCTTTCTTCTTCAACACAGGACCCCAAAATGTCTGGGGAAATATCTAAGAAATTAAGATATTCAATATTCCTCTGGGGGGAAAAATGGAAGGTTTTGTTAATTGAGAGTACTTTGCTAGGCATTAGGAAGTATTGTTGTTAGCAGTTCCTTTTATAATCAGTGCTTAAAACCTCCAATTCTGCTGGACTGTGGCAAGATAGAGTCAAAAGATAGCACTGCTCAGAGTTGGAAAAGATATGGCTGGAGATATGGTGATACCTGTGTCATCTAACTACTTATATTACATCTTTCCTCTAACCTGGAGAGTGCTCCAGTAACTAGAGAAGCTCCTAGACTTTCTAGACTCAAGAAAAGAATGAAAGAAATGCTCAACTCTACCATCTGAGAACACTGTGTTGATGGCAAAAAAATAATAAACAACTCTAGAAACCTTAGGAGTATGGGGGGGAAGATGTCCAACAATTTCTGACTATGCATTTTTCTGTAAATTTTTCAAGTGCTAGAGAAATGTTAAATTTCATTAAGTTTTATAGTCAGGCTTAATATAGACATAAATCCCCTTAATGTTGGTTTCAGTCAAAAGTGAGCTGAACATTATCGTTAAACCAGTGCATGCAAGAGAATTATTTGAGGAAAATAAAAATAGGCACAGTTGGGAACATTCAGCCATGGCCATATTAGATGCAAGTAGGCGCAATAGCAAAATTCTTGAAGCTCTAAGAGACTGGGCTATTTTGTTGTTCAGTTTCCATGCAGATGAGCTTTGTTCTGGGACAATATGGTTGCAGTTTGAGATTCTATCTAGGGAAGCTCATTTCTCTTTCATTAGCCCATGAGCACAGTGCAATTTCAGCTAATACTGTTATAGAGCTCCTAGCTGGGTTATTTGGTTAAATGCCCTGAGGGAAAGTAGCAATCCTGAATAAAGGGAAGCATGCCATGTACTTTCATGTTCTAAATTCCTATAGCTGTGCAATCGCAATGGCAATTGATCACTCGACACATGATCTTAAAGACCGATTATCTGACATGTTTTTTGAGTCTTCTATTATTTGATGTCTCACCAAAGACTTCGGATCTCTATGGTTTAATTTCTTTGAGAGATAAGCTTTTTATAGGATTATGAGTACAGAGGCCTAATTCTTGTCATGGTTCATAGACATTCTAGTATATTCATAGTGCTTTTGCATGAAATTGAAGAAGGCACTTCCTAGCAATGGGTGTAAAACAGCAATTCAAATATGCCCATGGGGGTTGGGAAGGTGGTTCAGTGGTAGAGCGCTTGCCTTGCATGCATGAGGCCCTAGGTTCGATTCCTCAGCACCACATAAGCAAAAAGTAAAAAGCCGGAAGTGATGCTGTGGCTCAAGTGGTAGAGTGCTAGCCTTGAGCTGTGCTGTGCCCAGAGTTCAGGCCCCACGACCAGACCCAAACAACAACAACAACAAATCTTCCCATGTTCTATGCAGATGAATAAGCAGGCAGGGTGAGGGGTATGCCCTCTGGGATGGCCAGTTGTTTTATAAGATTCCCCATCTTCATGCACATCTCATAGGACCTGCCCAACTGCACATGGCAACCCTGATTGCAGAAACCACTTTCCCAGCTTTGTGGTCAGACCACAGAGTTTGACCCTCTGTGCTGTTCCATCACACCAGTGGTTGCCCACATCAGCGTATCCCAAGAGTCCCATATTGCTGGAGTGTGAACACAGCATCACTTGTTGGAATGAAAGATAAACAAACCCTTGTATAACAGACACCACATGTGCCTATCTCACCGAAGTAGTCACCTGTGCACCATGGAGGGCTGTTTCCTGCAAATGCTGCTGCTCTGCCTAAGGTGATGTCCTGACCAGGACAATCAGGACATTTGTATATGGAAGGATAGACATGGCCCCTCAGAGATGCCCTCCACCAATGATGGACATCTTTTTCCTAACCGAAGTTTCTGACCAAGTCACTTGTCTGATAATCCACCCTTGACTAGCATGAGACAGGAGAGGAGTAAGCATCTGACTGGCTTAAGTCTGATTCTTTTCAGCAGCCTCTACCCTCCTACATGAGACACATATATTCCAGAGCACACATATATTCCCAGGAAGGCACAATATTGGCAAGACACTGTGGCATGAGCCTTCAGAATGCAGCCTGGGAATACAAGTGGTCTGGAACATGCTCAGACATCTTCAAAGTCTTTCCAACAAATTTTAAGTAGTATGTATTTTTGGTTTTGCAGTTCTCAGCACAACTACTTAACTCTGATAGGTATTGCAAAAACAATTCAACTCTGCTATTGTACTGCCAGAGCAGCCACTGCAATTTGTAAACAAATGAATATGCTGTGTTCCAATAAAATTTCATTTACAAAAATACATAGTGAATAGACCCATGAGCCATATTTTGTGACTATTGCTATAAGTGGCCAAAGCAGCCAAAGAAAGAGAAGTAAAACAAGTAAGAGAATGAGCTGGGTATGGTGGTGCCCACTTGTAACTCCAGCACTGAGAAGCTGAAACAGGCTGATCAAGGTTCTAGGCCATTGATACAGAGAGAGAGAAGGGGGAGGAGAAACAGGAGGCTGAGGAAGGAGGAGGCTGAGGAAAGAGGAGGAGGAGGAGGAGGAGGAGGAGGAGGAGGAGCAGGAGGAGGAGCAGGAGGAAGAGGAGGAGGAGGAGGAGGAGGAAGAGGAGGGGGAAGAGATGGAGCAGAAGGGGAAGAGGAGGAGAAGAAGGCAGAGGAGGAGAAGGGGGAGATGGAGAAAAGGAGGAGGAGGAGGAAGGAGAAAAGAAGAAAAAGGGGAAGGAGGAGGGGGAAAATTGAGGAGAAGGAAAAAGAAGAGGAGGGGGGAAATAAGGAGGAGAGGGGAGAAGATCAGAGAGAGAAGAGGGAGAGGAAAGGAGAAGAAAGGAGAGAAGAGAAGAAAAGAAAGAAGAGAAGAGAAGAGAAGGAGAATGCTTATATAAATCCACCCATCCTTTCATTTTACCTTCACAGCGACTGTGTACTAACAGTTGCATCATCAGTGTTTTAAAGATAAAGAAACTTTACAAGGCCAAAACAAACTAGATGCAAAACCAGGTCTATGTGATTTTAATGTCTCTCTCTCTCTTCCCTTCACCAAGAAAATGTCTGCACACAAGTGGGTCTTATGCAGCCCCCACAAGGAGGGCCTACTGGCCACAAAGGCTTTCCACTCCATATTCATTATTCTACTGCGGAGTCCTCAGAAGCATCTCTGTGATGTGAAACCAATGGGGCATGGTTACCACAGTGTTCAGGAACTCAGTAAGACCAGCCCCAGCATCTGAAGTGTGCATTGGTCAGCCTGTGCCTTTTATGGCCACACAAACTAATCTCCAGGAATAACAAGACAGTGGGTTCTGTGACATTCAATTCTGCCCTTGCCTTGTTTTAGCATAGTGTGTACACTGGCCATTTAGTGCAAAGTGCCCCATGCAAACAATGGGCAAACTATTAAACTTTTTCTAGGAGTAAACATGGCCTGTCTTTCTGAGTATGTATTCTCATACTCAGAAATAAAGCCTGCAGATTATGAAATACCCAGAGATACTTTCTTTCTACCCTTGCCCTCAACTTTCATAAGAAAATAAATGAGCCATTATCAGAAGTTTCTTCTAGAAATAACTTCCAGGGAAGCCCTAAGGTCAGTTTGGATTCAGCCCAGTCTTCTCACTGTCTGTTGATGGTGCAAAGATAATTCAAGTTCTTAACGATGACTGAATCATCACGATCCTGAATCATAGTGGATTAAGCTACATTTGCTGAACAGCTAGTAATTTCTAAAACAAGAAAATAGGTCCATATTTTAAAAAGAAGTTATACAAGTCCGAACAACAGCAAGCATCTCATTTAGCCGAAGACAACCAGAACACTAAATTTGCCAAGACACCACCTACTCTTAAATGTCCACAGCAATGGCTGTCATAGAAAAGTCTAGCATAATTCAAGGCCAGTATAATTGACTCTTGTACACGAATAATTTTACAGGGGACAACATTGTAATTCAAATCAATGAATGATTGAGTCTGGCTATAAAAGCATAAGCAGAACTTTTGAAGGAATTGCTCACCGTTCTCTCTTGCTAGAAACCATTTGAATTTTAGCCAGAAAACATACGCCCAACAAGAACAACTCTTTGCCTTCCTTAGTGTTTAGTGTGGACTATGCCCCCCACCCCCGACCAAAGAATTAAGCATTAGTCATCAAATTCATTCTACAAACAACAAAATTACTCAGGTTCCAAAGTTTTCATCTGTTTCAACATTGAGAGCCAAATCTGACGCCCAGACAACACATGGTTTTACTTCTTGGTACAAAAATAGGCACAGAGTTTTCAAGGGTTCTAAGTTTCCAGTTTGGAGCTCAGAATTTTCCAACCCCTTCTTCTAACTCCCACCTGCCTCATAGCAAGTCATCTTCACCAAAGCCAGAAATAAGAGCCAAAGAGAGTTGATCAACCGAGAACCCAGCAGGAATTATGAGGCAGAAATAAGCCACGGCGGAATACTTTAAGAAACCAGTCACTTGGGCAATTATGCATAAGGTACAGGAATCCTGCATTTTTCCCTAATTAAACTATGTTCTATCTGCCAGCAGCCTGATTGCATTGATAGAAACTTGATCTTAATCAGCTCAGGGTTTTTTCCCCTGGCCTCCTATCTCTGGAATTGACTTTAAGCTTCCAAGGGCTAATACAACATTAGGAGTGGGAGATGATGTGGGAGCTAGCTTTCCACCCTCTCTCTGCTCTGGCTTCTTCAAGAACCCATGCACATTGTCCCACCATCAATTCACAGAGATTCCCAAATCCTGGCTCCTCATTGTCTTGACCACCAGAACTTTCTAGGCCAGCTGATTCTCTCTTCATCAGTCTTAGCCTCCTACAGAATATTCTGCCACTGAGAGTCATGCAGAACCACTTCTGGTGTGTGATTCCGGGATAATGCCATAAGCATGAACCCCAAACCTCTCCAATGTTTTCTTTTTTTTTAATTATGAAAATACTATACAGAGAGGTTACAATTACATGGGCAAGATAATGAGTACATTTCTTATCAAGCATTGTAGCCTCCTCCTTTGTTTCCCCTTCCCATCCGTTCCCATCCTCCCCCGTCCCCCACACCTAATTCTCCCCCCCCCACCAAAGTTGTAAAGTTCATTTTCAACATAACGACTTGTACATCTCATTGTTGCAATTTAAAAAATTTGTTTTTTCCCTTCCCCTCCACAAATTATACCGACATCAAATACAGTGAAAGCAGGAGTTATACCGTGGGGGGAGGGACATACAAAGCAACAAAGAAATAATCTTATAAACATGTTAGAAACAATCGCATGAAAGAAAAAAACATTTGAATACGTATCTTAGGGTTCATTTCCCTAACATCAACTTATCTGACCTTTCCTGCTTGACTCAGACATATACTAGTTATTGCAAATAAGGGAAACCATGGGACCTATGTTTCTTTGGGCCTGGCTTACTTCACTTAATATATTTTTTTCCAAGTCTTTCCATTTCCTAACAAATGGGACAATGTCATTCTTTCTGATGGAGGCATAGAATTCCAATGTGTATATATACAACATTTTCTTGATCCATTCATCTACTGAGGAGCATCTGGGTTGGTTCCATATCTTAGCTATGGTAAATAATGCTGCAATAAACATAGTCGTGCTGGTAGCTTTAGTGTGGTCTTGTTTCTGAATATTTGGGTAAATGCCCAAAAGTGGGATTGCTGGGTCATGGGGGAGCTCTATATAGAGTCTTTTGAGGAACCTCCATACTGCTTTCCAAAGTGGTTGAACAAGTTTACACTCCCACCAACAATGCAGTAGGGTTCCCTTCTGTCCACATCCCCTCCAGCATCTATTGTTATTAGAGTTCTTGATTATAGCCATTCTAACTGGGGTGAGGTGGTATCTCAATGTTGTTGTGATTTGCATTTCTTTTATGGCTAGGGAGGTTGAGCATTTCTTCATGTGTCTATTGGCCATCCTTCTTTCCTCTTCAGAGAAGTTTCTCTTTAAGTCTTTAGCCCACTTATTTATTGGGCAGTTGTTTCTTTGAAGATTTGTTATTGGGGGATTTAATTTTTTGAGTTCCAGGTATATTTTAGACATGAGACCCTTGTCCATTGTATGGCTAGTGAAGATCTTCTCCCAATCTGTGGACTTTCTATTGATCTTGCTAGCTATGTCCTTTGCCACGCAGAAGCTCTGCCTCTCCAATGTTTTCATTCTTACCTGTGCACATCCCACACAGCTCAGAAGAGAGGCCACTCAGTGCTCCCTCTGACAGTGTCACAGTGGCTACTTATGTCACATTCCCTACCCAACCCAATCTACACCAGGCAATCCTAATCTCTTCTATAGAGAAATAAACCAGACTCAAAGTAACACAGCCTATATCAAAATAGTAGTCCTGGAGAGGGTTGAAATCCAAATATGTCAAGGAAAGTCACAGGAGAAATAAAGCCAAATAGGTGGTCTCCCAGGAAAAAATGTAATAGACCAGACATACAATTAAGTTTTTAAGTGAATGAAAGTAATTTGGGATCTAAGTAGAAGAGGAAAGGCAGTAGGTACTTGTCCAGTGCAAACAGACTTCCAGTGTAGACTTTCTACAGGCCTGCTGTTGGGATGAAGACCTAGATTCTGAAATAGGATAAACAACTCCAGAAATGGAACCTAGAGGTTTTACTTTGTTGTTGTTGTTGTTAATGTACTGTATGAAGTTATTTCTTGTTTCTTTCATTCTTTTTGTTTCTTCCTATGGCTTATCCCCTGTTGTCACTGTATTTGATTTTGGTAGCCTGTGTATTATATATACATTCATCTGAATTAAGGAAGGGAAGAAGAACAATCAAATAGTGAGACAAAGGACAAAGGGTGAACCAATGCAATAATGACACTCACAAGACACTATATTGGAAATGTACTTTATGCCTGGGGGTGGGGGAGGGATTTGGAGGAGGGAAAGTGGGAGAAAATAACAAAGGGGGTAGCAATAAAAAATAATAAAAAAAGAAGGGGTAGCAATGTTCACCAAGAAATGTACTCACTACTTTATAGATGTAACTGTAACCTCTCTGTACATCGCCTTGACAATAAAATTAAATTTTGAAAAAAAGACTCGGGGGGGGGGAGACATTTCAGAATGGCTCTGCTCATTTGTTTATTTAAATAAATTACTACTGACTGAGTAGCCCTCATCCACACTGCTTGAGATCATTGTACAGTACCAATGTGGCAAGCACTCTCAATAGAAAAAAAATGGAGGAATGAGATTATACTTGAATTTTATACTCCTCACCATCTACTATAGGGTCTAAGCTTATAAAAGCTTACAATTGTCTGTTTATTTTTTAGCCATTTTCTTGATGCTTGTTTCTCCAGCTAGACTATAAATCTTACAAGGACAGGGATAGCACTATTGTACCTCACTCTTAGCAGTCTTGGATGTATGGTGAAATCTTTATATATGTTGTGTAAATGAATGATGTCCATCATGGGTGGTGTTAGGGAATTGGGCAGGGGTTTAACATCAATAAGATGAAAGGAAACAACATTAATTGTCAGACACAGCAGGAGCAGAAGTGAGACTTCTGCATAAGACAAAAAAAACCTCTAAAAAATATCTGACTTCTAAGAACTAGAAACATGTTGCCCATTGGTTGAAGGAGCCATCAAGGAAATTTCCCATTCATTTTGGATTCTGAGGAAAGTCTGCTCACCTACAAGGGGTGCCAACAAATAAAGACAGACTTGGAAAACACAGGGCTTCCATTTACTAACCATTTGAAGACTTCAAACAAGAAAGGGGATAAAAAGAACATTCTAGATCCGTCCCAACTTTCCAAACATGTCATTATACCACAACCCTCCAGGGAGGGGCTATAAACATTCAAGAGTATAGCTCACCATACTGGTCCCTTAATGAGCCTCTGGCTTCATTGACCTAATGAGATATCTTGTGTTTTTCAGAATGCCGAGGCAAGTTATGACTTCAGCAGCAATGACCCCTATCCATACCCTCGGTACACTGATGACTGGTTTAACAGGTAAGCCAAGCCTTGTGAGCATCTTTGACAGTGGGCTTTAGGGTTTTGCTTTATTTTGTTTTGCCTAAGGATTGAATATTACCATGAAAACCACCTCAATGTTACGTCCCATTATGTTGGAGTTTTCTTTCTACTTGGTGGCTATATGCTCTGAATGTGTGGAGATTTTTCTAATACTATAATGCTCCTCAAGAATTACCTTTTGACTATTTTGCTCTGTTGAACTAGGAATAAACTGCCTGTTAATCTATTAAAGATAGGATAAAACAGAAAGAAGAAATCTTTTACTACAAGGGAATTTAAAAGAAAAAAAGAAACACAGCACTCTGATTTTGCTTGAACTGTTAAAACCATTGCTGAGGAACTTTTTGCTTCATGGGCCTATACTGGTGTGTTTTTGAAAAATGTTTCTGCTTATAACCTTACAATTACTCATGTAGTAAATGACAAAGAGTAAATATAGTTGGCAAAGGTTTGAGGCAATGTCGGGGATAAAGAGTGTGTGTGTGTGTGTGTGTGTGTGTGTGTGTGTGTGTGTGTGTGTGTGTGTGTGTGTGTGTGCTTGTATGTGTGTGCCCACGTGCGTGTGTGTGTGTGTGTGTGTGTGTGTGTGTATACACTAGTATGGGAGCTTGAACTTGGGGCTTCATGCTCTTGCTCAGCTTTTTTGCTAAAAAGACAAAGGCTACTACATAAGCCATATATCTACTTCCAGCTTTTTACTGTTTAATTGGGGATTTTTTTTTAAATCTCAGATTTTTCTGCCCAGACAGGCTTCAAAATACAATCTTCAGATCTTAGCCTCTTGAGTAGCTAGGATTACAGGCATAAGCAACTGGCACCCATCCATGGGGAATAGAGTTTCAACCGTACAAAACTACCCAAATGGTCCACCCAAATGGGTTTTTACCCTATTGTACTACTAAAGATATAAATGTGCTTTCTGTTTCAGTGAAGTAAATGTCTTGTTTTGATGGTTAACTGCACAAAGAAATATCAAGAAATTAAGATACAGAGCTTGTATACAGTCAGAATTTTCAATGTAATGTATGAAAATGGAACATAGTAAGCTGAAGGGATGGGTAGAGTTGGGATAGACGGAGGGGAGACTGATGGAAGTGATGACATTGATCGGGATGCATTGTATTCAAAAATTGACATGTTGAATTGAAACCCCTTTGCACAACTGCTTAATCTGGCAAACAGTTCTGCAGTGCTTTGATGTGTGTGTTCGGAGAATAAGAATTTATTTAAAATGTCTAAGAACTTTGGGAGTGAATTTAGTCCATGTCTTATAACCCTAGATCCTAATGTCTGTTTAACAAACTATCCGCAGACACAGGGATATGAAGTTAACAAATAAATGTCACTACGGCAGGGGTTAGACGTAATTGGCAATAACAGGCTGGAACACTGTGTTGAGTAGGGCCAGCTTCAGCCCAAATGTTTGCCAGCTCTCTGCATGAATATCAGAAAAGAGAGAGGCAACATGTGTAACAACCACTTGCTATCTCTCTGGAAGTCTTAGGTACTAAATTAATTTTGATAGATTGGCCCAGGCACAAAAATATAACCAAGCAAAGTTTTTCCCAAACCCCATATTTCAAATCCAAGCACAATCTCCCTCAAATCAAGTCTTTTGTGAGATGATATGAGACTAGTCCTTTAAAAAAAAAACTTAAGGCAATGTCTTCTCTCAAATATTTTCATTCACAAACTTTTTTAAAAAGTACCATTCTAAACCCCCTTAAAACCTGTAATTAGACCTAATTAGTGTTTCGTGTAATAAAATCCATCATTGTCGGCAGTAACAAATCCCAAGGGTCCATTTACCCAGGGACATTGTGATAGTGACTCAGACAAGCATGATCCCCATGTCCTAGGAAGCCAATGACTCAAGACAGGGTGTCCATTTTGACCACTGAATGGTTTTCCCCAATTATCAGGTCATTTTCTAAGATCCCCATCCACCATGGCTTGTTACTATCAAGATTAGATGATGCCCTCCTTGACTCCTGTCCTCTCAAAACTGACAATGAAAGAATGATGTCAAAGTTCAAGCCTACAATGCTGGGAGAATCCTTAGTCCAAAATGTTGGCACCTGCTGGGCATAAGGAAGATTTTAATAACTTACCTTTCTCCTAAGAGGAGGGTATATTCACTCGAAATTCCCACCAGGATGAAATGACATTATATTTTGTTTCTTCTTCTTTGTATCTATAGCTTGAGGTAGAAAGTTAGTGAATAAGTTGGGCTGTTGAGAAAACAATAATTGATAAAGCTGTAAGATGGGTGACATGGAGCTCACTCTACTTTTGTATGACTTCAAGGTTTCCTACATATACACGAGTCAGTTATCCATTGCTGTGACAATTCCTGTCTGAGAAAGACAAAATAAGGACATTAAGATTTCTTTGGGCTTACAATTTCAGAGGTGTCAGTCCATCATTATCAGGCTCCATTGCTTTAGGCTTGAGTCAAGGCAGGATATCAGGATGGTAGGAGTGTGGAAGAGTAAAGCAGCTCACCTCAAAGAGGACTGGAAGCTGAGAGAGAAAGACAGAAGGCATCCAGGGAAAGGTCTAGGCCCCAAGGACACTCTCTTGTGGAAATGTGAATGACTGTATGGGCACTCCAAGTGACTCATCTCCTCCAGCTAGGCTGTACTTCCCAACATCTCCAGGACCTCCAAGAATAGTGCCACCCACAATGCAATAAGAAGTTTACCCATGGGGCTGGGAAGATGGCTCAGTGGTAGAGCACTTGTCTTGCATGCATGAGGCCCTGTGTTCAATTCCTCAGCACCACATAAGCAGTAAAAAAAAAAAAAAAAAAAAGCTGGAAGTGGCACTATGGCTCAAGTGGAAGAGCGCTAGCCTTGAGCTGAAGAGCTGAGGGACAGCGCCCAGGCCCACAACCAGATCCCCTCCCCTTCCAAAAAAAAAGAAGTTTACCCAAAATTCATAGCATATTAAAAAACAGGCAAGAGTTCTATGCTACTCAGAAGACTACTAGTTTTGGTGTGCAAGCTTTTGGGGGGCTTGCAGGATCATATAAGGAAGAAACACATGCTCAATTCCCTACAGTTCAGAAGAGGTCAGCACTAACATAGCACACTGAGGAGAGCTAACACACATTGAACAGTTTCTCTCTTTAAGGCCCTGACTCAAGGTTTTATATGTACTCATTCAATTGATTCTCATAATAATCTTCTAAACAGATATTAATAAAATCACCTCACTTTGGAAACCAAGGCACAGAGAGTTTAATTAATCTGTACAAGGTCCCATGGCTAATAAGTAGTAGAAACAGGTTTGCATGGGGACTATTGGCCCAGAATCTGAGAAGAGGTAATAAGTAGACTTGGAGATGGGGCAAATATCCAAATTAGGCAAAGATAGTGAGACAAAGATGGAGGAACATGTTATATTTGGGAGGTGGCTTGGATAACTGGTATGGGAGTTGGAGACTGCAGAGAGTTGCATTCTAAAAAGGGTTCATGGAAAAGATGAGAGGAAAGATTTAAACAGGCTGCTAAGAAGAGAAGAGTTTACAGTTGGCTAAGAAGCCATAAGTGATTATTCTTTTCCCATTACATTCATGGAGCATCACTACCTGGAGGCCCCATGACCTTGAGCTCAGCATCTGCCTTTGTCCGATGCAGGATCTGCTACTGATCTTTCATGAGTCTCTCACCAACTCCACAGCCATAAAGCCATGCTGTGTTCTCCTCAGGTGCTCTTCCTAGACCTGGGCACCGAATCTTGCCCCTCATCTCTGTTCAGCATCTTGGGGGCCTTGAACAATGCTCAGTTCCACATACACTGACATTCCAATAAAGACTGGCTGTTGCTTTACGAGAAAGGAGTTGTTGCTATTAATTATTTCAGCCACACTGCTTGCCACAAAGGCTTGTTAGAACACAGAAGTGATTGCTGCCTCGGCGTCCGCAGCAGCTCTCCATCATGGGGTCGCCATTTGCTGTGGGAAGTAGAAAATAAAACACACTACAAGAAACGCCCTCAAGCAAACATGTAAAATGTTCCCCTTGGATGAGAAACCACGTTCAAAAGCATCCCATCCCTCCTGGGTTCTCCTGACGCTTTAAACCATTGCAGCACACTCTGTGCACTTATTTCCCTTCATGTCTACTTTTCATTTTCTTTTTAGCAATCAATCCTGGTGTTTGAACTCAGGGTTTCATGCAGGTGCTCTATCACTAAATCCACACATCCAGACCACCATGTACATTTCTTTAAGAACAGATCTAAAACTCTTAAGCCAGGCACTACTTATGAAAAAAGCAAAACTGCTTGATTGGATTTGGTAAGATTGTTCCTTTTAATAAGCAGAGCCAGTATATTTATTCCATGATAAACTAGTTAATAATTACATGCAGTATTTCAGCTCCAGTTCCGAACCAGTTGAGAAATTTGCAAACAGAGTATGATTGTTGCCAAGCTCACATTCAGAGGACTACATTTGACCAAACAAAGTAACAATGGTAATAACTCAAGTTATAAAAAGGGAGGAAAATGTTACAAATCTAATGAGCATCAATAATGTGCATAACAGATATAATTGATTTGTTGGGAGGCATCAGGATCTAACATCACATTTTTTTCCTGGCTGGCATTCAGTAAATATTGATCAACTGGGTGATAGATGGGTGACCTACCTTCTCAGTCATGCTGAGATGTTGAACAGCCTTGACATCTGTCCATTTTAGGTCTGCCTGCTACTCACAAGGTTTGTGGCCCACATTCTGTCAATAATCTTGCAGCCTGGCTCAGTGTTAAGTCAATGTTTGGTGATGCATTGCGGATCTGTATTCCATTACTGCACGGTTGTCCATAAAAATCTCTCTTGCATAGCATTTCTTTGACAGGCGTTCACCACTGAAATGTCATCCCTGCCATCAGTGATATTTATGAGGTTACAAAAGACACAGTACACTCTATCTATTAAGTCCTAAAAGAGTAAGAGAATATGGATTAGATGCAATTCCTGAATGCAAAAAGTTTCCCATAAATCCAGGAAGAGAGGAGACATTTATTACAACCAAAATGGAGGATGGAAGGAAGGAAGCTCTCTCTCTCTCTCTCTCTCTCTCTCTCTCTCTCTCTCTCTCTCTCTCTCTCTCTCTCTCTCTCTCTCTCTCTCTCTCATATATATATACATATATATACATATATATGCTGAAGACTATTTATCTCTATATGTGCTAATTTGGTTGATAGTGGTAGATAAACCTTCAAGTAAACAAGATTTTCGGTGACTAGGCTTTTTTTCCTTTATAAAAGCCATATTTTATTTTGAAGAACCTATGCACCAGGCAGTAGAAGAAGACCAAGGGAGAAAAATGGCTCTCTCTGGCTTCCTATTTTCACACTGATGTAAGAGATTTTCTATCCCAGTGACACTTAATGGTTTAGGAGGAGATGAACATCTTTTCTACAGGTCTTTATGGATTAATTCAGGAGTCACCTCCTGGATAATAAAATTCCAAGTGTTTTCAAAGACCTCATCTAACTTCTTTTCATGTGAGCACTGAGCTTGCCTCATAAGTCGATATTAGCTTAAAATTTGTTGCTTATAACTAACCCTCTCTACATCCAAGTCAGAGCAGAGTGAAATCCAATGGAGTATAATTTTGCTAGCTATTTCAAGCCACTGGAGAAATATCATAGTTTCTTTTTATTTCTAGTCCTCTACCTGAGATAGACAAATTTTTATTTAAATTGTTCTTTGGGCAAAAGGAAATACACATAATATAGATCTAAGAATTGTGGAAAAACATATAAAGACTATAAATAAATACCTGAATGTTGGTATAATCAACTCTGCTTTAGAACCTAATGTGCCTGAGATACGGGTTGTTATTGTGCTGTTGTTATCATCTTCAAGTAGCGATGACTCTTTTCTTTTTTATGTACATTTTTTATTGTAAAAATACTGTACAGAGGGGTTACAGTTACATGAGCAAGGTAATGATTCTTTTCTAAAGACAGCAAAATGGAGCGGATAGGATGGAGAAATGTAGTGTTGTGTGCATTCTTCAGTATGAAACTAGTGATTCCTAACTTAGTTCTTTGTTTATAAAATGGTACGAACGCTGCTACTTTCAAAGTCTGAACTGGAGCTGAGAGGCATGGATACAGATTGCATGTACACAGCCTGGCAGACAATAGACACTCTGTAAGTAGTACCAAATCCAAATTTGAGTGACAATGAAGGATCTTCCATAAGAGCTAAATCAAGCCAGGTGCCAGTGGCTCATGCCTGTAATTCTAGCTACTCAGGAGGCTGAGATCTGAGGATCACGGTTCAAAGCCAGCCCGGGCAGGAAAGTCCATGAGACTCTTATCTCCAATAATCCAATGGAAAACCGGAAATGGTGCTGTGACTCAAGCGGTAGAGGGCTCACCTTGAGCTGAAGAGCGCAGGGACAGCGCCCAAGCCCAGAGTTTAAGCCCCACAACCAACCAAAAAAACAAAAAAAGAGCTAAATTATATACTCCAAAACTAGATGCAAAGCAGAAGAGTATATACCAAAGGAGTCCATGGAAGATCCGGTTGTTGATCCCATTACTTACCTAGACCTTCCTTCTCTCCTGCTCAGCACCAGTTGAACTTCTTGACAAAAGTCAAGTGGTATGTTTCTCAATTGCTAATCAAAAGAGGACTAGTTTCCAGTGATACCTTGTGTATGTAATACCCAAGGTGAGTGGTAAGGGAAGTCAACAAGCCTAAAGTAGGGTCTCAGAAAAATGGAAGGCCTACCTTACTTCTGTAGAAAGCACCACAGGCTGGTCGACAAACTTTAGGCTTCCCAACAAAGGCCACTTACCACTTGTCAGTTATCCTAGCCTATCCTGCCTAAGTTATTCATTCAGTTCTGAACAATAGTCTCTTGAAACCCCCAAAACTCTTGCTTTGGGCATTAGCCAACAAACAAGGCTTATGCCAAAATAATTATCTAATCTACATTTGAGCTCCAATATATCTAACATTAAACTCTGTCTCCACAAAGGATGCGTATTTTCCATTATATGTATGTGGAAGCTAGTTTTTAACTTACAAACTTACAAGTAAATACATTGGGTGGTATGCTAACATATACAAATGTATTACCTGGAATATAGTAGATTCAAGTGAGAATTCAATTAGTGTAATTTCTTAGAAAGGCAAAGTCAATGTAACTGTAGCCCCTCTGTACAGCATCCTTACTATAAAATAAAATTTTAGAAAAAGAAAGGCAAAGTCAAAGTTCAGCAAAATAAAACACCAGAAAGCAGATATTCAAAAGGGGTGGGGTGGGGTCAAGGGGAAAGGAGTGGACAAATGATGAGAGAGGAAAAATGCAGTCAAAAACCCAGTGTATAGCCTACAAAATTAAGAAGAGAGAGGGAAGGGATGGGTAGAGGAGGAATGAGTAAGAATGTTGAAAGGGATGACATTGCTAAAGATACATTGTATTCATAAACTGCTTTGTTAAATGGCAACTCCTTTGTACAACTGCTTAACAATAATTTAAATAATATTTTTTAAAGTCTCCAAAGGCATGGTTGAAAAAATTTTAGCTGGTATCATGGGACTTTGGCAAGAGTCTGTAAACCCAGGGAGACTGAAGAGTGAAGATGACTTCTGGTGAATGGATAGAGTTGCACACTATTATGCTGGTTGAATCTGTCTTCTCTGCAGTGTCTCTACGAATCCAGAGCCTTGAAACTCCAGGATGGGGTCTAGCTGGGGATTCAGAATTAAAGCACAATGAAACAGTCCCAGGATCAATAACCAGAGAAAGAGGAGTCCAAGGAAAGGGAAAGAAGAATGTGTATCTCTACCTCAAAATCTGAATTTAATTCCAACATATCTGCAAAGAGGCATACCCACCAAAATTTAAAACCAGGATAGGAATTCATTCCAGATGAAATTGATAGTGTGGGGCAGTTGTGGAAAAGATGTGAGTTACGTATAGTTAGCTCTGGGTGATAAGTGCAAAGATACACTGTTGATTTACAAAGAAAAAATTAATATTGGGAGAAACACAGGCAAAAATAAAAATATGAGTTAGGCACTGGTGGCTTAAACCTGTAATCCTAGCTACCCAGAAGGCTGAGATCTGAGGATCATGATGTGAAGCCAGGAAGAGAAGAAAAGTCTATGAGACTCTTATCCCCAATTAATCACAGAAAAAGCTTGAGGCTCAAGCTTTTTTTTGCTCAAGCACTCGCCTTGAGCAAAAGGTGCTAGGGACAGCCCCCTAAGTCCAGAGTTCAAGCTCCAGGACTGGAAAAAAATAAAATATGAAACAAAAATTAATTATTTGAAAAATATAATAAGTGAAATAGGAAATAAAATCATAATAAATGGGATAAAATCTAGCCTGGGTACTGTTGGAGAGATAATTATTGAATTGAAGATAATAGAGACTCTTTGTGTGTGTGTGTGTGTGTGTGTGTGTGTGTGTGTGTGTGTGTGTGTGTGTGTGTGTGTGTGTGTGTGTGTGTGTGTGTGAAAATACCGTATAGAGGGGTTACAATCACATGGGCAAAATAATAAGTACATTTCTTATCAAGCATTGGTGCCTCACCCTTCCAATCCCTTCCCATCTCCCCTCCCCCCCACACCAAAGTTGTAAAGTTTGTTTTTTGACATAATGACTTGTACATCTCATTGTTGCAATGGGTCCACCTGTATCCCTATATAAACGATTTGTTTTTTTCCTTCCCCTCCACAAATTATACTGACATGGAATACAGTGAAAGCAGGGGTTATACCGTGGGGGAGCAACATACAAAGCAACAAAGAAATCATCTTGTAACTATGTTAGAAACAATCGCATGAAAGAAAAAACATTTGAATACTTATCTTGGGGTTCATTTCACCTAACATCAACTTATCTGACCTTTTCTGTTTGTCTCAGACATATACTAGTTATTGCAAATAAGGGCTAAAACCTATAGCAAACATTCTTCTTAACCGTGAAACTTTGATAGCATTCTCTAAGTCTGGAAAAGATAAGGGTGTTGTCCATCATTTCTTTATCAAACACTATGCTACATCTCATAACTGATCAAAAATTATAAATCTAAAGAACACTCTGAGACAATTATAAAACTTTGCAAAGATATCACAGCATTCTTGAGTTATAGAGTGGCATGCTAAGGTCATGAATAAGAAGGAAGAACAATATATAAAGATGTCAAGTTAATCTATTAATTCAATGTGATTTCAATTAAAATTTCAATAGCATTTCTCAATGGAACTAGACAAAATCATTCTAAAATTGATATGAAAAAACAAAGGGCAAAGAATAGAAGACAAAGAGAGAGGAGGGAAAGAAGAGAAAATGTAGGAAAGGAATGCAGATAATAACAAAAAAAAAAAAAAAGGCCAGGCACCACTGACTATACTCAAAAGGTTGAGATAAGAGGATCTGAGTTCAAAGCTAGCACTTACAGATAAATCCCTGAAATTCTTATTCCAGTTAACTAACAAAAAGGCCAATAGTGGAGGTGTAGCTCAAGTGGTAGAGTGCCAGCCTTAGCAAAAAATCAAAGCAAGAATAGGAGGCCCTGAGTTCAAGCCCCATTATCGGCACATCAAAAAAAAGAAGGAGGAAGAGGAGGAGGAGGAGGAAGAAGAGGAAGAGGAGGAGAAAATAGACACCAGAACAACAGTGAGAAAGGGAAGCTTCATCTGCCAGATGTCAAAACATTATAAAGCCATAATATGTATAAGTGCATAGTGTGAAAACCAGGAGTAACAAGATCAAAGAAATGGAACAATAAGCCCAGAAACAAAAGGAAGCTTAGAACATGACCAAAACAGACAGCAATAAAAATGCAAATGCAAATAACCTGAGAAGTACTGTTGGATAAATGGTGCTAACTATTCACCTGAGGGAAATAGATGCCTATCCACATAATGAACATAAATTCCAGGAAAAATAAAGATGTATACAAATCATGAGTGTGTGTGTGTGTGTGTGTGTGTGTGTGTGTGTGTGAGAGAGAGAGAGAGAGAGAGAGAGAGAGAGAGAGAGAGAGAGAGAGAGAACCCAGGGCCTTTTCTTGGCTAGGTAGGCTTTCTATCAGTTGAGCCATGCTTCCAGTCTCTTTATATGTTGGTTATTTTGAAGCAAGGTCTCACTTTATGCCCAAGCTTCATTGGGTTGTGATCCCCAACTTGTGGTTTCCTGTGTGGCTGGTGGTGACAGGTATGCAACACTATTCTCAGCCATTCATTGGAATAGAGTCTCTCAAAAATCTTTTTGTCTGATCTGACCTCAAATCACAAGCCTCCTATCCTACTTCCCAAGTACTTTGGATTACAGATTTGACACACCATGTGTGTGTGTGTGTGTGTGTGAGAGAGAGAGAGAGAGAGAGAGAGAGAGAGAGAGAGAGAGAGAGAGAGAGAGAGAGAGAGAGAGAGAGAGAGAGAGAGAGAGAGGAGGGAGGGAGAGAGAGAGAGTTTTGTTGTTGTTGTTGTTTTGGCTAACCCTGGGGCTTGAACTCAGGGCCTGGGTGCTGTCCCTGAGCTTCTATTGCTCAAGTCTAACACTGTATCTACCACTTGAGCTACACTTCTGGCTTTTTCTGTTTATGTGGTACTGAGGAAACGAACCCAGGCTTCATGCATGCCAAGCAAGCACTCTACCACTAAGCCACACTCCCAGACCCTTAGAATGAAATGTAGAAGAAAAAATCTTTATGATTCTGACATAGGGGTGGATTTCTTCTTTAATTTGTTAATAATTAATTATACAGAGAGGTTACAATTCTGTAAGTCAGGCTAAGAGTATAATGGATCTTAACCAACATCACCCCTTCTATCATTCTCCCCCATTATTCCCCATCCCATTAAACACTAAAGAAAAAGATAGATGAACCTGATGCATGATAATTAAATACTTTTATTCAACAAAAACCATAAAAGATGAAGCTGGAAGACAAGCCACAGAATAGTAAATATGCACAACAAATTTTGTGGAAAACCAGTAGTTAGTATTCTAATTTATAAAGAAAAAGCAAAACAATAAAATAAAAAGACAAATACTCAATAGGAAAAGAAACTAGGCCAGTGTTATAGATATAAAAAATAACATAAATTTAAAAATTAAAGACATAATAGATTGCATGGACATAAGACATATGTGTAGTTTATGGTATTTAGGTGAATGTATAATTATATTATATACTAATATATGAATATATAACTAATGATACTCAAGTAGATATAAGCACAAATAAAGCTTAGCTATAGACCTGCTAATACATAGGAAAAACTGCAAAGTGTGTATTTCATAATGTATCCTATATATGTGGAAGCCTGCCTGCCCTTTTCTCCCCATTTTATATAGCAGTTTCTAAAGAAATAGAAGCCATGAGAGTCACAGCCCCATCAAGTTAAACCATATTGAAGTGCCTTCTCCAAAATCTCCAGTGTGCTTTGCAAAACCCTGAAGCCAAGTAGCTAGCAATGCTCAGCCCTTGAATTTTCCACAGATCAACCTCACAGTGACTCCAGGGTTGATCTGTACACAGTGTACAGATTTCATTCCTATTCCAAAGAGAATTTTGAACCCAAGAGACAAACAGCCTTTACAGAGGTAGGATTTACTTTTGTTCAGGCAGAGAAAAAAAGGTGTGTATGCATAGATAGATAGATAGATAGATAGATAGATAGATAGATAGATAGATAGATAGATAGATAGATAGATAGATAGATAGAGATAGGAATATATATGTATATACAATTAATATTTAAAGTAGTTATAAATGGAAACATACTATGTTGTTATAATTTATATACATTATAATTATTACATGTATATAATTGCAGTATAATTTATATACATTATCATTTATATAATGTATATACATTTAATGTTACATTCTTTATATGATATATGACATAATTTAAGAGTTATAATTTATATCCCTATTCACATTATAATAGAAATATTTAAATGTGTTCTATATAAATATGTAATTTATAATTGATAAATATATTTAGAAGTTTGGAGGGGTTATTTTTGCATTCTTTGATTTGATTTTTTTTAAGATCTGGGCATTTGTTTTATCTGCCTCAAGGAAAGGCCTTGCCCAGATTCTTAATCTGCTCAGTCTCAGTTTCTATAGAACCCTTGAAGTCAAACTGCCAAATGTTGCCAGTATATGATTTTTTTTCTGGGTAAAAGTGAAGACTTGGAGCATTCAATCACTCCTCACAGGAGGCTAAGATGCAATGAAAAGGCATAGCCATGACCCCATTATTGAAAGGCAGTATGACACCCTGTGTGTTGAAATGTTCTTGAAAATAACACCAGACCACAACTCCAGTAATTAAGAAACAACACAGCAAAGCCAGTCAGGTCTCATGGCTCCTGCTTGTGATGTCAGCTACTTAGCCAGCCCTGGCAAAAAGTTAGCAAGTGTCATCCCACCTACATGGGAAGCATAAATAGGAGGATCACAGTCCAGGACAGTCTGGGCAAAAACTCCAGACCCTCATTCAAAACTAACTAAAGCCAAAAGAGGCTAGGGGAATGGCTTAAATGGTACAGCACCTTCTTAGCAAGGGCAAGACTCACAGTACCATCAAAATAACAAAGTGAGAGAGAGAGAAAGAGGGAGAGAGAGAGGAGAGAGAGAGAGAGAGAGAGAGAGAGAGAGAGAGAGAGAGAGAGAATCTCAGAGCCCATCTAACCCATCTATATCTGTTTTATATTGTTTCATTTTTAAGGAAACGTGTGTGTTTCCTGCAGGAAGATACTTCAAATTTTACAGTTAAGATCAAATGTTAAGGTTGAAAATGTTCTTAGAAACCATTTTGTGAAAGCAAGAGACCAAGGTCAAGAAGGCCGCGGGTATGAAGTAGGAGGATGAAAGCGGACATTGGGATATACAGACAGGAAATGAGGTGGGCCACAGGCTGTCTCGACCCCAGTTGGGCCACTGAAAAGAAGCAAATTGTCTCCAGCTGGTAGAATTTGAGACATTGCCTCCACATTCTTTTTAGCAATACATCTTACTTGTCTTTTATTTTTCCCCCCAGCCATGGAACCCGATGTGCAGGAGAAGTTTCAGCTTCAGCCAACAACAATATCTGTGGAGTTGGGGTAGCGTACAACTCCAAGGTGGCAGGTAAGGTGGCCCTGCCCAGTCTGGGCAGTCAGCCCCACAAGATATCCCACTCTGGTCTCCAGCCTGATGGGACCTGGCAGGAAAAAAAAATCACACTGGGGCAGGTGAGACACGGTCCACAGATAGAATGAGATTGAGAATACTTTGGCAAATCATAATGTTCACAGAAACATTAGGCTATTTTTATTTTAAGTTTAAACACAGCTATGGTAACATTCATGGATCATAAGTAAACACTCAGTAATTTTTTCCCACAAATGTAATATCTACAAAACCAGCGCATGACCAGATCCCAACACCCTCCTCATACAACCCAGCTACTATGCATCAGCCCAAGAAAAACCACAAACTTGTTGTCTAACAGTTTTTGAGCTCTATACAAATGGAACTGCAAGCTTGCTACTCTTTGCTGTCCCGATATTCATCCCAATATTCATACCTAACTTCACTATGTAACCCAGGCTGCCCTTGAATACCCTGGCCAACAGCCTTAGCCTTCCATATACTGGGATTATAGGCACATACCCCCACACCCTGCTATCAATAATACTTTCTGGAAACTCAAATATAAACTGCAGGATAAGACAAGCTATGTATAAAGTATTCATAATGATATTCAGAGTATTTAAAGTGCTTCTTACAGTGGATTTCATTCATCTCTAAGGAGATACAGTCTACTTAGTTTTGTTTTTTGTTTGTAGTTTGTTTCATTGGGGATTTTTACCAGTACTGGGGCCTAAACTCAGGGCCTGGGTGTCATCCTTTAGCCTTTTCGCTCAAGACTAGCACTCTATCACTTAAGTCACAGCTCTACTTCTGGCTTCTTGGTAGTTAATTGGAGATAGGAGTTTCATGGACTTTCCTGCCCAGGCTGGATTGGAACCATGATCCTCAGATCTCAGCCTTATGAGTAGCTAGGATTACAGGCATGAACCAACAGCTCTCAGCCACCTTTTTATGACATTTCATTGAGTGTGATATTTAACCATTTCCTCTTTACAGAGACTAAAACCTTATAAAGGGAAGTGGCAAGTCAGTGGGTGTTTACAAACCCCATTTCCACCCAGAGTGACAGACAGACAGTCGCAGAAATAGACAGTGAGAGTCCGAGATTCCTAGATTTTTCTCAAGATGTCCAAGAATGGATGTGGCTATGCCAAATTTTGCATCAAATGAGTTCTTGATGTATTCAAGCTCAATCACACAGCCTTGGTTTTTTTCCTTTCTTTTTTTTTTTCAAGTGCCTTGATTTTATTTTCCATAAACTGGCTTTGTACTGACCTTGCATTTCCAGGAGCCTAAATAGAGCAAGCCTCTATCTCCCCACACTTAATCCATTCAACACCTCCTGCCTGATGAGGGTGAGAAAGTTCACAAAGAATGCATCTGGAGGTTTCTGAAATGTACATAGAGAAAGCTTGGCCCCCAGGTGTCAGCCCTTTAACTTTGTGTGCATCCAAAATGTCAGAAGCAGTGATGAGCTCAGGGGAAAGGATTTCATTCTGTTGATATTTTATAAGCCAGGCTCACACCTGGGGTGGTACCTGATGCCAGTCACAGGGGAAAATGGGAGACAATTGAAATTTTCAAGCTTGAATTTCTCATTTTCAGTGATGGTCTTCAATAGAGTTACTGGCTTTTTTGAACAAAGAGATTTGTAAAATAACAGTCTATAGCATTTAAAAGAGGTGCTGGCCATGGCTTCTTAGAAGTGTGTGATGGTTCCTTCCCTGTCCCCTTACCTCTGTCTTTCTAGCTATCTCTTTGTCTCTCTCTGTCTCTGCCTCTGTCTTGCTCTGTGTCTTTCTCTCCTTTTATTATTTGCACTCTGTAAACATCTGAGCTGCTCACAATTGGACCTAATTTTCCTGCTCTCTTAGTTTGGATTCCCTAAATGCAAAACACCAGACAAGGATTTGGGTGCCAGTGGCTTTTTGGAGTGGGGAAGAAGGGATGAAAGGGTAATCCTAGGACCCCAGAGTGAATAACTAGGGGGTGAGGGGAAAGAGAGCTAAAGGAAGGAAGCCACAGAAGGTAGATTGACACACTGATCAGTCTAATAGACAACCAGGGCTCAGCCCTGCAGGTGGCTCTCAAAATGGACCCCTCCCACCAGGTGAGGAGGCTGAGGAGTTGATTCACCAGCACCTGTGACTCATTGGCCAGTAATACTCTCACTAGCTCATGTAGCTCACCAGGGCTGAGCAGAACTCAGCTAGGTAGAGAAAGCCTCCCAGTCAGAGGCCCAGATGGCTGGAGGAGCCTCTGCCTCCCCTGCCAAAAGCAATTTAATGCCTCTAACCCACTGGGATATATAGATCAGCAACCTGCCACAGAAATTTTGAGCAAACACGCTGCCTTGTCCACTCCTCTAGCCCAGCCTTGCTCCTTGTGGCCAATCACTCTCATCCTAACTGTTCTAGCACTGGGTAAGCTAATTCCACCCTTCAGAGCTGGTGCCCTTCGAGGCATCTAGCATCCTCTGGGTTCCTGGAAGTGAGTTGAAAAGGAATTCTAGTTCAAGGAAATGCTAGTTACTCACACCGTGCAAACAGGGGCAGAGTTTCAGCTTCCTCAAACTTACAGATTTGAGGAGCTTGATATTTTACTCACTCAACCTGACAATTGTGAGCGTTGTCTGGCATCTTATTACTTGTTAAAAATGAATCAAATTCTTCCAGAAAAAAAAAAATAATAATAAATCTCCCTGTCCAGAGCTTTCTGATCCAGAGAGGGCTACATTGCCCTCTAGTGGCCTACTGTGGTCACCGCTGGTCTCTGTTAGTCTCCAAGATGATTAGGGTTTTGACAGTGATGTTAAAGTCCTTCTCTGCTCTGAAAATGAAGAAGCCTGTTGATTCCTAGCTTAGGAATTTTTTTAAAAAAAAGATTGTAGGTGAATTTTGCGATGAGTCTTCTAAAAGGAGAAAAAGAAAAATATGCATTAGCATCTTTCCAAGAGTTTGTTTCCTACTTAGTTTTCTATTCATAAACTTTGCTCATTTCTCTTCTCATTGATTTTCAGGCTTTCTTGGTATATGTCATAGAGCTAGCCCTAGATTCATTTCAGTGTGGCTATCTTCTCCATAACTTTCATATGCAGTCATGAATTCATCTGCTGTCCACCTGACAGGTGGTGCTGACTGAGGAAGGACCTAGTTCAATTTTCCCATCCAAGGGTCAGTGTGCCCAACAGCCTCTCTGCTGTAGTCCATCCTGTCTCTGTGATATAGGTATACATGGCTAAACACAACTCAGACTGGAAATCTCCTAGCAAATGCATAAGAAAGTGTAGTCACTATTCTCCTGGACCCTCATATGGGCTGGTCCCTCTGCCCAGAACCTTTCCCTTTATGCTTCATGGCTACCTCCTTTTCTTCTCTTAGTTCTCAAGAGCCCCTTACTTCCTCTGACATTGCTTCTCTGGCCACTTTACTCATCTAGACTTGGTTTTTAAAAAAGCACTCTACAGTTTTCCTTCCCAGCACTCATTGCTGTTGATTGTCTTCTTCTTCTTCTTCTTCTTCTTATTATTATTATTATTATTATTATTATTATTATTATTATTATTATTATTATTATTATTATTTATCATGATTATTTTGAAGCAGAACTTTTGGCATTTGAAAACTACACTGTTGATTACTGTCAGAATGTCTTGCAATTGACTCTACAGCAATGAATCACTTTCATAGATTACCATTATTTTTATTAGCCAATAAATCTTATAACACCTCAATGACTTTGTACCTATTTCATCTGAGTTTTAAATAAGCCAATAAAATAAATCACCATAAGCACAGTTATTAATGAGTTTTCAGAACCTAAAACTTGAATGAGTGTAAACGTGCTCCTTAGCCTTCAAGGATAATATTCGTGAGTGCACAAACTGACTCTGATGAGCCTGGACAAATGTCAGGTGCATATACATCCTTGGAAATGGGGTCAAAGCAGAAACAATTCTGCCTCCAATCCACTAGACCATGCCAATCCCAGGCCACTAGGAAGGCCAGCTGTGGTGCCAGATAAGCAGGTAAATAAATAAGGACTCTAAATAAATGCAAGAGAGGCCACACACTTGTGGCAGTCTTTACAGAGGTAAGGAAACAGACTCCTCACCCCTTTGACATCTCTCTCTACCCACCCACCCACCCTGGACATACACACCTGGTCCCTCTAGCTCCTCAGCATCCAGAGTCAGGGGAGAGGCCCTCCCTAAATGTCCTCAAGTCACATTTGGGCCTCTTAATGGTATTGTTGCTTGCTAATACTGTATCTCATTTAGTTAAGGTATGCCTCATACCTCCTGAACTTAACACAATTAAATGTCGGGCACCTGACTGTACAATATGAGTGGACATGGCTTGCAGTCTGTGGCCACTCCTGCCCGCCTCCACCTGGGTGCTAAAGCAGTCAGAAGATTAATATATGTCAGCCCCTGTGTTCCTGTGCAATAGGAAGGGATTCCCATTGGGAATTCCCATTCACCATTGGGGTGAAGAAGGAGAGCAGCTAAGGGCTCAGAACTACAAAAACGAAGCGGGTATTTGGCACACCTAATTGCCACTAAGCCAGCTCTGACAAAACCTCAGCTGCCTTTAGCTGATGGATGGAGAAATCAAGGTAACCTTGCTCAGAGTTGACTTTCTATCACCTTCTCATTAAGGCGGTTGTTCAGGCATTAGACAGGTTCAAAAGCATTTGTGTTTTCTCCTTCTGGACAAGTGAAGACAGGACTCTCCCTTACACCCTACACACACACACACACACACACACACAAACAAACACACACACACATACACACACGTATGTGTGCATGCACATGCATGCTCACTCACATCTGTATAACTTCATGTAAAAACTATGCTGGTCTGTTTATTCTGTGGCCTACTGGCCATCTTCATGTAGAGTTTTAGACTTCCTATCTCCTGATAAAGCGTAAAACTTAGCTTGCAAAACATTCAAACCAGCCGGGCGCTGGTGGCTCACGCCTGTAATCCTAGCTACTCAGGAGGCTGAGATCTGAGGATCGCGGTTCAAAGCCAGCCCGGGCAGGAGAGACCGTGAGACTCCTATCTCAAATAAACCACCAGAAAACTGGAAGTGGCGCTGTAGCTCAAGTGGTAGAGCGCTCGCCTTGAGCTGAAGAGCTGAAGGACAGCGCCCAGGCCCAGAGTTCAAGCCCCCCGACCGACAAAAAAAAAAAAAAAAAAAAAAAAAAAAACATTCAAACCAAAGATTAGATTTATTCTGGATAAGGCTTCCTCTAATTAAAAAAAAAAAAATAGTAAAGCGCTGGGAAGGTGGCTCCGTGGTAGAGCACTAACCTTGAGCTGAAAGAGCTGAGGGACAGTGCCCAGGCCCAGAGTTCAGGACCCACGACTGACCAAAAAAAGTAAATAAATGAAAAGAGTGTTAATTCCAGCAGTCCTCATGCATCGAAAGAAGTAAGTCAGCTACATAACACTCTAGACTCCTTACCACAGAATATTGTTACCAATTGATTCCTCCCCGGGGGGGGGGGGGGGGGGGGGGGGAAGGGAGGGGCTGTTGCTATAGAAAACAAAATGGCCCAATCAGCAGCACTTTGAAGGTTGTGATGGTGGGCAGGAAGCCCATCTCATTGGCTGCTGGTGAGTTAGCCCTAGAGAGGCACTTTCTGGATGGTCAAAGAATGATGTGCACTATGGGAGATATAGAAATGGAAGCCACCCTCTTCTCTTCTCCTGTATCCCAGTGAGAAGCTCAGGCTTACCTACTTAGTCCAGCAAGAAGTCATACCTACATGGCATCAAAGAGAAACACAAACACCACTGATATACCATGGGAGGGAGAGGAGGGGCTGCATCACACATCCCATTGCTAACACAGTTTCAAGTATCCCACTCAAAACTTCCGCCATCCCCCATGTCCCCTCTCAGCTATACTGAACTGAGAGCTCCTCTTTCCTCATCATAACTTGGACCTGTCCCTGTCCATCCTTGACCTCTGGAATTTCACCTTAACTCTCAGTTATCAATTATCTCCTCTACCTGTCACACATAGTTGCTTTATTTCTCTCATGGACCTTGACCCCAGTCAACATGGAATTCTTGCAGGCTGAGCTTCCACTTAACAAATGGGCTTATTAAGGAATCTCTTCAGCAAACATGGCCTCTTACCATTATAGGAACTGTAGTGAAGTTTACTAGAGGAATAAATCCTTTTGCCAGTAGTACCATAACAGAAGGCATGAGCAAGACCTCGAGGCATCCTTTCTGATCCTTGGATTCCAAACTGTTCCCTGGATCATCCAAGGTTGCCATCTGTTCTAACCATAGCTAATACCCAAGCTCTTCTCCATTGCCAGGTCTCCTTATGACTTGGGTAACAAAATGTGCTATCTCCGCTCACACCTGTCCACAGGTATCCGGATGCTGGACCAGCCATTTATGACAGACATCATTGAGGCCTCCTCCATCAGCCACATGCCTCAACTGATCGACATCTACAGTGCCAGCTGGGGCCCCACAGACAACGGGAAGACAGTGGACGGGCCCCGAGAGCTCACGCTTCAGGCCATGGCCGATGGTGTGAACAAGGTAAAGACACCCCTGCCACCATGAGATCCCAGTCCCCTCATGAGATGGGAGCCGGTGGGTGAAGTCATGGTGGCAGTGCAGGAGATGAAAAGCCGTGGCAGGGGCAGGAGAAGAGGCAAGGTTCTTTCCCTGTGTGCTACTCAGATCCTGTGAGAAAAGAACACACCAAAAATAGGTTGAGCAAGGCAGGAAACTTACAGGGAAGGACATCTCTGATGGATAAAGAGGAGGAAGGAAAGCAGGTGGCAGAAGAGACATCTCACAATGACAAGGCCAGATCCCTGTATTGAGGAGAAAAGGGTCTCAGATGACTGCCCCTCTCTAAGGAAGTTTCTGCTAGATTCACAGCCAAAGTCACCCATCCTAGACAACAATGGGCCAGTATTACCTTCCCCTCCATGCTCCCTGGCTGGTTGGGGCCAGCCTACAGGAAGTAGATGCTCAACCCACATTGGATGAGACCAAATGCAAGGGCAGGAGCTAGAGGATAACCACAGTACTCCCATAGTAGGAGGTCTAAGCAATATGTCCATGGGTTCCTAAAACTAGCCTCTTTGTCTACTGACCAAGAGTCAAGGGAAGGAGACAAAGGCAGGGGCTCCAAAGACAGAGCAGCCTGGAGAGCCTGCACAGTGCCACTTAGTGAGAGACAGAGGTTTCTTCTCTGAGGTTTTAGAGTAATGACCACCCAAGACAAGATACAAGCCCAGGCTTGGGGATTAGGGGATTGCTGGGTCAACTCTCTGCTTCACCATTCAGGGCCTGAGCACCTAGTAGCAAGTGACTTAACCCAGCTGGGTTTATTTTCTTGCCTGTACAATAGTCACAACGTTGGGTCCATCAAAGGACCAGGATCCAAATGAGGTATACATGAGATAAGCATGCATATACAAGGCACTGGGGAATGGATACCCAGAAAATGGTAAGTGTCAGCTGCAGTCATGACTGACCCCAAAATACAACTACTGCAGATTCCTGGAGCCTAGTCATGAACTCAGATAGGGCATATTGGGAGTGACTTGTCTCTGCTCCGTGAGTCCGGGGACCTAAAGTGACACAACAGTCCTGGTTTGAATATGCCTTCACAAAGCATTGGGGAAGGGGATTGGTGGTGGTGATGGTGACTTGGTTTGGTGCTAGTACCAGAAATTGAACTCAGGGCCCTACATTCTCACTCAGCTTTCCTGATCATGGAAAGCACCCTACACCTCCATTTAATCACTCTATTCCAGAATTGTGCTGGTCTCACAGACTTTTCTTCCCCAGGCTGGCTTGGAACTGAGATCTTCTAGATCTCAGCTTCCTGAGTAGCTAGAACTCTACTAGTGTGGCGACTGGTCCACCTAGGAGTGTGAGCTGGTACCATGTCTCAGCCTCATCCACCTGATGCATCCGACTGCACTTTAAGAAGACCCCGCTAAAATTTGAGGTGTTGCTCGAAACAACATCCTTCAGGATGAGACCCTAAGGTCCTGGGACTCTGTGGAAGGACTTTTATAAACTCACACAGAATGGAAAAGGGCATGAGGTAACTGGTGCTCTGAATTAACAGCAACCTACTTTCCCGTCAGGGTGCTGTGTTAGGTGGAGTGTGAGTGACCAAGCTCCACATTTTAGTGTGTCTCTGTGATGTGGATACAGAAACCTACATAACTCAATTGAAGGAGTTTCTTGGAAGGAGGCACCGGAATGCTGAATTCAGTGGGACAGTTAAAACAGGTCCCTGAATGGCCTAGAAAGAAACAGACAGATGTGCTGGATTCCAGGCATCTGTAAGATCCCAGCCCCAGGATGTGTGAACATCGGGGTTTAAGGCCTCTCGCCCTGTCTGCTGCTGCCTGGCTTTGGATCTTCCTTTCTTTCATCCTTCCTTCTCTTCTTTGGGGGTGTAGGTTCACAGGGTGTTTCCACATAGATGAGGACTAACAGCATCCTTGCCAGCCACAATCAGTCAGTCTCTGCTCTAACTGCTACTTATCCTTGATGCTGTCAAGGAAATTTTGGTCCTAAATAGAGGGTATACCTTCCCTGCCATCCTCCTCTCGCTCCACCCCTACCCCATCTCACACCTCCCACCCCCCAGCGCCCCCATGAACCATCAAAGCAAGGAAATGTGCTTCTACTAGAAAGGTCCAGAACTCACAGAGTGAGAGGACATTCAGGTTTCCAATGTGTCCTCTTTCTCATCTACTCTGCATAACATTGAGTGTGAGTCATCTGTATTCACACTTTCTGGCCCTTTGGTGGAAAAGTGTCTTCTTTTTTTTTTTAATTGTGAAAAATACTGTACAGAGGGGTTACAATTACAAGGGCAAGATAATGAGTACATTTCTTATCAAGCATTGTAGCCTCCTCCTTTGTTTCCCCTTCCCATCCCTTCCCATCCTCCCCCTGCCCCCCCCACCCAATCCTCCCCGCTCCCCCCCACCCTGCCCCGCACCAAAGTTGTAAAGTTCGTTTTCAACATAACGTCTTGTACATCTCATTGTTGCAATGGGTCTACCTATTTAAATGATTTGTTTTTCCCTTTCCCCTCCACAAATTATACCAACATCAAATACAGTGAAAGCAGGGGTTATACTGTGCCGGAGGGACATACAAAGCAACAAAGAAATAATCTTATAAATGCATTAGAAACAATCGCATGAAAGAAAAAAACATTTGAATATATATCTTAGGGTTCATTTCCCTAACATCACCTTATCTGACCTTTTCTGCTTGATTCAGACATATACTAGATATTACAAATAAGGGAAACCATGGGACCTATGTTTCTTTGGACCTGGCTTACTTCACTTAATATAATTTTTGGAAAAGTGTCTTCTGTGTTATTGAATTGTTACAGAGGTCTGCACATAAATATAAGACCATCTTCCCCCCACAGACACACAAACTCTCTCTCTCTCTCTTCTGTTATGTGGTTGGATTATGTATTCAAATATTCATACATTGAAATGTTATGCCCCAGGACCTCAGAATGTAAAGTTATTTGTAATCGGCCTTGTTACAGATGTAGTTAGTGAAGATGAGGTCATACAGGAATTGGCTGAGCTCCTAATCCAATACGATTAGTGTCCTTATTTTGGAAAGGAAAAAGGAAAATTCTAAGGGAGAGACCACAGGAAGATGAAAGCAGAAATAGCAGACACAGCTACAAGCCCAGGAAGGCTAAACATGGCTGGTACAACATCACAAGCTGGAAGAAGGGCAAGGAGCATTCTTCCTTGCCAGTCATTGGGAGGAGCTAACACTGATGACACTCAGTCCTGAATTTCTACCTTCCAAAAGAGCTAAGCAATAGATTTCTGTTATTAATGTCACCTAGTTTTGAGGATCTTATGGTGGGGGCCCTAGAAAATGAACACGCCTTTTCAATTTTAGAATGAAAAACCCTGGGAGAGATTTGAGCTCACTAGAGCAGCAGAAACAACCTGGTCACTTGATAGTACCTGGGTTTCCTTTTATAGTCAAGATGGGTGATAGTCAACCCAAGGAAAGTAGTTTTCTTCTCCTTTTTTGGGAACTGGTAAGGTCTCCTTCCCCCATTCGCTAACATAATCATTCAAAGGAGCAATGTGCACAATTTCTCATTATGGACAGAACAATGCTCTTCTGTCAGGCAAAATGTCTTGCCAGAATTGGCGCCTGATGATGTCACATCAGTAGCTTCAGATCAGACATGGATCTTGGCAAACACCACAAGTGAGGGCCTTTGTGTCGGGGCGGGATGAGGGGTGGGGCAGAAGAGGGGGTGGGTCCTGGGGTTTGAACATAGGGTATGGGTGCTGTCCCTAAGCTTCTTTTGCTCAAGGCTATTGCTCTACCACTTGAGCCACAGTGCCACTCTGGCTTTTTCTAGGTATTGGAGATAAGAATCTCATGCTCACTCATGCCTGTAATCCTAGCTACTCAGGAGGCTGAGATCTGAGGATCACAGTTCAGAGCCAACCCCAGGCAGCAAAGTCCATGAAACTCATCTCCAATTAACCACCAGGGGGAAAAAACAAAAAAGTGGAGCTGAGGTTCAAAGTGGTAGAGTGCTAGACTTGAGCGAAAAAGCTCAGAGACAGTGCCAAATCCTGAATTCAAGCTCCATTATGGATCAAAAAAAAAAAAAGAGTCTCACAGACCTTCCTGCCCAGGCTGGCTTCAAACCATGATCCTCAGATCTCAGCCTCTTGAGTAGCTAGGATTACAAGTGTGAGCCACCAGCATGGTGGCCCTTTATACTCACACTCAGAGAGCTGGTCATTAGGCATTTACCAGCACACTCCGGTTTCCTTTAAATTAACCACATTTGCATACTCATGTAATCGCCCTGCAAGTAAAGGCAAAGCAAGGCCTGGAGAAGGCTGAAAATTCCCTTTGGAAAGATGAACCACTAGAGAAAAGCACCAGAAAGCCTAAATCTTATCTTTCCCCAAGATGACAGGCTTTCCAACGAGAGTTTCAAGTTACCGGAAGAATATGAAGGGTAACTTCCCAGTCAAGACCTCACTGTTAGATTCATGCCTACAATATAAGGGTCTCCCAGAAACTCAGGAATGGGGGAGCCCTTGAAGTGAACAGCATCATGTCATCTGCTAACAATGGTTACATTTGGGCAGGTCTCAGAAATAAAGAGATGATATTTTCTTATAAAATAATGGCAATCTGCTGTTGAAATTCAGCCCATCTGAAAACCCTGATGTATGAGTAGTGCAGGGTTGTTTACAAAACTGGAGGGAATGACAGGAGGTGATGTTCCTGGTCCATATTGAGGTTGAACTTTTTTTGAGGGGTGGGGGGACCTGAACTCAAGGCCTAGGCACTGTCCCTGAGCTTTATTTTTCTCCTCAAAGCTAGTGCTCTACTGCTTGAGCCATTTCAGGCTCTTAATTTTTAGTTATTTTGTTTTATTTTACTTTTGCTGGTTAATTGGAGGTAAACTTCTCACGAACTTTCCTGCCAGGGCTGGCTTCAAACCAAGATCCTCAGATCTCAGCCTCCTGAGTAGCTACAATTAGAGACGTGAGCCACCAGTGACCTGGCTTAGGTATAACTTCTGACACACACACAGCTCATCTCCTTTAATACTGTGTGGCTGGAGAGGAGTAATGCCGCATCCAACCCAGGGCCAGATGTCAGCATGGCCCAGGGGAGCATGTGGCAGATGCCTGCTTTTCACAGACAGGCATGTTTTTGTCACCTGAAGCCACCAGAGATAATGTGTGCTCTGAGTCGATGATGTGTGCCCTCTGCCAACATTTACAATGCAGATGGCACTCACTGCAGATCATCTCTGGGCGGCCCCTGTCAGCTTCCCTGGGCCTCTGAACTCCCTCGCCACATTGCTAAGCTGGGTATGTGCTGCTGCCCCATCTGTCACCTCCCTAGCTACAACTGAAAAGGCCTTTTTCAAGCGAGATTGTTCAGCAAAGCATGCCAAGGATGCCGAGACTTGAGAGAGAGGGAAAAAAAAACATTATGACTATTTTCAGATGATAACATGTAAATGTTTTTTAAAAAGGAAGCGATGACAGGTGCCAGCGGCTCATGCCTGCAATCCTAACTCAGGAGGCTGAGATCTGAAGCTGGGGGTTCAAAGCCAGCCTGGGCTCTTATCTGCAATTAACCAGCAAAAAGCCAAAAGTGCAGTTGTGGGTCAAGTGGTAAAGAAGAAGTCTTGAGCACAAAAAGTAAAAGGAAGAGAGAAATAGAGAAGGAAAGGAAGGAAGGAAGGAAGGAAGGAAGGAAGGAAGGAAGGAAGGAAGGAAGGAAGGAAGGAAGGAAGGAAGGAAGAAGGCAGGCAGGCAGGCAGGAAGGAAGGAAGGAAGGAAGGAAGGAAGGAAGGAAGGAAGGAAGGAAGGAAGGAAGGAAGGAAAGAAGGAAGGAAGGCAGGCAGGCAGGGAGGAAGGAAGGAAGGAAGGAAGGAAGGAAGGAAGGAAGGAAGGAAGGAAGGAAGGAAGGAAGGAAGGAAGGAAAGAAGGAAGGAAGAAAGGAAGGAGTTATCCATCTCTGAAAGGTTACAATTACCTCTCACAGAGGCAGTTTTAGCTGTCTTTAAATCTTAGTATCTTACACATGTGCTTTGTTTGACTAGTATAAAAAGGAAGAAAAAGAAGAGACCTTACCAGAGCACACTGTTTACCACAGAACCCACCATTCCCAATTGTGACACACAAACCTCACCTACTCCTAAGTTCGCTTAATGAATACTTAATGGTGTGGTCAAGAAGAAAGGAAAGAAGGAAATTTTTGTTGTTGTTTTTGCTTTCCTTATTTCAATTTGTCAACTTCATAGTCCATGTGTTGGGTATATAGTTAAAGCTTTTTTTTTTTTTTTCGGTTGGTCATGGGGCTTGAACTCTGGGCCTGGGCACTGTCCCTCAGCTCTTCAGTTCAAGGCTGGCACTTTACCACTTAAGCCACTTCCGGTTTTCTGGTGGTTAATTGGAGATAAGAGTCTCATGGAAGTTCCTGCTCCAGCTGTCTTTGAATCGCGATCCTCAGATCTCAGCCTCCTTAGTAGCTAGGATTACAGGCATGAGCCACTGGCACCCAGCCAGTTAAAGCATTTTTCACCTTGTAAGTAGAAAATGGGCAACAGAGACCCCTGAATTATGTGATAACTCATCATGGCTTTCTGCCTTACTTGCAAATCTCCTAGAACCAGATACTGAGAGAAAATGGCAGCTCAAGGTCTGAGTTGAAATTATTTGACAGGTTTGAGTTGATATTATCTGGGAAGCTGAGGAAAGGCAAGAATAAGTAAGAAAGTACTTCTGAAAACAGAATGGGTCGATTCAGGTCGTCTCATCAGGACAGAACCACTGGGAGAACCTCTGAGCACAGGAAGCTGAAAACAGGATGGACACAAATCTATTAAGTGACCTACCTAGCAACATGAGTGCAGGACAAAGCCATTGATGGAGGTTTGTTCCCCACGGTGGGATAGCCCAGCACTCTGGGCTAGAGGGCAGCCTTCAGGTTTGGGGAAGAAGAAGTTCTATAACAAAGAGATGCCTGTGCTGACATTTCAATAGTCCCCTGGCACAGAGGTTCTTGGGTCTACAGAGGTTCTTGGGTATGTGGGCTGACTGCTCCTGCTGTTTGCTCCCAAGGGCTGGGGTGCAGGTTGAGTAAAACCTAATCAAAGACTTGGAGTTGTCATCTGGATAAATACAGCAGTGGCAGGCCACGGTGTTTATTGCTCAAGGGAGAAAGATACAGCTCTTGCAAGGAGACTAATGGTCCAGCCGTGACAAGTCATGATAAAACACCCATCGTATGTGGTGGCATCTCATTTTACTCTGGCAAGCGGAAGGGAAATTCGGATCACCACAGAGGAACCTTGAAGGTGAAAGTTGACTCATAAAGTTCTTTGACATCTGGAGGAAATGCATTTACTTGGGACAGCCCTGACACCGGCTGGCTGGCTCTGATCCTTCCAGGCCACTTCCTGTTCATCACTTTTCAAGATTGCTACTAGAGAGAATGATTTAGGAATATTTAAAGACAGGAAACATTCTGAGATGCAAAAAAAAAAAAAAATAAGGAACTGCATTGTTGTGCGTTTCCTGGGTGTAGAGACAAGGAAGAGGTTGCAGAAGTGTGGAGGTTTGCCTGGACAGACTGATTAATCAGGCACGGGCCAGGCAAGGCCCTGATGCCACCTGCTGAAATTTAATCAGAGCATGGGTCAGACACGGTGGCAGCAAATGCCAAGGCTTCTGGCAGGCAATGAATGTCTCCTGTCATGAAGTTCTCAAGAGTACTCCACTAGCCCTGATTTATGCTCTTCAGCCCGATGGAAGCTCGCGATGGAACAGGGCTGCTGCAGTGCGCCATCTGCAACCCAGCCTCTGAAATGATGTTGCCCTGATGCTGATTCCTCCATCTCTGGATTTTAGAAAAGGAAAAAAGGTTGGTGGGCTCCAGGTGATGTGTCCTGACGTATGGCCAACTAGAAGCAGTGGCCAGGTCGGAAGCCCACACTGGGTCGTCATCCTTTGAGTATGGCTGCACTTAGTAAGGAGTTAAGGCCCCTCCACGTCCTTTCCTGGTCTGCTAGCATACTACTTTTTAAGGCTGCATAATATTTCATCATCTATATGTCTAGTATTTAGGCATTCACTAGTCCAAGGCATCTTAATACTGTACAGAGGGGTTACAGTTACATGAGCAAGGTAATGAGTACATTTCCTATCAAGCATTGTTGCCTCCTCCTTTGTTTTTCCCCTACCATCCCTTCCCTCCCATCTCCACAACTACTCCCCCTACCCCTACCCTGGCAAAAGTTGTAAAGTTTGTTTTCAACATAGTGTCTTGTAGTGTCTTATAACATCCAACATAGATTCTATGTATATAAAGAGTCAACTCCTTTGAATAAATGCCAAGAGTACTACCTCTAGGTTATTTGGATTGGAATCAATTTAGTTTGGAAGAAAATGCTAAACCATCTTGTAAAGAGGCTACAAATGTGCATTCCCACCAACAGTGGAGGATAGTCTTGCCCTCCCCATCCTTACCTGCCCTTGACTTTGGAGGAGTTTGACCATTCTATCAGGTGTACCACTGTATCTTGTTTTACTTTACATTCCCCTGAAGTCCTGAGTTGTGAAGCATCTTTTCATATGCTTATTTACATAATATCTGCATATTTCCATCCATGAGCTATCTGTGCAAGAGTCTGCAAATTAAGAAAAAGCACTTTATAAAGGAATATTATCTTTGGGGGCCTGGGGCTTTGCTAAGTCTTGCACAGTGAAGAGAACAAAACATAAGAGTCTAAATTCAACCTTCAGAGAAGAAATATGTAACTGAAAACAATGTGGTACCATTTTATCCACAAAGTTAGGGAAACTGTTTTTGAAAATTAAAAGGACTGAGCCTGGTGCCAGTGGCTCACACCTGTAATTCTAGCAACTCAGGAGGCTGAGGTCTGAGGATCACAGTTCAAAGCCAGCCCAAACAGGAAAGTTCACAAGACTCTTACTTCTAATTACTACTTGAGCTGGTAGAGCATCAGCCTTGAAGGATAAAGCTAAGGAACAACATCCAAGCCCTAAGTTCAAACCCTAAGCCCAGCACAAAAGAGAAACCTTTCTTAACACGTATTTGGTGATTTTGCTCTTCATAGAAGACTGTTATAAATTGCTCACCATCCACTAGGTGGGGGTCCAGCTAGATTCCTATGCCCCCAGCACATGGTCTGCATCCCAGAAGGTGAGACTCTGAGAAAGGTAGGGCTCCAATGAGTCAGACCCTCCATCCTAAGTAACACAGTTAATGGCTGGTCCAGGATTCCTGGCCCAGTGGGGAGATGGAGGAAGAGGATGGGGAAGAGGGGATGGAGGGAACCACACATCTGGTGAAGCTAACCTGAAAAGTTTGCCTTTTCCTAAATACCCAACTGTGCTTTTCTTTTCCAACCAACTCGACATCTTAATAAGGCATTGGACATGCTTTAAAATATTACTATATTTTATTATAAAAAATCATAATCATTATTCAAGGCATCAGTGGCTCACACCTGTAATCCTAGCTACTCAAGAGGATGAGATCTGAGGATCATGGTTCAAAGCCACCTTGGTCAGAAAAGTCTGTGAAACTCTTATCTCTAACAACTAAAAAAAAAAGCCAGAAGTAGTAGAGCTCTAGCTTTGAATAAAAGAAGCTCAGGAACAGTGCCCAGACCCTGAGTTCAAGCCCCAGGACTGGCACCAAAAAAAAAAATTCACATTCAATACAGAATAATTCAAATAGGCTATGAAGAAGAAAATCTCTTTATACTCTTCCATGACTAAATGATTCTTGATGCTGTGAGTCCTACAAGTTTTATACATAATGGCAAAATATAAAAACAGCTTAAGAAATAGATCTGTGGTCATAAAAATATATCCACTCTTTTTGATCTGCCCCAAATGTGTTTCTTACTGTTACCTAATCTTTCCTCTTCGATGTCATATTTTATTAGTCTTGTTAAATAGACCTCTCATAATTCCTTTCATCTTTTACTTAAGAGGAAAGGTTATTTCTAGTTTTTAAAACAGCTTTAAAAATAAACATAATTTTATACATTTTAAATATTTCCAGCCAGGCACTAGTGGCTTAAACCTGTAATCCTAACTATTCAGGAGGCTGAGATCCAGAAGATCTTGTGTTCAAAGCCAACCGAGGCAGAAACATCCAGGAGACTCCATCTCCAAAATTATCAGCAAAATGTCAGGCCTGCAGCATGGTTCAAGTGGTGGAGCACCAGCCAAGCAAGTATGAGGCTGAGTTCAAACCCCAATATCACCAAAAAAAAAATGTTTAAGGTGGAAGGGGAGAAAAGAAGGAGAGAGTTCCAGAATGAACAGGGCAGGTTATTCATCCTTACTAGTTCCCAGGTCCCTAATCTCTGGGTCATCTCCCATGTCTTATTGGGTTTGGATAAAGTGCCCTGTCTGGTATGGCAGCAGTTGTATGAACTAATCTGAGTCAATACAATATATGTATTGGGATCATGTTAAGTTTCTAAATCAACATAGGGAAAATTGACAAGTGTGACATGATGTCTTTCTATCCAAGAAGGTAATATTCTATTGGTTGTTTTCATCCATCCCTCCATACCATTTCATATGGCACATTCTGTTTTTCAGTGTGTTGAATGTCTCCCTATTTTCTGTATGGCTGGTGAAAGAACCAGTCTTCCACCCTCCCTACCTCAGGGTGACGATGTGATGTCTAGCACTGTTTACTTACAGGAGGGGTTGTTTGTCTCACCAAGAGAACTGAGGACCTGTGTAACTGAGATAGGATGAGTCCCATGGCCCATCTCTCCCATTTGTCCTGAACCACATCAACATCTCTTTCAAAGGATGCCAGTTTTATTATTATTGTTATTATTGTTGTTATTATTTTAAGAAGTTGTACAAAAGGATGATAATTCAACGTGCCAGTTTATAAGCACAGTATATCAATGTCACCCTTTCCACCAGTCTCCTCCATTTCTCCCAACCCCACCCATCCATCCATTTTCCTGCTTCCATTTATACCTACACAAGTTGAATATTATGAGTGCATTCTCCTCCACACTTCTTGTCACTTGTTTACCCAGCTTCCCTTGACCTCACCCTCCCCCCACACCTCAAGCACCAGTTTCCTGGTATTCATTTTGTTAGGCTACTCAAAGGAATTGGAATTCTCCCTTGCAGAGACCATACTTTAGTTAAATTACATGTGTAAATGATCCCCTGTATGTTTACATGTATATTTCTAAATTAGAATTAACTTCCTTATATTAGAGAAAACATGTCTCTCTGGGCCTGACTTACTTTTTCCAGGTCCATAATTTCTTTGCAAATATCATTTTTCTTGATGAATGAGTAAGTTTCCATTATGTATATTATATATATACACACACACACACACACACATCACATTATCTTATTCCTTTTGTCAACTGAAGGGTATCTGGGCTGTTTCCATACCTTGACTATGGTGAATAGTGCAGAATGAACACGGGAGTAATAGCTTTACTGTGGCCTGATGGGTAATCTTTTGGATAATTACACAAGTGGTATTGCTGGACCATAGAGTAGTTCTGTGTTTAGTTTTTTTGAAGAATCTCCAAGAATTTCCACAAGGATGCCATTGGCATCTGACACTGGCTAAGTGTGTGTGTGTGTGTATGTGTGCATATGCATATGCATGTGCACATGTGTGCATGTGGTTGAGTGTGTAACTTGTAAGATGACCCTTTTTTCTCCTTGGTCTGTTTCTTAGAGCACTTACTTGTTTGGATGGAGTTTGTCAGTGGTGTAGATTTACCAAGAAGCTGAAGACAATTTCCAGCTAGTGCTGGAATAAATACATGCTGAGTTATTGACTCAATCAATCATGGGTTAATTAACTCCCTGCCCCATTAGAAGCAAGGCAAAATATCCCTTCTCATTGTCAGGAGTAGACATCGCCTGGAGGTAATCCAGTCATCTCGCTTCCTTTTGGCATCTCCACTTCAAAACAGTGAATCAGACCTTGGACCCTGCCAGCCTTACAAAGACAGACTTTCCTGCCAATATCTTCTGCCTTCTCAATCTAGACTAGAGAATCACCAAGCTGCCCTGAGCCAAGCTGCACACCTGCCCCTCGCCTCTCACACAGCCCAGCTCTTCTCCTCTCCAGCCAAGGGGGGAAAAAACAAGTAGCTAAGCTCTGCTGCCTGCAGTAAAATGGGAGAAAGCAAGAAACAAAGCACCCTATGCTAGAGTGACAAAGACACAATAAATCTAATAGAACATGAGCAAAAGAAAATGGAAAGGTGAAAACACTGAGAACATGGTTTGAACATATTTATAAATTACTATCACTGTGCATATCATCTAGTACTTAAATTTCTTTTTGTTTTATGTTTTACTGGAGAATATTCTACTTTCTTCCTATATCTGGTGAGGATCCTTTGCATAGTTACAAAGTTATATAGGATTATGTTTAATAGAATGCCAGGGCTAGTAGTGTGGTTCAAGTGGTAAAGCACCTGACTAGCAAACACCAGGCCCTGAGTTCAAACCCAGTACTGGAAAATAAAAACTAGAAAAATTTAGGTGTGCATATAAGCATAGATGTATATAAACATATATGTGAAACATATATTTGGGGAGAAAATGTATTTTTATACTTAGAATATTTATATATATAAATGTATATCTTCTATAGCAAAGTATAAATATACATACATTTAAGCTTTCACTGAAAGATAATACATAAGACTGAGATCAGCTGGGAAATGGGGCATGGCTCAACTGGAAGATTATGTGCCTGGCACTCACAAGGCCCTAAGTTCAAAACCTCAATACTGTTGATAAAAGAATGGAAGCACAATGACTACCTTACTCCCGCAGAAGTGCTTTTTCATTGTCCTTTCCATATACTGTGGCTATTTTTAACAATGAGCATGTACTACCTTTATAGCTTTTCTAAAAAAGCAGCTCATTTACAAATTTTAAGGAGCTTAAGTAGTAAAGCTAGCTTAAATTGTAAATCCAGGTGAGTTTTGATATTGGATCCTCCTGAAAAGAAATAATATCCCATTATGCAACTAAAACGATATGATTCCTGAAGAATAAAAAAGTAAAACCAGCTGGGGGCCAGTAGCTCACCCTGTAATCCTAGCTACTTAGGAGGCTGCAATCTGAGGATGGAGGTTCAGAGTCCATCCGGGCAGACAAATCCATGAGACTCTTATCTCCAATCAACCAGGGAAAAAAAAAAAAAAAAGCTGGAAAAGAAGAATGGAGGCATGATAGGGTGCAGCTATGAACAGAAGAATCTGAGTGAAAACAACAGGCCCTGAGTTCAAGCTCCCGTAACAGCGCACGCACGCAAGCACGCGCACACACACACACACACACACACACACACACACACAGAGTACCAGCCACTATGTCCACTTGTTGATGAAATCCAAATCCTGACCCTCCCTGGGCCAGAGCTTCACCTGGACTGGGAATATTGCCCCCTATCTGTTTCAGGGCCAGCCCCCAAGTTAGCCCCTGTCTTCTAGATGTTGGCTTAACCAGCAGCACCTCCCTTGCTCTTGTAGGGCCGAGGAGGCAAAGGCAGCATCTACGTGTGGGCCTCCGGGGATGGCGGCAGCTATGATGACTGCAACTGTGATGGCTACGCCTCCAGCATGTGGACCATCTCCATCAATTCAGCCATCAACGATGGCAGGACTGCGCTGTACGATGAGAGTTGCTCCTCCACCTTGGCATCTACCTTCAGCAATGGGAGGAAGAGAAACCCCGAGGCTGGTGTGGTAAGTGTAAGCCATTTCCTGCCCTTGCTTCCTTATGGGATGGACATGTTAACTCCCTTTCCTCAAAGCCTTGGGAGAAGATCCACTTTCCTCATGTCTCATTACACTGTGTGATCAAGGTGGAGACCTACCGTACATGCGTTGAAAGCAAGAATGATAAGGAGCCCTGTGTAGCTCACCTTCCATAGATGTCCTTGTTGATATTCTGGTATACAAATGATGATGGCCTCTGGTTTATAATTAAGTTGCCTTGGCTTATCACTTGCAAGAATAATTAATTGTAAGAACTGAGACATCATGCCACAACCCCATCTGAACCAAGAACCCTATGTATTATAATAGTGACAATATAGCATTGCTAGGATGTAGCATGTCAGATACTCTAGGTTTGTTCCTCATCACTGAAAAAAAGAAAGAAAGAAATAATAATATCCACCAACAAAAAAATAATAATATCCACCAATAGACTTTTCTGGGTCCCTTAAACCCTTTAGAATTGGGTACAACTGGTTTTTTTCCTCAAGGTAAAAGTGTGGTTTTCATTGTATTTTTAATAGATTCATGACTTAAAAAGCAAAAATTAAGGCTTAGAGAGTTAGGTTATTTTTCTTCTCTTTTCGAAGCAAAAGACTTTTCCTTCTTTGCTAGGTGCTCACACTTACAATCCTAGCTACTCGGGGAAGCTAAGCTCTGAGGATTACAGTTCAAAGCCCGCCCAGGCAGAAAACTCTGTAATTAACCAGTGGCAGTTATGATAATTGCAATTAACTAGTAAAAAGTTGGAAGTGGAAGTATGGTTCAAGGGTATAAAGTGCCAGCCTTGAGCAAGAAAGCCAAGTGAGATCGTGAGGTCCTAAATTCAAGCCCAAATACAGAAAGGGGGGGGAGGGAAGGAGGGAGGGAGGGAGGGATAGAGAGAGAGAGAATTCTCCTTCCTAGAGAACTAGGATAGTGCAATGGTAAATAGACATCACAGCTGTATAGCATATTTACCCTCTGGGAGTCTCTTCCTTCCTATTTTCCTCACATACAATTCTTTCCTCAGGCCTCCAAATTAAGGATTTAGTATGGAAGTCAATAGATGAACTGCATCTTAATGGCCACCCACCACCAACTACCCAAAAGAGGAAAAGATGGAAGCTCAAAATAAAAAAAAATCATTATTTCCATCTAAGGTTTTGATCCCGTTTTCCCCTGGGCTCTGATCTTGTTGAGATGATCAGACTGCTTTGTGAGCCAGAAGAAGCCCTTTCCATAAAAGAGACATGGCTGGTAACAGCCTGTCTTTCCTGTGACCCACCTGGTTGCCTATTGGTCAGAGTATGCCAGCTCCTCCCAAGCAGAAGGAAGGCTTAGCTCTTTTTATCCCATCCAGAGTCCTGCAGAGAAGAGCAGACAGTTGGGGAAGGGAGAACCTCAGACCTATTCCTTTTGTGATACCCACTTTCCCCTCTCTTCCTTTTCTTTTGGAGGGAATACCACCCTTTCGTTCAAGAAGAAATGATGGAGTCATCACCCTAAAACTGATCCCAACCTAACAAAATGCACCATTGCATGGACCAGGGGATAGAACTTACCTATCACTTTTTAACCTCTGGTGTCCCCTTTTCTGTTGCAGAAAATAAAAGTCTTTCTAGTCCTTGAAATGGCCATATTCTATGCTTCTTTGAACAATTGACTTACCCTGTGGATACTGTACTGATAAATGATAATGTCCCTTTTTGCATGGGTTATTAGGAAACTTGAATAAAATGTATGCCAAAGGAGAGAGGTATTTGGGTGCTAAGCTTATCCTTAATTTCATCTTAATCTTCAGAACAAGATATATTTTAAATAAAACAAATATCTCATAGCCTGATCCATTGTTTGGGGATTCAACATGATAAGATTTGTTCATTCATTAGTCAATCTCTTCTCTTCCAGGCCACCACAGATTTGTATGGCAACTGCACTCTGAGGCATTCTGGGACATCTGCGGCTGCTCCTGAAGCAGCTGGGGTGTTTGCACTGGCTTTAGAGGCTAAGTATGTTATAGCTCTGGGCCCAGATCTGAAGGGTGGGTTAACATGTGCCTCTCTCCCCCCATGCCAGGTACCCATGGAGGCAAATGTGGGTATGAGAACCTATTATGAACTCTCCTAAGCATTTCTAATGATCTATGAGCCTTAAATCTCATGTGCACATATAGTCACACATGTGCATATATGCATGCACATATACAGCATAAAGCTACACCCTTAAGAGAGCAGAAGGCTCCAATGCCCAACTCAGATACCAAATAGGAGCACATACATATTTCTTCATGAAATTCCCCTTTTATAATCTGTGAGTTCCTTGGTATTTACTCTAATAAATTCTCTCAATCAGCTACAAAAAGAAAAATCAAACTGTCAAACTGAATATCTAGCAAGGAATTTCAGAGCATTTAGTAAACAGCATGTTTCTACTCAAGGTTTGTTCATTGTATAGGTTGGAAGTGTGGCTCAGCAGTAGAGACCCTGGGTTCAAACACCACCTCAGAAAGCAAGCAAACAAACCAGAAAGAAGAACGAAGGAAAGAGAGAGAGAGAGAGAGAGAGAGAGAGAGAGAGAGAGAGAGAGAGAGAGAGAGAGAGAGAGAGAGAGAGAGAGAAAGAAAGAAAGAAAGAAAGAAAGAAAGAAAGAAAGAAAGAAAGAAAGAAAGAAAGAGAAAGAAAGAAAGAAAGAAAGAAAGAAAGAGAGGGGGGATGAGAGGGAAGGGGATGAGAGGGAGGGAGGGAGGAAGGAAGGAAGGAAGGAAGGAAGGAAGGAAGGAAGGAAGGAAGGAAAGAAGGAAGGAAGGAAGGAAGAGAAGAGGGAAGGGAAGGAGGGAGGGAGGGAGAGAAAAGAGGAAAGGAAGGAGAATAAAATAAGCCATGGGCTTTCCTGGAAAGCCCTCTCCTTGCACTACACAGCTTACTCCATTCACCTTGGGTATGAACATCTGTGGAGATACCTATCCATCGGCTGTCCTCCCTCCTCTCAGTGAAGCAGAGGCTAGCCTTATGTTTGAGAAGTGGTCTTCAAACACAAAAACACTACATACATAGAGTGACTGTTAACACCTGCCTTGTGGGGAGTTCTCAGAGAAGGCATCATTCAACAACTTGTGAGAAATTGGATTCCGGCTCCTGAGGAAGGAGAGTTGAGTTCCCATATGCCTGTCAGCAGTTGCTAAGCAACGGCAGCTTCTACCGTCCATCTCCAAGCCATGCTTGGAGTAGCCCTCCATGTATGCAGTGCATTTTCTGATTTACAAAAAGGACAAGACTTGCCTTTTTTAATATGATGGCAGGAGTGTTTAAAAGATTTTCTAGTCTAGCATCCTCCCCCCCCCCGATAAAAAAGAAGAAAGAAAGAAAGAAAAGATGTAACTATTCTCCTTTTCTAGAAAAGGCTCCCAAATTAAGAGTGTCTTCTTTAAACTTTGATTCTTCTAAGAAAAGTCAGATGGAAAATTTAGGACTCAGAATGGGCCACTGAGCAGAGCTTAACTATTAAAGCTAGCTATCTCTGACTTATTAAGCATAGAAACCAAAACTTACTCACAAATGATACCATTTTCTGAAAATGAACCATGTTGGGATCTGAGCAGGTCCTGGAGAAGGAGTGGATTTAATCATTCCAATTCCCAACTACATAGAAAGGGTCTCCCTTTCAACCTCAGTGGGCAATATTGGCTCATGGTCTCCTAGGCAAACAGAGCCATTTGCGTACACACACACACACACACACACACACACACACACACACACACACACACACACACACACACAGAGAGAGAGAGAGAGAGAGAGAGAGAGAGAGAGATTTATTTTTTGGCTGGATTTTAAAATTGGCTATACCTTAAAACTGGAAATTGTTCATTGATGTATTTTTAAATATTTTGACCAATATTTTAATTGGAAAATAGTATTTATTTTCTTACTTCTATTCCCAACATATAAAATAGATTTTTTTACTAATAAAATAAAGTCTTCATTGAACACTCATTCTGTGCCAGTTCCTTGGCACATCTAATCCTTTACTTCATACCCTGGAGCAAACCTGTCAGGCCTTGTCCCATTTTGAAGATATGAAGCTGGGGTTCAAACTGTTAAAGCAACTTGTCCAAGTTCCCACCATTGGATCTAAATCCTGTGATACCTTGAAGGTTCCAGTGCTGGGGTTTTTCCTCAACCCAACTCTTGGACCCAAAAGAAGCAATGACATTATGGAGTCAAAAATAAGACAACGGAATAAAAAATCTCCAGACTCTGACATCATTGTATTTACCATGTTCAAAGACTGAGCCACAGTGGAGAGCCACATCTTGGAGGAGTGCTCTCTCACATCGGTGTGCATAGGAAACATCTGGAGAGTCATCTTACCGAGTGTCAGTCTCACCTCGTTCAAGATGCTGACTCAGGAGAGTCAGGAACTCACATTTGTCACTAGTGTCCAAGTGGTTCTGATTCAGGGAGCTTGAGGACCACAGTAAAAGCCAGTAGGTGGGATCTGCAGGGGTTCTACTCAACCCTTCGCCCGCCTCCTGAGTGACCCCATCATGAGAACTGTCACTTTGTTAATGCTGGCTTGTCCATGTAAGCCTAGACTACAGGCTCTGTGAAGAAAAGGGTCTCCCCTTGACATGCCCAGAATTGGGGCATCATACCCGAGCACAACACTTAATGATATTCATGGAGTCACTTCACATGAACTACCTTTCCATGTCTGTCTTATTTTCCCAACTATTATATAGAATGTTCAAGAACAAGAGAGAATATGTCATGTTCCTTGTCCTACAACCTCCAACACGGTGACCTTTTCTTGCCGATAGTCTGTAGATTCATTTTTTATTATTTAATAACTATCACCTGAGAGTCTTGAGCTGCTAGGTGAAGATTAAAACTTAACACAGGTTGGTGAAATTTTGCAGACAGTATCTTCCATCAATTTTAAAATTACTAAGAAAGGCCAATTAGAAGAGACCTGATTTTACCATTCAGACATATGCAGATGGCTAACCAAACCACAGCATGCATTCAGTTACGTACTCAGTAGGGACTCTGATTAATCTCAGAAGTGAGAAGTTCTTTGCTTGGATTCTCTCTCCCTCCCTCTGTGCTTTCCCTTTGTGCCTCTCTGTCTCTGCTCTTTCTCTCTGCTCTTTCTTTTTCTCTCTGCACTCCTCTCTGTCTGTCTGTCTTGTCTGTCTGTCTGTCTTGTCTGTCTGTCTCTCTCCATCTCCATCTCCATCTCCATCTCCATCTCCATCTCCTGCATGAGAATACATCTGTGAAGAAACATCTGAGGAAATGGGAGCACTGCCCACTCCTATAGCAAACATAAAAGATTCTTCCCCCTGCCAGCCCACTCCAAGGTCATCTAGATCCTCATCTGCTAAAACACTTCTGGGATTCATAAATTCAGAATCCCATTCCAGCAAAACCACGGTGCTTTTAGCTATAATCTACTTCAGGAAATGTCACACCATTCTTTCAGGTCCCTGGGGACCATGCGTGCCAGATTTGTTCTGAATCTTCTCAAATAAGCTTGACCTTCCTTTGAACTTTCTCCTTAAAAGAAGATCTGCATTTCAAGAACATGTGGATTATTGGAACACACTGGCTCTGATTGAGAGCCCGAGATCAATGAATTTTGTTTGCATTGAAATTTTACCAAATGAATTACATTGTTCCTGGTCCTTAAAATTATTTGTCTTCTGAGGAGAACAGTAATTCTGAAATCTGTCCATTCTTTTAACCATGACCCTCAGTGAGAAATAAATTCTGTACTACAGAACAACACACACACCAATACACACACTCCAAATGTTTCATATAAAATATTTATATGAAAAATCTACATGCACATCACCCTGTTATTGTTTTCTCTCCTGGTCCACTTACAAATGAGAGTCCCACACATCACATCTCTGCTTTACAAGGATATCTACCTATTCAAATGATCTGGAAAATGTAATACTTTCCAATGGCTAAGATTCTCTTCCAGAGATTGTGGTTTAATTGGTCTGAGATACAGCATAAGCACAGGGATTTTAAATGTCCCCAAAATGATTTTAGTATGCAGCCTAAGTAGACTATATATATGTGCAATAAGCAGATTTCCTAGCTCACAACTTAGTTATGACTTGTAGTTTGAAAAATCAGTCACTAGGTAACAATAGACTAATTTCCACAGGAAATACCATTTGCAAGCAAGACTGGTTTGTTCAGCAAACAATGCACCAAGGACTGTCCTGGGCACTGGGACACAAATATTGAAGATATTATCTCTGTCCTACAAGAACTGGCAGTCTCATTTCTCCAAAATTGAGCACACCAGGTAGTCATCTCCCAGGTCAAGAAAGAGTACTGTCAGCTGAGTCCCTTTCCAGTCATGACTCACAACCAACCACTCATCCCATTTCCCACAACACTGTTCCTGTTGCACTTTAAACAAATTGAGTCCAACAATATGTTCTCTGTTGTCCTCCATTTTACCTTGCTATAATGAACTACTTGATGCTAGATACTTAATTACAAAAGAGTACTTTTGCTCACAGTTGAGAAGCTGAAAGTCCAAGATCAAGCACTCCATCATTTTGGCCGCTGCTGAGGGAACTTCTGGCTATGTCATATCATGGCAGATGTCATCATGGTAGATGCACACGTGAGCAGATACCACATGGCTAGACAGGAAGCCGAGAATAGGAAGGAGACAACCTTGCTCTTGAGACAAGGGTCCCCTGGGATCTACATTACTCTTTCCTGAGGGCAGCGTCCCAGGGGCCAAGCACCTCCCAGTAGGAACAACCCCTCAATGGTCCTAGGACCCCCAAGCTTGCAGCACCTGTGGATATACTCAAACTGTATGCATTCTCTTTTTGTGTCTAGCTTCTTCAGGTCAACGTTGTACTTGTAATTGTAGTTCACTCCTTCTTACCCCTCTGTAATACTCTACATTCTCTAAATTATACCTTGATGGTTGATTCATTCTACTACAAAAGGATACTTGGGGGATATGCAAGTCGGGGCTGTGAGCAGTGCATAAGGCTGATGGATAGATACACATTTTTTGGAATAGAATTTCTGGGCTGTGGCTTAAGCAGATGGAAAAGTCTTAGGAGATACAACCAGTTTCCCAGAGTGGGTACAATAATTCGTACACAAATTCCATGCATTGCAGTTGCTCCCTGTCTTTGACATGTGATCTTGTCAATCTTTTTCATTTTAGCCAATCTAATGTGTGTTAGGATATTCTTTGGAAGCAAAAATATGTTAAGAAAAGCAAACTATTTAACAATAACAAAAAGAAGTGCAGAAAAGGACTAGAGATATGGCTCAGTGGTAAAGCCCAGGCAAATAAATGTGAGGCCTTGAGTTGAAACCCCATTACCACTCCAGAAAAAAATCTGCTACATAAATTGCAAAATATATTATCAATAAGAATATTGTTATATACAAAAAGAGGGGCTGGGAAGGTGGCTCAGATGTAGAGTGCTTGCCTTGCATGCATGAGGCCCTGGGTTTGATTCCTCAGCACCACATAAGCAGAAAAAGCTGCAAGTGGCACTGTGGCTCAAGTGGTAGAGCACTAGCCTTAAGCTGAAGAGCTGAGGGACAGCGCCCAGGCCCAGGCCCCACAACGGACAAATAAATACATAATAAATTTAAAAATTAAAAGAAAAGAATATTGTGAGTTTTAACCGTATCCAAAAACAAAAAAGAAAAGCAAGAAGACTTTGTAAATTGACATAATAATGGTCCCAAATAGTGTGTGGAACCTTCCTTGCATGGGGTTTGTAGACTAAAGGGTCTGTGTCCTGAGCATCACTTCCCTTCATCACGTTCCTCTTCCTCTCTCTCCCTGCCTCTCGCCCTTGCTCTCACACTCTCTGCCTCTGACAACCAGTCTGGGTCTGACCTGGCGAGACATGCAGCATCTGACCGTGCTCACCTCCAAACGGAACCAGCTTCATGACGAGGTCCATCAGTGGCGGCGGAATGGAGTGGGACTGGAGTTTAATCATCTCTTTGGTTACGGAGTCCTCGATGCGGGCGCCATGGTGAAAATGGCTAAAGATTGGAAAACTGTGCCTGAAAGATTCCATTGTGTGGGAGGCTCTGTCCAGGACCCTGAGTAAGTCGGGACACTGCTTCTGCTACTGCATGTCCAAGTGGCCCAGAGATGGTGTCATAAGATCGCCCACACAGCTGGACTCCCCCTCCCTGTCAGAGGCAAGCACTGGATCTGATTCAGGAACAAACAGTTCCTAGGCAGAGTCACAGAGTTGCCCAACTTGGGTGGAGGTGGGGTTGGGGGGGGAGGTGCTCTGGCATTCACAGAGAACAGAAATGTATAATCAAAAAGTGTGAGCTATAACTATTTCAGCAGTTATCATCATCATCACCATCATTAGCATTAGTATTAGTATTAGTATTGTACTTAGGTTTAAACTCAAGGCCTTATGTTTGTTCCATGTGCTTGTTAGTGAGGTTCCCTCAGACCTCAACCCGCTGAGTAGTTAGGATTTCAGGTGTGGGCCAGCTTATGTGATTATTTTTAATTGTACAAATCAACCAATGTAACCAGTGCCCACATTAGTAAAGAGAATAGGACTTATGTCCCAGGACCCCTATAGGGTCTTCCAACATCCTCTCCCCAGTGGGGACCACTTGTCTTACTTCTAACTCTATAGATTACTTTGCCTATTCTATATTCAGTGTAAAGAGAATCAATACTCTGCTCTCTTTTCTATCTAACTAATCTTATTCTAATTTAGTTGTTTGTGAGATTCAGTCAAATTTAGTATGTACTTATAGTTTATTCTTATTATTGAAGAGTGTCTCAAGGTGTGACCATATCACAATTAGCTTATACCTTCTACTCACAGAACAAGGGAAGGATTTGATTTTGTTCTGAATGAGGCAGCGTGCCATGAGAAGGGACCTGAGGGAGGAATTTCTTACATAGAAATCACTGATTTAGCCAAGCATGCCAATTTTCCTTCCCACTTCCCCTTCATGACAAGAGAATTGGCCAATAAGAATACCTCTTTGATTTCTTGCTATCCTCATTGGTTCACCAATGGCCCAATGAGAAGGCTGAGTCAGGAGGGTTGTGAGTTCAAGGCCAACTTGGGCTACATAGCAAAACCTCATCTTAAAAAAAAAAACTAGCCAGCCATCAATGGCTCATGCCTATAGACCTTGCTACCCAGGAGGCAGAGATCTGAGTATTTCAGTTCAAAGCCAGCCCAGACAGGAAAGTCTTATGTCCAATTAACTACCAAAACAGCTGGAAGTGGAGCTGAGACTCAAGAGGTACAGTGTAAACCTTGAGAAAAAAAAAAGCTCAGGAACAAAGCCCTTGATAAATGCAATTTTTCCTCTCCCTCTGATCCACAATTTTAAACATGTTCAGTTCAGAACTGCAGAAAGAAGATGAGCTCCTAGAACTGGGGATGGAATCCTTGCCTAGTTTTTCTGTGAATTGCAAACTGGGCACATTTATTGCTTAAAGTAGACTCTTGTAGACAAGCAAGCCCTCTCGGATGCTCATCCCATTGGCCCACATCCTCACTGGGTGAGCATCCTCCATGGGTGAGCATGCCCATTGTCTACTCACTGAGTCAAATGGATCATTACAGAACTATGAGGTTTTCCCCCATGGACCAGTCCATAATCTCATAATGTTCACTTTAATCAGTAAAGTTTCCACCCAAGCCCCATAATAATTTAAAAACATAGAAATGCATGTCCCAAGTGACATCATATATACTTACAATGAATTATAATATATAATGTGCTTATAATGCATTCAGGTTTAGGGTGTAGCTCAGCACAGAGCGCTTGCGCTTGCCTTGCAGATACAAAGCCATAGATTACATCCTCAGCACAAACTTGGGAAGGATCCCTGACTGTGATTGCATCCCTCAATGCCTTCCTCACCCAGTCCCACACATGAACTTGTTCTTGAATGCAGGAGAGTTAGCTCTAGGGCAGTTATACTTATTGGGGAGCACAGAGGCTGGTCAGAAAAGCTTGCATGGAAGCCCAAGGCTGGTTGTGCCACTTGACAGAGGTGGCCCTTGTTACCTGGAGTCACACTTCCAAGGAGCTTCACTGTGAACAGCCTTGGCAGCTACCATTTCCCATGATAGGATATTTGGGGCTGCACAGCGACAGCATATAAGAAGAGAGCAGAGAATGATTGTCAGATTTATTCATTTTGTGAGCATTTATCTTCCCCAAGAAGGAGTCAATTTGAAAAGTGATTTTCTAAAGAGACTTTGCTATGAAGAGAGTCAGTGAAGGGTGTTCAACGAGGATCAAAAGAAAAATGCAACTGGCTGCGACCAACTGCACCTGCCTCGTGAGCAGAGCAAGCAAAGGCAGTGCCATCAGCCAACACAGAAGGAAGCAGTTAGCTCAGAACACCACCAGGACTTATATGTGCGTCCCAAGAGAATCTCCCTGCAGCTTCTTTAAGGCCGTGGCCAAAAGCATGTTCCAACTCTTAATATTTAGAGGATTTGGGAATAAATAACATATTTTCTCTTTCTTTCCTTCTTTCTTTCTTTCTGTTTTCTTTCTCTCTATCATTCTGTCTGTCTGTCTGTCTGTCTGTCTTTCTTTGTGTCATCTTGGAGCTTGATCTCAGGGTCTGAGTACTGTCCTTGAGCTTTTTTGCTACAGGCTAGTATTCTACCACTCAAGCCACAGCTCCACTTCCAGGATGTTGGTGGTGGTAGTTTTTTTTCTCTTCAGTGGTTAATTGGAGATAAGAGTTCCGACTTTCCTTCCTGGTCTAGCGTCAAACTGAGATACTCAGCCTGAGATACTCAGATATCAGCCTCCAAATATCAGCCTCCTGAGTAGCTAGGATTACAGGCATGAGCTACTGGTGCTCAGCTGACAACGTGTATTGTGTTGGTATGAATGCTGGAAGCAGCATGAGGGAGAGAGAAAACAGCTTAGTCAATCACATGACAGATGTCTTCCTATGTGGTTAGGTGTTCAGGTGGACTCTGTCCCACTAGGAAAAAGTAAAGTTCAAATAACCAGCCACTGAGTGTTCTACAGGACTACCATACCACAGGTGTTTACAGCACTTGAGAAACAATGACTGTTATTATTACTATTTTATGGCTCTAATAAAATAGTCACAACTACATGAATTTATCACACACTTGACAAGCGTTGCATGAGACACCCCTCCCCCCTGAAAATACCTGCTTCTAAGTTCAAGGCAACATTTACAATGATGTGCAATAAATAAAGATACAAGTCATTCTCTGTCTTTTACAGGATTTGAATTCTAGGCTTTTGTCCACCATCTCTATAAGATCAAAGAGGGGGGAAGTCACTAAGTCTTTTTTTTTTTTTTTTTTTTTTTTTGTCGGTCGTGGGGCTTGAACTCTGGGCCTGGGTGCTGTCCCTCAGCTCTTCAGCTCAAGGCGAGCGCTCTACCACTTGAGCTACAGCGCCACTTCCGGTTTTCTGGTGGTTTATTGGAGATAGGAGTCTCACGGTCTTTCCTGCCCGGGCTGGCTTTGAACCGCGATCCTCAGATCTCAGCCTCCTGAGTAGCTAGGATTACAGGCGTGAGCCACCAGCGCCCGGCTTCACTAAGTCTTTTCGTGCCTACTTCATTTTCTGCAGGAAGAACTGTTAGAACACAGCCTGCGAAGTAATACCCGTGACTATTTAAAGTTTCTGTGCTGAGATTCTTTTGGTTCCATAACATTTCCTATTTTAACTTCTTGCAACCTGACTATTCCTTAGCACATATCTTCTTTTTCCTTTAGAATGAATTTTTTTCTTTTCTTTTTATAAAGGCAATATATATGATCACTGTAGGAAGATCATAAAATGCAAGTGAGACAAAAAGAAAGAAATAGGAAAGGAAAGAAGAAAAGAAGGAAGAAAGGAAGGAAAGAAGGAAGGAAGGAAGGAAGGAAGGAAGGAAGGAAGGAAGGAAGGAAGGAAGGAAGGAAGGAAACAGAAAGAAGAAGAGAAAAAGAAAGAAAAAGAAAGGGAGGGAGGGAGAAAGAGGGAGAGAAAGAGAAAGAGAAAGAAACAGACTGGGAATGTGGCTTACTGGTAGAGTGCTTGCCTAGCATGCATGAAGCCCTGGATTCAATTCCTCAGTAAACAGAAAAGGCCAGAGGAACCTCTGTGGCTCAAGAGGTAGAGCACTAGCCTTGAGCACAGAGAGGCTCAGGGACAGTGCCCAGGCCCTACGTTCAAGCCACAGGACTGGAGAGAGAGAGAGAGACAGAGACAGAGACAGAGACAGAGACAGAGAGAGAGAGCAAGATGACAAAGATCAAAGTCAGCCCTTGGTATATGTGGAGAGTTTGTTCCTGGGGCACCCCTCACACCCCCATGAATACTCAAATCCATGAATGCTGGAGTCCTTTATATAAAATGGTATCATATTTGTGAATAACTTATGCATGTTCTCCTGTATGCTTTAAGTCACCTCTAGATTACCTATATTATACAATGCAAATGTTATGCAAATAGTTATTATATTGTTTAGGGAATGGTGATGAGGAAAACAGTCTATACATATTCAGTAGAGATGCAAATTTGCTTCCAAATATTTCCCATCTGTGCTTGGTTGGATCCACTGAAGTGGAGCCCATGGATTTGGAACAGTGAGCGTACTGCCCCTAGGCTTCCCCAAAGCTACGCTGCCTGCCAGAAAGCTTGCCGGAGCTTGTTGGCCCTGGAATTCACATCAGGCTTTTAATTTAATTTCAGAGTAACAGCATTCCCAGCCCAGCCCAGACAAATGTGTGTACTTTCAGGGGCCCAGCTCCAGTGTAGTGAGCAGTCACACCGCAGCACCGGGGGTTGCTTCTGCCACCATCGCTGCATCTCAATAAAAGAAGTGAATGCTTTGTATGTTGGTCAGCATGCTCTCCCAGAGCCTGTGAACCAGGAAAACTGGAAAAACTGACCATCCGGGTCATGGATTCATGGCATCACCCCAGGAAAACTAGTTAAAAGTGTACATAAACTTCCCAGGGATAGAATTGCCTTTATTAATGAGAAGTAGTTCAGAAACACTCTTCAGTTTGAAGCCTTGGCCCCAAGGGCAATGCAATGGTACAGGGTTTCTATTGAGGGGTGAGATCCTAAACCTTTGCGTGGCCTGAACGTAGGCTGAACAATTGGGGCAAAGCAGGAAGATGCTGGTGCCGGAGGTGGGAAGTAGTCAGGCTATCTGCACATATGCAGTCACTTGGAGCACTTAGGAGATGTGGAGGGGGTTGGGGGAGGGCACAAAGCAGCATATGCTTCATTCTCTACTCACAGAGAGGGTTCCAACTGTACAGAACTTGCTTACACTCACAAGGAAAGATGGGAATAAAATTCACGTCTGTTGGATTAACCCCAAAGCCACCTTCTCTTCCTGCTACCCTAAGAGTACCTTAGTACCTTCCCTCACCACCTCTTCTTTCCTTTTGCCCTCAGGAAAATTCCACCCACGGGCAAGTTGGTGCTGACCCTCAGCACAGATGCATGTGAAGGAAAGGAAAATTTTGTCCGCTACCTGGAGCACGTCCAAGCTGTCATCACGGTCAATGCCACCAGGAGAGGGGATCTGAACATCAACATGACTTCCCCTATGGGCACCAAGTCGATTTTACTAAGCCGGCGTCCCAGGGATGATGACTCCAAAGTGGGCTTTGACAAGTGGCCTTTTATGACCACCCACACTTGGGGAGAAGATGCCCGAGGAACCTGGACCCTGGAGCTGGGGTTTGTGGGCAGTGCACCTCAGAAGGGGGTGCTGAAGGAATGGACACTGATGCTACATGGTACACAGAGTGCCCCGTATATTGACCAAGTGGTAAGAGATTACCAGTCGAAGCTGGCCATGTCCAAGAAGCAAGAGCTAGAGGAAGAGCTGGATGAAGCTGTGGAGAGAAGCCTGAAAAGTATTCTAAGCAAAAACTAGGGCCATGTTTCTGCCTCCACGGTCTCCCTCCCTCTCTGTCTCTGCCTCTGTCCTCACCCCGTGTTTCCAGCAGGTACCTAGCAATTACTGTCACCCACACACACCGGCAATGCCATCTTCTTAATCAACCACTTTGCTCACTGTCAGTGATTATTTTCATTACAATGGAAGTGATCTTTTTTATTCTATGCCCCAAATATAGTGTTTCCCCCATAACATCTATGTCCTACGTGTGACTCTACCTTCTTTATTTCTGTCATTCAAATGGGTGATATCCTGCAAACAAAACTGGGACCGTTTTTCCTTTGATTTTTTTTCCTATCTGAGCAAACGCATGTTATAAAAAAAAAAAGAAAAAGAAAAAGAAAAAGGCACCTACAGTGACTGGAGAACATTTGTCTGTGGTCTCAGTGAGGAGCTGTTATATAACATGGAAAGCAAAGCTGAGGCAGAGCTGGGGGAAGGCGGGCCTCTGCCACTCTTAATGCACAGGGAAAGCTGCAAACTTCAATTTAGAAAAATTCATAAGGGGTATCAGAGATTTGAGTGACGTGATGAGCGAGAAGCCATCCACAGGGAGCCTAAATCACAACAGGAGAGAAAAAAAAGATTCCAAATATGATCGCTGGACCTTTACCATCAACACTCAACAGGAGAGAAAAAAAAGATTCCAAATATGATCGCTGGACCTTTACCATCAACACTAAGATCATAACTCACTCTCCTCAACCAGCCTGCTAGGAAACCTTACATAGTGTGGCTCTCCTTACACCAGCTGTTGCTCAGATTTATTGTCAAATCTGCTGGAGCAGCCCAAATTTCTTCCCATTTGTATAGAGTTACACACACACACACACACACACACACACACACACACACACACACACACACACACACACACACACACGCACACATGCATACATATTTATTTTCAGGGATTCTCTTTTATAGCTATTCAAAAGAAAACATGAAAGCAAATCTAGCAACAAGTCTATGAAAAAGTAGTTGGTTCGTTTTTTATTACAAAGAACGTTCCTTTGGGGCTTTCTGCTCTGGTGTGACTAGGAGGTGAGGAGTTGATTGGGTTGGATTTGGCTTGTTGATGAGTTTTACAGCTTTACACACATGCTTGGACTTTGCTTTCCAAAAGCATAATTGGAAAGAAATGTCTCTGATATGTTAGGGAAACTGCATTTTTTCTGAGAGAGGTGTGGAAGGAGTGAAGGTGGTACATTGGAGGAGCAGTTGTATTCTTGGAGACCTCCATTTGTGAGGAGCCTATCTTGATGAGAAGGGCACTTATCAGCTCTCCCCTTCGTAGCTTGAGCCTGCGTTAAGCAATCCCTTAGGAAAAGACCTAGTTGCTACCTTTCCAACTTAGAAATCCATGAGCACATTGGACATGACACCCAAAGGTTAGAGTTGCCAACCTCAAAAGACAGCATTCACTCCCAAATACTTTTAACCAAGGTGACCTGTTGTCATATTGTGTTCTTACCCCAGGACGGGCTTCACACCCAACCTCAGTGCCCAGCCACTCACAAGAAACGTTTCTTTGTTCCTAGCCACTCCTAGCTCCAACCCCTCCCTCCCATACAGCATCCATGACTCAAACCAGCAATCAAGAGCTCTAGGTTTGACTCCCTGATGGTGGTAACTTGAACAGAGAATCCTCACTTCTATTCTCTCTTTCCCCATATTGGCATGAATTTCTGTCTTCTCTAGCACCCTGTGAACTATCCCTGTATATGCTTTTAAGTGTAACAATATTTATGATTTTTTAAAGAAATTTATTACTTGTTGCAAAGATCTTTTTAAACCAGTTTAGATTTAAAGAAAAATAAATGGAAGTCATTGAAAATGCATTTCACATTAATGGTCTGAAAATAAACCAAAGGACATTATGTGTGCCTGTGTGTTTAAGTGCACACAGAAATATATATATATACATATGTAGACTATATACATGTGTGTATATGTGTATATATATACACCTGTATAAATGTATATACACACATATACTTAACATGTGTGTATGTGTATTTATTGAAGAAATAGACACCATATTCATCTCTAAAAGAATATTCAGAGAATATCAAGGTGATCCTGGCTAAGAGAAAGCCAGTGGAAATTCAGGTGAAAATGTTCATCGAGTCCCATTATGTCTCCTCTGTAATTTTGCAGCTCTCTGTATAAACATTAAATGTCTTATATATGCAGCACAAATATAAAAGTTGTCCATATTTTCACAGTTGTGGCATAATTTATGAAATCAGAGAGTAACTTATCAGCTTCTTAATAGAAATGGCAAGTTTTGATATGAGAATATAGTATATATAAATATATATAGTGCTATATACAAATATTTGGTCTCTATTTCATTTTTTGCATCAGTATTAACACTAAATTATGTCTAGCTAGTGATGTTTCATGATATCCCTGATCCTAATGCAAGAGAGTATTTATAGTCATTTATTTTAAAAATGAAAATAACTGGATAATGATTAATCAGGTTAATATTGTTACTCCCTGTGACAAAATTTTATAAGTAAATTTAAAAATATATGTTGTAAATTAAGAGGCTCAACAATAAAACATTACCTTCCAGAAATTATGTGAGATGTGCTATATCTTACATGAAAACACTTCCATCATTTGTAGGAGCAGATAATAAAAATTTGCCAAAGAGAGACCTAAAAAGCCTGCCTGTCTTAGTAAGAATACACAAAAGACACAATTAGCATGTACATTGGACACAAAGTATGGTCAGCAGTGGCATTCTTTTCATATTTAAGTTACATCCATTAGTTGTTGTAAAATCAACTTTGGAAGTCAACACTAGGGTATTTTAATAGAATAAAATAGGATAGTCTTGAGTAGACTAGGTCATACCTATTAAAGATAAGTATTATTTCCTGAAATATGTTTCTAGGAGGTAAGTACAGAAATCTGTTTGTCTGTTTGTCTGCCTGTCTGGTTCATGACATAAACTAGATTTCTTATTACGGTCCACGGTCAAAATCTTTTAGAAACACAATTCTAGAATACATGCACATTAGAGTAGATTAAGTTATAGTTTAGTAGCAAATAGCCTCAAAAATCTCAGGGAATGTGGCTTAGTGGTAGAGTGCTTGCCTAGCGTGCATGAAGCCCTGGGTTCAATTCCTCAGTATCACATAAACAGAAAAGGCCAGAGGTGGTGCTGTAGCTCAAGTCATAGAGTGCTAGCCTTGTGCAAAAGAAGCTCAGGGAGGGCTGGGAAGGTGGCTCAGTGGTAGAGTGCTTGCCTTGCATGCATGAGGCCCTGGGTTCGATTCCTCCTCACCACATAAGAAAAAAGAAAAAAGCTGGAAGTGGCACGGTGGCTCAAGTGGTAGAGCACTAGCCTTGAGCTGAAGAGCTGAGGGACAGCGCCTAAGCCCTGAGTTCAAGCCCCAGGACTAGCAAAAATAAATAAATAAATAAAAATAAATAAATAAACCTCAGTGGTTTAATACAATGAAGATTTGTTCATCGTTTATTTATCATTCACACACTCTAATGAGGATTCAGTTGACTCTCCAAGGCCACAGTGCCATCCTCCATGCAGTGACTTGAAGATTCAAGCTACCTGAGTTTCACTATTTATATACTGAAATATATTTCAACATTTATAGGGCTGGGATGTAGCTCAGTGACTAAGTGCTTGCCTAGCAAGTGCAACACTGGGTTTCATCCCCAGTACCTAAAAAGAAAAGACCAAAAAAATAATTTATAAAGCTACTACGCCATGCTGTTGTTACTATCCCTTATAAATTAATGATGATTTTCCATGTGATCAGTTGATCACACTGATTAGAGTGATTACCTAACAATGATACAACATAAAACCTTTAGTACACACATACCCAAGCACTTCATATTTAGGGAGAGAGACAAGGACCGAATTAGGGGAACCATTGATCTCGTAGTCAGAGTCAGTTGTTAGATGGAAAGAGTCTAATTTGCTACAAATTATTTGTAAACTCAAACTTCTAGGAAACCTGCAATAATATTAGCACAGAGTATCTCCTAGGCCAATCCAAATGTCATGGTTATAATCAGCAGGGAGGTCCTCCAAGTTCAAAAAAGAAATTAGTCAACAGAATGGATGGCAAGAAGGAAAGACACTAAACTATAGGAGCTTAAAAATGGGTGCTGGTGGCTCACTCCTGTAATCCTAGCTACTCAGGAGGCTGAGATCTGAGAATCGTGGCTCAAAGCCAAACCAGGCAGGAAAGTCCCCATAAGAGTCTTACTTCCAATAAACCATTCAAAAACCAGAAGTGGCGCTATGGTTCAAGTGGTAGAGCTCTAGCTTTGAGCACAAAGAAGCACAGGGATAGCACTCAGGAGAGTCAGGGTGACAAAAGTTGACAGACTGGTGTGCAGAATCCCTAGCTCTTAAGTCTATTGAAGCTAGAGAGGGACTCTTAGTGAACTTCTCTCTCCCAGATGGAGTGTGCCATCTCCTGCTAATGGTCTCACTCCATGCCCACCCCCAGAACCTGATGCCTCATTCAGCCTCCCAAGAACATTGAAACCAGCCTAAGAAAGTCACACACTTGAATCGACAAAAAGGCCCCTCTTTACATTTACATGAACTAATGACACTTGCGTTTTCCCATTCGTCTTTTGTGCATTTAGTTTGTTCAAAAAGCAAAGGAGAACATTTAAGAGCACCTAAAGTATGTGGGAGCTGGGGGTGGGAAGGGCTTTGCGTGAAGGCTGTCTGGTACCAGGATGGTGCAGGCAGTGTGCTTGCTTCCTGCTCACAGGAATCCGGAGGCTGCCACGGGGCACCAGGGCCTGTCACACCTGCACCTCCATCAGGTGGCGCATAAACACTGCCATACAAAAGGATCTGAAAAGTGGTAACCTAAGCTTGGGAGGGAGAAAGCCAGAAGGAACTCTGAGGGAGGTCCATATAGATCCCAATGGGTCCATTCATCGCCTGACCTGGGGACAGCAGCCTGGAGTGAAACACCAAAGGCATCACCTGGCAGCTGGTCCTCCAAGGTTTCCCTGGCACTTTGGAAAGTGAACCTATGCCATTTTACCTGGGAAATGCAATGTGCAGCAGTGCTGGGACTGTAATGATCTCAACCTGAAGGTTGTTGATTGGCAGCAGCCAATCAGCTGTTGGGCATAGGCCAGGTTCGCCCCTCCCCACCCCACCCCAAGCCAACCTTAAGGCAAGGAGTCAGGTCAAGGGGGTTAGGGTGAAAGGAAGCATCTAGTTACGGTGAGTAGGAAACTAAGACAGGCAAGAAGAGATCAAGAAGAGGCAGTTGAGATGTCAGCATCTGGAACTAAAACCACCGGCGATCTCCAAAAGACTTTGAGGGTGCCTCATAGTTTTTGCAACAGAAATCATAGTTTTTGCAACAGAAAGTGAGAGGGCCAAAGTACTGACCCACCATGGCTGCTCCGCAGAACTCTCAACCTGCCCTGGTTTCAGATGAGCACTCTCCTGTGACCCTAGGAAATCTTCAGGCAAAGGGTTGTATGTGCTTACAGCAAGGACCCCTCAGGGTGTAGGCATAGGCTAGACAGCAGGGGATCTGAGCCATGCATGTCTGGCAAGAGTTGAGACAACAGCAGTAGTCCAGTGGCTTGGGAAATGAGTGAGGCAGGGGTTGCAGCGTACCTTCTTCAGGGTGGAGGCCATCTGGGAGAGTCTCACCACAAGGGAAGAGGTGATGAAGACCCCATGATCGGTGCTGTTGGGAGGTCTGCTCTGAGACCCCCATTTTATAGCAAGAAATGCTGTTTATGACACAAGAGGCTTTGGGCTCCTTCTCATAGCCTTCAGGGAGAGGGAAAGCCAGGAAAGGCACTCCGTGTGCAGCTTTACTGGAGGAGAGCAAACTAAGCAGGGGCAGTGGACAACAGCCACCAAGAAAAAAATGATCAAGTGGGGTTTGATCTCTGGGACCCTTGGGTGGCTTTACTGTGCTCCCAAAGTGCCCACTTCAGCCAGGACCACCATTGTCCTGCTTTTTAGGATGGGTTGATGCCCCCCGGAGAGTGTGGTCATGTGTTCCCTGCCTTCTGTTTTCACCTCACCTCCTTACATCATACCACTCCAATCCTCAATATTTCTTCTTTTTGAATAGGCCAAGTCCATTCCTGCCCCCACCCCAAAGGCCCCAGGGCCTTTGCATTTGCAGTCCTCTCTGCCCGGAATAATCTTCCCTCCGACGTGCACCTGATGCCTCTTTCTACCATTCACACCACATGTCACCTCCCCCACAGGGTCTTCCCTGGACCACCCATCCCAAATAGCCCTGCCGTCACTCCAGCATGGCGTCCTATGTGATTTTCTTCATAGGACTTGTTCTAATTTTCTCCTCCAGTCATCTGCTTACTTGTACATTTCCTTCCTTCCCATCCAGAATGGTATAGCTTGGATCAGAGTCACATCTGATTGTTCCCTTCAGCACCCAGAACTCTGCCCAGCACAAAACAAACTGCGGGTCCATTCTCCTTGATTGACTCAATCAACATGTAAAAATTGACTGGGCGCTTGATCAGGATGTCATTACATATATGCCTGCCATCCTGGCTCATTGGGAGGCTGTGATCTGAGGATTGAATTTGGAAGCCAGCTGGGCAGGAAAGTTCATGAGACTCTTTATGTCCAATTATCCACCAAAAAAGCTAGGTGAGGGGAGTGGGCAAGTCTCTTTCCTAAGCAAGGAAAAGTCGGTAGCCATTTAACAGGGCATCCTTGTCCTGAGCCAAGCTGAGCACCCCCCCCCTCCATTCCCAAGGCCCTAGGAATTAAGACAAGGGATATTGTGCAAGCAAAGAAAGCATTTTAATGAAGGTTCATAGACAATGCCAAATGGTCAATTATAATCAAATCCAAACAGGAACCATCACTCTTTTATCATTTGTCCTAAAATATCAAGGTATTTCCCCTACAGTAGCCTCCACACACCCCTAAAAGAATTTCTGCCATTGAACTGGGGCATTTTAGGAGCCCTTCTCTCCCAGTTTCTTGTTGGCCTTTGTCTTTCCAATCACAGTCTCCACAATCACAGAGGTCTCTTCATAGGTCTCAATGCTCTCTGTTGAGATCTTCTCAATAGATTCCACTACTTCTACTTTCTTAAAAGCCAACGCCTTGGGAGGGATTTTTCCTGGCAGACTGCTGTTCTTATTCCCAGGCCCTTCTGATCTATCCTGGACAGCCTCGGGCCTTTGAGAAGGTGGTGGAGATGGTCCCTCTGGACCAGGTATGATCACAGGGCAGGTTCTCTTAGACCCTTCATCTTCCTTCTGGCTATCATCTCTCTCCCTGGGACCTTTCGGTTCTTCAGCACTTATCCCATTCTCCTTGTCTGCAGCCTGCTGGTCGCTGGAATGCCCGCCATCTTTTCCCTGGGGACCCTCTGATCCATTCTCTAGAGGTGGTGTGGGCGGCTCCGGAGATGGCTCCGCGTGGCCATCATGATTTATGGAGTCTTCCTCAATGGAAATCACCACCCCACCCCTGGTTGGGATGGAGGAGGAGCGGAAGCCAGGGTCCACATAACTGGCATCCCCTGTGACTAACACATGGCGCCCTTTGGTGTAGAGACCAATGGAGGGCTCAGGCATAGGCTCTTTGGAACCTTTTATTCTCTCCTTGACCATCTTGCATAGTTTCCCAAAGGCTTTGCTTATCTGCCCTCCATCTGGAACATCCTCTGGTCCCCCCTCTTGAGCTGGGGGACCTTTTTCTCCATCCCCTGCTCCCAGCTGAGATTCACCTTCTTCTTTAAGTTCTACTTGCACTGACTTTGTGTCTTGCTGCCTTTTTAATGATACGTCTTGCACATTTTCTTCTGCTTTGTCTTGAGCTATAATCTCCTTTCTTCTTGGAATGCTTTTGGGGAGGCCCTTTTGTCTTGGCTTAGCGGTTGTTATATCCTGAACAGCCCTGGTGAGGTCTAACAAAAAGCACAAGAAGTAAGCCGAGGATAACTTCAATGAGCAGGAACACAAAAGTACATTCATTGAAAACTATGTGAATCGTACTGCAGACAGGTGCAGCTCTAAGGGGGCATGTGTTAAATGTGGAGCAAAAACAAAAGGGAAGAAAAGTCTGGATCTGTTGAGGTACCAGCTGTTTAAGTACCAGCTCTCCACATCCAACTGTGCAAAAATGTTAAACAAGTCTGGCTTTCTCCCTAAAATGAAGGGAATGGTCATAGTTCTCCATCACCCTGGAATAAATCCAAGACATATGATTCTACTGCTATGCCACTCATGGCCCAGCTATGTTCACAGTGGATGTCTGAGTCCACAGACTATACCATAGGAACCCACTCCACAAAGTCATTCTCTCCAATTTCTTCAAAGGAGGCACAACAGGACTTCCTGGACCTCTGATATGCTCAGATGGCTGCAGACATAGGGATTGATTCCATCCACAGTGCCCCGATAACCTAAATCAACATGGCCACCCCTTGGTCAGCATCCCCTTCCTCCTGGGCCAAAAGAGGAAATGATGTTATTAAATTCCAAAATGGCAGGAGTCCCCTGTTTTCAAAGTGCTAGCCATTCATTCCTCCACACTAGCTGCAAGGAAAAACTAGAAGCTAAGAAAACACAGAAAAGTCTTGTCATCTGTGAGACTTCCTAGCTTGTTCCCATAGTGATATGGGAATTTTTTCCTTCCCAAAGTTCTTCTCCATTCTATCCCATCAGAAACCCCAAAACTAAGATAGACAGGGAACTAGTACATGACACTGGCTGACCCATGATGTGTGAGGGGGAAATAGCAGAAACCATTTAGGAAGCCAAGATGAAGGGACTGCAGAGAGGGACGTGCCAAAGAAACTGGCAACTGGTCTGAGAGGAGAGACATTTACTGGACCAGCTACTGAATTCCAGGATTCACTGTAAAGGAAAGAACAGGATCCCTTGTTCAAAATTAATAGAAACTTCAGGACAGTGATGGCCACAGTAAACTTATCTTCTTGGCATAGCAAAGAAGCAAGAAGTGAACATGGAGTTTCATTTCTTTTCCAATTAAATACTTTATGTGTAGGAATGGCACTTCCTGGGTGAGCTATACCCCAAGAAACTTTTCCCTTTACAAACTTTCTTGGCTCAGAGTGAGAGACAGACTTTTAATTTCATATAAAAACTTTTAATTTCCAGATGACTCAGAGGAGAACATGAGTGTCAAGGTCAGAAATTTTTTTTAGAAATAATTTTTCTAATATTTTCCAAGACAGAAAACAAAGTCAAGACAGGGTTAGGGGTGTCTGGTTACCTTTTGCACTGGAGCCAAGGCTGAGGGAGGCCCCACGGCTTGGGGTGAACTGGGTGATGGGTGTCTCCATGAAGGCAGAGCTCAGCCTGGCAGAAAGAACCAGAAAGAAGGTAGCACCACTTTCAATCATCAAGCCAAATAGAGGGTTGGGGGCTAGAGTGACCCTCTCTAATCTTAACTGAAAATGAAAAGGCTTTCTTTACGTCAGATTGCTTATGAATGATATATGATTACCAAGTGATAAGCTCATTGCATTTATACACTGGATGAGAACATAAAGGAAATTGATCATTTATTTGAACTCAAGTCATAAACTGAGAGACAGAGCTATAGAAATACTGTGCTATATGAAAACAAGAGACAGAAAGTACTTGAAGAAATAATTATTAAAAACTTTCTAAATGGGCATGCTTTTTGTAGTAATGCAAATATTCTGTATTTGAGTTCCATGTGTATAAACATTGGTGAAAACACTTCTTATTGTACAATAAAAATGAGAGCATTTATTTGTTCACAAATTGCATCTCCATAAAAATGTTATTAAAAATAAAGATGAAATAAAAATTTAAATCTATAAAAAAAAAAAAGAAACACTGTGCTGTGATTAGTTAGAAGCTACCAAGCCATCTCTCTATTGGATGAGGGTGTTTATATTGTAAAGCATTTTAATTAGAAGGGCCAATCAGATTAAAATATATCCCCAACTTATTTTCTAAAATAATAATTTATATCTGCCCAATGCTGGAGGATCATGCCTGTAATCCTACCTACTCAGGAGGCTCAGAACTGAAGATCACAGTTTGAAACCAGTCCAGGTGGGAAAGTCCATAACTCTTCTCTACAATTAAGCACCAAAAAGCTAGCAGTAAACCTATGGTTCAAATGGTATAGCACCAGGCTTGAGTGGAAAAGCTAAGAGACAGTGACCTGATCTTGAGTTCAAGCCCCAGTACTAGCACAATAATAATAAATAGTAATAGCAATAACATATTATATATAAATAAAGAGAAAAATGTTTAAAGCAATTGAGACAAATGTAAACAGCTGGTGAATTTTGGTAAAAAGTATTCTCAGGAGGTCTTTGTTCTAATCTCACATTTATCCATTTGAAACCCTACCAAAATTAGAAATTATAAAGCTGAGCACCAATGGTTCATACCTGTAATTCTAGCTACTCAGGAGACTGAGATCTGAGATTCCAAGTTTGAAGGCAGCCTAAGCAGACAAATCTGAGGTCTTTATCTCCCATTAACCAGCAAAAAAAAAAACCAAAAAACAAATGGAGAGGTGGTTCGAGTGATATCGTGCTAGCCTTGAACAAAAAAGCTAAGTGAGATCATGAGGCCATGAGTTTAAGTCCCAATAACAACACAAAAGGGAAAAAAAATTACAAGTTGTAAGCTGGTACTCAAAGGATTAGTTAACTTCTTGTGGTGCCCTGTGCCCAGGGCATCACATAAAATAATCATATAAAATATTCCCCATGACATAACGATAACACCAAATTATCCAAGACGCAGTGACTATGACTGCCAGGAGAAAGAGGAAACATTGCATTTCCTGCTAAGCGCTTGAGCACTGGCAACCAACATGCTCAGCGCACAGGGCAGAAACACCCTTGTGAGGTAGGGGGAGGGAGGACTCTCTTTTAACTCTCTCTAAACCCAGAAAATCAGGAAAATCAAGTTAAAAGAATCACAACTCCATACCTAATCTGTTTTCTGAACATTATCTCTAAATACAAATATCAACATAGGCATAGATGGAGAAAGAGAGTGAGAGCACAAATTTCCCAGCAGTCCTAAAGTAAATGGGGTTCTCTCATGAAGACAGCAGATACCATGTTGACCCAAAAGATGGCTGCATTGGGGCACCCAATCATCTTTTGATGGTTGCATCCATGACCCTAAGCAATACTCAGCAAGTGCCAGGGTGCTGGGTAGCTCATTCCACCTCCTCCTCATCCCTCCTGCGGGACGGTTTATATCCCCAGATTCCAGGGACACAAAGCCACCTCCTCACCCAGGCCACTTCTGATCACTCTATTTAGAAGTTCCAGTACATCCATACTCACTTCTCTCCTCTCTGACAAACTTTCCTCCACAGCAAGACGTTAGCCAAGTTGTCTTTCTCTCCCACTAGCTTTCAAGCTCCCTGACAATGAGGGGGAAAACCTGTTTCCTTTCCTGCAACAGTCCCACAGCCTACCACTATACCTGATACATACACCAGAGGCAATCAACAAGGCTTTGTGGAATGTGTAAGTGGTCAGGATGAGCGGGCAGGTGCGCAGATGCAGGAACACACCTGTTGCCTTCGATCTCCAGGATCCGATGATAGCGATCCAGCTCGTTTCTCAGAGTCTGCTGGGCCACAGCCAGCTGCCGGCAGTCATAGGAAGACTTCTCCAGCGTCCGCTCAGCCTCCTCCATCTCCTTCCTCAGGCCCTCGATCTGCTCATTGTAAAGCTGTATCTCGTCATCGTAACTTTCGTGGGCACTTTTGATAGCTTGTTCCAGGGTCATTGTCTGTGGGCAAAGATCTGCTGTCAGGAAATCCATACCTCTCTATCCCTAAGAGATAGGTTTGGTCAGGAGAACCAGATCTCTAGGTCGGAAATTCTACTGGCTTTGCTTGTTTCTCTCGTGATTACATATCAGCAATGACTCACACTGTACCTTCATGCATGTTTAACATCTGCAATTATGACTATATTCTCAGGGGCTGCTAGCATGGCTCAAGTGGTAGAGTGCCTGCCTAGCAAGAGTTGGGGTCCGTATTCAAAACTCCAGTATTACAAAATATATACGTGTGTGTCTATAATAGTATATATTATATGCCATATAATGTATACTGTATTGTATATTGTATGTAATATAGTATAGTACATAATAGATGTAATATAAATAATATTTATACATATGTGTATATAATCGTATATTATATGTCATATAATGTAAAATATATGTAATATAGTATATTGTATATGTAAAATAATATATACAGACACTATTTTATCATTTTACTCTCAAATAAGAATTTGACAGAAATTCTTGGCAGAATGGAACACACAAAAACACTACTTCTGGGCTGGGAAGGAGGCTCAGTGGTAGATTTGCTTTCCTCACATGCAGGAGGCCCTGGGCTCGATTCCTCAGCAACACATAAGCAGAAAAAGCCAGAAGTGGTGCTCTGGCTCAAGAGCTGAAGAGCTGAGGGACAGAGCCCAGGCCAGAGTTCAGGCCCCATGACCGGCCAAAAAAAAAAAAAAACATTACTTCTATATCAAGCAGCTCTTCTCAAATTCCTCTGGGCATTAGAACCACCCAGGGATGATAAGATTCAGCTTTCTGTGGGGTAGGTGTGGGCGAGAGCAGCAGACCTGTATTTGTAACCAGCTCCCAGGCCAGTGGGATGCTGCGGCTACACCAATGTCTGCATCTGACTTCATGTATATGCATTACAAACTACTTCCTGCACCCTGACCTCAGCATCCATGGAAGACATCCTGTGATGTCCTATGGTCACAGGATTTTTCCCTTACACTGGCAAATCTGGCCTCAGGATAGAAAAGTGATAACATATACAGGAAAATGCCTTTTACATCTGGAAGGAGATAGGGAGGAAGAAAGGCACATATATTAAACATTTGGGGAAGATGTCTGTCCATCCTGTGTCATTCAGTCTATTCCTCCATAAGAGGATCCTGCCAGCAATGTGGCCTTCTCATCTGTCCAGAGCTTGGAATGAGGGGTGGACTCGACCACTCAGGTGGGACTTTGGAAAGGGATCTCGGGGGTAGCAGTGAGCTGGTGGAACACATCGATGGAGAGCTGAGGCTGCCACTCTGCACTAGTGATCTTTCATTATGCGCATGGAGAAGCGGAGAAGCCACTCCTTGTAAGGGAAGAGACACACAGAGAGGAGGGATCCTGTGGTAGAAGAAAGAAGAGGAGGCGAGGGAGATGGATGAGCAGCTGTCTCGGATCCTTGTTCCTGGCTCCTGGTTAGTGTTACACACCAGCTCTCAAATATCAGTCACTGCCTTTTACATCCACTCCTCAGGGGAAGGGGCTGGGAGGGGGGTGCCCGCCCAGTGGAAAACCTGACAAGACACCACTTTACAAAAGCAATCAAAATTAATGTCATCGATAGGGAGGAGATGTATTGACATACAAAGGTCACCAGGTCACTTCCCAGGAATTCTTGCCAAAAATACCAACCTCAGTTAATCCTTAGAACACAGCAGGCTAACCCAGATGGAGGGCTGTTCCACAAAAGAGCTGGCCTGGGCTCTTCAAATCATCAAAATTGGGAAGACAAACAGACTTTCTTCCCAGACTGAAGGGGACTAGGGACAGGACCTGGGGCCAGAATATAGCACTGAATATTGATGACATTCTAACACAGTCCATTTATAATGCAGTATCACTGTTAATCTCCTGGCTTGCATTATTATCCTTTGCTTATAAGTTATGAACACTTGGAGAGGCCGGTCAAAGAATATATGGTAAACCTTAATGCTATTTCTGCAACTTTTCACATGATTTCAAATTTTAAAAAAGCATCCTTTCTGTTTAGGCCAGTTTGATCAGGTTTTTGTTCCCCAAAAATGATTTTTTGGGGGGTCCAGTCATGGGGCCTGAACTCTGGGCCTGGGTGCTGTCCCTCAGCTCTTCAGCTCAAGGCTAGCGCTCTACCACTTGAGCCACAGCGCCACTTCTGGCTTTTTTCTTTTTGCTTATGTGGTGCTGAGGAATCGAACCCAGGGCCTCGGGCAGGCAAGGCAAGCGCTCTACCACTGAGCAGTCTTATAACAGTTATTTAAACTATTCATCAGAATGAAGAATATTCAAAACAATGAAGAGCCCCATTCGCATAAGCTCAAACTTGGGTGAGCTGCCCTGGCCAGAACCACCTTGGCACTGCATGGGACACAGGTTCACTAGCCTGGCTATTGGAGAATGAGACCCAGTGCTCACAGTCCAGGGCAGGAGATGGTCCTGTCACACACACACACACACACACACACACACACACACGCCTGGAACAAGTCACATATATGACAAGGAAGATGTAGGGCCACTCCTTGGTCCTGAGAAAAGAAAGAGGTTTCCAGGAAGAAGAGAAATAGTATATCAAAGGTCAGGTGCCAGAAACCACAGAAGTGGTCAGGAGAAGAGTAGAGGATAGCCAAGGTCACCTTAAGAGGAGAAGCGAAGATGACCCTGGAAAGAGAGGCAGGAAGAGGATGTGGGCCTTGTGGCAACTTGAACTTGATATTCTATGAAGATAACTGCTGTGATCATGCTGAGACCAGCTGGCTTATCTGTGTCACTCCACTGAGCTGTGAACAGTGAGGCCAGCAGTGCAGGCAGGAGTCTGACTGTGAGCCCCCTCTGGAGCAGTGAGCTCCTGTGTGGGTCCTCTGAGTTCTCCAGATGCCTTAGGATACGAGATCTGAGATCTTTTTTGAAAAGAAAGTAAATTAGTATCCTTCACTGACTACGGGCTGGCTTATCAAACTCACCACTAGATGGCGCAAAGGGTCTGTAATGAGAAAGGAAGCCTGTGAGGTTCCAAGTTGGCAGTTGAGCGTTTTTTTAACTTTCCTGTCACAGACATTCAATGCATTTCCTGTCCTTTCTCTTCAGCCTGTAAGAAACGCCATCTCCAGGGGTCTCATGGTTCTATGTTTAGCTTACTTGAAGAAAAAGTCCCCAGTTCTATCTCAGGCTCTGATCCTTCTAGCCTAAACTAGACTGAGCTAACCTTGAGCCCGTGGAATAAGAAGTTTGGGGGCTTATGATAACAGGGACTGCCCTGCTAGAGTTAATGACTCAGTTGGTCTGGGATGTGCCAGTGAATTTGCTTTATTTTTTAACTGTTCTAGGGATTAAACCCAGGGCCTCACACATGCAAGACAAGCATAACACCCCAGACTACATATTTGCACTCCTAACAAGTTCCCAGCCTTCCTGCCACTGACTTCAAAGGCACAGAAACCTTGAGCTAAAGGATCTAGTGGCCTCTGTGAGCACTCCTGGCCAAGAGCCAACAAAGAGGCAGCATCCTAGGTGCATACTGAGTGGAATTCTGTCAGCAACAATTTGAATGAAACTGGGTGCAAATTCTCTCCCAAAATCCTCCAGACACTGGCCCAGGCCAACCCATACTTTTTTGTTATTTTTTATTTTATTTTATTTTTTGCCAGTCATGGGGCCAGAACTCTGGACACTGTCCCTCAGCTCTTCAGCTCAAGGCTAGCACTCTACCACTTGTGCCACAGTGCCACTTCCAGCTTTTTCTCCCTACGTGGTGCTGAGGAATCGAACCCAGGGCCTCATGCATGCAAGGCAAGTGCTCTACCACTGAGCCACCTTCCCAGCCCCCTAACCCATACTTTTATTTCAGCCTCAGGAGACCCAGAGCAGAGAAACCAACTGAACCTGCACAGATGCCTGCCTTACAGGGCAACAAGAGAATAAATGGGTGCCATGTCATTGTAAGTCCCTAGGTAATTGGTGAAGGCAAACTGTGTTCATTAGAACCACCACTGCGTTTTGTTATTGAATCCAGATCCAAAGCCTCAACCAGCTGGAACATTTCTTAATAGCATCTGCACTGCACACACACAGGCTTCTTTCCCTGAACAACACAAGATAACAAGTAGTTACTTGGCATTTATATACACCTAGATGACTTAGGCATGCACTTCCATATACTTAGAGAATGATGGACAGCTTGTGAGAGGATCACATAGGTTTCATGCAGGTTGTGCACAAATGCTCTGCGTGCTGCAGAAGGGATGGGAACACCCATGGTTTAGTATCTATGTGGTTCTGAAAATCATAGCCCATGGATATTTGAAGGCTCACTATCTAAACATATCCACAGCATCCCAGCCTTTCAACAGATCAGCTCAGGATTTTTCCAGTTTACTATGGTGTGAAAGCAAGGTGTGCTCTGTAGAAACCATGGTTCTCATTTTGCATTTTGCTTTTTTCCAAGAGGAGCTCTGAGTCAGCCTGGAGACCATGAGGGGAAAGGAACAGCATTCTACAACCTGCTGTGCTGCTGAGTTAGGATATACAATGTGAGCTGTACTTCAGCTACAGTGGGTATGTCCAGATGTGACCCCATTATAAGTCCAGTATTGTCTGTATAACTTTATATGTGAAATGATTTGATAATGTTTTGATAATGGTTTCAGTATCATTGGTTTGCTTTTCATAACTGTCTTAACTGGGTGTGGTGGTTCATGCCTGCAATACTAGCTACTCAGGAGTCTGAGGTTAGAAGAATCAAGGTTCCAGGATGGTCGAGAAACAAAAAGCTTAAAAAAACCATCTCAATCGATCACACACCGATCATCTCAGGTATGCAGGATGGCATGATGGGTGGATAGTTCAAATGGTGGAGTGCTTACCTAGCAAGCATGAGGTTGAGTTCAATTGCCAAAAGATTAATATTTTGTGCCTTTAACCACATTTTTCTGAAAAGAAATCCACAAGCATTACCAGACTACCAGAGGCTATGGGGAATGAGGGAGAGGCAGCACGGACGGAAAGGTGGAACTCCTGCTTCAGAGACATCAGAATCAACCAATCTCTGCAGCAACTGGGGGTAGAAACAGGTGGTGACAGACAGTTTATTTCCCATTCTCAGAAACCACACTAGTCCTTTTTTTTCCTATTCACCAAATGCATACAGGTACAGAAAGACAAAGGGGTTTTTGTCATCCTTAGAATCTAGAGCAATGGTTTTCAATTTGTTGCCACAGCCACAGGAAATGACATATTTCCTACGAAAAGCCACAAGTGTCATAGAAATGTGCATGCCTCTGAACAATTATTAGATACATGAATATATACTTATTTGAATATCTATACCTTTAAAATAAAAGTTTAACAAAACAAACCCTACCTTTTCACTTGCTATGCATTCTGTTATTTCACATTGTTATATTGTATAGTTTAGGGCTGTTGGTTTCTACTAATTTTTTTTGCCCTTACCAGGATGTCAACTCAAGATCTCACATTTGCACATCCTTTGCTTGCTCAGTGGATGTTCTTATCACTTGAATCACACCCCCAGCCCTGCTTTTTGCTGGTTATTTTGGAGATGGGATCTCATCGATGCTTCTGCCTAGGCTGGCTTCAAAGCATGATTCTCTAGATCTCTGCCTCCGAGGTGGCTAGGATTACAGGTGTGAGCCACCAGCTCTTGGCACTACTTTTTCTTATACAAGCCAATTCTATGAATTTCATTTTATATCCAATGAGTTAATGAGTTAAAAACTGGTGTCTAGAATCATGGCTGGCTCTGAGCCTACTTGTTCAACAATACACAGAACATAGACATGCACACAGGCCTAAATATATGAACCACATAATACCTCACAGATACAGCCCACCTACATATTCATACCACATGCATATACACACAGCACATGCATACACACCACACACACATGCCACACATAAACACACATCCCATATATGTGTGTGTATCTATATACATATAGATAGATAGATATAGATATAGATATACACACACACATATACCCTCTCTCCCTAGGCTCTCCCTTTTTCTCTCTCCCTTTCTCTTTCTCTCCTCTGTATTTCTTTCTCTCCTTCCTTCTGTCTGTTCAGGTCCTTAGATGAGACCACAGTCACCAAGATGGGGATGTGCTCCTGAAGCCATGGCTTGTCTCCAGAGAAGGATGAGTTCTAAGGGTGTCCCTCTCCCACCATGATCCTCAGCTCACATGACAGTCATGGTCCCTGAGTGGCTTTGGAACTCTGAGAGCCGCACGAGGGGGTAGGACTCTAAAGCCCCCAAATGAGATCCTGATGTGGAGGGCACTGAATGTCTATAAAATGCATCATGTGTAGCCAAGGCTTTAGATGAACATACGACAACCAGATGTTCCAGGCTCACTAGAATCAGACTTTCACAGTGTTGTTGTTGTCGTTGTTGTTGCTTTTCCTCCTTATCCTTTACATGTACCGGCCTGACTTGGGAAATGTGATTCCACAACCTTACAGGAAGGGGCAGTATCTGAGCAACACATCTCATCACGTGGTCAGGGGGATGGTGATAAAGACAAAATTAAAGAATTTAAGGGATGAGCAAGAAGCCTTTTAGCCTTGGATACAGAGCAGCCATCAAAACAGACTGAGCTTTCAAATGGAGCTCCAATTGAAAGGGGAGTGGGAAGAGGCAGGATAGAAACATGACGTTTACTCTAACAAATGTCCCACTAGAGACAAATACTGCGACAATCACTCTTTCCAGGTTGATAATCAAATGTCAAAGCACAAATTTCATCATGAGAGAGGAAAAGCAGGAAGCACAGATTTGAGAAAGTGTAGGATAAAAAGCCAGAATCCAGTGGCTACACCTGTAATCCTAGCTATTCAAGAGGCTGAGATTTAAGGATTGGGGTTCAAAGCCAGCCCAAGCAGAAAAGCCCATGAGACTCTCACCTCCCATTAGCTACCAAAAAAAGCCAGAAATGGAGCTCAAGTGGTGGCATACCAACCTTGAGCACAAAAGCTCAAGGCTAATGCCCAAGCCCAGAGTTCAAGCCCCAGGAGTGGCACCAAAAACAGAAAAATCCAATATGTGTCTACTTATTCTTAGCAAGTTTGATCTAAGTAAATAAATCCAAGATGAAGCTGAGATAGTTCACCCTTGGTGGGAGAAGAGCATAACCCAAAAGGACCATGAGGGGAATGGCTGGGAGACCAGTATCACATGACCCCCATAACAGGCCTCTTCCAGGCTGGATGCTGGGAGTTCTGAACCCAGGAAGCCTCAGTCCAAGTCAAAACAAGGCACATGGTCACCTGCTCACAGCACTATGGCCGTGCCAGGCACACAGGTATGCTTGGTTGTGGCAATTCACAGAGCTGGATCCCTGTGCATGCATAGGACATAGATGTGGTGGGAATGGTCACTGGCACATTGCAGACCCAGGGGTGTGGTGGTTACCTGGGCCTGTAGCTCAGCTCTCTGCACCTGCAGGTGATGTAACACCTCCTGGCTCTCCTCCAGCTGACTCTGTAGGGCAGCCACTTCCCGTTCTGTCAGGAGCTTCTCCTGCGTGAAGAAAACCAGACTCAGACTCACACACAGAAGGAAAGACAAAAGGAAAAGGAGAAAAGCACAGTGTGGGATGTGATGGGCTGAATGTGTGTGGGACACCCCCAAATTCATGTCTGAAAACCTTCATCTCCAAGGTGGTGGTATAAAGAGGTGGAATCTTTGAGATGCGATTAGGGTCACGCAGGTGGGGGCCCATGATAGGAATCAGTGCCCTGTGAGAAGAGGAAGACTGAGTACTGACTCAATCTCTCCACCATATCAGCACACAGCAAGAAGGTGACCTTTGCCAGCCTGGAAGAGAGCCCTCAGCAGATCCTGACCTTGCTGGCCCCTTGACATTGAACTCCTAGCTTCCAGAACTGTGAGAAATAACGACCAGTCTATGGAATCCCATTCTCCCAGCCTGTGCAAGCTCCGACAGGCCCGTAACAGCCACTGTTTGTATCTTTGGTTTTGTCTTCTAAAAGCACAAAAGACTATTAGGAGGCCTGAATGTAGACCTATTTGTGTCATCAACTGGTTAATAGGCATTTGACTTTCAAGACCTCATTTCCCCTTCTGTGAAAAGAAAGACCTGGAATGCAGACACTCTGTGCCATCAGCTTGTGGCAATATGAAGCAGGAGCCACTGGATCTCAAAAGGTAAAAGAGAAATGGGGCCCAGGGGAGGCCTCCATATACCATCCTATGGATGTTTTATGGAATCGTCCAGAAGGAAATCCTCCTGCAACCAGCCCACACTCTGCCACACAGCTCCCTCTCCTTATTCACCTCTCTACTGTCTATGCAAAAATACTCATATTGATTCACAAGTGCCTGGCTGCTCAAAAGCGCTGCCTCCCATCACAAGCAACACAGCATCAAAGACATGCTATATCTTTGCCCAGTCTATGCCCAGTGCCCTCGTGTTCAGTCCCACCTGTGAAGTCTGCCTCCTGCTCACAAATGCCTCACAAAGAGGCCTTCTGGAGTGTCCCCCCAAAGTCCCATGGGTTAAACACTTGGTTGACAGCATGTGGGGCCACTGGGAGGTGGTGGAACCTTCCGGGGGTGGAGCCTAGTGGGAGGAAGCTAGCACATTGGAAGTTAGGTCATAGGTGTGCTCTTGAAGGTGATAATGGGACTCTGACCTCTCTTTTTTTCTTTCTCTCTGTTCAATCTGCTTCTCTGTCTGTCTTTGGCTTGTTTCTTCGTGTCTAATTCCCCATCTCCCTGCCTCAATGATGTAGACAAGAATGCATGCGAATGCATGCAGCTAGTCACAGAAAAAGGGAAGTGATGCTGGGTACCAGCCTATAATCCTAGCTACTCAGGAGGCTAACATCTGAGGATCATGGTTCAAAGCCAGCTGGGCAAGAAAGTCCATGAGACTCTTATCTCAAATTCACCACCAGAAAACCACTGGCACTGTGGCTCAAAGTAGTAGAGCACTAGCCTTGAGCTGAAGAGCTCAAGGATAGCACCCAGGCCCAGAGTTCAAACTGTGTGACTGACCCAAAAAAAAAAAAGCTTAATTGAACCATGGTGTTAGAGGTAAGGACATTGAGAGGTATAAAGATTAGAGACAGTTACTAGGGTTGAGCTCCATGATTAAATCCTGATGACTATAAGAAAAATCAAACACATTATTCTCTCTCTCTCTCTCTCTCTCTCTCTCTCTCTCTCTCTCTCTCTCTCTCTCTCTCTCTCTCTCTCTCTCTCTCTCTCTCTCTCTAACACACACACACACACACACACACACACACACACACACACACACACACACACACAGTCCCTGTCTCTCCAGCTCTCTGTGATATCCTATTCTATCTTGGGACTTGCCACCATCAGTTGCAACCTCTTGCCCTTGGAATCCAGAACTATGAGTCAACATAATCTTATTTTCTTTGTGATCTGTTCTTTTTGTGGTATTGTTGTTATTCACAACAGAAAGCTAAAACAGTACACCAATTTTGGAAAAACAGTTTGTCTATTTCCTGTGAAGTATGAAATTTCCTATGAAGAAAGAAAAAAATCTTAAGACAATCGTCAGAGACACAGTTTAGGTCTCCTGTTGTTTAAATATTAGCATGAACAAAGAACATGTGAACAAGGAACAGAGGAATGAACTTCACAGAAGTGGCTGTGGCTCCCCTCACAGTCAAGCCCACTGCTTGTCCCTCCACCACTACCAAGGTCAACCAAGCCCATTAAAAAAAAGTTGAAAAGGGGCCGGCACTGATGGCTCAAGCCTATAATCCTAGGAGGTTAAGATCTAAGGATCATGGTTCAAAACCAGCCCAAGCAGGAAAGCCTGTAAAGCTCTTATCTCCAAGTAACCACCAGAAAACTGGAAATGGTGCTGTGGCTCAAAGTGGTAGAGTGCTAGCCTTGAGCAAAAGAGTTCAGGGACAGAGTTCAAGCCCCAGGATCTTAAAAAATAAAATAAAATAAAAAATGAAGAAATGCTGCAGATGTGATTCCACCAGGACAGGCATGCTTTCCCTGCAGCTGGGGCTCCTGTGCTCACCTCCTTCATCCCAGCCGTAATGGTGGATGCTGGAGAAGCAGTCTGGGTGATCTGCTGCAGGATGCTGACATAGGTCTGAATTTCCAGAAGGTTCTGTGGAGGAGGGAAAACAATTTCATTGTAAGCTGAGTTTTTCCCTTATCCTACAAGAATCCATGAATGGACCCATTTGCACATTCTCCTAGAGTCATGATCGAATAGGGAGTGAAAAGAGGAGGAGGACTGGCAGCACTGCCATTCCCTTTAGTCTTCACAAGAACACCAGGGCAGGTGCGTAAACCGAAGCCTGGATTCTTTTATCCTTCCCCATCAGTCACATTGGAACTTGGCAGAGGTGTGGGAGAAAACCAAAATGAAATCCTCCTGGAGGGCTCAAAGGACTCTTCCTGGCACCAGCATAGGACGGCAGTTCAAAGGCAGAGAGGAGGAGAGCTTACTGAACAAATGACTTACTGAATATATGTCTTCCCAAGCAAAACTCTGAAATCTCCTAGAATGTAAGACCTTCTGAAAAACAGGGGTAACTAGCTGCAAAAAAAAAAAAAAATCCTAATGGCTCACGCCTGTAATCCTAACTACTCAGGAGGCTGATTTCTGAGGATCAGGGCTAAAAACCAGTGCAGGCAGAAAAGTCTGTGAGACTTTTATCTCCAATAAGCTACTTAGAAAAAGCCAGAAGTGGCGCTATGGCTCAAGTGATAGAGTGCTAGTGTTGAGCACAAAAAAGCTCATGACAGTGACAGGCCCTGAGTTCAAGCTCCAGGACCAGAAAAAAAAAAAGAAAAAAGCGTGCTAACCCTTTACCCACCCAAGCACTGGCCGCAGTAATAACCGCCCTCACCAGAGAATTTCCCTGGCCAGTTCATGGTCATTCCATCCAGGAAGCTAGAAGGGCTTCACCCTATCCCAACCCAGGCCAATGGCTTACCAACAGAGAAGTACAAAACACCACCTCTCTTGTCTCCAAGTGGGAGACAACCCTGTGGTGTGATTCACACTCTCCCCAGCTCCTTGGAAGGCCGAGGCGAGGCTTCAGCTGAGACTCTCCCCTTTCCCATGCTTGGCTCCCTCCCTCTACTAAACAGTTTCCCTTCCTCCCTTTATCCTCAGAGCTCTCCACACAAACAGCAATAACCTAAGGGTCACTATCTTGGCCTCTGAACATAAGGACTTATCTGAGCATCGTGAAAGTTTCCCAGGACCGCTACCTTCCTCATGATTCTAAATGGCCTCAAGATTACTTTGAGCTACTTTGGAATTATCCTACCCACTCCACCCCCCACCCCATCTCCCCTCACACACACACTGCATTGTTCCCAGGCTTCTAGAAGTAAACAGAAGCAAGAAGGAAGGTGCAAAGGTGGAACCAGATCAGGGCATGTTGAAAGATGCCAATGGGAGAAGCATCCATTGCAGAGCCTGGATTGACCCTGTGCAAACACTTATGCACAGGTAGAACTAGAACAGGTTTACTGAGGCCTCCCCAGGTTCCAGGTTGGACCTACCCTGCCACATTGTTTTAGTTTAGGTTGTCCTAGCATCAGACCCTCAAGAGGAGCTAGGTGGGAATAGTTGATGTAAGAGATAAAACTGGGAACTGTGAATCTGTGGAGTCCAGTCCAGCAGGCACAGGGAAGGGCAGGCAGCCCAAAGGGGTGTGCTATCCATCAGCCACTCTCCAGGCCGTGAGCTCCAGGCTCATGAGAATCTTTGGGAACCCAGAAGCCTCACACAGGCAAGAGGGAGCCAGAATATTGGTACACTACCTCTCATCAGCCCCTGGTTAGGTTCGCCAATATTTTCTTATAGACCAGAGAGCAGCCTTTGACTGCTAGGAGAAAGTTCCCAAGCTATGAATGAGCATATGGGACTCCAGAACTCACAAGAGAGAAAAGACCAGAGGGAGAGATCAGGGTCAGGCCACCTCAGGTCTCCTCCATTCACTAACCTACACAGCTGAAAAAGATAACTGGCATTTGCAATTTCAAGGTAAAGAAGCAAACCAGAGTGGTCCAGCCACTAATGGATGGATACATAATTCTAGAGTTTGGTTTTTCTAGTACACCAAGCACTCTACCCTCACCCCAAGTCAGGCCTGTGAGAAGCCGGTGACGGTGAATAAAACTCAGGACATGTCATAGGAGAAGGAGCTCCTACATAAACATAAATGTGCTCCTCAGAGCTGGGAAAGTGGCTCAGTGGTAGAGTGCTTGCCTTGCATGCCTGAGGCCCTGGGTTCGATTCCTCAGCACCACATAAGCAAAAAGAAAAAAAGCCGGAAGTGGCGCTGTGGCTCAGGTGGTAGAGCACTAGCCCTGAGCTGAAGAGCTGAGGGACAGCACCCAGGCCCAGAGTTCAAGCCCCACGACCGGACCAAAATAAATAAATAAATAAATAAGTGTGCTCCTCAAAGGATGTGCTCAAAGACTTAGCTGCCCATTTTTGGTCTAGAGGGAAATGTATACCCAAAGGCTAGCCACTTCTGTAGCCTGTGTTCAGCCATGAATATCCCAAACTGAGTGTTTTTGGATGAAAGGACATCAGAAAGGCCAGGGTTACCTTTTTGTATCTGTCCTTGGCTGCGCTAATATCATCTTGCAGAAACTGGGCTTCGAGCTGAAGGCGCAGGTTGTGCAGTAGGGCTTCATCAGCTTCCTGAAACGAGAAAGTCCCACTCTTGCATCTCAGAGGAGACTTGGTATGAAGTCAGCCAGATGTCTGCTTACACAGATCACTTGGGCATACTTAAACACAGATTTTTGTTCAGTAGCTCTAGGAAGTTATCTGAGATTCTGCATTCTAGCAAAGCATTAGGTTGTCATTAGATCTGGTTGGGAATAGTTTTTATTAGGCCAGGTGCCAGTGGCTCATGCCTGTAATCCTAACTACTCAGGAGGCTGTGATCTGAGAATTATGGTTCGAGGCCAGCCCAGGCAGGAAAGTCTATGAGACTCTCATCTCTAATAAACTATTCCAAAAAAACCAGATGTAGTAGAAGTTGAGGTGGTAGAGCACTAGTCTTGAGCAGAAGAAGGTTAGGGACAATGCTCAAGCCCTGAGTTCAAGCCCCAGGACCAGCAAGGATAATTTTCATCAGAGGGTGACTTTGTACTGAAGGGAATCTGTGCCAATATCTGGAGACATTGTTGATTGTCATTGCTAGAAAGCTGGAATGTTTGTCCAAGAATCTGGTAGACAGAGGCAAGGGAAGTTGCTTAACATACAATACACAGGACAGCATGCCAGTCCAACATGAACACAAAGAATATTCTATCCTAAATTGTCTAAGTTGAGAAGCCTTGATCTGGAAGGTTATGAGAAGCCAAGCATGGTGACACTTGCTTATAATCTTGAGACTTAAGAGACTGAAACAGGAGAATCATGAGTTTGAGACCAGCCTAGACAACATAGCCCAGTCTTGGCTACATAATAAAACCCTCCCCCGCCTCTCTCTCATTAGCATATATTATATATACTCTATATATACCACGTACCCTAAAATCTAAATGTCATCTGTATTTGCTCTATATCTTGTCAGGAGTGCCTTGAATTTCTAAAACCAAAACAGAGGAATGGCTTCCTTTAATATTGAAACCTGTAAATTAATAGTTTTCTCCCAAGGATGGTTAATATCCCCTGTGAGATGTAACTTTGACACAAAATATGGGTTTTTTAGAATGATTGCTGTCACAAATAGCATTTATTCCTATAACTTAGAAATGACATGTCACAGAAGGTTGAATTTGCTCACCAAACTTTCTTCTAACTTAGATTCACCTCAACGGTGAATCTGACCTTGTTTGGACAAAACAAGTAGGCATAAGGGAAGAGTTCATGCTGTGTTATCAAAAATTGGCTCAGATACTTCAGTGTGTCCAGTGTGACATCCCAGGTGAACATAACTGAAGAGTATCAGGACGCCCCACACCTCTGCCAATACATGCCTGTCAGTACCTGAGATCTTGCTAAGTGGGTTCTTACTGGCTTTTTAATGACATACTTATTTCTAAGTATGATGAATATTAATAACAGGCTTTTATTAATAAAGGTGGATAGATGTTTTGGCTAACATATTTAAGAAATACATGGCTGAACAGAATTAAGACAATCAAGCTGCGCAAGGTATTTGGGGATGCTCCCCACCTTTGGGAGAGTTTGGGTTTAGGCAAGGCCTTTAGACTGTAGTTTCTGGAAAAGTACCCTATTTCTTAACTCTTCTTGGAAATGACCACTGATGTAGGAAGATTTCTGGTTTTCCCATGCGGACAGCCAGGAAAGGGCTTTCCATGCAAGTTTTGTCCTCACCTTTATATTCTCCGAGGGCTGTCTTCACCTGTGATACTAAAGCTAGCGCTTCAATGAGCTGACAGATAAGGCTTACAGATTTTGGAGACTTGTGTCAGAATAATGGCTTTGGATAGATCCCTCACTCTGGGAGCAGTGGTTGGCTTTGAGGTAATTCGACACCCTGGGGCTGGGGTCAAACTGTCACAGAGATATGACAAATATGAGGCAAAAGTGACAGAACATTGGGAAAAAAGAAGTCCTGAGCCAATTTCTTGGGATATTTTTCCTTTGCCCCTTCTTAAGCCTGCTGAAGAGGAGGTAGGGTGGAGACTTCTCAAGCATCTCACTTTTTTGCCCAAAGTGAATCCACAATTGCTAAAGCCGAAGAACTAGAAATAGGTTTCAAGAACTCCTTCTGTTGTAACCTAGAGATCAAATATTTAGAAATAGAAGGAACTCTGGGAGTCAATGGTCCTCAAATCTTTTTATAATCCACCAGTATGATCCATTCCTCCCACAGAAGCCAATATATAGGGATGTAGCCAGGCACTGGCGGCTCACACCCATAACCCTAGCTATTCAGGAGGCTGAGGTCTGAGGATCTCAGTTCAAAGCCAGCCTGGGCAAGAAAGGTCAGGAGACTATCTCCAATTAACTACCAAAAAGTCAGAAGTAGAGCTGTGGCTCAAGTGGTAGAGCAAAAAAGTTCAGAAATAGTGCCCTGAAGACTTCAGGGATAGTTCAATTTCTAGGACCACACACACACACACACACACACACACACACACACACACACACACACACACACACACACACACACACACACACACACACACACACCACCCTGGGTGCTGGTGGTGGCTCACATCTATAATCCTAGCGACCTCGAAGGCTGAGATCTGAGAATAACAGTTCAAGGACAGCCTGGACAGGAAAGTCTGTGAGACTCTTATCTCCAATTTACCACCAGAAAACCAGAAGTGGAACTGTGGATCAAAGTGTTAAAGGGTTAGCCTTGAGCAAAAGAGCTCAGGGGCAGTGTACAGGTCCCAAATTCAAGCCCCATAATCAACAACAACAACAACAAAATCAAGGATGCTTTGTTGCTATCCCAGTGAGTGGCAGGGAGCTGCTCCAGACTGAAGCAAAGGACTTGTATATGCTAAGGATATGCTCTACCACTGGGCCATCAGTAGTAGATACCCTCAGCCAGATATCCTCTTCACACAGAGCAAAATGGGTCACAGGCAACCCATCTGTCCAACAGCCTTGTTCCCATAGAGGCCCTTTAAGTGACCCCAGGGCTCTGCCAAGTGCAGTCAAAACCTAAAGTTTACTTTACCAAAGGAATGCATGAACTTGACTGTTCAATGAGTCACCCAGCTGGTCAGTGAAATTAATGGAAGGTAATGGGACTGGAGCTTATCTTAGACCTCTCTGCACTGGTTAAGAGTTGGGCCACACACCAGTGGCTCATGTCATTAATCCTAGCTATTCAGAAGGCTGAGATCTGAGGATCATGGTTGAAGCCAACGCAGGCAGAAAAGTCCATAAGACTCTTATCTCCAACAAAGTACCCAGAAAAAGGCAGAAGTAGCACTGTGGCTCAAGTGGTAGAGCTCTAGCCTTGAGCACAAAATGGCTCAGGGTCAGTGCCCAGGCCTTAAGTTCAAGCCCCAAGCCTGGCAAAAAGAGTTATGTATGGGTGGAGTAGGGTATCCCTACTCGCTACCTCTCAATGATAAACAGGCCATCAATTAGGATTTTAAAATCATTTATGAGGCAGGCACTTGTGACTCACAACTGTAGCCTTAGCTATTCAGGAGGCTGAGATCCAGAATATGGTAGTTTGAAGCCAGCCCCAGCAGAAGAATCCACTAGACTCCATTTCCAAAATAAACCGCAAAAAGTAGGGTTGAAGACATAGCTCAAGTAGTAGAGCACCAGTAGAGCAGTAGTAGAGCAGCCTAGCAAGCACAAAGCCCAGAGTTCAAACTCTGATATCAGCAAAAGCAAAGCAAAACAAATTATTGGTAGTGATAATAAAAGGACAACCAATGTTGACATTAAAATAGGAACTAACCAGAAGCTTCAGCAAGCATATTATCTGGTTTTGAAGGTAATCCCCTGATTGACTGCCAAAAATTTTAAAAAGCCCAGGTGAGCTGATGCTGTAGGAATGTGCAGTTGCTGATCTGTGGAAGAAAATTTGTTTTGAATGTGTTTTCTTTTGTTTATACCAGAACTCAGAAATGTGTAGACACTGTGATTTTATTATGCATAGGATGCTGTCAGCTGAGCTTTCAAATGTTTCACTGGCAGAAGCATCTAGATTTTTCTGAATTGAAAAATCTAGGTCAACATTCCAATTTTGGAAAAACAATCCAGTCCTAGTATTATGCATATTCTAGATGCAAACAATGGTTCCCAAAGTATGGTATGGTACCTGCACCATACCACCTGGGCACTGGGAAGAAATGTAACTATTCCAGTGTATCTTAGACCTACTGGCTCAGAATTTCTGGAGCCAGACCACAGGAATCTAGGTTTTAACACTTCTTCCAGGAGACCACTGAGTCACATTAAAATTACAGGATCGCTGGTCTAGAATGCTTACAACATTTTTTAAGATCTCCTAGCCAGATGCTGGTGGCTCACACCTATAATCCTAGCTACTCAGGAGGCTGAGATCTGAGGTTCAAAGCCAGCCCAGGCAGGAAAGTCTGAGAGACTCTTATCTCCAATTAACCACTAGAAAACTAGAAGTGATGCTGTGGCTCAGAGTGATAGAGTGCTATCCTTGAGCACAAAGAGGCTCAGGAATAGTGCCCAGGCCCTGAGTTCAAGCCCTATGACCAACCTAACATATATATATATGGTGGTGGTGGTGGTGGTGGTGGTGGTGGTGGTGGTGGTTGTCATCGTCATGGGGCTTGAACTCTGGGCCTGGGCGCTGTTCCTGACCTCTTCAGCTTAAGGCAAGTGCTCTACCACTTGAGCCACAGCACCACTTTCAGTTTTCTGGTGGTTATTGGAGATAAGAGTCTCATGGACTTTCCTACCTGGGCTAGCTTTGAACTGCAATCCTCAGATCTCAGCCTCCTGAGTAGCTAAGATTACAGGCATGAGCCACTAGTGCCCAGCTCAAAAAAAAATGTATTTTTATGGTACTGGAAATTGGACCCAGGGCCTCAAGCATGCTAGACGAGCACTCTACCACTGAGTTATATCCCAGTCATTGCTAAGAAAGGATCAGGGACATAATCAGAATTTGATGTACCCTTGAAAATCAACCTTGACAACGTTCTCAAGGATATTCTAAAGGGTTCACTAAAAGCCCAATTGAAAAAAAAGAATGGGGACTCCATTCATTAAAATTAATGGTTAGGTAGGATTTATTTTTTTGAATACTTTTAAGGTTGCTGACCTAGACCCTAGGGCCAGCCTGGAGGAGTAGACAGAGGGAACGCTCTCCCCTCCCCATTTTCCTCAACTTTGCTCTCTCCCCTTTATTCTCCCCACTCTTTCTTTACCCATTTTTCCTTCAGATCTCTGCACCCCAACTCTTAAACTTTCCCTCCCAGATTCCTCTACTCTTCAGGAAGCTCCTTTCCAACCTAAGAGGAGCCCTTGAACATGTGGGCACTGGTATCCCAGAAAAGGGGAAGCCTCATGTCCCATCCTTCCATGCCCAAACTCCCTTACCTCTTGGGCTTTTCCACAGACAAATCTAGAGACATACGGATTGCGTGGAAAATACTTAATATGTCAGCCGTTACATATTTTTAGTTATTTTTAAGTGAGATCATTTGACTAGAACCTACATTGCCTTAACATTCTGGGGGCTGTGAAAAAAGAAAAGCAAAAGAGGAAAACTACAAAATCTACTTTCTTCATTTTCCTTAAGATAAGCAAACTTAGGCATTATGAGGACCAATAACCTCCCATATATACATTTAGTGACAATGAGATCTAGAGGTTGGACAAACCTGAATATTTTTAAATATTGACTTTTAAGTCATCTTAATTTCTTTGTGCCATCAAGTGGCTGGAAATGTGACTAACTTTAACTAAACTATGTAAGTAGTTATATTGAAGGATTTATTTCCCTTCAAGTGCATAGCAAAGAGTGGCTTGTATTTGCTTATCTGGCTGTTAGAAATGCAATGCAAAAACTCTGATTGGGATAATTAATTACCTGGCAGCCTGGAAGCTTGGTAGGTTGTGAGAGAAATAGCATCCAATGATCTTACATGCACTGTGGCATTTTCCAAAGAGGATCCAAAGACTAGGTCAAGGATTTCTCAGAGTTTCACACCAAAGGAAGAATCCCTTGTACCAATGGCTCTACAGGAAATGGGCACTGAGAGTAAATGGAGAGCCAAAATCCTGTTGATTTTATGTATGCAGTTATCCAATGATTTAGCCAAAATCACTCATCTGAGAAGATGAGAATTCTGCTCTTCTCATCTGATGGCCTCCAAAGACAGAGAAGAAGAATGCCCAGTGCTCAGCTAGCCAACTTTTTGAGAGGCTATCTTGATTTGAGCTTTCCAAGCAGACCCCAAGGCAAAGTCTGAGTATGTGTCTTATTAGAGAGGTGATACCAGGAAGTACAGGTTGGGAGGGTAGAAGCAGTCATTAAAAAGATGAAAGCAAATCAGGGTGAGTTGATAAGTTATCGCTGTGAAAGACACAGTCAAGTCCCACTAAGGACCCTATCGAGGGCCATGCTGGATTGTCATACTAGGGGATAGAGGGAGCTGGGGAACTCATCTGCCCTCTCCTCACCCTCAGTGGCTGAGGTTTGCTCCCTGTCTGTTAGCATCTAACTCTGTCCATCTGAGAAGTCATGAAAATTCCAAGAAGCAGAAGCCAGAAGCCATCTATGTGTCCAGCATGCCTGGGTAACAGCTAGGATGTATCAGGAAATAAAAACAGGACTCCCACATCACAGCCTAAAGGACCAACTTTAACCTACAGGACCCTGACTTTGTGTCTACCTTCTAAGAAACAGATTCCTTGACTTTCTTAGAAGGTGGAGAATGAGCCATAAATAATAAGAGTCCTTCCAGGAATGGGCTGTGGAGCTCTGAAGTCATTTACCCTCAAGGGTGAATTTCTTCACTGGCAAAAAGAAGAGGTTGAACTGGGTTGTTTGGGGAACCACCAATAACCAAAGCTGTTCTGATACCCCTGCAAGCTAGCACAAGGACCACTTCAATTCCCACATTTGCATGCTGTGTTCATGACCTCCACCACATCCAAGGACCACCTGGACTATTAGTTACTTTGTCTTTTTCTTTAGACTGATTCATTTTTACCTGGATTTATTTGAAAAAGAACTTTTCCTGTCACAAAAGATAAATACAACAATTCACAACCATGAAGAAATGATTCCTCTATCCACTATGAACACGAGTACCTCCTGCTGGAGAAGTGGCTTAACTAGTACAGTACTTGAGGGGCATGCACAAGACCTTAGGTGCAACCCTCAGGATAGACAAATAAAATAAAATCACCTCTCATTCCACCAGGGACTTAGACACTCCACACTTAAAAGAAAACTGAGCCAGCATCTGTGTGTGTGTGTGTGTGTGTGTGTGTGTGTGTGTGTGTGTGTGTGTGTGATCATGGGGCTTGAACTCAGGGCCTGGGTGCTGTCCCTGAGCTCTTTTTGCTCAAGGCTAGCACTCTGCCACTTTGGGACACAGCTCCACTTCCAGTTTTCTGGTGGTTAATTAGAGGTAAGAGTCTTAAGGACTTTCCTGCCCAAGCTGCCTTTGAAACACAATCCTCAGATCTTAGTCTCCTGAGTAGCTAGGAATACAGGCATAAGCCCCCAATACCTGGCTGAGCTAGCATCTTGTCACAGCAAATAATTATGACCAAAGATGATGCAGTACCATGTGATATAATATATATGTATATGTATATGTTGCTTCATTTTCACTAGACATGTGGACATTCTTACATTCTGATGGTAGAAGAAACTATCATTGTCCCCATTTCAGATGAGAAAAAGGAAGCTCAGAGACATGAAGCAGTTCTCCCTTACCCTAATGAGTTCTCTGCAGTAGGGTAAGATGAGGCTATATTCCTCTTTTGGACCCACTCACTAGTGGGCAGGAAGATCTATCCTCAGCCCAGAAAAGAGTCAGGTCAATTCCTTGTGTGAGACCTCACCTGTGTTCATGGTAGCATATTTTCCCAAAATATGACCCTATTCTTATGGGGCTAATGCATCCTAAGATCCACACTCGGTTACAATATACAGGAACAGATCATTTGTTCACATTATCTCTACCATCTTATTTTTTCTAATGAGAGTAGGCATTGCTTTTGCAATAAGAGAAAAGTGACAGAAGGTTTTTGAATCCACTGTCACTTTCCACCAAGGGTAAAAAGACAGTCCATTCTTCTGCACTCATCTTTGAAGCATGTGTAAGAGGGCATGCCCTAGTGTCTAGTGCCAGCCTGGAGGAGGGGGCTGCATGAGTGACAACCTTAGAAGTAAGTCCAGGGAAAGGCCTGCATATGGTGATGTTAGGAGATGGGGGCTTTGGAGAGCTGACTTGGATATCTAAGTGAAGGGTATCAGGTATCTAAGTCCTTGAAAGCCGTAGTCTGTGGACAAGATGATGGTTCAGCTGGCAGCCTGAGATTGTCATCAGAAACAAGAACAAGATAAGCTACCAGTGTTGCCAGAATTGGATGTTAACAAGAAGAAACCCCCAGCTCTGACTCACAACAGGCACAGACTCATCACTTCGCAGGCTGCCTGAAACCTGTCCTCAAGGATTTTCTGAAGGCCATTCTCGCCACCATCTTTGTATTACTACCTAGGGTGCTTGTAGGTCAAGCCATGTTGCATAAGACAGACCTGGATTTTAATAATTGCACTGCATCATAGTTGTTTTGCTTTTCTATTACTTTATTTTGCATTTAACTTAATTTTTTGTTATTTTTGTAAAGGTGATGTACAGAGGGCTTATGTTACATAAGTCAAGTAATGAGTACATTTCTTTTTGAACAGTGTCACATCTTCTTTCGTCTTCTCCCAGTTTTTCCCTCACATTTAATTTTTTGATCAGGAAACATATTTACATAATCCAAAAGGCATAAAAGAACATAGTAATATGTCCTTCCCATACATCCTTTACATGTGTGGGAATATCACAATGAGCTCCTCTCCTCATACTAATGTATGCTAATAAGAAAAATCTCCTTCCCATCTATTTCCCTATAGTTATTCATTTCAGTTCTCCACAGATACCACCTTTGGCATAATATTTCCTTCCAGAGATATTTTATGACCTGTGTAATTTTTGATGGCTACTCTTTCACATAAGTGTCCTGGCTTAGACAACCCACTGGAGTAAATGTTCATAGATAGAATAGACACCACAAGCAAATAACACTGACAAATTGAGAATCTTGGCTTTTCAAGATTCTTGTTGAGTTCTCACTGGCAGGAGAAACAGAGGTTGGAGAAGACTAGGAAATAGTATCCATTAGCTACCCTTGACTATCTGGAGTAGATGCCTGACGTTATATGCAAAGAATTCTAAGGCCTATCTGGGCCCAGAAAGGAAGAACTTCATGTCTTATCAGCAATTACATTGTAGTGATGGGCATGGAATGGGACAGGAGCTGGCAGCCCACGTGACCTAAGTAAGCAGCCCTTCAGCTAATGGTCACCACAGGTCCTTGCATCTGTAGTTGAGCTCTGAAATGCTTGGAAAAGGATAATGATGATTAACGTTATTTGCCATCCCTATCTTTGCCCAACCCTTGCTGTCTAGGATTTTTTCATTCTCCTGGCTACAGTAGAAAAATTCCAACTAGTCAGTTAATGATGGAAGGTTAAAAGAGGAAAACTCTTGTGAGGAACAGCTCATGAAGAGTTTGCCAGGATCTTTGGCATCACTATGAGGCTACTCTTTATGCTCCAAGAAAAGGGAGCTTCAAGAGAAATGGAAGTTTCTTCCTTAGTCCTTGTGAATCTTTTCCTGCACAAAGCAGGGGTATTATCTTTTCCCAATAACCATTATTCAAAGCAAGTTCATTCCTCAAGTTGCTATGTGGGATCAGTATGTCTGAGTAGGAGAGCAGCAAATGATCACTGTAATGCTACATATTCTGATAACCTAGTACTATGGATTTGGGATGTGTTGAGTGAATCCCTCAAAAACTTGTGTGTTGGGAGCTTGGTACGAAGTGTTGCCATGGTAAGAAGAACTTCAAGATATAAGCATAGTAGATATACTGGAAATGAGCTTTACAACTTTGGAGGGGGGGAGTGGGAGAGGTGGGGGAGAGAAAGGATAGTAGGAGAAAAACAAAGGAGGGGGTAACAGTGCTCGACAAGAAATGTACTCATGGGCTGGGAAGGTGGCTCAGTGGTAGAGTGCTCGCCTTGTATGCATGAGGCCCTGGGTTCGATTCCTCAGCACCACATAAGCAGAAAAAGCTGGAAGTGGGTGTTGTGGCTTAAGTGGTAGAGCGCTAGCCTTGAGCTGAAGAGCTGAGGGACTGTGCCCAAGCCCAGAGTTCAGGCCCCACGACCAACCAAAAAAAAAAAAAAAAAAAAAGAAATGTACTCATTATCTTACTGATGTAACTGTAACCTTTCTGTATAGCATCTTTACAAGAAAATAAATTTTTTTTTAAAAAGCATAGTAGAAGGCCATGACTGGCCCCTCCCCTGGCTCTGGCTTTCTATAGTCATGTGACCTCTCCTCACATGCTCCAACTACAATGCCATCCATCATGAATTAATAGAGCCAAGGATCCTGACAAGACCCAACACCATGCTGATTGGACTTTCGACCTCCAAAACTAGAAGGTAAATAAACCTCCTTTCTTTACAAGTTACCAGCCTTGAGTATCATTATATTCGTGGAAAATAGCAATACACTAAACATACTAGTCACAAACATCATAATTTGTATGTGTGTGAGTTCATTTACACAGACTCAGTTGAAATTAAGAAGGCAAGGAAGAGAATGACAGTAAAGGAAATAGGTGGACCCTGAAATAACACAAAGATGAGGTATGGAATACAGTTGCTGCTGACATTTCACTCTACACTGTAATTAAGCTATTTAAGTCACAGATAATGTTCAACTCACCTTGTTAAGTCGTTCAAGCATTTCTTTTAGAACCAGTTGACATTCACACTCATTTTCATACCTGCAAATGAGACACAAAAGCAAGAGTTGGGCAGCTTCTACTGTTTCTTTTTTGGGGGGGGGAGGGGGTCCAGTTGTGGGGCCTGAACTCTGGGCCTGGGCGCTGTCCCTCAGCTCTTCAGCTCAAGGCTAGCGCTCTACCACTTGAGCCACAGCGCCACTTCTGGCTTTTTTTTCTTTTTGCTTATGTGGTGCTGAGGAATCGAACCCAGGGCCTCATGCATGCAAGGCAAGTGCTCTACCACTGAGCCACCTTCCCAGCCCATACTATTTCTTATGTGTGGATTATACAACCAACATCAAGTTCAATCTCAGATACTATTGTAACCTCTCTCCTAAAGAGAAGTTCGTTTTAACTTAAAGAAGTAGCTAATTTCGTATTTCTTTGCCCACTGTTTCCCAATGAGGAAGTAATAATATTTGCATAATGCACTGGATGACTGGTAAATGGAACAAGAAATTTCTCAGCCTGGAGAGCTCAAACTGCCATATGCATAACTGGATCCAGCCATAGCATAGATGGGAAAGGCTACACTGGGTGATAAGACAACAAACACTCTTAACCTGACCACATGTAGACTTCTTATGCAATTGTATTCACCGAAATGTGTAACATGAATTTTTTCTGGATTGTGTCATTTAGTCCTTACTACACTCTGAGAGGAAGTAATTTACTGGCATTTCAAGGGGGAAATGAGGAGAGTGAGGTTGAGAGACATGTCAAACCCTCAGGGGCTGCACTGAAGCTCATCCTTGGCTACTCAGCCAGCAAAGATCTCCTCAGGACCAGTGGGCAGAGCAGACTATGTATGAGCCAGCTGAGCACTCCTGGGACAGCTCTCAACCTCTGCTGGAAGCCAGTTGGTGCATAAATATCTTGGCCTCCTCCCCTCAGATGAGATCATTGAAAAACACTCCTTAGACCCAGTGGTGAGGCAAGTGCTATGGAGTTTATGTCACTTGTTGAAACAGATCCTAATTAACCCTAAGCCCAACTTGCAAAGCAAGCTTTCTCTTCTGTGTCCTTGCACAACCAGGTCATGGGCTTAAGTCAAGTACTTCACAGCTGTGAAAGATGCTGGAAAAAATCACACTCCTATGTTCACAGAATTACAAATCCTGGACTCAAGGAAGGATATGTAGAAACAGGTGCACCGTGCATACATCCCAAGTTCCAAGATCATCTGAATAGCTCACCAACAACCAGTAAGTTACAAATCTTTGCATTTGTTTTACATTTTATGCACATATAGCTACTTCTTTCACATGTAACTCTAATAGACCCCAGAATAATTTGTTAAATGGGCAATTACAATAGAACTATTAACAAATCTGCCTTTCTCCTTGCTCTTTCCTGCTAGGAACATCTACAAGTTCCTGTATCTTAAACATGTGTTGATAAACAATACAATATAATGTCATGAGTAATTTATATGCCATAAAGGCAACCTCAATATTATATCAGAATTTATAATAAGAATTCAACTGTTCATACAAATGAATTCACGGGATGAAAACAAACACTTTGGTTGCTATTTGTTGCCAGATTGTTTTATAAGGATAGCTTTTGATTTTCAGCAATTTGGATTAACTGACTCTATTCCTCACTGTACTTTGTACTTTTTATTTATTTTTTTGGATCTTGGTTTGTTTCATGTTTTGCTTAGTCTTTGATACGCTAAAGGTCTTGATTCTGAAATTATTCATATCCCCAGGTAGAAGCAAATATCTAATGCTAACATGTGGCCAGCTGCACACACATCTCCTTTCTGTATGGTTTTTTTACCTTGACTTATTCACCTCTGCAATGTAAAAGCAAATTCTGTGTCTGTGTGTGCGCACGTGCGCACATCCATGAATGCAGATGAGTGTAGTTTTCATAATGATTTTCAAATCCCACCACCTCAATCAAAACACTGAAACTTCTCCATGGGAGGAATGGTTTGGACTCAGTTGACTGGAATATTTTTAATAAACCACAGGACCCAAGGAGCTGCTCTGTAACAGACACACACACACACACACACACACACACACACACACACACACACACACACACACGTGTGTGTATGTATATATTATATATATTATATAAAATATATATTATATAATATATGTAATATAATACATTTATATATAAAATCCAGCAGCAATGAAATCAAGAAAAGATCAGGAGCACTCACTCAGCATGGCTGGTAAGTGAAGACAAATGGTAATCAAACCTGCCCAGACAAAGCACAGTGGATGACAGCACCGCCTAGTTGTAGCCATCTGGACTTCTAGATATCCTGAAAACCCACTGAACTACCCCATACATCTGAGATACATAAGATTATGGGGCTGGGAAGTTGGCTCAGTGGTAGAAGCGCTTGCCTTGCAAGCCTGAGGCCCTGGGTTCGATTCCTCAGCACCACATAAGCAAAAGGAAAAAAGCCAGAAGTGGTGCTGTGGCTCAAGTGGTAGAGCGCTAGCCTTGAGCTGAAGAGCTGAGGGACAGCGCCCAGGCCCAGAGTTCAGGCCCCACGACTGGACCCCAAAAAAAAAAAAAAAGATTATGAATGCACTCCATCCCACTGAACTGCACACTTGAAATGGTTATAATGACAGGTTTCATTTGCATTTTACTATCCCCCAGCAGCAAAACATGGCACTGGCTTCATCAAAATAGAAGTACATTTCTCTCTTGCATGAGGTCAGAGTGAGTAGTTCATTGGGTTCTCTCTTCTAAACAGGTCCTGTCTCTAAGCCTCACACTATCAGAATCCAAGAATGGATTTTCCAAGGCAATTAGTTCTGGAAGAGGTAAGACCAGGGCAACTGATGGGCATTTAGACTGATTCCAAAATTTTAGCAATACAGATCATGCAGCAGCAAATATATTTGCAGACATGCTATTGCACAGCTGCTAGAGTATACGCTAGAACAAATAAATTCCTTGAAGTGTATTCCTCAGTTTAAAAACATCTATCTTTTTATGACTTAGAACAATGATAACAAATTGCTGAGTATGTTTTTTTTTCTTTTTTCTTAACAGCTGCTAAGTGATAATTCTATCTGCACAGGAAGAGAGGCCTGGCCCTAGACCATGACTTCTTAAGTGTCAATGTTTAACTTCTTAAACTAGGAGTTACTGGGAAATTTGTTAAAATGCAAATTGTAGGACTGGAGGTATGGCTCAAGTAGAAAAGCACTGACCTAACAAGTAAAAGCCCTGAGTTCAAACTCCAGTACTCTCTCAAACACATACATGCATGCCTGCATGCATACATACATACATGCATACATACATGAGGATGTGGCAGAATAAAATGCAGACTGTGATTCAAGAGCTGGGGAGGGTGGGGGCCAGAGAAGGAATCTATACTTCCCAGCAAGCTTCCTGGTAATGCTGATGTAGAGGTTGTGGAACCATGGACCACATTTTAAGTGGCAAAATCTAGAAGACACACACTGAAACTGTGGTGCTATGAAGACAATTGGACTCATCATGCCCAGAACCTGAATTCCATTTCCAGCCCAGAATTCACTACTCTAGTGGCCTTGCTCCAACACCTCCTCAGGCTCATCTGAAAACCATCAATTAGGATAAGGCTGTGCAGGTTAAAACACATCCCTGTTTCTCAAAATATTGAGTTGATAAAGAGTTATGCCATACTATCCTTTGGGCCCTCTTCTGGAAAAGTAAAATCAAGTCTCAAATAATGCCTTTTATTTTATTTATTTATTTATTTTGGCTGGTCCTGGGGCTTGAATTCAGGGTCTGGGCACTGTCCTTGAACTTCTTTTGCTCAAGGCTAGTGATCTACCACCTGAGCCACAGTGCTACTTATGGCTTTTTTCTGAATAGTTTATTGGAAATAAGAGTCTCACAGACTCTCCTGCTCAGTCTAGCTTTGAGAGGCCATCCTCAGATCTCAGTCTCCAGAGTAACTAGGATTACAGGAATGAGCCACCAGCACCCAGCAAATAATGCTTTTTAAATCACATCCTCAAGTACTATAAACATAGGAGAGTACTGTATCATATCTCTGTGACTATAAAATACCTTGTGCCTGCTTTATGATACATAGTAGTGTTTTAAATGATGCTACTACAGAGTGTTTTCTTTCCAGATGATGATTGAGAAGCTAATGTTAAAAAAAAAAAGTGGGGGCTGGGAAGGTGGCTCAGTGGTAGAGCACTTGCCTTGCATGCATGTGGCCTTGGGTTCGATTCTTCAGCACCACATAAGCAAAAAGAAAAAAGCTGGAAGTAGCGCTGTGGCTCAAGTGGTAGAGCACTAGCCTTGAGCTGAAGAACTGAGGGACAGCATCCAGGCCCAGAGTTCAGGCCACACAACCGGACCCCCCCAAAAAAAAGTGGTGCAGGTACCACAACATTAATAGAATAAAAAAATTGATTTTTAAAAAGCCAAACACATGAAGTACATATTGTTGGGAAATTCTACAAAACCAAAGAGGGGGGAGGAGAGGGAAGAAGAGGGGAAAGAAAGAAAGAAAAAAAGAAAGGAAGGAAGGAAGGAAGGAAGGAAGGATCTTACAAATCAGAACCCTGAGCACAATAAGTTTGGAAGAGGACTGACTGGAAATGAGGAGGGAATTTTGGTAATAGTGTGTGTGTGTGTGTGTGTGTGTGAGAGAGAGAGAGAGAGAGAGAGAGAGAGAGAGAGAGAGAGAGAGAGAGTGTCCTGGGGCTTGAAATCAAAGCCTAAGTGCTGTCCCTTAGCTTTTTCACTTAAGGCTGACACTCTACCACTTGAGCCACAGCTCCACTTAGGTTTTTTGCTCGGAAATAAGTGTCATCGATTTTCATGAGAGCTTTGAAATGCAATCTTTGGGTCTTTGGATCTCAGCTAGGATCATAGGCATGAGCCACCAGGGCCCAATTTGGAACTTGGGCAATGGAAATTTGTTGTTTTGACGGTCGCACTTGGAGTGTGCATTTATTGTGTGCATTTTCTGAACTTAAAAATATACTAAAAACAAGTGATCTGTCTCGTGTAAATGTGGAAGTGCATCAAAAAGAAAGCTAGGCTTAAGGAAACGCTGACACCTGCAAACCCTCTGCTGGAGTGAGGCCATTGGTAGGTAGCTGGGGAGCAAAGCTGGACCTCCAGCTCCGGCTCCTAGATCCGCGCTGCCAGGACATACCACACCTTGCCTCTGTCTCCCCTGCAATGTCACCACTTACTTGGTCCGGAACTCGTCGAGCGTGCGCTGCGCCTCTGCGCCCTGGCGCTCCAGCCGGGCGCGCTCAGCCACCAGGTCCCGGGCACGCTGGTGGTTGGCCTCGATGTAGCGAGCCAGGGCATCTTCGGGGCCGGTCAGCTCGCCCAGGCGCTGGAAAGCATCCAGCTGCCTCCGGAGGCCTGCGTGGCGCTGCTCGAGCGCTCGGGCCCGCTGGATGTGGGCAGCCACACGTTCGCCCAGTCCCTGCAGCGCCGCCAGGCTGGGCCCAGCGATCCGGGACTCCGGGACCTGGAGCTCGGGCTCGGCCGGGCCAGAGGCCTGATCGGCCCGTTCATATTGCTCCTGGCGGGCTTGGAACACGTAGCTGCGGCGGTACATGGCTCCTCTGAGAGCGAGTGGACAAGCCTCCCCCAGGAGGCCCGTGCCCAGCCAGCAGCCCGCTAAATAACCATCGGACGCCGCTGGGACGTTCCAGAGCGGATCAGCAGTTGGTCCAACTCAGGGCCCCTGGCCGAGAACAATAGAGACCGCAGCGCCCTGCTTTGTGAGCCGGATTAGGGGCCCATACAAGCTCTGGGGTTGGAAGGTTCAATTGAGCAATGAGGTTTTTGTTCTGTGATTGTGAAGACCTGTTGCTTTCTGATTGAATGGAGGGTCAGGGGACAAGGGGGGAATGGCGTTCTTTTGACTGGTTCCACTGGGAACTGTGAAAGCAACTCAAGGCGAGCTTATTAAACTTGAACTAGCTCAAGACCTGCTCTCCTTGTCTCTTTTTCGGCTGCTTTCTGATTATTTAAGGAGGTCCTTCCCCAAATAGCATAATATTGGGGAACTCTTCTCTGTGGTGAGGATTCATAATCACAGGAGCAAGGGGGAAAAAGACATCTCTAGTAAGGTATATTTCTTTCTTACTAATACTTGTGTATATTTGCAAAGATGCTATCTGCTCTCGTATAGTAACTTAAGAAGCATGTGCAGTGATGTTAAAACATTACCCTAGCACTCCCAGTGGTGTTAGAATGTTACCCTTACTCAGTGATGTTACAATGTTACCCTAGCTCTTTGCTCTATCAGTGATATTACAATGTTACCCTCACTCTCGAGGATTTTGATATCCTTTTTAAATAGAAGACCCAAGTAGAGCTGCATCAAGACATAGCTGATAGGGTTTTCTTTTTTTAACTAAAAGAGAATCTCATAGCCTAAAGATTTAATAAATTGGCCAACTCATATATGCATATACATGTATGTATGTACTATGTATGTATGTATGATTGAATAGTTAGGCTTTGAAAAATCATTTATACATTGGGGAAACTATTTTTATTGGAGAAAAATAATACATGATATCTACAATAGATAGACATAACATTATTAGCTTATACTAATGCACAATTTAGAGTTTAATACCAGAATAGACAATCAGGAGTTCAAGTGAAGAGGTATATAAGAGTGAAGAGGTATAGAAAAAAAGAACTAGAGGGCTGGGAAGGTGGCTCAGTGGTAGAGCGCTTGCCTTGCCTGCATGAGGCCCTGGGTTCAATTCCTCAGCACCACATAAGCAAAAAGAAAAAAGCCAGAAGTGGCGCTGTGGCTCAAATGGTAGAGCACTAGCCTTGAGCTGAAGAGCTGAGGGACAGCGCCCAGGCCCAGAGTTCAGGCCCCACAACCAGACCCCCCCCCCAAAAAAAAAAAGAACTAGAAACAGGACAGATGGTAACTTTTTTTGTTATATGATTAACAAAAAGAGCCAGGTGATGGTGGCTCATGCCTGTAATCCTAGCTATTCAGGGGGCTGAGATCTGAGGATTGCAGTTCAAAGCCAGCCCAGGCAGTAAAGTCCATGAGACCCTTTATCTACAATTAGCCATCATAAAACCAGAAGTGGAGCTGTGGCTCAATGTGATAGAGCACTAGCCTTGAGCAAAAGAGCTCAGGGACAGCACCCAGGCTCTGAGTTCAAGACTCACAACCGACAACAGCAAACAACAACAAAAGATTAATAAAAAGTAGCATTTGAAAAATAACGTTATGCCGGGCGCTGGTGGCTCACGCCTGTAATCCTAGCTACTCAGGGGGCTGAGATCTGAGGATCACGGTTCAAAGCCAGCCCAGGCAGGAGAGACCGTGAGACTCCTATCTCCAATAAACCACCAGAAAACCGGAAGTGGCGCTGTAGCTCAAGTGGTAGAGCGCTCGCCTTGAGCTGAAGAGCTGAGGGACAGCGACCAGGCCCAGTAGTTCAAGCCCCACGACTGACAAAAAAAAAAAAAAGAAAAATAATGTTATGACAGGTCTTTGATAAGCAATATTACCATTAAAACAAAAGTGAATCTAACCCTTGCTGTGGTAGCATAACCTCCCAGTCTTAAAGCCCTAAAACAAACAAACCAAAAGAGATTTATGGCTCATTGTGCACATCCATCCAAAGTCCACTGTGGCTTCTCCTTCATGTCCTCCTTACTTCAGCACCTAACCACTAGAGCAACCACCACCTTATACACTGATGCTCATCATGGAGAAAAAGCAATAGCATGCACTGGCTTTAAAAGTTTCCACAAAAATCACATTGAATTGGCCCAAGTAAGGTACACAGCCTCGTCTACATATGGTAAGAATGCCATCCTACCATGTGCCTCAAAGAAGCACGTGTTGGGCATTTATGTCAACAACTGTCAAGACTCCATTGCTGGTGGGCAGTCATTCAATACAAATGGAGAACATGTACATGAGAAAGAAATCATTGCTGATGGAATTTGGCAAATCAAGAGACATGTTTGTAGGGAGAGATTCTGTGGGCTTGATAAATGATCAGCCTTTGGGGAACTGTTAAACATAGTGGAACAGCACTAGTTTGGGTGTGCTACAATCAGAAAGATCTGATAGTAAATTTGGATCTCATTATTTTGATAACTGATTTATCCAATCTGGTTCCGGTATGAGCACTGGGAATAACTACTTCAAAAAATAAAGGTCACTGGCTAGAAGTATGGCTCAGTGATAGAGCACCTGCATAACAAGCACAAAACCCCACCACCAAAAAGAAAGAAGAAAGAAGAAATAGTGTCAGTTTGCCTAAGACAGACCATAGTTATACTCTCTACCTCTTTCACTCTTGCCTTCTGGTCTGTATAACCTGGACGTATACCCTACATTTAATAAAAACTCCATGTAAGAAAAATCCTATAATAAAGAGAAAAGAGATCCATATGTGGTGACACACACCTGTAATTTCAGCACTGGGGTGACTGAAGCAGAAGGATCCTGAGTTTAAGGCCAGCCTGTGTTTTTTAGTGAGACCCTATTGATTGGGGGAGGGTGAAGGGGAGGGGAGACAGACAGAGACAGAGAAACGGACAGAAGGAGTGATATTCTTTAAAAAAAAAAAAAAAAAAAGTAAATATCTGCCAGGTGCTGGTGGCTCATGCCTGTAATCCTAGCTATTCAATAGACTGAGATCTGAGGACTAAGTTCAAAGCCAGCCTGAGCAGGAAAGTCTGTAAGATGCTTATCTCCAACTACACACACACACACACACACACACACACACACACACACACACACACACACACACACACACACACACACACACACACACACACACACACACACACACACACACACCAGAAATAAAGCTGTGGGTCAGTCAAGTGATAGAGTACTAGTCTTGATAAAAAATGCTCAAGGACCACACCTAGGCCCTGAGTTCAAGCCCCAGGGCTGGCACCAAAATAAAAAATAAAGGTAGGGCTGGGAAGGTGGCTCAGTGGTAGAGTGCTTGCCTTGCATGCATGAGGCCTTCGGTTCAATTCCTCAGCACCACATAAGCAGAAAAAGCCAGAAATGGGGCTGACGCTCAAGTGGTAGAGTGCTAGCCTTCAGCAGAAGAGCTGAGGGACAGTACGCAGGCCCAGAGTTTAGGCCCCACGACCTACCAAAAAAAAAATAAAAAATAAATAAAAATAAAGGTAAGTATTCATAAAAGACAGAGAGAGGGGGCTGGGAATGTGGCATAGTGGTAGAGTGCTTGCCTAGCATGCATGAAGCCCTGGGTTTGATTCCTCAGTGTCACATAAACAGAAAAAGCCAGAAGTGGCACTGTGGCAATTTGTGCAATTTGCTCTCAAATAATTCTGAAAAAATGACATGTATAGAATGTAAATATGTACATGAAGGGAAATTAGACAACATGTGAATGAAGGAAAATAAGTGAATAGCATATGTGTGTCATTTGTACTATTCCTGCAGTTAAAAAATTATTTTCATTGTTAGGAAATGCAAAGACTTAGAAAAAATTATATTCAGTGAAGTAAGCCAGGCCCAAAGAAACATAGGTCCCATGGTTTCCTGTATTTGCAATAACTAGTATATGTCTGAGACAAGCAGAAACAGTCAGATAAGTTGATATTAGGTGAAATGAACCCCAAGATAAGGACTCAAATGGTTTTTTTGCTATTGTTTCTAACATATTTATAAGATGATTTCTTTGTTGCATTGTATGTCCCTCCCCCATGGTATAACCCCTGCTTTCACTGTATTTGATGTTGGTATAATTTGTGGAGAGGAAGGGATAAAACAAATTGTTTAAATAGGGATACAGGTGGACCCACTGCAACAATGAGATGTACAGGAAGGGATGGGAAGGGGAAACAAAGGAGGAAGCAACAATGCTTGATAAGAAATGTACTCATGGGCTGGGAAGGTGGCTCAGTGGTAGAGCGCTTGCCTTGCATGTGTGAGGCCCTGGGTTCAATTCCTCAGCACCACATAAACAAAAAGAAAAAAGATGGAAGTGGCACTGTGGCTCAAGTGGTAGAGCATTAGCCTTGAACTGAAGAACTGAGGGATAGTTCCCAGGCCCAGAGATCAGGCCCCATGACCAAACCCAAAAAAAGAAAGAAAAGAAAAGAAAAGAAAGAAAGAAAGAAAGAGGAAAAGAAAAAAAGAAATGTACTCATTACCTTGCTCATGTAATTGTAACCCCTTTGTACGGTATTTTCACAATAATAAAAAAAATTTCAAAACATTTGTGTAAGGTGGGATCCTCTTTTAGATGAAGAGCATGGCAGTGTAAGCATTTGCTTGCTGTACTTTTTAGCCACATACGTATATAATAGCAAAGACAGGGAAGAAAATGAATAGAAGCTTAGTAAAGGTCAGAGAAAATGGTTTATACCTATTGACCCATTTTAATCATGTGAATATAGTATGGTGTAAGTGAAAATGTCTGTTACAAGCAAGAAGGGAAAGCAAAACTCAAAACACCAGATGTATGGTGGTTACAGCCACAAGAAAATAAATCTCTACAAATCAGAAGTTAATGAAATATGTCAGGCTTTGGCTCAGATCTCCTATCTCTATCTCTGTCTCTGTTTCTCTGTCTCTGTCTGCCTGTCTCTCTCTCTCCCTTCTCCTCCCCCCCATCAGTTGTGGGTCTTGAACTCAGGGCCTGGGAGCTGTCCCTGAGCTTCTTTGTGCTCAAGGCTAGCACTTTACCCCTTGAGCCACAGCACTACTTCCAATCCAGCTTTTCTTTTCTTTTTTATTGTCTTGTATATATTTTTTTAATTTTTAATGTTTTATTGTAAAGATACTATACAGAGGGGTTACAGTTACATGAGTAAGGTAATGAGTACCTTTTCTTGAATATACTTGCTCAATTTAAATATCACAATGACTACTTGTCGATTAAAAATAAAATGAGGGCTAGGAATGTGGCTTAATGGTAGAGTGCTTGCCTAGCATGCATGAAACCCTGGGTTCAATTCCTCAGTATTATATACACAGAAAAGGCTGGAAGTGGCACTGTGGCTCAAGTGGTAGTGTACTAGCCTTGAGCAAAAGAAGCTCAGGGACAGTGACCAGGCCTGAGTTCAAGCCCCACAACTGGCAAAAAAAAAAAAAAAAGTAGTTTAATTATAGAAAAAAACTTTTGAAAATTTGTTTTTAGAGACGTCTTGCTATGCTGCATAAATCCTGCCTCGTAGACTCAGTAGCTGAGACCACACACAGGAACCATCACACCTTGCTAAAAGTTTCATTGATATTTTTTCTACTGTACACTTGTTTTTGTGTTTGTATGTGGTTTTCTTATGTATGTGTACTGGTCCTGAGGCTTGAACTCAGGGTCTGAGCCTCTTTTGCTCAAGGCTAGCCCTCTACCACTTGAGCCTCAGCTCTACTTCCACCACCACTACCCGTTCTTGTTTTGAGTCTCCACTATTTTTTGAGCTCCATTTCTGGCTTTTTTTTTTTTTTTGAGTCTCATGGACTCTCCTGCCCAGCTGACTTGTGAATTGCAATCCTCAGATTTCAAGTAGCTAGGATTACAGTTCATGGGTACAGGCTGTTTTATTGTTGTTGTTATGGGTATTGAAAAAAGTGTGAGTGAAATATAGATATATATTATTTGCCATTCAGTTCATTGGAGTTTTGAGCCATTTCTTGCACTTAAGATACACTGTGAATTTACTTTAAGTTTGTTTGTTATCTATGAGTCCGAGAGCTGTAGATTCACATTAACAACAGAGTCTATCTATAGGAGCTATCTATCAGAGCCGTAGATTCACATTGGGCCTCTGATGTATACCTGGTGACTTTGAGCAAGCCAGTTATTCCTCTTTTTAAAATGGTGAAATAAGATCCACTTCTTGTTTACAATGGGATGGACTGTGTCTTCACCAAAATCACATGCTAAAATTCTTACTTCCTGGTGCTGTGGCTCAAGCAGTAGAGTGCTCACCTTGAGCTGAAGAGCACAGGGACAGCACCCAAGCCCAGAGTTCAAGCACCACAACCGACTAAATAAAAAATAAATAAAAATTCTTACTTCCTCAGAAGGTGATTTCATTTGAAAATAGGATTAACGTAAATGACATCATTAGGATATATTCTAATGTAACTAGCACTCTTAAATGCAGAGGGAGGAGATCAGGACATAGGGAGGCAGCCACTTGGAGACACAGGGAGAAGACAACCTTTGGCAAACCAAGGTGAATCTGGACACCTTGATCTCACCTCTCTAGCTCCAAACTATCAGAAACAAATTTCTGTGGTTTCAGCCACCAGGTCTCTGGTTCTGTGTTTTTACAGCTCTAGCAAGCTCATATAGTCTGAGTCTGCCATCTTTTGCTGCAATCCTTTTCTCAAAGTATACAGATGTCTGCCACAAGAGGGCAACACTGCACTAAAATTGAACGCCCTACTGTAAAGCCCTAGTAATTGCAACAAAAGAGACAGAGGCACAGACGCACAGTTACACGTTGTTGTGCCTTTCTAGGAAACTGCAGCACTCAAAAGAAAAACCAGCCTCAGAAATTCTCATTTTGAGTAAGGAGGTCGATGACCCAAGGAAAAAAGAACAGATTTTCCATTCCTAGCCCAGTTCTATATAGCCAGGGCTGTCCATCAGGCTTCAATCTTTAAAGACACTGTATCACATGCTGAGTGTGGTGAGTCAGCATGAAGGATGGCAAGTGATAGAAAAGTATACTTGGGGGTCTGGGAAGGTGGCTCAGTGGTAGAGCGCTTGCCTTGCATGCCTGAGGCCCTGGGTTGGATTCCTCAGCACCACATAAGCAAAAAGAAAAAACCTGGATGTGGCGCTGTGGCTCAAGTGGTAGAGCACTAGCCTTGAGCTGATTGCTGAGGGACAGTGCCCAGGCCCAGAGTTCAGGCCCCATGACCTGACCCAAAAAAAAAAAAAAGCAAGAAAGCAAGAAAGCAAGCAAGCAAGAAAGAAAGATAGAAAGTAAGAAAGAAAGAAAAAAAAGTATACTTGGAAGCAAGGCTTCTCTTCAACTACACACATACAGTTGGCTGAAAATTTGTGGGAAGGGAAACTTAAGATTCAAACATGTAAATGCAAGAAGACACTAAACATCCAACTTGGTTTTCTAAGGGTCTAATGTAGAAACTGAAGTATCAAAAAAAAAAAATCACCATACACTGGTGGCTCACACTTGTAATTTTAGCTACTCAGGACCTTGAGACCTGAGAATGGAAGTTCAAGACCATTCAGGATAGAAAAGTCTGTGAGACTATTATCTCCAATTGACCAGCAAAAAACAAAACAAAAGTGAAAGCATTGCTCAAGTAATAAGGTAACAGCCTTGAGTGAAAATGCCAAATGATAGCACAAGGCCCTGAGTTCAAGTCCCTGTACCAGCACACATACACACACACACACACACACACACACACACACACACACACACACACACAAATAAAAGAAAACTCAACTTTATATGATAAAAGGTATATTCCTGGTTCTCTGATTGAGAGACACAAAGAAATAACAATTGAGTGCAATAAATGATGTTGAACTAGATTCTAGCTTGGCAATAAAAGAAAAAAGTATAAGGGACACCATTATGGCAATGGATGGAATTTGAATATGAAATCGGTATTAAAATAATAATTGTAACAAAGTTAAAATGGCTGATTTTGATCACCATATTATGACATGCCAGAAAATGACCTCATTGTTAGTAAATGTAGACTGGTTTAGGGATAAACATATACAGAGAATAAGAAACGCATGTTTATATAATTCATAACTATAAATAAAAACATATACTAAAAAGGCAAATAGAACCAGGCACCCACCAGTGGCTCATGCCTACAATCTTTGCTATTTAGGAGACTGAGATATGAGAATCATGGTTCAAAGGCAGCCTGGGTAAGAAAGCCCCTGAGACTCTTATGTCCAATTAACCACCAAAATTCCAGAAGCAGAGCTGTGGCTCAAGTGGTAGAGGGCTAGCCTTGAGTGGAAAAGCTCAGAACAGTGCCCAGGCCCTGAATACAAGCCCCAGGACTGGCAAAAAAAGAGAGCAAAATGTTAATAACTAGTGGAGTTGGGTTTTAGAAGTGTTCCTTAATGTCTTCTATATGTTTGAAATTATAAGGGGAAAAAAGTTATATATCCAAATCCCCAGTTCTTCAGGAAAATGTCTTCTGATAATGGAAATAGAATGTAAAATTTCTCCTTTGATTCACCAAATGGTCTCAGCAACCGAAATCTCATTGGTGCCTATGGGAAGAATGCCCATCTGAATGCTCTTAACGGTAGTTAGATTTTTTTTAATGCTGACACAGGGACTTAAACTCAAGGCCTGGCACTGTCCCTTAGTCTTTTCATTCAACAGTAGTGATTTTTACCATTTGAGCCACAGCTCCATTTCCAGCTTTTTCTTTAAATAAGTTTTTTATTGTGGAAATACTATACAGAGGGGTTGCAGTTACATGAGCAAGGTAATGAGTACATTTCTTATCCAGCATTGTTGCCTTCTCCTTTGTTTTTCCCCTACCATCCTGTCCCACCTCCTCAACTACCACCCCTACCCCTCCCACCCTCCCTTCCATTTCCAGGTTTTTGAGGACTAATCAGCAATAAAAGTCTCAATATCTTTCCTGCCCAGGTTGACTTCAAACCTTGATCCTCAGATCTCAGCCTCCTGAGTAGCTAGGATTACAGACATGAGTCACCATCACCCAGCTTGGTGGTTAGGATTTTGAGGATATATAGACTTACCTTCTCTGCCCATAAGACAATGGGCCACAGTCTTGGAATGTCATTGGCACAGGGTCAGTCATCAATTCATCATCCCTTTGCCAGTTCATAAAAAGTGGCTGTACCTGTGACCTCTATCATGCAGAAGTGAGTCATCCCAATACTTGTCAGGGCCAACTATGGAGTCTCACAGTTATAATTTCTGTGGATATCAATCAAGCCATGGTGTTCCTGTTTTGGCTCTATAATTCTGTTTAAGATATCATAAAAAGACCTATAACCGCATTCAAGTTAGGTCAGACTGCATCTCAACCATAACCTCTCTTCTTCTAGGAGTAAACTGGCAAGTTGTTGGGTATATTATCAAGCTGAAGTTGGTCAATGGGCATACCCATAATGCCCTAAAAAGAGGCTGTTCCAAACTCTGCTTTGTACCACCTAAGAGATGGGTCTCAAGGAACTGTGAATGCTCAGCCATGAAGGTATTTCTGAAGGAAGTTTTACTCATGGAGTTAAACATATACTTTGACTAGCTGTTGTTTGTGTAAGTCTAGGTCTACTTTCCTATGATATCAGAAGGGACTGATAGGACTATTTCATGAAGAAATATATTATATCTTCCCAAATGTACCAGATTCCTAGCTTTTACCTAAAATTGAAAACAATGACACCTCAAGCTAGCTTTCTCATAAGCCATTTTCAAATTCTGCATACAGTTTAAGAGTACAGTAAGAGATAGAAAGACTGTACATTGTAAGCCCTCTTGAGCTCAATGAATAATTTTCTAATGAACTTACTAGCAATAGCTGGTTTACAAGAGACTAACATTGTTTGGTGGAGTTTGGCCAAAATTCAAAGAACTATATATCACAATCATCTGACTTCTTAGCTCATTTGCAAAGTGCTTCCTACTGACTCATTTATTTAAAATCTGTGTCACCTGGCCTTTTCACCCAGCAAATACCAACATCTTCCTTATTCCTATACCCTCCCTCCCAACTGCTCATGCATATTCATGTATGCAAATAGATGCATTGAGAGGTCTCCCTTCTATGCACTACTGGCCCCATAGGCTGACGCACCCCCTAGCTCAGGCTTCACCTCTCTACCACCATCCTAGCAGACCTGACCATAGGTAATTCTTCCCGAACTACAGTTTCTTAAAGGCAGGACTGATAATAATACTGATCATTCCCAATAGCCATCCTCCACTTGATCCCCAGGGACCCAAATTCTATCCTTCTCCCAGTGACTTGAAACTCAAAAGGCTGATCCTCCCAGGTTGTATCATGTGCCTTCCACATTCTCTCCTCCCATACCTTTGGGCAAAGGGATAGCTAATGCCTGCAGTTGCTATTTCCTACATGCTTTACCATGCTTTGATGATTCCTTTGATCCTATTCCAAGGATGACCTCATACAGAAATATAAGACCCTATCGAAAACATTAATTAAAGCAAAAACAAAGCTAGAGGCGTGGCTAAAGAGTGTCTACCTAGCAAGTGTAAGGCCCTGAGTTCAAATCCCAATGCCACCAATACACACATACATACATACACACACAAATACATACATACATACATACATATGAAGAAATTTGAAGATAAAATTGGGAGTCTGATCTTGAGGTTTTTTTTTTTTTTTTTTTGGTACTGGCATTAGGGATTGGACTCAGGGCCTAGGCATGTCCCTTAGCTATATTATATACTTGAATCTGGTGCTCTACCACTTAAGCCACAGCTCTACCACCAGATTTTGCTGGTTAATTGGAGATGAGAGTCTCATGTACTTCCCTACCCAGGCTGGTTTTGAACAGTGATCCTCAAGATCTCAGCCCACTGTATAGCTAGGCATGAGGCCATGGCACCCAGCTTCATCTTGAAACTTTTAAAGAGGAATTGGATGCCATGTGATCCAAGATGGAGTTTTACAGCCACTTTTAGCAGTGGCTCTAGGGAAGATCTGGTCACAACACTCCTTATTTGCTGACTAGTCTGTTTGAAAGGGCAGTCAAACTTAGTAGCAGCCCCAAACTGAAATTTACTCTGCTGTGATGTTTATGATGGCTAGATTTATGCTCAATTGTCTTTTATCATTAGATGAAATATATAAGAACAGAACAAAACTACATTCATTAAGAAAAAAAAAAAACAGAGCAGCAGGGCATCAGTGGCTCACGCCTGTAATCCTAGCTACTCAGGAAGCTGAGATCTGAGGATCTCGGTTCAAAGGCAACCAGGGCAGGAAAGTCCATGAGACTCTTATCTCCAAGAAACCACTAGAAGTGGCACTGTGGCTCAAGTGGTGGAACTCTCACCTTGAGCTAAAGAGCTGAAGGATAGCACCCAAGCCCAGAGTCCAAGCCCCACAACCGACAAAAACGAACAACAACAAAAAAAAACAGTGCATCAGTCAGCAGAATGATGATACTTGTAAGATGCACACAAAGGAAATATTAATTCCTTGGAAAATCACTTTCTATTTTTAAAAGATGGAAAGTAAGAGATGTTCCTAAGTAACAGACAATAAAGATACTTCACAGGCATCCTCAAAGGCTGTGGCTTTTCAAATGCAATCCTAAAGCAAAACCCATTTTGAAGGGTGGCATTCAAGCTGATTCTAGCTGCTTATTTTCTTCTGTGGTCAGCCTTTGCTGAATGTAGCAGTCTAAACTCCAGCCTCAAACTCTGAGTGGGTCCTTGTCTCTAAAATGCCCTTCATTGTCCTCGATGACCCTAATTGTATGACCTGGCAATTGAAGAGGGCGTTTGGATCAAATTCCCCCAGGGCAGGGTGATAGAGTATGAGAGTGTCCCCCCAAAGTCCATGTATCACCCTAAAGTCTATGCTTCTTGTCCTCTCTTCTCTTCCTCCTCCCCTTTCCTCTCCCTTCTCCTTCTCCTTCTTCTCTTCTCTTTTCTCCTTTTTTCTTCCCTTCCTTGACCTTTCTACCCTCTCCCACCTCTCTCTCCCACACAGTGCTTAAGGATGGAACCCAGGGCTTTGTGTACATAGGTAAACTCCTGTACCACTGCACTTCAACCCCAGCTTTGTTGGAATCTCAAGTTCTCAGTGTGGCAGTGTTGGAGGTGGAGTCTAGTATGTGTCATGAGGAAGAGATCTACATGAATGAATTAATGCCTTGCTCTCAGGAATGATTGTGCTGTCACTGAGCTCAGTATTCTTCCAGTCTTCTTCACATGGCCACTTCTTCCTTAGTTTCCCTTATGAGTTGAAGCAGCCCAAGGCCTTCCTTAGAGGCTGAGTTGATATTGGCACCATACCCGTGGACTTCTCAGACTCAAGAACTATAAGCAAGAGGTAGGAGGTCGTAGCTCAATGTCAGAGTGTGTGCTTAGCATGTGCAAGGCTCTGACCCCAATCCCAGAACCAAAAACAAACAAAATCACCTAATTTCCCATCCCCCCCTACACAAAAATAAACCTTGCAAGCTAAAATAAAATTCAACATTTTATAGATTTAGAAAGTTTTAGAAACTCTGTCAAAGCAACAGAACAAACTAAGACAGATTTCAAACACATTGGATCTAAAAGTACTATTCTGTCAGGGTTTGCTATATACTAACCAAGTAACTGCAAGATCAATTCTAGGATATTAAAAGAATGGAATGAAAGAATTGTGCCCCTGCCACAAGGCAGTGGGCCCAAGCTTGCCTTGGGGGAACTATATGACATTTCTTAGAAGCTCATGAGAGTTCATTGTTACACTTTCAGAAATTTTGTCAGCTGATTGACAACTCATCAGTTGCTTGAAACTGGCTGTGGTGAGAGTATTTACACCACAAAACCCAGCAAACATGGAAGATTAGGATAGTTCTCCCAGGGAAAGTCAGTTGTTAACCACTTACTGACATTATTTACTATTTACTGTTATTTATTGATTATTATCTATAAAATAATATTATCTCTGGTGGCTGAAACTGCCAGATGAAATTAGTAGCATCCTTTGTTCAGTCTCTGAAAATTCAAAGAAGAGAATCAGGTTTTCCACGTATACTATTTAAAATGGTGCCCTAAATTTAAATGCCCAGTTTTTTTTTAAGACTAAAATTAGTCTATTGCCTGAGAATGTAGTTGTTTTTGCTTTTAGTTGGCTCAAGAAGTTCCTGAAAATTAATTTATGATAAATTGCCTTATAAAGTTAAAATGCTTTCCAAAATTTTATGGGGCAATTTGAAAACCTGGGGAAGTCAGCCAGTAAACTAAGCATATCTCTATTTTTTAAAAGGGAAGGGGGAAGGAGATTTATCTAAAATATAGTTAAGGTCCAGCTGGAAGAATTTTCCTCTGTTTTAGTGAAAAAGAGACAGCAACCTCTGGATAATCCCAAGATTTCCCCCCCCCCCCCGAAATAATAGCTATCAGCTCTGTTGTCTTTGGCAAAGTCTTCTATCAAAACAAAAATTTTGCAACTGTAATGACCTAACTTGGGAAACAATTTTAGGAACCACAAAACATTTGTTTTAGTCTTTCTGGAAACCAACAGTAGAAGTTAAGAGAACATAAGATTGTTCTTGTAACAAAGCAAAAAATGGAACAAGGTCAACAATGAGAAGAATATTCCAGTTCAAATAAGGGTCATCCAGGCCCAATGAGATGTCTTCCAAATCAGAAATAAACATGCCTCATCCAACATCAAAACCAGCTAAAACCCTGCATCTGTTCAAGCAGTTACCAGGATATAGATGGTACTTTTATCACACAATACATTTAAAGCTAGGCAGATAGTTTTGACAAAAGCAGTAGGATTCCAAGATTGAAAAGAAAATAGAGCTAGACTTTAGAAGGACCAGGAGGGGGAAAAAACACTGCTGATGTGGTTGGAAAAAGAAAAGCTTCTTGCATATGACCCAGATTTCAGTGGGAAGTGTGCAGAAAACACAAGTTATGCAACATTATTATTGCTGATACTTTACCAAAAATTCATTAGCTCAACTTTATCTCCCTCCTGCTACTCCCCCTCATCTTCACAAATTTCACCATAATGTGTAAGCCAGATTCAGGAACATCTATACAGAATATAGATTTTTTTTTTTTTGAGTCCGGTCGTGGGGCCTGAACTTTGGGCCTGGGTGCTGTCCTTCAGCTCTTCAGCTCAAGGCTAGCACTCTACCACTTGAGCTACAGCACCACTTCTGGCTTTTTTCTTATGTGGTGCTGAGGAATCGAACCCAGGGCCTCAGGCATGCAAGGCAAGTGCTCTACCACTGAGCCAACTTCCCAGCCCCAGAATATAGATTTTTTTTTAAGGCATGAAAATATTTCTTCTTTTCATATGAAAAGAAGAGAGACTGTGTGTGGCCACCATCTCTAAAATAAACAACTGTCTTGGCAATTGATAAGGAAAGGATTGACACTTGCTTTCATTACTGTAAACTTTTATTGTGTTGCCTAGAAAATAAACAAACCAGAAAACCTCACCCATAATCAATGACAATGGCTAACCAAAATGTAGGGAGAGCTGAGTAGCTCACACCTGTAATCCTAGTCACTCAGGAGGCTGAGATATGAGGATCACACTTGAAAGCCAGTTCAGGCAGGAAAGCCTATGAGTCTCATCTCTCCAATTAGCCAGAAGTGGAGCTCTGGCTCAAGTGGTAGAGTGCTAGCCTTGAGCAAAGAAGCTCAGGGACAGTGCTTAGGCCCTGATTTCATGCTTCTTTAGGACTAGCACCCCACTCCCCAAAAATGGGGAGAAAGTTGGGCACTAGTGCCTCATGTCTGTAATCCTAGTTAGTCAGGTGGCTGAGATTTGAGGATCACAGTTAAAGTCAGTTCATGAGATGCCTATCCCCAATTAACCAGCAAAAAGCTAGAAGTGGAGCTTAAGTAGTAGACTACTAGCCTTGAGCAAAAAAGCTAATAGTGCCCAGGCCCCAAGTCCCAGTCCCAGTTCTGACATAAATAAATAGGCAGATAAATAAATAAATAAATAAATAAGGAAAGACAAAGTATTAAGCATAGAAAATTCCAAAGTAATTGGAAGAAGAAACATTCATAGAAAAGTGGGCAGAACATATAAACAGTTGAGAAGTTTACAGTTTTTGGTTCTGTGTGTGTGTGTGTGCTTAAACTCAGGGCCTGGGCACTTTCCTGGAGCTTTTGTGTTCAGTGCTAGCACTCTACCACTTGATCCACAGCTCCACTTTTTTGGTGGCTAACTGGACTTAAAGACTCAAGACTTTCCTACATGGGCTAGCTTTGAACTTTGATCTTCAGATCTCAGCCACCTGACTAGTTAGGATTACAGGCATAAGCCACTAGCTCCTGGCTGTGATCTTTTCTAATTGGAAGAAATAAGCCATATTTATGTAGTCCAAGGTTCAAATGCACAGTTGCTAAAGTATGTTAAAGATTAAAGAAAGCCGGGCGACGGTGGCTCATGCCTGTAATCCTAGCTACTCAGGAGGCTGAGATCTGAGGAGCATGGTTAAAAGCCATCCTGGGCAAGGAAAGTCCGTGAATCTTTTATCTCCAATAAACCACTAGAAAAAACTGAAGTGGCACTGTGGCTCAAGTGGTAGAGCACTCGCCTTGAGCTGAAGAGCTGAGGGATAGCACTCAAGCCCAGAGTTCAAGCCCCACGACTGGCCAAAAAAAAAAAAAAAAAAAGATTAAAGAAGGCATATTGCCAAAAAAAAAAAAATGAAAAAAATGTTTAATATTGATCAGAACACTGTAAATATAAGATAAACAGGAAGTACCTCCCAATATGGACAAAAATAAAAGAGCTCATAACTATCCAGTGTTGATGTAAGTCAAGAGGACTCCACATTCCATAGGTTGCTCATAAGAGTATGAAATTATGTAACTTATAGAAAGCAATCAATTATACAAATTATATTCCTTTAACTAGCTCATGGATTTCAACGTAGTAATTCTTCCAGGTATTTAGCTGAAGAACATATAATTTCTGAACTTTCACACTGCCCACGAATGGCTAAACAGCCAGAGTTCTCCAAAGAAACATATATCTTACATCTACCTACCTACCTACCTACTTACCTACCTACCTACCTACCTGTGTACATGTGTGTGTATGCATCTAAGTATATGCTTGTGTGTATACAGAATAAAGTCTGGAAGGATACATTTCATTCAGACTTTGCTCTGCATGTTCCAAATCAATGATATTTAATTTTGGTGAGAGGAAAAGAATTAGAGAACAAAAGTAAAAGTTTTCTAATAGAAGTAGTTTTTTGTGGATGTGGATATATGTGTGTGCTTTCAGACCTAATAATGTGTAAAAAATGCTTTATAAAACATTTTTAAACATCATAAGGCAGCTAAGAGAAGGTAGTTGTATTCTCTCTTGCACATAATCAAATCTGCCCCCCCCCCAGCTAGTTGGTTTTGTTGTTATTTTGACACAAGGTATCAACTACATAGATCAGTCTGGCCTTAAACTACAGATTCCCTTGCCTCAGCCTCCTTAGTGCTGAGAGTAACAGGCAAGCTAAACTTTTATCTTTTAATTGGGGGGGGAGGGGTTGGGGAGAGGGGGGGAAAGAGCTAATGTGATTTCCATTCTTATATTATTTTTTAGTGCCATTTGGTTCAACCAGCAGAATGGCCCAGGTCCATCCAAGTCCTGGCGCAGGGCCCAGCCCCATCCCTTGGCAGCCAGTGAGGCATTTCTTGCCGGAGCTATCCCAACTGCTGCCACTGTGGCTGCCAACATCACCTTGGTTACCTTCAGGGACACTCTTGCCACAGCCTGGCTAGTGAGGGGAGCTCCAGTCCCATCAGGCTGCAATGCTGATTAATATAAGATGAGCCAAGATGCAAAGGGAAGAAAACCACAAAAGGTCAGACCTCCCAAAAGATGACTCTAGCTTCCACAGACTGGACACCAGGCCCATGTCACATCTTTGTACTGGTCTTGTTCTTATAGTCTCTCTCCCTGGAGGAATTTGAGATGTTTCCCAGCAGCTGTGTCAAAAGGCATTCGATATAGTGTCTGGTTACATGTCCCTTCCCACCTGTGCAGGTGTTTCAGGCCATATCTGGGCTCCTAGTTTCTCTTCCACTTTAGGGGAGCTTCACAGGAATGTGTAAAATGGCTCTATCCATGTTGCTGCCTTCAACCCTCTCCTCAGAATATCCTAGAGACTTTTCTCTGAGCCTTTACTATCTGTCCTCTCTATTGGCAGAGGAAAAGTCCATATGTCCTTGGTGGCATCCTCAAATGGTTGTCCAGTAAATTGAGGAAAATACTTTATCAGTTCCAGATTTTGTGTCCGCTTTTAATCGCCTTGCCTGAGAATCTCAATTATTCACAGTGTCCATACCATATAGTTTTTCTTTTCTTTCTTTCTTTCTTTTTTTTTTGGTCATGGGGCTTGAACTCTGGGCCTGAGCGCTGTCCCTCAGCTCTTCAGCTCAAGGCGAGTGCTCTACCACTTGAGCTACAGCACCACTTCTGGTTTTCTGGTGGTTTATTGGAGATAAGAGTTTCACGGACTTTCCTGCCCGGGTTGGCTTTGAACAGGGATCCTCAGATCTCAGCCTCTTGAGTAGCTAGGATTACAGGTGCGAGCCACCAGCACCCAGCTAACTTTCCAGATTCTTAACATCACTCTTGATGCTCAGTTTCTTCTATACACAGACATGGAGGAATTTTTTTTTAACTCAGGAAAGGAAAATATTTCCTTTTATTTTTTTTCTTTTCTGAAGGGAAGATATTTTCATCTTCATTAATTTTTATGTCATTATTTTAGCCCAGAAATGTCTGGACTAACTCCATTTGAAATTCTTCTCACTAGGAAGACACGGCAAGCAGCCCAGAGAAATTTCTGTCCTTAGGAAAGGGGAGCTCACATAATCCAAGTTCTTTCTTCTCTGCCTAAAAGTAGTATCACAGTGTATCTGTTGAATATTCTCCTCTTGCTTTTTGTAACCATGGTTTAGAGAAGTGTTTCTTAGGTCAGCCTTTGGCTGAGCCAATATTTATCATTTAAAATTTTTCCATGAGTCATAAACGAACCCCGCACTGCACTGTACCTTCTATGGGAGTTTCTTTCCTAGAGTCATTTAAAGGAAAATATGCTGAACTTAGAATCCAACACTTGGCCTTTATCAGAGTATGTGCACACTTCCTCCTGCTTATAGGACCTTTCTCTGACCTTTCAAAGGTATGCCACCTGAAGTACTCTTCCTACTCAACAATCTAGAACTCTCTACAGAGGGGCAGGCTTGGCTAGGCTAGGTAAGAAAGGAAGCTTGGGGGGGGCGGTGAGGGGAAAGTGGGGGGAGGAATGGGAAGGGATGAGAAGGGGAAACAAAGGAGGAGGCAACAATGCTTGATAAGAAATGTACTCATTACCTTGCCCGTGTAATTGTAACCCCTCTGTACGACATTTTCTCTCTCTCTCTCTCTCTCTCTCTCTCTCTCTCTCTCTCTCTCTCTCTCTCACACACACACACACACACACACACACACACACACACAGACACACACAAATAGCAATGAAAAAATAAAAGGAAGCTTCAGAGGTTAGCATGGAGGGAGTGATTCACTGGCTCAAGGGGCGGGGGTGGTGGAAAGGTTTTCTACAGAATCAAAAAATGAAAATGAGCAAGAGATTCCATCCACATCCAGCATGGATGTGAGTCCACCTCTAAATGAGTGGGCCTAAATTTACTGTCCAATGCCTCCCTAACTTCCTTCTCCCTCCCACACCCACCCACCCACCCACACAAAGCTGGTTACCTACTGCTCATTCCTGTAGTCCTAGCTACCTGGGAGATTAAGAATAGGAGGGCTGATGTTTGAGGTAGAAAAGTTCATGTGAGCCTCCTCAACCTATAGCTGGGTGTGGTAGAGAGTGCCTGCTACCCTAGTGATGTGGGAATCTGAGATTGCAGGCCAACCCCAGTGAAGTCTGCAAGGCTCCATCTTATCAGAAAGAGGCTGAGTATGGTGGTACATGCCAGTGATGACCAGCTTAGGGAGGCCTAGGATGGGCACAGATACATATCTTAATCAGGAAGGGAGAGCCTACCTAAAAAATAATCAGGAAATAATCACAAAACAGGAACTGGAGACAAGGGCCAATAGTACTTAGCAAGCATAATGCTCTGAGTTCAAACCCTAGTACTTAGTACTGCCAAAACCCAATAATAATAATAATTAATAATAATAATGAAGAAGAGGGAGAAAGAAGGAGGAGGAGGAGAAAAAGGAGGAGGAGGAGGAGGAGGAAGGAAGGAAGGAAGGAAGGAAGGAAGGAAGGAAGGAAGGAAGGAAGGAAGAAGGAAGGAAGGAAGGAAGGAAGGAAGGAAGGAAGGAAGGAAAAGGACTGATTGCAAGATGTGATTGTTGGCCTCATCTGTACATCATGAGTGTGGTGAGGTTAATGCTGTTGGGTCCCTTTGTGCTGATCAGCTCCCTTACCTTAAGATATAGGTAGCAAAGGGAACCCCATTACTTTGTAGTCTGGACCATTATAGCAATGAATTGATTTGAATATAAAGAATAAGCATAGATTTTTTAATACTCAAATTCTAAGGTTTATAAACCAAATTTCATGAGCCTTAGTATGTCAAACAGGAGTTCTACAAATTGTTAAGGTTATGCTAGTTCATCAAAGATTTGTGTGTGTATGTCTGCGTGCATGCGCACGTGCTAGATATTGAACTCTGGGCCTTAAACATTCCAAGCATGAGCTTTACCTCTAGCCTCAATAATCCAAAATGCATGCATACATCTTAGAGCCAAAGGGATTATTCTTAGCCCTTCCTGGGCCAAGTATTCTTTTTGAGATTCTTATGAAAAGCACACACACACTGAAAGATTCATATTTGTTCCAACTCACAAAGGTTGGTCTATAATCTGTAGGAGTTCATGTACTCCTCTAAAGCTTATCTATTAAATTAGATATCTCAGGAAAGTATGGGGGAAATGTTCTGAAAAAGAAATCTAATGTGGAGATAATGAAACAATCCCATAGACAGATTTATACACACCAAGCTCAGAGTCCATATCACACTGTTTATCAGTTTAAAACCCTCCACCTTAGAAATGAAACAAGTGTTAGAGCATAAGCCTTCAGCAAAAAAACAATGGGACAGTGACCAGGTCAAGCTCGAGCTCTAGTACTGGCACAAAACCTTCCAATCTTTTACATGTACATATACAGTTGATCTCAACAAAAGGCTGCAGTTTGTGTTTATGCATTCAACACAAATGGGTCCTCATACACATTATTTCCTATTTTTCGTAAGGATGCCACCTTCTGTCTACAGTTCTGGTGATTGTGCTTCTGAAGAAAAATACTGTTAGAAAGGCTCAAATGGGACAAATAAAAAAAAAACAAGAATTGGTTTCAAGAGAGACAAAATGAATTCAACCCTTTAAAATGCCAAGAAGCTCAAGGACTGAGTATAATAAAAAAAAATATCAAAGGAAAGAATGACTAGAAACTTACAGTAAATTTTAACATCCAAAAGCAAGGGGCCTTTTTTTTTTTAAAGCTTGAGTCCTTTTAGACAAAGTAGGGCTATACTATATGCCCTAATGGAAAGGGAATGATAGAGAAATGCCTAGCATAGCTGGTAGTGGTGAACTCTAGCTGGGACCCATTTGCTGTCCTGTCCCTTTGTAGACTTCTGCCTCTCTTATTGCTACTGTGGTGGGAAAACATTACAGCTTGCGAAGTATCCAATGCAGAGGCTGCCAGGTAATGTCAAGATTACACTAGAGCCCTGCAGAGGTGTAAAAAGTTGTATTAATACGTGTTTGAGCTTCACAGTGCTTCCTTATTTCCTCTATTATTCTAGCTTCCTAGTTTTCCCTTCTTCTGGGCATGGGAGGAGAGATGACAAATGATTCAATCGAAGAAACCCAACTTGTCTAGTAAAGGAACTCAAAGGACACCTCCACCAGAAATATAAAAAAAAAATGGCCATGATAGGAAACTTGAAAATGATTGCTGTGATACTGTCTACTCCATTTTCTCATGGTTTATGTACAACTTATTCTGCCAACAACTTACTCTGTAGAGAAATCATGTGGTACAGATCATTTCCATGAGCATACTCCAAATACATTTAGTCTTTTTCCTACAATATATGGCCAAGACTTGAGGCTGCCTGACCCATCAGGTTTGGGTTATGGGCAGTAGGTAAAGGGATGTCCATCTTTTCCTTCGTTTCCCTTCGTTTAGTTTTGCCAGTAACCATCTGTTGTTGAAGCATGGGACACACCTGTTCTCTTCAGCCTCACCCATGGGTGAGGCCTGTGTGGCCTGATGGGAAGGGCTATATGCTTGAATGTCACTGCTTATGCTTCTAGGCTCCCAAGGAGTATTTCTTCATCTTACCTTATCTGTTGTATGAGATCAATTATATCTACCCATGGTAGTCACTGCTGGTATTTCTCAGTCTCCATTTCTCTCCCTTAGTAACCCTTAGTAAAGGAACTCCAATTTCTATTTTTTTTGGGGGGGGGGTTGAAAACAGAACTTGTAATTTTAACATACACAGAAGACAGGATCTTTGGATTAAAAAAGTGTAGTTTACTTTCTAACCAATATCCAAAGGTAGGATGAAGTATTTCAGGAAGGTATCCCAATTTCTTACCCAAGCACATGAATGGTCAGGAAATAAGACATTTCCCAGTCTCCTTCGCAGGCATGTAATAAAAGCAGAAACTTTTGTTGGTACTTCTGGGGAGGGAAGTTTCTTTAAAAGGTGAGGAGGTTCACTTTTTACTTTCTTTTTACTGCCTAGAATGTGTTCTTGTACCCATTGTTGACAATTAGGTGACCCTAGGAAAGGAATTTATGCACAGCAAAGCATAGGGTATAGACTCAATCTTAAACATTATATCAAATCAATATACAAAGTCTAAATTACTTCCATTGTAAAATAAGCTCACATATTAATATTTGATGGTGGCTTAAACCATTATTTTGAAGTCTGCAATACAGAACATTGAAAACATACATACAGCTTGATTTTGTTCATTTATTCAGCAGTGTATGTTGGCAACTCTCCATGTCATCTTACATTACAGAAAAAAAACCACATATGGAACATTCTTTCCACATATATTTTAAAGAAATCATTTAGTCTAGCCTTAAATACTTAATTCTCTTATTTGTCCCTAAGAGGTGTACTAGTATATGTATGCAAAAAGGCCATTCACAAGCTAGTCACTGAAATATTGTGACAGCTGTGCACTGAGAGTAAATAGAGTAACTGGTATGCTTTACAGTAATTTCAAGGGATGATAAGGCAAAGTCACCAAGTAACACTCCAGGCTGAGAAAAAGATCCATCATCACGTTAACTTTAACAAGAAACGTTACGGGCTGGGCTTGGTGGTATTCCTGTAAATTCCAATATTCAGGAGAATTGAGGCAGGAGAATCCCAAGTTTGAAGTAAGCTTGGGCTACACAGTGAGACCCTGTTTTTATTTATTATTATTTTTATTTATTTTGCCAGTCCTGGGGCTTGAACTCAGGGCCCGGGGACTGATCCTGAGCTTCTCTGGCTTAAGGATAGGACTCTACCACTTGAGCCACAGTGTCACTTCTGGCTTTTTCTGTGTATGTGGTACTGAGGAATCAAACCCAGGGCTTCATGCATGCTAGGCAAGCACTCCACCACTAAGTCACATTCCCAGCCCATATTTATTGTTTTTAAGGCACTAGAATGAGAAGTTTTGTCTGGGAAGGACAGTAGAAACTTTGGAAGCTTGGAAGAGATAGGAAAGACAGGCTGAGGCTCAAGACAGAAAAGTTTGGCTTGCTGAGAATTCTGGAAGAAGCCACAGAAAACTTTAAGCAGGCAAACAGTGGGTTTAGGTAGACTCTGTGGCAGAGCAGAGGATGGAAATCGATCAGGTGAAAGAAAGAGCAGGCAGTCATGTGTCCATATAACAGCATGCTTCAATTCTGGACTAGGAAAGGAAGCTTCATATTTACTGGAGGCCAATGAACTGTAGACAGACAATAAAAAGGAAGGAGGGAAGGGGAAGGAGAAGGGAGAAAGAAGGCAGGCAGGCAGGCAGGCCAGGCAGGCTGCCAGGCCAGCCAGTCTGGTGGTGTTGGCTTATACTCATGTAATCCTCAGGAGACAGATCTGAGGATCATGGTTCAAAAACAGCCTGGGCAGGAAGACTGTGAGACACTCTTCTCCATGTAACTACAAAAAAAAAAAAAAAAAAAAAAAAAAAAGCTGGAAGTGGAGCTGTGGTTCAAAGCACAAAGCTCAGAACAGAGCCCAGGCTCTCAGTCCAAGCCCCAAGACTGGCATAAATAGGAAAGGGAAAGAAGCAAGAAAGCAAGCTAATTATCTTGCTTCCAGATGCAGGGGGGTGATAAAGAGTTGTTTCTCAACAGTTATCCAGTGTAATTCCCCCCCCTCCCCCCACCCATTCCCACCAACCAGGTCAGGTCTCTCACTTATAAATTTGAATTTGAACAGGTTCACCAGGTGATTCTGACTGCCAGTCTTCTGGCTTGCCAAGCAAAACAAAACAAAACAGTAGCAAGTGGAGCAGGCTTAAAATAGCCACAACTTGCTTACTGTCTTGAAGAAAAGTTATGACGACTGAGTTTCCAGGCTCAGTGGGCTGAACTAAACCCACACACAGGAACACACACACACACACACACACACACACACACACACACACACACACACACACACACACACACACACACACACACACACACACACACACACACACACAGGCTCCGATCCGCTAGTCCAAATTTGGAGAAATAAAATAGTTCTGGTAGACATTACCACCGTGTTCTCAGTAGCTTAAATGAAATAGAACTGAAAAATAAAGTTAATCATCCCAGTTGTAAATTCTTTCCTATTACACACACACACAAAACCACCACCATTGGGTTTCCCTGGGACCCTCTGAACACTGTGCTTCCGTGCAGCCCACCCCTTAGAAAAGCAGAATCCTCAATTTAAAAATGCAGAGGGGCAGAAGCCACCGTGCCAAGTCCGGGCAGGCGTCTCCCAGCCACACCCCCGGGGGCCGGCCGGGTCTTCCCGCCCCCCCCCCCGACGGTTCCCAAAGATAAATCAATCACTCCTGTGTTGCAGACCTGGAATGAACGGTGACTCACGGCGCACTCACGACAGCCACGGCTGCCACGGGAGGAAGGAAAAAATGTGCACTTTTTTTTTTTTTTCCTCTTTCAGCCAAGGCCGGACGCGTCGGGCTGGCCAATCAGGGGAGGGTGGCGGGAATCCTACCAAAGTAGGCAAAAAAATGCGGGACGCCGGCTCCCGGCCGCGGCGCGGGCTCCCGCCGGCCCTCCCTCCCGCCAGGCCCTCCTCCCAGTCCCCCTTCCCTTCCCCCGCCCCAAGCCCGGCCCCCACTCCGTCCTCCGCCCCGCTCCGTCGGCGGCGGCGCGCACACCTGCCCAGGTGGCCGCTTCTATGTATGGGCAACGGCTGCGCAGTGGGCGGGGCGTCACGTGGCCTCGTTCCTGACGGGGTGCGGGGCTGGGGGGAAACCGGTTGGTCCACCTGAGTCATCCATCCTTAGTCTGTCCAGCCCTCGCCAGCAGGTCCGGGAGGACCCACCCACGGCTCCCCTTCCCCTCCCCACTCTCCTCCCCAAAGACCAGAGCTGGTGACTGGAGACTCCGCCCCGCCAGCGCGGAGCAGGTGTGGGAGGCCTGCGTTCCCCACCCCAGCAGTCCGCAGTCCGTTCGGCCGCAGGAGTGGGGCGTGGCTAAAGCCGGCCGGTTGCGTAGCAACGACGGGCGGTGCGTGGCGTGCGCAGCCGCATTTCAGCCCGACGCGAAGCGCGCGTCCTCGCCCCCCCCCTCCTACCCCTCCCTTGGTAGGCTCGCGCCGCCGCGTCGGCTCTGCGCTCGTTCGGTCAGTCCCGCCGCCGCGAGGAGGACGCTCTGAAGACTCGGCGCCGGCCGTCTCCCTTCCCCCCCCTGAGTCCCTGTGACCGCCCCAGCCAAGATGGTGAGTGGGAGAGAGCTCGAGGTGTAGGCCGCGGCGGCTGAGGGCGGTGGGCGCCCGGGGCGCCGCGGGGTCTGGCCGGAGCGAGGGGCGTGAGGCGCGTCCCCGCCCGCGGCAAGGAGGGAGGGCTGCGGCACTCTCCCGGCCGCGGTCGCCCGCGCTGGGCTCCGCACTCCTGGGCGGTTCCCCGGCCTCGGCGTTGCGCCCACTGGCGTCCAGGCCGCCGGCCCGCACTGTGGCTCGGTCTCCCGGCCGGGCCTCGGTTCCACCGGCCCTGGGTTCGACGTTCCCACCGCTTGATGAAATCGATCCGGAGGGCTGCAGACCGCGGGGCGGGGCGCGGGCCGGGAAGCCCGCCGCGGGCTCCTCTCGGGGCGGGTTTCTCCGCTGCTGTTTCGCTCACCGACCCGTGTGCATTTTTGTCGACCACAGTTCTCACTTTAATCTCAGTGAGGAAAATGAGGCCTTCATTGAGCCGCGGTGGAGGGCGTGATGATGGCCGACGAGCGCGACCCTGGCAGGAGTGGGAGGCGGGGGCCGGCCGGGCCGGCGCTTTGTCTGTCGTATCTGACAATCAGCTTCCAGCAGCACTCTCGTGGTGCTGGTCGAATCTGGCACTGTCTCTTTTAACCCTCCCCTGTCCGATCCGTCCATCCGTGCTTACTGTGCTTTTCTTTTAACCTTATGGACAGTTCTGCCATAACTTGGCATGAAAGGGAGGAGAAGGCTTGGTCCTATTAATCAGATTTTAAAAGCTTTTTTTTTTTAATTACTCGAGTGACTGGAAGGAAACATATGTAATGCATCCGAGATGGCGATTTTTCCTAAATTTACATAATTTCTCTCCTCTGAGCAGTGGCTGGAAACTGTTGTAAAGCAGTCGTCTCTCCTAGACCATCAGGTGAAACAGTTTGTCATTTTCTTTGGTCTGCACACACTGTTACCATTTTTGGTCAATGATTTGCAGGGCAAAGCCTCCCCAGGCTTTGCTTGAAATATTCCACTGTTAACTGCGTCTGTCTGCCTGGAAACAGTTGGTTCCAGTTTGTCCGAATACACAGTGTTTTCACTTGAGAACAATTTTGGTTTTCACTGAGGTGTTGAAACTTTCTTACTGATACAGGCTGGCTCATTAGTGGAAAGGAGGAAAAAAAAGAGAGACTAACAGGTAGTTTCTTGATGACTAACGATGTGTAATTAGGGTTTGGCATGTAGTTTTTTTTGTCCTTTGGTTTAGTGCTATAAGCTACAAAGAGAATCAGCATCTTAAGTCTCTTTAACCTCTTCAAGGTTTTAAAGGTAGGCACTATCCTGTTTTTACTAAAAGACTTAATCGAAGGGCTTTGAGTACTAATAAATTTGACCTTCACCAGTGATGCAAATGCCTTCAGAGGACTGGAGCTTAGTCTAGTATCTTCTGATTTAACATCTTTTTTTTTTCCTGCTAATATAGACTTTTCTTTTCTGATTGAAAACAGGACCAAACATGTTTACTTAGTACTTAAAATTAAGTCCTTAAAGCTTTGCTTCTAGACTCCCATTGTAAGGAAACTGAGTCACGAGGGGATTAGAATAACGAAAGGGCAGAAATAGAACTTAACAGATTTTATTTGGGAATGAAGCTTGGGAAGAGTGACCAAGTTTGTTTGCTTGTTTGTTTGTATGGCTGAAGGGGAAATGGCACTCCCTCCCTCCCCCACTCTTTACAACTAGGGTCTTTTTAAATATTAGGTAGAAAAAGTGAAGTGGGAGGGGTGTTTTCAGTTTAAGTCATTTTCCACCACATATTTTTAGATAAAGTGAAGAGCCTAGTACCTCCTAATACTTTGTGGGCCAAGTGAACGATTAAATATAGGCCTTGGGTGAATGTTTGTAATCCTAGCTACTCTAGAGGTAGAGATCAGGAGGACTAAGGTTCCAGACTAACCCTGGACAAAACATTTAAAAAAGTTAGATCCTGTCTTACCCATCAAGCCAGGCATGTGGGAACCGAGCTATAAGAGAGCTATTATATAGGTAGAAAGATTTAGGTATGAGGTCAGTCCCCAGCAAAAACTCAAGACCTTTTTTTAAAAAAAAAACTAAAAAAGGTCTGGACATTGTGGCTCAGGTGGTTAGTGCTAGCCTAGGGAAGCACCAGGCCTTGAGTTCAAACTAAGATATTTATTTATTTTTTTGTCGGTCGTGGGACTTGAACTCTGGGTCTGGGTGCTGTCCCTCAGCTCTTCAGCTCAAGATGAGTGCTCTACCACTTGAGCCACAGTGCCAATTGCAGTTTTCTAGTGGTTTATTGGAGATCAGAATCTCACAGACTTTCCTGTCCGGGCTGGCTTTGAATTGTGATCCTCAGATCTCCACCTCCTGAGTAGCTAGGGTTACAGGCCTGAACCACCAGCGCCGGGCTTCTAGATGCTTTTAAAACCTACTTCTGTTGGATGCCTGCAAAGAATTTAGAGCACAAACCAACCATTTATAAAGATTGCTTTTACATTTGGTCTTAGACACAGAAAGCATCATACTTCATTCTGAACGCCACGTTCTCTATGTTTTTAAAACTATTTAGATTTGTTGGTTAGCTGCTTGGTTGCAGTTTTTGTTGTTTTATGCCAGTCCTTAAGGCTTCAACTTGGGGCCTGGGCACTGTCCCTGAGCTTTTTCTGGATATAAGAGTTTCATAGACTTTCCAATCCCATGTTGCCTTAAACTACAATCCTCCTGAGGAGCTAAAGATAACAGGCATGAGCCACTGTTGCCTGGCAAGTTTTTTTTTTTCCCCTAACATTTTTATTTCTAAATAAAACTTTATTATTACGGTGTTTGGCAGAGAGGTTATCATTTCATAAGTCAAGTAATAAGTACATTTCTCTTGAGTTAAATTTTAACTAGTAATTGGTTTGTTCTAAATAAACAGAATTACTTCCTAGTCCTCAGTAAGTCATTCAGAAACACTTGGGGGGAAAAGCAAACTGGAATTGACTCACTTGAACACTTTAAGAAATTTCATGATTTCAAAGGTCTCACTCACTATAAAGTGTCCCTTCCCACCCCAAGTGTACCTCCACATGAACCACATTTACACACCCCAAATAAAACTTTCCTCTGTGTTTACTGAGCTTGCCAGCTTCCTTGTATGTGCAAAGATGATTTACCAGTCTATCAAGTTCCTAGGGTTATTTGTTCTAGTTGATGTAGATTGATACATTGGCTATATAGACTTGCCTAACTCCTCCTATGGCCTTGTTAAGCAATTGTAGCATAGCTACATGCTTCTCTGTAAAGTAGGAATATATACTACCCCCTAGAACAGTTAAAAGTCTACCTGGCAATCTACCTAACTCTAACCTTACCATAAACAGAATGGTACTCTAACAAACTGAGCTTATTAACATAGACTGAATAAAATCTTCTACTTGGTGGTTAGTAAAAACAATTTTACTTAGAACAACTTGGTGAAAGTGATGATGTACCTATTTGATATATGCGAAAACCGATTGGAATGGAATAATAGAATAGGAGAAGATCACTTTTTGTGACCCTGAAATCATACTTTAACTTTAATTTTAACCACCAAACATAGAGTCAAGGTCCTTTTGTATTAAAGAGAGAAAAAAGATTAAGGCTGGGAATGTAGCAAGAAGCTCAGTGGTAGAGCACTTGCCTAGTATGTGGTCTTAGGTTCTATCACCAGCAAACAACCCCCCCCAAAAAAAAAGAGGCTAATTTTGTCATATTTCATTTATAATAATTAACAACTAAATGGTAGCTTGTTTTTCCCATTCCTTCTCCCTTTCTTCCCTAGAGAAAACATCTCTTTGTTTAAAGACTTAATGTAGCCTATTAAGTTTTTTTTTTTTTTCCAGATTGCTATAATTTAGAATATTCATTAAGAAAGATCTTCCCAAGGCCAAAGAGATCCTGGGAGGAGTAAACCAGGGAGTCTTGAGGAAGGATGAGAACAGGTCTTATCTTACAGTATATATATACAACAAGCCTATCTTCAGTTATTCAGAAAAATAGGAATGAATGAGGGTGGATTTTTATAACCACTGCTTTTTAGGAGCACAGGACTCAGATAAATTTCTACCAGCACCCAAAATAAGTAGATTTCATTCTTATTGGTACTTTCATACTTTCAGCTATACATATGGAAGCCTTAATAACAGATACTTCATTGGTGAACTTATGTATGTGTGTGCCGGTCCTGGGGCTTGAACTCAGGGCCTGAGCACTGCCCTGGAGATTTTTTGCTCAAGGCTAGTGCTCTACTGCTTGAGCCTCAGCTCTACTTTTTGTTGATGGGCTTTAGATTTTTATATAAAATGCTATGCCTTGGTACAGCCTTCAGTACTTTTTGAGTTTGTTTGGGGGGAGTGATTTTTTTTTATTTTTAACTACTGAGTAGTAGTCTATTATGTGACTTAAATGCTATCCATTCCACTATTAATGACCATTGCACAGTTTTCCATTTGTTTACTTAAGCTATTTTTACAACAGGTTGTTTCTACGTAATACCTTACTATATACTACTTCCCTATGTGTATTTCTTCTTGTTTTATAACTATAAGTAGAAGCCTGGGTTGGAGGGCATGCATATATATTTTAGTCTCTGCTGATGTGTTTTGCTTTGCTTCCCATCATCTGTAGCTTCTCTCTCTCTCTCTCTCTCTCTCTCTCTAACTCTTTTTCTTTCTCTCGCTCTCCCTTCCTCCCTTTCTTTCTTTCTTTCTTTCTTCCTTCCTTCCTTCCTTCCTTCCTTTCTTCCTTCCTTTCTTTGTCAGTCGTGAGGCTTGAACTCTGGGCCTGGATGCTGTCCCTCAGCTCTTCAGCTCAAGGCTAGTGCTCTACCACTTGAGCCACAGTGCCACTTCCTGTTGTCTAGTGTTTTATTGGAGATAAGAGTCTCACGGACTTTCCTGCCTGGGCTGGCTTGAAACCGTGATTCTCAGATCTCAGCCTCCTGAGTAGCTAGGATTACAGGCGTAAGCCACCGGTGCCCGGCCCTTTTTTTTTTTTTTGATGAGGGGGCAAATCTAAAGTCTTATGGTAGATGTACAACTGAGCTATACCCCAGCCCACATCTTATGTTTTTATGTGCATTATACAGTGAATTTGACCTCATCTAAATCTTTTTTTTTTTTTTTTTGTCGGTCGTGGGGCTTGAACTCTGGGCCTGGGCGCTGTCCCTCAGCTCTCCAGCTCAAGGCGAGCGCTCTACCACTTGAGCTACAGCGCCACTTCCAGTTTTCTGGTGGTTGATTGGAGATAGTAGTCTCACGGTCTTTCCTGCCCGGGCTGGCTTTGAACCTCGATCCTCAGATCTCAGCCTCCTGAGTAGCTAGGATAACAGGCGTGAGCCACCAGCGCCTGGCTCATCTAAATCTTATATAGAGCTATTCAAGCATTTAAAAAATCAACAAGCAGGGGCTGGGAAGGTGGCTCAGTGGTAGAGCGCTTGCCTTGCATGCTTGAGGCCCTGGGTTCGATTCCTCAGCACCACATAAGCAAAAAGAAAAAAGCCGGAAGTGGCGCTGTGGCTCAAGTGGTAGAGTGCTAGCCTTGAGCTGAAGAGCTGAGGGACAGCGCCCAGGCCCAGAGTTCAGCCCCCACTACCGGACCCCCCCCCAAAAAAATCAACAAGTGAGGTGCTGGTGGCTCACGCCTATAATCCTTGCTACTCAGGAGGCTGAGATCTGAGAACTATGGTTCAAAGCCTGCCCAGGCAGGAAAGTCACTGAGTCTCTTATCTCTAATTACCAGAAAATTGGAAGTGGATCTGTGGCTCAAAGTGGTAGAGCACTAGCCTTGACCAAAAACCTCAGGGATAGCACCCAGGCCATGTGTTCAAGACCCATTGGTCAGAACCTTAGCCTACAGATTAATACCCCTTTCCTTTTAGAGTAAGATTCTTTCTAGGCCTCTTAAGCTGCTGCTAAGTCACAGAATTCAGTACTACAAATTCTAGTCAGCTGCCATTTTCAGGCTTCTGGTAATGGTAGATTGTAGGATGATTGATTCAAGATAGTTTTCGTAGCCAAGAGAGATTAGTCCTCTCTACTTTATACTCTTCCCTCTTTTTCCTAAGCTGTTCATCTAACCAAAACATTAAAAACAAACACATAGACCATAGGTGAGAACTCTACTTTCTGCTCAGATTTACTGTGAATTAAACAAAAATTCTCTGAGAGGTGCTGAGAAGGTGGCTTAGTGGTAGAGTGCTTGCCTTGCATGCATGAGGCCCTGGGTTCGATTCCTCAGCACCACATAAGCAGAAAAAGCCAGACGTGGTGCTGGCTCAAGTGGTAGAACGCTAGCCTTGAGCTGAAAAGCTGAGGGACAGCGCCCAAGCCCAGAGTTCAAGCCCCATGACCAAAAAAAAAAAAAAAAAATCTCTGAGAAGAAAAAAAAATAAACATACAAAACAAGGCAAGTCTGACTTTTTTTTTTTTTTTGAGTGCAAGGGCAGGGTTTCACTAAGTAGCTAGCCCTGGCTAGCCTTGAACACTTGATTCTCTTGCTTTAGTTTCCTGAATGCCAGGATTACAGGCATACATTCCCCATGCCCAACCTACTATTTATTATTGATAGGATTGTTTTAAATAAAATGGTGCTTAACAAAGGAATATTCCTGAACATTTGTGTTTTGTGCTGATAAAACTTTTCTTACAGAAACTTTTTTTTTAATGTCTGTCCTGAGGTTTGCACTCTGGGCTTGGGCGTTGGCCCGGAGCTCCTTTTGCTCAAGACTAGCATTCTGCCACTTGAGCCTTAGTACCACTTTTGGCTTTTTCTGTGATTTAGAGAAATAGAGTCTTACAGAGTTTCCTGTCCAGGCTGGCTTCAAACTGATCCTTAGATCTTAGCCTCCTGAGTAGCTAGAATTATAGGCATGAGCCAGTAGCATCTAGCTAGTAACATTTTTTTTTTTAGATGAAGCAAATCATACATGAAATAAAAAAAAAACTTTATGCATAGTTTTGTTTCAGTTTCACTTTTTATTTTTTTTGCCAGTCCTGGGACTTGAACTCAGGGCCTGGGCACTCTCCTTAAGCTCCTTTTTTTGCTCAAGGCTAGCATTCTACCACTTGAGCCACAATTCCACTCTAACCTTTTCTGTTTATATGGTACTGATGAATCGAACCCAGGGCTTCATGCATGCTAGACAAGCACTCTACTATTAACTCACCTTCCCAGCCATTGATTTTGCTTTTTGGAGCAACATTTTAGTTCCATGAATGTCTAGGCTTGATCTGGTCTTTTGTATATGTAAACTATGGACCATATTTTGAAAATAATACTGCATATACTAGTATGCACAATTTAATTGACTAAAGTATAATGTATGCAGGAATTAAACTCCATGGAGTAAATCTTTTGAAAAATTAGCAGTTTAATGAAATAAATATCAGGATCCTGAAATAAGATTGGTAGGGGTGAAAAGTAAGAAGGAAGGCGGATTAATTAATCTTAGCCACTCAGGAGGCTGAGATCTGAGGATCACGGTTCAAAGCCAGCCTGGGCAGGAAAGTCTGTGAAACTCATCTCCAATAAACCACCAGAAAACCGGAAGTGGTGCTGTGGCTCAGGTGGTAGAGAGTGCTTGCCTTGAGCAGAAGAGCTGAGGGACAGCGGCCAGGCCCAGAGTTCAAGCACCACTACCGACAAAAGAAAAACAAAAAAACAGGGAACACGTACAGCAAGAATACTCATTGTACTTACGTGATAAAGGAAGTAAGAAATGTGAAATGAGTCAGAGGGAAGGAACATTTAGGATGGAGGAGAATGATGGAAGGAGTAACGACCAAGAAGCACTAGACACTTAGATGGACATGTTAAATTGTAACCTCTTCTACAACCTTTTGAAGTTCAGAGGGGAAAAAAATGCCTAAAAAAACAAAATGTTAGTATGAGGCTCTCTGAGTTCAAACTCCAGTACCACCGAATGGATGAATGAATGAGTAAAAGATCGTTGAAGTACCTTAAACTGATTTCCATTGGGACATAATATTCCCCTCTAGATAGTCCATGAAAGTCATCGTTAGAATTTTCCCACATAAAACTTGTAATATTTTAAACACAACTCCCTCTGTCCCTGCCATGTTTCTCTGATGTTAGAAGCAACAAGTTTTCACTTCCAAGTAAAAATCTTTGTTATTTTTCTTAAAATTTTGAGAAAAGTACAGACTTAGAAAAAATAAACATTGAGTTCATTCATCCCAGTGATAACTTTGGACAAACTTGTTACATTCATCAGAATCTGCTGTGCAAGGTCTCTTGTTGAATTCAGTTGATTTCAGTCTATAGTGTTGTAGCTGACGGTGTAATGCTTATGTACTTATTTCATTCCATGATTTGTTTTACCATGTTAAAATTTAAGAATTTTAAAGTTTTAAAAATTTAAGTAATTTTTAAGAATTTTTAAACATTTAGGTCAAAGCAATGAAAAATTAAGCAACTAATCTAGTTGCAAATGTGGAATGGCTGAGAATTAGTTCTGTTGCAGTAAGACAATAGATGAGCACTTGAAAGATAGACTTCACCGCATACATAGGAGGGCCATTTGTCATTGTTTTGCTTTTGTTCAAGGCAAAGGAAGCCTCCTTATTACTTTATATGTTGCTTCTATATTTATCTTACTCAGAAAAGCAGAGATGAATTTGTTCCTATAATTGGTTATAAATATCAATCTTTTAAAATGTTCTTCAAAGTTTTGTTGTATTTTCATGTAATGATAGAACTAAAGCTAATTTGCAGGCAGGCAAATACAAGAAAGATTCCAATTTGCTATAGAGTGATTGAAGTCAATTGTTGAAGCTCAGAAGCTTCGAGGAATTCTCACATTGTTGAAGTTTTGTTATAAGAATGTTTGTCAAAAAAAAAAGAATGTTTGTCATTGGAAATAAGAACTTCTGCTTTATTAAAAAAAAATGTTACTATAGCAGTGTTGTCAAAGAGAAATAAAACATTATCTGTGTACTTTAAAAGGTTCTGAGCTGGGCACCGGTGGCTCACGCCTGTAATCCTAGCTACTGGAGGCTGGTTCAAAGCCAGCCCCAGCAGAAAAGTCTGTGAGACTCTTATCTCCAATTAACCACTAGAAAACCGGAAGTGGTGCTGTGGCTCCAGCAGTAGAGCGCTTGCCTTGAGCTGAAGAGCACAGGGATAGCACCAAGCCCAGAGTTCAAGCCCCACGACCGACCAAAAAAATAAAAGGTTCTGGTTGCTCCATTGAAAAGTAAAACATGAAATTTATTTAAATATACTTCAAATATTACATTAGCATTTAATCAATATTAAAAGCTTTTCATGATTTTTTCCTCAAAGTGATTGAAATTCATTTATACCTTAAACACAACTCAGATACTTAAGATTTTATTGGATATATTTGATCTAACTTTAGTGTAAAATTTACAGCTGAAAAAAATCCACATGTCTAACTTGTTCCAAATACTTAAAATTTCCAGTAATGGAATTCAGATTTAAAATTTTTATATTTGTTTAAAATACAGGTCCTCAGCTGCAATACTCATATTTATAGAACTCATTAAACTCAAAATGATTAGTGGTCAGTCAACTTATTGAATAAGCTTTATACATTGTGGATGATTGTTTTTTTCCATTTGTAATGGGGAGTTAGTATGGATACCAATACTTAATTCTCTACATTTCTGCACATGTCTAAGAGTAATAAGATAGTGTATGAATTTCTTCTGTAAGACTTAACCAAGGTATTTTGTGAAATTCTTGAATCTGCACATATCAGTAGTAGAATGCCTTTGTCATAGTAGTTCACACAGATGTTATTGAATGAACACTAATGAATAATGAGAGGGTTTTTTTTTTTTCTTTTCTCCTCCCTTCCTCCCCCCCCCCTTTCTTTTTCTCTTTTTGTACTGGTCCTGGGTCTTGAACTTAGGGCCTGGACACTGTCCCTGAGCTCTCTTGTTCAAGGCTAGTGCTCTACCACTTTGAGGCACAGCTCCATTTCCAGTTTTTTCTAGTGGTTAATTGGAGATAAGAGTCTCAGACTTTTTCTGCCTGGGCTGGCTTTAAACCACAATCCTCAAATCTAAGACATCTGAGGAGGTAGGTTTACAGGTGTGAGCCACTGATGCCCAGCAAGAGTTTTCTTCATTATGACATAGGAACCTTCCCGTGTAAATGGATTTTTCTAATCTTCTACCATTCTCATACATTAAAAAAAAAAAAATACTGGGAATTGAGGTGTAAGTACTGCAATAATTAAGAGCTCCCCTTTATACACTACATAAGAATTTGTATACTACATAAGAATTGAGTCTTTCAGTAAAAATTCCTGGAGATGAAGCATGTATTGTTAAAGTGAACCTAGAATATGGAAACTCCTTAATCAGTGCTAGTCTTCCTTTTTATGCTCATTGAGGCATCTTGAGCCATAGAAAGCCACTTGCAGGACTAATAAGTGAAAGAAGTTAATGCTATCTTAGATAACTTTCAAATATTATTAGGCATTGTGTTACCTTGTTGCATTCAATTTTTATAGCACCTGGTGAGGGAGGTGTTATCATTCCCATTAAACCATACTGACAAGTGGCTAGGAATTTCACACACAGAAGAGCAAAATAGATGTAACAATGAAAATATAGTAGAAAACCTCACCAGATGAATAGATAAGCAAATGAGTACAGATAATCAAAACAACAGAGTGGCAGAATTACTAAATACTTTTTCACAATAACACTGAATCTTAATGGCTTTAGGTTTCAAGCAAAAAAGACAAATTGACGAACTGGATTTAAAAACAAGACTCAACTATTTGGTGTCTGCGGGGAACACATATCACTGACATACTCTAGCTTAAATGGAAAGAAAATGGCTTTGGAAGCATATGCAGCTCAAAAGCAAGCAGGGTGAAACAAAGGACAAAGGGGGAACCTTGGCAACAGCAATACTCACAAGACAATATGTTGGAAATGATCTGTACAACTTGCAGGGGGGCCGGATTGTGGGGAGGGAAAGAGGGGAGAATGAAAGAAGGGGTAACAAGTTAGACAAGAAATGTAATCATGGAAGTGCCGCTGTGGCTCAAGTGGTAGAGTGCTCACCCTGAGCTGAAGAGCTGAGGGATAGCAGCCAAGCCCAGAGTTCAAGCCCATGACCGATCCCCCCCCCAAAAAAAAAAATACATCAGGGCTGGGAAGGTGGCTCAGTGGTAGAGCGTTTGCCTTGCATGCCTGAGGCCCTGGGTTCGATTCCTCAGCACCACATAAGCAAAAAGAAAAAAGCCAGAAGTAGTGCTGTGGCTCAAGTGGTAGAGCGCTAGCCTTGAGCTGAAGAGCTGAGGGACAGCGCCCAGGCTCAGAGTTCAGGCCCCATGACCGGACCCCCCCCCCCAAAAAAGGAAAGAAATGTAATCACTACTTTATGTAACTGTAACCCCTCTGTACATCACCTTGCCGATAAATTCTTTTTATAATATGGGCGTAAAAAAGCTAGCAGACACTAGCCATGCTCATTTGACAGCCGACTTTAAACCAAAGTTAGAAGAGACAAAGAAGGTTACTTTGTATTGGTAAAGAGAAACAGTCCACAGGAAGATTTATCTATTGTAAGCATACACACCAAATGTCAATGCATCAAATTTCATAAAAGAAACATCACTGAACAAAAAAGCTCAGATAATCTCCAACACAATAGTGGGAGACTCACCTTTAAATAGGTCATCCAAAGGGAAAAAAATTCAAGTCATCTTCATAGGTCCTACTGACCAAATGGGTTAATAGCTACAGAATATTCCACATACAGCTGAAAAATACATATCTTCAGCAGTTCATTCAACTTTTTCCAATAGATCATATATTTCCAGAGTTAAAGTCTTAAATGTAAGGAAATTGAAATTCTCATGTTTTTCTTTCTTTCTTTTTTTGCCAGTCCTGTGTCTTGAATTCTGGGCCTGGGGCACTGTCCTTGAGCTCTTTTGTTCAAGGCTAGCACTCATATCACTTGAACCACAGTGCTACTTCAGGATTGTTCTGTGACTAATTGGAGCTAAATAAGTCTCAGACTCCTGCCTGGGCTGGCTTCAAACTGAGATTCTCAGATCTCAGCCTCCGGAGTAGCAAGGATTATAGGCATAAGCCACTGGGGACATCTGTTTTTCATGTTTTTTCAGACCACAGTGGAATATAACTGGAAATCAATTACACGAGAAACTGTGGAAAATATTCTAACACATGGAGACTGCGCTTTTGAACATGGAGTTGGACATAAAAGAAAGGAAGGGAAGCACAAAGACCAAAATAAAAACACAGCTTACTAGAATTTTTGGAAATAGCAGGACATGCTAAGAGGAAGCTTTATACCATCAGTACCTACATTAAAAAAAAAAAAAAAACTTCAAATAATTAACCTAACAATGCATCTCAAGCTCTTAGAAAAGCAGGAAGCCAAACCTAAAAGCATAGACAGGGATAATAAGTATTAGAGGGAAATGAGCAATAGAAACTAAACAGTAAAAAGAATCAGTGAAAAGGCTGGGAATACGGCTTAGTGGTAGAGTACTTGCCTCTAGCATGCATGAATCCCACATAAACAGAAAAAGCCAGAAGTAGTGCTGGCTCAAGTGGTAGAGTGCTAGCTGTGAGCAAAAAAAAGTTCAGGGATGGAGCCCAGGTTATAAGTTCAAGTCCCAGGACTGGCAAAAAAAAAAAAAAAAGTGAAAGAAGTTGATTCTTTAACAGATAGAATAGATAAGCAAGACTGACAATTTTTTTGAACTTTTTAAAATTTAATTACATATTAAAAGCCCTAGAATAGTAAAAGATTGGATCAAATTTAGGGCCTGAAAAGCGAAGTTTTAGTCTTGGGGTGGCTGGAATCGAACCCAGGTCTCCGGCATGGTATACAAAAAGTCTACCATTGAGCCTTCAGCACTAACAATGAAACTGTCTTGTAGTAAAACGTATTCACCCTGTTAAGACTGACAAACTTGTCCAGTCTAACCAAAAGAAAAAGGAAAAGGAAGATGAATAGAAATAGAGATGAGAAAGAGGACAATCACAACAAATACCAAAGAAATCCAGGAGATTATCTGGAGTTCTTTAAAAAAAAAACAATATTCTAATAGGAAGATCTTCTAAAGAAGTAAATTTCTAGGTCAATTGGTGTACTAAAATTGAACTAAAAGGATGTAAGCCACTTAAATATCTATAATAAGCAATGAGGTTCAAACATTAATAGCCTCCCAAACAGAGAAACTGATTTCTATACCTTTAAAGAATTAACATCAATGTTCCTCAAACTACTCCATAAATCAGCAAGGGAAGGAATAGTAACAAACTCTAAAGCTATTATTACTCAACTTGAAAACCAGATTAAGGACACAAAAACAGAAGGAGAAAATAACAGACCAATTTCCATGATGAACATGAATGCAAAGTTTACAACAAATTCAGCAAGCCCATTAGAAAGATTATACACCATGATGAAGTAGCTTTTATTTCATAGAAGCAAGGATGATTTAATGTATATAAATCAATAAAATTTAATAACATAAACAATATGGTAAAAATCTCATGATCCACTAGGCACTGGTAGCTCATGCCTATAATCCTAGCAACTCGGGAGGCTGAGATCTAAGGATCACAGTTCAAACCCAATCTGAGCAGGAAAGCCTGTGAGACTCTTATCTCCAGTTAACCACCAGAAAAACTGGAAATAGAACTGTGCCTCAAAGTGGTAGAGCACTAGCCTTGAGCAAAAGAGTAGAGGGACAGCACCCAGGCCCTGATTTAAAGCCACGTGACACTGCCCCCCCCCCCAAAAAAAATCACATAATCTCAACAGATATGGAAAAGGCCTTTGACAAAATTCAACATTTCTTCATGTTAAAAGCTTTGAAGAAACCAGGTATAGCAGGAGTATATCTCAACATAATAAAAGCTATGACAGATCTATAGCCAACATCATATTAAATGGAGGGAAAACTGTAAGTCATTCCTCTACAATCTGAAACATAACAAGGGTTTCTATTCCTCTGCAGTGTAGTACTTGATAGAACAGTAAAGCAAAGGAAGGAAATAAAAGGGACTCAAATAGAGAAGAGAATTCAAATGAACTGTTTGCAGATTGTATGATCCTCTAAAGACACTAAAGATTCTACCAAAAAACACTTGGCAATGTGTAGTAGGAAATTATATTAATTTATAAGATTGATACATTTTTCATATACAACAGGCTGAAAAAGAATTCAGGAAAATGGCTCCATTCTGATTAGTCTCAGTGGGGGAAAAAGGAATAAACTAAGAAGGTGAAAGAAAACTAAATGAAAACTGAAACCTAAAAGAAAGAAAAGATACCAGAAACAGGGAAAACCTTCCATGTTTACGGATTTGAAGAACTAATGTGAAAATGGCTCTGCTACTGGAAGCAGTGTACAGATTCATTGTAATTTCATCAAAATCCCAATGTCATTATTGGCAGGAAAAGAAAAATCAATCCTAAATTTCATGAGGAAGCATAAAAAACCCAAATAGCAAAAATAATCCTGAGCCAAAAGAGCAACTCTGGAGGTATCACAGTATCAACACCACATTATTCTGCTGTCATAAAACAGTATGGTAAGGGTACAGAAACAGATTACCAATGGAACAGAATAGAGAACTCAGATACAAACCTAGATAGCTACGGCCATCTGATTTTTTTTTTTTTAATAAAAGCGCCAGAAAATAATATGGTCTCTTTAACATTGTTGTTGAGAAAACTAGAAGATTGAAACCCTGTAGAAGATTGAATCTGGACCTTGTCTTTCATCCTGTGTAGAAATTTATTCCAAATAGAACAAATAATATAAATCCAGAAACTTTGAAACTGCTAGAAGCAAACATAATGAAAACCCTAGAAAAATATAGGAATAACTAACACTTTTCCAAATATAGAACCCTAATTGCTAAGAAAATAAGAACAAGAACTTAGAAATGTGATGACGTAAGATTTAGTCTTCACAGTAAAAGAAATAATTGCCAGAATCAAAGGGAAACTAAAGTGTGAGATCTTTGCCAGTTATTCCTTGGATAAAGGGTTGATACTAAAATATATAAGAGGGCTGGGAAGGTAGCTCACTGGTAGAGTGCTTGTCTGGCATACCTGAGGCCCTGGGTTCGATTCCTCAGCACCACATAAGCAGAAAAAGCTGGAAGTGGTGCTGTGGCTCAAGTGGTAGAGCACTAACTAGCCTCCAGCTGAAGAGTTGAGGGACAGAGCCCAGGCCCAGAGTTCAGGCCCCACAACTGACCAAAAAAAAAAAAAGAAACTCCAAAAGTTAACCACCAACAGAATAAATGGCTAATAAATGGAGAAATGATTGGAAGAGTTTTCAAAAGTGCAAATGGCTAAGAAATAGAATATTCAACTTCCTTACCACAAAGGAGACACAAGTCAAAATGACACAGATTTTTTTTAGCAAGAATGCTGGGAACAAGAAACCCTTATACACACTGTTGGGTGAACATAAATTAATGAAGCTATTATAAAAATCAGTATGGAAGTTCTTACAAACAACTCTGGCTGGATGCCGGTGCCTCACGCCTGTAATCCTAGCTACTCAGGAGGTTGAGATCTGAGGATCACAGTTCAAAGCCAGCCTGGCAAAAAAGTCCATTCTTATCTCCAATTAACTACCAGGAAAACTGGAAGTGGTGCTGAGGCTCAAGTGGTAGAGTACTAGCCTTGAGGTGAAGCGCCCAGGGATAGCACCCAGGCCCAGAGTTCAAGGCCTACAACCAAAAAAACAACTCTAATGTTCTTGCTATACCACTCTTATACCTATATCAAAAGGAAACTCAACAATACAGGAAACCTGTACACCCATTTTTACAGCTGTCTTGTTCACAATATTAAAAATAGGGAATTGGCCTAGGTGTTCAGTGAGTGAATAAAGTGTGTTGTGTATGTATACACAAGGGACTATGATACAGCCATAAAGAAGAACAAAATTATGCATAAGCAGATAGAACTATTTAGCAAAGTAGACCCTATAAAGAATGACAAATACAAACTGCTTGTTCTCATACACATAACCGAGTCCTTAAAAATGAATGACGGGCCAGGCGCCGGTGGCTCACACCTGTTATCCTAACTACTCAGGAGGCTGAGATCTTGAGGATCACGGTTCAAAGCCAGCCCAGGCAGGAAAGTCCATGAGACTCTTATCTCCAATAAACCACTAGAAAACTGGAAGTGGTGCTGTGGCTGAAGCGGTAGAGCGCTCACCCTGAAGCGCTCTGGGACAGCGCCCAGAATGACAGGTTTGCCAATGAGAATGGGGAAGATGAAGATGAAATAGGGACGAATATGCTCAAAGTGTTTTTTACACATGTATGAAAATGAACAAAACCTGCTGAAATTATTTTTAAAAAGGAGGGAGAGGGGATGAGTTTGTGATTAAATTGTACATTTGAATGGAAATAACACAATGAAACTCTAATTAATGTGCTTTAAAAAAGAAAAAGGGGCTGGGAAGGTGGCTCAGTGGTAGAGTGCTTGCCTTGCATGCCTGAGGCCCTGGGTTCGATCCCTCAGTACCACATAAACAAAAAAGAAAAAACCCAGAAGTGGCGCTGTGACTGAAGTGGTAGAGCGCTAGCCTTGAACTGAAGAGCTGAGGGACAGTGCCCAGGCCCAGAGTTCAGGCCCCACAACCGAACCCAAAAAAAAAAAAAAAGAAAAACTATAAGGAAATAACCAGCTGATTCCAATTCTATCAGCTCTTTAAAAATGACATACTGGCATAGATAAGAAATTGGGAAACTTGGAAGTGGCGCTGTGACTCAAGCGGTAGAGCGCTTGCCTTGAGCTGAAGGGCGCAGGGACAGTGCCCAAGCCGAGTTCAAGCCCCATGACTGACCAAAAAAAAAAAAGTTGCAAAGCACTATATATAATATAAACCTTTAAAAAATTGCAGAACAGCACATTTCATATAGACATCTGTATACATAATTAAAGAAATTGGGAAACTTAGAAAAGATAAAAGTCACTTTTATTTCCATGTAAGACATAAAGTTGTAAGTTTCTTTTTCTCCAGGTCATTTTGATAGAATTTTGATTATACCATGCATATAGTCATTTGAAGTTAATTGTCAATATTCTGTTTATATTATTAACAACTTGCCATAAATATGGTTTTAACAGCAGCACCAGAAGTTTTTCTGTGGTCATACAAAAGCTTACTTTCCAACCCCCCTTTCCACATTTACTTGAATTTTTTATTTCAAATAATCAGTCTACTGACTTTATTAGTTTTAACAGTTGTTTGACAGTCTAGGTTTTTCCATATCATCTTTTTTTTTTTTTTTTTTTTAACCAAGATAGTTTGAGTTCTTCCTTTCATATTCTGTCTCTCTTGTCTCATCTCTCTCCTTTCTCTCTCACTGGTTCTGGGGCTTGAACTCTGGGTGTCGTACTCTTGCTTAGCTATTTCATTTAAAGGTTCTGTTCTATCACTTGAGCCAAGACTCTGTCTCTGGCTTTTTGCTGTTTAATTGGAGAGCAAATAAAGTCTCTGATTTGTCTGGTGAGGCTGGCTTTAAACCAAGATCCTCAGATCTCAGCTCCTGTATAGCTAGGATTACAGGTATGAGCCAACCTGACAATTTTTTTTCTTGCTTTAATCCTCTAAGACTTCAAACCATGCTGAATAAAAGTAGTGAGAGAAAATGTCTTCTACTTGTTCCTGATTTTAGAGGGTGTTGACTGTCAGTTTGTCAATATAGTCTTTTGTTTGGAAGGGGGGCAGAGGGGTAAGGAGGGGGGTAGAAGGGTTGTGGGGCTTGAACTCTGGGTGTGGGAACTGTCCCTGAGCTCTTCAACTCAAGGCAAGCACTCTAGCACTTGAGCCACAGCACCACTTCCAGTTTTCTCGTGGTTAATTGGAGACAAGAGCCTCACAAGCTTTCCTTTCCTGCTGACTTCAAACCACAATCTTCAGATCTCAGCCTCCTGAGTAGCTAGCATTACAGGCAGAGCCACCAGCGTCCAGCTTACTTTTACTTTGAGCTTTTTGATGGTTAATTGGAGATGAGTCTCACAGACTTAACTGCCTTATCTGTGAGCCTTTTGAGGTACTTTGAATTTAGTTTCCTAGTGTTTGAATGAGAACTTTTATGTTTAAGATCATCAAGGGCATTAATCTTAACTGTTTCTTTTTTTCTTTCTTTTTTGCTCCTATCAAGGTAATGCTGGCATATCATAGAATATTTGGAAGAATCAGAGAAGTATATTTTGGTTCTTCATGAAGGATATGCAAAAAAATATAAATATAAAACTTTTCTTTTTCAAATATTAGCAAATCTTCGATATTTTTTTTTTTTGCCAGTTATGGGGTTCTGGGTGCCACTGTCCCAGTGCTCAAGCTAGAGCTCTACTAGTTGAGCCACAGTGCCACTTCTATTTTTTTCATATGTATTAATGTAAAAATATTGTACAGAGAGGTTACAGTTACATGAGTACATTTCCCATCGAGCATTGTTACCTCCTCCTTTGTTTTTCCCCTACCATCCCTTCCCTCCCCAGTTTCTCCCCCCTCCCCCAACATAGTGTCTTAAACATCTCATTGTTACAATGGGTCAACCTGTATCCTTTTTATTTTAATTTTAATTTTTTTGACGGTCATGGGGCCTGAACTTGGGGCCTGGGTGCTGTTCCTCAGCTCTTTAGCTCAAGGCTAGCATTCTACCACTTGAGTCATAGTGCCACTTCCGGCTTTTTGTGCTTATGTGGTGCTGAGGAATGGAACCCAGGGCCTCATGCGTGCAAGGCAAGCACTCCATCACTGAGCTATTTTCCCAGCCCCTGTTTCCTTATGTAAACATTTTGTTATATCCCTTCCCCTCCCCAAATTATAAAAATGTATATACAAGATGCAGGATACTGGTTTTTGAGTGGTTAATTGGAGATAAGACTCTCATGGGGACTTTTCTGCCTGGGCTAGCTTGGAACCACAGTACTCAGATCTCAGCCTCCTGAGTAGCTAGGATTATAGGCACGAGTCACCAGTGCCCAGCACTCAGTATTCTTTTTATCTTGTGTAAAAGTACTCATAGATACATCTTACCAAATAATGCCTTTTTAATTTTTCAATTGCAGTGTCAAGTGGCCATTTAACAAAGCTATGGATTATAGAATTACTTAAATATGTGATTAATATGTCTCTTAATATGTATAGGTCTCTGTTACAGCATTTATCCAGAAATCATGTGATATTCATATATTTGACATTAAAAATAATATGTATCCATGATTTTATAACATAATCTAGGTATTACATTTTTATTAAGTAAACAATTGGTAGCTTTAGTTCTTGGAAGATGGAGGTTTGGATGTTTGTTGAGTAGCAGATTGATAAACTTTGGAAGAGGATTGGGGATACAGCTCAAAGGTGGAGTACTTGCCTAGCATGTACAGGACCCTCGGTATATCTCTTAACACTGCAAAAAAAAAAGTTCTTGCTCTTAAAAATAGCTCTCAACAGTATTATGTTAGAAATATATTTTGTGTTAGTAAATAAGAATATTTAAATTAGAGAGGGTAACTGGAGGGCCTGCTTAGAGGAGGTGATGTCTAGCTGAAAGGTGACCATTTGAAGAGGAGGGAAGTAAGATGTCACAGGAATATGACATATTCAGGGAATCTTAGAATTTTGTGTGATTGGAAAAGGAGTGCATGCCAAAGAAAAAGAAATGTAAAAGGAGGCTAGAGAAGTAAGCATAAAGAGCTTTATCCTGTGACAAGGGAATTGGATTTAATTCTGAAGAAGACTAAAACCCTTGAATGAAAACAGCAGTGGCAGTGTGCTTACCATCCCTTGGTTGCTTTTCCCCTCCACTACCATTTTTGTATGTCTCTCTCTCTCCTCTGTCTTAGAAAGTGAGGAATTTTCTTTGTAAGGTTTATAAAAGTCCTTATTCTATATGTAAACATGTACAAGGTCAAATACACATGTACATGAACAACTAAAGTATAGTATATGCAGGAAAGAATTCCAGTGGTGTAATTCTTTTTTCTTTTCTTTTCTTTTCTTTTTTTTCCCCCCAGTCCTGGGGCTTGAGCTCAGGCCTAGGCACTGTCCCTGAGTTTCTTTTTTGCTCAAGGCTAGCACTCTACCAGCGTGAGCCACAGCACCACTTCTGGCTTTTTCTTTCTGTTCATGTGGTACTGAGGAATCAAACCCAGGGCTTCATGCCTGCTAGGCAAGCACTCTACCACCGAGCCACCTTCCAGCCCCCAGTGGTGTAATTCTTTCGAGCAACTAACTTACAGTTTAGCAAAAAGAATATTAGGAAGCTGGTACTTGAGGTATATGGAGGGGTGAGGTATGAAGAGAGGAAGGTTGGCAGAATACAGTCATAATATTCAATGTACATGTGTGAAAATGTAGAACTAGGAAAATTGAGGGGAGGGTGGGATTGGGAGAGATGGAGGAAAGTGATGAAAAGAGATGACAATGATCAAGCTTCATTATACTTAGATGGACATGTTGAATTGTAATCCATTTGTACAACTAAAGATAAAATCACAGTAGTTGAAAAAAACTGCCTTCTTGTCTCTACCCTCCCTTTCTCACTTCTTGCCTGTCACACGGGATAAGCAAATCTTATAAGGATTGTCTTTTATATATTCTGAGTAAGATTTGCAAATGGACTTTATTATATACAGTTTACTTTGTTGGAATAGTTTCTTTTCCCCACTTATTAAAACAATAAATAAGTTTCTTCATGAGTTTTTACCCCCTCCTTTTGGAAGGGGGAGCAGTGATTCATAGAGTTTTACTTAAGGTTTAACTGAGTTTTAGTGGGAGTTGAATGTTCATATATAACAGTAGGGTTGCTATTTGGTCTGCATAAGCCATCCTATCAAGAATGTTATTTGTACTTTGTAGAGAGTGAGAACTTTTACAACTGGAAATTGGTAAATTTAAGGCTATTCGTCCTTTAAAAGATTTTTTTCAGAGTAAATGTATTAAGGCAGAGAGCTAGCTTGGAATATTTTCTAGATCCCTGGTAGTAACAGCAAATTGGAATGCAGGGCTCCCTCTGTGATGGCAGCTGGAGGGGAGCAGAAGGCTCCCCTTCAGCTGGTTGTGCTCCTGCAGGCCAACAGCTTGCCTAGCAGAGAGGGAACTTGGATTCAGCTCTGCCACACACCTTAAGCAAGACATGATCTGTAAAACTATATTGCAGTACCTTTGCACATTTTTAATTTATCAGAGCGATTGAATATTTGCTGTGTGCTTGCTTGAGACTTGTATATGGGGAAGGGACAGATTTAGGATTAACCCTAGTGACTCACCCAGAGGCTGCACATTTCTTCATGGTGGATTTTTATGTATGCCTACAAGCAACAGAAGTACCTAAGATAATGGTTAAGAGGTAGTGTCATTGACTCTTAAAATGTTAAGAAGGCTATGATCTTTCTTCTGTGCAAATATTAGCTGTTTAGGCCACTAATATAGTCAAGGGAATAACAAAGAAATATGTATAGTTTATATTTCTTCTCAACCCAACAAAGTTGTTTTGAGTATCAGTTTAATTTGTGTAGTTCTTTAACCCAAATAATTTTAATAAAAATTAGAGTTGAAGAAGCTCTAACAAGATGATAAGTAAATCTTTGTTTTCTTTTTTTTTTTTTTTGCCAGTCCTGGGCTTGAACTCAGGGCCTGACACTGTCCCTGAGCTTCTTTTTGCTAGTACTCTACCAGTTGAGCTATAGTACCACTTCCTGGCCTTTTCTGTTCATGTGCTACTAGGGAATTGAACTCAGGGATTCATGCATGCTAGGCAAGCTAAGCCACATTCCCAGCCTAAATCTTTGTTTTCTGAATGGTACCCTTGCTCTTTGCACTTAGGTGCCTGACGTGTGTGGTCTAAATCTTCTCGAATTAACAGTATAATTTCCATTTTACTATTGTTAAAGCTAAGGTTACAGAAGTTAGTTGGAACATGACAAGTTGCCAGCTTTGGATATGTCTGATTTACCTTGTAGTATGTTCTCTCTGTTACTAAAAATGTGGTTTAGAGTCAAATGTTTCAAGTTTAGTTTCTGAGGAAGAGAAGATAGCCAAGTTAAATCACCTGGATCTTATTGTGAATGAAGACTCCCATCTTTCCAATCACGGTCTCCACAATTACAGAGCTCTCTTCATATATCTGAGTACTCTTCATTGAACTATTAAAATAAATAGGAATATACTACTGAAGTAATGAAAGCAAAAGGTTTAATAGGAGAATGTTTTGTGGTTTTGTTTTTGTTTTTGGATGATCATGGGGCTTGAACTCTGGGCCTGGGCTCGTTCCCTCAGCTCTTCAGCTTAAAGCTAGCACTCTACCCCTTGAGCCACAGGGCCACTTCCAGTTTTCTGGTAGTTTATTGGAGATAAAGAGTCTTCCGGACTTTTCCTGCCTAGGCTGGCTTTGAACCTCGATCATCAGATCTCAGCCTCCTGAGTAGCTAGGATTATAGGCATGAGCCACTGGCACCCAGCTTGGAGAATGATTTTTTTTTTTTTAAATTAGCTTACATTAGTTGTATGGGTGGATTTCATTGTTACATTTCCACTCACATTTCCAGTGTCACTATCACCCCCTCTTATCACTCTCCTTGTCCCCTTATACCTCCCCCCCACAAATTCCAATAGCTTTCATTTTAAAATTTTCATATTAGCCCATAAATGAAAATTTAATAGTGACTAATAGATTGCTGAATATTAATCACCAAGTTTTTAATATATCAAGAGCCCTTCAATTCTTTTTTAGTTAGAAAAAGAGATGTTATGGAGATGGATTTTTTTCCAACTGTCTATTGTGTATTACAAAAGGAATATACTTATATATTCTTAGAGCCCCAGTGAGGGCTGTTTCCCCTAAATCTCTTATGGTATGGTGAGGAGTGACTTATACAGTATATGTAAGCTTTAAAAATAGTTTAGTTTTCTTATCTGGTGGTATGGAAAATTTTTAATATTTGCCAATCTGTAGCCACAAATGCAGCAGTCTTATATTTGGCATGCTAAAATCTGTTTCATACATTTCTTTTCTCATCATAGGCCTCTGGAGTGCAAGTTGCTGATGAAGTGTGTCGCATTTTCTATGACATGAAAGTTAGAAAATGCTCCACACCAGAAGAAATTAAGAAAAGGAAGAAGGCTGTCATTTTTTGTCTCAGTGCAGACAAAAAGTGCATCATTGTTGAAGAAGGCAAAGAAATTTTGGTTGGAGATGTTGGTGTTACCATAACCGATCCTTTCAAGCATTTTGTGGGAATGCTTCCTGAAAAAGATTGTCGTTATGCTTTGTATGATGCAAGCTTTGAAACCAAGGAATCTAGAAAAGAAGAATTGATGTTCTTTTTGTGGTAAGTGTTTAGAAGTATTGGGTCTCTGTAAATCTGAGCATTAATTTCCTAATGTCAGCACTTGGAGAACAGTCTAAGACGAAAGTAGTGCTTCAGGCTGTTTGCAGTCATCATTTAATTTTTATTTATTTATTTATTTATATTGTGAAAATACTGTACAGAGGGGTTACAATTACATGGGCAAGATAATGAGTACATTTCTTATCAAGCATTGTAGCCTCCTCCTTTGTTTCCCCTTCCCATCCCTTTAATTTTTATTTATAAGATTTCATAAGGTTTTAGCTGAATTTATGTTTGTGGGACTTGCTTGAACTCTGATGCCACATTCCTTGATATGACCATACCCCTAAAGTTAGAATATTCTGTAGCTTCCAAGGGAAAGGGGAAATGTGTTGGGGTATGTGAGGTAGGTCTAGGGAAAGGTTCTTAGAATGCAAGCCTCCATGGGAAGGACAAAGAATTGAGATTTAAAGGAAACCTTAGATCACACCTCAGTTCTATTTTAACAAGCTTTTTCTGTACTTGTTTAACCCAAGGTATTGTAAGGAATGCAAGTAGGGGGTCAAGTTAATATGGATTGGGGCAGCTCCATTGAAATTGGTATGTAAAGGTAATAGTTGGTAAGACAAAATTAGAAGAATTTGGGTTTTGAATGAAGGTGCGTTTATTAAACTTTATTTCTACTGTGTATTAGTATTACTAGGGTTTGGGGAAATGAAAAGTGCTTGTAATGAGCAGTGAAGTACCTGCTCGTGTGGGATTGTAGCTGAGGCAGGCATGCCAGCTATAAATCCAACTTTTAAGCTGGTAGTTCCTTTATTTGCACTTAGAGTTTCTGTATTTTTTCCACTATGAAAATTAAATTTTCTTATTAACATACATTTTGAAAATAAAAATAGAAGAAAAGGAAATTTAGTACAAATGCAGTGACTTAGTTTGCACTATTAACTTACTTTATGAAGATATAAAACTTTATTGTAGATGTTTCCATAACAAGTTCTTTCCACAGTTCAAAGAGTAGTTCCTCAGTATTTTAGCAATGTAGTTGAGTAAAATCAGAACAGCCAATGTTTTTTCATGTCCCTGATGGTAAAAGGAGAACGTATCCACTTAACTTTTAGATCAAACATCTACTAGTCCTGAGGTAGTTATGGTTTTACCCACTAAATCTTAGGATTGAGAGGAAACAGCATCCAAACAGACTAGGTAGTTCAGGGTCCTGGAAATGGAGACTTCATTATACTTGATTCTGGCAGTGTGATATGCAGCCAGTCCTGGGGCCTGCTGGTAAAAAAGGGAAAGAAAACATTACTGTCTAAGCATCTAAGCAGGGTGAGCTTTCCTGTTCACGGTTAATTGTTGGTTTCCGTGTTGCTGGTTGAGAGTGCTGTGTGAAACAGGCACTGTGCTTGGCCTGTGCTTCCATTCCTGAGAGAAGGCACTCAAGTATTGTATATACAAGATAATGGGGATACTGACAAGCAGGGTATAATTATTACCAAGTTGTTATTTAGCCAAAACAGAAAAAAAGTATCTTGAAAGTTGTATTTAGGATCATGAAGTCACAAATACGGCTTTAATCATAGGTTTTGACTCCTGACTTGACATTGAACATCTGTTATATTAAACTTAAGATGGGAACAAGTGTCCATACCTACTGTTGAAACAGATGTAAATGAGAAGACTGGAAAGGGTTGAGAGGGGGACTTGTACTTACTTGTAATTCATTCTTTTTTAGGAAATAATTCAGAAGCAAAAATGCCAGAATAACATTTAAAATTTGGGGTGGCAGACATTAGACCTTGTTGGTGTTTTTAAATCTTTTTGTGTGTGTTTGAAACTTTTGTAAATTAGAAACTTTATAAAGTTAGAAAAACCTTATAAAAATGTAATTATTAGCCTGAATTTTAACCACAAGAAAAAAATGATTTAAAAAGAAATTAGAGGGCTGGGAAGTTGGCTCAGTGGTAGAGTGCTTGCCTTGCATGCATGAGGCCCTGAGTTTGATTCCTTAGCACCACATACGCAGAAAAAAGCCAGAAGTGGCACTGTGGCCAAGTGGTAGGGCACTAGCCTTGAGCTGAAGAGCTGAGGGACAGCGCCCAGGCCCAGAGTTCAGGCCCCATGACCGACACTGGGAGGGTACCCAGTGCCAGATCTGTTATGAAGCTGTTAGTGGTTCTACTTTTTACATTGTTCTTGCCTTTTGTATTCACTGGGGTCAGCCTGAGTGATTCTGTATATACTACCATCCATAGCATTTACCCTCTGAGAAAGTGGGGACATAATTCTGAGTTTCCTCTTGTTGTTACCTGTCACTGATAGAAAGTGATAAGATGGCAAGTCGTACTTCCTTTTAAACCAGTTTTATTTTTGGGATCCTTCCATCTAGGGCACCAGAACTAGCGCCTCTGAAAAGTAAAATGATTTATGCAAGCTCCAAGGATGCCATCAAAAAGAAGTTTCAAGGTATGTGCTAATGTGCTACACATCCAGGTGTTTAGGTAGGGGTAAGCCCCTAGAACTGCACTGAAATTTTTCTTGATTTCTTGTTCTGAGGAAATAGCCCCTGAGCATCTGATGTTACAAAGCCATTGTTAGCAGTACTTACTTGTTCAGTATTGACTGTATGATACTTATTTAAGGGTGGCCTTGTTTTATGTATTCATTCATATATTTAGTGCAGGTCCTGAACACAGGACCTGGGTGCTGTCCCTGAGCTTTTTTGCTCAAGGCCAGCACTCTTACCACTTGAGTCACAGCTCCACTTCCAGCTTTTTGGTAGGTAAGAGTCACCTGGACTTTCCTGTCTGGGCTGGCTTTGAACCATTATCCTCAGATCTCAGCCTCCTGAGTAGATAGAATTATAGGTGTGAGTCACCGGCACCTGGCTAGCTTTTTATTTTTTAATGACAAGGTCTTGATATGTAGCTCAGGGTGACTTTGAATTTTCTGTGTTCCTCAGGTTGGCCTTTAATTCTTACTCTTGCTTTGTAACCCAGCACAGACATATGGGTTACACACATATGCTACCATCCTTAGCTAAGACTGGTTTTAAACTAGTCTCTCATGGAGATGTGGAGACCAGTTGTTTTACATTAGTCATACTGTATAATCAATTTTTACTATTGCTTTTGAATGTAGTTAATACGACTGAGTTGTAAAAAGTAAATGTTTATAAGAGGGCAGAATGCTCTTATCTCTAGCCTTACTGTGGAGAATGGTATGACTTTAGGTAATTGATTTGTCTGTATCCAAAGGAAAGTGCATTGACCTTAAGCTGGCCAGTTATTTGCCTGCCAGTCGGTGACTGGGGTCTGGACAACAGGGCCTGGCCTGAGTCCAGCCAGGAGAAAATGGTATGGTGGGAAGAGCATGGGGGTGTGTTCCCAGAGGCCCATGCTGAAAGCTAAGCTTGTGCTAATTGCTGTATGACATTGGCCAGAACCGAATAACCTCCATGAGGCCTTGATTCTTGGTGTTTTCCTGCTGCCTCCCTGCCACAGCTATTTCCAAACAGCTACCTGAGCCAAAGGCTTGTCCAGAGTTGGTTTTTTCTGTGAGTGGTTCTTGTATTCTTGTAGAACAAGTTTTTTTTCTCCTTAGTTTTACTTAGCTAAGAAAACAGAATCCTGCCTTCTTTTCCTTTGTCCCAGTACCCTGCGGCACACAGTTCAGTGCGTCACTGGGTTCTTCATGCTTACGTTGGGCCACTACCAGCAGCCAGTTCACCTGGTGGTTAACTGACATTCTCACACTCCTTAATCATCAACAGAGAGTCCAATGGGTTCCTCATCACTATTAGTATGCATTGCCTTTTTAGTATAGAGGATTGCTGTATATAGACTTGATTTGATTATATTAAATGACAGTCACTTTGTCACCTTTTCCTAATGAAGACACCAGCTTTCTCAAATCAGTCTTAAGTTGCCTCAAAGTTGGCATGCTGTGCTTTCAGCAAAACTTGAGAAATAGTCCTAAACTATTAGAATAATGCAACTATTTAGAACATAGCTGCTCTTAGCAATCCTGGAATGAAGCTTATTGTGTGGGATGCCGATAGAACAGTGGGAATGTGTTAGTTTTCATCATGGTAGGTTTCTCAAGTGTGTTACATTCTTGGAGAGGTGGTGGCTGTCTCAGGAAAGTGCTGCCATAGGCATTCCTACATTTGCCTTATTGAGGTACAGCACATCTTTAGAAGAGTAAGCTCATAAATTATTGTAGCAGTGCATGAAATTTCACAGGCTAAACTGAATGGTTGACTTTTGCTCTAATGACCAGCATTCTAGAAGCCTCCATCATGACTGCTTGCATTCCTGCCCTTTCCCCCTTACATACAAGGGAAGCCAGGGTGCCTATGTTACTGTGAGCTGATTTTGTGTACTATATAAAAATCATACAGAATGTAAACCTGTTGGTTTTTTTCTGGTTTCTTGAAATCAACGAGTCATCTATTTTGATGCATGTGGTTACAGATTACTTCTTCTCATTACTATGTGGGATTTCATGGTATGTAAACACCAGTTAATCCATATTGGAGGTGACCTTTAAAAGCACTGGTATCTTAAATAACTGAGTTGCTTGCCCTAATTCTAAATAGGACTATTGTTTTTCTCTCTAGGTATAAAGCATGAATGTCAAGCAAATGGGCCGGAAGACCTCAACCGGGCTTGTATTGCTGAAAAGCTAGGCGGGTCCTTAATTGTAGCTTTTGAAGGGTGCCCTGTGTAGATCATCATTCAGTGCCACAAATTGAAAGCTTCCATGTTTAATATTATCCTCTTGCTATATAAGTAAAGCAAATTTTATTTAGGCCAGGGTCTTACTGAGGGGGAGCTGTCTTGTCATCTTCTAGAGTAACATAAATATAAACATGTCCAAATATAGCCCTAAATAAATCTAGAGTCTAAAGTTTTATCAGTGTGAACTTAAATTCTTAACTGGCCAAATGCCTGTTTTGATGAGTTAACCTATAAGGATGCTTATTATGCTCAGGATTTTTAATAATGCAGTTCACAAAACAGCACAAGGCCATGTGAAAAACATTTTTACATCCTTGTTAACCAATGCAGTTACTTTTACTTGGAGAATTGGTTATAATTTTGGCTCAAATTATTCTTAATTCTCTATTCTTTATTGACCTGAACAGCATATTTGGATATAATTTTCTTCATAATGTGTAACAACACTAATATACTAACAGCAGTAAGACTTAAGTCAAGCAGTCTTTTAGTTCTACCAAATGTGTAAGGAAGTCCACCTCAGAATTGTGTCTACTTATAATTCACGCTAATGTTACAAAGCACAACTCCAAGCCAAGGTGGGAGTGCAAGAGGCAGCATGGCACCTGCAGTTAGCAGCCTCACTAGCTGGGAGACCATTTGTGAGTGACCTTGCAGCTTAGAAATCATGGTATGTCCTCAGAAGAATGTGCAATGCCTTGTAACAACTAATTATGATGCAAATAGGGCTCCACTGTAATCTGCTTTGTCAATGAAAATGATAAACAGTATATTGGTAAGCCAGGACACTTGCAAAATCTTTCATTGTGTCTCCTTCAGAGCTGTGCCGAACCTGGTGCAGTAAGAGTGGAAGAATGCTGTTGGTTTCCTCTGGGGCTTGGGAGACCATAATTTCCTAGAGCAATCTGTCAACTGTGCAGGTGGGGAACAGGTATGGAGGATGACACTCACAAGGGACCACTGCCCCAATGACACTTGGAAGTGATTGTCTTTAACATCACAGGCATGACACACCGAACAATGTAGAGATGCACAAACAGTTGAACTTAGAAGTAGCAATATAGGCTTTATGTAATAAAGGAAGCATTTTTAACTTATTCTTGTGTAATTATTCATGTGTGCATTGGGAATGAAGGATTTGGCTTTCTATATGGTATTTCTGACAGTTAAGGTAACAGCTCCTGCTCCTCTGCATGAATGAAAATGCAAGGCCCCCTTATTCCAGATGTGTATCCAGATGTGAGCCTTAGGGAAGCAAAACATGGAGCATTGTGCTTTCCTGTCTTTCGGAGTTGCCCAGAATGGTGCTTCGCATCCTGGATTTTTTTTCTTTTTATTATTATCTTTAAGTAGTTTTACAAAGAAGTTGCCATTTAACAAAGCACTCTATGAATACACTATGTTGCTTAATGTCACCCCTTTGAACAGTCTCACCTGTCCTTCCCCTATACCTCCTGCCCTCACTCTTCTTAATTTTGTAGGATATACATTTGATTCTTGATTACATTTTCCTATTCTTCATTTCCCCCACTCCACCCCTTTCAAGAACCCACTTCATGGTGTTTTATTTTGCTGAACTTTGCCTAATTACACTATTTGAGATTTCCCTTGAATCTATGGTGTCATTAATGTATTTGTGTGGATTATTTTTCTCTGCAAAGCACTGCTTTCAGTGACTATAGGTAATAGTACACCAAGGAAGTGTCACCACCCAAGGCTGCCTTGTCAAGAACAAGCCCTGTCAGTGGAGCCCTCCAGCTGTGCTGCAGCTTACGGATGTGGCCCACATCCATCACCACCACTGCTTCAGAAGTCCAGGCTTGTGAGGGAGGGGAAGGGTACGGGGGAGGGGGAAAGGGAGATGAGAAGGGTGGGGTTCTGTGGGAAAGGTTTCAAGCAGTTGCCCATGTCTGTTAACACACAGCCTTACATTCTTATTCTAGAAATGGGGAAGGCATTAATGGTTACTTATGTATCTGGAACCTGTTTGATTTCGGGCTTTGGGGGAAGTCTTAGGTAGCTGAGGTCCGAGCCAGGAGTTGTACTGACAGCACTCCTATTCAGGTGGGTCTGGTGTGATGAGTTCTCACAGGTTAGGAGCAAACTGCAAGTATACTGTGCTTCTAGAAAACACATTTACATCTTAAAAGGTTTAACACATAAATGTATGAATGGTAATTTGCTTATGGTTCTGAGAAACAATCAGAACTTGACTGTGAGGTGTACTTGACAATGCAAATCTCTGAGAATACAATGGACACAGTGACTTGGGTAACAGTTACAGGCTAGCTAGTGGTATCCTGGCTACAGAATGACTGCCTTGGTCTGGACACTTCATTGTTGACAGGTTTGTTGTTCTGTGAATCATTGGATACAAGTTCATTTCTGAAATTTGCAGATTCTAGAACTGGGTTCCAGCCAGGCTGTAGGTAGAAGGGACATTAGTTGCATTATGTGTATATAAGGAAGTAAGAGTATGAATATGGAAGGTGGTGCATGAGGGCAAGCTTACTCAAGCTGAGCAGCTCTTTGTCTGGCTAAGGCTCTTCCTCTGGGGGAGCTGGACTAACTGAAGCAAAGGCCTGGCTCCCTTAGCTGGCCTGGGAAATGCTGCTGGGCTTCAAGAGCTTAAAGTGCAGAAGGCAGTTCCCTCTAAGTGGTTCTTTACTAGGGCAGCCCTCCAGGGCCCCATGGTGGGCATTGTACTTGTCTTCGTCTTGTCTCCTCCCCCACAGGTGGACACAGCTCCCACTGGTGGTCTGAGGAGCAAGTAGGGCTGATACCATGTGTGAACAGAAAAAGCCAGCAGCTTGGTAACCCCAGCATCCTGTGCCTTTTTTCTCCTTTCCTCAAAATGAACACCTCTATGCTATGTATCTACCCAGATGGGAGCTTTTAGTGTGCAGTCTGGTGGGTGGGGACAGGCTTATTGTAAACATAGGCTCCTGGCTCATAGTGATGACTTAGCTTTTTTGGTCATGGCTGGAGCTCCACCACTTGAGCCACACCTCCAATCATGGTAGCAGTTCATGAATCCTGGGTCAGGGGACAGGTCTGGCCCCCACTCACCAGGCTCAAACCATCCATATGGATGGCCACCTGTATGGAAATTCTGCTTCTCCCATGGCCCTTTTCATCCTGTCCTCCTGTTCTGTTTGCAAGGCAAACAGATTATACTGAGGTGCCACATTTTCTTAGGGCTCATCAATTTAGATCTGGATCTCCAGAAAGCAAGCCCTTTCTCCAGGCTTGACACCCAGGCTACGCACACATGGTACAGTGTGCCATACTCTAGTGATGAGATGGCACCTGGCCCGGTAGCTTATGAGGTGAGGTGCCTTCCTTTCCACAGGGGCCAGTTCACCTCACATGGAGAACCAGGGGCTCCCAAAAGCCAAGTAGAGCTGGGCACAGGCTTTTATCAGGTGATCCTTACTCTAGCCAGAAACCAGCATCGGCCTCAAGACCTGGGCACCCTCTCCACATCCTCCCAGAGTTAGAAGAGGTATGATACCTTCACACTACTCAAAATCCCCGGGTGGCTCCTCCTACCTTTCCCAGTACAGCCTCATGGCCTTTAGTCTTTTTCAGCCTCTCCTTCCCCTCACTTGCACCAGTCCCCAGGTGGTACTTTCCTTGTGAACCCCAGCTTAAACGTGACTTTTTCCAGGACACTAACTCAGGGTAGTATAGGGCCTAAGGTTTGGCTCTGGTCTCACTGGACAGCATTCCTGCTCTGGCAGATGCTGTGTGTATAGATAGGCTGCTAAAAAATGAAGGCCAAGAGCACACAAGCACAATGACCTTTCCCAAGTCAGCCACCTTAGAATGAGTCATGGTCCCAACTAAGAAGGCCCCAGAGCAGTGGTACACTCCACTCTGTATCGCCCTCACCTCATACTGCTGTCTCGTAGGAACTGCCATCCAAGAGCTCAGCTGTGCCCCCGCCTAATCCAGCTAATCAGGAGGCTTGGCAGGGATAAATAGTACTGGTACTTAGTGGAGACAGCCCCTTGACAAGACTGGTTGATAGATTCACCATCCCTTCCCAGCATGCCCCTTGGCCAGTGTCACGGGCCATAGGGCATTTATAGGTCTGAGGATCACAGGAACCTAAGTTGGCTTCTACTGCAAAGGACAAGCTGTGAGCTGCTGTCCTCTTCTGAGGCATGATGTCTACCCACATCCCAGGCCACGCCTTTGGTCCACCATTTAGAACTCACTTCACCTGACAGCTCAGGCCATCCTCTACTTAGGGAAACCTTAGGCCCTCAGGAGCACATCACCATTCGAAGTCGCAGGCCCTCCCTTACCTACCCGGTAGGCACTGGAGCCTGAGGGGGTTAAGAGTCACTGGGGTGGGGGAGGGGATTACTCCCATTCTACACAGTGGCTGGTCCTGACTTCAGAGAAGCCAAGACCCACGCTTGGGCTCTGCCACTGAGGCCAGGCCCTTGTGTTCTGTTCTCATCCTGGACCCAATAGGCAGACTGGGGAGTGCCAGCAGAATACACAAGACAAGAGTGCCGGGCAACAAGTTGGTTTTAATGGCATTAACATCCAGGTCACATCAGTTCTTGGCAACTCCAGGGGTGAGGGACTGTTGCCTTGCTGATAAGGGCTCTAGCCTTCCAGTCTGCTCTGCAGCCTCTGAGAACTCACCACCCAGTCTGGCCACTTCCTGGCCCCCCACCCCACTGTGAAATACATGGCAATTGCACTGATTGACATAGCTCCCCCCTTACTGTCCCGGCCTCCCAGAACACCCTGGCCTGGCAGAGTTGATGAGGCTTTGGCGTCCGCTCGAGGTGGTCCAGGGCTGCTCCCAGGAATAGTGTTTATCAAGTGTGACAAGTTTTTTACAGACTGGAGGGTCTGGAATATTTTTTTTCTGTTCTAAGAGACTCTCGTCTCTAATGGCTTCTCAGGGCTACTGGAACTTGGGCCTGGATGACGCTGTATTGGTTGTTCTATTTGTAAGGAATGTGTAAGGCATTTTGGTAAGTTGAAGTTTCCACAGAGACTCAGACAGAGGTGCCTTCCTTTGAGCTGCCATCCTCCTGCAAACAAAAACAGACACTTGAGGGGAAGGACTGGCAAGGAGCCCAGGCACAGCCACTCACCCTATACCAGGTCCAGGCTCTTGAGAGAAAGCAAACCCAGGCTGGCTGTATCAATCCACAGCTGTGTCTGGACTTAGGGACAGAGGATGGAATGGGAGAGACCCAAGAATACAGGAGTGTGAGTGGGCATGTCTGGTCCTGCAGGAAGGGGGCTGGCTTGAGGAGGGGTCCTTGCAGAATGAGGACTAAGCTGGCCATGACCTCTTGCTGAGGAACTGTGTTTCCCTGGGTGCAGGAGCCTGTGTACTAATGCCCATGTTACCATATTAGTCTCCATCTCCATCATCACTCCCTCTCTTGGCCTACTTCCCAAAGCCCCTAAGCACCACCTCCAGTCCCTACTAGCAGCTGACTTCTGCCCACCCTGCAGAGCACAGGGCCCACCTCCATGAGCCAAACCCAGGCAGTACAACATTCAGACTCACTGTCTTATCCAACTGTTCCTGCAGCTTCTTCACTGTGTCCTTCTCTTTTGACAATTGCTCCTGGGTTGTCTTCAGAAGCTCCTGCAGTTTGGTGGCGGCCCGTCCTAGGTCACTGGTTAACTTCTTCTCTTTTTCTAGTCTCTCCTGAGAGTTAAAGGTTGAAAGGGATCAGCAGGTAGCCCCCTCCCCCTGTGCAAATGGGGCCCCCACACCCAGGCATCTTTCTTCCAGAAGAGGTCTTCTGCTCTCTGACGCATTGTCAGCTGGGAGGAGCAGAGAACTTCATGGGCTGACTACCTGTGCCCTGTTGTCTACCGGTGCTGCCAAGACAACTCTCTGGCTTAGCCCAACCAAAACAATCTGCTCTGTGCTGAGCAGCAATTGCCATGTGACAACTCATTCCCTTTGGCTGCCAATGAGGAAAGTCAGTGCCTGGGCTAGGAATGGGTTTCCACTAACTGCCCCACATCCAAGGCTAAGAGTGACCACAGTCTTGAGGAGGTGCCCCAGGCTCATCCTCTACCTTCAGTTGTGTGACCTCTTCTGTTCCTGAAGACTCCAGGGGGCCAGCAGCTCGGAGCTTCTCCAATTCTTCTTGTAATCGACACGCTGTGGCCTGAGCCTTATCAGAGGGGAGGGTCTGGATGAGACACCCTACAAGTGGACCAGCTGTCCAGCCCAGTTGAGGCCTGCCTAGGCACTGGGGAACCACCCCAAGTCTAATGGGCAACAGCCCAAGCCAGCTAGACCCTACACGGACAAGGAGTCCTGCAGGAGCCTGACCGCAGCAGGCTGACTTACCCATGAGGTGCCTGCTGCTAGTTGTCTCCACCCTATGCCCACCTGCCCAGGACCCTACTACCGCTCCTAGTCCCAGTATGATGGAAGCCGGTCATTGGTTAGCTTCTAGCCACTCCTGGAGGTTAACAACAGGATTAGAGCAAGTGTCTGGTGGGGGCAGATATGACCCACTAACTCCATGGAGACTGAGCTTGAAAGGTGATGGGCTGAGGCCGATGGGCAGAGCCTGACCTCCTCAAACTCGGCTGTGAGCTGCTGCCTCCGCGTCTGCTCGTTCTCCAAGATGGCTTCTGTATGTTCCAGCTGTGTGTTCAGCTGTGTGGAGACACAATAAACAACTTGAGAATCTAGTACTCTCTTGGGTCCTTAGGGACCTGGAGCAGATTGAAACAACTGGCCCCACCTTCTAGCTACTTTCCAGGGTTCCCTCTTCCCCCATCACCCCAATGAGTTGTTCCCAATACTCTTCCTTTGGAAAGACAGTGCTCCAGCCCTACTAGAGAAGCTGGTAGGTTGGAAAGATGCCAAGGGGACCTTCGTGACCCTGGAAGCTTCTAACAAGACCCTAGGACAAGAAAGATGCTTCAGAGCATGAGGCTGTCCCAGGTACCCCTGCATTCTGGCGGTAGCTTTTGGCAGCTGTTCCTTGCTCTAAACTCTGTAGAGCAGATGTCTTGCTAATAAATGTCCCAGCAAGGATTTTAACAGGAGTAGAGTTCTATGGCTGCAGACACAACCAAAGGCTGCTCCCTCAGCTCAGCAGGCACAGACTTCAAACTGCAGCCACCCTCATTCTGTAAGAACCAGCACCTCCCACTCCCCCACTGCCTCTGCTTGGTCACCTGCCCTTCGCACTGCATCTTTCTCAGCCCTTAGTAGGCCACGCAGGTGGACAGAGTAGCAGTAGGGCCAGAAGAGCCACACAGCTCCACCTGGGGCAGTTAGTAAAAGCCTAAGTACCAGCTCACCACCCTAACCTTCATAGGGTCCTGCTCGGCTGGGGGAACTTCTGAGGGGATAGCCGGGGACCCAGCCACGCCACCATCCTCTACGTGGCTCTTCATCTCACTCAACTGCTGCCTGACCTGAAACAGGGAGGGGCAGGTTTGTGCAAATACAAATGCAGATGTAGGAGCCTCGTACATACATCCCCACCCACCTCAGAACTACAGCTGCTCTCCATTACCAAGGCCCCTACAGGTGACCTACACCCAAGTCCTCATCCCTGCATAGGGTGGCAGAGATAAGGGCCAAAATCTGAGCCAAACATCAAGCCTCTGGCCAGCCAGACCGATGTGCTTAAAGTGAAGTAGCAGGAGGATTCCTGAAAGTAAAGGGATCCCACCTAGGGGCAGAGATGCTGCTGCCTGAACCCTGAATTATCCTTCAAGTATGTGGTCTCTCAAAAGCACTCTAGGGTCTAGAAAAAAAATAAAGACAGCTTTTTGCCTAATATAGTCCCCTTCCTCAGTTCTACTGCGGGGGCAAGTGACTACTGAAGTGGCCCAGAGGTTCCCAGATCCCATTTGATGGGCAGCAAGGCCATCGTGGGAGCTTTGGAAAAGTTCTAAGGCACAAATACTCCATGGGACATAGTATCAGGTTCCATTCAAGAGGCAGGGTGCTCGGGGCCACCCTAACAGCTCCCAAAAGTCCAACAGCATGAACCTGTGGGAGATTTGCTCTGCATGCACTCCCACCTAAAGTGCACCCTCTTCCTGGCCTATCCTCCGGATCTGGCACAGCCAAGGGCTGAAAGAAGTAGCCTGAAATCCAGGCTAAAAACCCACCTCTGGCATGGGATCCAGGATGCTGGGAATATGCTAGCCCATCAAACCAGACAGGTCTCTTAAAAGTCAATACATTGTAACTCAAAGCCTTCTAATTTCTAAATATTGACAATCACCTCAAAGTTATTTTTTGTTGTTTTGCTAATCCGGGGCTTGAACTCAGGGTTTGGGTGCTGTACCTGATCTTTTGTGCTCAAGGCTCTCTCTACCACTTAAGCCACACAGCTCCACTTCTAGCTTTTTGCAGTTAATTGGAGATAAAAGTATTAAGACTTTCCTGCCCTAGCTGGCTTCAAACTGCAGTCCTCAGATCTCAGCCTTCTGAGTAGTTAAGACTGCAGGCATGAGCCACTAGCACCCAGCAACCTCGACATTCTAAAAAGACTGTGCAAATCAGAGAGAACACTGCAGTGGCTGGGCAGACTGCTGCATGCAGTCCTGCTCCAACAGGTCTATGAATAAGGAGGGGCTGAACTGGCCAAGCAGCTAGGGCGTGGGCTCAGACACTTGGCCGAAAACCAAGCAAGCCAAACAGGACTCAGGCCACCTGCACAGCAGGGTTCTTCCTATCAGTGAATAGGGCTTCATCTCTGCACCCAGTGCCTGACATTAGGCTACTGTGGCACAGGCCCACAAGCCTGTGGTAGGGATCTGAGCTAAGGAGAACCCACAGAAAGCAAGGACTTGCCAAGAGCCACAGGGTAATAGGTGGCCAGGCTAAGAAGGACCCCTAGGCTATCTGGTGCCAGGAGTCACACCACATTCCCAATGCTCATAGGAGATGAGATGGCTTCACGAGGTATGCCTACCCCCACAGCTCTTCCCACTGCTTGGTGCAAGAGACCAGGCTGCCAGAAGAGGGAAATAGAGATGGAGCATTCTGGTACTGCAGCCACAGACCAGCTCAGAACTTGGGGTAAACATGCAAGAGGCCCCATGGAGTCAGTCAGTCACAGACTACTGGCGACAGTGGAATCTTTGAGTGGATATCCAAACAACCAGCAACTTCATCTCACACACAGCCCCACATCACACTCCCCTGCCAGGGACACCAAGTCTACCTACCAGGGCAAGCTCGCTGCTTTGTTTCTGGGCTTCACTCTTGGCTGCTTCCAACTGAGATTGAGATTCTAATAAAAGTTGCCTCAACTTGGGTGCAAAAGGAGAGAAGAAAATACCAGTTCCAGTGAGTTTGCAACTAAACATAAGCTTCAACGTGTTCATTCACCTCCAATGCTGACAATTACACGAGCAGGCAGAGGTTCCTCTAGCAAGCATTTCCCCAGTGAAGACGATGTGCATCCATGTCAAACCTTCCTACATACTGTACGTTATTTCTCACTAGCAAAAGGCCAGAAATTCGAGATTAAGGCAGGAAGAACTGGATTTATGCTTTCTGCTTCTGAATGGTTAGAAGACAGGAACAGATTTAAATCCGTTTCCTCCCAGAAATGGGATCTGCAAGCCAGGCAGCGTCCCTTGCTGAAGGGGCAACCTAGAATGTAGAATGCTGCCCCGGGCAGGCCAGGCTCACCAGTACTGCTCCTGCCTACTCATGGAGTTGCCCTTTTGAAACCTGCTGAGACAGGTCAGTGCAGTGAAGTGTCTGCAGGACTCTAAGTAAAAAGCCTGAAAACAGACCTCACCGCTCACACTGACAAGAGTCAGTGTCCTTTAAAGAGCTACTTTGGGGAAAATCCAGCTCTGCTGGTCAGGGGCTATATGGGGCAAAGACAAGAGTTCCTGAGGTAGGTGGACTTACCCCTGCCACTTCCTTGGCATAGTTCTGGCACTCAGCGCTAGCAGCTGCCATGTGCTTCTCCAGCTCTGCCTCCAGTAGTGAGGTATGCTCCCGCACCTGAATAATGAAAAATCATGCGTGTGTGTGTACACACACACACACACACACACACACACACACACACACACACACACACACACACACACACACACACACACACACACACACACACACACACACACACACACACACACACGTAGAGGGTCATTAACAACAGGGAGTACAGTGACAAGAGTCAAGACTGGCTGGCCCAGGATTAGCGAGCTAGGGCTCTGGAGCACTCAGCTACTGAATAACCCAAGGCCAATAACTAACAAATCCCTGACAAGAGATCCCCTTACTGAAGATGGCACCCAAACTCTGGTACTGCTGGGTCCTGCTATGTCCTCAAACCTGAGGAGTTGCAAAAACAGGTACCAGAGATACTCTCTGAAAAGCTGGGGCACACTGTAGTGTCTGGAAGAGAAGCAGTTCCCCTCAAACACAGCCTGATTCTGAAGAGGGATAGGCAATTCTGCATAGGCTCATGCTGTCTCAGGCCACTGACGTAGCAAATGCTACATTCAAGGAAAACAGGACAAGATCTTTGCTCAGGAGAAAACAGCTTCTCTTCAGACATGGTCCATATGGGGAAAAAATGACTCAAGTAGTCAGAGTAAGGTTACTTTTTTTGGGGGGGCGAGGGGAAGGACAGGGGGTCAGTGTGGGGCTTGAACTCGGGGCCTGGGCACTGTCCTTCAGCTTCTTTGTGCTCAAGGCTAGTACTCTACCACTTGACCCACAGCGCCACATCCTGTTTAGTTGGAGATAAGGTTATCACTGGGAATCACTGGGACTTTTTTGCTTGGGCTGGCTTTGAACCGCGATCCTCAGATGTCTGCCTCCTGAGTAGCAGCTAGGATTACAGGCGTGAGCCACCAGCGCCCCCATGTAATGTTACTTTCAAAGAGGCTCACAGACAAGAGAAAGCAGCTTTCAGCACAACCCCCACATACCTGATCTGAGTTTTCAAGTTCTCCTTTTAGCTTCTCTACAGTGTCTTCGAGATGTTTCACTGTGACCCGTGACTACCAAGCAAGGGAAAGGCCTTGTCAGACATGTGGATCTGGGGGAATCATCTTGGGATGATTCAAGCAGCTGTGCATACCCAACCCCTCCAGGCAGAGCCAGGCACCTTGGCAGCCTCTTCCAATGGAGATGGGAGGAGGAGTCTCTAGTGATCAGTGAGCTATCATCGTACTAATGTGACTTATAGGACATCCCCCCACAAAACACCAATCATGGTACCCAAGATTCTTAGGTGACAGATGATCTGTCCATCAACCTCCTGGACTTTGTAGAATTTGGAGCCAACTGTGTACTTATAGCACAGTCCGTTTGGCTTCTCTGTGTCCCACAGCAATGCCTCTGCCAGCCCTGGGGAAGTATGCACAACTGTCATACCTTCTGGAGTTCTTCCTCTGCAGCGCCTACTTTGGCTTTCCACACCTGTTCCTCTTCCTCAACACTCTTCTGCAGGTCTTTGAGCATGCCCTCCTAGGAGTTAGAGAAGCATTGAGATGGTCCTTCTCTTTCCTCAGAAGCTCCACAATCACACACTGCATCTTCCCCATAGCTCCTCGTGGCGACCTGCTGGCACCTCCCTGCTCTGAGAATCTGGCCACTGTTCAAGTGCTAGATGTAGAGCCATGCCGGGAAAGGAGTGTGACCCACATGAGGCCATTAGGACTTCCATCACTATAGGACTTTTACATAAAAGCTGACCCCAAGGCAAGCCTGATTCGTTGCTGCCTGTCACATCATTCCTTGTCATATATAACCAGGCTCTCCCCAGTGTAAGACACCAGGATAAACTGTCAACTTAGCCTTCTCTTCAGCTCAGAAATAATGAAGATCAGAGAGGCTTATCCATCCCCTTACCATCCAACTAAAGAAATGGGGGCCCAGTCAGGGGACGTAATCTGCCTCAAACTACCCAGAGTTAGCAAGCTTTGGTGAGATTCCTCACTATCTCCTGCCTTATCTCCTACAGCTCTCCCTCATGGCAGCCCCTGGGGAAGCCCAGCCAGTGTTCACAAATGCCCATCTCTGACTGCTGACCGTCTCTGCCAGGATGGTTCGGTACTGGTCACACTCAGCTTGCAGGGTGCTCTGGGTCTCCTCAGCTTCCCTCAACTTGGAGGCCAGGTCCTGAGGGCAGAGAAGGACATGTCTGGTTAGTCTTTCCTCAGCTACCTGCTGAAACAACTGTGGGAACCCTCACTCCTAGGAAAAGGAGAGCTTGGTGCAGGGCCCACCCTGCTCGAGGCCCCTGCCCAGCAGCCTCATGTACCGAGGAGGGTTCTGTGGCAGCCAACGGCTTCTTCAGCAGCTCGGAGCCCTTCTCCTTGAGTTCCTGCAGCCACTCGCTGTAATTCTGTAAGGAACATACACGGTGATCACAATGGGGCTTGAGTTGTTCCGGCGGGGCCTTGGAGTCCTGGGGAGCCGCCCTGCCTCCTACCTGGTGTGCTGAGATGGGGAGCTCTGGGAGCAGAGCCAGCAAGGCCTCCCTAGTCTGGGTCTCAGTCAGATGTAGCTGCTTTTCTGATTCCTCCTATAGGGGTGAAGAAGAGGAAGAGGGTGGCATTTACCTTTATCCCAGGAAGGACTCTTCACGGGAAGGACAAGAACCAAAGCAGAAGCCAGTCTGGTGGGGTAGGGCTATGTAGGGCTGGTCTTAGTCCTGGGTGGTAGGTGCAAGTTGCCTTATACCTCCCGTCAACAACTGGGGCTCTAGCAGCTCTCACTTTCCCAGCTCTTTCTGTCTGTCCAAGCCAGCTGACAGGGCCACACATGTAGGGGCCAAGCAGGTGGGTGGAGCTAGAGCAAGCAGCTGGGCAGAAGAGGCTTTCACTATTTTGAAAGCGGAGAGGCAGAGCACCCCACCCCACACCCCCAGCACCCACTCTGGTTACAGCCACTGCCAAATGGGAATAGCAGCTGGGAAGGCTCATCTCCAGCGGCCCTGGAGGGAGAGAGGATCAAATTTCCACTTGGCAGAGGAAGAAAACGGACTCAGACAACACAGGGGAAGTTGTTTGGGGTCATGCCTCTCCAAAGCTTGACTATTCCCTATGTCCTGCCAGGCCTAACTTCCTGTACTGCTCCTCCTTGAAGAGAACAACCCAGTGTCCTCCACCAAAAGTATGACAAAAGAAAAGCAGTCAAGAAGGGCCAAAGGAGCCGTTAGGCAAAGCAGAGGACCACAGAGCGCCCTGCCCACTCCACCTTGTGAGATGGCTGAAGGAGACTTCTGCCTAGAACGAAGTTTCATCTAATAAGCTGCCACCAGCAGATAGAAGCCACTGTCAGCCAGGCCTCACCCAGGGCACAGCCTGGGACCTTAGGGTGGCATCAGGAACTGGAATAGAGCTATTGGGAGTGTGGCACTACTGAACAATAGCTGGAACATTCTATGTGGAGTATGTCTGAAATGGACCTGCCCTGACCACAGGACCCCTGGCTTGGACTCATACCTAAGAAGCAGCGCCTCCCCCAGTGACCCACAGAGCATGTCAGGGCTTCTGAGTGTGCGGAGGACCTGTGACTTCTGACTCTGATGCCACTCAGGCCTTCTAGTCATGGGAGTCAAAGGCCCTTGGATGACAAATCGTAGAGATCTAATTAAATCCAGCCCTAACACACAGTGGAAGGCTAGCCTTTCTTCTTGCCTTATCTCCAGCTCTTCATAGGATATTCTCATGAGGCAAGAGGATCACTGGGCCACTGCAAAGCTCACCACATCAGGACAGAAATTCCTTCCACTAAATAAGGCTTGGAGGGAATGACCTTTCACAATGGAGCGAAACGAGTGGTAAGGGGCAAAGGTGCTAGCTGCTGACCATGTCTCCTGGTCAGCACTTGCACAGTGGCGCCCAACTTCCCAGAAGCCTAGAATGCCACATGAGACTCATAAACACTTCAGTCCCCAAATGCTCACTGGTGAAGATGCCCTGCTCTCTGAGCTGTACTGTAAACATCACTTGCAGAACCCCTACTGAGCAATGATTTCAGAGGGCCCAAAGGGGAAACATGATCATTCAAATGACCTCAAGACTAAAACAACACAAAACTGATCCCGGGCTCACCATGCTCCCGGAAGGCTGGCCTTTCAGCCTCCAAAGCGGAGGCTGCACTCATTTCCTCTCCTGTGACACAGGGGCAGCTGAGAAAACCCGGGCACATACTTCTCGCCTCCATTTCATGGAAAAATGAAAGAAAAGAAGGAAAGCAGGAGAGAAAAGAAAGGAGAAAACAGGCACCAGGGAACACTATGCTGAGCCCTGAGCATTTCCATGTGGATTTATGAGATGATCTGAGGCCAGGGCTGTCTTTTCTGCAGCCACGCAGGTGCTACTAATTGGTGCCAGTCTGAGGCTGGCCAGGGCTCTAACCTTGGCTTGGGTCAGAGAGCGTAGTTTCTCCTCACAGGCCCTCTCAGATGAGGCCAGGGCCTCCATTGCCTTCCAGTTCTTCTCTCGCAGGTCCTGGGTGGGGAGAAAAGGGAAATATCAATGGCCCATATGGATCCAATTGCAGACAGGGCCCCTATACACTCCTCAGCTGCTATCAACAAGTGTGGGACCCAGAACCTCCCTGACACCACTCTGGTCAGCGACAAAAATGTCTTTTCCTTGACCTGCATACATGTGGCCTCTCCTGGGCAGCACTCAACACAAAGGTGAAGAGCTATAGCCTGATGTGGGACTGGCCAAAGCACAAGAGGAAAGAGAGAACACCTTTTCAGGCTCTATCCTCAGAGAAAAATGGGTCCTGCAGCTGAACAGCAGGCTCTGGCCCTGGAATGCTCCCAGGGAAGTTTCTGCCTCTACAGGGCAGCAGCCAGCAAGCCCTGGCTGTGTCACAGGGCAGGTGACGAGGATGGACCAAGGCCAATCCAGCCTCCACAGAGAGGGACAGTGTGTCACCTGTCCAGTTCCTCCAGGCCCTTCTCCGGCATGAGCCTATACTCACATGCTTAGAGTAACCACATGTCACAAGCCAGGCCAACTGGCACACGGTGTCCCCCGGGAATGGTACCATGCTTGGAGGCATGATGTAAGCTGCCCCAAGGACAATGTGCACTGGAGCCACTAGTGGTCTGCAGGAGAGGGAAGAGGCTGGAGGAGGGAGGGGAGCCCATAGCAAACAAGGCAGGAAGGGAAGAGTATGGCAAACAAGCTGGGCCCTCTTTTTATCTGATAATCTGGGGCAGGGTCCTTGTCCTCAAGATCTTCCCTAACAGCCTCACTCTGTTCCTACCCTATTCTTCCCACCCCAGCTCAGCGGTATCACTCACATTGTTCTTCCCTTTCTGCTGCTCCATGGCCTCCTTGAGTTCTGCAGCCTCCTTCTCCAGACACAATACCTGGGACTCCAGCTCCTTGAGTCTGGGGGATATAGTAAGGTCATAGCCTTGGCTCTATTTCCAAAAGGACTCCTTCATCTGCCCAGGGCACCAAGCCCTGCCTGAGACTTCACACTGCAAGGAGTGCCCCATTCCCCACAGCTGCATCTGTCCCCGGCTCTGCTTCCTAGGAAGATACCCCAACTGAAGACTCCTGCTGCCATCTCACTCACTGGGACTCTGGGCACCACTGCTCTTGGGTGTTTGCAAGAGGCCACTAACTTCTAATTCTGAAACCCAAAGGCTTCTCTCCTGGGATCTGAGGACTTAGCCGAGAGAACCCCCTGCCATTGAGAGATTAGTGAAGTGTTAGTCCTATGTGGACTAACCCACTGGGCTTTGTCTACCCTCACCATCGAGCAGTGAGTGGTTGATGCTGCTACGAAAACTGGAACATTTCCAATGGACACTTTAACATGCCCCCTTCTGCATTCAGATTTAGAAGACAGACAGGGAAGTCCGAAGATGTATGAAACCTAAAACCCAGAAGTAGCCAATGTTGGCTTGAATAAGCAATCCCAAGAGTCACCCAGATTCAGGAAGAAGACCCATGAGGGGGAGCTGCCACTAGCCGGGTAAAGGAAGGCTCTGCTACTACTGCCAGCCAGATGGGGACCTGATGTACTTGTTTCTCCTGGGAAGCCATGGTCAAAGCCTTTTTGAAAACCACCTTTCTATTGCACACTAATTGACCATAATGTCAGGCCTAGCAATCAAGGTGGCCATCCTTACCATCTTGATGATGGACTCCAGCACGTGTGTGTCTATGCGCACACAGGCACACACACACACGTACACACGTGAACTCAGGGCCTGGGTGCTATCCTTGAGCTTTTTTGCTCAATGTACCATTTGAACTCCAAGTTCACTTCCCATTTTTTGGTGGCTAACTGGAGATAAGCATCTCACAGACCTTCCTCCTCAGTCTGGTTTTGAACTGAGATCCTCAGATCTCAGTCTACTGGGTAGTTAGGATACAGGAGTGAGCCACCAGCACTCTTGAGCAAGCTTCATATGTTTATCCTGAATTCAGTGGCCCTCATTGAAAACCCTAGCCAACTGCTTGAACATTGATTGGTTTCAGGACCTCAGGTACCTTCACCCTACCTTTAAAGCTCTACGGGAAGAACCCCTAAGATCTCCCTCAAATCAAGAGCCTCCTCCAGCAAGCCACCTCCAGAGTGTACAACCCCAGAGTGTCTCCAGAATAAGACCTGAAGGAGTCTATGTGGCAAGAACACACTGATAATAGTCCACACCCCACACCAGGAGTCACTCCCAAGTTACAGAACTGACCTCAATCATCCATTCCTCTCTATCCGAACAGGGTGGTCTAGCCTAGACAACTTACAGATAAACAGAAAAGGATATAAGCCAGTTCCTGCCAGATATTTTTGCATGATACAAAAAATTAAAATCAATCCTATTTGCTATGTAAATTATTATGCTAGTAATCTGCTGTGTGGTGCAAGAATCTAATCTTTGCTCTTTAATGCAGGGTCTTATGTGGCTCAGAACTTTTGTTGGCCTCTCAAGGGTGGAATCAACAGGTATGCACCACCACGCCCAGTTTCAAAGTCTAATCTTAAAATGCAAGAGAAAAATAAAAATAAGCAAATGAATTCAGCCTCTCTTCCCTCATAAATATGAACATCCATGCCTTCTGGGAAAGGAGGAGAGTTCTAGTTTCCTCCTCTGGTCTCCAAACAACAGATCCCAATGGGTGCCAGGGAACACTAGCTGTGGTCTGAGGAGAAAAATTTGCTGAGAAGCATATGGGAAGATAAACAACTCTTTATCAATGATGGCCAAGATAAGTCACCTCGTTTGTTGAAAGCCTAGGACACAACCAAACATAAGCAGGGGGGATGGAGGATAGAAGACATCCTCTCCAACACAGCTGCTTTGGGGACATGTAGCTGGGACACACCCAGGAGGTGTGAGTATCTGTGAACATCTCAGAGGTAATGATCACAAGGACTCTGGACTCTTGAGCCACCCCACCCAGGTGTCAGCTCTGTTGCTAAGGCAACAGCAAACTAATAGTCTCTGAACAGGGCCTGGTGCTAGGACTGCTGACACTGACAGAAAACAAGGTCTAGTCAGTGGTGAAGTCAACTCACAGACAAGGGAAAAACAGCCCTGTAGCATGATCAAATCAGTGCTAAACTGCTTCAACATCCCAAATATGGGTGGCAGCAGAAAGCCTTGACCATATCTATCTACTTCCAATTTGAACTACTGGCCTCAGTCCCTAAAATCCTTTGTTTTGGAAATACCGAGGAAGCTTTGACCAGCTAATCCTTCCCCAGTGGGAAAGATGAAGAGTAGTGGCAGGACATCTGCTCTTGTTGAGGTAGCTCCCACCCTCCACACAAATGAGTTTGGGTTTTTGAGACTGAGCACAGAGCTGGTTGTGCTTTGAGTGTTCTCTTTCCCCCAGTGGTTCAGCATTTTGGAAGATTAGTTCCTCAACGTGGAAGTATTAAGAAGTGACAGAGTCAAGCCCTGGTGGATCAAGCCTGTAATCCTAGCCACTCAGGAGGCTGAGATCTAAGGGATGTGGTTCAAATCCAGCCCAGGCGGGAAAGTCTGTGAGACTCTCCACTTAATCATCAAAAAGCTGGAAGTAGGGCTGTGGCTCAAGTTGTAAAATGACAGCCTTGAGCAAAAAAAGCTAAGAGACAGTGCCCAGGCCCTGCATTCAAGCCCTATTTACTGGCACATACACAGTGAAGTCACTGGGGGCGTTGTCCCAAGGAGGAAATGATGCTGGTTTTTTTTTTTGAGTAAGTTGGTTTCTCTGAGTGAGTTGTTATAAAAGAGTAAGCCTGGCCCCTTCCTGTCCCTGGTTTTCTGTCTTGCCATGTGACCTCCCGTCCTTGCACACAGCATTAGGCCATTCACCATAAGGCTCTCACCACAAGCTAAATACATGGAACTTTCTGACTTTGGACTTTCTGCCTTTAAATCCTTTTCCCCAGAATATCCAGCTAAAGAAAGTCTGTTAAATAGCGATGGAAAACTGACTAAAACAGGACTCGTTGCAAGGCTGCATTCTTCCCCCAACCCAGACCTGTCCTCTTCTCCAAGTCACTAGGGAGACAGAGGAATAGGACAGAGACTTCTGAAAGGTTATCTTCCTCCAGGGAACTCAAGCAACCAGATCAATGTCCCAGCTCACAGAGGCCCAGGGTCACTCTGTGCTGAGGCTGAACTGAGTGGGCAGGAGCCCAGCAGTCCCTCAGCCCTCCACCTTGCCAGCTTACCGGGTCTGCTGCTGGTCGGCCTCAGCTCGGATGGCCTGGAACGAGACACAGAAATCTCCTTGGTCTCCATGAGGCTCACTTGTGCAGCTACTAGTCAGGGCAAGAGGCCCTTTGCTCAATGGAGTCCTCCCTCCCCTCCTGTCAGCCTGGGAAGGGGCTGACCTGGGTATCCTGGGCTTGCCCCGCCTCTAGCAGGGCTTCGATGGACCGGATCCTCTCTGTGAGTTGTGAATTCTCTGCCCTGGCTTCCTTGAGTTGCCCATGGAGATCACTCAGCTCCTCACACTTGCTCTTCACTTCTCCCTCGGAAGACTGTAATTTGCTGTGCAGCTCTGTTGCAAAAGGAAAGTAAGAGAGAAGTCAGGGCCTGGGGTGGACAGCTCAAACTGCTGCCCCTCTCCTCAGGCACATGAGTGTGGGCACACACCTGTGTGCCCACAGGTTTTAGAACCCCTTCTTACCAATGGAGCTTCTCATGAGTACTGAGGGTGATATAAGGAAAGTTATATCCTGGCAATGGCACTTTTGAGGATCATTAGGTAAAATGAAATGCCCACAGACCCCTTGATAAGAAAATGATGGAGATCTATAGTTGGGTATATGCTGAAGCTTCTAAAGATTCATTCTCTAGCTCATTCTGCCTCAAATCAGCTGAGACCAAGAGTAAGTAGGGGCAAGTTGCCAGAGACTCCTTTTAAGCAACTATGTGGACCCAACCAACCAAGCCTACCCAGGACCTGTCCTGAGCCCCCTTCTCCTCACCAAATGCCCTCCTCTTCAGTTGATTTTAGATGTCCCACAGCTTTGCTTGTGGCTCAGGCATGCACCTGTGACACCCTCCCCTAAGGCCCAATCTTATTCATAACCCCAGGCTCTGCTGCCTGCAAATTCTAAATGAAGCTGTATCCAGGCAACTCACAATCAGGATTTCAACCTCCCAGGTGTCCTCATCCTGGCTGCTGTTTTCTCTCACCCTTTGTCATCTCTGCCAATTTGTCCCCATTACCACCTCTACAGCTTCTTGGACCAAGCCCTGAGGCTTGGGGCTGGACCACTGCAGAACCTTGTCCTTGTTCTCTACGGGCCACACCTGTCCCTGTTGTCCATTCTCCAGCCAGGACCACAGTATCCAGAAGTGCAGGTGAGACTGTTCTGTCCCTGGTCCCCAAACCTTCCTGTCACACTACTCCTCACAGGAAAGGTGAGCCCCTGCCCATTAGGCCCTATGCTAATCATAGGTTTACCTCATTGCTTGTTTAGACCATGCTCAAGCTGATTCACTTCTCAAGAGCTCTGCGCTTGCTCCCCTCTGGGCCTGACCCAATCATCATTCGCATCTAGGTTTAAGAGATCCTCTCTATTACTTCAGAGAAGCCTCCCATGACTAAAGCCACACTTAGCCTTCTAGAGAAGGGACCAGCAAATGGGCCACAGGCTGCTCTTCTCCTTGCCTGTTTTTAATAAATGAAGCTTCATTTAAACAGTCATGAACAGCCCTGAGGGTTCATTCCACATTGTTTGTTGCCTCATTTGGCCATAACAGCAGAGCTGAGGAGCTATAAAATAAAACATGGGGCTCTGGAAGCCACACCTACCATCCTTCCATAGATTTATCTGTCCCTCCACAGATTAAGTCTTTGGGTAGAAAGCACTGCTGTGATTCTGACCTTATGGGAGGCACTGATAGTCCAGAAGCCATGGCACTGGCTCTCACCAGCGCCATGTGCCCTATCCAGCCTTTGCAGACCTTTCACGGCCCCACTTCATGTCCACTCTGCACACCTAGAGGGCAGTCTGCTACTGGCTTGCCCCCACCGGGGCAGGGGGTACGGGGGGGGGGCAATCCCAGCCTCTTCAACTCTCCAAGGGGTAGAGTTGGCCCACTGTGCCGTGGTGCTGGCGGTAGGACAACAGTGAACAGACTCCCCTGGCTCCTTCCGGTAGCAGGGACCGCAGGGACACCATCCTCACCTGCCATCCGTTGCTGTTGCTCCTGGGCCTTCTCAGCATCTGCTCGGAGGCTGGCATGGCTGGTCTGTGTACGGCACAGCTCCTGGCTGACCTCATCCAGGCGCTTCTGCAGAGCCTCCTCACTTTCCTTATGAGATGCCTGGGGAAGGAGGGATGAAACAGGGCTGTGAGGAAGGGAGGAGACTGGGCCTTCATCAACTCTGAGGTTGAAGAGGTCAAAGTTCTTCACATGGCCTTCCTTTGCCTACTAAATCCCTGTGTGGTAGTCTTTGATTTGTCTGTCAAGAAAGATCTCTTATTTCTTTTTTTTTTTTTTTTTTTGTCGGTCGTGGGGCTTGAACTCTGGGCCTGGGCGCTGTCCCTCAGCTCTTCAGCTCAAGGCCAGCGCTCTACCACTTGAGCTACAGCGCCACTTCCGGTTTTCTGGTGGTTTATTGGAGATAGGAGTCTCACAGTCTTTCCTGCCCGGGCTGGCTTTGAACCGCGATCCTCAGATCTCAGCCTCCTGAGTAGCTAGGATTACAGGCGTGAGCCACCAGCGCCCGGCTAAGATCTCTTATTTCTGAATGCTCTCAAACTGCACAATTTTACTCCATTGTTCCTTTCCTACTTCTCTGGGGTGTTTTAATATTTTAATATTCTCAGGTGATTTGTGAATACAAGTGTACAGCCTGAGTCCAAAATTAGTGATTCGAAGTAAACTAGTAGTTTCCTCAGGAAGGTCTTTTGACTCTTTCCCCAGAAATGTCAGTCTGGTGGGCCTCTTGAAGCAATACACAAACAAGCAGGTCCATGGTCAAGATCACTTATATGGCAGTTCTCCTAGATCGTTCACATAAAGAAAAGATAGGGAACATGCAGCCTGATCATTTGACCAGATTTTTTTTTTTCCTTGGGAGTACTGGGGAGTTGAACTCAGGGCTTCAAGCACGTGAGACAAAGGCTCTATCTCCTGAGCCACATTCCCAGTCCTCAAAAAAATCACTTGATAGGACATGACAGGACAGACACGTATGCTTCTCATTGGCTGCCCACAACCTGTCTGCCTGGACTGATAATTTTGTATGGCCTGTGAATGATGTTATAAATATCCAAATGACCCTTGGCAAAAAATGTTCTCCACTTTTGACTTAAAAGATGCAGCCATATCAAACTGCCAATGTTCCACCTTGTTTAAGCCATAAAAATGGCAATTTCATGGGGTTCAATTTGAATCAGGGAGACTTCTGCAGCAGTATGCAGATTTAAGAGCCACAAGAGCTTTGATGCACAGGTGTCCATGCAGTTCCCTACCCAGTGGCAGGCAGACTGCACTCAGTCTCTGAAGGTCCCAATTGATTTTCCAATGGACGTCTTAGTCCATATTTCCAGTATTCCCACACACTGAGCTCCAGGGAAGAAGTGCTTGTTAACCTCTTTGAAAAAGACTGATTTCCCGAAAGACTAGATCACTGACTATAGAATTCAAAAGTTTGTGTAAGGCAGGGCTAGGTGAGCAGGGCCAGTCAAAAGATGACTCTGGAGACCGAAGTGAGACTCTGAGCAATGCCTCTACTCCTTCAGCAAGGTGGCGTTCCCACATCCCACTTTTCATTCTCTTTAAGGGCTGCTATTCAGGTAACTTTTATGATAGCAGCCATCACAGAAGAGGTAGGTCTGAAGCCACTGAATCCATTGCTAAGAGTGTGCCCACCGGGCTGTGGATACTATGCAGGGAGTGGGGAGTGTTTTTCTCTGCATTAAAAGGTGGCAGTGGTTTTACTCAGTTCCCTATCTGGGGGAGGAAAGAAAGGAACAACTGTCAATAACTGCATTGGGAAGACCTGCTTCTCCTCTGCCCTGGTACCACAGCAGGATCCTGCCTCTTTCTCTTGGATTCCACACCCTCACAGCTCTGCTGTCACCAAGAGAGAGGGCAGAGACACTCGGCCACCAGAGAAAGCACCAGTGGTTTCTCTTTCTTCTTAAAAAGGAGATTCAGCTTAGACTACATGGAGACTGCCCTTGACCATCACTAATTAGAACACTGGTTCTAACAATACGGAAATAGAAAGGAACTCAAACCTTAGAATCTTAAGTGAAAAGCACATGAACACATGAGGACCTCAACTCTTTTTGCCGAGAAGAAGGTGGTCAGCATTGCCAATCTCATCAAACTATTTCAAAGTTGGTCCCGTGCTGGGAACCTCTGTGAAAAACTCTGCATTTCTAAAACTGAGTTTATCCACTGAAGCAAGAAGCCACAGTCAAGTGATCCTCAAAGAGAACTTTGTCATTTCCTCCACAGACTCACTAAGCCACCCAAGGGCAGAAAGGCTCCGGGCTGGAGGTGAGGAGCTACTCCCTGAAGCCAATGGTTTTAGACTTAAGGTCAGCACAGGAAGTCTCGCCTACCCTGGTCCCTGGAGAGATGGCTTGCAGTGAAGTGGCTGAAGATGAAGGAAGGACTTCAGCTTGACAGGCTAAAGTAAAACTACAGCCTCATTTGGATTTCCTGAATGTCTCTGTAAAGTTCACATTTACTGAACTTGTTTCTGTGCAAGGCCCTGTTCTAGGTCTGAGTGTGCCAGCATGGCGTATTCCCACAGCCACCCTATGGACAGGTACTAGTATCATGGCCAAGTGCAAAAGAGAAGCAGGACTCTTAGGTAACTGGTCTAGACCAGATCAACTTTTTTTTTTTTTTGGTCGGCCGTGGGGCTTGAACTCTGGGCCTGGGTGCTGTCCCTCAGCTATTCAGCTCAAGGCTAGAGCTCTATCACTTGAGTCACGACGCCACTTCCGGTTTTCTGGTGGTTAGTTGGAGAAGAGAGTTTCACAGAATTTCCTGCCCCAGCTGACTTTGAACTGTGATCCTCAGATCTCAGCCGCCTGAGCAGCTAGGATTACAGGCCTGAGCCACCTGAACCCAGCTTTGTCAACTTGCTTTGGTATGAGCCAGTGGGGGTATCAGAAATCAACAAGGCCCCTGGGCTGAGGAAAGCATCCTAGATAGTCTCCTCTCTGAAGGAGAACAGGCATATCCCCTTGGAAACATAGCTTTGAGGCTACAGTTTCTATGGCCAGTTAGCTCCCTGGCAGAACTGGCAGTGGTGGCCAATATAGGAGGACAAATGTAACCTGGAGCTAGACTCAGAGGGTACAAATCCGCCTTTGCCATGTCCTGGCCATGTAAATTTAGGGAAGTTGTTTGCCTTCTCTTTTCCTTATAGGTAAATTGCAAGTGCCACTTCCCTTAGAGAGTCACAATGATAATTACCTGAGTTAATGCTTGGAAAGTACTCATAATGATGCTCAACACATAAAAAGTACCCACTAGGTACTAACAAGGCTAAGATTGAAGGTTCAAATCTCAGCACTACTTTCATCTCCAGCCATCAAGAGATGACTTGAAAGAGATGACTCAATATGACCAGGCAGACAGTCTTAGAAAGCAGCCAACAGGGATACTGGGGTGGCCACCGTGCTGACTCACCTGTAGCTGCAGGACCTGCTTCTCAAAGGTGGCTGCCTTGGCTTCCAGAGCCTTCCGCTGCTGCTCCTCCTGTCTCGAAGCCTCTGATTTCTCTACCAGCTCCTTGCTGACCTTGCTGAGTTCCTGCCGGAGCTTTGCCAACTCAGCATTCTGCCTGTAAGACAGTCATCAGCCCTGACTGATGGACAGAAGAGGGTAGCAAGGCCCAGCTGCCTGCGCCTCCCTCTGAGACGTCTGTTGTTTTGTAAGTATTCAAGTCTTAGAACTATTACTGCACTATAGGAGCAGTATTGTCAAAGATATTTTGCTAGCAGTATAGTCCAGAGGAAGCAAAGGCAGAAAGTACAACGAAGCATCCCAGAGGAACCCCTTTAAGAAACCACTGGAGTTGGGCGCTGGTGGCTCATCCCTGTAATCCTAGCTACTTAGGAAACCGAGATCTGGATAACTGTGCCTGCCCAGGCAGAAAAGTCTGCAAGATTCTATCTCTAATTAACTATCAAAAAGGTGGACTGGAGGCATGGGCTCAAGTGGTAGGACACCAGCAGCACAAACAAGCTGAGCAAGCATGAAGCTCAAGTTCAAACCCTGGTATTAGCACAAAAAAAGAAGAAAACCACTGGAAATGTAGATTAAAAACAAGGCAAGTTGCTCTTTTCACATAGCAGAGGCAGGGCTTACCACAGCAAGAGTCAGGTGACCTGAGAGAAAGGACCACATGGGCTGAGAGATGGGGCCTAGGAAACCTATGGCAGTGCTACGCACTTCCTCTTAGATGGGGCATCCAGACTCAAGGGAGGCAGCGGTTACTACCTTGGCTCAACAAGTTCTTGGGTTTTAGAGCCCCAGCAGATTCTGCATGATAAAGGGGGCCAGAGCATTCCTCAGTCCCTATCGTCTGCATCAGGAAGGAGATAAAGACATGTATATGCACATGCAGAGAGGACCTCAACAGAAGGTACAGCCGTGAGAAGGTGGCTATCACAGCCAGGAAAATGCTGTACCTAGCCCTCCTTCACTGCCCAGCTCTGGTGCTAAGGCGTGCTTACACAACATCTGGTCATAAGGTCAGGTGTCAGGGATCAGCTAGTCCTCTTGATGAGAGCTCTCGGAGTAAGAGTACTCTAGCAGGCATTTTAGGCCAACAGACAGTAAAGATGGGTATCAACTGCACTGCAGCACGGTTCCTGAGGACAGCTTTCTGAGACTGCAACAGTAGAATTGGGAAGCAGGGGCCAGGAGGACAGTGTGAACACTGGAAGCAAAGAACTGCCCTCCAGACCTGGGGTGCTGGCTATGAACTCTCTAGCATTTCAGCTGGCAGGAAGTAAGAGTAGGAACTCTGCTAAACAAGAGCCTGGGTACCAGGAAACGACTCACTCACAGGATGTAAGGGGAGATGGTGTGCCCAATGGAAGTTGAGGCCATAGCAGGTCCCTAAATCACCAACATACTCTCATTCCAAACAAACTGCTTGGTATTGCTACTCTGGCCACAAACAAGAGTGTTGAACAGCCCCCTGGGAGGATTCTATGAAGACAGGGACGCAGCAAGTATCACTCTGCCAGGACAGTGAGACTCCAGCACCAGCCAGAGTCTGAGGGATGCTTAACCCAAAAGACACTGTGTATGTTGGCAAGAGAGGGCTTCAGACCCACTTTCGGCTTCAAGAGAGAGAATGCTGCTCTTCTTCAGGGACCTGACCTGAAGTGCATCAGGTCACCTGCCAGAAAATTCAGTTGCCCAGAACCTACACAAGAGATGGTCCGCACCAGGCCCTGCATGAGGAAGCAGTGGAAACGCATGGGTGGCCCATTCAACACATGGGGCCCATGTACAGATACTACACCAGCTGCATATTGAGCAGGAAATTAAGAGTGTGTCTGCCATAGCCCCTTGAGAGTCCAAGGAGCCCCCATAAGCTCCAAAGCTCTCCGTGTGGGCCATTCAGCTTACTTGCTCTCCACCTGGCTTGTAGCCTGGTTCAAGGCATCCCTCAGGATAGAGTTCTCCTGCTGTAGGCGGGCTAGCTGGGTGTTGGGGCCATTCTCCAGCTGCTCCTGAAGAGTTCGGATCTGGAAAGTCATTGAGGAGAGCATCACAGTGCTGCTCAACTGTACAGAGAACGCTGACCTCTAGGCTACAACCTGTAGGATCCTCCCACCTGCTCCACAATTTTTAGGTATCTTCCTCCTCACCGCTCTCAGCCTGCCCTCAGCCCAGCACTCAGCCCAGAGCCTGAGACATGCTCATACATGTCTGCTGTTGAGATCACATGGGCTGACTGTTTTGAGATAAAAAAAGCACATGACCAAAGTCACAGTCTACAAACCACCGCCAAGGAAGACTCGTTTCCTGACTTTTGACCATTCATGCTACCTTCTGAGACATACTGGAGGGAGGCAGCCAGGGTCCAAATGAGCAGAGTCAGGTGTCAGAGATAAGCATTACACTCTGACAACGAAGGCCAGTCCAGACAGGCAAGTGGCCTTAGCTCTATGCTGGGCTCTACAATATTCAGGCCTCTTGTTTTGAGATTCTCCCAACCTCACGTGGGAAGGTGGAGCCAGCATTACTCCAGGTTCAGGTGGAGCAAAAGAACTTGACTCTAAAGCACCTAGGAGGCTGCAATCTACTGCTGGCCACTTAAGGTTCTACACTTTTAAAAAGTATTCTTTAGTACATTTTATACCTTCTTGGTTATCAGTATCAAAGACATACATAGTGGGATGCCAGGCACTACCTGGCCAAAGGCAATACCTCTGTCCTACAGGCTCCCCACAGGTATCCTCTCCCTCTTTCCCCCTACCACCGGTCTCAGGTCTTGCCCGCTGGTCACCCAGGACTTTCGGCTTTCCTCAGCCTGCCCTATCCTCCAAGCCTAGGAGCCACGGCTCACCTTGCCCTGCAGCTGCTGCACCTCCTTCACGTGCTCCCGGTAGCTGGCTTGCATGCGTGCCTGCACAGCCGCGATCTCCTGCTCACGAGCTACCAGCTGCTTCTTCACCTTGGCTTCGCCTGCTGCAGCCTTGGCCTTTTCTGAGGCCATCTCCTTAAAGGAAATATCAGACAAGAGGGCAGGTAAGGTGGGGGGAGCACCACATTTGTTTTTTTGAAAAGTAGTCCTGATGGTGGTGGGAGGTCAGAGGTCAAGCCTGGTTTTCTCTCTCTGGCTAGGCAAGGAAGCACAGAACTGGCATGAGTACTTGGTACAGAAATGACTTGGTACCTTCTTTGGGGCTCTGGTCATACATTTTTTTCTTCTGGTGCTATGGCAGAGGTTTAGTGGGGTTCCACATGGCTTGATGTGTGTCTGAAGGTGGTACCCTCTTACCTGGATCCACAATTAAGGCTGATAGTTATAATTCCTACCACAGCACCCCAAGAACACCCTTTTACATCCCCGAGGGCCTCATGGCTCCTTAACCACTGAGTCAGAGCCCAAGTTCCTCCCAGACTTTCAATCTCAGGCATTAAGGGAGGGATAGGATAGGTCTAGTCTTGAGGTCCTGGTGGCAGAGCCTATGGTGCCTGGCTTGATAAAGCTAGAAAGGTTTAATAGAAAGTTGAGTTCTTGGCTGTGATACTAGAGCCCTGGCCTGGATTCCTTAAGTCTGCCCAATGACCCTGAACGCACAGGGGATCAGGATGGAGCTCTGAGGGATACCCAGGTCCACAAGCTCCTACAAATGTACTGGCCCTTGGGGTTCGGCGCTGCTGGACTTCATCATCCCATCCCATCCCACATCCCACGGGAGTCACACACACACGGCACATGACCAGACATTCTAAGTGCAATTCATGCTTAAAACATGACTCCCAGAAAGATCTAAACAAAACCTCTTTTTTCAACTATAAAAAACTTCTCTACAAGAACAAAGAAAACATGTAGAAGAGATTAGAATATGGAACACACAACCTATTTATAATCTTACTGGCTTCAGTGGGGGTTAATTTCAGGAAACTTCCACATGCTCAGTCACATGTTCCCATATGTTCCCTTAACACGCTGAGCTAGATGTGATACAAGAATGAGTTGGCATGCCAGCTGCACAGGACTCTTGACAGAACTTCTGAGACCAATGGCCATCATTTCAGGGATATAGGAAGAAAAAATGGGCAAATGCATAAACTATCAACATTTAACAGTGGTATAAAATGCCAATGAAATTGCATGCCAGCTTCAGGCCTGGGGAACTACTTGCTTACAAATAGCCTGCTGGGCTGGACAGGCAAGGTAGCCGGAATGGCTGCTGTACAAGGCTCACAGCTATCAGGAGCCAGATACAGGTCTGTGACACATATTCCTAACAAAGACCTCTGTCTGGGACAGGACCTTAGGGGATTTCTTAAAGATGGAGACCATTTCAAATTGAATTTTACAGAATACAAAGAAATTGCCCAGGCAGGAGGAGCAGGTAAGGCTAAGAGAAGAGTTCCAGGGGAAGCAAAGAAGGATGGGATACATCTGAGGGAAGGCAATGATGCAAGAAAACAGGGAGAGATCAGAGGTAGAACAGCTAGGAAAGTAATGCTTGGGTGTGAACTCAGAGGCTAAAGACTAGGAGCAGAGTTTGAAGGGGGTCCTCTTAGATCAGATTGGCATTTGGGAATATAAGAGCACCTCCTAAAGCTATATGGAGCAGCATGATGTTAGAGGCAGAGGTCCATGGCCGGACTTCACCTTGCTTTAGAGCCCAGACTCTGGAAGGTGAGATAGGGAAAGTCAAGGACTTAAGTCCTGCAGTTCACAATCAAGAATATGTTCTACTATCTCAACAGGGGAGGGAAGGCATCTAGATCTGGTGAGGGTATTAGAAAAGGAGAAAAAAAAAAAAAAAAAAAGCAGCCACTCCCAACCCCTGCCCCAACTCTCAAGAAAATAACAATGGACCAAAATGTGTCCATCCTCCTTCCTGGTAATATTACCCAAGAAGATGGCTTGGCACCAAGGCACCAGACAGTGAATGCCAGTTCTGGTCCATCCCATTACCAGGCAAGGAACATGTGTTCTTATAGCTACAAAGCAGCAACCCCACCTCACCCTGGGCTCTTCAGAAATCATGTCTAATCATGGCACTTTTGATGCTTGATAACAGCCACATGCCTAGCAGGCAAGTTGGTGGGAAAGCTGCCTGTCTGATCCAGCTCTGAGCAAGATCCCAGAGCAGCAGTGTCCCCAGGGATAAGGAGGTCCTCAGATAATGGGGCCGTGGGGGAAGGACGGACGAACCCCTTGAACACACTTGCTTCTCGGCTTGGGCTATATACCTTGTTGAGCTCCCTTAGTTTGCTCTTGGCAACAGCTGCGTCCTCCTGCTCCATGGCCAGCAGCTTTTCTTTCTCTTCTAGCTGGCGTTTCAGAATTGCCACAGGGTCACCCTTTGGAGTGGCCTACAAACATCCACAAAGCCATGTTAACAGAGAAAACAGACTTGGCTTACTCACCTCCACCGCAAGAGCAGAGGCCTGAGTATCTACTGAAGTAGGAGCAGATATCTTCAAGATGAGTGCACCATCCTGACTACACACAAGGAGGAAAGTGACTCCACTCAGCCACCCACAGTGAGGCTCCCAGGCCATGTGTGGAAGGATTGCTGGTGGCAGTTTTTAGGACCAGCTCGAGTCCGGGTATACAGACTAGAGTTGCAGTATAGGAGCTAGGAGAGGGGAGGTTAGACTCTGTGGACAAAGTCACAAGTATGCTGGGACCATATCAACCCTGACCCCCACTAACAGACAGGCCCAATGGGACCCTGTTACCCAATGCTTACTTGGGTGGAATTTCCCAACAGTACTGAAGCTGCCCTGCATAACCATGTAGCAGCTAAGGAAGAGGGGTGACTACCACAGGCTTCAGGAGAGGAAACCCCAACCTGGCTCTCAGGATACCCTCACACCTTTAGCCATTCATTTTCCAGCAAAATTACCTGCAATCCCAATTCTGGCTAAGGAACTCTGGCATAATATACTTCCCAAGGAACTCTGGCATAGTATACTTCCTAAGGAACTCTGGCATAGTATACTTCCCAAGGCAGCTCAATGGCCAGGGGCACTGGAAGGAGAAGCCAGCCTCTGAGCATGCCTCTGGTAAGCCTGAGAGAAATCCAAGAGAATTTCAGGGCTCACCGCAGGGTCTCCTCATACATACACTCTGTGTTCCTTCACCATCCCTGCCACACCGAGCTCTGGCCACAAACCAACTAGAGCTAGCTTCTGTGTTCAACCCCTGGGAACATTTGTAATACCGAGTTCCACCCCTGCCCCTCGTCTCTTAACAGACTTCTGGTTTGGGTGACCAGACTATGGCAGGAGTCACAGCGTCTGCACGGTGATTTGTGTGTCCTGAGTATGGGTGGGAATAGCAGGATTCTTCTGGAAAGAAGTGGAGGCTGTTGTAGGAATATTTTCCTTTGAAGCCTGGCGAGCTGGGTATGATCCATGATATGCTACCTGGGGAGGTGTGTATGGGGGGGATGGAGGGGGGTGGGGAAGAGTCCCAGGACCCCAAATCACTGCAACTCACCCGTCTCTAAGAGGAAAAGGAGATGGGGGCAAACTACTCTGGCCCACTGCAGTGGCCTCTGGGCCCACCTTATGCCAAGTGTCCTGAATGATGCCAGCCTTTTCAGACAGGATCTCGATGAGCCTCTGGGTCTCGCCCTCGTTGAACACCATGCTTCCGACCGTGGAGACCAATGTATTGTAGGGCAGATAGAGAGGGCTGTTGGAAACTGAGGGCCCTAGAGCGGGAAGGAGCAGGATCTTACATTCATACCCCAAATAATGACAGATGTGACAACAAAACCCAGGAGTGGGTCCTCACCAGAGCTGCTGCTATCCAGCCAATGAGCCTGCTCAGAGTGCCTCCTTGCTCCTTCAGACCCCTGAGAATGGCCCAATAATAAGACCCCATCCCATCCTTCTAACCTCACTTACCCAAAGAAAGTCCCAGCCTAGACTGGGAATAATACCCCTCTTTTTTTCCTTCCCTTTTGACAGTATTGGAGATAGAACTCAGAGTCTGGTACATTCTGGGTAAGCACTATGCTACTATTTTTAACTGAAAGCCCACTTTTCTTTTGTTCTTTTTGCTCTCTCTTTCGTGTGTGTTTTGTGTGTATATGTGTATATATACACCAGGGTTATTCAGGGCCTTTTTTGCTCAAGGCCATCACTACACAAATAAAGCCACAGCTTTATTTCTGGCTTTTTGCTGGTTAACTGGAGATAAAAGTCTCACAGACTTTTCTGCCCAGGTTAGTTCCAAAACTCAGTCCTCAGATCTCAACCTCCTGAGTAGCTAAAAGTACAGGTGTAAGCCACCAGGGCCTGCCCCCTCCTTTTGTTTTGGTTTTTTTTTTTTTAGTTACCAAGAACTTAGCAAGGTATACTTTTCCAAAAGATTTTTCTGCCCTTCTTTTTCTAGCAATTGCTATGGTCCAGTTCTTGCCTAGCATACAACACTCATTAAGATCTTCCCATCATTACCAAACTCTGTAAACCCTATGTGTCATATTGTCATGACTGACCAGGACACACAGATACCCAGAACCATCCACCCGAAGCCATCGAGAAGGACAGAAGACAACAGAAGGCTGTTTTCCACACATCCAGGATCAAGCATTCTATTTCTAACATTCTCTGGATGAAACTTAAGCAGTGGAGATTTAGAAAGAGGAAAAGCTTAGTTGTGTTCTTCCAGAATGGACCTGTCTACTCCTCAGTCCAAAAATGAATGCTTAGAAGACACAGAGCCTTTTGCTAATGACCTTCAGTGCTCAGCAAATCTACCTTTTCTTCTAGTTTCTCTGTTCACATGTGCCCCACACACACATGTGCACATGCATGTGCTTGTGTGCAGGCACATGCACACACGTGCACACACACACACACAAACACAATTTTGTTCTGAAAGTAGCTGCACTAAGCCTTGAAGGTAAGAAAGGACGAACTGCCCAAAATGCCTAGGCAATTCTCTGCAGAGTCCCACATCTTCCCCACATTTGAAAAATGCAAGTGAAAAATGAGGCAAAACAAAGAAAACAAGCTAGACATGGTGTTGTTCACTGAAAACAGCAGCCTGGACCACACCTTCAACAGATCCCACCTGAAGAGGATCTGTGGGGAACATTTCCATAGCAACCCTGGTTCTCTGATTTGTCACAATATTTTTACTTAGCAGTCACAATATTTTCATTACAAGCTGAAGCACTTAGAATGATACCTTAATAAGGAGGAAGTAGTATGTGGGCGAGCTGTTTGCTATGAGTACCTTTATTTTATGACTTCTTACTTGGATGAAGCTCGGGAAATTACATAACCACATTGATATTAAAGGCCAAAAAGTTCATGGGTGCCAGGAAAATGAGAACTGTAGAGGAGCATACAACCTTTATTTCATTGAATTACATGTGTGTGTATAATTGTAATGATAAACTTATACATACTAGAGAAAATTCTCAGTACTATCAAGTCAAAAAAATTAAACGCCCCTATCAACCTCACTCAGGTAAAACCCCACTGGTACAATTTTGGTTTAAGGCTTCATGTAGGCTTCTCAGCTGCAGCAGCCACCCCCTCCACCTCCATCCTAGATACACATGCACTGCCAACACTATCCAGAAGAGGGAGACCACCTGTTTCAAAGACACATGCATGAAAATTACAGGAGGGGAGATGGCTTCCTAATCTAGCAAACATTTCAAAGACATTTCCTTTTCCTGATTCAGCCATCAGTGGCCAATAAGTACTTGCAATGTGTATCATGCAATCTGAGATGTAAAAGTTAAAAATGTACCTTGGCTTAAAAATTAATGCCAAGTGGGGGGAGGGATGGGAAGGGATGGGAAGGGGAAACAAAAGAGGAAGCAACAATGCTTGTATTCATTACCTTGCCCATGTAATTAAAACTCCTCTGTACTGTATTTTCACAATAAAAAAATTAATGCCAAGTATCTAATCATTTTACATGCTGCTTACATGTTGAAATGATAATATTTCAGATAAAATGAGTTCAGTATATCATTAAAATTCAATCCAAGTCAGGAGCCATTGGCTTAAATCTGTAATTGTAGTTATATGGGAAGCTGAGATCTGAGGATCCTGGTTCAAAACCAGCAGGAAAGTTCATGAGATTCTTATCTCCAATTAATCACCAAAAAGCTGAAAGTGGAGTTGTGGTTTAAGTGGTAGAGTGCCAGCCTTGAGAGCGTAAGAGCTCAGGGACAGTTCCTAGGCCCGCAGTTCAAGCTCAGGACCAGTACATGCATCCGTGCATGCATGCGAGCATGTGCACACGGTCGTGCGCGTGCACACACACACTCACACACAAGCATTCCAATAGTTTCTTCTTTACCTATGTTAATGTGGCTAAGCAGGAACAGTTAAGTCACGTATGTGGCTCATGCTTATGGCTCACACTGTACTTCTTCTGAGCTGGCTAGTCTTTTCCTTTCCAGTCCTATGGCACCCCTAAGTAGTATACTCTCTGCCTAATTTCTGGTACCTTTGTTTCTCCATAGATGTCTCAGAGTGATCACGAATTCTGCCCTCTCTTAAACTCTTGAAGACATTCCTACAGTCCCAATGTGAACGAAACATCTGCTAACACTGCTGGAGGAGACCTTACTACGGAACATCCTCTTCAGCCCAAGTGTCACCCCAGCTGGATGCCCTGCTCTGTCTAGAAAAATGCTTGTGCTCCTTCCTACACTCTGTCCAGAGGGCTTCAAAGGATATTGAGAATGACATTCTAATGAATCTTTACTAGAACTTCCTAGTGCAACTATATTAAACCTTATTAAACAATTTAAAACACACACACAAAATTCCACATGTGCTAAGTCAAACAATCCAAAGCTGTATGTAACAGTATTTACTGTATGTAGCAGTAAAATTTAGCATTATTCTCTGCCCACCACAAGAATTTCCATGGCCTTCTCCATGCTCATATACACTCTCTTGTAAATTATTTTTTGGAGAGCCATAACTTTATAAAACATTTTTGCTTGAATCTTTTAGGTAAGAACTGTACCATCTCTACAGTCCTTAGACGGACAGTAAAACTGAAAGATTAAAGCACTTAAAAAGGGGACCAAGAATTTCTGAGCTTCTGGATAAGTCATATTCAATACATCAACAAGAGTCTAACATATGCCAGCACCTCACTTACGTTTTCAGCAGATACTTAACACTCTGGTAATCCTTGGGATTGGGAAATTTTAAGGCACTAAAATAAAGATGCCAAAAATTCAACATCTGATCTGTTCAACTTTAGACCAATATGTTAAACTAAAGACAAAGGGAATTCTAGAAGAGGTCAGTGCCCTATAGCTATTCCTACACACCCATCTTAGTGGGTCTGAAATACCAGGAAAGAACAGGCCAGGAGGCCTGGGGAGGGAATAAGGCTCATGGAGAGAGAAGAGTGGAGTAGACACATATTATAAAAAAGAGCACAGAGGCCTGGGCTCAGGGTACACTGAGTAGCCCTGACCTTGGTATCTTACTTTCAGATGATGGCTCTCATAGGAACTCTGGATCAGAGCCCTCAGAACTGGAGATTTGTCAAGTGATTGAAAATAAGATATTTTATGTACAATTTCCTGACCTTTAGTGCTGTCAGCTAACTCAGTAGAAAGTAAATAAGTGAAAAAAAAGCACCATGGAGCTAAACAGATACATCAGTGGGCCAGGTCCTGTCTAAGGTCACTTTTGCCCTCGGTCACAGCAAGACCTCACTGGAGGCCAATGACATGAAATAGAATTTCCATTCAGTTGCCCTTTACCTATGTCCTTAGAGAAGTGGCTTAACCAGCCTTTGCTTCTGATTCCATCTGTGAAGTAAAGTGGGAGTGAGTCTTTCCTCTCCAGCAGCCTGGCTACAAAGTCCAAATTGTAACATACTTGGGGCAATGTCTGACACAGGGTAAAGCACTGAAAATTAACCCACAGGCCCAGCCTTCAAGACCCAACTACAGAAGAATCCCAGACCTTGACCCCTCTCTGAACAGACAGAGAAACCCTGCCTTTCTCTGCTGTCAGTCAAGCAATAAAGTCCCACAAGTGTGAGGCTCAAGAGTCAGCCCTCAGCTGGGCGCTGGTGGCTCACGCCTGTAATCCTAGCTACTCAGGAGGCTGAGATCTGAGGATCGCGGTTCAAAGCCAGCCCGGGCAAGACAGACCGTGAGACTCTTATCTCCAATAAACCACCAGAAAACCGGAAGTGGTGCTGTAGCTCAAGTGGTAGAGCGCTTGCCTTGAGCTGAAGAGCTGAGGGACAATGCCCAGACCCAGAGTTCAAGCCCCACGACCGACAAAAAAAAAAAAAAAAAGAGTCAGCCCTCCATGACCATGGCTGACCAGGGGATGGCCAGGGAAGAATACCAAGGCCTGGAGCCCTGTTACTCCTGCCTTAATGCCACTGTCTTTTGTCCTAACTTAAAAAAGCCAAATGGAAAGGGCTTTAGGTAAAAGAAGCCCTGTGTTACCAGGGCACTCCACTAGAAGAATGCAGAGGCTCAGATGGTGTGCACAATGTCCCAGGACTTCAAAGCTACATTGGCTTTTGTGACCAGGCTGAAAGGCCTCACCAGCTACAATATTAAACTTGTCTTTCTTGCAAAGAGGTGACTTCCTCTGTTAGCTATAGTGGAAGAAGCATTCTTTGCCTGAACAATCACCCCAATGATGAGTCTCAACCATAAGAGGAAGGCGTTGACTGTACAAGAACCCAAGTCTTAGCAGCTCTGTTCCTAGTGTGCAGCTACAAGACTACACTGCACTGTTCACAACCACTTCCTCCATGAATAGAGAGCACTGGAAATTCCAGGGCCCCACCTCTCCAATACCCACAGACAACTGACAGCTAACAAGGAGATTATCACCTCAGCCCCAGTTTGGGCCATTTGAGTGTCTCTGGCTTGATTCCAGATGCTTCTAAAAGCACCTAGCTATCCTGCCCAGAGCAGGCAAGTCCAGCTGCTCTCCAAACACCAAGTGCCAGCAGCCTGCAAAATGCAAGCCTGAAAAGGTAAGTTAAGAAGGTGAGCAGGGTGCCAGTGGCTCACGCCTATAATCCTAGCTACTCAGGAGGCTTAGATCTGAGTTCAAAGCCAGCCTGGAGAGAAAGTCTGTGAGACTCATCTCCAATAAACCACTCAGAAAACGCTGTGGCTCAAGTGGTAGAGCACTTGCCTTGAACTGAAGAGCTGAAGGACGGCACCCAGGCCCAGAGTTCAAGCCCCACGACCGACAAAAAAAAAAAAAAGGAAAGAAAAAAGGTGAGATTGAAGCTAAGAGCTGGGCAGAAACAGAGAGGCATGTAACAAAACAAAGTGCAGCAGCCCTGGGGGAACAAATATGGCAGCAGTAAAGGCGTGGGTACTGAATGAAGCCAAGCACATCTGGAAACAAAGGAACAAGGGTGCTATGGGAAGGGAAGCAGCCCAGAAAGGTACAGAGGCCTGCAGGAACTCAGCTGCCCAAATACCTAGAGGGGGTTGAGGCTGGAGTGAATATAACAATCACAGACCCCAGAAATCTAGATTTTATCCTGCAGGAAAAGAGCCAATACCTAGTAGAGAGCAAGGTCTGCACTTGGGAAAATGATTTCAGGGTGCTAAGAGGAATGAGGCTGAAAGCAGGCAGCCCAAGAATCCAAGACTAGGGTTCAAGCTTGAGTATTTAAGAGGCTCAGTTGGTGGGAGAGAGGCCCAGGCCGTCAACTTAGATACTCCGACAGTGGAAACTGGACACAAATGTGATCTTGAGGGCTAGTGAGAATCCAATGGCAAAGGCATTCGTTTTCTGAGGAACTGTCCAGACTCTTGTGAAGGCCTCTCCCTCAGACACACAGATGCAAGCCCAACAGCCACTGCCTCTTGCACAGGGGCCAGACTGGATGGAATAGGTTCTCAACACAGTGTCCCTACAGGAAAGAAGTCATACCCAAATCTTAAGTCCATTCCTAGCATGCTCATCTCTAATAACTACAGGCAAACCTGTTATTTGCTGAAAGAAGGCAAAAGCCCTAGGGCTCTGAGAAAGGCACCTTGTACCTTCTGGAAGCCCAGGTCACCTGCACCAAAAGCCAAGGGTTCAGGCTAAGCTCCTGCTGGCCTCAGCCCAAAAGCACCTTCCTTTCAATCAAGAGGCCAGCTCCCTGCACAGCTCTGCCAAGCTGCTGACATCAGCTCTAGAAATAAGACACTCAGGCCTAAATCACGGCAACCCTCACCTAGCTGGCTGTCATGCACTGTGGCCATGAAACCTGGGGAGCAATGACAATTACAAGGCCCTCACAGAAATGAAGAGCTACCACAATGCATCAAGAGACGCCACTCTGCACATTGGCCCACAGCTAATGCAGGTCTAAGCAGCACACAAACCACCGACTCCATGTCGGTGGTTCAAGCAACGAAGCCCCACGCTGCCCAAGTACAGGTCAACCCTCCTGACTGGATGCAGGTTCACTTGACGACTAACTGCCAAGGAAGTCCACCTAGACTCTCCATTTAACTAAAGCTAAGTACAAGTATGCCAACAACAACCTACCTGGGGCCATCTAATGAGGACTTTTCCTTTGCTTGGAGGAAAAGTAATTGTTACCAAACTGAGAAGACACACATTGTTAAATAGTATTTGAAGGAATTTTAAAATACCCTATTGATTGAATCTGTTTTCCTCCTCATATATCTGTTTGGCCTCTGCTAGACTTCAATAAGATCAATTTATGCCTGGAAAAATCTTCAAAACAAGAAAAAAACAACAGCAGGAGGGTCTTTGAGTCAGACCCCCTCCTTGGGCTCCTCAGGAACACAGGGAGTCCAAGGTTTCAATGGCAGGCAAAATTTTATTTAATGCCTTTAGAAAAAGACAAGAGGTTTCTAATCCTGGGCTTTTGAGTACATCTGCCCAGGTGGTGATTAGAGACCCAGCACTGTCTTACAGTGACCAAATGTTAATTTCTGGAAGAATATCACCTCACAGCTTCACATGCTAAACCTTGGCTCACTTCCCTAAGGGTTGTTTTTGTTCTCTTTTAAAGAAAACAAGGGAGAAAAAGAAAAAAAAATAGGTTTGAAGAACTTACACAGAAAATGAATAATGCCTCCAAAGCCCTTGCGGGTTTTCTTCAAAGCTTCAGACCTAAGAAACTGAGTTAAAGTCCAAGAAAAAGTATCAAGACTTGCTTAGAGCACACACCTTGGTGCCCCAGCTGGTAGGAAGGGCATGGTGCAATTGGCAGAAAGGGAAAGAAGTCCTGTAAAGGGCTACCTGGAGACCCCCTACTGCCATCTGCTGGCTGCACAACTTGTACCAAGTGTGAGCTATGTTTTCTGCCTTTGTAAAACAGGTAAAAATATTCATTTGAACTTACAACTGTATGAGATCTTTTATTGTTTTTTTTTGTTGTTGTTGTTGTTGTTATTGTTGGTCGTGGGGCTTGAACTCTGGGCCTGGCCACTGTCCCTCAGCTATTCAGCTCAAGGCTAGTGCTCTACCACTTGAGCCAAAGCACCACTTCCCATTTTGTGAGTGGTTTATTGGAGATAAGAATCTCACAGGCTTTCTGGGCTGGCTTTGAACTGTGATCCTCAGATCTCAGCCTCCTGAGTAGCTAAGATTACAGGCGTGAACCACTGACTCCCAGTAACAACTGTATGAGTTTTGTAAAGCATACACTCCAAGAAAGTTCTTGTTGTGCAAGCACAGGAGTTATACTCCCTGTGTAATCAGCACCAGGCCTAGGACACAACAGGCCCAAGATGAGGACATGAAGGATGAACATAGATGGGTAAGTCGTAGGGAAGAAGGGCTGTGATCGTCATTGTGTCGAACAGCAACCGGACAAGGGCTCTGCCAGGCTGAGGACACATGGAATGATGGTACCTCTCAATGACCTCAGGCCTTCGCCCCCACTAGGTCATAGACTTTAGACTGCATTGCTTACTGTGCATTCCCACCTGATCTGCTCCAAGGTAGAATGGTGGCCCAGTGAGGCTAAATACAACCAGCAGCTCACAGATATCACAACAGTATCTAAAGACCAGTTCCAGAAGGCAGGACCACTTTTTGCTGTTGTTGGTTTGGGGGCTTGAATTCAGGTCCTGGACACTGCCCCTGAGCTTTTTGGTTCAAGGCTAGCACTCTACCACTTTGAACCACAGCTCCACTCCCAGTTTTCTCGTGGTTAATTGGAGACAGTACCAGGGCTGGCTTCAAACTGTGATCCTTAGATCTCAGCCTCCAGAGTAGCTAGGATTACAGGCGTGAGCCACTAGCACCTGGCCAGAACCACTTTTAACTTTCATCTTAGCCTATAAGTAGTTACCAGGTATCAGGGCTGAGTACCAGCATCCTGCTGGAGGCCTGAGAACTAGCTGCCCTTCGTCCTAATCACTGGACAGAATGAACAGGTGCTCATTTCTGCTGCCTAGAGATATTCTAGGAATGCTCAGGACAGAAGTTCTAGCACTTTGTTCTCTATTTAATTTAGAAACAAATAATAAAGTTTTCATTTTTTTATCCACTTAAAAATAACATATGCTATAGAAAAACTGGAAAATGGAGGGGGAGGAAGAAAAGTATTTACAATCCTACCTCTCAGTGATAGAACTATATAGACTTGCTTGTTTGACAAGATGGCAATAGTGGGCTTTGTAACCCTATTTTTCTATGAGCATATTCTACGGGTAGAAGTTGGTGGGATTCGCCTGGCCTTGATACCATGGTTACACAGCAACACCAGCCTATATGACCAAAAAGCCAACCAAGGGTCTATGAGACAAGTGCCATGGCCCCGGGTTGCTTCCCATGCTACACTCAGGAAGACATGGATCCCTGGGTGGGCTACCTGCCTGAGTCCTGATCTCAGACTCTCAGCACCAGCACTGTGGAAGCCTAGCTTCAGTAAAAAGCACATAATTCTACAGCTCACACTAAACGCACACTCTCAGCACATACACATATTACTTCCCCAGTCCCAGTCTCTCACTTACCAGGCTCTCACTATATTGACCAGGACTTATTTGTAAGTGCTAAGATGGGGGAGGATCTCCTCACAGCACAATGCTAAGATGCCAAGTGTAGTCTGGAGCTCAGGGCAGGAGGCAATCTAAAATGACTTAGGAAAGCAAAGACTAAACCCCAAGGATGAAAACAGCCCGGGCAGGAAAGTCCATGAGACTCTTATCTCCAATAAACCACTAGAAAACCGGAAGTGGCACACTGTGGCTCAAGTGGTAGAACACTCACCTTGAGCTGAAGAGCTGAGGGACAGCGCCCAGGCCCAAAGTTCAAGCCCCAGGACCGACCAAAAAAAAACAAAAAACAAAACAAAAAACAACCAGTACCACATACACGGACTTCTCGTGCAGGAAGCTGGGCTTTCCTAACAGACACTAGGCACCGAGTGATAGGCTCTGGGCCAATGCCAGTGATGGCTTCCCAGTGGTGGGACAAGTTCTGGGAGCTCTCCTTCAGCCTCCACCAGTTCTCTTTTCCAAACATTTGGAAAAGAATCCACACCTTCTGTTTTATAGGCCAGTGTTTTCTTTTTATAATCCTCTCCCCAGAACTTAAAACCATTCCCACAGTGCCATGGGAGAACCATGTGAGCAGCGATTAACTCAGAAAACAACTGTACAGGCCTCTCATCATAAATCACGGCATGTTTTTGGAGAGCAATGGAGCACCCTCTTCCTAAATTAAAAATGTACCTACCTTTGACTTGCAATTACATATCTAGGAATTTAGAGAGATACTCACATAGCAATATACGCACATCACTGCAGCATTAATTTTAGCACCCAAAAAAGCCTGCACACTACTTAAGTGTCATTTAAATAAATTATGATGCATTCATGCTACAGAATATTGTGCAGCTGAATGCGGCAGCTCTGCAAATGCAACGTGGAAAGATGTCACCAAATACACCAATATAGCAGAGAGCAGTATCTCAACTGTGCACACCACAGTGGTCACGTGACAAGCTGTGCCTCCAGGGCCCCCCCAGGATGAATGGGGATAAAGATGGAATAGGAAGAAATACTTTGCATTTGCATTTTCACCCCACCCCACAGCTATGCTTCTGTATTATTTGAATTGTTTGCTGGAAATAGGAATTTACGTAATAATAAATTTTAAGAAGCAGAGATTAGGGGAGCAGGTGTTCATTGTCAAACACAGCAACAGACAAGGGCCTTGATCTGTTCTTTAGAAAAATCAGAGCATTAGTTCTGAAAGAGTTCCAAGATGGGCCTGCAGAAATATGCCCTGTATCTGCCTGTACACCTGCTAGGTCTCTTTCATGGCACCTGTCAGCCATCGATTTAAGTGACAATTTAAATGGCCAATGCAACCAATGGCTCTCAGTAGATAATAGCTCTAGACCATCCTCTGCTGCTCATGCTAAAATCTGCTGGCTTTAGGACCCCACCTCCTTGTGGCTTAAGTCAAGGTGTCCTGAGTTTGTTGAGAGGAGCTCCCTTTCCAGCCTGTTCCACATTGTAAGCAACCAAGAACACTGCTTCAACATTTCCTTGGTCCCTGCAACATGCCATCTGGCCACTTCACCCTGTCCTACCCACAGTGCCCACCAGTTCTGCCTTGGGCATGTGGCCTCAAGGTGGATGGAGGCTGTGGATGGACAGAGATTTAGTCCTAGCTAAGGGGGAAGGAAGGAAGGCAGGGAGTAGGCCAATTAGGGCTGACCACAACCTGAGCCAACAAAATAGAAGAGGTCCAACTACATGTAAAAACTTAGGCTTGCTTTTCCTTCATGTCTACACAAGTACAACATGATCAAAGCTGCAAAAGAGCAATACGTATCTGAAACACACTGGTACACTACATACAAGGAAGTATAGACAGATTCCATAAGCTCCTGGTAAACATCCATGTTGTCAGTTCTCAGATTCATGCACCAAACCCTCAGTTACCATGGCTTATGACTAATGAAACACCCCTGAAAATGAAGACAGAAGCCCAAGGACACATCAGACAAAGTGGGAACATTGCTACAAATACCTAAGTGTTCCTACACTAAAAATGACTCTCATGATGCAAAATGGCCCAGCATATGAAGCATATCACCAACACCCAATTTTGGAATGGATCTTCACAGAACAAGGTGTAAGTTGGAATTCTCAGTTATTTTCAGCAATAGATTTTACCTTTTCTATTGTTTCCTTGAATGTTTGTACGTGGGAACACCCAAACTGGGGGGAAAGGTCACCCACTTTGCTAAGCCCTCTCTGGAGAGCCTCTTGTACAAGCAAGGCTGCAATGTTATGGGTGCTGTGGAAATACTTTGCTTTGCCCTTCTTGCCTGCACACTTGGCCGTGGCTGGAAGTTGCATCCTCCCCCTCCTCCCGTCCCCCCACCCCATGCTATTATCAGCAGGAAAATGGTAGCCATAAGGAAATTAAGCAACATCTCTAGAAGCCATTAGCCAGAAAGAACAGAAAATACATTTAAGCTGGGAATAAGCAGACTATTACAGAATCTATAAGGCAAACCCAGAGGGTTCTCAAGACATAACATTAAACACACACACACACACACACACACACACACACACACACACACACACACACACACACACACACACACACACACACACACACACACACACACACACACACACACACACACACACACACACACACACACACACACACACACACACACACACGCTGGTCTTAACGGCTTAACAGCCGTTAAGCCTTTACATTAGATAACTGGGACATTTTGAGAAAATGCTAGCAAAGACCAGAGAAGTGTACCATGTAATAAAAAGCACAGTAACTCATGAACATATCCTTGCCTTGCCTACTTTGGTTTGACACTGTCACATGGGGTCTAACCACTCCACTAAAGACAAAATGAAAGGGCATGATTCTTCATTTCCATCCACACAGACTGGCTATGAGGTCCTCCACAGGAGGTGCTCAGCCATCACCAAAGATGAGACCTCCACCTTAGAACTACAGAAATGGCTGACACTTAGGACACAGAGGTTATCTGTGGCTTACCTGGGAGCCTCAACAATATACCCTACTGATCTATGGGAATTGAGGACATCAACCTGTCAACTGAATGCTTCTTGGAATCTCCAGCTCTACCACCCCGCCATGTGTGCCACCTAAGAGCTCCCTTGTGTATTCATAAATGCTTCTCTTCATCTGTCCTGGGCCAAGCTCTTGAAAATCACAAAGGACTCTTCCTTGTGACTGGGAGGCCATGCTCCCTTATTGACAGTCCTGTGTAACTAGCCCAGCCTGGGATGCTACCAATGACCTTTAGCCTTTAATGTCTGTTCTCTGCCACTCCTGCTCCTAAGTCCTGCGCTGTGTTTCAATGCTGAACTCCTAAGGAAAGTCAATCCTGACATGCTGAACTACATTCAAATGCAGAAAAAGTTGTACCCAGGCTCTTCTAGGTATCTTTCTGGATCGTCTTAACATCTGGAAATATTATGGTGTTTGAGTGACAGATAGTGGATTTAAGATAATATACCATGATCCAATTTTATGATCCTAAAAATAATTTCATAAAGTCATTAAATAATAAAGATTTTAATAGGAAATTATCCACTCCAGTAGCTCATTAGAATTCCTGTCCCATGTGGCCTTGCATGGAGGAGAATGATATTGAAGGTCTTCTACACGAAGTTTCCAACACCAGGGGATGCTGTCACAGCTTCAAGATCCACTGTTTTCTTCAGGGCTGCTTTCAATTTTGAAGGATAAAATATTAGCACATTACAAGAAAAATAAATAAAAGAAACACCTGGACTTCTCACTGTGGAACATCCAATCTTCTGTATCCATGAGTTTTCCACAAGATTCACCCAACCGTGATCAAAAACAATTTTTTTAATTGCAGCTGAGAAGGAGAGGTACAGTTCAAGTGGCAGAGTACCAGCCTTAGCAGAAAAAGCCAAGCAATAATGCAAGACCCTGAGTTCAAGCCCCAATTCCAGTGAATCCACATACACGCACAAAACTGCACCCTAAGAATAAATAGACTTCTTTCTGTGTCATTATTCCATAAACAATATAGTGTAACAACTATTTATATAGCATTTACATTGTATTAGGTATTCTAAGTAATCTAGAGACCATTTAAAATGAATGGGATGGTTTAGGATTGCAGGTTTGTGATAGAGCAATTGCTTAATATGCACAGGCCTTGGGTTTAATCTCTAACATAAAGAAAATAATTAATATACAGGACACTGGGCATTGGTCATATGCAAATATTAAGCCACTTTATGTAAGGTACTTGAGCATCCCCAGATTTGGGGGATGCTCAGTGGGGTCTTGAAACCATCCCCTGAGATATGAGGGAAGACTATATGTTTCCCTAAATCATTTCTTACATCTTTATCACTTAATGTCTTTGTCTTATATCGTTATTATATTGTTTAAAGAATCTGGTATCCTATTTTTCTCAACAAAACTGTGCCTTCTCTGTATGCAGCTATGGAATCTTCACACCCATCACTGTTGGTGGCTGTCTATGCCTGAGTAGGCAGAATGTACTTAATCCCTAGGCAGTCTAAGGGGCATTAGAGCTGCCAACTACAGATTAGTGTGTCAGTTTACAATTCAGGGTGAGGAGGAATAGAAACAAATATAAGTAAGTGTCAAGTGAATGATGAACAGGATCAGACTTCCTGGCCCAATTTCTATATTAACAGCCACTAAAGAGATAAAGGCAAAGCAATGTTTTCTATTATTATTCTCTGTCTACATAGCATCTACATTAATGCTCACTGAATGACTTGGGTGGGGGCAGGGAAGAAGGGAAAGAGTTGGGGGAGGAATATGAAGGAATCCAATTGTTCCTTAAAAACATTCTCCTGCTGGGTGCTGGTGGCTCACGCCTGTAATCCTAGCTACTCAGGAGGCTGAGATCTGAGGATCTCGATTCAAAGCCAGCCCAGGTAGGAAAAGTCCTTGAGACTCTTATCTCCAATAAACCACCAGAAAACCAGAAGTGATAGAGCTGAAGAGCTGAGGGACAGCACCCAGGCCCAGAGTTCAAGCCTTATGACTGACCAAAAAACAAACAAACAAACATTCTCCTAAGCTGGCACTGGTGGCTCACATGTAGAATCCTAGCTACTAAGGCTGAGATCTGAGGATCTGGCAGCTCAGGCAGAAAGTCTATGAAACGCTTAATTCCAATTAACCACCAAAAAGCCGAAGTGGTACAGACCTAGCCTTAAGCACAGGTCAGGGACAGCGCCTAGGCCCTGAGTTCAAACCCCATTATTGTTATTCACTGAACACACACACATAAATAAAGTTATAAATAAGGCATCAGGTAAGGTGAAAACACAGAACAGACTGGCAGAACATGACATGAACTGCTCTGGAAAATGGGATACTGGATTAAAACGAGCCTACTTGAAATGCCCTTCTGTGCCTCTGCTATAACCCTGAGAGGGCCCCTACCCTGGAGAGCCCCTGAAACTCCAGCCTAGGCCCCAGGGTGAACACAGATGGAGCACATCTGAGCTCAACCTGCAAGGAAGGCAGCCCAAGAAACCACAGCCTGAAGGACAGACTCACAGCAGACACAACCCACACCAGCAAGCAACCGTCAACCAACTTACAGAAGCAAAAGCCAAGGACAAATGATTGTTGCTTGATTTGGAGGATGGTTGTTACATAGTCTCATTGTAACAACAGCTGACTGGCATACCTGGCACCCTTAAAGGGAACCCACACGCCAGAAAGAAAACAGTCTTCCCAAATTCAAGAAACAGGTATGTGCCACTCACCAGACTCGCCTTTTTTCTTTGAACCAGACTTCTTCTTTGTAGGAACTTCTTGCTTTGAGGCTTCCTGGCTCTGGACTGTATCTGCATTTTTACCCTGGGTTGGAGCTGACTCTGCCTTCCTACCCTGATTGGCAGCAGTGTCCACCTTTTTGCCCTGGTTGGAGGACCCTTCTGTCTTTTTGCCTTGGTTTGGGGCTCCCTCACCTTTTTTGCCTTGATTAGGGGATCCCTCTGCTTTCTTTCCCTGGTTGGAACTACCCTCCGCCTTTGTGCCCTGATTAGCAACTGATTCTGTCTTTTTGCCCTGATTGGGAGCTCCCTCCCCCTTTTTGCCCTGGTTGGGGCTCCCCTCTGACTTCTTACCCTCCCCCTTTTTGCCCTGGTTCTGGGCTCCCTCCCCTTTCTTGTCCTGGCTTTGGGCCCCCTCTGCCTTCTTGCCCTGGTTCTGAGCCCCCTCTGCCTTCTTGCCTTGGTTCTGGGCTCCCTCTCCCTTTTTGCTCTGGTTCTGGGCCCCCTCCCCCTTTTTGCCCTGGTTCTGAGCCCCCTCCCCCTTTTTGCCCTGGTTAGGACATCCTTCCACTTTTTTGCCCTGGTTCTGGGACCCCTCCCCCTTTCTACCCTGGTTCTGAGCCCCTTCCCCCTTCGTGCTCTGATTCTGGGACCCTTCTGCCTTTCTGCCCTGGTTGGGAGACTCCTCCACTTTTTTGCCCTGGTTCTTACCCTGGTTCTGGGCTCCCTCTACTTTCTTACCCTGGTTCTGGGGTCCCTCTGCCTTCTTGCCCTGGTTCTGGGGTCCCTCTGCCTTCTTGCCCTGGTTCTGGGGTCCCTCTGCCTTCTTGCCCTGGTTCTGGGGTCCCTCTGCCTTCTTGCCTTGGTTCTGGTCACCTTCTCCTTTTTTACCTTGATTCTGGGCTCCATCTACCTTCTTGCCCTGGTTCTGGACAGTATCCCCTTTCTTGCCTTGGTTCTGGGCTCCCTCTACCTTTTTGCCCTGGTTCTGAGCTCCTTCTCCTTTCTTGCTCTGGTTCTGAGTACCCTCCACCTTCTTACTTTGGTTCTGGGCTCCCTCCCCCTTCTTGCCTTGGTTCTGGGCTCCCTCCCCCTTCTTGCCTTGGTTCTGGGCTCCCTCCCCCTTCTTGCCTTGGTTCTGGGCTCCCTCCCCCTTCTTGCCTTGGTTCTGGGCTCCCTCCCCTTTCTTGCCTTGGTTCTGGGCTCCCTCTCCTTTCTTGTCTTGGTTCTGGGCTCCCTCCACCTTCTTACTTTGGTTCTGGGCTCCCTCCCCCTTCTTGCCTTGGTTCTGGGTTCCCTCCACCTTCTTTCCCTGGTTCTGGGTTCCCTCTCCTTTCTTGGCTTGGTTCTGTGTTCCCTCCCCTTTCTTGGCTTGGTTCTGGGATCCCTCTCCTTTCTTGCCTTGGTTCTGGGTTCCCTCCCCCTTCTTACTTTGGTTCTGGGTTCCCTCTACCTTCTTACTTTGGTTCTGGGTCCCTTCCATCTTCTTGCCTTGGTTCTGGGATCCCTCTCCTTTCTTGCCTTGGTTCTGGGATCCCTCTCCTTTCTTGCCTTGGTTCTGGGATCCCTCTCCTTTCTTGCCTTGGTTCTGAGCATTGTCACCTTTCTTTCCCTGGTTCTGGGCCCCTTCCCCCTTTTTGCCCTGGTTCTGGGCTCCCTCTAACTTCTTGTTCTGGTTTGGGCTCCCCTCTCCCTTTTTGACTTGGCTCTGGCCCCCCTCTGCCTTCTTGCCCTGGGCAGTGGCTGAGGCACTGCCCTTGGCACCTACTGGAGGTACAGCCATCATAGGCACCTCCTTGGGAGAGGCTTCCAAGATGGCAGACTTTGAAGCAAGAACCTGGACAGAATTCACTACAGAACTAACCGCTGGCTGCACCTTTGCCACTTTTTTCTCCTTCTTCTTTTTGTCTTTAGGAGAAGAGGCCAACTTCTCTTGAGGCATGGCGGGTACCATGGCTACAGGGGAAAGGACCACAGGAGACAGGACTGGGGTTGGGGCCACAGCCACTGCAGGTGCGCGCACTGGTTCCTTAAGGAGGATGGTCATGTTGGGGGCCAGGTCGTGGTCAGGTATCTTCCCATTGGGTTTCTCTTCCTTTTTCTTGGTCTTTCCTTTCTTCTCCACAGTTTTCTCCTTCTTTTTCTTATCTACTTTCTGGTGGTGAGTTTTTGCCATCTCCTTGCGCTGGTTGGCGAGGGCTTCTTCATAGGACGTCTCCTTCATGGAGAAGGTTGACACCAGGAAGATGCCAATGGCAGAAACCACCATAAACCCGCCAAAGACCACAACCCCCAAGGTCTGAGTGTCGTAAATATCCATGCTGGTCGGCTTCCTTTCCACCTGCCAAACACATACATGTAGATTACTTTCTGGAGAAACTGAGGCACATGAGACATTTCTATCTCCCCACCCTCCATCACTTAACCTAAGGTGTCCCTGTTTTTCCAGATTGAATTCAAAATAACAAGTGCAAGAAATCTTTGGTGCCCAACTCTTCTTAACTCTTCCTCTTCAGAAATAAGCATGTTTTAAAACTCAGTTCTGAGTAGTCCCATTTAGTACTAGAAGACATAAACAACAGATGGATGGCAGCATGCAGGTTGATACCTGATATGTAATGCTTCTAACTCAAGATGCTCCCTAGTGTAGCAATCAAAAGTGAGCATCAACGTGCAAACAAGGTGTGAAACAGCAAGGTGGAGCAACTGGCAATGCTGACTAACTGAACTGTCCCACCTAATTAGGCACTAGCCATAGTAGATTATCACAGAAGGTAATCAGAGACAACAATACTTCTTTATACTCTTAATAGCATCTCACCGATGGCCTTCTATACCTAGGGTCACAGGTAGAAGAACTGTCCAAGGCTGGCCCCCAGCAAAGCCTCAAGACCCTACTTAAAAATAATAACTAAAGCAAAAACAGAGGCTGTGATCATGGCTCAAGTCGTAGAATACCTGCCTAGCAAGTGTGGGTCCCTGTGTTCAAACTCCAGTACCAACAATAACAAAAACACAAAAGTCAACTCAAACATATCTGCAAGCTCTCCAGCTGCACTCCTGACTGTCATCTCCTTTTGTTACCTCCCTTTATCCCTAGTGCAGCTAAACATAACTACCTAGGTTCCAAGACAGTCTAAGAACTTGGTAAGGAAAAGGGGGAAAAAAGCTTTTTGCCTGCAATACCTTCTGAAGTACCATTTGCATGTCTCTAAGTTGGGAATTTGCAGTCTCTAAGTTTGGAATTTCACACCTGCTGTGTCACCAGGCTCTTTACCACACAACGCAAACCCAACACAAGACAACCCACACCATTCTAACTGCCTATGTACCAAAGTCTAAAGGGTCAGAGACAACTGAGTCCACTCTCCTTGGTAGAAGTCCCTGAGATTTGTTTGGATACATTCAGCTTTTTTTTTTTTTAATTTCTTCAATTCGTTCTTCTCTCCTCTCACCACTTCTTACAATTTAACACTAGAATATGTTCTTGTTAATGTTACTAATTCATGTTCATATTGCCAAATCCAGTGGATACTTTTCATTCTTCATTTCATTCGAACTCGTCTTTTTCCTTGGGCAGTAGTAGGGTTTAAATTTAGGGCTTGGGCTCACTCATCTTGCACTACTATTTGAGCCACACCTCCAGCTCTGGTTTTTGCTTGTTATTTTGGAGATAAGAGTCTCAGAACTTTTGCCTAGACTAAGCCTTACATCATAAGCCTCAGGATCTCAGTCTCCTGAGTACCGAGAATTACAAATGTGAGCCACCTGCATTAACTCTTCACTTGAGCTTTAAATTAAACATTTTATTGTTCAGTCTTTCTTGAAATACTATCTTATAACTCCTGTGACAACTCATTCACTTCCAGATTTTTTTTTTTTGAGTGATGGTTATTAGGGTTTGAACTCAGGGCCTTGTGCTTGCTAGGCAGTTAGTTACTCTACCTATGAGCCATGCCTCCATCTCAGCTTCTTTTCACTGAGATGGAGTCTTTCAAACTTGTCTGCCCTTGAATCATGATCCTCCCGTGTTTCAGCATTCCATACAAATGGGATTACAGGCATAAACCACTACATCCAGAAGGCGTTTTTTACATGTGTGCCTAAGGGGGCCTCACACTTCAATCATCCAGATCTCAGCCTCTCAAGTAGCTTTACACTCAACTCTTAAGTCAAATTAACACTATCAGTAGCTCCAAATTCCTGAACTAGAGGGAGAAAAAAAAACTGGCCCCTCTACACGTGATAGAATTGAGTGTAGAATAGGTGGGCAACTGAGAGGGCACAGCATAAAGAGAAAGGAGGAAGACAGCACTGCCCTCCAGGATCCTAATCTTCAACACTGTGGGAGCCAAGGACAAGCTGTCCGTTGGGAGTTCAGACATTGAAATTCTCTTTCCTCATTTGAGTGGGAGCGAGAGACCAAGTAGGAATTCCTAAACAGCAATAATCATGAAACCAAAAGTGTGACAAGAAAGGGAGATTGTTTTAAGCATTTCAACATGGTATTCGAAGACAAATCTCTTTCTAGTAAATTCAAAAGGTTGCACAGTGTCTTTCGGGTAAGACCCTTGAGGAATGTTGGATACACCCATGATAAGGACTTCAGCACACACCTTCCAGGATTCTCACTCCCCACTGGCTGCTGTGACACTCCCCAACAGAACTTAGTGCCCTGAGGTGTTCAGGGATAAGACACAACTCTCTCCATCCAGTTATCACCATGGCAAATGAGGTGTGAGGAGAGCTCACAGAGACCTTTGAACCCCAGGCAAGGAAGCATTTATGGACGTGTGTTCTGATCTCTGGCTGTGAGGGAGTAACAAGTAAGCCTTTGTCACAAAGGTGCATTTGTGAAAGGCTTATTTGTAAGAGCCATAGAAGCTACACTAATAAGCCTTTGCAGGACGCATCTCAGCTTAGGTATTGAAAGGAAACTTGTCTTTTGCTAGATCTCCAACAGCAGGGCAAGAGGAACAAGAAGGCTTGTCAGTCAACCCCATTTAGTGGTAGGCATCCACCTACTCAAATTCCTCCCAGTCTTCCCCAAGACATCTCAAGGCTCGGCCAGCAGAGACACATTCAGGTACAAAAAACTAAATTATAGTCACTATAGTCAGCCTATTCAGATAACAAGACTTCTGGAGCACCAAGCTTCTCCAGAGGCAGTCTGCCTCATCCGGGACACAGCTCCACAAACCCCAAATGGCTTCCCAACAAATCTGCATTTAAGGGGTAGCCTCTCATGGAACTGCAGTTGGCACTGGTCAGCAGACCCTGACACAGTGTACGGCTATCCACAAAGCAGAGCCTGTTCATAGCCGAAAGACTGTGGAACTCTGTGAAGCCTCGTGCTTTCCAGTTTCCCAACTCTAGCAGAAAAGCCACGGTTGGAAAATTAGCCTTTCATCTAAGTCCACATAGGCAAACATGAGATACAAAAATACATTCTCTGTGGAGAGCTCAGAATCAAGAAAAGCAAACTCGGGAGAATATTTTTCTTCTACAGTACACACAAATGTATGTTTTATAACAGGAGAAATGTGTCTTCTCAACTTCTGCAGAACAAGTTGCTTTAAAAAGAAATTACATCCTCGCCACTAATTCCTGAGTTAGAATTTAAAAGAAAGCTTTCACAGGAAAATGAAAAACCCTAGTCTTTAGTAATACACTGAAGCATTTAAGGCTATGGCAGTACAGCCACAAACAGCAAAGAAATAAGTAATGAAAAACCATCTTTCTGCTGCTCCAGTCAGCCTTGGTGAGGCATAACTATATCCTGAGAGATTCCTGACCAGCAGAACTGATAAGGCTAGAGAGCCTTGCAAACATACTCTTGAGAAAGCATCCTGGGGGCTTTATTCCTGACATTTGTGTGGTGCTAGGAGCCTCCTAACCTAGTCTCCTCCAAGAATGTATTCCAGGACTTTCCCCAGGACCAGGAATAGGTGGGCAAAGAATCAGGTAATATTTGTGTACCCACTCAAATATTTTATATGGTCTAACCACAAGGACTCTATATTCTGTCAATCCCAGTAACTTCTGTTAAACAGGTACTTCTACTTATCCCCTATTGCTGATACACTAAGAGTAAGGGCAAAATAGGGAGGCCTTTCCAGGGAAGGAGGGAGGAAGCCACTAAGGGCTGAGGATCATTTCTATGTTGAGCTGAATGAAAACACAATGAGCATATCTATCGCCAAAAGAATAGCTTTTTGTAAGAAATGAGAGGCAGGCTCAAAGGGTTTATTGGGGGACAGACTTGCCAGGCTGCTCCAAGCACTAATGGAGGTAGCAGCAGTGAACAGGTATAGGTAGAATTTAACAAAATTTTAAGGGGCAGTCAAATGGGTCACATGGGCAGTCACATGGGTCACATTATATGGACTATGGGAATTCAAGGAAGAGAATCTGAGAAAGATGTGTTAGGTGGGAATTGTTACTACAGGAATTGGGGAAGAGACTCACATTCCAAGAAGGAGTATAACAAGACTGTTTCAACTGGGGTGGGAATTTGTACATTATATCAGGAAAACAGTATAGCATCGGGAAAACAGAAACAGGTAGGGACTCAGGGCAAGGACTCAGTCAGCAAGCTGACTCTGAGACCTCAGACTTTCCTATTCTTAAAATTTGGGGAACAAAAGGAAGTTAAGGCTGCAAATTCCCCTGACATCCATCTGCTAGTTTATGTGGTCTAAACAACAAAGTTCACTCAGGCCAATTTGGCAGTTGGGATTTGGGTGGGTTTCATGAAGTGACCCTCAGCGGCAGCCCTGTGGCTTGTCTTATCACTAAGCAGGGGCTCCATGGTGGACCACGTTGGTCAACAAGGACAAGCCTCCAGATCCATTTCCTGGGCATAAGGTTTAACTTTTCAAGAAGATACAGAACTGAAACAACAGGTACAATGAAACAATAGATGAACAAAAGGCCAAAGTAGGCATGGCTGCACCAAAATCATTATCTCTTTAAAAATGTTAAACATTATCCTAAAAAGTCTGAAACATCCAAATACTAAAAAATTCTGAGCGTGACATTATGCCACAAGTGACAAAGTCCACACCGCACCTGATGCGATGGTCTCAATCAAAATACAGATGTGGCAGTGCAACACACCTGCAAGCCCAGCACTTGAAACGTTGAGGAAGGAGGACTCAGGACCTAGGAATGAGGATGTAGGCCAGCCTGGGCTACACAGCAAGACTCTGACTCAAACAACAACAAACTGAAACAAAAACTGTATACAGTGACCTTCAGGTTATGCATACACGGAATGCATTTACAGGAAATGTAAATTTAGTTTCAGACTTGTGTTTCATCTCTAAAAGATATCATATAGTATAAATATTGAAATTCCCAAACCTGAAACTCTTCTGGATTAAGAATTTCAGCTAAGACAGCCAACTTGTTATGAAAGTTTCAACATAGAAAATAACCCATTTCCCATCACTCGTCTATCAAATCCAAATAGTCATATATTCACATCAATTTATGTATTCTTATTTGTATATGTGTGTGTGTATATATATATATATATATGTATCATCTCATTCTATAGAAAGCCAGCACACTTTATATTTTTACACCTATTTTACACACGAACAAAATATAGTGTTTTATATGCTGGCAATGCTATATAAGGGATATTACAATCCTTTTTTTTTTTTTTAACTGAATTTCATTTGTGAGATTTATTTAGATACAAATAACTAGACCACACTACCCACACTGCCCGCACTACCATATATGTAAGTTTTTAAAATGTATACTGTTCACATGAAACAATATGTGCTATATTTATCTTCATATACCACCCTGCCATGCAGGGTCCCTTCCTGGAGGCCATCGTTGTGACAGAAGTCCTTTGACTATTTAGAAGTTATTGTCTTGTAAAAATTTCAGTAATGCTTTTGCAGTTAGGTTTTCAATCACTTGGTATTTGTTTTAGTATATAACAGGAAATGGCTACATGCCTTTCCACATCAGTTTAACTACCAGCACCATTCCCTGACCATTCTCTTCCTTCCTTCCTCAGTGTCATTGGTCACAGGGGCAGGGAAATGAGGACTGTTTCTGGACTTAATATGGTGCTCTACTGATATATTTACTTATCCCTGCATCAATACCATGTTTTTAGCTTATTTATCTCCTCCGGAATTTATACTGTACTTTGGGAACTTCCTATCAAGAACACTGTGTGCTTACTACAGTACATTGATTTAAATGTTTTCTTTCATACTTTGGAAGGTATTTTGTTTTTGCTTTGCTTTGTTTATGCTGGTCCTGGGGCTTGAACCAAGGGCTTGGGCACTGCCCTTGAGCTTCTGTGCTCAAGGCTAGCACTCTACAACTTAAGCCATAGCTCTAATCCTGGCTTTTTTTTGGTAGTTTAGAGAAAAGTCTCATAAGCTTTCCTTGCCTGGACTGGCTTCAAACCTGTATCTTCAGATTCCTTGTTAGCATCTGAATAGCTAGGAATGCAAGCTGGAGACGCCAGTGCCCTGCTGTTTTTGGTTTGATTTTGTTTTAGTTTTTCTCCATAGACACCTTACATGCCTTTTGTTATTAAGGTTAGCTATTTTCAAGTGTTCTGGGAAAAAAACAATACCATCATAGATTACTTTTTTCTATTCTTCCAATTATAAATAACCAGTAAAATTATACACTCTTGCATGTTTTCATTTACCTTGTTATTACTCTTGTCAAATCTAGACATTTGTAGGTTCTCTTCCACTTTCTTTGTTAAAAAAAATTATCTGTGGGGGGAAAAGGTAAGTGTCTTGCTTTCTAAACTGTATTATCTCATTTTTTCTTATTGTCTTAACAGCTGGCAGAAAACTCCCATGTGGATTAGGCAGAGCTGGTGGGAAGGGAGCATTCCCCAGTTTCCATTTCTAATTGGTTTATTATCACCTGTCATATGAAGTTTTTGGGTAGAAATTTTTCCTGGGTTGAATAACACATCTTTTTAGCAATATAGTGTTTTTAAAAAAAACAACTAAGCACTGAATTTTAGCAAATTCTTTTCCCTTAACATTTGACATTTTCTCCTTTAATTTGAAATGTATTGGATATATTAGTCTCTCCACCTTTGTCTGCTCAGGGCTACAATATCCAAGACCTCCAATGGAGGCCTGAAAGCACAGTACAGTAATAAGTTATGCACAGTAAGAGAAGAACAATAACAAAATAGAATCAATATAATGATGTAATACAACTGACAGTATCACTACTCAGGTGGCTTGGGGCTATAAATCAGGGTTGTGCAGGTAGCATATACAGTGTGGTTATACTAAATAAAGGGAGAACTCGTGGCCTGAGTGAGATGAAGGTAAATAGCGTGAGATTTCCCCACACTGGTAAGAATGGCACATAATGAACAACGTATGACATCTAGGATCTTCCACTTAATATTCTGGCCCGAGATTAACCTTGGGTAACTGAAGCAGCCAAAGAGTGGAACCATAGAGGGAAGGGGCTACTGTATAACAACACATAGTCTACTAAACTTAAGGATGGCTGTATGGAATAAATGTTCCTCCATTCTTTTCTTTTTTAAGTATTATCTCTAGATTTCATTTGCTCACTTTTTTTTTTTTTTTTTTTTTTTGCTTGACAGTCCTGGGGCTTGAACTCAGGGCCTTGGTCACTGTCCCTGAGCTTCTTTTTGCTCAAGGCTAGCACTCTTCCACTTGAGCCACAGCGCCACTTCTGGCCTTTTCTGCTTATGTGATACTGTGGAATAGAACCCAGGGCTTCATGCATGCTAGGCAAGCACTCTACCTACCACTAAGCCACACTCCCAGCCCTGTTCACATCTTATGTGGGATTTGTACCATCTTCCAGAGTGAGAAAAAAAATCAACGTTAGGCTATTCTCTGATCCTGCTATCAGATTACTTAATTGGGAGTGAGGGGTGTACAGGTCCTGGGGCTTGAACTCAGAGCCTGGGCACTTTTCCTGAGCTTTTTTTGCTCAAGGTTAATTCTCTACTACTTGAGCCATAGCTTAACTACTGGCTTTATTTATTTATTTATTTTGAGTAGTTATTAGTGTTTAGAGTCTCACAGACTTTCCTGCCTAGATTGGCTTCAAACACCAGTCCTCAAATCTCAGCCCCCAGAGTACTTAGGATTACAGGCATGAGCCACCAGCACCTGGCAAGCTTTCAGATTTTTAACCATGATTTAAAAGTAACTTTTTTTGGGGGGTGGGGGGGTCCGGTCATGGGGCCTGAACTCTGGGCCTGAGTGCTGTCCCTCAGCTCTTCAGCTCAAGGCTAGCACTCTACCACTTGAGTCACAGCGCCACTTCCAGCTTTTTTCTTTCTTGCTTATGTGGTGCTGAGGAATTGAACCCAGGGCCTCAAGCATGCAAGGCAAGCGCTCTACCACTGAGTCACCTTCCCAGCCCTTAAAAGTAACTTTTATGTATCCTAGACATGGACACAGACACAGACACACACACATAAACACACACATACAAATCTAGCATACATAAGTGTACATAGACACAAATAAATAACAAAATTCTCATGAAGCAGGAACTCAATTTTAATACATATGATACACTGCTATTTTTTATTTTTTTATTTTTTTTGTTTGGTTGGTTGTGGGGCTTGAACTCTGAGAAGGGGCACTGTCCCTGAGTTCTTCAGCTCAAGGTGAGCGCTCTACCACTTGGGCCACAGTACCACTTCCAGTTTTTTGGTGGTTAATTGGAGATAAGAGCCTCATGGACTTTCCCGCCAGCTGGCTTTGAAGCCCTATCCTCACATTTCAGCCTCCTGAGTATCTAGGATTATAGCCGTGAGCCAATGGCACCTGGCTACAGTGGTATTTTCTAAGCCATCAAAAATTCAAGTTTTTCACAACAAAACAGACTTTTAGGCTAGCCCTATGGTTTGAAATTTTAGATGATGTGACATTTGGTAACTTTTGCTGGACTGTGATTGTGCATACTACAAGATTCTGCATATACTTTTTTTTTTTTTACAAAGGAAAATATTCATTTTGTCTTTCAAATCTACATACTATGCTCAGGGAAACTAATATCAGGAGGATAGTGGTCAGAGGCCTGGACAAAAAGTGTGAAATGGGGGGCGGGGCGGAGCCGGGAAGGGATGGGAAGGGGAAACAAAGGAGGAAGCAACAATGCTTGATAAGAAATGTACTCATTATCTTGCCCATGTAATTGCAACCCCTCTATACGGTATTTTCACAATTAAAAAAAAAAAGTGTGACATCCAAGAAAGAAGCTGGGTATGGTGGCATGCACTGCCGTCTCTTACATGGCTTAGACATTAGCATCATGACTCCATACCAGCCTGGGAGAAAATGTCTGTGAAACTCTCCTCATATACTTTTAATTCAATTTCAATAATCTTATGTACTACCACTAGGTTTTTGTCTGCCCAAACCTAGTAGCCATCGAGAACTCTTAACTTTTCCACTATGATAATGGCCCCACCTATTTCTTTATTGCAATGATTCAATTTATGCTTTATTTGGAGATCATCTTGGTAAGTGAACATAAAGTCAGAATTATTACACCTTCCTAGTGCTTGCTACTTCCCTCTCTCCCTATATTATAATGACTTTCTTTATCCTATTAATTTTTTTCATTAAAGTCTAGTTTAATCATTTAACTATTTTTAAGTTTAGCGACTTTTTGTGGGATTAATACAGGCCTGGAACCTAGTTTCCGCTTCAACCTTGTGTTTATGCTCTTAAAATAGCATATAGTTGCATTTTAAGGCTAGTGGCAGGAAGTGGTGCTGTAGCTCAAGTGGTAGAGTACTCACCTTGAGCTGAAGAGCTGAGGGACAGCGCTCAGGCCCAGAGTTCAAGCCCCACGACTGACAAAAAAAAAAAAAAAAGAAGAAGAAAGGAAGGCTAGTGGCAATTTATCTTTTCAACTGGTAGGTTTAGTATACTAACATGTACTGCAATTTCCTACACAATTAGACTTGTTTATACCCTTCATTTTATTCTTCCTATTTATGACACTTCTTTATCTCCCTCTTCTTTTTTTGCATTCTGTTTGATTATATAAGTATTATCCTTTATTTCTTATATGGTTTGGAAGCTAACATTCTATTTTTAAATGAGTACTTTAAAAAAAAATCCCAACCCTAAAATGTTCTTTCCATTTTCTCAACATCCGTACTTGACTCAATTTCACCTATTCTTCCACCCACTGATCCCCAAGAGCAGAACCTACAAATCCTTATGCCTACTGCTTTCCATCTGACAAGAGCTCCTCCCCACCCTCTCTCACATCTGGACTAATCACTGTGATTCTGTCCCAGACAGCAGACACTTGCTGGTTTAAATTCCTCAACTGCTTGCCATGTGCTCATCACTGCTTCTTGCATTTCACTCTTTCTGGCAGGATCTTTCCAAAAAACATCCCTGATGAGTTCCTTGATAAAGTTTCAGCCCTCAGAGACCTGAAAAGATTTGTTTCACCCTCATTCTTCATGAAGGCATTAACTGCATACAATAACCATACTGACAAAGTTCTCCCACCTCTTTGAAGATTCCATTTTTTTTGCCTTGGCAGTGGGAGGGTCACTATTGTGATATCTGTCAACTGTCATTTCTTATCTTTTTAGCCTTTTTTTTTTTTTTTTTTTTTTTTGCCAGTCCTGGGGCCTGAACCCAAGGCTGGGACACTGTCCCTGAGCTTCTTTTGCTCAAGACTAGCACTCTACCACTTGAGCCACAGCGCCACTTCTGGCTATTTCTGTTTATGTGGTGCTGAGGAATCAACCCCAGGGCTTCATGCATGCTAGGCAAGCATTCTAACACTAAGCCACATCCCCAGCCCCTCCATCATTCTTTTAAAGAAACATCTCAGGGTTCAAAAGATTCCACACTGCCCACCCCAAAAAAAAAAAACAAAAAACCCTATGGGTGTATATTTAATCTTATTCGGGCTAATTGTGCTTTCCAAGATGGAGGAGTCATCAAAATTCCATCAATTCAAAAACAAAAAAAATCCTTGGCCACTGAGTTCTTGGAAAATTGTCTGTTCCTTACTAGCAGAACTAACTCTTAATTCAATTTTATTTCCTTTATGCTATCACTTGGGAAAACTTGTAGCCATAAGCTCCCCTATCAGTCCTCTCTTGGGCTGAATCTAACCAGCTCTTCAATTAGTCCTTGAGTTACTTATCCCCTTTTTCAAGTTTGCTTGGCTTTTTTTTACAGTACCATTTTTACCCATTTTCTGTCTTTTTGCCTTCTTTCCTATCTTTAATAGACATATGTATTATATGTACAATACAACGTAATATAGAATGTATACCTTATAATATAACATACATGAATATATAAAATATATTTGGTGAGGTTTTACCAGTGGCAAACCTTTAGGATCTTGTCTCCTAAATTCAATTTTATCTTTGCTTCAACTAAACCCTCCAGGAAGTCAATAGCCAAAGATGCAATTGTACTGAGGCAGGAGTCTCAGGTTAAAATGGTCCTGGAGACTTTGCTCTCTAGTCTCAGAACAAAATAGACAAGCTCCCACCATTCTCATCCCTAGCTACTGACTAGAAGCCTTTTATTCACAGTGCAGCCCTCCAAGAACTCAGAACAGACGCAGAGTACGAGGGAAGGTTCAGTTCCTACTCCCCACCTTAGACAAATCCCTGTACAAACTGGACACTAAAATCCCAAGATGACTGCAGCTTCCATAACTTCCTATCCCTGATTGATTTATGGCCCCTGGCTATCTCTTTGGGACCTCCCCAAGTTCAACTGAGAGCTCTTTTAAAAAAAATTCTTATTAACTTTCTAGAATTCTTCTAAGAAGGCCTCAGCATTCCTCATCTAAAACTTTAAGTGTAACCTATGATTTTTTTTTAATGTGTGTTCTAGATGCTGCCCCTGAGTTTTGTTTTGTTTTTTTTGGCTCAAGGCTGATGCTATACCACTTAAGCCACAGCTTCACTTCCAGCTTTTTTGATGGCTAATTGGAGACAAGAGCCTCACAAACTTTCCTACCCTGGCTGACTTCAAACCACAATCCTCAGATGTCAGCCTCCTTAGGATGAGAGGCACGAGCCACCACAGTGCTTGGTAACCTCTGATATATTTTGTTTAACCTGAAAAAATGAGGAATGCAACCATTAAAAGAGGATTCTGAAATAATCCTGAAAAAATGAGAAATGCAACCATTAAAAGAGGATTCTGAAATAATTTATTTCATGTGTTAAGAGGATAGAAATAGGCCGGGTGCCAGTGGCTCACACCTGTAATCCTAGCTACTCAGGAGGCTGAGATCTGAGGATCACGGTTCAAAGCCAGCCAGGGCAGAAAAAGTCCGTGAGACTCTTATCACCAATAAGCCACTCAGAAAACCAGAAGTGGTGCTGTGGCTCAGTGGTAGAGCGCTTGCCTTGAGCTGAAGAGCTTAGAGATAGCACCCAGGCCCAGAGTTCAAGCCCTACAACCGACAAAAAAAAAAAAAAAAAAGGATAGAAATAACTGACTTCCTAAAGAAACAATATTATTTGTTTTAAAGAGCTGAAACCCTAAAAATAGAAATGTATTCTCTTATAAGCCTTAGCTTATCCAGTAGCCATTTCAGATTCAATGTTAATGCCTGCATTGACATGTTTTTCTCCAAAAACTAAAAAGTCTGTGAAAAAACAGGTATTTAAACAGACCTAAACTTCTGAGAGCTTACAAAGAAGCCCAAGTCTCCAAATTATTAATAAGGAAGATGACAGGCCAACATGGCAGGAATCAAGAATCCTGATTTCTCAAAATAGATATGAAGAATTTAGATACACTGGGCACACAGAGTTCTCATCTGAGGAGACCGGTATCTAGAAAGCAGAGCTCAACCTGATCCACACTGTATCCCTCCAAACCTCGGCACATCAGCACTCGGGCAGTGTTTGCTGAGCAAATGATCTACTACATATCACATCAGGATAGTGTTTGCTAATCAATACTGTTACAGAAACCAAATTCAAATAGAAAACACAAGCATACTGATGGAGACAATAATTCACACCAGGAATGGTACATACTATCAGTTACTTCTTGGTTCTTCACAGTTTTTATATTATTGAATATAACCCTCAAGTTTCATTGTTTGCTGTTGGTAGTCAGGAAGGTAATTGATTCAAGTAAGATGATCTTTATCCCTCAAGCAACTTTGCCTAATTCTAGTGACATCAGTAGATTTTAAAGTTTTATACATATGTAAGCATATGATCACAATTTTGCTCCTTTCTTTCTGTTCCTGGTATAATCTGCTTCATTTTTCTTGAATTGTTGTACAGGGTAGGAGCTCCAACACAATGCTAAAGACAAGAGTGACCAGCAGGCAACGACTTTTCCCACAAATTATAAGGCAAAGATTTAATTGTCTATTGTTCAACGTGATGCTTACTAATGACTTTTTATAGACATTCTTTATCAGGTTACACCCTTTGTCAGGTTAAAGAAGTTGCTTTTCCTCCTTAGTCTGCATAAACTTGAACTGAATTTTATTACATACCTTTATCTGTGTCTGTTAAGATAATCACATTATTCTAATATTGCTTTATTTTTATGTTTATTTAATTTAGCTTAATCCAAGTTTTCCCAAATGTGCCACTGACGCTTGGGGGGAGGGGAGGGGTGTAGGCAGTAATGGGGTTTTGAACTCAGGGACTTACACTTGTTAGCCAAGTACTCTATCCTAAGCCACATCTCCAGCCCAACTATGCTTATTTTAAACATTAAACTAAGTTTGCATTCTTAGAATAAGTATGGTTCAATTGTCAAGTGAGCAAACATCAAATGAGCAGGTAATGCTCATGTTTTTTTTTAAAGAGTTTATGAGCAACTAGAATGCCAGTACAGCTAGCGAATGAAATCACCTGAACCTGGTGCTTTTGGTTTCTTCTTTAAATGAGAAAACTTACTCAAGGATCCATTTCCTTAATGATTATAAGACTATTATGCCATGCATTATAACCCTCCTCCCCTATCAGCTTAAAAATAAAAAAGAACAAAGCCTTGCTATATTGTCCAGGCTGGCCTTCAATCTGCAGTCCTTCCTACCTCAGCCTCCACAGTACTTGGGATTACATGAAGGTGTGACTGTCAAGTTCTATTAGACATTTTTAATAAGCACCAGTGATATTAATTTTGAAGTGTATTTTTACTTAGCACAGCTCTTCACAATACCCACTTATCTGTAGTAAAATTCCAGTTATATATTTGATATTTATGCCTTTCTTTTGATCAATTTTGAGATTTTGAAGTTTGTTTTCTAAGGATGAAGGTACAGCTTTGCTGAGGTTCTCTAAGGTTTGTGTTCTGTTTATTTCTTACTGCTACTTCCTTATGATTGGACTAGGTTTACTTTGCCTTTCATAATGTCAAGATACATGCTAAAAGGGCTGTGAATGTGGCTTAGTGGTAGCGTGCTCACCTAGTATATATGAAGCCCTGGGTTCGATTCCTCAATACCACATGAACAAAAAAAGCTGGAAATGGAGTAATGGCTCAAGTGGTAGAGTGCCAACCTTGAGCAGAGTTCAAGCCCCAGGACTGGCCAAAAAAAAAAAAAAAAAAGGTATTAATTTGCTAATAAGTTCATTAATTTCCATCTTTTTGTTAATGCATTTAAGTTACAAATCTCTCAGGATGTAATGTTTAGGTTACATACTTCAAGTTTTAATATGTAGCATTTTCATTTAGTATTTCCCTTTATAGTTTTGTTTTTGTTTGTTGGTGGTACTGGGATTTGAACTAAAAGGTTGTGAACTTACCAGGCAGACATCTTAGCACGAGCCATTCCACTACTTTATTCCTTTAGCTGTTTATTGAACATGGTCTTGCATTTACGCCTAGGCCACTGTAGACTGTAATCCTCCTATTTATGTTTCCTTTGTAACTGGGATGACAAGCACACTTCTATTGATTGAGATGGGGTTTTGCCAGGCTGGCCTCAAACCACAATCCTCTGGATCTCAAGCTCCTAAGTGGCTGAGACAACAGGAATGAGCCACTGTGTCTGCCTCCAATCATTTTTTTTAACCATCAACATGTATTTCAAAACATTTCAAAATTTCCAAGTACATGGAAATTTTCTATTTATCTTTTCAGTCATATTTCTAGTTTAAACTGTGGAATAACTATTCACTCCATATAATTTCAAGACTTTAATGTTGAGACTTATATTAGGGCCATAGCTATGGCCTTTGTGAAATACACTTTGGCTGTAGGGGTTTATTTATATATAGCTGTATTTGTATAAAGTTATTGTTTTGTTGAAAAGTCCTTATCGTTTTCCTTGTGCCAGTCCTGGGGCCTGAACTCAAGACCTGGGCACTGTCCTTGGGCTTTTATTTTTGCTCAATACTAGAGCTCTACAACTTGAGCCACAGTTCCACTTGCAGCTTTTTTGGTAGATAATTGGAGATAAGAGTCTCACAGACTTTCCTGCCTGGGCTGGCTTCAGGTCTCAGCCTCCTGAGTAGGGAGGATGGCAGGCATGAGCCATCAGCGCCCAGTTTTGTTTTCATAATATTTCCGTAGTATGTCCTCTTCCATTCTTTCACTTTCATCCTATCTTTTGTAAACACCTGGGTTTTTAAAATCCAATATGAATAGTATCTATGTATAAGCTACAGTGTTTCTATATCTAATATGAATATTTTATTGGTTTAGAACTTTATTTTGTGCTACCTTTTCACTTGTCTTCTTTCTTAACTCTTTTTGGATCATTTTTAAATGTTTCATTTGTTCCTATCAACTATTATAGAAGTGAATGGTTGCTTCATTCTTTAGTAATTGCCTTTGAAAATCAACATTCAGGGTTCACAAAATTACAAACCAAACAAACCTTCGCCTGATTCCATTACCTCTTTCCACTCAGTTATGTTTTCACGCTTTTTCAATTACTCAAACACTATATTTTACATTTGCTCAGGACTGTCCAAATACTAACCATCTTTTCACTGCTTTATCTCACCTTCTTCCACTGGACTTACCTTCGTTCCAGGAATATATCTGAACATTTCCTTCAACAGAGGTCCATTAATAAATGTCTGTCTTAATAATTATCTTCTTTTCAGAGGAATAACTTTGTGATATATTTCAAGTATATGTGAAAACAGCTTAAGAGGTTCAATGAAAGCTGTGGATCAATAAGGGAGTGGGGGCAGAGAAAGAAAAATAGGTTCTATTTGGTAGATTCTATCTAGGAGGGAGTAGGGCTAACAAGGAAGTTGAATACTTTCAAAATAGATTATTTGCAACTCTAAGAACAATGAAATCTGCTGAAATTGTTTGGGGATGGGACAAAAGCGACAAGGATGAGTGGTAGAGGGGTGAGAGTGGAATATAAACATGTGTAGCAATGTAACAATGAAATTACTCCCTGTATAACTAAAGTAAGCCAATAAAAATTAAATAAATAACACATCTCTCTCTTCATGCCTATTGTTAAACTTTTCCCTTTATTACATCCCTAAATGTATCCATGTGGATTCTATTTTATTCTGCTTGGTTATTCCTAGATTTTTGTTTCAGTTTGTTTTTCTTTTTCTTTTTTCATTTTTCCCTGTCTTGGGGCTTGAACTCTAGGCCTGGGCGCTGTCACTGAGCTTCTTTTGCTCAAGGCTGGGGCTCTACCATTTGAGCCACAGCGCCACTTCTGGCTTTTTCTGAGCCTCAACTTTCCTGCATGGGCTGGCTTCAAACTGCAATCCTCAGATCTCATCCTCCTGAGTAGTTAAGATTAAAGGCGTGAGCCACTTTTTTTTTTTTTTTTGGTCAGTCGTGGGGCTTGAACTCTGGCCTGGGCTCTATCCCTGCACTCTTCAGCTCAAGGCGAGCACATGAGCCACAGAGTCACTTCTGGTTTTCGAGTGGTTTATTGGAGATAAGAGTCTCACAACTTTTCCGCCCAGGCTGGCCCAGGCTGGCCCAGGCTGGCTTTGAACCATGATCCTCAGATCTCAGCCTCCTCAGTAGCTAGGATTACAGGTGTGAGCCACCGGCGCCTGGCTTGGTTCACTTTTTTAATGAGTGTCTCATCCATTCTGTAAAACTGTTAGTCAGTACCTCTTTAAATACTAATTCTATTTCCTCTCCTCTCCTGAAACCTCAATTAAAAACATGTCTCCAGATTCCTAATTGGTCTTAGGAATTCAATTATGTATTTCTTTACAATGAAGCCTGTATATTTTCTTCAGCGCTACCTTCTAGTTCATTTCTGCTTTTCCAGTTTTGTCTAGTCTGCTGATAAACCTATCTGCTATATTTTTATTATAAGTGTCAAACTTTTCATATCTACATGTTGCAAGGGCCCTTTTTCAGATGTGCTGAGACATATTACAAGTCACTGTTCCCTGTTGATATCTTCAGACTCAACTATAACTTGGAGTACAGTAAGTGGTGGAGTTTAAAATCTGTGCCAACTCCACTGTCTTAGGTGTTTGTTCACAGATCCATTCCTCCTGGTCCTTATTCACAGTGCTTTGCATCCTTCGTAGTTAGTGCCTTGTGTTTGTAACTGTGGGCTGACTGTTCATTTTCCTGTCTTAATTATACCTGGGATTCACTGAGCCTAAGATAAATACCTGCTTGCCCACAGACTGGCCCAGGAACACCGTCTGTCTGTCCAGATCAACTCTTAAATCTAAGATGAGCTTTTGTTTGCCAGCATGTGGATGAGCATAGGATGAGCATGAAGAACTTGAGGTATGCACTTCTCAGGCTGCACCTTCCCATCTGCCCTGGCTCTGGATAAGTGCTTACCTACCCACCCCACCAAACACACAACACACCCCAATGCTGGAGATAGAAGCTGCAGCATCATGAATGCTAAGCAGGGACTCTCCTACCGAGTACACTCCCAGCCACGGAAGTGCTGTGATAACTTCTGACTCATCTTCTGCCAGAAGGGATCTAGGCTGTATTGGTTCCAGCTCTTAGGGGAAGGGTCTCCTATCCCACAGCCTATGTTTTAATCTCTGATCTTTTTGCCTAGAGATACCATCAAAGCTTTGCGTTTCCCCAGTTCACTGAAGGTCTGCAGGGCTGTTTATCCTACTAGGTACTCAGATCACCATCTTCCTCAGAATTATCTGAGTCATTCCGTATTTTCCAGAAAAAAAAAATTTAATCTTTTATCTAGAACTTACTCAAACTTATTCCAAATCAAAAGATGCATGTAGCCAACCCCATCTCCTTTATCACCAGAAACCCAGTGATACTTCCATCTGTAAGCTAACTGATACTTGGTGTTGCTGCTGCTCACAATCAAATCAAATCCCAGCCAGGGCTTAGAAGGAAGAACACAGCTGCTGGGTGATATGAAGGTTGGCTGCAGCAGGAAACAACTCCTCCTTTTCCTAATCCTCTTCCTCCTTCTTTTTCTTTTAATTACAGGAATAACTTCTTAATCCAGAGCTGGACATCCAAAAGTTCTCCCTTATACATGCTTTCACTTTCTGATGTTTGGATTGCCCAATCAGCCACAGTTCAAATATGTATGATCACAGGCCAATAGTAGCCTAATGCTGCATCACAATACCTACGTTGTCCACTTCGCTGTATCTCATGATGTACATATTGTATCATCCACCTCCATCACCAAGGTTGTGAATACTGTACAGTACAATAAGATAATACTAATGCTTCCACTTTTAGTTCTGCCTAATTTATAAATTTGATGTCATCATAAGTATGTACATAAAGAAAAAAGAAAGCATAAAGAAGGTTCAGTTAAGTATTACCTGCAATTATAAGCACTCACTGGCCATCTAGGAATGTATCCTTCTACAGACAGGAAGACTAATGCAGCCCAATCCCAGAGTAGAGATGTAAGGAAGTAAAGTTCCTACAGGGGTATCTTCATACCACCACCAACCTCTGGATGAGCAAATTTTCTGATTAAAAAATATATAGTATTCAGATGCCAGTTCCTGCGTTTTTATAAAATTTGCTTTGGGGACAGTTTCTGATAACTCAAGATTAGAGCATTGCTCAATTCCCTCCTTTAACTCCTATGAAAAGCTGTTTTTCTGTTTCATTTTGGGATGAAGAAATAGCATTTGCTTAGTGGCAACAAGATCTGACCTGATCTCAAGAGGCCTTTTGCAAAGACTCACCTTTGGATTAACAAAGTCTACTGCTAGGCATTTTGTCCCTAGGATAAAAGAGAACTTGAGTATAAAGGAGTTAATTTTGATTATCAATGACAACTCAAACTTCACTTTGGTTCCTTTTTAAAGCCAGTCATTTTATAATACATTACTGCGCCAAGAGGGACTTAGTATAAGCACTTGGGGGAGAAGCCTAGCACACTCTTCTAAAGCTGAGGCTATTACTCCTTATGGCTCCACAATTCCATGCCATATGCCATAGCATACAGACTAAATGGAAATGTGTGCATGCCCGCCAAAAGTCAGTAAGACCATTTATGCCAAGGTTATGCATAACAGGTTATCCATAGTCCCCCAAATACACATGTAGATTAAAACAGATACTGTGAAATATTCACACTAGAGTGTGAAACAAGAACGAATGAATTAATGGATTACAGCTATTCCAATCACACATATACCGAGGAAAAGACAAGTGAGCATCAATTATGTGATTCCATTTCCCTCACGTTTAAACACAGACAAAGTGCTGGGCATCAGTGGCTCACACCTGTAATCTTAGCTATTCAGGAGGTTGAGATCTAAGGATCACCCTCCAAAGCCAGGCCAGGCAAGAAAGTACATGAGACTTTGATCTCTAATTAACCACCAGAAAACTGGAAGTGGAGCTATGGCAGAGGGCTAGCCTTGAGCAAAAAAGCTCAAGGACAGCACCCAGGTCTTGAGTTCAAGCCCTATGACTAACAAAAACAAACATATGCAAAATGTTAGAAATAGGAGCAACTGGAAGAAGACAATGATGTATTTCTTGATTGGTTGGTTAAGCAGGGATATGTAATTTGTAGACTCAAAATATATGTACATTTTACAATTACATAAATGTGTATATATTTACTTCAGTAAAGAGTTAAAAATATGTGCCATCTCTGCTAAGAAAATGCATCCCATAGGGCTGAGAATGTGGCTTAGTGGTAGAGTGCTTGCCTAGCATGCATGAAGCCCTGGGTTTGATTCCTCAGTATCTCATAAACAGAAAAGCCAGAAGTGGTGCTGTGGCTCAAGTGCACTAGCCTTGAGCACAGCCAGGTTCAGGGACAGTGCCCAGGCCCTGAGTCAAGCCCAAGAACTGGCCAAAAAAAAAAAGGAAAAGGAAAAGAAAATGCATCCCACAGGTTCTGAAGGAGAAGCACCTTAAAGGCCTAAAGAATCTGGAATCACAAAGTATGGTCGCTACTGCCACCTCTTAGGTCTTGCCACATACACTGTTCTCTCCAGAAATGAATTAACAGGAGTCTCACCAAGATAGCTGTCACTTCTTGCTGCAGCAAAGATGAGAACTTAGTCTCGTTTACTATGCTTTCCTCTTCACAATCTTTTAAAAGTTAAAACCCACTAAGATGCATTTGTACTGCTTGGTATGGGGCCTCACACTTGTAATCCTAGCAACTCAGGAGGCTGAAATCTGAGGATCACAGTTCGGAGCCAGCCCAGGCAAGAAAGTCTATGTGACTCTCATCTCCAATAAATTACTCAGAAAAGGCCAGAAGTAGCTCTGTGGCTCATGTGGTAGAGTGCTAAGCCTTGAGCAGAAGCAGCTCAGGGACAAAGCCCAGGCCCTGAGTTCAAGCTCTATGACAGGCAAAAAAGGAAAGAAAAAAAAAAAAGAAAGGAAAGAAGGGAGGGAGGGAGGGAGGGAGGGAAGGAGGGAGGGGAGAAGGAAGGGAGGAAGGAAGGAAGGGAGGGAGGAAGGAAGGAAGGAAGGGAGGGAGGGAAGGAAAAGATACATTGTACTCAAAAATTGACATGGTGAATTGAAACACCTTTGTTCATGAAACAGTAACCCCACTGTACATCACCTTTATGATAACTAAAATAAAATTTAATGTTTAAATTTAAATTTAATGTTTAAATTTAATGTTTAAATTTAAATGTTTAAATTAAGTTTAATTTTTTTTAACTGTACAAAATAAAACTCAGGATCTTCCAACTAAAAAGGGAAGTAATTTATGACATGAACCACTGTTCATGATGACATGATGGTGACTGGGCTTCGGAGCAAGGCAAGTACACTGGAGTCCACTAAGCCACATTCCCAGCCCTTGGAATCATGCTAAAGCTAGCCCTTGACACATCACTAACAAGACTTTTCATTGAAGGTCTTAATTTATTTACTCTTCTGCTCCTTCCTTTCTTCAATCACTGTGATTACTATTGTTTCTCCCCTCTAATGTGGACTGACCCCAAGGTTTCACACTTAAGCAAGCACTCTTGCCTCTTAATTCACACTTCAGCCCTATAGTTACTATTAAGTTCTAAGAAGTAATATGTTTTTCTTTCTAATGATAGTTAAGATTTTCTAAATCTTAATACTATAATACAAGCTATATACTTTCTAAGTACTATAGTACAAGCACCAAGAACTAATAGTAAATAATAAGATACCTAACAGAAATAGAGCTAGATCTAATTCCTATCTGGGTCAGCCTTCAGAGGAAACTTGTTTTTGATACAGCTGAGTTGTACATTTTAATTACTAAATGAGAAAAGTTCAAAAGAAATACCACTTGGGTATGAACAATCCACGTAAAATGAGTCAGTTACACATTTCCATCACAAAGAGCTAGGACTGTAGAATCGGTTTGTCTTTTCTTTGCCTAAAAGTAAGAGAGGCAGGGAAATGAAGGATGGGGTGGCTGGACTCCCTCACCACACTTCCTCCACCAGACTTCCATATGTGAGGAAGGCCTTGAAAAGAACCTGCCAGGAGGTAAGAAAAGGTTGGGTGCTGAGATTCTGGGCTGCCGAGAAACAGGTGTGTCTGGGAGCAACCAAAGCTGCCTGGAGACCCTAAGCCCCAGCTCCTCAAGTGCTTACATCTCTGGCCTGGCAGTGAGGGGCTGTCCACACTTGACAGCACCAATTCTACCTTCTTATCAGTTTCTCAACTGAAGCCAGGATGGATGTAATCCAGAATTTTCTTGCATTTGGCTCTGGAATATGTTTTTGTGTTTCTATTTGATGCTCTAGAAAATCCAGATGACTTCAGGCAAAATGGCAATAGACTCACAAAACCTAAGCACTAAAAATACCTCTCACTTAGCCCAGCAAGCATGGATATCTACTGGGTGCCATCACTGTTTTACACATTGCTGGTATAGCTTATAGTATTTGGATCCAGTCAAACATGGGACCTGGGCTGGGAAGGTGGCTTAGTGGTAGAGTGTTTGCCTTGCATGCCTGAGGCCCTGGGTTTGATTCCTTAGTACCACATAAGCAGAAAAAGCCAGAAGTGGTCCTATGGCTCAAGTGGTTGAGCACTAGCCTTGAGCTGAAGAGCTGAGGGACAGTGCCCAGGCCCAGAGTTCAGGCACCATGACCAACCAAAAACAAAAACAAAAACAAAAACAAAAAAAATGGGACCTATCAGGTAGTGGCAGGTGGTGGTAATGAGAAAGATATAAAGGTGAAACGGAAGCTGTCACTTTAAAACAAAAATGGTAGTAGACCTGAAGGGGTTGGGGAAGCCACCTGTAACTACCAAGGAAAAGGTCCCCAGGTAGAGGCAACAAGACAAGACAAAACCCTGGGGCAGATACACATGTGCCTGAGGATGAGAGACCAACACAATAGGGAAAAAACACTGTGAACACTGGCCAAGGAGGACACTGACAGGAAGAGTGGCACCACCTGCTCCAGGAACAGACCTGAAGAGCTGGATAACTACTTCAGAGGGTGGGAAAATAACCAGGTCGGGGTAGTGATCAAGGTAGAACCAACGGAGGTGGTGCAAAGCATGAGACAAAAAACAGGCTTTGAGGGTAGAGCTGATGGGATTTGCAGATGCAGGAGACACAGTTCTGAGAGCTAGGAGTTAAAGTTAAACCAAGACTTATAGATTGAAAGACGAAGCCCTTTGGCCTGCTTTATTTGATAAGTGGACACTGAAGCCCAGGAAGGAGAAACCGAAAGCTATGTCTTACCACTCACGGCTAGGGTTAGAACAACCCCCAACTAGGGCTTCTCACTGCCCAAGCGCATCTCAGCCCTCCTGCAGCTCATGTGTTACAGCTGAGCCAGAGATGCTGGTGATAGATGAGCCAGGTCACACCCAGGTGCCCCCAGCCCCTCAGTAACTGCCAATATGCAATCATACCACATAAACTAGGGAAAGATGCTGGTGAAAAAGGCATCAGCTTTGCCCAGGAAGGTCAAACACGGGTCACAGTTGCCACAAGAAAGCTAACCTGATGTGACAAGAAACTCTCATTTTTCTTGAGAGTCCTAAAAATCTAAATTTAATTAGAAACTGAGTGGCTCAGCTGTATGATACCCATGGGGTTGAGTCTAGTCCACAGAAGGACAGCTTGGAACTTGTCTCCAGAGTGCTAACACAGACCTTGTCTGCTTATAGCCTACTCACAGTTAGGGTACAGAATTAAAGGTTTGGGTTCAAGATGGTCTTTAGTCCAACGACTGAGTCGCAGATGATACCAATTATCACCATAAATAACTGACAACTTTTCAGTGGACCTCTTCTCTGACCAATAAGAGATTAACCAACTGCCCATCAGGTTGTTTAAATCTTGGTTTTACGTTATTCTACAGAGCACTAAGATGAGCCCACTCATACAATGAAAAATGCACAAATTCTTTCCATACACTGACCCTTCCAAATCCCAATGATCCTTTTAAAGTGGTATAAAAGAATATGCAAATAGTTACTGGCTTAGGAAATTATTTACACCAGCCAGATAGGAAAACTACGGTATAATGGAATAAAAGGTTTGGGGACCAGGCAGGTATTCCAGTCTTGCAAAATAATCTAGAAATCAGAAACTGTAACCTTCTTTATAAAGTTGCTGCCCATTGCTTCACAAGTGGGAAAAACATATTACTTACAACACTTAACAGGAAAACAGGAGAGGTGTCTGGTTTTAAACATAAGCATCTGCCTGACTGTTTCAGGAAATCCATTCAAAATTTGTCTGCCTAAGAAAATGGTCTCCTAGGAAGTCCCTGAGTTAATTTCCTATAATGCTAAGTGGCCTTCCTTGCCCAGGCTCTCACACTTTAAAAGAAATATGTATTTTCTTTACAAGCCCATATGCTCTCCATCTAATAACCACTTATTTTCTGTGTTTGGTACATTTGATCATTTTGATGCTGTGAATATCAGGTAAAAACTGCTGCCTCCACAATCAACCCCTTTTTCTTGGCATGTGGTTTACAAAGCATGAAAAGCTAGGACTAATGCTTTTTAAAATTTACATTTTATTAGGCTGAAGTTTATATGTGATCTGCCACCAATCAGCTGTTTTGACTTACTGAATGGCCAATTTCGTCTGGTCCAACATCATAATATTTCTATAAGCTCAAGAACAAGAACCTGAATGTTCAGTGAACGCCAGCTACCTAACCCAAGCTGTCTAGTCAGACTTTCTGTGACAAAGGGAATGATGCACACCTACACTAACCAATATGTAACTAATAAGCACTTAAAATGTGGCCACCATCTTAACTTTTTAATTTTTTTATTTTTTTTCTGTTGGTTGGCAGGGCTTGAACTCAAGACCTGAGCTTTTGTGCTCAAGGCTAGTGCTCTACCACTGAGCCACAGCTCCACATCTGGTTTTCTGGTGGTTATTCACAGATAAGAGTCTCATGGAAGCCAGGCACTGGTGCCTCACATCTGTAATCCTAGCTACTCAGGAGGCTGAGATCTGGGGATTGCAGTTCAAAGCCAGTCCTGGCAGAAAAGTTGGTAAGACTTATCTCCAATAAACGACTCAGAAAAGCTGGAAGTGATGCTGTGGCTCAAGTGGTAGAGTGCTAATCTTGAGCACAGAGAGGCTCAAGGACAGAGCCTAGGCCCTGAGTTCAAGCCCGAGGACCAGCAAAAAAAAAAAAAGTCTCACAAACTTTCCTGCCCAGGCTGGCTTTGAACCATGATCCTCACATCTCAGCCTCCCGATTAGCTAGGATTACAGGCCACCAGAGCCCAGCTAAGATCTTAATTCTTTATTTCATATGGACCTAGGAATGATACCTAGGTATCATTCACTGTATGTATAGAGTTTGAAGGCCGAGTATAGAGATGCTTCATAAAGAAATGAAATTCAGAATGCCTTCTCTTAGTAGCTCATTTTCAACTCACTCAACAGCTTTTTACCACTGAATCTCTTAATTTCAATCTTCTAGTTTTGCATCCTCCCTTCGGTAATTACTGTCCCAGGAAGGTAAAATTATACAGCCCCATAGAATGCTCAAAAGGCAGAGAAGTTGTGTGCCAGTGGTGCACACCTGTAATCGTAGCTAGCTATTCAGGAGGCTGAGATTTGAGGTTCACCTTTCAAACCCAGCTAAGGCAGGAAAGTTCGTGAGACTCTTATCACCAATTAACCCCCCAAAAGCTGGAAGTGGAGCTATGGCTCAACTGGTAGAGCACTAGCCTTGAGCAAAAAAGCTCAGGGACAGCACCCAGGCCTTGAGTAGTTCAAGCCTCAGGACCATCACGTACACACACACACACACACACACACACACACACACACACACACATACACACACACACACACACACACACACGGCAGAGGGACCATGTCACTTAGCTAACACAGGACAGGCACAACACCTCCTGGTGATTTGTTGGGCAACCTCATTCTCATCCATGAAAGAGATAACAAACAATAATAACTGCCTTATAAATTAGGGTTGTTGTGAGGCCTAAATATATAAAGCAAAATTACAGAATCTAATTTTAAATAGCAAATTTAAGTCAGGTCGGACTCAGTTTCATTTATACCATGAGACAATTGTTTGTCTACCTCCTTTAATAAATAGTAAGTATTGACACCCTCTGCTTCCAAACCCCAACATTCCTTTCTTGCCTTCTTCTCCCAGTCTTGTTCCCCTCCATCTTCTGGGCCTCAATTGCCCCAGAAGCCAGGCAATCTACATTTTTAACACTCCCTTTAGGAAAACCAGGAAGATGTGTGAGGACTTAACTACTGCATGTCCAGGATGTTGAAGGATGGTACTATTTCTACCCTTGTAGTTCTGACCCTTTTTTTCCCCTCTGGATTTTTCTTTGATTTTAGCAAAGAAAACACAAATGATCTGCTCACTTGATCCTGTGTCATTTGTCTATTAAAGCTTTCAGGGTTAAGAGAATAAGAACCCAAGGTCCCATACACTTAAAAAGTATCCCTGCCGGGCGCTGGTGGCTCACGCCTGTAATCCTAGCTACTCAGGAGGCTGAGATCTGAGGATCGCGGTTCAAAGCCAGCCCGGGCAGGAGAGACCGTGAGACTCCTATCTCCAATAAACCACCAGAAAACCGGAAGTGGCGCTGTAGCTCAAGTGGTAGAGCGCTCGCCTTGAGCTGTAAGAGCTGAGGGACAGCGCCCAGGCCCGGAGTTCAAGCCCCATGACCGACAAAAAAAAAAAAAAAAAGTATCCCTGCTACATAATAAGCCAATAGCCAATTAAATCATTTGCACTCAACTATTCAAACTGAGTTTGGTGCTATATAATTATTGCAGTCGGTAGAGTTAAAACTGATTTCAGCAAAGAGCATATTTGCTCAAATGTGACTCGATTCAGGATTTAAAACTCCCAATAACAAAAAAATGTTCATATATCACAGTATCACTCTAACTTCTTATTCCCTTGATAAAGATGGTCAAGGCCTGATTACTAAATATGAAAAGGGAAGAGTTCTGTTATAATATAGTACCTATACCTCTACTTACTGGAAACCCTCTTGGTTCCAAAATCCCAAGATCCTTTTCTTGCTTTTGTCCCCCATTTTGGCCTCCTCTAGGCCTCAACTGGCCCAAGAGCCAGACAACCCCGGCTCGCCGGGCAATCCAGGTCTGCGCTGCTCCATGTATAGGAAATCTTATAAAAAGGTCTGCCTTGACTTTCCCTTTTCTTAACTAGACAGGCATCTGTGGGCATCTCCAGACTTTCAGACCTGGAAGCTGCATTTGTAAAGGAAAGTTCGGAAAGAAGTTGGCAGACCATAGTAAACTGACCTTTGAAAAGTTCATAATAACCTTACTCATGTAACTGTAACCCCTTTATACAGCATCTTTACAATAAAATAAAATGTGAAAAATAAAGAAAAGTCCATAATGGAATTAGGACAGTACACAGGTAGCATGCTGCAGGGTCACAAATTTCTTAGGGTCTCGGATTAACAGGAAGTTAAGACAAGGGTATCTGAAAACTGTAATGAGGTGAAGGGGGTGGTGGAAAATGCTCAACAGTACAGGGCTACTGTTAAGTGTGCAAGATGCTTAGCCTAGGATGTGTAATTCTCCGGGCCTATTTCCCCAACCTCCCGAAAATTCCACCTAGGGACTCCTGAACCAGAAGGTTTAAGCACACTGAATGAACAGCTCAACAAATAGTGACCCGGGAGGCTCCAGAAAGCCTCCTAAATTTCATTTCCGTGGCGCTTCCCAGCCTATCCTGACCTCTGACCTCCAGGGTTATTGCTAAACTGCCTTCTGTTTGCACAAGGACCAGGCAGGGAGGCACTTCCCTGAACAACAACTCTGATCCTACTGGGAGTGGGTGGTACTATCTCCGGGCTACAGATAAGAAAACCCAGGTTCATTGGGGTTAGGGAACCTGAGCCAGAGGTGATGTAGCCAGGACCTATCTGGCTCCATTTTCCTCTTAAGTCTCTAACCCCGCATCCCACCGTAAAAGGAAAGGTAAATGCGTGTTAACTACTAGCTGGGTCCCCAGTGCTGTCCCCTCAAGTACAAGCGAGGAGGATCCCCTTACTCAGAGAAGGAAATGAGAGGTCCCGAGCAAAAGGACTTGTCCGAAGCTACTCCCCACGGCATGGGGACCTCAGACAGAGCTCGCGGTTTACAGTCCTGGAAGAGGCCCCTGAAGCATCCCCTCCCTTCCTACTGGAAGCGCAGGCCCGCTTGCTCTCCCAGTCCGGGGCAAAGCCAGGCAGCCTTGGCGGGCCAGGGCGGGCGGCGGGACGGGTGCCAGCATGCTTGGCTGGCCGGGCCGGAGGTGCCTGCTTCCGCCTGGGCCTGGCACCGCTGGTCCATTCATCCTAGCCGCGGGCGGGGCAGGCCGGACAGAGTCCTGGGTGCCCCTCGACCCCGGCCGGGCACCCTCGCGCCGGGGTCCGCGCGGCCCCGCCGGGGAAAACGGTGCCGAGGCCCCACCGCCAGGGGGAGCAAGGAGCCTCGCCCCGCACTCCGGGAAGTTGCCACGGCGGCCGCCGAGCGTCCGGCCCCGGACAGCACCCTCGGCCAGCCCCGTGGCTCCCAGCCCGCCCCGTCGGGGCCACGCCGATACCCCCCCCCCCTGCCCCCGAGGCGGGCCCTAGGCCACAGCTCGCAGGCCGGTGAGCTCCTTCCAGGGTCGTCCATCTCACCTAGCCTCTTCCCCCGGGGCGGCCCCGCCGTCTTCCGCCCCCCACCCCCACCCTCCGGCCCGGACTCCAGCCCGGCAACGTCATCCGGCGGCTTCCCGAAACTTAACCCCTTCCTCCGCCAGCTGTGCGCCGCCCCGCCCCGCCGCCAACTTTCTTCACCCAACTTCGGAGCGCGCCGGCCGGCCCGACGGCCCGGCCCGGAGGGAGGGGTCGCCACGTCGCGCCGCGTAGCCACCGCGGTTCCCCGACGGCGGGGCGCAAGGTCCGCACGGCGGGGCGCGCTGGGGCCGACGCCCCTGCACGGGCTCGGCCTGCCAGACACCCCCTAACCCCCAGGTCCCACCCGAGGGGCCTGGGCGACGGCCGGGGCGGGCGGGCCGGCGGCGCCGGGGGAGGGGCCGCCAAGGAGACGTGTCACTCGCAGTGCAGCCAGCCCGGGCGCCCCGACGGCCTGGTCCGCGCGCCGCCACCGCCGCTGCAGGGCCCGGCCAAGTTTTTTACCTGCAGCCGGAGATGCGAGAGGGAGAGCGAGAGGGCAGGAGATGCCGCCGCCGCGGAACCGCAAGAGAGGAGCCGGCCGAGCCTCCGCCGAGAAGCCGCCCCGAAGCAGCTGCAGTTCCCGCGACCCCGACGCCGTCCGCCCCGTCCGCCGTCCGCTCCGGCCGCTCGCTGGCTGCGTGCGCGCGTGTGGAGTCGTGGCACTTTCTGCCTCCGAGCTGGCGAACGGCCCCCCTCCGCCGGGATCGCCGCCTCCTGCTTTCCCCACCCGGGCCAGCCATTCATCGAGACGCCTCTCCCCATTGGACAGCTCTCCGCCACTCTGCTGGTCGCTGGCCACTCAGGACACGGACGGCCGAGCCGCGGTCGCAGCCATTGGGCAGAGGGGCGGGTCTACGCCGCAACCAATGAGAGAGGGGAGGAGCTGCAGGGAGCTGCGGTGGGCGGGGCCGTGGGGGCGGGGCCGCGCAGCGCAGCTCTCGGCTCTGCGCGGGGGCGGGGCTAGGACGCCCGGCCTACCTAGGGAGGTCGCAGGCCGGCCACGCCCACCCCGGGGCGGGCTGCGGCGGGGGTGGCGGCCGGGCTACTAGCTTTCGCTTAACTGGAGTGGCCTCCGCCTAGTGGGGTGGTGGCGGAAGGTTCGAATCCTGGCGGTCCTGGGCCTACTGCTCTGAACTCCGCCGGAGCTGAGATGGCGGTGGGTGTCACCCTGAGCAGGATTGCGCAATCTGGGAACATCAGGGGAAAAGCTTTATTTAAACCCAACTAACTTCGCCCAAAGCACCGCCCCCCTGGGGTCTCTGGCTGTGAGGACAAGTTCTGCTGTCTGATCTTCCTTCCAAGAGGTTTCAGACTGCATGGAGATGGAAGGGTCAGAGGTGCTCAAGGAATTGAGGTAGGGTTACACACCCCTTGAGCAGCCAGGGAACACCTGAGACATAGTCTGAGATACTGTACACACCCTAACCCGCAGAGCAGAGCAATAGTTAACTAACCATCCATCCGTGGTGGCAATCTTATTCCCTGTAAAGGGGAGAAGGAAAGGCTTTGGCCCAAGAAAACCCACCTATATCCCGAAAACCCCAACAAATTGCTATTTCTTCATTACCTAACCTTACCCCAAAGGGTAGCCAACCCTCTCTCCTTTATAACCTAATTCTTTTTTTTTGTTTTTGTTTTTTTTGGTTGGTTGTGGGGCTTGAACTCTGGGCCTGGGCGCTGTTCCTCAGCTCTTCAGCTCAAGGCTAGCGCTCTACCACTTGAGCCAAAACGCCACTTCTGAGTTTCTGGTGATTCATTGGCGATCAGAGTCTCACGGACTTTCCTGTCCGGGCTGGCTTTGAACCGCGATTCTCAGATCTCAGCTTCCTGAGTTGCTAAGATTACAGGCATGAGCCACCAGCACCAGCAATTTTTTTATTATTTTTTGCCAGTCCTAGGGCTTGAACTCGGGGCCTGGGCACTGTCCCTGAGCTTCTTTTACTCAAAACTAGTGCTCTACCTACTTTGATCCACAAAGTCACTTCTGGCTTTTTCTCAGTAGTTTATTGGAGATAAGAATCTCATAGCCTTTCCCACACCCTGCTGGCTTCAAACCACCATCCTTAGCTCTCAGCCTCCTGAGTAGCTAGGATTACAGGTGTGTGCCACTAGCACCAGGCTCAATTAAATTAATTTTAAGCTTGGTTTTTAACCACTATTAATAGTGTTGATTTTTAACAAATTGAATTAATAGTATTAATTTTAATTCTTCAAAGCCAGCTTTTTTTTTAACATGTTTCTAAGAGGCCAAAAGAGCTGTGGCTGACCCAACTGTCCACACTGTTGCTGTAGCACCTGTGGCTGCAGAATCTGGGGCCTGATACCTGTTTCTTGGACAGTCCTCCACCCCCTCTCCACTCCCATTTACATTGTTCCCCTTCTTTTTTTTTGGTGGGGGGATCCGGTCGTGGGGCCTGAACTCTAGGCCTGGGCACTGTCCCTCAGCTCTTCAGCTCAAGGCTAGCATTCTACCACCTGAGCCACAGCACCACTTCCAGCTTTTTTCTCTTTGCTTATGTGGTGCTGAGGAATCGAACCCAGTGCCTCATGCATGCAAGGCAAGCATTCTTACCACTGAGCCGCCTTCTTGTTAGATGTGGAAAATAAAAACCTGCATGAGGGAGTACAGGAGGGTTAGGTTGAAATTAAACCATTCGTTCCTGTTTTTAATGGCAGTGGCTCCTAAACCCATTAATGATTGATGAACAGGAATTAACCCGGATTAGCTTCCTATATGCAATCATTTTCTAGCAGTGGGCTCAACTTCAAATAAAAGTCAAGCAGTTGCTACCCACTAGTTCTTCTTGACCTCGGGCAAGCCATTGAACTTTTTGAGTATGGATGTACTCCTCTGGGCTTTAGAGAGGTTGATCATTTATTTGTTCACTGTGTGGAGTGCTAGGATTTGGTACTAGGTTGAGCAAGGAGTCTGAAATGACACATGGATCCTTTAAAGACCCAGATGTTGAAGAGCTATCCATGGACAGGGCCTCCTTTATCTTATCCACTGTTTGTCTTTGTTTAAAGTTTTCCCAGAAGCAGACCCTGGCAGGAGGACTTAGTTCAAATATAGTAGTCAGTCCCTTGATATTTGAGGGGGATTGATTCTGGGATCCACCACTAATGCCCAAATCCAGGGATACGCTAATCTTAAGTAAAATGGCTTAGTATTTGCATAGAACCTAGGCACATCTCCCATGTACTTTAAATCATCTCTAGATGATTTAGAATACTTAATACAATGTAAATGCTACGGAAATAGTGAGGATATTGGGTCATTTAGGGAATCATGAATGATAAGGGGAAAAGTCTATATGTTTAGAACAGATACAATTTTTGCTGAATATTTTTTATCTTGGTTAACTTGGTGGCTGCAGCACCTGTGGTATGAGAGGCCATCTGTAATTTGTCTAGAGGAGGATCATATAGGAAATAATTGGTGGGGAAAATGGAAAAGGAGGAGCCAACAAAGAGCACACCATAAAAACCCCAGCTGCTGGGGGTTCCTGGTACCACAGGCATGTCTGGAAACCATATGGAATATACCCTGAAAATGTCCCATCCAAAGGGTAAGAATGTGGTTGTTGATTTACTTGCTCCCAATACTCACTCCCAATCTTCATTGATTAATAGTTTTTACTGGTGAGGGGGACTTCCAACTCACCCCTGCCCTAATCAGTCAGAGAAAGCCTTGCAACAAGAAGCAAATCTGGACATAGTGTATCAGAATGTATCAGGAAGTATCAGAAGGTGAGGATAAGGGGCACCATAATGTACTCTGTGCAGAGGGTAGAGCCTGCAAAAAGGGGAGACCAGTAAACACATGTTCTGTAAATATTATCCTAGGAATGACAGGATCACAAAGTCCCTAGAGTGAGAGATGTTTACAAAGGGGCCTCCCTGTGTCTGTTCCTTCTCCTAATTCAATATTTGGTTCAGCCTCAATACAACATTTACTTCAGAATGGAAGCGTGGCCTGGTCTGAGTTTGCCTTTCCTTTGTCCCTCTCCTCATCCTCTCCCACCCCTTCTGTGGTGTGGTATGCCACCCACCCCCAGATTCATTGTCCTCAGGCTCCTTTGAGCTGAGAACACAACCTCCCTCCACCAGGCTCCATGAAGGCTGATCAGCCCAACTACTACCATCATCATCATGGTCTGATCCTCTCACATACTTCTGCACCCAAAGAGCTCTATCCTTAGCCCTGCTCAGCCCATTAGCTCTCCTAAGATACAGCTGGGAAAACCAAAGGTATCCCAAAGCCTGCTGGATAGAAGATGCCTTTGGGGAGTGGGAGGGAGTGAAAGACACTGCTTACCCCGGTTGAAGTCTTTTACTGCTGAGTCTCAGCCTTCCAGCCACATGAGGAACATTCCATCTCGCAATGCTAGAGAGCTAGAAACAAGTTCCTGCTGTCTCAGGTGTAGACAGGTGATGTCAATACAAAGCCAACACAAGGAGGTGTTAGAGAAAGGCCTGAGGGGATCTGGGGACTGTAGGCATGGAATTACTCCACACTAAGGAGAGAAGGGGGTGAGCAGCAGAGTCTTCAAGGAAAATGTAGTAGACCACCAGCCTTGAGCAAATTAGCTGAGCAAGCTCTAGGCTGTGAGTTCAAGCCCAGTATAAAAGGGGGGCGGGGGTGGGTGGGAAAGAGCCAGACATTGATGGCTCATGCTTGTAATCATAGCTACTCAGGAGGCTGAGAGCTGAGGATCACATTTCCAAGCCAGGCTGGGTAAGAATGTGAGACACTTATCTCCAAATAGCCACCAGAAAACCAGAAGTGAAACTTTGGCTCAAAGTGATAGAGTGCTAGCCTTGAGTAAAACAGCTCAGGGACAGTGCCCAGGCCCTGAGTCCAAGCCCACCCACCCCCCCCAACTGACAAAAAAAATTAATTTCATTTGTTAGCATATCATACTTAAAACTAACTCAAAAAAGGAACATATCAGATTTTAGTTGTATATTTTAAGCAAATAAAGCATTCTTGTTAGGAAAAGTTAAACACACCAGAATAATTACTTAACATGGTCTATTAATTCATGACAGTATTCAAAAAATACTTTTTGAATATTTGCAATTTAGTAAGAGCAGTAAGATATCTTACAGTTTCAAAAGTTTTGCTTTGTCAACAACTGAAAGAGACTGGGAAAATGACTTAGTGGTAGAGTGCTTGCCTAGCATGCATGAAGCCCTGGGTTCAATTCCTCAGTACCACATACACAGAAAAAGCCGGAAGTGGTGCTGTGGCTCAAGTGAGAGAATGTTAACCTTGAGCAAAAGAAGCTCAGGGACAGTGCCCGGGCCTTAGGACTGACCAAAAACAAAAACAAATTATGAATGAATGATAAATGACAATGAAGTAAATAACACATGAAAAGGACATGGTACCAAACTGCAATATGTTCAGATTTTATCATGTACCATTTTTAGATGCCCTATACAAATATAGCTAACCCTCAGAACAACCATGTAAAGGAGGTACCATTGTCTCCATTTTATTTTTGTTGTTCTGAGGATCAAACAAGGACCTCATGCACGTTGGCAAGTGCTGTCCACCTGAACTATACCTTCAGTCCTTAATGGAGAGTTGTTGGTTTCCTTTTTTTTCTTCCTTCCTTTCTTGCAACAAAATCTTGCTATGTATTCAAAGCTGACCTTGAATTCACAATCCTCCTGCCTCTGCCTCCTCATTTCTGTATCATCATATCCAGCCCATGATCTTCATGTTAGAAATGAAGAATCTGAGGCACAGGACTTAGTACTCTGTTCACAGTCACAGGGCTGATTCCTGGGGAAGCTTTTGCCCTTACCATTCTTACTCATAGCCATAACACTCTCTGTTGCATTTTTTTTAATTCAGTAGAGATGAACACAAAATGAGCTCTTATTTTTATTTTTATTATAGAGTTGATATACAGAGGGGTTACAGTTACATGAATCAGGCAATGAATACAATTCTTTTTGAATCATGTCTCTCCTTCCCTTGCTCTCTCCCAGTTTTCCCCACCTGTCCCCACCCACAAGATATACAGTTCATTTGCCACGTAATGTCTAGTGAGTACCACTGTTGTATTTGTTCACCCTTAGTTTCACCTTTTCTGTGCCCCCTCCACCCTCCCAAATTCTATTACATCTTGAAGGTGTGGTGTGTGGTGGAAGAGTCTGGCACATGTAACTTCTGGTAGTGGTTCTTTAAGGAGGGGTTTGTGATGCATGGCATCTGTGATCATTCCCTTGACATGTTCTTTTTGGGTGATTGGGCCCAATGGATTTGGAGACCATCACATCAGCTCAGGCAATGCATGGACACAAGTGTGTGTGTGTGTGTGTGTGTGTGTGTGTGTGTGTGTGTGTGTGTGTGTGTGTGTGTGTGTGTATGTGTATGTATGTATACACATGGAAGGGTCCTTCATGAAAGGTGGTTAGGAGGTAAAGTGGGTAAGTCTTGATCCCCTGAATGGGAAGGAAGTCACAAGCCTGTTTCTGGCATGAGTGACAGGAGAGTTAGTGTCACTGCTGAGATGACACTCAGAAGAGTGAACAGGTGAGAAACAGTAAGGAAGCCTGATGCCAGGGGCTCACACCTGTACTTCAGGAGGCTGAGATCTGAGGATCATAGCCCAAAGCCAGTTCAGATAGGAATGTCCATGAGATTCTTACCACCAAGTAACCACCAAAAAGCTGGAAGTGGAGCTGTGGCTCAAGTGGTAGGGCCTAGAGCGGAAAAGCTAAATAACAGTACCCCAGGTCCTGAGTTCAAGCCCCAGGACCTAAAACAAAAACAAAAAATATTCAAGGAGACAAACCACGTCTGGGTAGAGATCCAGTCTTGCTTTACTCAACAATCACACATTCTGAGAAACATGACCTTAGGCGATTCTGTCCTTGTGCAAATATCAGAGTGTGCTCATGCAAACTAAACCACCTTGTCACTAGGTGATAAAACCTGATGGGATCAGTGCTGTGTTGACTGAGACATGGCTACTGGACCAGTGATTGTGTTCTTTTGGGTCTGAAGGTATGCTTGGAGTCAGGATTAGTGATACCTTTTTTTTTTTGTGCCAGTACTGAGGCCTGGGGTCCATCTCTTAGCTTTTCATCCAGTGGTGGTACTCTACCACTTGAGCCACACATCCACTTCCAGCTTTTTGGTGGTTCATTAAAGATAAACGTTTCACGGTCTTTACTGTCTGGGTTGGCTTTGAACCAAGATCCTCATAACTCAGCCTCCCAAGTAGGTAGGATTACAGGTGTGAACCATCAGCACCTGACTTCAGTGACACATTTGAAAACTAAGCATACATTTGTCTGTATGTGGGGGTGGGGAGAGTCTCCTAACCTGAAGCTCATCAACAATCACAAACAGCTTTTTTTTTTTTTTTTGGCCAGTCCTGGGGCTTGAACTCAGGGCCTGGGCACTGTCTCTGAGCTTCTTTTTACTAAGGCTCACACTCTACCACTTGAGCCACAGCATCACTTCTGGCTCTTTCTGTTTATGTAATACCGAGGAATCAAACCCATGCATGCTAGACAAGCACTCTACCACTAAGCCACATTCGCAGCCCTTACATAGCATTTGAAAATGCATCACACAACTCTTGCTCATAACAAACCGCTCTGGAACTTGGGGCTTAAAAAAAAATCTAGTTTTGTTTTAGAGCTCAGGACAGTCAGGTCAGCTGAGGCTTGGATGTGCTGGACTGGCTCCATCACAAGTCTCTGGGTGGACTGGTGACTTTTCTTTAACCTGGGCTTGACTGGGGTATGTTAGAAGCTCACTCCTAAGCTCTTGGCTCCGCTCTTCTTGGGATCAGCAAGCCTTTCTCATGGAGATGACTGAAACAAAAGAAACTAAGCAAAAATACAGGAGGTTACTTGAGATTCAGAACCAAGTTGCTTTTACCTCATCTATTTGGCCAAAGCATGCCATAGTTGGGCTCAGTTTGGAGGGGAGGGGAGATAGAGGCAGGGATAAGAAAATGACACCCAGGATACAAGAACAGACAAGGGAAAAGTTAATCAAGAGGATGGGTTCACAGAGAGAAGAGAGTGCAGAAGTGAGGAAAGGTAAACATGGAAACTCACAGGTCACCAAGAACCTGGAAAGATAATTTTAGAGGAAGGAATGGGTGGCAAAGGTAATCATTAGGTTGTGGTGAATGGGAAGAGAGAAGGTAGAAGCAATGTCCCACCCCTTCATCTAATGTGTCCAACTGAGCATCCTCTATCTGTCCATCACTGTTTAAGATGCTGGGAAGGCAAAAGGAGGGTCTTCTTTTAAGAAGTGCATTCACTTTGTTGTCAACTAATAAGCAAGCAAGATGAGTCAAAGTGCTGCCAGCCTGTCCTCAAGATGATGATCTTCCTACCTCTGCCTCTTGATTAGAAATATGTGCTACCACAGGCAGCCTATTACTGAAGTGGAGATGCTGGGTCTAATGGCACCACCTTGGCCATGTGGCAGATAGGGAATTGGGTTTAACTGCTGTCATCTTGTCTTCATAGTGGAGGGAGGGAGGGAAAGTCCCACCTCAGGTGATTGGTATGCCTGAATTATTAGAGGCAGGGGTGGGGAAATGGATGATAGGTTACTGGGTCTGTTAGTCCTGTGCCTGTCTACTGTGACCCTGTCCCCAACCTGACCCTATATTAGGGCCAGACCAGCTCAGACACCATTACACCAGGCCTTGGGTGCTGTGTCCTGTCTCCTGGGTATCTTCCAGTTAATATGGCATCCCACTTCAGCTCTCTAACAGGATTGATCTGGTTTATTGGTATTGTGTTTCTGCTCTTTCTTTCCTTTCTTGCTCTCATGGCTCAGTTTTCTAACAGTGTTACGTGTATTCACAGGGCTGCAGGCTTTTTGTGATTGGAATCCACCTGCAGTCACCAGCTTTCTAATAAAGACTCCCAATGTGACCTCTCAAAATGTGGCTTCCCTGTTTCTTGCTGACTGGATGCACCTTACAGCCTTACTTTTGGTTGTTATTGTTTTGTTTTGTTTTGGATTTTGTGGGGAGAGTGGTTGTTGTTTGCTTTAGTTTTTGTGCCAGCCCCGGGGTTTGAACTCAGGGCCTGGGCACTGTCACTCAAGGCTAGTCTACTAACTACTTGAGCTATATCTTCACTTCTGGCTTTTTGGCCATTAATTGGAGGGAAGAGTCTCGTGGAATTTCCTGCCCAGACTGGCTTTGAACCACAATCCTCACATCTCAGCCTCCTGAGTAGCTAGGACATAAGCCACTGGCATCCTACTACGTGTGTGTGTGTGTGTGTGTGTGTGTCTGTGTCTGTGTCTGTGTGTGTGTGTGTGTGTGTGTGTGTGTGTGTGTGTGTGTGTGTGCGCGCGCGCATGCGCACAGACCGGACCTGGGGCTTGGACTCTAGGCTCTGACCCTGAGTCTCTCAGGGCTAGCGCTCTACCACTTGAGCCACAGCGCCACTTCCAGCTTTTTCTGAGTAGTTTATTAGAGATAAGAGTATCATGATTTTCCTGCCAGGGCTGGCTTCAAACCATGATCCTCAGATCTTAGCCTCCTATGTAGCTAGAATTAGACATGAGTCACAAGTGCCAGTCAATGTGAGTTTTAATGATGGTTTTGTGTAATAACTGCTAGAGAAAGTCCTAAAAATGTAGCAATAAGTTCTCATAAGTAGGCAGACTTCATCATAGCACTGAAGATTATTGTCAACTGGAATCTAGACAGGCGATGGGGTGGTAGAGGGAGGATGAAAGGGAAAAAGAGAGGGAAGAGGAGGGAAGGGCACAATGCAGAGGCTTAATAGGATTAAATATTTTTAATGAAATAATTGTGCATTCACATTGATGTTTCTGCACATGTCTCATCTCCCCATCTAATCTGTAGGCTCATTTGGGGTCAGTGGCTCTATCCATTGCATCATTATGCACATCTAACACAATGCTTTGATTCTAGTAAGGACTCACTTCATTGGAGGTTGAATCTCTCCAGAAACACGCCCTAGGAAAATGTTATAAGTCCAAGTTTACTTAGGAGACGATCCCAGAAATCACCAGTAAAGGAGCAGGAACATGAGATGGGCAGGAGAAGACAGCCAGTGAAGAGTCCATCCTCACTAGTTCCTGCTTGGGTTGCTTCCGAGATTCCAAACTGAGAAGCAAGGAAGCTAGCATTTTTATTCCCACTCCTATCCCTCACCCCAGAGAAAGCACTGCTGGGGTTTGTAATCACAGCCTCCAGATATGCACTGGAATGACAAGAGGGGATATGGGAAGGGTACTAACTGTACTCCAAAACTCATTAATACTTCTTAAATGAATTAATAAGTGAACAAATGGGTTTAAGTTCTTGGTGTTAATCACAAACAATTTAGAACTTAAAAGTTTTTAGAATAGACTATGCATTCTGCCATTCCCTGGTGAACACATGCATTGTGTGCTTTTGCAAGCTCTAGAGCACAGAACCCATGTGATATCCAAGATCATTTGAAATCTGCAGTAGTGTTTCATGAAGTAATATTACTATATACACAAGGGGAAAATCTATAGAGATGATAGTAACTGTTAAAAAATGAAAACATATACAAATGAAGCAGATGGTGCATGTGAAATCATATTACAAATTTCTGTGGTTGTTGCGGTAGGAACCAATAATTTGGGTTGGACTATTTGGCTGTTTTGTGGGTGATTTTGCAGGTGAACTTAGAATTAGGAACCTTTACAGAAAGGGCAATGAATTGACTCAATGGCTGGCTGTAGGGCCTGTAGAAAACAGAGAAAGGCCAGGCAGTGGTGACTCACTCCTGCAATCCTACTCAGGAGACTGAGATCTAAGAATCATGGTTCTGAGCCAGCCAGCCAAGGAAGGAAAGTCCATGAGACTCTTATCTCCAATTAACCAGTGAAAAGCCAGAAAAGGAGCTGTGGCTCAAGTGGTGGAGTGCTAGCCTTGAGTCAATAAGTTAAGCAAGAGTGCAAGGCCCCCACTTCAAGCCTCAGTACTAGAAGAAAGATAGATGGGAGGGGAGGGAGGAGGGGCAAGGAGGTAAAGAAAACCAAAATAATAGATGAATGATATTTATCTGACTTTTCTTTTTCCATAGTGCTTTGCAAATGATCCTTAATATAACCAAAACAGGAAAGCATTATTATCATATTATCATTATCTTCAATTTATAGGTGAGGAGCTAGAAGCTGATATTCAAGGAAATACAGTAGTTTGCCCAACTCTTCACTTACAAACAGCAAACCACCCCCTGGGAAATGAGCAGTTATAACAGACTGTACATGTACCATGTACCAATGAAACCTTTTTTTCTTCCTTTCTACCATCCTTCGATGCAATTGGCAAACTGTCACAAATGTTTTAATTGAATCAAAGACCCTATCTAATTGTGTTGTCCTTTCTCAGCTGTGATATCCTAGGAATTTAGGGATCACATCCCTTCATCTCAGGCCAAGGAAAGGACCAGTTAGGAGAAATTCTGCAGCCCTGAGGACAGCCTGGCATGGCTAGATGCCACACACTGGACATCTTGGGACAAAAGCCAAGGGCCATTGGATTAGAAAGTACAATGGGCTTCATCTTTTCATCCCTGAGCAGAAGGCATTCTTTTTTTTTTAATTTATATTTTTGAATTACGAAGGTGATATGCAGAGAGGTTACTGTTGCATAAGTCAGTTGATGGGTATTTTTCTTTTTAGACAATGTCACCCCAGAAGACATTCTTTTTCTTTTCTTTTCTTTTTTTTGTCAGTTGTGGGGCTTGAATTCTGGGCCTGGGCACTGTCCCTGAGCTCTTCAGCTCAAAGCAAGCATTCTGCCACTTGAGCCACAGTGCCACTTCTGATTTTCTGGTGGTTAATTGCAGATAAGAGTCTTACAGACTTTTCTGCCTAGGCTGGCTTTGAACTGTGATCCATAGACCTCAGCCTCCTAAGTTGCTAGGATTACAGGAGTGAGCCATCAGCACCCAGCATAGAAGGCATTCTTAATTAGCCTAGCTACATACACATCCTGGTTCCTATGGAATATTACCAGAGATGAAGAGCTCAGGACTTTGACCTGGAGTCTATAGCTTCATCCTTCATTCCTGGTTTATTTTATTTATCCATTCAATAAATATTTATGGACTACTGTGGCATGATATAGTCTATACTGACTGACTGCCAAGACTTCAACAGAGACAAATAGGACCCATGGCCTCATTGAGTTTATAGTGCAATGGTAATATGGGGAGACAGGCTATTAATAATTTAGCAGGCTAACATTCAACTGGAGGTAAGTGCTCCCAAATAAATTCACATGGCAAAGTGATATACAAGGACTGTGAAGGAGCCCTCCGCTATTTCCTTTCCTTTTTTAACAAATATCACCTTCAAAATGAAGACCACAAAACTCTTCTCTCCAAATAACCAGGAAACAAACAAACAAAAACTACAAGTGTTGGTGTGGCTCAAGTGGTAGAGCACCGAGCCTTGAGTGAAAAAGCTAAAGGAAGCCCTGAATTCAAGCCCCACCACCAGCAAATATACAAACAAACAAAACACCCTACTGCTTCTATCTTATCAGGAGCTAAAATGCTTCTCTGCCTGACTTACTTTCTTTTGCCGGTCCTGGAGCTTGAACTCAGAGCCTAGGCACTGTCCCTGAGCAACTTTTGCTCAAGGCTGGCACTCTACCACTTGAGCCAAAGCACCACTTCTGGCTTTTTCTGTGATTAATTGGAAATAAGAGTCTCAGACTTTCCTGCCCAGGCTGGCTTTGAACCTGGATCCTCAGATCTCAGCTTCCTTAGTAGCTAGGATTATGGGCTCTCTGCCTGAATTTTATAAACCTCCATATACCAGAGACTGTTTAACAAGCAGTACTGTTGCTTCCTGGAGCACATCCCCACCCTCTCACCTTTCAAATGTGATCGGCATTCATTCATTCATTCATTCATTGGCGCTAGGTTTACAAGTACCCTGTTTCTATTGCTCTTGTTGGTGGGGATGTTTTGGTTGTTACCCATCCTGAAAGAGCAAACACAACTCCCCATCTACAAAGCTCTCAACACCCCTCCTCACCCAACCACCACCACTGGCTCCCTCTGGGTCACCAAAGGTTACTGGTAGATAATGTATAAACAAGAGTCAACCCTGAAGCACCAATAAAACTGTAAGGCCCAAGCCATACTTTTTTCCTTCTCAACCCCCTGAGATTTCTATTCTTCAATAAGCTAGTTTTGGTTTCAGGAAGTCCTTTCTTAGGTCTACCTTAAGTCCCTCCTACCTCACTATGTGCTTATTTCTTCAAGTTTTGTTCTTCATTGCTTTAGGGCAAAGCTGAGACACCCTGCTCAATGCTGGGTCTGGTTTAGGAAGCATCTGTCTCTGTCAGTTGATTAGTAAGTGCCTGACACTTCAGCATCATTATTTGATTCCATTTCAGGTTCTTTCCTCCAGCCTTAAAAACTGCAGCTCCTTAAGCTTCTGTTCCCAAACCACTTCATCACCATCTAGCTCTTCTCAAACTCCACTAATCAGCTTTTATTTTTTCTTTATTTTTTAATCATTAGTGAGAGTTTTGAAGAAGGTACTTAGCCAGACGAAAGGGAAAAAAAATAGAAGTCTAATAAAACTCTGAAAGGACCCAGTAAGGGGAATGAGCTCCACTCTGCCTTCAGCCTGGCTGTTCCTTCGACAAGCTAATCCATCAGACAAGCTGTCCTGGCTCAGCACAGCGCTCCCAGACTCCCTCGTGAATGTGAACTGCAGAAAAATTAGATTTGGAGGGAGGAGAACTTAGTCTGCACCCCCATTGGCTTTCTGTGTTAGGCTGCTGGTGGCCACTGTCGTCAGAGAACTCCAGATCTGTGTAGAATTTAGTTACTTCTGTTTAATTTAGGCAGCTCCCCCCACCTTCTTTACAGAGTCATTTCCTTAGGAGGCCACTGATTCTCATAGAGCTCTAGGTACCATCTGCTGGGGCTGAGGGTGGGGGTGGGGTGGAGAGGGAGTTGTGTGCCTGTGAGTGAGAGAGAAGGGGAATGACAGACTAATTCATAGTTGTTTTATTGGTTACTATTCAATGCCTCTTCAATATTTTTGCTGAAGTAGCAACAGAATGGAAGTGAACATTGAGGGTTGGAGACTCTATCCATCAATCTTAGAACCATGTTAGTATTGATGCTAAAACCCATGTGAACCGGATGCCAGGGGTTCATACCTGTAATCCAAGCTACTCAGGAGGCAAAGCTCAGGGATAGCATCCAGGATCTGAGTTCAAAACCAGGACCAACACACACACACACACACACACACACACACACACACACACACACACACACACACACACGTACAGAGGGGGAGAGAGAGCAAGAGAGAAAGAAAGAAAGAGAGAAAGAAAGAGAGAGAGAGAAAGAAAGAAAGATAGAAAGAAAGAAAGAAAGAAAGAAAGAAAGAAAGAAAGAAAGAAAGAAAGAAAGAAAGAAAGAAAGGAAGGAAGGAAGGCAGGCAGGCAGGCAGAGAGAAAGAAAGAAAGAAAGAAAGAAAGAAAGAAAGAAAGAAAGAAAGAAAGAAAGAAAGAAAAGAAAGAGGAGGAAAGAGAGAGCGAGAAAGAAAGAAAGAAAGAAAAAGAAAGGAAGGAAGGAAGGAAGGGAGAGAAAGAAAGAAAGAAAGAAAGAAAGAAAGAAAGAAAGAAAGAAAGAAAGAAAGAAAGAAAGAAAGAGTGGCTGGGAAGGTGGCTCAGTGGTAGAGCGCTTGCCTTGCATGCATGAGGCCCTGGGTTCGATTCCTCAGCACCACATAAGCAAAAAGAAAAAAGCCGGAACTGGTGCTGTGTCTCAGGTGGTAGAGTGCTAGCCTTGAGCTGAAGAGCTGAGAGACAGTGTCCAGGCCCAGAGTTCAAGCCCCACGACAGGACCCCCCCCCCAAAAAAAAAAGGAAGGAAGGAAGGGAAAGAAGAAAGAAAGAGTAAGAGAGAGAAAGAGTGAGTGGGGGGGGAGAGAGAATGTGTAATTTTTGCATTCTTCTCCAAAATAGATTCACATTGCCAGGTGTCAAAATGGAAATAGCTTTATTGTAATTTTGTGTATATGTATGTGCCAGTACTGGGGCTTGAACTTAGGACCTGGGTGTTATCCTTTAGCTTTTTTACACAAGGCTGGCACTCTATCACTTGAGCCACAGCTCCACTTCTAGTTTTTTTTTTTTTTTTTTGGTAGCTAATTGGAAATAAGAGTCTCACAGACTTTCCTGCAGAGATTGGCTTCAAACTGTCATCCTCAGATCTCAACCTCCTGAACAACTAGAATTACAGGCGTGAGCGTGAGCCAACTATGCTCAGCTAGCTCTATTGCAACTTTATGGTCTAAGAGTAGACATGTTTGAATATATAATATGTATATGCAGGATAAGATATAAAGAAAAATACAAGAGAGATCTATCTTCTGATGTTGCATTTAAGTATTTCCCTTTTGTTCTTCTCTTTGTCACCCCCCCCCCGCCTCTTTTTTGTTGGTCCTTAGGCTTGAACTCAGAGCTTTTTCACTCAAGGCTAGCACTCTACCACTTTGAACCACAGTGCCACTTCCAGCTTTCTGGTGGTTAATTGAAGATAAGAGTCTCATGGATTTTCCTGCCTGGGCTGGGATCAAACCATGATTCTCAGATTTCAGCCTCTTGAGTAGCTAGGATTACAGGCATGAGCCACCAGCACCCAGCCTACACTATTTTCTATATAGAAAAACACATTGTTTCACAGTACAGTGGTTTATTATTGTTTTGTTTATTTATTTTGACACAATACAATGTTTTGAATCATCACTCACTAAAAAGATTCTGAGTGTTTATCTGATATCAAGTAGTCTAAGCACTGGGGGATTGACTTACACTATTGTCCAGTTTGAAAAGCAAGTGTGTGGGTATGATTGCTCAGAGAAATGGTGTGTATTCACACGAGGAGGGAAGGAACATTAGTAGAAGAACATTCTGGAACATTTTCAAGGTGGTCTCTACAACAAGAGCAGGGTGCTTTCCTGCCTCTGCTTATGTCACCTAGGACAGTGGTACCATCGCTGGGGGGTGGGCTGATGTTTCCCAGCATGACTCACCCACCTTCCTCTTGGGAAGCTTTGCCCTCCTTCCACAGAGCAAATATGCCGGTTGCTCAAGAAGCCTTTTGTTTCTTTCACACATGAAAATTAATGAGCTCCCTCTTTGGCATGGGTTAGAAAATTCCACTATGGTGTTGGCAGGGCTTGCACTGGTCCCAGAACCTTGCAAAATCCCCATGCTGACACTGAAGAGAGCCGTGAGGTGGGCTCTCCTTGCTTTTGGTGGGGAAAGGATGATACAGCGGAGAAGAGAACACCTGGCCAGGAAGGTTATACCCAGCAGTTTTTTTTTCCTGTGCTCTTTTCCAAACACATGCATCTCTGTAGGTAGCACAATGCCCTCTTTATTGCCCTGTCTTCAGTGGAGTTGTTTGACCAGGGCAACCACACCTGGAGAGATTCCTCCAGCCACTGGGACCAGAACACCTAGCATTTACCTCCTAGTCCCTTCTTTCTGCAAAACAGTTGACAACTGAACTGAATCCATGAAATGTGTAGCCTACTGGTCAATAACTATTTGTTCATTCAGTCTGTAATTTGGAGGCACCTTTGGTATCCAAGGCTGGAGCTCTGTCTATGAGCAAAACAGACAGAACCTCTCTAACAGAAGGGAGATTTTTGAATGGGAGGTAGACCATCAGAGCCAAACAAGCCAGGTAACTTCAGGTTCTGAATTGTCCCTTGATCAGCACTTTTGCTTTAATCATGGCCAATGGAAGTCCAAAAAAAAAAAAGGAAAATTGCAAAAAAAAAAAAAAGAAATCCATGAGTTTTAATTTGCATGCTGTTCTAAGTAGTCACACAGATAAATGAATCACCACTTTGTGCAAAGTAGCCAAGCTGTATAGGCTACCCTCCTGCTAGTCACAGGAGCCTGATGTCACATGGGCTGCCTCAGCACCACTATGCTTGTGTTTGGGTAACCTCTGCTTAATAATGCTCTGAGCACAAGGACATTGATGCAGTGGAGGCACCTGGGTATAAAACGTGGAAAGGATATAATTGTCTCTGGTACTGTGTGATAGCATTGCTGGGCACAAAGGAAAAGACGCCATATTTATTAGAACAAGGGAGGATTGCTTCTAACTACAATAGAGAAGCGACAGAGAACCATGTGAACGTGAGGAGGTACATGCTTTAGGAGGCTTAGGCACAGTCTCAAGAGATATTGGATCTAAAATAAAAATCAGCTACAGGGAGATGTAGAAACCGGAGTCTTCCAGGTAGGAGTAATAGTGTATGCAGAGGCCCTGAGGTGGGAACATAATTGACCATTTCAGAGAACTGGATGAAAGTTGACAAGGAAGGAGTAGCAAAGAGCAATGAATGAAAGAGGCCTAAAAGAAAGGCAGGGCCTATATTTATTATATGAACACTCTATATACCACTGTGTGTTTACTAGTTTATATAAGACTTTCAACACACAACCTCAATCCAATGATCCCAACCACACCACTGTATAAATAAGGAAACGGGGTGAGGAAATGACTTTTTCAAGGCCAGAAAACTAGGAAGTAGTAAGACAGAAATTTTGAGCAAGGACTGAAGATTCTCTTCACATAGCAGGAAAAATTATTCACATCAATGCTTGGGATATAGACAGTGAGCAACCAGTGCTACTGTATAAGTAGTTTTGTGCCAAATTAGACTTGTTTTCTCTAAATTGCTATGCTAAAGGTGGATGGAAATATAAAGAATAAAGATTTATCCTTTGGGATGATGATGTAATTGAGTAGTTAGGCTACCATAGCCTAGCATGTGTGAAGTTCTAGGTTTTGATCACCAGAGACATAGACAGAGAGAGAAAGAAGACAAGAGAGAGAGATATAGGAGAGATCAGTCCAGTCCAGTCCCTGATGAAGACATGATGTAGTTACAAAGCAGCAAAGTATAGAAAGTTGGTGGGTGAAATACTAAGACAGTATTTGCTTTAGCCAGGAACATTATGGCTGACTTTCTAAGGGATTCCAGTCTGCTTTGAAGTCTTAGAACAGGCGATATCCAGAAACAAATCCATAGGATTTTACCACACAGAATACACACTGAACATGTAGCATCCTGGAGACCACCATACCTTCCTCACTCCACGTGCAATAAACAGGGACATTTCTCTTACTATTACATAAGAGAAGAATCATGTAGGTAGGAATTATTGATAAGTCTAAGAAGATAAAAGAACCATCTAGAATACCATCCATGAAACACAAACCTTTCCTACTTTAATGTATTTCCTTTTAGAGTTTCCCTAGACAAGCCATTTGTGTATTTGCCTGTATGTTTAATAAATAACATAATATACTGGACAAACACACTTCTGTGCATGCATTTACCTTTAATAAGGTATACATTAGACTTTTAAGATTGTTTTCTTTTTCTTTTTTACTTTTTTCTTTTTGTCAGTTGTGGGACTTGAAACTCAGGGCCTGGGCATTGTCCTTGAGCTTTTCCCTCTCACGGCTAGTGCTTTACCACTTTGAGCCACAGGTCCACTTGTGATTTTCTGGTGGTTAGTTGGAACCACCAGTGAGTGCCTGGCTTCAATTCATCCATTTAATTGTATAGATCTGTGTTGCTGTTCACACAGCGGGACCCGGGAACTCAGTGTCTGGTAAGCAGAAAGGAACCCTACCTTGCGGGTATAGACAAAGTTTATTAAAAACATCATACACTTAGATAGGGCATAGGGGCAGAGAAGATTAAGTCTGTAGTCAGAGGACAGTCACAGGACAGTCACAGATAATCAAAGGGCAGAAAGTAGACCTTCTTGGGGAATGTGGACAAGTAGCAACCTTTAATTGGTGATTGGAAAGTGTCCTTTAAGGTAATAAAAGAGGAAGCAAGGAGCAAGTGGGGCTCCATTAAATAGACAAAAGGAATCTTGACATTGTTCTACACAGTTAACTAAGAGGAGCACCAACAGCACTTCCCCCAAACCATCACCTGAGTCTGGCAGTGGGTGCAGGACCTTGCCCTGCATGGAGGAAGGGGCTTTCCTTCCCCCACCCCCGCCCTCCAGGAATGTGTGCCAGCATGCACCCTCATGGCACACCGGAACTCAGATGGGGTCTTACTCGTCAATGTCTCCCACAGATCTGAATATTAAGCAGGGTGCTGGTGGCTCATGTCTGTAATCCTAGCTACTCAGGAGGCTGAGATCTGAGGATATTTGTTCAAAGCTAGCCTGGTCAGGAAAGCCCATCAGACTCTTGTCTCCAGTTGATTTCCCCAAAAAGCTGGAAGTTGAGCTGTGGCTAAAGTGATAGAGATCTAGATCTAGCCTTGAACAAAAACGCACAAAGACAGTGCCCAGGCCCCGAATGCAAGCCCCAGAACATTCATAGTCTCTCTCTCTCTCTCTCTCTCTCTCTCTCTCTCTCTCTCTCTCTCTCTCTCTCTCTCTCTCTCTCACACACACACACACACACACACACACACACACACACAATCAAGAATATTCCTTTTTTTTAAAATTTATTTTGCCGGTTGTGGGGCTGAACTCTGGGCCTGGGTGCTGTCCCTCAGCTCTTCAGTTCAAGGCTAGCGCTCTACCACTTGAGCCAAAGTACCACTTGCGGCTTTTTCTACATATGTGGTGCTGAGGAATCGAACCCAGGGCCTCATGCATGCAAGGCAAGCACTCTACCACTGAGCCACCTTCCCAGCCCTCAAGAATATTCCTTATACCCAAAGAATCACCTGTGGCAGCTTTAGCCCATCCCCCATCCCCCCCACTCCTTCAAGCAACTATTGAACTTACCTCTGTGGCCTCAGATTCTCTTGTTCTAGAACTTCCCATAAATGAAATCCTGTTGGTACTCCTTTATTTCTGCCTCTATTGCTTAGCTGGATTTGAACTCAGGGCATGACACTTGTTAGATAGTTGCTCTAGCACTTGAATCACACTTCCAGCTCTTGCTTTAGTTAACTTTTCAGATAGGGTCTCTCTTTTTTCTTGCCCAGGACCAGTCTTGGATTGTGATTCTCCTAAGTATACTTCCCATGTAGCTCACATTACAGATGAACATCAATCATGCTTGTAAGGTATATTAAATAGGTGGGTTTCATTAGGTAGCCAATGAAGAGAATACCATGTGCTATTCAGGGAGAAGTTTATTTACCAAACTGTTGACCCTGCCATGCATGGTAGAGAAGCATGGCTGAAAAGGAAAGGGGCAACCTACCCCTGGCCAGGGACAGGAAGAGGTGTGGCCAGGTGGGGGGAAAGGTGTGGCCACACTGGATCTGGATATGACCTCAGGGTCTGGGACCCTCCTGAGGTCAGATAGGAGGCATGTGACCAGAGGTGGCCCAAGATGTGACCTAGCAGGAGGGAAAGGTGACTGCTTCCAGGTGTGCCAGTTACCTAGGTAACAGATACTGGGCAGAAACTTAGCCAAGAGGTAGGGAGATGTCCCTGTGCAGACCTTACAATGCTCTGTTTATTTTTTTGAGATGAGGCTTGATAATTTTGGGGGGGGGGGAGGGACAGGGCCTTGAACCACAATCCTCCCTATTTCTGCCTCCTGAGTATCCTAGATTACAAGTGTGTGTCACCTTTACTGGCTGACTCCATCCTGAGTTCTCCAAATTGGGTCTAAGGGCTGTAGCCAGTGACCTTGTGAATCCTGGGTGTGACTGAAAGGTAGACCCAATACTCTGTCACTATAAGTGTCATGCTCCCATTAGCCAGATTGAAATGTGGGGGAAAAGAAGAACCCTTGAGGTACCTTGTCCCCTAAGAATGACCTCTGAAGGTGGTCGGTCCATCAGCAATTGGGTTTGTCAGTGGCAAGTCCATCATTTCTATGAAGTGCCCGGTTGGAGAAACCTGGATTTGAATTATATTTTTCTTGCCATTTTTATTTGAGGAGGTAAGGGGGTGTTGGTGGGAGATGTGGGAGGAGTTAGGAGTAGGAGCCTGGGCCCATGGCAAAGGCAATGGAAGAGCTGCACGGATGGGTCTGTGGCTAGGTGTGAGGCTGGATGTAGCCGTGACATTGGCCCAGTTCTTAGGAAAGCGCCCTCTCCAAACATCTGATGCTCCCCAAAGTGTGGACAAGAGCAGAGTTCCATACATTTTGCATATGCAAGCCCCCACCCCCACCCACGAGCATTCTCTGTGGCCACCTTGATGGTCCTCCAAAGGGCAGGCAGCAGAGGGCCTCCATCTGCCCCGAGACCTGGTGCTCCCCAGTGAGTCAGACATGCTCCAAATTCTGCTAAGCCAGTTTCTATGTTTCCCCTTGTAAATGTGACCTTACCAAGGGCAAGAACTAGCCCTGATTCATTGTCTTAGTTCAGTTTCCCCAGAAACAAAGCCTGAAACAAAGATTCTGGTGGCTTCAGTGTGTTTCGGGGCTGGTGCCAGCGTGAGGAGGTAGGAAGTAGAGACAGGAGGAAGGCTGCAGCAGAAGGTGTGTCCTCAAGGCAGTTACCACCCAGGCCCCCTCCTCCCTACCCGGACATGAGGGGGATCCAGGAGACAGTGCAGAGCAGCTCCCTTCCCCCATTCATTTACCAGAACAGGAAGGAGCTGGTGATTGGTGCCACTGGTGAAGGACATTCCTGGGGCTTCTGTCCTAACACTTGTAACTGCCCTGCTTGTAGGCAGTGGGGGCGCCAGGAGCAGCAGAAAACCCCAAGTAGAGCACATGGACGCTGGCAGCTGGAAGTCAGGTTGTTGACAAGAGGGTACAGGCCGGGCCTGACGATGTCAGCAGGGGCCTCCAATGCCAATTCAGTCCCGGCAATGAATAGATACTACAGCACATTGGCTCAACCCAAAGGGCTCAGCTAACTTTGGCCTCAAAGCCACAGCTCCTGTTTGTTCTCCAGTAACCTCAAAATACTGCCATCAGCTGGCAGGACTATTTTAGGATCAAACCCAGGATACTAGCACCCCTTCCTTCTCAAAGTATGGTCCCTGAACCAACATCGTTTCCATGGGCTAGTGACTTGTTCAAAATGGGAATTTAGGGCTCCCATCTTAGATCCAATAATCAGGATTTCTGGGAGTGGAACGTGTTCATTTAACCACCGCTCCACGTGACTGTAGTTTGCTCTAAAGCATGAAATCCACTGTTTAGACTCTAAAACTTAGAGTTGCCAATGTCGCTTGGAGCAGTGGTTGAATGAACACGTTCTACTCCCAGAATACTAGGCTTCTAAAATGTTTTCGACTTTGCCCTATTTAGGGAGCTTTCTTTTCCTTTTAGGTGTTTTAAATATAAATTGTACCTAATTATCAATTTCCAACAGAAAAGTAACCCATGCACACTACTATCTGAGATAACCTATGGGACATCTGTGTTGGGTGTTTGTTTTCCTGAGCTAATATTTAAATCCTGTCTTGAGGCCAGACCAGGTGGCAGGAAGGAAAATTACATATATTTCTCAATCAGTAGAAAAATTTTAAAAAACAAAACAAAAAAAAATCCTGGAGTTTTGAATGTCTCATAGAAATGGGAAGAGTTGGGATACCCCTTAAATCAACTGGTATGGAAAAATATTAACAAAGATGAACTTGGGGCTGGGACTTGGTGGCTCACGCCTATAATCATAACTACACAAGAGGCTGAGATCTGAAGATTGAGATTCAAAGCCAGCCCCAACAGACAAATACAAGAGATACTTAACTTTTTTTTTCTTTGGTTGGTTATGGGGCTTGAACTCTGGGCCTGGGCACTGTCCCTCAGCTCTTCAGCTCAAGGCTAGCGCTCTACCACTTGAACCACAGCACCACTTCCTGTTTTGTTTTGTTTTGTTTTTTTTTCTGGTGATTTATTGGCAATAAGAGTCACAAACTTGCTGGGCACTGGTGGCTCACGCCTGTAATCCTAGCTACTCACGAGGCTGAGATCTGAGGATCGCGGTTCAAAGCCAGCCCAGGCAGGAGAGACCGTGAGACTCCTATCTCCAATAAACCACCAGAAAACCAGAAGTGGCGCTGTAGCTCAAGTGGTAGAGCGCTCTCGAGCTGAAGAGCTGAGGGATAGCGCCCAGGCCCAGAGTTCAAGCCCCATGACCGACCAAAAAAAAAAAAAAGAGTCACGAACTTTCCTGCCCAGGCTGGCTTTGAACCGAGATCCTTCAATCTCAGCCTCCTGAGTAGCTAGGATTACGGGCATGAGCCACTGACACCCGGCTAAGAGATGCTTAACTCTAATTAACCAGCAAGAAGCTGGAAGTAGAGGTGTGGCTCAAGTGGTAGAGCACAAATCTTGGTGGTGGTGGGGAGCCAAGCAAGAGTACAAAGCCCTGGGTTCAAGCCCAGGCACCAAACAAACAAACAAAAAATCATAAAGATGGTTTTGATTTCAGGTAGGAGCAGGACAGAATCAGCAGTGGCTTCATCTGCCATGTCCTGTGTGTGGTAGACATCTCATTGCTTCATTTAGCAGTGTGATCAAAAATATTACACAGACTAGTCCATTTCTTCTAGAGGGACAGCCCTCCTGCCTGCCCTGTGCCTTGATACCAACCAGTCACAGAAGGCCTTCCTATAGGAACACCTCAGTGGTGTGACATCACAATGTAGTCCATTCTGAATCTTGAGACTGATTTGTCCCCTTGGGCCCAGGACATTTGCTTACCTGTAAGAGCTCCCCTTGGTTACTGAGGCAAGCCGTCTGTGCTGTCTTGTCAGGTATACCTGGTAAGTACTGAACCAGTCAGAGCACTGAGGGAAGGGAGAGACAGCCACTGGCTGCTGGTTCCTATGTACCATAAGATTGGATGGGGCCACGTTGGTGACTGGGAATGTGTGAGGATAAACCCCCAACTCTTCCTGGGAAAGCTGCCTAGCTCATGTATATATCCCCTTCCTCCCAGCCTCTTCCTGCCAGGTAGCCAACCACAGGAGGCAAGACTGGAATGGCCTATAAAGCTGAATTGTCTACGTATGCCAGCACCCTGGACAAAAGTCATTTGTGGTCATAATATTTTTTTTCCTTTTACTATTTTTAATGAATTTTTTATTGTGAAAATACTGTACAGAGGGGTTACAATCACATGAGCAAGGACATGAGTCCATTTCTTATCAAGCATTGTTGCCTCCTCTGTTTTTCCCCTACCATCCCTTCCCTCCCATCTCCACAACTACATTCCTGTGCCCTCCCCCCCAAGCCTATATTGTAAAGTTTGTTTTTCGACATAGCGTCTTATACATCTCATTGTTGCAATGGGTTAACCTGTATTCCTATTTAAACAATTTGTTTTTCCCTTCCCCTCCCCAAATTATACCAACATCAAATACAGTGAAAACAGGGGTTATACTGTGGGGGAGGGACATACAAAGCAATATTGATTTATGATAGTAGTTGGATTTGAACTTATACTTGTTAGGTTCTCCTCCACTTGAGCCACATCTCCAGCCATCACTTAAGTGTGTGTGTGTGTGTGTGTGTGTGTGTGTGTGTGTGTGTGTGTGTGTGTGTGTGTCCATATTGGGACTTGAATGAATTCAGTGCCTGAGCACTGTCCCTGAGCTTTTTTTCTTCCCCCTCAGGGCTAGCACTCTACCACTTGAGCCATGGTTCCACTTGCAGCTTTTTGGTGGTTATTTGGAGAAAGAGTCTCACGAATTTTCCTGCTTGGGTAGATCTTGAACCACAATCCTCAGAACTGTTTCCAAAGTAACTAGAATTACAGACATGAGCCACTGGTATTTTTGATAGATGCCTATGACAGAAAATCTGGGCTCTCCCATGGCAAATCCAATAGTGTGAGCAGAGGTAGCTTTGGAGTACCAAGCTAGGGCTTCAGAGGGGTTTGATGGTAGCTGTCATCTGGAGAGGACAGAGGAAGAAAACCATACACCTACTTCGTGCCAGATGTGGTAGCAATATTACTACTTTTTGTTCCAACCAGGCTCTGTAAAGTGCCTTTTTCTTCTGCTTATCTCCATTCTGGACAGAATGCTTTGTTCTACACTGGGTGTGTGTTAAAAGAGGAATTAGTTGAAAGCTACATACACTCTGTGTTAACTGTCCCCAACAATAGAATACCCTGGAACTAGAAGAGGTGCCTCACAAGGCCAGGAGAGCTTTAACAGGAGCCAGCTTTCATCAGCACAGCTGGAGACCCAATTCTCACCACCACTCTGGTGGTAAGGATCTAGAAGATCCTTAAAGGCCATTTCCAAATCCAAGATTGTAGGAGTTTGTGTCCCAACAGTTTACTCACTTTATGATGGAACCCACATGGGCCAGGCTTTCCAGGTTGGCTGAACATTGTAAAGTAGGAAGAATTGTAAGGAACCCACAATCAGCCATACCAACCTCATAGGCTCCAGATGACTCACTGAAGCACATGCTGACTAAGGTGTCCCAGGCTGCAGAGCGAATTCGCAGAGTTAAAATGTGTTCAGAAAATAAACAGAGGAACCAGCCTGGGCACTATTCAAATGTCCTGTGCCCATCCATTTTCCTTCCCTCCTAACAAGATTATGCTTCAGGCCTGGTATATTACACATCTATACTCTTAAGCACTCGGGAAGAAGGATTAAGAGTTTGAGACCAGTCTGAACGTATATAGTAAGTTCCAGGTCAGCCTGGGCCACATAGTAAGACCTGTCACAAACATCAAATTATGATTCAGCCATCCCTGACTGAACACCTACTGTATACCAAGTATGAGTCCAGAGGTGTGTTACTTATCTATTCACTGACCCCATCAAGTGGATGTCACTGCTCATATTTCTCAGATGACAAGATAACCCACCTGAGGTTGTCGTACTAACTGTGTTACTTCACAGGAGTAAATGGCAAAGCTAGTCTCTCTTGCCTGCTTGGAGGAGAGCTTGCAAGGCCCACTCAGGTCAGTTGCCATTGTCTGGCTGGATTCCATGGGATAGTTTCAAGCCCCTGCTGGGTTTTGCCCTGCTTGCTTTGGGATTCCCTGTGGACCTTCCTGGTTCATCACCCAGGCCCCTGATTCTGATGGGACAAGATAAGCGAGTGGCTGTTTCCCACCAACAGATGCTCTGTGCCCAGGGAGAAAATATGCTAATAGAACCCAGCTTCGGCTAATTGTGGCAATTTCCCTTCTGCATGTCATCCTGAAATAGTAGCCAGGCTCTTTTTTCACATCAGGGAGCCCCAAATGAGCAGCTTAGATGGGGTTGTAGGCAAGTCGGTGAGCCAGACCTCCCTGCTACAGTTACACAGAAGAAGCTAGATAGGGGCTTCAGTGAACGCTGGGTTCCGCTGTTGGCAAACTTGGTTTATTGCAGTGGATAATTTGGACCTGCTGTTAAGCTGGAAGAGCCTCATTTAAACCTAAGAGGAAAATGGTACCTCAAGGCATTTAATAAAGGGCCAAACCCAAGGACGTGCAGTCTGACCTTGAACTCAGATCCAGGCCTACATTTAATTTGTCCTAGAGGCAATGCTAGCCAATAGAAGAACTGTCTACAATTGTGAGAAGGTTCCACATGAATGATGTCCAGCCTGGAAACCACTAGCCTCTTAGGGTGGCTGAGAAAGCAGAGTACAGGGTCTATGCAAGTTCTAGAAGGCACATAGACCTTCTGCCCCAGGACAGCTAAAGGCATGTTCCACAGAATCCTGGCTCAAGGGATCCTTACTGATGTGAATTAAAAGTCTAGATGCTTAAGGAATGTTAGGTGATGATGGATTAGACCCAATCAGCCACTCCCTCGCTGTGCAGGACTTGTCAGAGCCTTAAATAGGCTGACTTAGACTTGAATCTTCAAGAGATAGGAGGGAAATTGGAGACTATTGCTTAGAAAATTATTAACCTAACTCTGTTGTGTTGGAAAACAACATGACTGGTTTTCCTTTGCTCTCCCAGCACAACTATAACACTGAAGACGTCTGTAATCCCAAAAGGTACGGGGATTTTTTTTTCCCCACCAGCAAGCTTGCATTGTTACCAAAATTGACCCTAATGTTCACTTCTGATGCTCTTTGCCTGGGGGGGGGGGGGAGGAGGGGGCATTGTCATATCTCCTGTTCTAAGAGGCTCCCAAAGGCCACAGATGAGGAGGTGCACAGGGCAAGGTATAAGGGAGGACCCAGAGCTTCCTTGCCCTCTTTGTGTGTACCACCCGGCAGGAGCCTCCATTATTCAGTCAGGTGGGAGCTGTCTGCAGCTTGTGCCTTGAGATGAATGCAGACTTGTTGCATAGGCATGGCTGGAGCCTGGGCAATGGTGGAGAAATGGGATTGGCACCAGAGGGTCCGATCCAATGTTGGGTGTGGGTGTGGAAACACAGCACAGCAGTCTTATTTACATTCTTCATGGCCCCTCTCTCTCAGCAGTATTCCTTCCTCCAGGAAATGAAGCAGTGACCCTCCAGCATTCAGAAGGTCTTAGGACAGAAAATTTCCTTATAGCCAGCTAAATGCAAGGGATGATACAAGTTTCTATGACCCATAGTTGGGGGAGAATCATATGCTAGCAACTTTGGTTGAAAATAAATACACTGTAATGATTACATTGTAATCCTACCTGCTGGGAAGGCAGAGATAGTATCATGGTTTGAAGCTATCCCGGGCAAAAAGTTAGCAAAACCCCATCTTATCAACCAAGCTTCAGGGTGCCAATAGCATATGGCTGTCATCCTAGTTACTCAGGAGGCTGAGATCGAAGAATCATGGTTTGAAGCCAACTCAGGCATAAAATCTGTGAAACTCTTTTTTTTTTTTTGGGAGGGGATCTGGTCGTGGGGCCTGAACTCTGGGCCTGGCCACAGTCCCTCAGCTCTTCAGCTCAAGGCTAGCACTCTACCACTTGAGTCACAGCTTTTTTTCTTTTTGCTTATGTGGTGCTGAGGAATTGAACCCAGGGCCTCATGCATGCAAGGCAAGCGCTCTACCACTGAGCCACCTTCCCAGCCCAAATCTGTGAAACTCTTATTTCCAATTAGCTACCAAAAAGCTGGAAGTGGAGCTGTGGTTCTGTGGCAGAATGCCAGCCTTGAATGAAAAAGCTAAGAGATAACACTCAGGCCCTGAGATCAAATCCCAGTACCAAAAACGAAGCAAGAAACCTGGGTGTGGTAATGACCACATTTGTAATTTCAGCTATGTAGGAGAAGGACCGTACTCTGAGGCTGGCCCCGGCAAAAATGGAAGACCCTGTCTGAAAAAAAAAATAATAAAAAGACTGGGCAAAGGAGGATATGGCTCAAGTGGCAGTGCCTACTTATCAAGTGTGAGGCCCTGAGTATGTATGGGGGAAAAACATCATATATCAAAATATTACATCTGCTTTTATTAATAAAGAAACTGAGGCCAATAGAAGAAAAAGTGACTTGGGCAAGGCTATGTAACTAGTTCTTGCTGGGATTGCCCTATATACTATAACAAGGTCATACTTCATGCTGTGTAGAAGCGTCCTCAGGACAGCTAGATCCATGTATTTCTGCCCCTTCTGCCTGGAGGGTGTTTTGTTTTCTTCTCTGTAGACCCCCTTGAAGCAGCTCCGGGCTTCTTTCTATAGCAGGGCCCTGCAGGGAGTCCCCAGAGTGCCCCAGCCTGGCACATGGCCCTGGGACAAGGCCCTCAACATGGCAGCAGGCCTGCAGGAAACACAGAAGAGTACAGAAGAACCTGTGGCTCTGTCTTAGGAAAACATGACCACCCAACCAGCAAGACGCCACACTGGCGAGGCTGAAGAGGCCCCTGCTTAGCTTGGCCCCAGCTGCAGGAGTTGGCGCCAGTCAGACCCTTGAGAGGGCCAGGCAGGAGGGGCCAGAGGGGAGGTATTGTTGTTGTTGCTGGAACCAGGCACTCTAAATCCAGACAGATGGTGGTGCATCAGGGTTGTACATGCTGACGTCAGGGTCACTGCTGTGATGACATCACTCTTGAGACTTTCCTAGGACTGGATGTTCTGTGTGGGTTACTCAGTGACCCAGCCTAGTGATGCTATGACCACATAGATCAGAGAAAGGCAGTCTTGGATGAGTTGGCTGTACTCACAGGTGTTTGCTAAGTCTGAAGAGAGCATGCTCTGATGCATTTCCTTGCTAAGATCATGAGCATGTTATATCCAACTGCTCCAGCTTCTGTTTCCTCATCAGGCAAACTTGGCTAGAATGAGTTCTTGCCTTGTAGCTCTGTTGTAAAGAGTTAATATGATCTTTGTGAAGCAGTAAAGTTCCTTGCAGTGGCCAGAATGGAGAGGTAAGAATCAAGGTCATCCAGCAAAGGACAAATGAAGATCATATGTCCAGCCATGCCCTGTTAGTGGCGTCAGGGAGAAGCAAGCAGCATTCAGTGAGCAGCCAGGGATGGTGCTGGATACAGGGCTGTGCACAGGGTTTTCTCTGTAGAGGAAGACAAGTGGTATATGTATCTTTTAGCCTGATCCTCTAGGGCACAGCCAGAGTGGAGAACAATTTCCAAATGCCACCAGCACTCACAGGCCACCGGAGGGAAGCACTGGGGATAGAACCTGGCACTCAGTCAGGTTTGCACAACATCTCCATGCCAGCTTGGAGTTGCAAATCCCAGTGGGAATTTAAGGAGATTCTAGAAGTGGTACCTGGCCACTGACTGCAAGAGAGAAGGGGAGGTTTGATGGTGGTCACCTATTGGTAGATATTCTTCATGGGGAAGGGCAGAGCACATCCTGAGAAGCCTCACCCAAGCCAGAACATGAAAACCACATGACCCAAGGCAAAGGTTTCCTAAGCATTGGAAAACTCTTGATTGTGCAGATTCCTAACCTGCTGAATGCCCCTAGACCACAATACTGGGACTTGTGGTGTCAAGTTGTTTTTATATATGCAAGTGGGCATTTTTCTGGAAGGAAAGTCGGCAACAACAGAAGTAAATGGGTGATGTGATTTGTTAGAGGTTCACAGTGCTACAAATATGTGAATTATTGCCCAATGTTAAAGAATTAGGAACTCGATGTTGCACACTGGTGACTTGTGCCTCTGAATCCTAGCTACTAGAAGGCTGTGATTCAAAGATTTGAAGTCTTGGAGACTCCATCTCCAACATACCCAACAAAAAGCCCAGACAGAGGCATGGTTCAAGTGGCAGAGCCCCAGGCAAGTGAGCAAACCAAGCAAGTAGGAGGTCCTGAGTTTAAATCCTATACTTGCAAAAAACAAAAGGAGGAAGAGGAGGAAAAAGAAGAGGAAGACAAAGGAAAAAGAAGAAGGAAGAGGAGGAGGAGGAGGAGGAAGAAATAAGCTAGGTACTTATTACCCTCTCACTGTTGTTCCTCAGTGAATTGTTTCCACTTGCTTGCTTGCTTCCCCCTCAGACTTTTGTATCTGTAACTCTTTGATCTGAGCTCTTCATAGATGTTAAAAAGATGCCTCATTAAAAAAAGTCAATAAAGCTAAGATCTCTTCCAGGTTAAACTTCTTGACTGAGAATTTTGGTGTTGAGATTGACTCTCAGCAGGAGCAAAACCCACCCTTCCCAGGCCAGGCAAGTTCATTTATTCTGAGCAATGTGTCTGAGCTTTCCTAATAGTGTACATAGGAAGAGGCAAACTGAACTGGAGCTCAGAAGGTATCCAGAAATGACCAGCCTCATTCCTATAGTCTAATAGGAGTGATTGCTAAATGAAAGAAATATAAATCTTTGGGAGATCCTTTCACTGTGGTATCAAAAACTTGGCTTTGAGTGCAGTCCAATCAAGAAGATAGAGCTCTCCTGCAGAATCCTTTTTCTGAAGCCACTGCCAACTAGCCTAGTGATGAGAACAAAATAAAATAAAACAGGGGTAAGAAAGACTCTTAAGTAGGTCTTTGCATCAGGGAAGAAAGACCAGACAAATCACTCTTGGAAAATTTCTGAACTGAGATGCACACAGATGCACATACTCCTATCCTCACAGAGAACTGTGCTAACTGAGACCCAGGAATCTGAGCTTCCTTGGTCCTTAGAAGGCACTGGAACTATTGTGCTGGGGGCCTCAGCAGGCTGGAGGAAGCAGTAAATGTGAGAGCAGAGGAGTAAAGGAAAATGGACCCTCATGCAAGCCGTCCTGTCTGGCAAGGAGCAAAAGGAAAACACATGAATGGAATTAATGTGGTATTAAAACACTATGAAGTTGCACTGGCCCATCTGTGCCTCAAGATGTCTCCTTGTCAGCGACTGTGGTCCCTTGTTTATATCTGCTTCCAAAGTAGAGGCATTCAATCCTTGGCTATGGAGCCCCTATGGAAAACTTTCTGAATGACTCTGTCAGTGCAAGCACAGCCATCAGCCTGTGCCATCAGTATTTAAGGGCCCACTTACTGTATCTTGTCTATGAAAACGGGAATTATAATAAAAAAAAAAGACTTGATGGATGGATTCAATGATAGCTTGGAGCAGTGCCTAAGAACCTGGGAACCTGTGTGAGCATTTCCTGCTTTCTTCGCTTGAGATCGAATCCCTGATTTTCCATAGCTCAACTTGACAATGGCATGACTGGTTCCATTCCGGAGAAATCATACTCAACCACAGTCAGCAGATTCAGTATCCTGAAGGCATTTTGTATTCTGGTGGGTTTATTGAGCAGTAGCGCTTTTGGAAGTAGAGAAGCACCTGTGGTTGGCCTGAGGAGGGACCCGTGACGTGTTGTGAAAGAGGATTAAGGAAGCGAGATAAGGTAAAGAAGGCAGGCACAAGCAGGGTACCTCCATGAGCAACTGAGGCTTATCCCCACTGGAGCCATCTGGGATGTGGGAGGACACTCCAGCATTGCCCCCTCTGAGGGGATGCACCTCACATCCCTCTCTGAGTGCAGGCTGCTCCCAAGGAGGTCTTGCTTGTCTCCTGGCACTCCAGCCTTGTCCAGTCTCAGGGCAAAGAGTCATAAGCCCTTGGAATGGCTGTGGGTCCCAAGAGGACATAGTCAGGGGCAGGGCGAGCATCTTGTTCTAACTCCTAAGCTGGAGGGGAAAGAGCTGGGCTCTGAAGCTGCCCCATCCTAAGCATCCACTTCACCACTGCACTGATAACCTAGGAGACTCTCTTTGTCTCTCTGGGCCTCAGTTTACTCATCTGTCAAAGTAGAAAGAGCTCTCTGGTCTTGTCGGATTCATTCTGAAAATTAGGGGTGATGAAAGTGGCAGGGGCAATGTATGTTGTAGGCATTCTGCCTGCATAAACCCTTCAGTTCACAAGTGCAATTTGGTTTTGTGTTTCCCACTTGTCCATGATCCTTCTGTTTCAATTTCCAGGGTGGGTCAGGTTGGCACTGGAGCTTTCCAGATGAGCAGGGACACCCTGACTTCCAAATTAGTGTTTGCCTCCAAGCAACCTAAGTGATTTCTGAATGACGTATTCTGCCACAGCAACCTCTCCAACCAGGCATTGCTGTTGTCTCCTTCATTCCTGAGCAACATCAGACCCAGGGCTGGGAAGTTGGGTCGGTGGTACAGTGCTTGCCTTGCATGCATGAGGCCCTGGGTTCGATTCCTCAGCACCACATAAACAGAAAAAAGCCGGAAGTCGCACTGTGGCTCAAGTGATTGAGCACTAGCCTTGAGCTGAAGAGCTGAGGGACAGCACCCAATCCCAGAGTTCAGGCCCCACTACCGACAAAGAACAAAACAAAACAAAGCAAAACAAAAAAACAAAAAACAAAAAACATAGCTTGTCAGATCATCATACTAAAGTGTTTTGGAGTCTTCATCTGAAGTACAACTTTATACTTTTTTTTGGGGGGGGGGGTCTGGTCATGGGGCCTGAACTCTGGGCCTGGGCGCTGTCCCTCAGCTCTTCAGCTCAAGGGTAACGCTCTACCACTTGAGCCACAGCTCCACTTCTGGCTTTTTTCTTTTTGCTTATGTGGTGCTGAGGAATCGGACCCAGGGCCTCAGGCATGCAAGGCAAGCGCTCTACCACTGAGCCACCTTCCCAGCCCCTATTTATACTTCTATTTATTGACTGTGGCTGTTGCTAGGTGTCCCAGGCTGGACTGGAATGTTCGATCCTCCTGCCTCCAACTCTGTGTGTGAAATTTGAATTTAATAGGTCATCTTGCAGTTTGATTTTCTAAGTCTGGAAACTTTGGACTAGAAGACCAGAACAATCTCCTGGAAGATCTGGGTTAGAGGTCAGCCCAAGGCCCCAGTGGCCAGCCCTATCAGCAAGAGAGAACACAGATGGCCATCTGCCCCCGTTGGTCCAGAGCTGGCAACCTCAGCAGAGATACTTTACTTGATGACCTTGTTCAATTACATAATGGCTCATCCCCACTGTACTTACCTGTACAAAGATTCTTAGCATCTCCACCCAATGGGTAAGAGGCACACAGCCTAGTTAGCAAAACGTTTATGGCTTCTGTGGGCTTCCCAGAGACAGAGGGAGAACCAGAAATCAGGTACACATGACTCAGTGAGGGGCTCAGGGGAGGAGCTGGCCCTCTGGGGTCAGGTGGGATGACTCAGCCCTGTCTGATGGCAGAGAATGCTCTCTGATGCCAGTAGGCCTCACCTTATTACAAGGGAACCAGACAACTGTGCTTGTGTATCTGTCATTAGCTGCCCTCGGGCAGGGGCCTGGGCCTCCCAGCCTCCCCATGACTCCAGGTGTGGCGGCTTCTGTCTCCTAGGCAACGGTTCTCAGCTGTGAGATTTGCTATGGTACCTGCTGCAGTCAGGGATCCAGAGGCACCTGCCACACTGTCCCTTCAGTTTCCCACTATCTCCTTGCAGTATGCAATGTGGTCAGCTTCTTCCTCGGCTGCTGTAAAGTGTCTGCTGTGAGATGCAGTCACCTTGGAGATGGTTCTGCCCTTCTTGGATTTTCCCAAAGGAGTGATGTAGCTGTTGGGGGTGGGGGGAGTAGGTGAGGACAGATGCTCATTGTGTCTTGGAGGCAGTGGGAGAGGGGAATCTGAATACCTGTGGAGTCTGCAGGATGGTGGCTGATCCTTGAGGCAGTTTCTCTGTTCTAGACTAGAGTGCCCATCCTGTCTGCTGTGCTACTGACACTCATCACCGGCTCCTGGTCCCTTGCTCTTGGTAGTAAGGTCTCTTCTCAGGACTCTATCCTCCACCGCATCCTCAAGGCATCGTCGTTGGCCTTGTCCTGACTGTATGCTACAAAATGCCAAAGCCACCTCTCCAGAGCCACAGTCTTCTGCTGCTCTGTCATGTCCCCACAAGCCCAGGGAAGCAAGCCATTAAGTCTCTGCATTGTCCCCAGACCCTTGACCCTTCTTGCTTAGAATCTCAATATCTACATTTGTGTCTCACAGAGTCACAATGTCAAGGACCTCACCTCTATAGTATGCCTCCCAAATATCCATCCTCCCTCCTCTCCTATCCCTGGAAGTATGGTGTGGATAATGGGGTGAGCTTTCTCCTTTTTGGAATCCCTGGGGCAGAAAAGGTAGACTTTGCATTCATTTTTCCCTCTCTCTGAGACAAGAATGGCAGAGGGAAGAGGAACCAACATGCTCTAGACAGAAGACACTATATTTAGAGATTTAAAAATGTCTGTTCTAGCTGGCGTCGGTGGCTCATGCTTGAAAACCTCGCTGCTCAGGAGGCTGAGAATCTGAGGATTCCAATTTGAAACCAGCCCCACACAAAAAGTCTTCCAGGCTCTATCTCTAATCAACCAGCACAAAAGGTAGGCTGGAGATGTGGCTCAAGTGGTAGAATGGCAGTCATAAATGCAAAAGCTGAGAGAATGCCTTTGGAAGCCCTGTTATGCTTGCAGTCTCTTCCCACCCTTAAATTCATACAGGGGAAAAGGGATCCTTAAAAGTCAGATCCCAATGTCCTGGCAGCATTACCATCCTCCTTTCTCCATGAAGAAAGAAGAAGCTGTAGCTTTGAGGCCCAGGGCAGAGGTATAGAGAACCCCAGGAAGTGATATCAGCAGAGTCAGTGTTCCCTCAAACCTTGAAGGAGTGAGAAGTGAGTAGATGCATTGCCTCAGAAGTGAGTTAGCATTCCATCAGGCTGTTTCCATCAATACAGCCATGCTCCGTGTCAGCACACAGAACAAGGGACAGTCCTAAAATTGCTCCTATCCCTGTTCTCGCCTTTCCTTGGTACCCATAGGGATGGATCCTCATTTTTTCATCAATCTGCTTGGTTTAGGAGAAATCTGAAGCTTACTCTGTATAGTGGAACAATTTTATTATTAAAGGGTGTGAGGACTCTGTATACACAAATTTAGTTCCTTGGGTAAGCAATACTATTTGTGCCCAAATAAAAAGACAACATGAACACTATTTTCTTATTTTCTCAGAAAGAAAAATTCCTTTTTTTTTTTTTTGCCATTTAAGGATAGAGATAAAATAGTTTTCCGTAGATGGCTTAATTTCATAATTTAATTATATACACTTAAATCTCAGATTATGTAAACTACTTACAGACACTTTCCCCATTCACATTTCAAGAAAATAATAGTTTTTAGAAGTCACCCCAGACAATTTTGAGGGAATGAAAGCTTCTCTTTGGCTAATGATGGTTTTGAGAAATGCCACTTTTTATACACTTGTATAATGTTCCCAAGAGAAGTTGTATCCCAAACCCCAAATGCCCATGCACATAGTATTGGCAGTCTCTCTACTGCCTCCTCCCCCTTTATCTGGGGCATATTTAAATTTGTGATTATCTCCTCAAACTATCATACAGCTTTTTCTTTCTTTTTTCTTTTTTTAGTGCTATGATTTGAACTCAGAGCCTTGCTCTTGCTAGGTTGGCACTCTACTACTTGAGCCACACTTTCAGCCTTGTTTTTTTTTTTAATTTGGAGATGGAGTCTTGGGAACTTTTCTTTCAGGCTGATATTGAACCATAATCCTCTGGATCTCAGCCTCCTGAGTAATTAGAATTACAGGCTTGAGCCACTGGTGCCTGGCTTAATATAACAACTCTGACATCCACTTAAGAGGATGTCAGACTTGCAACCAGGAAGCCTTTCCTTTGGGAATGGGGCTTAAAAAATCCACAGACGACTTTATTCTTTAACCAGGTGTCTCACTAAGTATCTAAGACCAGAATTGATTGAGGTCACTTAATCTATGCTCCCTGAGCAGCGCTTTGTGGTCTAAAATGAAGTCCTGGAGAGAACATTCTGGAATGTGAGGCTCTTCCAGTCTGGGATTGTGCAGAGGCCTCTGTCATCTCATAATTCAATGTGGTGACAGATGCCACCAACTCTGGGGTTACCAGAGAATCCAGAATGCCTTGGGATGGGTCTGTTCCCCAAGTGATAGTCTTTTGCAGGTTTCTTGAATTGTCACACCTTAGCTTTCTGACAGATAAAAGGAGAGGTTTAGGTTAGAGAGAGGCTTTTTGGTGGGGGGGAAGGGAGAAAAGGGATCCTGAAGAAATTTCATATGTCTCACCTAATTCACCAGCCAATACCGTCATTCAGCTTTGCTGTTTTATATAAATAAATTCCAGGCAAAAATGTCCTTGGAAGTAAAGAAATCTCTTTTAATTTAAGAAAGGAAAAAAGAAGCAGGTGGTTATGAGGTGTGTCTGCTCAGAAGTTCAAAGGCACCAGGGTCATGGTTAAGTCTTGTTAGTAGAGGCTAACGAGAGTCTGGTGCACCTGCTGACTGGGGTAGACACTGCCTGGGAGCCAGGAGCCAAGCCATATGGTGTCACAGATGTACAGATCCCCCCATAAACTCCCACATAACTGCATCCCTTCATCTCAGCCAACCTGCTGCAGATCACCCAACAAGGAGACGATGGCTCAACTTTGCAAGCTATTAAAATCTCCACAGGCATTTAGGGGAATCTTGAGGGTTAGGCCTTTCCTAAGATAACCCCACTAAAAACTCTGGAAGAGGGACCAGAGCACCAGGAATCTGTCATCTCCCCATGCGGGTCAAACATGCTGTCGAGTTTGAGTCAAGTACAAAAATCATCTGTTGATTCCTCAAAGACTTAAAAATAAAGTTACTACCCCATGACATAGCAGTTCCAATGATCATTATACATCCAGAAGATGTGAGAGCAGAGTCCCAAAAAAGAGAGTTATGTGGCCACAATCACACCAGGATTATCCATAACAGCCCCAAGCAGGAAGTCACCCTATGTGTCCACCCATCTATACAGAATAAGGCTAGACTTACCCATAATCCTAGCTACTCAGGAGGCTGACATCTGAGAATCCTGGTTCAAAGCCAGCTTGAGCAAACAAATCTGAGAGACGCTTATCTCCAATTAACCAGCAAAAAAAAAAACAAAAAAAAAAACAGAAGTGGATTTGTGGCTGAAATGATGAGTACTAGCTTTGAGTGGAAAAGGTACGGGAGAATGTGAGAGACCCTAAATTCCAGCCCCAGAACCAGCACATAGAAAAGAAAAATAAGGAAAACATGGTCTCTTTACCTACAGCAGAATATTATGTAGCCTTAAAAAGGGAAGCCAGGCACCAGTAGCTTGAGCCTGTAAGCTTAACTACTCAGGAGGCTGAGATCTGAGGATCAAGATTGGAAGCCAGCCGGGCAGGAAAGTCTGTGAGACTCTTATCTCAATTAATGACCAAAAAGCTGGAAGTGGGGCTGTGGTTCAAGTGGTAGAGTGTTAACCTTGAACATGAAAAGCTCAGGGACAGTACCCAGGTCTTGAGTTCAAGCCCCAGGAATGATACAACCAAAAGCTGAGGGAAATGGAGTTCTAATCTACTCTACAGCATAAACAAGTTTTCCCCTCCCCCAGTGTGACCAGCAAGAATGTCAACAGCCGTTGCCAAATCCTCTTCCCAGCTTGGGGGGTGGGCGAGTTATGAGTCATCCATAGTTGAGAAGCACAGTTGGAGCTGAAGTCACCATCTCTCTCAGAGGTATTTCAAAGGTCCAAGTGAGTTTGGGACAGGAAATGTGAACTCACAGAGTATCACCAAATCATTACCATCTTTGATGTTGTTCCAGCTTTGATAACATTGGAGTACTTTCCATTTATTCTTAGAAGATATAGTAGGCAGAGACGTTTAACGTGACAGATGGTCAGCATGGGTAGTGGGTGGAATTTTCCCTCAGCAAAGTTGGTGTGGCTTGTGAGACTTCCAGGCTCTCAGAAACCCTAGGTGCTCATGAGCCTGCCTCTGAGCTGGGCCACCAATCTGTATTGTCATTCCACAAGGCCATGGTTGCTAAGGTGCTCACCTGTCAGTGCCAGAATAAACCAAACCAAACTTCAACAAAACATGAAAAAAAGAGCAAACCTCCTATAGTAAAGTAGTTAGGAGTTTAGGTACATCTGTGTGCTTGACAGACAACCTCTCCTATTTTTTTTTTTTGGGTCCGGTCATGGGGCCTGGGCGCTGTCCCTCAGCTCTTCAGCTCAAGGCTAGAGCTCTACCACTTGAGCCACAGTGCCACTTCTGGCTTTTTTCTTTTTGCTTATGTGGTGCTGAGGAATCGAACCCAGGGCCTCAGGCATGCAAGGCAAGCACTCTACCACTGAGCCAACTTCCCAGCCCCAACCTCTCCTATTTTATGTCTCCCTTCCTAGGATCTGCAGGTACCCAGAGACTCTTCTCCTTAGGATCCCCTACTTCCTCTCAGGGCCTTTGGACCCATCTTCTTTTGAAGACTTCGGTTTCATCTAACGTTTTTCAAAACGTCCCACAAAACAAGAAGGCTCACAAGAAGGGCTCTGCTTTGCCGAAAGGTATGGAGGAAGACTGGGGGGGGGGAGGGGGGTATGAGAAGAGAGGGGATAGGCCTTGTGACTGGATGCATCTGATCATTTAAACCAGCAAGTATTTACCATGTGCCAGGCACAGTACTGAGTACCAGGGTTAGAGGTAAGAAGTCATGAGGAGACAGCCACAGCCCTGGGAGCTTATTGGGTTGTCCTTCTAACAAAATCCTCTGTAACTACCCCAATGTGTGTCTCATCATCGCCACCACTGCAACCCAGGAGCTGTCTGAGCCTGGAGGTGTAGGACATGTGGATCAGACCATGGAGAATATTACTATGGGGCCTGGCGCATGACAATTTGAGCTACAGAAGGTGTTTGTTGGTGGCTTCTAACTAGAGATCTCTAGGTTTTCCTTTGGCAGAAGGGAATGTGGCTTGAAATGGTAATGTAATGGTAGGATCTGGTGTGGCTTGCTCATTTCCATGAAGGATTTAAGCTGAAGATGGATGGGATGGACAAAGGAAGGCTAAATCAACAGACCAGCTGGGAAATCACACTGGAATCTTGGTCAAACTGTATTTGATTTTTTTTTAATCAGTTGTGGGGCTTGAACTCTAGGCCTGGCACTGTCCCTCAGCTCTTCAGCTCAAGGCAAGTGCTCCACCACTTGAGCCACAGTTCCACTTCTGGCTTTTTCTGTTTATGTGATGCTAAGGAATCAAACCCAGGGGCTCATGCATGCAAGGCAAGCACTCTACCACTGAGCCACCTTCCCAGCCTTATACTTGATTTCTTGGTAGTATATACTAATAAAAAAAATCTGAGAAGCCACTTAAAACTGGATTTTCTGTTCCTTGCATCATAAACTATATAGATTGAAATAGACTTTGGTAACAAGCTACAATAAGCAAAATTCCCAGTGTTGGGTTGGGAAGAGACTTGTTTAGGCAGAGACCAGCAAGAATGCCTTTACTCTGCCTTGCCTGGAAAAAATGGATGACAGTTAGCTGGGCACTGGTGGCTCATGCCTGTAATCCTAGCTACTCAGGAGGCTGAGATCTGAGAACCAAGGTTCAAATCCAGTTCAGGCAGAAAAGTCTGTGAGACTCTTATCTCCAATTAACCACCAGAAAAGTGGAAGTGGTGCTGTAGCTTAAGTGGTAGAGCACTCACCTTGAGCTGAAAAGTTGAGGAACAGTGCCCAGGCCCAGAGTTCAAGCCTCATGACTGACAAAAAAAAAAAAAAAGGCTGACAGTGTTGGACATAGACCTTATCCTAATGGAGTCCCTGCCCTGTGGAGCTCTTATGAACAAGATACCAGCTGCCACCGGCAGTCTTCATTGAGGTCCTCAGAGACTCAAGTCAAGGAGGAAGTTGGCCCATTTAAAAGGGGAAATTAAGCCAATCCTGCTGGCTTGGAAAACCTGTATTTCTAATTAGAGTTAGAAAATCACAAATGGGTGACTTAGCAATGGAGTTGCCAAAGAAAGTGATGCTTATGTCCTGAGATTGCCCAATCCTTAAACATGTACACCCTAAGAAGTAAGGTGCTAAAACAGCATCTTTCCTAGGAAGGCACCAACCCCCTACCCACTCAGATATGAATAAGAGTGGATGAGAGAGATATACTCCAGCACTTGGGGTGCTCTATTGGCTGAACAAGAAACTTATTCCAGCCTGTAATCCCAGCTACTTAGGAGGCTGAGAATTGAGGATTGTGGTTTGGAGCCAATCTCCAACTGACCACCAGAAAACAAGACTGGTTCTGTGGCTCAAAGTGGTAGAGTGCTAGCCTTGAGGAAAAACTCAGGGACAGCATCCAGGTCCTGAGTTTAATCCCCACAACTGACAGAAAAAAAGGAGAAGGAGGAGGAGGAAAAGGAGAAGGAGGAGGGGGAGGAGGAGGAGGGGGAGGGGGAGGGGGAGGGGGAGGGGGAGGGGGAGGGGGAGGGGGAGGGGGAGGAAAGAAGAGGAGGAGGAGAAGCTTCCTTGACCATGTGGGTGGGGAGAGCCTGTTTCTGTCCAGCAAGGTGCTGTGCTTTATGCATTTTTGACCAACTTCAATTCAATGTGTTTCCCACCCTTCCCCTCTTTAAGGAAGCAATTCTTATTTCTGATTTATTTGATCTTTCCTTTCAACATTGCTGGCTATGGTGATGAACTTCAGGATTTAGTTCATAGAGTACCCCAGACATAATGAAGAACATGATGCCTTGCCCCTAAATATGACGTTGAATCTGAACCCACTCACTAGCCAAGTCCTAGGAAGAGGGAGGAATAGATATTTATGATGGGCCTCTAAGGGCAGGAGGGGAGAGTACACAGATGTCAAGTGGCCAGAGTCAAGTGACCAGAAGTAGACTACAATGGGACACGGTGGCTATTCCCTTAACACATACCTCCTTGTCTGTGGAAAGCTATTGCAGATTTTGTTCACAGCTTAATCTGCCTTTAGGGAAAGCTAAATGTACCTCTACATCCAGGACTGGAGCATATGGTAGACACCGCTTCTACTAGTAACCTGGGCATCTGTTAGAAGCTGGTGTAGCGTTTGCTTGCTACTCTTAAACAATGAGTTCCCTCCATCCCTTCATTTGAGATGGGATGCTGGACAATAAGGGCTGTAGCAGCCAGAACACTGCCACATGAGAAGTAACCAGGGGTGAAAGCCATCTTGATTGTCCCATATCTGATCTCACCGTGGACTTGTGCGTTGTTTGAGGTTAGCATAGCGATCTGTCACCTGCAGCCAAATAACTAACCATTAGAGAGTGATAAGTGCTACAATAAAAGTATGACAAAAAGGTTGGGTGTTTGAGAGAAAGCAGGTTAATTAGTTAAGAAAGAGCAGCTGGCTTTTCAGCAGGTAGAATGGCAAGCATTGGAAAGAGACCAGCAGTTCTTAGCATCAAGGACACCTTTTAGTTAGAACTGGCTTTTTCTGACTCATCTGGAGCCAGCATTATACTTCTCTCCCTTCATCCAGGTGGGCACAGAAGTAGAAAGGACTCCTGGGACAGCACACCTGATTCCCCATAGACATGGGATGATGGATCAAAGTCTGCCTTCTGTTGTCCCAGTCCATCAGGCTCAGGGAGCTCCCCAGAACCCCCCTCACACTGTGTAGTCAGACACCTCCTCATGCTTTCTCTTCTTCCCACATTGCAGGAGATGGAGCACATGTCTCCCAGGCTGAGAGCCTTCCTTTCAGAGCCCATTGGTGAAAAGGATGTTGCCTGGGTGGATGGTATCAGCCGAGAGCTGGCCATCAATTTGGTCACCAAAGGTTTTAACAAGGTAATTTGTTCCCCTCTGCCACTAGCACACACACATCTCTTCCTAACCTCTCTTCCTCTAGTTCAGGCCAGATGGCAGCCCCTGCCACATGTCCTTATGAGGGACCATAAGAGAGCAAGGCTGGCACTTGGCAGGGCGCCACCTGCCTCAGTGCTGATGACCCCACATGCTTGAGCAGCCTCAAGGGCTTGCAGATGATGGGCAAACAGAACTGCTTCAGCTCAGAGCAGCTGGGCTGGGCATGAGTCATTCGGTCAGTGTTCAAAGGCTCAGAGCTTGGTAGAAGGGAGCCTTGCCACCAGTGTCTGGGGCAGAGCTGTCAGAATGGATGACTTGGATCCACGCCCCGCCCCTCGGGAAGAGGCTCATGGAACCTTGCTTGCCCCTGTCAGGATGCAAGCATTGTCAAGGCATGTGACAAGCCGGCATCCTGGAGTCTATACCAAGGTGAGAAGCTGACATTCCTAGCTCAAGAAAATGGCTTCAGGACTATCCAAAGCAATCTCTGAATAGATTAGTCTGCTTTCCATCGCTATAACAAAATATTTGATGCAAAGTACTTTATAAGGAAGATACTACACTATGGTGCCTATTTCATAGCAAGAACACATAAAAAGGAGAGCAGGAACACATAAAAAGGAGAGCTGGATCACATGGCAGGACAGGAAGCCAGAGGGTAGGGAAGAGACATCCTTACTCTTTTATATATTCAACTTATTTAGTTTAGTGCTGGATTGATCCCACACCTCACACATGCTAAGCATGTACTCTACCACTGGCCAATGCCTCCATGCTTCCCACCCTATTTTTCACTTTTTCTTTTGTCTGTCACAGGGCTTGAACTCTGGGCCTGGGCATTGTCCTTCAGCTCTTCAGCTCAAGGCAAGCACTTTACCACTTGAGCCACAGCACCACTTCCAGTTTTCTGGTGGTTAATTGGCCTTTTCTGCCCTGGCTGGCTTTGTACCACAATCCTCAGATCTCAGCCTCCTGAGTAGCTAGGATTACAGGCGTAAGCCACCAGTGCCCAGCTTGAAGAAGTTTTATATGGATAGATGTACCCACATAGCCACCACCCTGACCCAGACACCTTTGAAATTCCAGATGGCTCCCTTGTACCTCTTTTCAGCCAATGTCATCCCCTATTCCAAGAGATAAACACTGTTCTGACATCCACCACATTTCCTTAATTGTAGGGTTTCATACTTGCCCAGCTGTGTTTATCATTTTAAAAAAATATTCTGGATTGGGGATGTAGTTTAAATGGTAGAGTGCTTGTTTAGCAGGTACAAGGCCTCCTGGGAACAATTCCCAGTACTGCACGCAACATATGTATATATGTGGTATTTGCTATATACAGGCACTTCCAAGCTTATCTATCTATCTATCTATCTATCTATCTATCTATCTATCTATCTATCTATCTATCATCTATTTCTATCTATCTAAATCAATTGTGAGATATACTATTTCATTTCTATTGTACTGATGTGGAAACTGGGTCAAAGAGAACACATGTGGATTGCTAGTGTCATATGAAATAACAGTGATGGAATCTGGGGCGGGGCAGACAAACCACAGGACTCAAGGCCTCCAGGCTCCATTGTGCTGTGTGCACCGCTAGAAATAAGGTGGGCCATCACCCACCCCTCACTGTTATACTCTCCAGATTCCAGGGCCTTTCCTAGACCCTCCCTTGTAGTTAGCAGAAAGGAACAGAGACCAAACTCAGGACCATATGACCCCAGTGGTCAGCTGCCATCTCTCCTGTCACCCAAGTCCCAAGGTTTAACTACTGAGGCCCTCAGCTCCTGTCTGTTCACTCTGTTGGCACAACACCCTACTACCTAATGTCTAGACCCTACAAGGAGTCAATTATATGACTTTGGGGTTGCCCTGCTTTGAGCTTCTAGATAAAATGCAAAGGATTTCATAAGCCTGGGATTCTGGATTTTATAGGATAAGCATGTCTCACCAGGAGACAGGGAGGAGAGAAAAGGATTAAGACCTAGTATTGGGCTGAGCATCCACACCAAAATCACAGTGATACAAGCATGATATGACTGGGGGACGTTGGCTTTTCAAGGTTGCCATTGGTCATCAGTGAACATGCAGACCTAGGTGTCGGTGTCTGCTTAGAGAAGAGCAGAACTGAGCTGCATCATTGCGACAGAGGCCCACAGTAATGTAAGGGACATTCAGGACAGGAGCTGTGAGTGGGGTCTTAGACAGAGGGAAGTGAAGGAAGCTTGAGAATGAGAAGCCAAGACAATATGTGTTTATTTAACAAGGGCAGATGCCAATGTGAAGGTTCAAAACTTTAATGAGCCCAGGCCAGGGCCTCCTACCTAAATGGCAGTGCCCAGTGGAAAATGAAATGGAAAGGCTTAACTGTATTTAGACTTCCAAGATGGTGGCAGCATGACAGTAGACATATGGTGGTTCACCTATGCATGGGACCCTACATACCCATGCAGATCTAACCTAAGCAAAGTCAATCTTGGTACAGATTCACATTGCCATAGTTTGGCAAGAGGTGGAGATACCCTTTGGGGAAAGCCTCTGGAGAGCTTCTCTTCTTGGTCTTTCAGTTGAGGACAAGTCTGCCCTTGTATCACCATTTTGCTGCTACAGGAAGAAATGCACTTTCTTGCTTGGTCAAGACGACCATCCATTACATCTTTTCAGGATTTCTGAACCAAATTCCTTACATCTGGGCTTCCCTCTGATGAATGGTTTACTATCTGAAGCCACTGGAGAAACTAAATGGGCAATGAGCAGGGCCCTGATGGAGTCTCATGAGGTTTCCTTCCCTTGGAAGCAAGGTGAATTCCTCACAGCTGAAGTGAGAAGGAAGGTCATCTTTCCCTCCTCACTTGCTACAAGATGCCAGAATGAGACCAGTGGGAAAGCTGAGGATAGAACATCAGGTGGCAACTTGGCTTAGGGGCCTTGCCATGTTCCTGGAAAGTTCACCTGGATCCCACCTGTTGTGCATTCCTGGATTTCTGTCTGCTGAGCTTGGTGGCTGGAGAGGTTCAGATGACCAGATCAGCTGATTTCCATAGCTGGCCCCCAAACGGGCAGTAGATGAGTGGGAAAAAGGCAGGGGGCTCAAGCTCTCAGATTCTTAGGAGAATGGGGTGGGCAGGGTACACATGAGGACTAAAGTGTGCCATGTATCTCCAGAAGAGTGTGACCTATCAGAGTGCTCAAAAGTGCTACTTGCACCAGGTGCTGGTGGTTCACGCCTGTTATCCTAATTACTCAGGAGGCTGAGATCTGAGGATCAAGGTTCAAAGCCAGCTCAGGCAGGAAAGTCCACGAGACTCTCATCTCCAATTAACCACTCAGAAAACCAGAAATGGCGCTGTGGCTCAAGTGGTAGAGTGATCACCTTGAGCTGAAGAGCACTGGGACAGCACCCAGACCCAGAGTTCAAGCCCCATGCCAAAAATTTCAAAAAATGCTATTTGCTATTAGTTAAAATTATTATCACTAATGTTCCTCTCCTTAGACAAAACTCTATGTCTCTTCATCCTAATGCATTTGCCTGGCTATTTCCATAACTACAGCACCTAGCAAATGCCAGTGTTTTAAAGCACTTAAAAACATGTTGACTTAAAAACACCACCATAAAATCCATCAGTGAAGATAGAAGGAGACTGATAAAAAGTAAGATCATGCTAAGCAACTCTACAAAACAGAGAGAATAATTAAAGGGTGAACAAATGCAGCAGTGGTACTCAGGAGACTCTATGTTGAAAAGAAACTATACAACTTATGAACTAAGTAGGAGGGAAAAACTGGGAGAGAAGGAAAGAGGGAGTAACATTGTCCGAAAAGAAATGTACTCATTACCTGACTTATAAAATAGTAACCCCTCTGTATATCATCTTTATAATAACAACTTTAAAAGATATAATAAAGCAACAAAGGTGGGGGAGAGCGATGGGAAGGGGAAACAAAGGAGGAGGCAACAATGCTTGATAAGAAATGTACTCATTACCTTGCTCATGTAATTGCAACCCCCCTGTACAGTATTTTTACAATAAAAAAGATTAAAAGAAGATATAATAACAACAAATCCATTTAAAAAGAATGATTAAAGTAGCAGTGTAAAATCACCATGAAGTTCTGGCTGTTTCTCTCTTCAACAATTAGACAATGTCTAAAAGCAAAATCCCTAGCTGGTGATATATCTTAGCTTAGTGATAGAGTGCTTGCTTTCCTGGTGTGTACAAAGCCTTCAGTCTGATCCCCAGTACCAAAAAAAATTTTTGAAGAAATCCAAACTCAAGCCAGGTTCTCATTCCTACAATTGTACAATTCTAGGTACTCAGAAGGCTGAGGTCTGAGGATTGCAATTGGAAGCTAGCCCGGGCAGAAAAGCCCATGAGACTCTCACCTCAACTAACCACCAAAAAGCCTAAAGTGGAAAAGTGGTTCAAGTGGTGGAGCATTAACCTTGAGGGAAAAAAAGCTAAGAGACAATGCCCAAGCCCTGAGTTCAAGCTTCAGGAACTAGCGCGCACACACACACACACACACACACACACACACACACAAGCTAAGAGACAGTGCCCAAGCCCTGAGTTCAAGCCTCAGTAACTAGCACACACACACACACACACACACACACACACACACACACACACACACACACACACACACACACACATATACACACACACACCCTAATGCTTGGGTCCATTTTATGACTAGCTGTTATTTGATTTTACTTGTTAAAAAATATATGCCTTTTAGTTAAGATGAAGTTTACTTTGTTTTATGTAACAGAAAGTCAACAGACACCAGCAGGTTTTCCTGGAAAAGGCCCAGAACTCAAAGGCGTGGGTGGATATTGGTTCTTGTTCATTCTGAACTGGAGAGCCCCCAAACCAGGCCCAAGAGACAGACATGCAATGTGACCTAAAAGCTCTAGCCTCCACCACGTAATGGCTTGGCCAGCTTATGCTCAAATAGACTTGGGAGATATCTTTCTCCACATGGTCCTTGTTCTTCCTCATCAATCATGGTGTAATAAAATTGTAAAAGAGAGATGAAAACCTGTGGAAGGCACGTAGAAAACTAAAACACCCTGTAGAAACATGAGTCATGGTGCACTTAACATTTATCTAACATGTATTGTTTAGCAAATCTATTAAAACAGACCGTTTCTATAAAACTAATAATCCAAGAAGGTGGTACTCCCATGGCTCAAAGATATAATGAGATCTAAGGATCAAGGTTCTAAGCCAGCCCAGGCAGGAACATCTGTGAGACTCTGATCTCCAACTAACCAGCAAAAAGCCAGAAGTGGAAGTATAGCTCAAGTGGTAGAGAAACAGTCTTGAGTGAAAAAGGCTAAGGCACAACCCCCAGGCTCTGAGTTCAAGCTCTAATACCTATATACACACACATAAAAATATACCAATAGAAGACCACACACACACACACACACACACACACACGTCACAAAGTTGACTCATACAAGCAGAGGCTGAATAGCTCCACAGGTTGCAGAGACAGAACTATTGAGTCTAAGAAGTTGGAAAATACAGGATACAATAGAAGCCTATGATGTGGCCCCGGTCAGTAAAAGGCTTGGAAAAGAGATACAGGTCTAGCATGTTTTATACTTTCAGTGCTGCTCCCAAACACAGGACAGCATCTCTCTCTCAGGACAGAAAGAGGAATCTGCATTCTTTGAATGTTTTGGCATTTGGTTCACTTGATTTAATTTCCAGGGCAGGATCCACCATGAACCTTGGAAGGTGCCTTAACTTCTGCTGGTCCACACTGCGGTGCAGGTGCCTAGATCGCACAGGTGGTGTACAAAAACAAGTCGATGCTAAGATGGCCTTCACCTGCCAGCCACATGTGCAATATTTCTCAGCTGAGGGCGATCTTGGCACCATGGGGACATTGAGCAATGCCTGGGAAATGTTATGATTGGGAAAGTAGTGTGGGATAAGGAATGTCTATAACTCATTGATGTGCATTTCAAAGAAGTGCCTTGGCTGGGGATGTAGGTCAGTGATAGAGCATTTGTCTAGCATAGGTATATGCTAGGTCCCCTACTTAAAACATTGCTACCAGATCAACCATAGCCAGGAACATATTAGAAATAGAAAATCTCTAGGAACTAATGGCTCATACCCCTAGCTGAGATGTGAGGGCCATGGTACAAAGCCAGCCCTGGGCTGCAGATATATCTGAGAGACTCTTATCTCCAATTGACCCACAAAAAGCCAGGAGAAGGGGTGTGGCTCAAGTGGTAGAGTGCCAACCTTGAGCAACAAAGCTAAGTAAAAGCATGCGGTCCTGAGTTCAAGCCCCAGTGCCAGCACAACAATCAATCGATCAACCATTCAGTGTAGTAGAATGGAAACTCAGGTTGGCTCACACCTGTAATCATGAACTCAGAAGGCAGAGATTGAGAGAATCTTGGTTTGAGGCCAGACAGGGCAGAAAAAAACTAATGTAGTGGAAAGTTGTAAAGCACCAGCCAGTTTCCCTACAAAAGGCCCAGAACTCAAAGTTAAACCAGGTTTTTAGGTCCTAGATAAAAACTCCAGAAGTTTTTCATATCAGGTCTTATATGCCAAATAAAGAGACATAATGAAGAAGGGAGGAAGGAAACTTATCACATGGAAACCACAGAAGACAGCACTTCAGTGTGTGTTTCAGTCATGTTTAGCTGTCTTCAGGGGTAAAGGCATGGGCCTTAAGTTAATGGGGTGAATTTAGGGCAGGGAGTAAGAATGTACACATAATATATAGGTGTAGCCTGGTTGACCATTATCTCAGTGTTTGTCTCTGAAAGAGTTTCAAAGAAGTTATCACTTCATCCCTGGAGGGCAGCAGGAACAAGTCAGTCTCTGTTGCAAGGTCACTGTTCCCTGGCAGTTGATCTGTAGTTTTGAACTGTTCATTTTCCTTTGAAGCAGTTTTACCTTTTGCCACAAGATGATAAGAAGAAAGCATTGCCTGTCTGAGGGGCATTTGCCTTTTGTCACAAGATGCTTATCGGTAAATCCTGTTCTTTCTGGAGGTGATTGCACAGTGACTGCAGGAAAGAATGGTTCCTATCAAAGCACACACATAAATGGAGTCTGGGTGCCCAGCTTTTATCCTACTTTTGCTTAATTCATGGGCCCAGCAAAGGCAGCTTTTCAGTTGACTCTTAAACAAGTGGTGAGTGGATGTTGGTTCTCATTCATTCTGGGCTAGAAAATCCCCTCTAACCAGGCCCAAGAGATAGACATGTAATAGGACTTGAAATCTCTAGAGTCTGACAATAAGCTGGGCATGGTAGGCCTGTCTCGTCATCCTAGCTTTGTGAGAGGTATAAATAGGAGGATCGAGGTCAGGTCAGGTCAGGTCACCACCAACAAAAACATAAGACCCTATCTGAAAAATAACCAGAGCAAAAAGGACTAAGGGCATGGCTTAAGTGGTAGAGCACTTGCCTAGCAAGCACAAGAGCTGGAGTTCAAAGCCCAGTAACACCACCACCACCACCACCACCACCACCACCATCATCATCATCATCATCATCATCATCATCATCATCATCATCATCCTAGAACTCTTGATTTAGACTCTTTTGAGTCAGAAACTGTCTTTTTCCAAGATGCCAGGTGATCAGTGTGCTCCTTAAAGTGTAAAGGAGCAAGCAAGCGCTTGCTGGGCTTGGCAGCCCTGGAAGATGAACAATCCATTTGGCTTACCTCTCACCAATTGTCCCCAAGCCCTGCTGGCTGTAGTCAGGGTTTCAGTGACTGACAATCTCCCTTATCTGACTCATTGCCCAACCTTTGTCACCTAGGTCCATATGGTTGGAGGAGGAAGGAAGGGCACATCTGAGACATATTACGATAACTTTGTTTTCCTTCTTGCCTTGTCCCATTCTCCTAGGCCTACATCCTGCTGGGCCAGTTCCTTCTAATGCACAAGAATGAAGCAGAGTTTCAAAAATGGCTTATCTGCTGCTGTGGTGCCACTGAGTGTGAGGCCCAGGAGAGCTCTAAGTGTCTGAAGGAATGGTGCACCTGCTTCCTGTAGAAAACCCTCCTTGGCCCCTGGGCCAGAAATAATACCTTCTAGACCACCAGGCTCTGAGTCATTACTTGTGTTTTTGACTAACAGTACACATACACGTGCATGCTAAAAAAAAAAAAAAAAAAAAAAAGTATAAAGGACCCACACAAGAAAAAAAAAAGCCACAAATCAATTTCACAAATCATTCTCTGTAAAAATGTATATACTAGAATGGATAATTTTAGCCTTAGACAAGAACTGCATCTCAATAATGAATTACTATAAATCACGGTGCCTAAAAAGAACATAGAATATTACCAGTTAAGTATCCCTATTCCACACATACAAAGCATGGCTGGACTTTGCTGAATTATTTCTTCTTCATCAGATATGGTAATTTTCTAAATCAGTTTCTTGTGAGTTTAAGAATAATAGCCAGGGCACTAGAAGTTTCGCTCACTGGTAGGGTGTTTGCCCAGCACACATGAGACCCTGGCTCAATCTTCAGCACCATAATTTTGAAAATTAATTTAAAATTTTTTTAAAATAATTAGTATGGGAGAAACAAAGGTTAGGATGTTAAGTTTATTTTAAATTCAGTTATTGAATGATTTGCACACGTATACTGTCTCCTCATTTTTCACTGATATTAATGCTTTCAATTTATCAAGATCTATAGCAAATACATTCTTCCCATAGCACAGATATTGAAGAGTAGCTGTTCCTTGTGCAGTGTAATTGTGAGGACTCCTTGCTCCTAGGCAATAGAAAGTTTTTCTGCCACTACATCTTCAATGTAGATAAAATTTTGGCCTGAATTCTTAGGATAAATTATTGGCCTCCATTCTCCACTTCTCCCTACATTCCCCACCTTTACAGTCATGTGATTTTTTTTTTTCAGTCCTGCCCATTAAATGTGAGGGTAATTCCCAGTCTTGAACTGAAAAAAAAAAAAAATCACGTGACCGTGATTTGTCTGGATGACTTGCTTTGGCCAATGATATGAAGATGCAACAGGCCAGTTCTGAGTTCCTCTTGCCTCAGAGCACACTCTGTGCTATGTTGGCATTAAGAGAACAGACATTCCCTTGGATACTTGCTGTCCTTTTGGCCTGGGCCCCTGAAGGAATTCAAGTGCAGCTGACCTGAACTCACATTGCTGCACAGACCCAAGGCCTGCTTGACCTTTTTTTTTCTTCCTGACCTTTTGTTGATGCCAAGTCACCTTCCTACATCAGCCAACACTTAACCGACACAGATGTATTAACAAAGAGTCACTCTTTTCGACCTCTTGAACAATAACTGATACCTACCTTCTAGTCTGAAATGTCCCTACCCTACCAACCTACCCTTGGACACACCCAAGTCCAATCAAGCCTTCAGCTCAGGGCAGGGGAATGCATTATATCCAGATTCAATCAGATTCAAGTCTGAATGCTGTTTTTCCAGCATTCTTCCACCTCATTTTGGGTGAATTAATTTCTTTCTCCCATCTTCAGTTTTCTCATCTGTCAGGGTTTAAAAAAAATGTTAACCCTGCCTTGAAAGGTAGATCGATGAGAATAGCATATGTAAGGTACATGGTGTAGTAAGCACTCAATAAACGATGCTGCTGTCTTTGGAGCCCTGGTCTCCCAAGTGCTTGATCCTCCCATGCCCCTTGGGAGAGAATTCACAGCTGTGAGTTGGAAGACGGCCCAGATAGCAATGTATCTAATCCAGCCTAGTTATGTCCCAGAATAGAGTAATGGACATTATATAACTCTTAGGATCCTCATACTCTTTAATGGGTAAGAGAGAGAACCACTGATGGCTATTGGGTTAGTTCAGATTTTGACTCTGCCCTTTTAGTCACATCAGCTCCCACAGGGCATCTGAAAAGATACACATAGCTTTGCATGCATGTCCTCAGCCAGCCAGTGGTGCCTCTTCTATTTGCAAGGTAGCTGGTGGTTGATTTGAGAAAGGACTGGTGTCCAAGAACATTGATCAAATAACATAGTTTTGACCAGCATCAGAAAGGGCAGTGAGATGTATACAAGAGAGAAAAGTTGGCCAAGACTCTCTAATCTGTAGTTTGGAAGTATCTTTGAGTCAGCAATTTCAGTTAGAATTTACAGTGTTTAGGTCTGCAGACGTGGTTGGTGCTGTGGGAGATAAAAGGGGGGGGGGAGGAGTACTAGTTTCTCTGGTTTCTGGAAGTTACAACTTGATGAAATGTGATTGGGAGAAGGGAGGAAACCTTAGCAGAGGTATTGAGAAGTGGGTCTATTTTAGATTCCCTTAGAAGTGAACCCTGAGACAAGAGTCCTTGTGAGAGTAGTTGGTTGACAGGATATGCAGATGGAGAAGGAGCTTGAAGAGAAGGCAGCCCATGAACATGAACTACCACGGTTTCTCATCACTGTAGACAGCCTAGCTCAGTCCATCCTGCAGGGTGATTATGGGAGCCCAGTGGAGAGCAAGCACTTCAAGTGTTCCTACCCTGGATACGGTATCTCCATATCACTCATCAATGGTTTGTGGAGGGCTCTCCCACAGGAAGTTAACAACTCAGCTCCTGAGCCTGCCCCAAGAGGAAATGCACCTCACAGAGAAAGGCAAAGAGCTATGGGAACCTGCAGCTGGTGCTGGGTCAGCCCTGTCCCGAAGAGGGGACATAGCAGCTTCAACATCTCCTGCCTCAGGTGGGTTATGGAGTATGACAGGCCTGGCTTTGAAAACAGAATCCACACTTTTGCCATCAGTTTTAAGGTCTTCGGAAAGCTATCTTCTCTGTCCAGTTGCCTGACTCTAAAATTGTAGCTCACGGGTTAAGATTCAAACCCTAGGCTCCAGGGAAGAGCCAAACTCATGGTAGCTCTGGGAACTGAAATACTAAAATGGGTAGCAGTCTGTTGTCTCCTTACTGTCAGAAGGAGGTGGGTAAGGACCACAGTATTCAGGGGAGGTTCCTCGGAGAAGGTGACCTTTAAGCTCAGTATTAAAAGGAAGGTCAGAGTTTAATTGGTTGATGGGAAAAGAAGAGGGTAGGAGAAGACAGAGCAGAGCAGTAAGAGAAAGCCATGAAAGGGAAAGCACACACACCTCAATTGTCTCACTGTAGGTCTGCAGGGTATTAAAGCTCTACCTGTTTCCCCACCCCAGGTGGTGTGGATCACACCTGGTGACCTAGAGATGCACTCAGGAAGCCAAACGTAGCATTTGCAAGGTTCAGACAGGCAGTAGAAGGGAGGAGGCGGATGGGACAGATGGCCCCAGGAAGATGTTTGTGATGGTTAAGGAGATAGCAGCTTTCCTGAAGAATATCCCTCAACACACATTTACTAAGCATGCAGTATGTGTTAGCATAGGTCTAGACACAGTGAGGAATTGAGCAGACAAAGCCCAAATCCCTCCAGAACAGACACCCCAATGGGAAGAGACAGAAAACACATTAATAAGTAAAATATGCATTCGTTTGAACCATATGAAACTACTCTTCTTAAGATCAAATGTAGCCAAATATAAGCAAAATAATAGGGCTCAACCTAATACAACGTTAGTTTCCTGATGGGTACTGTGAAGAGAAGAAAGCAAGGTGAAGAGGTTAAGAGAGTAAGAGTGGTCACTACAAAAATTAACAAATCTTTTTTTTTTTTTTTTTTTTTTTTTTACTGTCAAGGTGATGTACAGAAGGGTTACATTTACATTACCTTACTTAGGTAACAACTATATTTCTTGTCAAACTAGTTACCCCTTCCCTTATTTTTTCTCCTATGTTCCCTCTCCCCTCCCCACTCCCCTAACTGAAGTCTTAAAAGAGGTGAGACTAAAAGCCAGAGATTGGACCATTCCCGACAGAGGGAAGAGTCAGTGCAAAGGCGCTGGGGTAGAGGGAGTCAGAGGATGCCAGGTAAGTCTGGGGTGTGAAATGAGCAAGGAAGAGAACAGATGGGTGGGATCAGAGTGTGTGGGGTCTGGTATGCCATTGATAGGACTTTTTCACTCATTGAAATGTAAATCCATTGAAGGATACCTCTGGCATTAAGACGGTCTGGAAGGGCACAGAAGGGAACTGAGAAACCAGTTAGAAGGCGATGGCAGTCACTCAATGAAAGATGATGGTGGTTGGGCCAGGATGGGAGCAAAAGGCTGGTGAGTTTTTAGACTCTGGGTCTATTCGGAAGGGGCTGTCTCTGAGGAAAGTGAGAATGAAAGATCAGAGGACCTTGGTCTGAGCCCCAGGCACCAGAAGGGACAGTGATAGAGGGTAAAGCAACCAGCAGTTAGGAGGCACTCCACATACACACCAGGGTATGAGTTCCTCAAAGACAAGGAAGAGCAGGTGCTCTCAGGAGAATGGAAGACAATTGGTGATAGGTGAGAGAGGGAAGTGCTGCTGGTTCTGTGTCCACAAGCAGGAAGCAGGCCCAGTACCCAGGACACAAGAGGAAGACTGGCCTTGGCTCTGAGCATACCCGTATGTACCACAAAAGGAAAGGCAGAGCAGAGGGAAACTCGCTGAGCTGGAAGATCATAGAATTTCTCTTCTGGTGGCTTCTGGTTCCCTGATGCAATGAAAAGCAAGTTAGCAGGCTATGAACAAAAATAGAGACTGGAGCCAGGCACGGTGACTCGTGTCTGTTACCCTAGCTTCTAGGGAGGCTGAGATTGATAGGATCTGCCTGGCCAGAACAGTCCATACCAGTGGAAGAAGCTGGGTATGGTGGTTGAACACCTGTCATCCCAACTCGGGTGGGAAATGTAAAATAGGTGGATTGCAGTCCAGGTGCACACTTGGCCAGAAAGTAAGACCCTGTTTCAAAATAACCAGAGCAAAAAGATTGGGAGGTGTGCCTCAAACAACTATGTAGCAAGTGCGAGATCCTGGTTTCAAACCAAAGTGCCCTAAAATAATGAACGAGGAAGACAGTGTGAAGTAGCTGTCTTGGGCCATGGGTAGATTTTAGAGAGAGAAGGATTCCTTTATATAAACAAGATAGATGGATGGATAGATAAATAGATAGGTAGATAGATGATAGGTAGGTCCACTTTAGAGTATCTTACCTATCCTATGATACATGCATAGGAAAAAGCAGAAAGACACTGAATTGTCAACAGTAATACCCTTTGGTAGGATTAAAAGTTACTTTCTTTATGCTGCTTATATAATATTCTATCATTTGGATTGGTTTTTAGTAGTATTTCTTGTGTCAAAAATAATCTAAGACATTCCATTGTGGAACACAAAGAATTGGAGCTCTGAACATGAGAGAGTCTAGAGCTGTATGGCAGTGGTATGAGTAGCTCCCCAGAACCTCCATATGTATTGGTCTTGCATGATGAGCTTTGCTTTCTGAGCAGAAGTACGGAATAGTGTCATATCTGCATATACTCGACCTCCTGTATACTTCTGATGGTTTCTAGATTACTCACAATACCTCATACAATGTAAGTGCTGTGGAAGTAGTTGTTTTACTGCCTTGACAAAGAACATCAAAGTCTGTATATGTTTGGTAGGTATCTAGTGTTTCAAAAAATAATTCTGATCCACAATTGATTGAACATATGCATATAGAATCCAGGGGTGAAAAGCTACAACTGTATAACTATCATCATGCAGAATGTGTGGCACAGCACCCTCCATTTTTGCTGTTAGATTTTTTTTACCATGATAAACAAAGCTTCTATGAGTAGTAATCCATTTACTGAATGAATGAACCAATCTCTGCAGCTTTTCCCGTATTTTTTTATTCTCATTGCGACTGTTTTTTGAGAAAGTTTGATCAACCAGCTGGACTGGGGCTTAAAATGAATCAGATGGCATTCCTCCTCATCTTACGCTGAACAAAATGAAGTTCTTTATGATAGCCTGGGAGGCCCTGCACCATCTGGGCTCTTCTCCTTTCTCGTTACCTCTTTTCTCTGCTCCATCAAGCTCGCTGCTCCAGCCAGATGGGCCTTCTTCATCCTTAAACACCTATCCCTGGCAGGGAAGCTGACTGGCCTCTTCCAGGGCTGCCCTGTGGCCTGAGCACTCTTCCCCAGTCTCTTCCCATTTCTCTCACCTGCTCCAAGTTTCTGCCTCCATGTTCCCATCAAGGGCCTTCCATCACAGCGCCATTGCCAGCCTTTTTTTTTTTTTATCAGCTCTCCCATCTGCATTTTAATTTTTTCTCTATAGTACTTATCACCTCCTAATAGGCTGTATAATATACTTCCTTATATTATTATCTTCACCCATTTCAATTCATCATTAGAACCTGGCCAGCTGCCTGGTGCCCATAAGAAAGAAGTGTTGAACTGAGTCAATGGATGGTTGTCATAAAATTGCGAGGTGGGGGCTTCCCCCCACCTACCCACCCACTTTGACCTTCTTCCTCAGAGGTCAGTGGGAAGCAGGATCTTCTAACAATTCCTGGTCAGTTCTGCTTTCTTGATTCAGCTGGGAGGCAAACTGTGAAGGCTGCAGCTGCCTTCAGGTTTGTTTGTTTTGCCCCACAATGAGCCTAGAAGTTGGCCCTGCCAGATAAGCCTGCTTGAGATCGGGGAGAACAAAGGATCGTTTCTGGAACCAGTGCAAACCTTCCTAGCTTTCCCACAGTGCAAAAACTACTGGGGGAAAGCTGTAGGCTGCCCAAATTGCAGCTCCTGATTTCCCAGGAGGTAGCTCCAAGTGTTATGGCCTCATCAGAACCTTCCAAAAACTGGGTCTCCATGCCCAGACAAAACTGGCAGCTGACTGTCCTTAGACCGCAAGCAGTTTCCAGAAGTCCATGATGAAACATTGGCTTGGAGCGAGCGAGGAAGGACCCACAGGAAGCATCGAAATCCCTTCTCTGGCCAAGCCAAAGCAAATCAGCATAAAGTCCCTCAGGAACTTCCCCATTGTGCCACATTTCCGGCCAAGCTCCTGGGGTTTCCACTGCAGGCATAGGATCAAGATTCCCAAGCCCAATATGGTAATGTTTTAAAGTGCCCATAAGTCACTGGGCAAGGTTCCATTATGAGGGGTCTCAGGGGTGAAGCCTCAACAGAAAAAGAAGCAGACTCAAAGAAGGTCCAGTCATGGACTCACTCCAAGTTACCTCCACAAGAAAGCAGGCTCACCGGGGAGCTCAAGTGTTTCACCTCTGGGACCTCTCGGGAAACACAGAGACACTCTGGGCTGAGAACATTCTGGAATGTTCTTGAGAATGGCTGTTACAGCCTAAAATTGTTCCCCTTTGACACTCTCAGTGTGATGAATCATCTTCAAAGATCCATTTTGGGGAGCCAGTTACGGAATATGAATAAATAGAAGAATAAGTATCAGTAGAGGTATCAATGAGGAACCTTGTGCAGTAATCCTGGCTAGATACTGTCAGGGCTAGGACAAGAACTACATTGTGGGAAGACCAAGAAGGAGGAGTATACTAGAACTAACAGGTCTTGTGAATGGAGCTAGGGTAGAAAGCAGGAGACAAGGACAACTCTTAAGTTTTCTTATTTTTTTTAAATTTTTGTTTTACTTATTTATCTTTTGTCAGTCGTGGGGCTTGAACTCAGAACCTGCACTGTCCCTGAGCTCTTTTACTCAAGTTTATCATTCTATCACTTTTAACCACAGCACCACTTCCAGTTTTCTGGTCATTAATTGGAGATAAGAGTCTTAGACTTTGCTGCCCAGGCTGGCTCTGAGGCGTGATCCTTAGATTCCTGCCTCCTGAGTAGCAAAGATGACAGGTGTGACCCACCAGTGCCCAGCCCAGCTGACAATTTTTGAAGGCATTTCAAACATGGTAGATCCAAGTCTGTATTGACTCTAGATTCTATTAATTTCTCCCAAGAGCCTTGATGCTTGTTTGTCTGGTTACTTGTTTTATAGAGCAATAAACTTGACTAGTCTTCAACTCTGGAGTTAGATCTTATAGTTCAGTCTCTGAGCTATGGCTGGACCCAGTCCAGCCAGATTTGAACAGAGTTAATACCAGCATTTGGGCTTTTCTCTGGCCCTTATCTTTCTAGGGTTTTCCAATCAATTCCTGGCAGATGTGATGACCCAAGCTCAGTCTTCTACTTCATCAAGGCAGAAGGTAGCTGGCGAGAATAGTTTCTTATTGTAGTTTTAGCCACTCTACATAGTACAGTCTGGAAACTGCTTTCAAATGAAAAGCTATGAAAAAGAAAACATGGGAAGCCCTGCCTCCATCTGGTTTCACTCACATTGGTTTATATTCTGCTGTCTTGAGGCAGTTCATTTGTTAGTTTATTTTTGTTAATCTTTTCTTTTGCAACAACTGTAGAATCCTAAGTGATTGTACAAAATAATTTGATAGCACTTGTGCCCTTTTTCTCAGTGCCCCAATAGAAACATCTTACCCAACTATAGTACAACATCAAAACCAGGATATTGACATCAATACCATCAGGATACATATTTCCCATAACCACAGGGGTCTTCAGATTGCTGCTGGATAGCCACACCCACCAGGGAGGTAGGGAACCTTTCCTTACCCCTTCCTTCACTCCAGGTATCCACCCAGCTCAAAATGTTTCAGCAGATGCTGGTAGTTCATGCCTGTAATCCTAGCTACCCAGGAGGCTAAGATCTAAGGATCAAGGTTTGAAGCCAGCCCAGGCAGGAAAGGCTGTGAGATTTTTATCTCCAGTTAACCACCAGAAAATCAGAAGTAGAGCTGTGACTCAAAGTAGTGGAGCACTAGCCTTGAGCAAAAAGAGCTCAGGGATAGTTCCCAGGCCCTGAGTTCAAATCCCATGACTATTACCACCAACAAAAAAATGTTGTTGCTTCAAATGGAATCATACAGCATGTAACATTGGGAGATGAGTTTTATTTTTTAGCAGAATTTCCTAGTTTCATACAACTTGCATATAGCAATCATCCTTCTGTTTGTTTCATGCTATCAGTGAGCCACAGATCAATCTTTTATTTACCTGTTGAAGGCTATCTGGAATGATGACAACTTTTAGCCATTACCCTAAAGCTGCTAAGCAATATTTGGGTATAGGTTTTTGCTTGAATGTAAGCTTTCATTTCTCTAGGAGATGTGTGTAGTTGTCTTTTTTTTTTTAATAGAAACTGCCATTCTGTTTTCCAGAGTGACTATACATTTTACATCCCGCTAGCCATGAGTGATCCAGTTTCACACCAGCATCCTCACCCGTATCCGGTGTTGTCACTACAGGTTAGTCATTCTCATACATCTGTAATGATATCTCATTGTGGTTTTAATTTGCATTTCCCTGGTGGCAAAAGATATTGAGCATCGTTTCATGTGCTTATTTGCCATCTGTAGATCCTCTTTGGTTAAATGTCTCTTCACTTCTGAGCTGCTGCTTTTTTTTTTTTTTTCTGGAAAGCAACACAACACATGTAATTCTAATGCCCATGCTCTCTGCAAGTCTTCACATCTGCAGGAGCCCCATCTTCTGCCAGCTGCGGATGATACCATCATCATTGTCAGACATCATTACACCAGGGCTCAGCAGATGATTATGGGTCTGAATCACCCAGGGACCAGTGAGGATGGCCAGGGAGAGAGCAGAGAACAGGCAGATCCTGTGGTGTCCTTAAGCAGGGCTGTGGATGGGAGTCATTCATTCTCTTTTTCAGTTTCTACCACAATCCCCCACCTCATTTCTAATGGATGAAGCCTAGCGTCCTAACCCAGGTTTTAAGGATGCCTTTCTAAGACATCTTTTCCTACCATCCCTCTCTGTATTGCACATAGTAGGTGCTTCATGAATATTTAGGATAAGCCAGAATTCTTGGTGTGCATATAACAAAGATCCAGTTAGAGCTTGCTTATACCAGAGAGATAATTAATTGGAAGGAATCATTTCTGAACTATATCTGGTTAACTTGGGACAGGGTGGATGTCAGGAGCTAAAGTCCATATCCCAACCCTCTCCCTACTCTCTTTCTGCCTGTCATCTGTCTTTGATGATCAGCTTTTATGTTCTGTGGCTACAGAGTGTAACTTCCAGAATGTAAGAAATGTAGTTGCCACCAGGCCTAGAATCACCCAGAAAGACAGGGCCTGAAGTTTAGTTTCACTATTTCAAACCTTGGGAGAGGGACTGATAGGCTGACCTGTGACCTAGCGGTGAGACATCATTCTGGATATCTTATTAATAAAGAAGGAATATATGCTTGAGCCAGGCAGATTGTGAATCCCTAGTTACAGATGGACCTTTCAACTTGCAGCTGAGGGTTTGAGTAAGGCCACTGAGGCCACAAAGTTCATCCTTTATTTTTGTTTTTGCTGTTGTTTGTGTCACCTTCAAAACCTAGGAAGTCTATTTGACTCCTGCTCAAATTCTACCTGATCTTCAAGAGGCCAATCGAGTCAGCCTGATATGTGGCCTTTTTCCTGGAGTTTGAGTCTTGATTCCTTCCTCTGTAGGTTAAGGTAATACTTGCTGCTAAAACAAATAAACCCTGCTTGATGGAGGTGAATATAAAATAAGTTTTGTGTTTTTTTCTGGTTCATTTAAAATCTAACCCCTCTCTCTGTCTCTCTGTCAGTCTCTCTGTCTTTCAGTCTCTCTGTCTGTCAGCCTTTCTCTCTCTCTCTCTCTCTCTCTCTCTCTCTCTCTCTCTCTCTCTCTCTCTCTCTCTCTCTCTCTCTCTCTCTCTCTCTCTCTCGTGTGTGTGTGTGTGTGTGTGTGTGTGTGTGTGTGTGTGTGTGTGTGTGTGTGTGTGTGTGTAATTAAAAGGCCTCACCTCCAGATACTGTTAACACAGGAGACAACTTTGAGGATTAAATTTTCAACACACAAATTCTGGGGGTACAGCACAGCACAGCACCATGTAAGAAGAACCATCTCTTGGCTATCTAACCCTTGCACTTGTCCACCCATGGATGAGGATCTACCTCATTTTCTTGTGCTCTCTGTCTGCTAGGATGAATATCTATGACACTTGGAGCCCTTGCCCCCTTGCAATACCCAAGACACAGCAGGTCAGTAGATCATGAAGATAATGGCCAGCATTAACCAATATTAGATTAAACATCAAATTTGCAAGCTATGGTCTGCCAGCTAGCCACTTATTCTTATAACTTAGGTTTTTGTCGAAACAAGGACAGCAACGAAGGTAGAACATGGGATGCAGGATCAAATATTTTGTTCAGGGGAGGGAACAGAATTCGAGGGGAAAAGTGTGGAAAAAATACAGTAGTGAAGCTCACTGAACATGGAAGCAAATGAACTATACAACTTGTGGATAGAGATGGGAGGGAGGGACTGGGAGAGAGTACAAAAGGAAATGTATAGTACACTGTACAAAAGGAAATGCACTCTACCTGATTTATATAATTGTAACCCCTCTGTATATCACTTTTATAATAACAGTAAACTAATTATAAAAAATTGTGTTCATCACTGACATTGTCTACATTTATTTTTATTTTTAAAAGTACACAATGGGCTAGGAACTGGTAGTTCACTCCTGTAATCCTATATACTCAGGAGGCTGAGATTTGAGGATCACAGTTCAAAGCCAGCCCAGGCAGGAAAATCCACAAGACACTTATATCCAGTTAGCCACCAGAAAACTGGAAGAGGAGCTGTGGCTCAAGGTGGTAGAGTACTAGCCTTGAGCATAAAGCTCAAGGACAGCAGCCAGGTCCTGAGTTCAAGCCCCACAACTGAAATATATATGTATATATGCAATGGAATTTTATACAGCCTTTAGAAAAAAAATGCTATTATGTCATTTGCAGGGATATGAATGGACCTAGAACAAATCATGTTAAGTGAGATAAGCCAAGATCACAGAGACAAATGGCACTTATTTTCTCTCATATGCAGAAGCTAGATCTAAAATACACTGGGACATGATCAATTATATAGGACTGTAGGCATTCACACACAGTGAGACCAAAGGAGGATACTATTACGAGAAGACACAAAGCCTATTTGCATTTGATCATATAAAATAATAGTTATCGAAGTGAACTCCAGAAAATGGGAGCAAGAAGGTTTTTTTCTTAGTTGCTGTTTTTCTTTTCTTTTCTTTTTATCTTGTTTGTTCATTTCTCTGTCTTTGAGAGGGTAATAGAGGGAAATAGATAGACAAAGGTGAACAAATGCAGCAGTGATACTCAGCAGACACTATGTTGAAAGTAAACTATACAATTTGTGGGCAGGGATGGGAGGGAAAAACTGCGAAGAGTGAGGGAAGAGTTAGACATTGTCCAAAAAGAAATGCATTCATTACCTGACTCATGTAACTGTAACCCCTCCATACATCACTTTTATAATAACAATTAAAAAATTAAAGCGCTATATTACACCAGGAGCTAGGAGTGTAACTCAGTAGTACAGTGCATGCTTAGAATGCCCAAGGCCCTGGGGCTGGGAAGGTGGCTCAGTGGTAGAGCGCTTGCCTTGCATGCATGAGGTCCTGGGTTTGGTTCCTCAGCACCACAAAAGCAGAAAAGGCCGGAAGTGGCACTGTGGCTTAAGTGGTAGAGCGCTAGCCTTGAGCTGAAGAGCTGAGGGACAGCGACCAGGCCCAGAGTTCAGGTCCCATGACCGACCAAAAAAAAAAAAAAAAAAAAAGCCCAAGGCCCTGGATTCAAGTCCACAACCACTCCCCAATTACATCAAAAGTTATTTCTCTCTCTCTCTCTCTCTCTCTCTCTCTCTCTCTCTCTCTCTCTCTCTCTCTCTCGCTCGCTCGCTCTCTCGCTCTCTGTCTCTGTCTCTCTGTCTCTCTCTCTCTGTCATGGGCTTTGAGCCCTGGGCCTGGGTGCTGTCCTTGAGCTCTTCAGCTCAAAGCAAGCACTCTACTACTTGAGCCACAGCACCACTTCCAGCTTTCTGGTGGTTAATTGGAGATAAGAGTCTCACGGACTTTTTTGCCTGGGCTGGCTTTGGCTTTGAACTGTGATCCTCAGATCTCAGACTCCTGAGTAGCTAGGATTACAGGTGAGCCACTGGCACCCAGCTAAGTAATTTCTCTTGAATACTGAGTTTCTTGGCACCCTTAAATGTTATACCCAAGGTGGCTCCATTGACTGACCTAACCCTGGTAAGTCTCATTTTGTTTCCTGTCATGTCTTCCTCTCTGATAACCTAGCATGCAGGACTATATACTGCTTTTAGGGAGACCATCTCAGGAGAAAGAAGAGTAGACAGTGGGGGAGGGGAGAGGACGTGGCGGGCTGCAAATCAGGGGTACATGCTTGAGAACTGGGACTGCAGTTGGGGGCTGTAAGTCTTGTCCTGCAGAAAAACATTCCAGCAGCCCTTCCCACACCCCTGAACCTGTGGGATCTGGCTGCCTCTGGAAGTCTCTGGGGATCTGAGGAGAAAGGTCCTTTCATCCCCAGGAGTCTTCTCTTTGCTTCCTCCCTGAAGGGAACCAGAATCCTCATTTCCCTGGAGCCATTTTGAATTGAACTCTGTGAGACTTTCAGATTGAAGCTCCATCTCACAATTTGGTGGCAAAACACAATTGTCACCCATGTGGAGATAAAGATTTTCCCCTTACAGCTATTTAGTTTCCTTTGTAATCTCAAGGTTTTATTCCTTTCTGCTTTTTTCTTAATATATATATTTTACTGTAAAGATACTGTACAGAGGGGTTACCGTTACATGAGCAAGTAATGAATCCATTTCCTCTCAAGCATTGTTACCCCCTCCTTTGTTTTTCCCCTACCATCCCGTCCTTCCCCACCTCCCCACCTCTCTCCCCCCTCCTACCCCCTACCCCCATCTCTCTGCCAAAGTTGTAAAGTTTGTTTTCAACATAATGTCTTATACATCTCATTGTTACAATGGATCAACCTGTATCCTTATTTCAGCATTTTGTTACTTCCCTTGGCTTCCCCAAATTAGAAAAATGTATCTACAAGATGCAGGGTACCAGAATCAAATACAGTGAAAACAGGGGTTATACCATGGGGGAAGAACATACAAAAGAAACAAAAAAATCAATAGTGTATTATAAATATGTTAAAAACAATAGCAAGAAAGCAAAAACCACTCGTGTTCCTATCTTGGGGTTCATTTTGCTTAGCATCATCTTATATGGTCATGTGTACATAGCTTTTGACCTTTTCTGCTTGTCCTAGACATATACTAGTTATTGCAAATAAGGGAAACCATAGGTACTATGTTTCTTTGGGCCTGGCTTACTTAATATAATTTTTTCCAAGTGTTTCCATTTCTAACAAATGGAGTGATGTCATTCTTTCTGATGGAGGCATAGAATTCCATTGTATATGTATATATTATATATATATACATTTTCCTTTTTGTACATTTTTTGCTGTAAAAATACTGTACAGAGGGGTTAGCATTACATGAGCAAGGTGATGAGTACATTTCCTATCAAGCGTTGTTGCCTCCTCCTGCCATCCCTTCCCTCCCACCTCCACAACTTTCACAAATTTGTGTATCATCCTTGAGCAGGGGCCATGATAATCTTCTTTGTATCATTCCAATTTTAGTACATTTGCTGCCAAAGCGAGCCTTCCTTTCTGCTTTGCAGAGGCCTTTGCCATTAGGGCTCTATCTTTTCTCTCTCTCCCATCCCTATCTCCTTCTCTCCATTGTATGAATTCTGTATTTTATCAGCCACTGACTTCTTTTCTTAGTCTTTTGTCTCTGTCTCCTCCTCCTCTTCCTCCCCCTCCAACCCCCCCCCAACAATTCCAGGGGCCCTCTTACTTCAGCTGGACACAGACAAACAAGGAACTAAATAGGACCTGGGGTTTGGCCTCTCATTCTTCCCACTAAGATCCCATCTCCCTCCCCTCCAGCACTGAGAGTGTAAGGTGGCTCAGGCTGGGTGGGGGGAGAAGGAATGTGGTCCCACAGGATCCAGGCTCTGCTCTGGAGGCCATAGTGGGTGGTGAACAGCCTCATTTACAATGAAAGTTTTTCCCAAACTGTCTGCATATATCCCAAAAGAGAAGGACCAAAATCTTCCCCCACCCACCTCAAAAGAAAATGATCCATGTTCTATAAATTAATGGACACTGACTTAAATACATTCACCTCTCAACCCTACAGATCCCTTCTTAAGAGAATGGTAGCCCTGGTACCAATGGTTCATGCCTATAATCCTAGCTGCTCAAGAAGCTGAGATCCAAGGATCACAATTCAAAGGCAGCCATAGCAGATGAACCCAAGAGTCTCTAATGTCTAATTAACTAGCAAAACATGGTATGTGAAGGTGTGGATCAGCTGGTATGGTTTTTAAAAAAGTGATACTTTAAAAGGTTTGCTGTGGCATTAGTCACAATCCCTCAAGTTAGAAACCAGTCCAATATACACCAATCATTAAATGCACAAAGAAATGGAACAAATAATAATTATAACTGAGTGCCAGTGGCTCACTCCAGTAATCCTAGCTACTCAGGACGGTGAGATCTGAGGATTTTGGTTCAAAGCCAGCCTAGGCAGGAAAGTCCATGAGGCTCTTAATTAATCCTCAGAAAACTGGAAGTGACACTGTGACTCAAAACAGCAGAGTGCTCACCTTGAGCAAAAAAGCCCAGGGCCCAGGCCCTGAATTTAAGCCCCACTACTAACAAATAAACAAATATAACTAATAAATAAATAAATGGATAAATAATCTCACCCAGTGGAATATTCCCCCCAGCAATGAGAACAATCTATAGCTGTACACAAAGACATTGTGTTAAGCAGAGGAAGCCAAACCCAAGGAACACATGCTAGATAATTCCATGTTACACAAAGTGCAAAATGATCAAATAAATCTCTGCTATTTGATGATATTGGCTGCTTTAACAAGCACAGGCTAGAGAGGAGGTAGAGGGTCCTTTCAGGGCTGGGTGTCCTAATGTTTTTTGACCCAGATGCACATTTGTCTTTCTCTCTCTCTCTCTTTTCCTTCTTACCTTTTTTCTTTCTTCCTTTCTGTCTTATTTGGTTGCTTTCTTGCTTGCTCACTCACTCTCAATTTCTTTTTCTCTCTCTTCCTTTCTTCCTTCCTCCCTCCCTCTCTCCTTCCCTCTCTCCTTCCCTCTCTCCTTCCCTCTTCCCTTCTCTCTCTCCCTTCCTTCCTTCCTTCCTTCCTTCCTTTCTTTCTTTCTTTCTTTCTTCCTTCCTTTCTTCCTTCCTTCCTTCCTTTCTTCCTTTCTTTCTTCCTTTCTTTCTTCCTTCCTTCCTTCCTTTCTTTCTTTCTTTCTTTCTTTCTTTCTTTCTTTCTTTCTTTCTTTCTTTCCTTCTTTCTTTCTTTCTTTCTTTCTTTCTTTCTTTCTTTCTTTCTTTCTTTCTTTCTTTCTTTCTTTCTTTCTTTCTTTCTTTCTTTCTTTCTTTCTTTCTTTCTCCCCCAGTACTAGGGGCTTGAACTTGAATACTGTCCCTTAGCTTTTTTACTCAAGGCTAGCACTCTACCACTTAAACCACCACTCCATTACTGGCATTTTGGTGGTTAATTAAAGAAAAGAGTTTCACAGACTTTCCTGCTCAGACTGGCTTGAAATTGAGCCACCAGTACTCAGCTTCAGATGTCCATTCCTTATGTGTGTTCAGTTTGTGAGAATTTGATATTCTGTACATAGTGGCATGTACACATTTCTGGGAATCTGTGGGAGTTAGATAAGTTCAGAACAAGACAAAAAGTGGCCAGATTACCAGGTGCCAGTGGCTCATGCCTGCAATCCTAGCTACTCAGGAAGCTGAGGTCTGAGGATTACAGTTTGAAGCCAGCCCAGGCAAGAAAGCCCAGGAGACTCTTATCTCCAATAAACCACAAAAAGACAAAAGTGGAGCTGTAGTTCAAGTGGTAGAGCATTAGCTTTAAGCACAAAAGCTCAGGGACAGCACCTAGGCCTTGAATTCAAGTCCCAGCATGTACACTCTCTCTCTCTCTCACTCTCTCTCTCTCTCTCTCTCTCTCTCTCTCTCTCTCTCTCTCTCTCTCTCTCTCTCACACACACACACACACACACACACACATACACACACACACACAAAGTGGCCAGATTACTTACTGATAGGACTCCTGGACTTTCTGAGCAGTAAGAGGGCATGGGAAGAAGTGGCAGGCCCAACAGGTCCCATAGTGCTCCTCCAAAGCATCTGATGCTCCTCCAAGGAGGAAACAGTTCTTAAAGCTGCCCTATTCCCAGCATTCCTCTACTGGAATAGCTAAGTCATGTGGGATGTGATATCATTTGTATTGGTCAACTTGCTGATACTGTAACAAAAACCAGAGGTAAATCAACTTAAAAAGAGACAAGGTTTATTTTAACTCACAATTTTAGAGGTTTTAGTCTATGATCTTATGGTCCTGTTGCTTTTGATGGTCATATTTAATCCATTCATTCATTCACACACACACACACACACACACACACACACACACACACACACACACACACACACACACACACACACAAAATCCAAAAATTTCTAACGTTTTCTGCCAAAGGTGATTATAGCAAAATGTTACACATATATACCGAGGTTATATGATCATCCTGATCAATTATGCAATTACCAAGTTATAACCAGTCTTGTGGCTTTTATACCTGACACCTTTTCCCCCTCCTGTATTGCTTGGAAACAAATCCCAATCATCAATCATTTCATCTGTAAAGGTATCAGTCAAAAGTCAAAATAATACTTTCATATAAAAAAAACCAATTTAAACCAAAGTATAAGCAAATGAGAAGGTCTAAATAGTTAGCTTTCTGAAACATCATGGTGTTTTAACTGAGTCATAAACTAAAAGATAATGCTGTGGTGACTGCAATTTGAGGTATCATCTCTCCAATGGGGAAATTGGGAAGTAAGGTGTCTTGGGGAGTAGATGTGGGGGTGGTGAGTTCTATGGATGAAACTTAGGTCATAGTCTACCAACTATTACCACGCTACTCATACCATTGGTTATTACCTTCAACCCCAGACACGTACAAAAAGATGTTTCAGGCTGCTTTGATTTTATCCCAATCTCTCAAATTCCAAATACAAATGCCCCCTGACCTACAATAGAATTACATCTCAAAAACCCCATTGCAAATTGAAAACAGTGTAAGTGAAAGCACATTTAATCTTCTAACCTACTGAATAGCCTTGCTGGTCCACATGGCACAGTTACCCAAATGACTACCAGTGGTTTTCCCTCATAACTGTGTGGCCAGTTGGGAGTTGTGCTCACTACCCCTGCCTGGCATTGCCACCACAGAAGATGATACTGTATATGGCTAGATGTACATAAAAAGATCACAATTGAAAGTACCACCAAGTGCTAGTGGGTCACACCTGCAATCTCAGCTATTTTAGAAGTGGAGATCAAGAGGATCACAATTCAAGGGAAGCCTGGAAAAAAAATTTGTAAGCCCCATCTCAACTTATTTACTTATTTGTTTGTTTGTTTATTTATTTATTTATTGACAGTCATGGGGCCTGAATTCTGGGCCTGGGTGTTGTCCCTCAGCTCTTCAGCTTAAGGCTAGTGCTCTACCACTTGAGGCACAGCACCACTTCTGGCTTTTTCTGCTTATGTGGTGCTGAGGAATCAAACCCAGGGCCTCATGCATGCAAGGCAAGCACTTTACCACTGAGCTACCTTCCCAGCCCCCAACCAATTTTTTAAAAGCTAGGCATGGTCTCCCTTCACCCCAGCTACACAGGATGCTGAGATCAGGAGGCTCAAAATCCCAAACCAGACAAGGCAAAAATAATTCCACAAGTCTCCATCTCAAGAGAAAAAAAAAATCAGAGCATGGTTACATATGCCTGTCATCCTAGCTTACAGATGGAAGTGTCAATAGGTCAGAGTCCAGCCAGTTGAGGCAAAAATACTGTATCTCAAAAAAAAAAAAAAGTGAGGGAGAGGGAACTGGGAATGGCTTAGTGGTAGAGTGCTAGCCTTGAGCACAGAAAGGCTCAGGGACAGTGCCCAGGCCCTGCCTGAGTTCAAGCCCCAGGACTGGCAAAAAAAAAAAAAAAGAGCAAAATTTTTTCTAAAAAGAAGGGTTAGGGATATAGTTCAAACATTAGAGTAGTTGCCTACTAAGTACCACCAAAAAATTTCAAAAGTTTGAAGTATAGTTTCTACTGAATATATCTATATCTATATATCTATATATAGATATATATCACTTTCTGTCTATCCTAAAGTCAAGAAGTCATTAAGCAGAAACATTGTCAGATAGAATATAAAGTCATCTATAAATATATAAGTACATGCTGAGCACAATGATTACTTACATCAGGCTCCAGTGTTTCGGGGTTTTTGTTTTGTTTTTTTGTTTTGTTTTATTCTTTGGTCAGTCGTAGGGCTTGAACTTTGGGGCTGGGTATTGTCCCTGAGCTAGCACTTTACCACTTGAGCCACAGAGCCACTTCCAGTTTTCTGGTGGTTAACTGGAAATAAGAGTTTCACAACTTTCCTGCCTGGGCTGGCTTTGAACCGCCATCCTCAGATCCAGCCTCCTGAGTAGCTAGGATTACAGGCATGAGCCACCGGCGCCCAGCTCGGTCTCCAGTTTTGAACTCACTAAGACCTTTCTTAGGTGAAGAGCGGGGACTAATGAGTGCTCAAGCCTGAGCCACTCTGACAGCTACTCTCTGCTCTCTGGCTCCTTAGTCTACCACATGTCGCGAGGTCTCCCAACCTGCACGCTGAGAAGGAAGCCCTTGGAGGCAGGATAGCCAGGGCTGTCCTCCTCCCAGGAGTGGTGTCATCCAGGAAGTTCACAGTTGTGAACTTGGGAGTTCAAGTTTTGTTTAGCTCTTGGAGCTCTTAGAAAAGTCGGGGGTCCTTTGTCAATGGTTACCAATGAGGAGAGAAGTTCCATAAAATTCCCAAAGAGGCCAACACAGCAGCTTCTCTTCCCACTCAGCCTCAGGCAGGACAGGCTGGAGACTCAACCCCTTCCTTGCTCCCAAGGAGCCTTGCATCAATGACAGATGGCCAGGGTATTTATTCCCTGGCTTCCTAGCCCCTCCAGGTAAGGGCAACCCTGAAGAAAGTCCAGCTCAGTCTCCCAAGGCCTCAGGGTTCTGAGTTGCCTATCAACCCCAGGCTCTGTGCCCATCCTTGCCTACCTTCCCCCTCCCCATCTTGAAATCACCTTCTAAATAACCTACTTGAACTCAATTTGTGTCTGTTTCAGGGAGGATTCATCTGAGAATGTAGTCCCCCAGCTCTCAGCCCAGGCTCTCCCAGTTATCAGCCCTACCCCCAGCTGGGACATGCTCATCTGAAAGGCTCCTGTGAACCAGACATTGTGCAAAGGCAGCTTGCCTCAAAGATCAAAGAAGCTTCGGCATTCTGGAAAAGACTGGGTCAAATAGCATGTCATTTCAGAAAAAGCTCTCAAGTACAGCATTTCCTGAGCTCTGCAATTACAGCCGCTTTCTGTGTTTGCTTTAAATGACCGTGTAAGCAGCTATTTACTCCCTGGCTCTGGGCACCACTAAAGGGCTCATTCTAAATATATCAGGATAGACTCATAACCCTCAGGCTACTCGAATGCATATTTGTGAGGGTTGCCACCGTGTTTGCGGTTGAGTGCCTCCCCATAAAACCCTCTGGGGTGTGCCGCGCTATTCAAAGCCAGGCAGAGCCCTGCCTCTACTTTCCCCTTCTCCCCACCCCCCACAGAAGAAGCCAGCAGGAATTTGTATGAACAAGGAAAAGCAGCAGGGCTTGGAGATTCATTGTTAGTCTGGCTCCAAAGGCAAGAGCTCCATGGAGTTTAACAACAGGCCTGGCACTTAAAATATGCGCCCAATAAAGATAGTCAAATTCTGAATCCATGCGGGTAGATACTTTTACCCTTCTCTCCATCCCTCCCTGCTTCTTTCCTTTCTGATGTTTCTTTCCTTTCTGATTTCCCTTCCCTTTCTCCTTTTTTTCCTTCCTTCCTTCCTTCCTTCAGTCTTCCCTCCCTTCCTTTTGCTTCCTTCTTTCCTTCTTTGCTCTCTGCTCAAAGAATATACGTGCAGTCATTGCATGAACAGGCAAAATCTGCAATCATCTTTCACATTCATGGATAAGGGTGAGTTAAGTCCATTAAATGCACCTAATGGAATATTCTATGGCCTTTTCAAAGGAAGCTTTTTGTGCTCTGAGAGGCAAGTGCCTCCAAGACACAGTAAGTAGAAGCGACATGCAGAAGAGCATGTATGGGTGCTAGCACTTGTGAAAAAGAGATGTTAGAAATGCATGAAATACGTCAAGAAGGATTAAACAAGCAACTAGATAGGGGTTGCCTGTGAGGAGAAATGGGTCTAGCATAAGGGGCCCAGTAAGAGTGAAACTACACTTTTGAGTATTTTATTCACTTTTGTTGACGTGCACGTAGACATATTTACAATGCAAAATTGATAAGAAGAAAAAGGAATCCCGTGTTCTGGTGTGAAGGAACTCATCACAGCTGCACAATGGGGTTCCAATCCTGTGTAACTTCCAGCCCGCAGCGTGGCTCAGAGCACACAGCCCACACACCTGTCCTGAATAAGACTAGCGCTGTTCCAGCCCTCCAAAGCACACTAACAGCCTTAGAGCAGAAACAGCAGTCAAAAGAAAGAATTACACAAGAGGCCAGGTGTGGCAACAGCCACTAAAGTCCCAACTACTTGGGAGACTGAAGCAAGAGGATCCACTTGAGCCCAGAAGACTGAAGCCAACCTGGACCATACAGTTAGGCAAGGAGAGAAGAGAGGAGGGAAAGAGGAAGGGAGGGGTAAAGGAGGAAGAAATGGAGGGAGGGAAGGAGGAAGAGGTGAACTCTAACAATAGCACTGAATGAATGATAACATCAATGACAGTGTACCCATAAAATCACAGGGCTACAACATTCCAATCACCTGGAGAAGTCATTGCCATTGCAATGTCAAATGTCACAGTGATGCTGGCAGGAGCCTACTGCTCAGTCAATTGTATAAAGTGCAGTAGCTCCTACGGTTACCTACAGTACATAATACTTGATAATGATAAGGATGCTGTGACTGACATATATTTCTATAAATACTTAAATAGTTGCTACAAATAAATGTTAGAGCCTACTTCTACATATAAAATCCTTACTACTCAGGTAGCTGAGATCTGAGGATTATAGTTCAAAGCCAGCTTAGGCAAGAAAGTCCATGAGACTCTTATCTCCAATTAACCACCTCACATTGCAAGTGGAGCTGTGGCTCAAAGTGGTTGAGTGCTAGCCTTGAGCAAAAAGAGCTCAGGGACAGACCCCAGGCCTGAGCCCTGTGATCTGAGTTCACACACAGCAAAGTTGCCCAAAGATACATTTCCCAGAGCACCACCTCAGCTTAAGTGACACATGACTGTGTTTGTTAAGCACCTGGTGTGTGCCAGATCTGGGAATCTGGGATGAGACCCACAAAAGTCCCTATCCAGACAGGACCTACCTTCTCCCTGGAGCAGGAGGAGTAGACAGTCAGGTGACACAAGCCAAAGATGAAGATGTGGTATGGTAAATTGAGATAGGGAATAAGGAGGGGAAACTGCAGGAAAGGCATATAGAAGTGGAGGGGGGTCAGTTTTAGACCTGATGAGATGGACAAGGTCAAGGGAAGAGAAAACTTTGGAGGGACCAAAGAGCCAGCACTGTGCATAAAACCCTACAGAAGGCCTACAAGGCAGGGACAGAACCACTACCACTGTCTGCATAGGGGTTTGGATGTCTGAAAATCCCCCAAAGCCTAGTTCTCTATGAACCTGGACCAGTCATCAGTACTATGGGACTGGAATGAACCCAAAGCAAGAAGAGACCAGGCCTATGTTGCTTGCCCAGGCACTCTATAGACAGAAAGATATCTCGTGGGCCTGGCTCAGATTTGAAGACAAATCGGCCTGAGGAATCAAAGCCAAAATAATGGTTCCAAGAAAACCGTGACCTAAATATCCTCCTACATAGACTTCCCAGTAAGGGTCCTTCACTTAGCCCACCAAACACTTCAGAGAATAAGGGGCACAGCGGACTGTTTGGGAATCCATCAAGGCTCCTAGAAGTGCTGAACAAGAGAATCTGCTCACTTTGTCCAGTTGTTTCCCAAATCTCTCCGATGAGGTTGACCATTATAAATATCACCAAACACTGCCAGGCACTGGTGGCTCACACCTGTCATCCTAGCTACTCCAGAACCTGCGATTTGAAGATTGTGGTTCAATTCCAGCCCAGGGGAGGAAAGTCCATGAGACTCTAATCTCCAATTAACCACCAGAAAACCAGAAGCTCTACTGTGGCTCAAAGTGGTAGAGTGCTAGCCTTGAACAAAAAGGGCTCAGGGACCCTTAGGCCCTGAGTTCAATCCTCACAACCAAGAATAAATAAATAAAATTAAATTAAATCACTAGACACATTTTCGACAGAGCCTTTAAACAGAAGGTTCTGGTAGAACCATGCTTGGAGAAACCATTTCATGAATCAGAACAAGTCATTGCTTCATGGGGACCCTGTAAGAATCTCTTTGAAGAACATTACATGCACAACGGAAAAGAAATGGAAAGAGAAAGAGGAAAAGATGGAGAAGGAAGAAGAGAAAGCGCAGAATACTGACAAAACAGAAAGGATCCCTTTCCCTCAAGCTTGGTATCTGTGTGCACCTCAGGCTGGACAATGACCATCTGGATGCAGGGACAGACCCAGGGTCCTGACATAGGCTCATTGACCAGCTGTGGGAGCATTCAGTATAACACACACACACACACACACACACACACACACACACACACACACACACACACACACACACACAACAGCTATCCCTAAAGTCTTTCCTTTTGCATAAGAAAGAAGAGCAGGTGGAAGAAAACTTCCTAAAAATGAAGTCTGGAAATTGTTTCCCCGACCATGTGCCTGGCAGTATTGTGCATGAAGCCTCCTGAGAGTATTCCAAGCAGCACTATTCATAAGAGCCCAGAAATGGAGACAACCCTATCAGCAGAATACGTAAATAACGTAAATTCACACAATAGAATACACACAATGAGAAATGGATTGGCCTCTGGACACACGGAGGCATGGACGAACTCACAGACCTAATGCTGAGCAAGGGTGTACCTGCTGCGTGGTTCCCCTTGAATAAAGGTCAAAGACAGGCATGCACCTGATGAGTAGGGTATGGTGGTATATGTCTGTAATCCAGCACTCAGGAGGTTGAGGCCAGGAGCAGGAGGATGGTAAATTCATTACATATATGCAGCAGCTGGTGACTGTTGAGCTGTTATATGAAGTGGGTGAATGTGCTATGGTTAAAATTCTTCACTTCTTCCTTCCCTTCCTTCCATCTTCCTGCCTCTCTACCTTCTTCTTGTCTGCCTCCTGCCTTCCTTCTTCCTTTTTTTGGGGGGGGGGGAGTTGGGGGCTTGAACTCTGGGCCTGGGTGCTGTCCCTCAGCTCTTCAGCTCAAGGCTAGCGCGCTACCACTTGAACCACAGCACCACTTGTGGCTTTTTCTGCTTATGTGGTGCTGAGGAATCGAACCCACGGCCTCATGCATGCAAGGCAAGCACTCTACCACTGAGCCACCTTCCCAGCCCCACTTCTTCCCTTTATACTACCTACCCTCCCACTTCTCTTTTCTTCCTAGCTTCCTTCTTCCCTCCCTTCTTCCCTCCCTTCCTCCCTCTTTCCCTTCCTTCTTCCCTTGCCTCCTTTTCTCCTACCCTCCCTTTTTCCTTCCTTTCTCCCTTGCCCCTTAGACAGTCTCACTGTATTGTTCAGGCTGGCTTCAAACTCCGGGGCTCAATAAAAACCCATTGCATCCTATGAGCTACCTGATGGCAATTGGTACACTTTGCCGTAAGTTCCACACCAATAAAGAGGTTTACCAGTTGAAAGAAATACAAAGCTAGAAAGGGGAAGGACCTGCTTGCTTTTTCTGTCCTATCAGGGGTCCCTTAAAAGCCTTAAGGAAACAGAGGCTCTTTTCTTTCCACCCTGCCTCCCTTTTAGGTCTCCTCCGCCCCTCCTAGGTGTCCCCATTGCCCCTCTTTTACCTCCCCACACCCACTGATAACCGCCACCGGAGAGGTCTTCACAAAGCACAAGCCTGCCCAGTCCACGTCCACAGTGGACACTTGAAGAGTGTCCTGAAGGTGTTTCCTTTTGTCTTTTGCACAAAATCTCAGCTCCTTCATCAAGTTCACAGGATCTTTCCAGATCTCAGTCCCCCACACACCCTCTCACCTTTCCCTGTTTCTCCTGCCAAAGGCAACATGCTCCCCCAATACTGACCGACCTCTGCAATGGCATCATGCTTCTCGCAGCCTGAGTCCACCTCTCAGCCCTGGCTGAGGAGGAGGAGGAGGTCTCCTCTGAGAAGCCCTCAGTGCCCTGGTGGCACTGCCACCCAATAGCCTGCTTAGGCACCTTGATCTCCCACCAGATTGAGCCCTGGGAGGGCAGGGGCTGCATCAGTCTTGCCCAGCCTGGTAGCCTAGTCCTAGCCCTTGCTCTGATACAAGGAGATGCCCAATAATGTATGTCAGTGGATGTGTGCCTGGACCTCTTTGGAAGAGGCTGTAGCACATATAGATGCTCTTCTGTATTCTTCCATTTTTACCAGTCTCATCCACCTCAGTCTTTACATAAAAGTTTCCTTGAAAGCCCAAGTACAGGGCAAGTTGGAAGGGCTGAAAACCCATCCAGCAACTCTTAATCAAAGATGGGTAGGAACTGGTGTATAAATGCCCCAGCTATCCCCCTCCCAAAAGGGTGATTCTATTTCCCAGAGTTACCCCTAGAGGAAGCTCTAGTTGACCTAGTGACCTGCTTTCTAAGACCTTGGTTCTTTCCTTCCTTGTTTCACCCCATCAATGTCTCCCAGGGTCACCTTCCAAGTAAAGGGCTTTGTCCTTGGATCATTGCCTTAGCTCTGAGCTTGATCTATAACAGCAGGACTCTACTGTACCAGAAGGCATTGAATGCCTGGCACAAAACTAGATTTGAGCCTTCCAGGCCAGGCCCCAGACCTTTGCCTGGACGTCCTCTGTAGCACACATGGGGTGAATATTATTAAGTGTAATTGCCAGCAAGGATTTGAAAAAAGGAGAACAGCGCTTGCCAAGCTGAAAGAAGCAGCCAGGATTCTGAGGGTAAAGGAAAATATGAGACCACAGGGTACAGTAAAGAATGGCAAAAAGTAGATCTTGAGGTTGGAATTGCAGGGACCTGATGCATGCCTGGAAGGGCCTGGGGTTCCACAGGAGGAAGGAAATGCATGCTGGAACTCACAAAAGACAGGAGAAGCCTTTTTGAAACCTTCCATTCCAGTCATGGGAAACCCAGGAGTCCTACAAGTTGTCAGCAAAGCAGGAAGCTCTACGTTGCAGGGATGCTGGGAGCTCTGCTGTGCTTGGTGGAGCTGTCTAAGGGGTGCAGTGGACACTGGTGCACAATGCCAGGTTTCCTGCAGTGGAGATCCAAGCCTTAGACAGCCTGGGGGCCACAGCCTCTATTTGAGATGAGACCGAATTCTCCTGGTAGTCTTGAACTTGCAAGTGTGCCATCCTGAGTTGTGTTGCAGCTGTGGTTTGTAGATTTGTATTTATTTACTGCTTTGGTTTTGCAGTACTGGAGTGTAAGTCCAGGGCCTGCTAAGGAGCTCTACCACTGAAGTACAGTATACCTCAACCCTGGATACTGAGTTAAAGATGTCTGAAGCCCTGATGTCAGAGGAGGTTGTGTGGGCATTGATGGCTAGCGAGATGTTCATGGAGCATGTGTGTGCACCAGGATGGGGAAGCTTGAAGTCTGAGAAGGCTGGATCTTGTTAGAAGTGCAGAATCTTCTCCAGACCCACAGATGACTGGATTGCAGCCCAGCCTTTCCATGAGGCCTCAGGAGAGCTGGGTGGGGTCTGGGCTAATCCCATTGTCTCCACCTCTCTGGCTAAGTCTGCTGAGCCTTCAGTTGGGCTTCAGTGTGTTTGTTAAGTAACTAATTCTGCCAGAAATCTAACTCAGAGCCTTATGCATGCATGCTAGGCAAGCACTTTACCATTTAGTTACACCCCAGTCCCTTAAAGCCCCTATTTGAGTGAGCTGTTTGGGCTGTAGCCAGCTGGATTTAGAATGTGCCTCATCTGTAGGTCTGCATTAATCCAGGGCACCTGTGCCATCTGGGATGGCAGCCACGAGCCACACATGACCATCGAACATCTGATGTGTTGTAAGGAAAGTGTGCGTGGAGATTCCAAGACTGAGAAAGAAAAAAAGAGGAAATTATCTCACCAATGTTTTATACTGACTATATGTTGAAATGACACCTTTGCTATATTAAGTCAAATATATTGGTAAACTAAACTCACTTTGCTTTGGGTTAAATTATGGTTCCTTTCCCCACCCCCCAAAATAAAGATATATTAGAATCTTAACCTCCAGTGTTGCAGAATATGAGCTTATTTGAAAATAGGGTTGTTAAAACAGGCATCAGTGGCTCACACCTGTAGTCCTAGCTACTCAGAAAGCTGAGATCTGAAGACTAGGTTTGAAGCCACCCAGGTAGGAAAGTCTGTGTGATTTTGTGTGTATGTCTGTGTGTCACTTGCAGGGCTTGAATTCAGGGCCTAGGTGCTGTTCCTGAGCTTCTCTGTGCAAGGCTAGCACTCTACCACTTTGAGCCACAGCCCCACTTCTGATTTTCTGGTGGTTAATTGAAATCTCATGAACTTTACTGCCTGGGGATGGCTTTGAACCATGACCCTTAGATCTCAGCCTGTGAAGTAGCTAGAAATACAGACATGAACCAAATGCTCCTGATTCTGTGAGACTCTTATTATCTCCACTAAACCACCAAAAAAGCTGAAAGTGAAGCTGTGGCTCCACTTCCAACAATTGCTCCCTGAATACTATACTATCTCTTTCCCTCTCCCCCTCCTCCTCCGCTCCTTTATTTGTTTGTTTGTTTATTTATTTATTTCTAGCTCCAGAGACAGGGATCCACAGTTCCCGCAGCCCAGGAAGAAATTCTAAATGTATTCGGCTCTAGAGCAGCAGAGGTCCAAGTTATGCCTGGCACATAGTAAGTGTTCAATAAACACCTGGCAAATGAAGGGATAGATCCCAGGCCCATTCCAGAAGCTGGTGCAAGCACAAACAAAACACAGAGATTGCCATTTAGAGAAGAGGTCACAATAAACTAATAATGAAGAGAACTCAGACACTGTGGCAGGAAGCAAATGAACAGGGCTCTGTGATAGAGAGGGCCTGGATGTAGCCAAGGAAGCCTCCAAGGAAGTGACACTGAATTGAGACTGAAGGATAAAGATGCCTGCTTTGGGCAGGTGCCAAGGTATATTCCTGACAGAAATACCAAAGGAACAGGTAAGGAGGTATTAAGAGAAGCAAGGCACCAGTGGCTCAAGCTTGTAATTCTGGCTATTCAGAAGGCTGAGATCTGAGGAATGCAGTTCAAAGCCAATATGGACAGGAAAGCCTGTGAGTTTTTTTTTTTTTTTTTTAGCCTGTGAGATTCTTATCTCAAATTAACTACCAAAAAACCTGGAAGTGGAGCTGTGGCTCAATTTGCAGAGCATCAGCCTTGAACAGAAGGAAAAAAAAAAAGCTAAGGCATAGAATCCAGGCCTTAAGTTCAAGCCCCAGTACCAACGAACACACACAAAGTATTAAGAATATACACATATCTGTGTGCACACACATACAACTTAAAATATAAAGGAAGCCTCACTGATTTTTGAGCAGGGCAAATAAGGCAAATAATTACTAGCATGCTATGAAGAACAGGACATTTGCTAAGGAGCCCAGCTTTGCCACCAATTCTCCTATGCTACCTTTCCCATTCTTGCCTTTGGCCTTCTTGCTAAAGAATGAAGAGATTAGAAGATAGGTATCATGGTTCACACCTATAATCCTAGCAATTGGGAGGTAGCAACAGGAGGAGTGTACATTCCAGGCTAGCCTGGACTACATAGTAAGACACTGTCTCAAAATGAAAGGGTAGAAGAAGGAAGGAAGGAAGGAAGGAAGGAAGGAAGGAAGGAAGGAAGGAAGGAAGGAAGGAAGGAAGGAAGGAAGGAAGGAAAGAAGGAAGGAAGGAAGGAAAGAAAGAAGAAGGAAGGAAGAGGAAGGAAGGAAGGAGGGAAGGAAGAAAGGAAGGAAGGAAGGAAGGAAGGAAGGAAAGATGGAAGGAAGCAAGGAACAATAGACTATAATTTCCAGCCCAACCTCCATCCCTCCTTCCTTCCTTCCTTTCTTCCTCCTTCCCTCCTCCCTTTTTCCTTCCTTCCTCTCACAGGCTCACTGGCCTGTGAGAGCAGATTATGCACAAATCTTCCCAACTCTCCTGGCTTCAGCAATGTCCTCTTGATTGATGGACATTGGCCATCCTTGGAGCAATATTTACACCACAGGACTGGCAGACTCTACAGAACTCTTTTTTCCCCTTTGGGAGCTAGTTTACCAGAACATCATTGGGCTGGATGGGTGCTTCCCAAACTCCTCCCGATGAAGAGTCAAGTTTAGCAAAACTCCAGAGACACTAGAATATCAGCATTTTAGAACTGTTCTTTGTACCCATTGTAGTTGAAATTTTTCAGTCAATATTACCTTCTGCACTCTAATGTGTCTGTGCTTCTTTGTTTTTTCAAACTTGAGAAAACATACATTTTTATTACATTTTAATCAAATATTTATTGTTTTATTGTACTAAAATATATGCTGTTCACCCCAAAGGATGTTTTTTATATCACAGGTGAGTATACACCACACACACACACACACACACAGCCCTTCTTAGGTCAACGTCACTCTGTGATTAAAGTTGGCATTACTCAGTCCTTCCTGATGGAAGGCCTCCCCTTTCTCACCTCTCTCCCTTCAAACCTATGGTTGCCTTAACTCAGAACTGGGCTGGCCATGGGAGGAGTTGTAAACCAGCTCTCAGAGCTGCTTCATGAAATCCAGAGTGAGGCCAAACTATGTTTAAGAGTGGCTTAAGTGGTAGAGCACTAGCCTTGAGCACAAACAGGCTCAGAGACAGCACCCAGGCCCTGAGTTCAAGCTCCAGGACCAGCAAAAAAACAAACACTAGTGGCTCACACCTGTAATCCTAACTGCTCAGGAGGTACCAGTTTGAAGCCAGCCTGGGCATAAAAGTCCCTACGAGATTTTTCTCTCCAATTAACCACTCAGAAACTGAGAGTGGCATTGTGGTTCAAAGTGATAGAACTCTAGCCTTGAGCACAAAGAGCTCAGGGGACAGCACCGGCTCTGAGTTCAAGCCCCATAACAGACAGAAAAAAAAATAATAAGGGACCCATTCCTGGTCTGAAGACATTTCCTCCCCTTCCTGACAGGCCCAGGGCTCCTGGTTCCCATGAATAGCTCTCAATGCTGCCAAAGCCACAGTTCTGTCCAGTCTTGATTCCCTGCAGTCAGAGAGAAGGTGTTCTTTCTTCCCCTCCAGGAAGCTCATGGCTTAGGCTGTCAGAAGAGCTTAGTCTGGGAGCTCTGTTTTCCACATCCCAGACTTCAGGCCACCACAGGCTTCCTAACCCACCTTGGACAAATGCTTAAGTTTCGTCTGTACCTCTTTTTCCACCGTCTGCTGCCACTTACCTCACTGCTGGGGGATGTTTGGTAAATGTCTGGGACAGTCTCAAAAGTGGCCAAGCATAAAGCAAGTGAATGGGCCAAGGTTCCACACCACAGAGAGAGGGGCAGTAACCCCTAGAATATTCATCATGAAAAATTCCATTAAAAAAAATTACATAGCCCAGAGTCAGTGGCTCTTTCCTGGAATCCTAGCTACTCAATAGACTGAGAGCTGGGGATCACAGTTCGAAGTTAGTCCTGGCAGGAAAGTCTGTGAGACTCTTATCTCCAATTAACCCTAAGGCCAGAAGTAGAGGTAAGGTTCAAATGGTAGAGTACTGGCTTTGAGTGGAAAAAGTTCAAGGACTGTGCGCAGGCCCTGGGTTCAAGTCCTAGTGCCAGCACACACACACGCACACACATACACACACAATAATATTATAGCTGGGGGCTGGGGGCTCATACTTGTGAGTCTAGCTACTCAGAAGGCTAAGACCTAAGGATTGCAGTTGGAAGCCAGCCCAGGCATGAAAGTCTTTGAGGCTCTTAGCTCCACTTAACCACCAAAAAGCTAGAAGGAGAGCTGTGGCTCAAGTGGTAGAATGCCAGCCTTGAGCAAAAAGAGCTTAGGGACAAAACCCAGGCCATGAGTTGAATTCAAACTCCTGGACTGGCACCAAAAAAAATTTACAAATCAACATCAGCAGCAGCAGACTGGAGATCTTTGTGGAAAAGTGGAGACAGAACCTGAGAGTATACAAAAGTAGGCATCTTGATGTTTCAAGGACCCTCTCCTCCCCTTCTACACACTAGGCCTCCTCTCTCAGGGCTGTTTTCATCATATCACCCTGCCAAAGATTTTCACCAGATCACTCTGCCAAAGATGCATTGAACACAGGTCATCCTTCACTTCCATGTGCTTAAAATTGTCTGTACTTGTGGCATCTTAGTTTGGGTCGCCTAAAGCAAAGGCCTGAGCCAAGGACTTGCAGGCAGATGTTCTACGGGGAACGTTGTCTCAGGAAGCTGAGGGGAGATAAGGGAAATGCCCTCCCTGGCCCATACACTTTCACAAGACTCAGAGCACATGCAATTTTTGTGTTTTCCAGGAAAGCTAGAGTTTGCTAAATCCTGTATCTATTAAGCAGTTATTCTCCATTGCCAGCCTTCTCACCTGATAGTATAGCTATATTATCTCTGTGGATTTTTCCATTCTGGATTTTATACATATAAACAAAGTCATATGGAATGTGACCTTGGTGCCTGGCTTGTTACATGGTGGAAAAGAAAGGATAGTTTAAGCATGCATCCATATTTAATTTCTTTGTAGAGTTGAACAATAACAATATTCTTTTCTTTTTTTTCTATTGATGGTCATGGGGCTTGAACTCTGGGCCTGAGAGCTGTCCCTCAGTGCTTCAGCTCAAGGCTAGTGCTCTACCACTTAAGCCACAGTGCCACTTCCAGTTTTCTGAGTGGTTTATTGGAGATAAGAGTTTCACAGACTTCCCGCCCCCCAGGTTGGCTTTGAACCACAATCCTCAGATCTCAGCCTCCTGAGTAACTAGGATTATAGACGTGAGCTTCCAGTGCCTGTCACTCAATTTTTTAATATACTCCAATTTGTTTATCCATTGGTGGTCATTTGGATTGTTTCCACAATTTAGCTATTTTAATTAGAACCTACTAAGAAGATGGATGCCTTGATGTGTTTGAGCACCAGTTTTCAAACCTTTTGAGTATAAATCTAAGTATGGAATCACTGGGACTTATGGTAATTCTGTGTTGAATTATTTTTGAAATTTCAAAATTCAGTTTTGAATTTCAATTTCTCCACAGCCTCATCAACATATTTTATTTTAATCACAGCATCCTAGCTAATATTAACTGGTATATTGTGTAGTTTGGGTCTACATTTCTCTCATGGCTAGTAATACTGAGCATCTGGTTATGTCCATATCTTCTATGGAGAAACATTTATTTGGTTTCTTTTTTTCAAGGCCTTTGAAATGAGGTTGTCTAAATTCTCAAAAGAATTACAAAGGGACAATTAACATGAAGAAATGTTCAACATCCTTAGTCATGAAGGACAAAAACCACACAGAGAGTCCATTTCATCCCAGTCATCAAGAGAACACACACACACACACACACACACACACACACACACACACACACACACACACACACACACACACAAAACAGCCTAGCGCTGGTGGCTCAAGTCTATATTCCTACCTACTCAGGAGGCTGACATCCAAGGATCACAGTTCAAAGTTAGCCCAGGCAGGAAAGTGTGTGATACTCTTACCTCTAATTAACCACCAGAAAACCAGAAGTTGTGCTGTGGCTCAAAGTGGTAGAGCACTAGCCAGCCTGGAGCAAAAGATCTTGGGACAGTACTCAGGTTCCAAGTTCAAGCCCCAAGATTGATGAAAGAAGGAAAGAAGGAAAGAAGGAAGGAAGGGAGAAAGGAAGGAAGGAAGGAAGGAAGGGAGAGAGGGAGGGAGGGAGGAAAGAAGGAAGGAAAGAAAGAAAGAAAAAGAAAGAAAGAAAGAAAGAAAGAAAGAAAGAAAGAAAGAAAGAAAGAAAGAAAGAAAGAAAGAAAGAAAGCCAATGCTGGTGAGGTTGCAGAGTAGGAAGTGGAAGGAATCCTCATATACCATTGGTGGGAATGTAAATGAAGCGTGACACTATGGAGGTCAGAACAGATCACTGCCCTCACATATACACCCAAGCTTGCTGAGCTCTACCACTGTTCGGAAACATCTACCAGACCATGTCATTCCCTTTGTTGAAATCCTCCCAAGAGTTCCCCAGCCCATTAGAAATGAAGTTCAAATTCTATATCCAATGGATCATACCCTTCTGCAGAGACCATAAGTCCTCCAGGGTCAGTGGCTGTGACTGACACCATATCTGTGGGCCGACTGTGCTTCTGAGAACAGCCAGCCACTGAGAGCAAAGGGGGTGCTAAGTCAAGACTCACCCACCTGCCTCTCTCACCAGCCAGTTCAGCCTCAGGACTCCCCAAGGGCTTTGCTGAACCATCCTTAGGATTCTGGATGGGGGTGAGGGTGGGGGAGGGTGTATGCCTACCCAAACTCAGAGCCCAAATTCCAGCCATTCATTATCTCAACTAATGAGGAGCTGCAACTCCTGTTCTCTAATCTGATATGAGTAACAGAAAAGAGCCCAGTTCCTCAAATCCTTCTCCTACACCCGGAGGACATACTGTCCAAGAGGCACGCTCCCTAGGTATAGCACAGAAAGCTACTAGGATGTGCCTGGTCCAGGGAGAACTCGTCAGAGCAGGAGAGAATGGGATGTGGAGGAGGAAGGATGAAGACGGGATAGGCTCAGCTGAGGTCTCCATCTGAATGGCTCTACCTGATGTCATATATCCTCTGATCATATATCCTCTGAATGTACAGGGGGTACCGAACAACACCCCCCTCGCACAGATATGTGTCCTAATCTCTGGACTTTATGAAAACATCACTTTATATGGCAAAGAGAAAGCTCGTGGATGTGCATGAATTAAGGATCTGTGAAATGGGGAGATGGCCCTGGTTTGTGGAGACATGCCCAAGGTTTTGTGTCCCAGGAAAAGCATTAGGTCCAGAGAGGGAGGACGGAGATTATGGATACAAAGGCAGAGGTTGGATGGATCCATGGGTGACTGGGGCCATGTTAAGGAAAAGACAAAAAAACGAATTCTTTCTGAGAGCCTTCACAAGGAAGACCACCCTGCCCACACCTTGATTTTAACCTAGAGGAACTCATTGCAGATTTCTAACCTCCACAACTGTGAGATAATGTCTGTGTTCAGCTACTAAAATGGGATCGTTTACCAGGTGGCAGCAGGAGGCTAACACAACAAGTACTGGAGACAGAAGTCTCCTGAGCCTCCTAAGGCAGAAGTGGCGGGAGGCCCCCTTGGATCTCCAGCCATCTCCCCCTCACCTCCCTGACACCCTAGGGATGTGTCACGAGCCAGTTTTCTCATGACTCCTGGGATCTGCTGGAGTGCAGGGCTTCCTGCCCCACCCCACCCAGCCACAGTGCAGAATGGGCCCTTCAGCAACAGAAGTGGAGAGTTTGCCCCCACTTAGAATCATCTGGATTTCTCAGCTTGGGGGGCCATTGTTATTTTGTTGTTGTTGTTATGTGACCAGGTTCTGGAGAACTAGTTTTATTCTTACTTTCTGTCTTACTCTTGTTTTCACCGTTGGTATGAACAACAGTCTGTCTCTGTCCACGTTCTTCTGCTGTAAAAACGGAACTCTAACAAATAAGAATTGATAGCTTAGAAGTTTGCATGCCCATTAAAAAAGACCTTATTTGTGATGTCAGAGAAATTAAGAGGGTTGGTTCTAGAGAGTGCTGCTGGCCAGATTTTTGTACCTGGGGAATAGTGTTCATGCACAAATGGGGCATCCCTTCTCAGTAGGAAACACTTCTCCAATCCCTCCCCTTTATCTCCTGAGCTCCACAGGGCTGATCTCCAGCGCGTGCGAGCACGTGTGTGCGTGTGCACGCAAGTGCACACACACACACACACACACATACTTCCAAAGCATCCAGCTCTGCAGTTTCTCACCGTCGGACTATTTCCCAGAATCTAAATGATTATGACTAATAACTGCCAGACTCCTTGTGAAATCCAATTAATCGGCAATTAATAAGCACCTGCAGCAACCAACTCTCAGCAGGATGGAGGTGGAACTTTGGGAAGAAACGCTGAAAACCTTGAGTCTTGTAAACTAAGTCTTTTTCATTTTTAAAGAATTCCCAGAATCACTCCACTTTGAAGTATGCCTAGTATCTGAACATTGAAGTTGTTTGAGCCTCAGTGCACTCAGCTGCTAACCGGAGTTAACACTTGCCTCTTGGGGCTGTTGCCATGGTAACCAGTGGCAGCAGAAGGCCACTTGTCCCAGGTCCACTCTAAGGTCATTTACAGCTTTGGTGGAGAATCCGGGCATTCCTGGGCTGCCCCCTGAGCATCTGCATCTCTTGTTTCTGAGGGTGCTCTAGATCTAGGCATACCCCCTCCCCACCACACACACACACAGTCTCTCCCCAGAGTGCTCAGCTACACTAAGCACAGTCCTGGGCAGGGGAGGATGGGCAGGAGAGTTGGGAGCAGGGGCAGCACCTAAGCAGTGAGGACAGAGAGGAAATGGAGGGGTAAATCCCATTAACCTCACCCCTCTGGTACAATTTTGAGATATAGCTTGGTGAGGTCAAACCTTATATAATCTCTCTGAGGGTGACCAGGGACACAGAGCCCCGCCTCGTGCTCTCATCACCAAACGTGTTGTTGGTGTTCTTTCCTTCCCTGTCCTGCTTCTTCAGTCTCTCCCAGTGCTTCTTGAGCCATTACTCAACTGAGCTCCCTATGCCAAGTCCTGTCTGAGGGCATCCCAAGCTGGGGTGTGAACATGAGTGCCCCTTCCTCTGACTCTCTGGCCGTAGGAAAGAGTAAGAAGATTAAAAGTACTGCAGCTCCCAGGGTGTACGGGGGTTCTGACTGTGCAAATAGGGGCTGTCTCATTAACAAGCAGAAGGCTGAAGTGACCAGCCAAAGACACAGCTTTTGTCTGTTCAGGATGTTCCTATCCCCCATTAACTGGCTGTTCGGGGAGCTCCCATTCATGACTCAGTGGGTCCGCAAATCATGCCACCCCACTTCACCCTCATCACACCCTTGCTGTGGGCATTAACCCAGGGGAGCCAATCAGAATGTTCCCCATCCTCTTGGACACTGTGATTGACTTCGGCAAGTCCAATCAGAATTCCCCCTTAGGCTTACTTGGGACCTCCTGAGAAGCTATAATGGAAAATTGCAAAGCAGGGTTATAAACTAGGGGGTAGGGTTGTGGATGCCTGCCATGTGAACAGAGGAGAATAAAGGTAAGAAGAAAAGATGAGATGTATATCTGCATGAGAGAAAATGAGAAAATGAGGGAGAGAGGGACAAAGAGAAAGAGAGGAGAGCAGAGCAGAGCAGAGACAATGCTCAAATCATCAGGGCCGCTGGAACCAGCTGCGCCTGACGCTAGCCACCTTTGGAATCTTCTGGTTACAAGAGCCAACAAATTCCTTTTGTGCTTATTTGAGCTGGATTTTCTGTCACTTGGAGATATTTTCAACTATGCCTACTCAGAAAGGTTTTTTTTTCTTTTCCCCTTTTTCTTTTCTCTCCTTTCTTTCTCTTTCTTTCTCTCCTTTCTTTCTTTCCTTCCTTCCTTCTTTTCTTTCTTCCTTCTTTCTTTCTTTCCTTCTTTCTTTCTTTCCTTCTTTCTTTCTTTCCTTCCTTCTTTCTTTCTTCCTTTCTTTCTTTCTTTCTTTCTTTCTTTCTTTCTTTCTTTCTTTCTTTCTTTCTGTTGGTCATGTGGCTTGAAGTTCAAGGCCTGGGTGCTGCCCCAAGCTTTTTTGCTCAAAACGAGTACTCTACCACTTTAAAAATATATATATTGTTATTATGAAGATGATGTACAGAGGACTTACAGTTATAAAAGTCAGGCAAAGAGTACTTTTCTTTTTGGAAAACATCACCCCTTCCCTACGCTTCCCAGTTTTTCCTTCCCATCCCCACCCATAAGTTGTAGTTTATTTTCAACATAGTGTCCAGTGAGTAGCATTGCTGCATTTGTTCACCCTCTTCGCCTCCCCGTACAGTCCCAAAGACATATAAATGAACAAAAAGAAAAGGAAAAAACCTCTTGTTTTCATTTCCTAGAGTTCATTTCAACAAATACTATTTTGCATGATCATTCGTACATGGGCATTGTGACACTTTACCAGTTTGAGCCAGAGATCCACTTCCAGCTTTTTGGTGGTTAAGTGAAGATCAGATTCACACAGACTTTTCTGCCCAGGCTGGCTTCAAATTGTGATCCTCAGATCTCAGCCTCCTGAGTAGGTAGGATTACAGGTGTGAGCCACTGGTACTTGTCTTGAAAAGTTACTTTTTATGACAAAAGCCTAGCTGTTCTGTATAATTTTTCCCCTAACAGCTTTCTACTAATGGACACAAGCAGAAAACACTGTCACTTAATTTGAGCATTACACAAAGCAGAGCAGTAGCTATTTTCTCAAGCAAAAAATAACTGCAACTATTAATAAATTGGCCAAGACTTTATTAGTGACCTTTGAACAATTGCAGAAGTGCAGACAAAGGTTCTGCAAAATCAACAATTAGTGTCAAATGATGTTTTAATGCGGCATCAGACAACAAAAGAAGAGTATCTCAGGAAACCCAAAATAGATATCCATTTGCCATAAGAGAGAAGAATTTAATCAATAACATGTGGAGAGGTTGAAGCCGCACCCATGTATGTTAAGCATACAATATTGTCATCCACTTAGTAACAAACATTTATTTAACATCTTATCTGAAATTTCCTTGAAGCAAACCTTGAAACAATGTTTCACTTGCAAGAAGGTGGTGTCTGGTGAGTTGCTTAGGCTGGCTCTGCCACTGACTTTCTCATCTGCTCATTCCATTTGTTGTTTCAAGTGGAACTTACTTAGCCACAGTAACAGGATGCCCAAGTTATAGTGGCTTGAGCAAATAAAGACATGGTTATTTCATGAAATAGGAATGCTGTGGAAGTAACAGTTTTGATGTTGCAGAAAGAAGGATCATGATATCTCCACCCACTCCCAAATACACAAGTACACACACACACACACACACACACACACACACACACACACACACACACACACACACACACACAATTTTGTCACCACCAACTTCAATGTGTTAGTTTGACATCACGTATGGTCACAAGATAGCTGCCAAACACTGCTTGTCTGCTCCAAGATACATAAATCTTTGCACAATTCTGGTCAACCCTTAAGGCTGTCCATCAGAGTCCTATCAGAGAAGCCAGAACAGATGCATATATTTTGAACAGAAAGAATTTAACATAGGAAATTGGTTAGTGATCTGTAGTTCCACTGTGGTGATTTCAGTTACCCCTGAAAGTATGAAATGGAAAATTCCAGAAATAAATATTGTATACGTTTTAAGTAATTTTATTTCCATAGATTGTTCTAATTGCTCTCCTTTAGTAGTTCTTGCTGTTAATCTCTTACTGTGCCTACTTCACAAATGAAACTTGATCATACAGTATGTGTGTATGTATAATTGGGAAAACACATGGGCTATATCAGATATGGGTGTTATCAGCACGGAATGTCCTGGAATGTATTCTCTGAGATAAGGTGGAACTACAGGCCTGGAAATACAAACTGGGAAAGGTAAAGATACTTAAAATTTAATAACTGAGGAATGCCATGAGCAAAATTACATTAAGCAAAGTAAGCCAGACCCAAAGAAACATGGGTTGCATCGTTTCCCTCCTCTATGGTAATGACAATGTGCCTATAAATCTACAAGTAAACACACTGGATGGTAAAAGACAAAAATACATGGGACATAATAAATTATACAGGGCTGGGAAGATGGCTCAGTGGTAGAGCACTTGCCTTGCATGCATGAGGACCTGGGTTTGATTCCTCAGCAACACATAAGCAAAAAGAAAAAAGCCGGAAATGGCGCTGTGGCTCAAGTGGTAGAGTGCTAGCCTTGAGCTGAAGAGCTAAGGGCAGTGCCCAGGCCCAGAGTTCAGGCCCACAACCGGACCCCCCCCAAAAAAAAATAATAATAAATTATACAGATCTCTAGACATTCACACAGTGATATCAAAGGAGGATATTTTTAGGAGATGATCAGAAGGACTTAATAGCTATGTGTATAAAATCACATAAAATAACATTTATCAAAATGAGCTTCAAGAAATGGAAACAAGAAGTTTTATCTTTTGTTTGTAAGTGTATCTGTTTGGGGGAGAGGAAGGGGGCACAGAAATGGAGGGATAAAGAGTGAACAAATGCAGCAGTGATACTCACTAGACACTGTGTTGAAAATGAGCGATACAACTTGTGGGTGAAGACCAGAGGGAAAAACTGGGAGAGAGCAAGGGGAGGCGTGTACTCAGTACACTGAATACAATGTACCCAGTATTAGCTGACCCCTCACCTTTATAATAACAAATATCACATTTATAATAACAATAAAATATAGTTGTATATTTATTTATTTATTAAAAAGAAAAAGAAAAAGAAAGCCATGAGCACTTTTGGGACTAGCGGAGCAACAAGAAGAATGGGATAACTCAGGCTGTGCTTCTAGATCTCCTAGGATACTGGAACAGGCATTTGGGAGTTCGCACTCTGCTGATGGATGGGAGGTCAGCTTCTCCTCTTCTGCCTTCTAGAACTCTCCAGAGCCTTCCATTGACTGAGTCTCAGCAGAAGCCAGTTGGCAAGAGCTCCTGGGAAACTCTACCCACAGGGCTCTGGAACCAGTGGTAAGAACCATGAGTTCCCCGTGCCAGGTGGCAGGTAGAAAGGAACCATGTAGATGGATGGGAGAAAGGCCTGTGGATCAGCCAGATGTGGACAGAGTTGAGAGAGAAAGGGGAAATGCTTCCCCCATTTTTCTGAGCCCCCTCAGCAGATATAACAAGGGGGTTCTGCTGTGTCATTGCTCATTGAACAGAATATTTCAGAAGGTCCCTCCAATGGCCTAAAGACTCAAACACCAGTCATGTCCTATCTTCATTCTTATTTCTCTGTCTGTGTTTAGTTGCATGGCAATGGGGTTTCACAGGTATTGGCTCTATGTTGCCTTCATTAATGCTGACTCCAGACTGCCACCCTCTACCCAGGAGCCTTTTCCAATCCCTCACTCCTGCTCTTGAAATATGCCCAGGATTCTTTCCAGAAAGCAGACAGGCACCAGAAATAAATTATCCAGAAAAATCAAGCCACTTTTCTCCAGTACAAAAGAAATTTGTGAGAGCTCATTATTAGCCTTAAGAATAAATAGGATTTTTGAATGTGTGAGGACAGTAGAAAGATCCATGAATATTCATGAGCATGTTTCTGAAATGAGAACATTGGAAATCTTCTCTCGGGCACTGCCCCTTAGGGGAAAAGGTATAGTAACAATTAGTGGGCTACTGACCCCAAATCTTTTAGGCAGGGGACTTAGAGCCTTTCTGTGAGAAGTAGCACCAGGTTCTGACACAAGTTCACTCCTAGTAAGGACAATGGGGAAAATGACCCAACTGCCAACTTTAGATCAAAAGCCTGGGATCAGGGAGATGGAGGTGGCAAGGTGGCTTTACAAACCTGACCCACACTCCTACACTGAACAGAACTTTCCACCCTGATGTCCTGCTGCTCTGTTCCCCCAGAACGCCAGTAAAGAAATGCCAAAGTCCAGCAAGAGCCAGACCAACATAGGGAGGACAGTTGCTATAGTTTGAATCTTTTACATTTTTTTTTTCTTTTTGGTGGTGGGAATCAAAGAATTGTTCCCATCCTTCCGGTCAGGTGCTAGGAAGGCACTCTAACCAGGCAGCTGCATCCCAGCCTTTGGTGCTTGTTCTGTTTGGGTTTTGTAGATTTGAGCTCGCTGTGTAACCCACACTATCTATCTCCTGCCTCAGCCTCTGAATCTCATTTCTGGGTCTATGTCCAGCTGAATTGAAACCAGCATGTCAAATCTCATCTTCGTTGCAATACTATTTGCAACAGTCCCAGATGGGAATCAACCTAGGTGGCCACTGACACAGGAATGAAGAGGTGGATACATAAATAGCGGAACACTATTCAGCCTTTAAAATGGAGATGCTGGCATTTGTGACAACCACAGCTGAAATAGGAAAACATTGTGCTAAGTGAAATAATACAGGCTTAGGAAGACAAATACCACAGGATCTCATAATGTAGAATCTTACAAAAGTAAATACAGGGACTGGGGTGGGCAGGAAGTGAAGTGAGGAGAAGTTGACCCAAGTACACAAAATTCCAGGTAAACAAAAGGACTAGTTAATAGTAACTTACTGTGCATTTCAAAATTACTAAAGAATCCATTGTAAATCTTCTCACTACAAAAACAATGCTGTTATTTCGCTCGATATAACCACTTCATAACGTGTATCAAAACATCACAATGAATCTCATAAACACACACAATGACTACTTGTTGATTAAAAATAAAATGAGGGCTGGGAATGTGGCTTAGTGGTAGAGTGCTTGCCTAGCATGCATGAAGTCCTCGGTTCAATTCCTCAGTAGCACCTAAACAGAAAAAGACAGAAGTGGTGCTGTGGCTCAAGTGATAGAGTGTTAGCCTTGAGCAAAAGAAGCTCAGGGACAGTGTCTAGGCCCTGAGTTCAAGCCCAGGACTGGCAATAAATAAAATAAAGAAATAAAAATAAAATGTGTTTGATGCTGGTGGCTCACACCTGTAAGCCTAGCTACTCAAGAGGCTGAGATCTGAGGGTTATGATTCAAAGGTCAGGCAGTAAAGTCCCTGAGACTCTTAGCTCCAATTAACCACCAAAAAACCCTAAAGTGAAGCTATAGCTTAAGTGGCAGGGTGCTAGCCTTGAGCAAAAAAGGCTCAGAGGGACAGCATCCAGGCCCTTAGTTCAAGCCCCAGGATGAGTACCCAAAAAATAAAATATTGATGATGAAAAATAAAATTTGAAATTAACCACAACACACACACACACACACACACACACACACACACACACACACACACACACACACACACACACACACACACACACACACACACACACACACACACACACACACACACACACACACACACACACACACACCCCTATATCTTGTCTGGCTCTTGGGTAAACTATGAGCTCTCTGAGGGCAGGACTAGGGCACATTTCCACCAGGGCATTCTATATTCATTTCCAGCGCTAAGGCCTCAGGTGCTATGAGCAAAGCCACCCTGGGGTGTCCCATTCTGGAGCAGGTACTGCTCAACTCTACCAGGATGCAGTGGACCTGACTTCCTAGAAAATCCCAATGCCAGAGAAGGAGAGAGAACAACAGAAGGCACAGAAGAAGACAGAGGGAAAGAAGCAGACAGGGTGGGGAGAGAAAGAGTCAGAAATGGAAAGGGGGCGGGGAGAAGGAAAAGGAGGAAGAGAAGGAGAGATGAGCAGGCTGCTTTCCCATCCCTTTCTCAGCTCCCTCCTCTCAAGTCCCCCCTAGAATGGCTCAGGCCATGTGTGCAGTTGGCTCATAATTCCAGTTCTGGTGCCAGGAACATAACCAAGAGTGGGAGAGATGTGGGGCCCAGACTGGGCGTGCCTGGCCAGGCCTACAGGACATACGGATGCTCCCCTCTAGCCACCAGAGGCCGGCCAAGAATTCTAGGAACCTAAGGTCAGAGAGTGTGGAAAAGGTCTGGCTGGGGATGCAGCAGAGGAGCCCCTAGGCCTGAAGCTCCGGGCCAGGATCTTGTGGTTGGTGTAACCCAGCTGCGTGCTCAGGAAGGGTTGGACCCCCTACTGTTACAGCACTTACATCAGAAACAGCTGGGGACAGGAGGGGCTCTGTCCTAAAGGAGGATTCACAGAGCTGCAGGAGAAGCCCCCAGGAAGTTAAGCCTGGGACCCACCTGGACTGCTTCCCAGACCCCTCAGGACCACTAGGGTGGAGTTAGGGGACTCTGAAAAGTATATAATTCCTGGAAAACTTTTTTTTGGTGGGAGGGGGGTGTCCAGTCGTGGGGCCTGAACTCTGGGCTTGGACGCTGTTCCTCAGCTCTTCAGCTCAAGGCTAGCGCTCTACCACTTGAGCCACAGTGCCACTTCCAGCTTTTTTCTTTTTGCTTATGTGGTGCTGAGGAATCGAACCTAGGGCCTCGGGTATGCAAGACAAGCGCTCTACCCCTGAGCCACCTTCCCAGCCCCCTGGAAAACTTTTTGTTTTCAAAGTTATTCAGCAATTCTGAGTATCAGAGACTTTGGGAACACTGACCTAAATCAGGGTTAAGCAAACTTTTTTCTGTAAAGAACTGGGTGGTAAATACTTTGGGCTTTGCAGGTCCAAGATGGTTGAAACCATTCAACTCAACTCAACTCAATGGTCTACCAAAGATATCCATGAATAACAGTGGCCATACTTTAATTAAAAAAAAAAAAAAAGAGAGTTTCAAAAAGCACCTTTTTATGCCCAGCATCAGTGGCTCATGCCCGTAATCTTAGCTACACAGGAGACTGAGATCTGAGAATTGTGGTTCAAAGCCACCCCAGGCAGCAAAGTCCATGAGACTCTTATCTCCAATTACCCTCCAGAAAACCTGAAGATGTGCTGTGGCTCAAGTGGTAGGGCACTAGCCTTGAGCTGAAGAGCTCGGAAACAGTGCCCAGGCCCAGAGTTCAAGCCCTACCACTAACAACAAAAACAACAAAAAGCACCTTTTTAAAATTAGATTTCATACACTTTTAAAATTTGAACTCCATAGAGTTTTTACATAGTTCTTTTCTTCTTTTGATTTTTACTCCCAACTATTAAAAAATGATAAACTCCAGGCAGATGTAGTGGTTCATGCCCGTAATCCCAGCTACTCACTAAGTAGAAATTAGTAGGATTGAATTTCAAACCCCATTTCAATCCCGGCACTGGTGGCTCATGCCTATAATCCTAGCTACTTAGGCTGAGATTAAGGATTAAGGTTCAAAGCTAGCCAGGACAGAAATGTCTGAGAGACTCTTATCAACTACCAAAAAGCCAAAAAGTGAATGTGTTGTTCATATGGTAAAGTACTATCCTTGAGCAAAAAATCTAAGGAAGGACATAAGACCTTGACTTCAAGCTTAGTATCAGCATAAAACAAAACAATGATCTAGCTAAGTACCTCATTCCTCACAGCTGTAAATCCCAGCTACTCAGAAAAGATCTGCAGGACCAAGGTTTGAAGCCAGCTCAGGCAGAAAAGCCTGAGACATCCCCTTTCTACTTAACCAGCAAAAAGCTGTGCTGGAGGCATGGTTCAAGTGGTAGAGTAACATCTGTGCATGCACAAACCAAGCAAGAACATGAGGTTCTGAGGATTCACATCTTCCCACCTTGATTCATCACCTTCCTAAAAAATCTATCATCAGAACTGCAGCAAACAAAAGCACATTTTTATTCACAGAAAAGACTGAAGAGGGATACGGCAACTGTTTAATGACTTTTCTTAGTGTTTGTCTGTGTTTTCCAAGTTTTCTTTAAGGAACATGTGTGCATTTTATAATTGAGGATCTTGTCATTGAAAGGCTTAAAAAAAGCATTCTCTGGAGAGCTATTTTCCCATTGGATGATCCTCTCTGTGTCTTCCAACCCATCAATCAGAAACTACTTTTCCTATTTAATCCACTTCTGGAACTGTGGGGAGGAGAAAGAAGAAAATGGGAAACATATGCTGTCCCTGTGACTGCAGAGCCCCAGTTCTAGTCATTCTTGGTTATTTTTAACCCAGGGTTCATGGTAGTGGGAGGTGGGGTAGGGCTATGGAGGCCTAGTGTTCACAGCCCATCATCGCGAGACCTGAGAGGGCAGAGAGCTTCCCAGATGGCCCTTTCAACTCCATAGCGTCCCAGCAACCACATGCCAGTAAATGTCAAGGTGACCCAGAAACTGAGAAAGTGTGGAAGAAAGTTCAGGGCAACACCACAGACTTCGAGGGAAAGGCACCATTCCAGTCACACAGGGATCACCGGCCTCAGTGGACCTACATTTGAAACCTGACTCTGCCACTTTTCCAGGGTGAGGCTTCACAGAGCAGTGAGGTTCCGTGAGCTTCAGTTTCTTGTTCTGCAGAATGGGGGTAAAGTGCACAACTCTGCCAGGCAGGTGTCATGGAAGACAAGGAAGGTCAGTGGAGTGATAGCTTCTGACCTAGACAGATGGATTTGCTAGTTTTTCCTGTCAGTCCTGATGGCCAGGGTGAAGGCCAGCACCTCAGACAAATGGCAGGAAATGAACCAGTGCAACCTGGACTCGATCCTAGAAAACTGAAGTTGAAGAAAAGAATGATCCAATGCTTGCTTTCTGGACTCCAGCCCTTGTGTGTCACACATGCCAGGGGCACCGTGTAATCCGTTATAGACTTCCATCCCAAACCCAGCAAATCCTGAAGGCTGCCCATGTTCATACCAAAGGCTGCCCAAGTTGGGGATTTCCTTTGCTCTCCAGCTGTGCTGCTCCACTCAGTAGCCACATACAGCTGCATGTAGCTGCTCTCATTTAAATTAATTCGATTGAAATGAAATTAAAAATCCAGCTTTGCATTAGTACTAACCACATGTTTGTCAACTGCTGGGTAGCCACATGTGGCTGCTCTGGTAGATGTCAGACATTCACGGGAGACTGTGGAAGGCTGTCTTAGCTCCGAGGCAGGGCAGACATGTATCCATTTGCAAGAGGGTCCTCTTATTACTGCTGCCTTACTTTCCCTAACAGGGATACCAAGATCTACAAACGGCATCTAACATCTGGGACTTGTGGGGGATATGTGTATAGGAAGGCAGAACCCTAGGTACATGAGGTCTGGAGATACCCCCACCACACACCTTAAGTATCAGGCCTTGAAGCTAGAAAAGGACTTCCAGCTGTACCAAGAAAGAGGCACTTTAAAAGAAAATAATAAGGAATTTGGGCTTCAGAATTGCCTTGGTGCTGGCCACAGAACAGAAAAAGAAAAGGCAGCTATGCACTGTGTGGACTCCTGGGAGCTGTCACCATGCTAGGTCTGTGGGTCCTGCTGCACACAGGACTCCAGACCCTCTTGAGCTCCGCATTTCTCCATGCCACAGCTCTCTGTCCCGCAGAGAAGAAGAAGTCAGTCATTTCTCAGTGCAGGAGCCCAGCTGCTCCCTTCAGGGTTTGGAGCTAGTCATCCAGAGATTCTCCAGACTCAAGGGGATCCCCAAGTTTCAAATACATACTTCTAGATACCCAGACTGGTACCTGTATCCTGGAATCTGCTCACATTTTTCCCCCTAGTTTAAGTCCTATGGGCTTGAAGGGAGCAGGAAGGGGCCATCCACTCAGGAGAGGCCTAGCCCATTAGGGTCTCAACCCTTGGAGTTTTGGTTTTAATCATGGATCATTGGGAGCTCCTTCTTCCAGTACTGGGGTTTGAACTCACAGCCTTGTGCTTGCTAGGCCAGATGTCCTATCACTTGAGCCATACCTCTAGCCCTTTTTAATTTAAAAACATTTAAAGGTTAATTTAAAAATATCCTCCCTGGCTGAGCTTAGGTATTTCTGTAAAAAAAAATTCCTTGTCAACCCATTTATGAGTAGAAGTTTATCCATAAATGTTAACAGCAGCCCCCAAGGGACTGAATCTGTGGACCAAGTATTTCCTCTCCCTATAGAACCAAAGTGTCATGTCTGATTTCCAACTGGTTTCCAGACGGCCTTCCCAACTCTGTTCAACATAGCAGCACTCACAGTCCATAAGAAGCTGATCAATGGCAAGGTCTGCCTTGGGCCTGGAAGAGCCTGGTGAGGCGTGCAGTGTCTCTGTGTTCAGAGAAGCACACCAGTTCCCAAGGCTCTGCTCCTTCCCAGGGTCCATGAAGTTAAAAGGACATGAGTTCAGATAGAACAGTGCTTGGCTTACTACACTGTTTTGCCTTCTAACTTAGCATTTTAAATTAGTTCAAGCTTATATTTAGAGAAAAGCTACAAAAATAGTACAAAGAGTACCCTTACATTATTCAGTCTATTTCCCCTAATGTCAGCATCTTACTGAACTATAGCATGGGTAAAGTTAAGCTACCATTAACTAAACCATGGCCAACATTTTACCCATGCTTACAGAAATGTCCACTGTCTGTTGCAGAATTTTATCCATGGTCTCCCTGCACTTGATTACTTCCTGCACTATTTCCTGTTTTCTCATGACTTGGACCCCTTTGAAGAGGACCCGTGAGTTACCGTGTAGAATGTTCCTCAATTGGGCTTGTCTGATGTCTTCTCAGAATTGGAATGAAGATAAGCATTTGACAAGGGGGCAGGAAGATCATTAAAATGTTGTGTGTCCTCCTCATGTCAAGGGCTCATTGTGTCAATATGTCTTATTGATGATGCTAACCTTGATCAATTGGCTTACTTGGAGTCTAATAGGTTTCCCCCCCCTCAAAAGGAAATAATATAAGATGTTCTCTTTAGTACCTGACTTTTCTTTTCCTTGATATCATTTTTCTTTGCGATTCATCCACATTGTTGCACGCATTGTTCGTTCCTTTTCGTTGTCATAGAGTATCCCATTGTGTGAATATATTCCCACCCTTCTCTGCCTTACTCACACTACAATTTCTCATTCTCATATTTCTTGACACCCCCCTCATACACACTTAAAGAGAGAGAGAGAGAGAGAGAGAGAGAGAGAGAGAGATTCCACTGCATGTTCTCACTTAGGAAACTCAGAATGAAGTCCGCACTACAGCATGGCAGTATGGTATAGTGGTTGAGACCCTTGAAGTCTGACTCTGGGTTCAGAGCTTATTCAGGACACTCATGAGCTAGAGGAACTTGAGCAACTTCCTTGCTATGACTGCCTCAAAACAGGTTTGATGACAGCATCTGCCCTGTAGGCAGTTCCAAAGGTTAAATGGGATTTAATTAGAAGAAAGCTTTGAACATACCAGCTACCATGTAAGAAGTCCTCAACAAGTATTGTTTCTGTTAATAACATCTTTGTTGACTTTTATTGGTTATTATTTATTATTTATTTTTAATATTATAACACTGCTCATTAGCTTTGCAGCCATCTCTGAGGATATAACTTCAAGGAGAATAGATTCCCAAGAGTGGCATCAAACAAAGGAATTCTTGTCCTTTTTGGACCCCAGATGGCCCACAGTTATCCACAAATGACCACAGAGATGGTGTATTAGGGCTCTCCAGGGAAAAGGAACCAATAGAACAATGGAAGAGACAGACTGAGATATTGAGTCTGCCTATAATACGATTTCTACTCAGGAGGCTGAGATCTGAGGTTTGTGGTTTGGAGCCAGCTAGGCAGGAAAGACCTTGAAACTCTGGACTCCAAATAACCAGCAAAAAGCCAGAAGTGAGCCAGGTGCTGGTGGCTCATGCCGATAATCCTAGCAACTCAGGAGGCTGAGATCTGAGGATCGTGGTTGAAAGCCAACTCATGCAGGAAAATTTATGAGATTCTTATCTCCAATGAACCACCAGAAAACTGGAGTGGCACTGTGGCTCAAAGTTGTAAAGTGCTAGCCTTAAGCAAAAGAGTTCAAGGACAGAGCCCAGGCCCCGAGTTCAAGGTCCATAAAGACCAAAAATAAAAAGCCAGAAGTGGATCTGTGACTCAAATGGTAGAGTGCCACCTTTGAGTGAAAAAAGCTAAGGAATAGCACCCTGAGACCAAGCCCCAGTGGTGGCAGAAAAAAGAGAAGAACAGAGAGAGACAGAGAGACAAAAGACAGAAGAGAGGCTCATGAGTGAGAAGAGAGGTCTTAGAAAAGTGGAGGCAGAGAGGGAGGCAGTACGGTAGACATAGTCACCAGCCTAGCATTACCTGGAGCTAGGCCAGCCAGGTGTTTCATTGAAGCACAACTGGCGAATAACCCCAGAACTTTGAGAGAGTTCATGTCTGTTATGGAAAGCCAATTTGTGATCCCATGTTACAGTAGCCCTGGGAGCTAATCTACACTTCCACGAGCAGCTGGCAAGTAGAGGAGAAGGGGAGAAGACTTTGGGGGAGGACAGATACCATAAGAAAGGATATGCCCTGTGTCCCACTTCTCAAAAGTAAACTGGCAGCTCTAATGATGAGATAGTCACTTCTGTGTTCCTAAGCTGTAGATATCACCTCAAAACCCCAAGCCCTCAGCCCTCACATCCTCCAAATTACTCCATTTCCATGTGCCTAACTAGAAAGCAGTGAGGACACAATCCCTGCTTCCAGGAAGCCGCTGCCCTCACCCTGCCCTTAAATCCCCAACCCATACTGCCTCAGTAGGCTCCATTCCTCCCTGGGAGAAAGAGTGCAAATTCCCCAGCATGCTTGTACATCACAGGGCAGAGAAGGCCTGCTCTGTTGGTCCACCCGTCACATGTGGAAGTCAGTGATGGAGACAGGCCCACGCCAGCTCCCCTGTACAGGAACAGGTTTGTCCCACTGATGACAGCTTTTTACCAAAGCCCTGCCAAAGCTAGTTTGGGTCCAGTAAAGGCTCCTTTGCAAGCTGGAGGCCCGTGGCTCATGCCTGTAATCCTAGCTACTCAGAAGGCTGAAATCTGAGGATCACAGTAGAAACCAGCCCAGGCAGGAAAGTCTGTGAAACTTAACCACCACAGAAAGCCAGAAATAATGCTGTGACTCAAAGAGGTAGAGGGCTGGCCCTGAGTGCAAAAGTTCAGGGACAGTACCCAGGCCCTGAGTTCAAGCCCCATGACAAAAAGAAAAAGAAAGAAAGGAAGGAAGGAAGGAAGGAAGGAAGGAAGGAAGGAAGGAAGGAAGGAAGGAAGGAAGGAAGGAAGGAAGGAAGGAAGGAAGGAAGGAAAAAAGATAAAGAAAGAAAGAAAGAAAGGAAGGAAGGAAGAAAGAAAGAGAAAGAGAAAAAGACAAAAATCTTTCCACTGGATATAGTGGTGGAGGCCTGTCATCCCAGCTACTCAAGAGGCAAAAGTAGGATGATGACAATTCACAGACTCTAGGCAAAACCACCAGATTCTACTTGAAAAATAATTAGAGCAAAAAGAACTGGGGGGGGGGGGGGGAAGGGGGGTAGAGAGCTCAAGTGGTACAGTGCCTGCCTAGCAAATGTAAGTTCAAACTCCAGTTCTCCAGTTCAAACTCCAGTAGTGCCGAGAGAGAGAGAGAGAGAGAGAGAGAGAGAGAGAGAGAGAGTATTAAAAGGCTTCTCTCTAAGCTCTCCAGCTGTCTTCAGAGGTAGCCAGGAGCCTGGTCTCCCTATCCAGTGTAGTATCTGCCTCCTCGGGGGCTCAAGCCAGAGTCAGAGTCATGAGGAAACTCGTCTTCCCACTGCCTCTGAGTCAGGAGTGGCCCAGACAGTCCCAGACCACATTGGCACTCATATTAGCCAGGAAATCAAGAACTATAAAGAAGCCATAAAGTGTGCCCTGCTCTCCCTCCTGCAGGGGCCTTGTCCCAGCAAGCTGAGCCTGCAGCAGGCCGCTGCAAGAGGGGACACGGTGGTGACTCCACATTCCTTCTCGCCCACACTGTGCTTACCTCATGCTCTCAGCATTTCCCATTAGGAGAGGAAAGAGAAGACCTCCAGTCCATCCCAGGAAAACATGGTCTCTGCCAGAGAGAAACAGCAATTTGAAGGGGACAGGACTCACTGCCACGTGGTTCCCAGAAGGCTGGAGAAACTTCAGATTCCAGATTCATCACCCCCTCTACACTCCCTCTGAGGGAGGAAAAAAAAACTGAATTTGAAAAGAAAAATGTCCATTTTCAGAGTTTCTGTCTGACATTGATTCTTTAAGTTATAAGCAAGTATCTTCTCAATTTCTTGGGCCAGAAGTCTCTTGTCTCTAACGAGCCACACTGGCCTGTACCTTGGCCCATGCCACCTGGACCCATTTCCCAGCCAGTAACAGAGGGACAGCCTGCATGTGGGTTGGAGTATGGTCTGGAGTTCTTAGGCCAAAGATCAGGTGAGCCTAAGACAGGCCAGGCTTCTCTTGTGTCCTAATTAGCTTCTCCTGAAGGGCTCAAGACCTGGCTCAAAGGCACTTCTCCTGGAAGGTCCCATTTCCCAAGTCCTCCTGAAGCTGACTGCAGAGATCAGATGAGGTGGTGAAGACAGTTCACTCCTACCTTGGCCAGCCCCTTGCCTGTCCCCCGCAGATCCTATCTTGAACTGTAAAGGCCTCCTGTGCATGCAGGAAGATATCCCACTTCAAAGCCAAGTTCCACCCACTTTCATAGCTCCTACACCTCCATGATCCAGCCTCCAGTCACCTCTGGGAGGACATTCCTACAGAGAGGTGACCCACATGGTCTCTGAGAGGAGGCTCTGTGCCATTTGAGACCTGAGGTATGACCCCAAAATTCTCCTAGGCTCTGAGTTGGCATGTCTGCACAGCCTTGCCTCCTTGGAGAGAGGGATGGTCAGACTTGAGCCAAACAGGGCATTCCAAAATATAGGGTACAGGGCAGGCTCCTCCTGCTAAAGCATAGAGCAATATTGGTGTGACACTGGGACATCCTTCTCAACATGTTAGTCTGCTCAAGATGCCGTCACAATATACCAAGAACTGAGAGTCTTAAACAACACAAGGTTATTCTCTCAGTTCTGAAGGTTAGTTTTCACAAGGTTGGTTTCTCCTGAGCCCAGCCTGGCTTGCAGACGTTTCTTATTGCTATGGCTCTTTGTGTATGCATGCATCCTTGGTGTTTCTTCCTCTTAAAGGAACACCAGTCATACAGGATTAAAGCATTTTTTTTGTCACCCATAGGGTTTGAACTTGGGGCCTAGGTATTGTCTCTGAGCTTTTTTGCTGAAAGCTAGCACTCTACCACTTTGAGCCACAACACAACTTTCAGTTTTCTGGTGGTTAATTGCAGATAAGAGTCTCATGAAAGGGCTGGGAAGGTGGCTCAGTGGTGGAGTGCTTGCCTTGCATATGTAAGACCCTGGGTTCGATTCCTCAGCACCACACAAGCAGAAAAAGCTGGATGGAGCGCTGTGGCTTAAGTGGTAGGGTGCTAGCCTTGAGCTGAAGAACTCAGGGACATGACCAAAAAAAAAAAGTCTCATGGACTTTCCTGCCCCAGCTGGCTTCAAACCATGATACTCAGATATCAGACTCTTGAGTACTAGGATTATAGGCATGAGCCACTGGTGCCTGACTAAGGCCCATCTGTATAACTCTATTTACCTTACTTGTTCTTTAAAAGCTTTTACCTCCAGAAGTTAGAGTTCCAACATATGTATTCTGCCTCAGTTTCCTCCTCTATACAAAGGAAGTGATGACAAGGTTTACCCTCATGAAGATGGTGTGAATATTGACTGAGATAAAGCAAGCAAAATGTCCAGCACAGTATTTGAATATAACAAATAAATTTAGAGTTGGACATGGTGACACATGACTGTAATTCTCCAACACTTAGATGGCTGAGGCAAAAGGATCAGAAGTAAAGGGCAGCTCAAGCTATATAGCAAGAGCCTTTCTCAAAAACAAAGGAAGAAACAAAATACACAGTACGTTATTTCTGCTCTGTAACAAATGACTCCAAAGCTTAGTAACTTCAAACAACCAAGCTGTGTTATTTCTGTTTTGTGGAGTAGGGATTTAGGCGCAGACTGACTGGGCTATTCTTCCAGTCCTTGTGGCATCTGTGGTGGTCACTTGGTATCTAGCTGGTGAATCAGTCAATTTTAAGCTTTACTTGAAATGTCTGAGATTTGCTGGGACAGCTGGAAGGTTGGTATCACACAGGATCACTGACAGGAGCACCAATGTGAGGCCTTTTCAGCAAGACAGGCCCAGGGAAGTCAGACTTCCACTCTTTCCCTTCCAGCTTTTTACTAGTTAATTGGAGGTAAGGGTTTCAAAGACAAGAGGGTTGACTTTGAATCACAATCTTTAGATCTCAGCCACCTGAGTAACTAGTATTATAGGCATGAGTCACCAGCACCTGGCAACTATCACAACTTTTTTGAGTAAAGAAGGTTAAAATGTGATGGGTTGGGCTGGGAAGGTGGCTCAGTGGTAGAGTGCTTTCCTCGCATGCATGAGGCCCTAGGTTCGATTCCTCAGCACCACATAAACAGAAAAGGCCAGAAGTGTCACTGTGGTCCAAGTGGTAGAGCGCTAGCCCTGGGCTGAAGCGCTGAGGGACAGCGCCCAGGCCCAGAGTTCAAGCCCCAGGACCAGGACCAACCAAAAAAATTCTTTTTTTGATGGGTCCCTTTTAGTTCTGAAATATAAAGAGTTTGGGGGATATCTTAATATTCTAAGCCTCTCTCCTCTCTTCCAGCTCCACTATCTGATCTCCTTCATGTCCCATCTCAGAGACCTACCTTCAATCAGTCAATCAAATTGGAGCTTCTAATTAGTGCAATATGGCTCTAGAGCTGTTGATAGGAAGTAGAAATGTAGCTCAAATGGTAGATCACTCAGGCCCAGTACTGGCACACAGCAACAAAAACAAAGCAAGTGTCAGAGGCTCACACCTGTAAAACTAGCTAATTAGGAGACTGAGATCTGAGGATAGTGGCCTGAAGTCAGCCTGGGCAGGAAAATCTGTGAGACTTATATTTTGAATTAACCACCAAAAAGCTGGAACTAGAGCTGTGGTTCAAGTGATAGAGCACCAGCCTTGAGAAAAAAAGGAAACTACACACCCCAGTACCAGTATCAGCATGTATACACATATGCACACACGCACACACACACACACACACACACACACACACACACACACACACACACACACACACACACACACACACACATATATACACCAAAGCCATTAGCGGGAAGAGCCATGGCCTTGCAAAGCCCCTGCTTTCCCTGGTGAAGTTCACAGGCCAGAAAGGGAATAAATAAGGAAGAGAGCCATTGGTGTCCTGGGAAGAAGCCAGCTCTCCTAGGGAGGACAGGACCTTGATTTGTAACATTTACTGATTTCTCTGGCATAAATCCATGTTGGTTGATTTCACACTGCCAAAATGCTTCAAAGAGCCTGGAGTCAGGAAGCGATGAATAGTCTGCTCTGCAAGCTGGTGTATGAGGGCTCCAGCATCCCTCCCTCTGAGAGTTTCCAGGAGTGGAAATAAGACAGGGGGAGGTCAATGACAAGATGCAGGGAAGACTCTGTCCAGTTGGAGGGTAGTAGCTGGGGGATGGGGATTCCTGAAAGAGATGGCATTCGGGATGAACCTTGAAGAACAGGTAGAGACGGATGAAAGAGAATGCAACAAGCAGAAGGAACAGCTTAGGGAAGACCCAGAGGTAGGAAAACCTGAGGTGCACAGACAGGGAAAAGAGGCAAGGTTCAGAGTGGAGCATACATGGAGAAGAAACAGCTAAAGATCTCGCTTGGAAAAGCAAGGTAGAGGAAAGATGGAGGAACTTGAAAGTGCAACAAAGGAGTTTACACGCCATTCATCGGGCAATAGGGAGCCCCACAAGGCTTTTGAGCAGGGATCTGCAGATAAAAGATGAAACAGGTGGCAGGGCAGATTGAAAACATTGTGAGTCCGGGACCACTGCCACAGTGTAGATTTTGAATGTTATCCAAAGACCACATGTTGAAGGCTTGGTTCCCTGGCTGTGGTGTTACTGGGGAATGGTGGATCTTTGAATGGCCCAGGAAGGAAAGAAGTTAGGTCATTGGAGGTATACCTTTGAAGGAGACATCTTCTTCCTATCTGTTTTTCTGTCTCTCTCACTGTGTCTGCTACCAGCTTCCATGAGGTGAGCATTCTTCCTCCTCCATGTGCTCCCCTTGCTCTAATACACTGTGCCTTCACAGACACAGTGTGACAGGGCCAAGTGACTACAGCCTGAAAACATGAGTCAGGCGCCGCTGGCTCACACCTGTAATCCTAGCTACTCAGGAGGCTGAGGTCTGAGGACCATGGTTCAAAGCCAGCCCAGGCAAGGAAAGTCTGTGAGACTCTTATCTCCAATAAATTGCCAGAAAACTGGAAGTGATGCTGTGGCTCAAGTGGTAGAGCTCTTGCCTTGAGCTGAAGAGCACAGGGACAGTGCCCAGGCCAAGAGTTCAAACCCAATGGCCGACAAAAAAAAAAAAAAAAAGAGCTACAATAAACCTTCTTCTGTATAAATTGACTGTCTCCGTTACTTTGTCACAACATCAGAAAACAAACTAATATAATCACCTAGTGAGAGATCATAAAATGCGTCGGGGAATGTGGGGAGTGAGTTTTGAGCTTGATGTCTAGGGTTTGTTGTTTCAGTCAACCATTAGTGTCTTGCTAAGTGACACATGTGCCACTTATGCACATGCCACACTCTGCAACCCAACACGTGTTTTGCTTTGTTTTGTTTTCGAGACAATGTCCTATTTGGTTGAGAGGTACTTCCCTTCTGAGCGTCAGAACTTGTGGTCCTGCTGCACAGGTGAAGAAGCTGAGGCCCAAATTAAAAAGGCTCTCAAGGGTAGGATTGGTGACAAATGTACTCGTCCTTCAATGTCATGTCCAGCCTATAGGAGACCAAGGGAGGGTGAGGAGGGAGTCACAGAACTTGCATTGGTAGAAGCAAGTGAAGAATTGTTTCTGTATCTCCAACTCAATCTCTCTGAAGCAGCCCCCAGGAACCCCATCAGACAAGCCATTCTTCCTGGAATTGCTTACTCCCTCCACAGCCCTCATAATGAATGGCAAAGGACAAAATCGCAACAACTTAGAGATGACTTCATTTGTGGATTCTAGAACCAAACAACACTTTGTTACAGAAAACAAAGTGAAGGGTTGGGAATATGCCCTCATAGTGGTAGAGTGCTTGCCTAGCATGCATGAAGCCTTGGGTTTGATTCCTCAGTACCACATACACAGAAAAAGCCGAAACTGGCACTGTGACTCTGTGTGGTAAGGTAAATCATCCCAGAAGCCACATTTTAAAATATAGAATATTGGAGTCTTTATTATACAGTTAACAGGCTGCAGGCCACCAGTTGTTACAAAGGCCTGCAGCACGCAAATACACATAACACGGCTAGGAAACATGCTAAGGAAGAAAGAAAGAACAAAAACAATACCAACAAGCCAACTCAGCTCCAATGGAGAGCTGAAGTGGGACTCCATGATGACTGGAGATGAGCCAGGAGACAGGACACAGGACATGATCTCGGAGACACACGTGGCATGGAGTCCCGCAAGTAGGCTGGTCCGGGCCTACATAGGTTGGCACAGGGGGCAGATCCTCAGGAAATTCCCAGTCCCAAGCCCTAGACTGACAGATTCAGTAACCTATCCACCAAGTGCCTGCCCCTGCCTCCAGAGGTCTGGGCACGCCCATTACCTGAGAGGACATAATGGGGGGGGAGGGGTCTTTCCCCCAGCATGAATACAAGATGCCAGACCTATAATCCACCATGTGGCCAATATGGCAGTGGCCAGACCTGGCCTCCTTACTTCAACTCAAGTGGCAGAGCTCTAGCTTTGAGCACAGAAAGGCTCAGGGACAGAACCCTGAGTTCAAGACCCAGAACTGGCAAAGAAAGAAAAGAAAGAAAGAGAGAAAGAAGGGAAGGAAGGAAGGAAGGAAGGAAGGAAGGAAGGAAGGAAGGAAGGAAGAAAGGAAGGAAGGAAGAAAGGGAGAAAAGAAAAAGAAAATAGAGTAAATGTATTCATGGGCTGAGCAGAAGAGGATGGTTTTATAGAGAAGGGCTTTAAAATAAAAATATAAAAAGTTGAAAGAAACAAAAATAAAAGGTAGATCAGTCATTCTAATAGCTACTTTCTTTGTAAGGCTGAGATCAGGAGACAGAACAAAAGAAAGAAAAAAAAAAGATTGGTCAACATCCGGCTACTTTTGTGTAAGGATTAAAGCCCCAGCTCTTCATTATCATGCCAACCGAAACTGGCCTGTTTAGGAAACTTGGCTACTCTTTCTCCTCTAATTTCTCAGGTCACTTAATAACTTAGTTCCAGCTTGGTGACAAGAGATGTTGATGTGAGTGACTCCATTTGAGTTTTTAGTCTTGTCTGTTGGAGACTGGTAAAGGATTTTAGTCCAAAACAATGGGTTTCTGTAATTTATTAACACATACTTGATCCAAATGAAATTATCTTTGTCCATATGTAACAGGGGATCAGAGGCCACCCTGACGCCAGTCTGAGTGCAAAGCTGCCCTTGAATGAAGCCCAGAGCTCTTCCAAAGGCTTGTAAACTCATTTTTCTAGTCTTTTGAAGAGGCAGAACTAAAAGAAGAGGAAGGAGTTTAAGATGTTGGGTGGGGAGTGGGGGGGGTTAATGTTCCAAATCATACCCTACTCCCAACCTTCTTAAAACGTCCTTAAGCCAGGCACAGGTGGCTCACCCCTGTAATCCTAGCTACTCAGGAGGCTGAGATCTGAGGATTGCGGTTCAAAGCCAGCCCAGGCAAGGAAAGTCTGTGAAACTCTTTTTGTTTTGTTTTGTTTTGTTTTTTTGGGTCCAGTTGTGGGGCCTGAATTCTGGGCCTGGCCACTGTCCCTCAGCTCTTCAGCTCAAGGCCAGCGCTCTACCACTTGAGCCACAGCGCCACTTCTGGCTTTTTTCTTTTTGCTTATGTGGTGCTGAGGAATCAAACCCAGGGCCTCATGCATGCAAGGCAAGCGCTCTACCACTGAGCCACCTTCCCAGCCCTCTGTGAAACGCTTATCTCCAATAAGCTACTCAGAAAAAACTGGAAGTGGCGCTGTGGCTCAAGTGGTAGAGAGTTAGCTTTGAGCAAAAGAAGCTCAGGTACAGAGCCCAGGACTAGAGTTCAAGACCCAGGACCAGCAAAAAAAGAAGTGCTTGTATCATCTCTCCCCAATGCCTAAAGCTAAGGTCTGGGGCTCACCCAGTCTTTCTTCTCTGGTCCTCAGACTCTCCAGTTCCTGCTCTTTTTGTCTCTCCTACTCCCTCCTCTCTGTCTCTTCAAGAGATTTTCCTCCTAATGGTACCGCTAAATGCTTGAGCTTCTGAAACCAAATTTACCTCATCAGCCTCCACCTTTCTTTGGCTGCCTCTCTAGACCCATTATCCCAACGGTAGAGTAAAGGGAACTGAGGTGTGGCTCTGAGGTAGAGCCCCAGTCTACCATTAAGGCCATGGGTTCCATCACCAGCATGGAAAGAAACAACCACAAACAAACAGCAAAAGGCTGGCTTGGCAAGCCAGGTGCAAAGTCTTCTGGAGGCTGAGTGACAGAGGCAAATATTTGTCACTATTTCTGATGGTACCATGGGAAAGATTCGGAGCTACAGTTAAATAAACTTGGATCTCAGCTCAACTGAGCTCAGCCATGTCAGTGACTTTGAGTGGGCTTGACAGAGCATAGGAACTGGGGATAGTGGGTCCTCCCTGAAGGATGCAGGGTAGGGAGGAAAGAGCGATACTGTAACATTCAAACCTGCAAAGTCTGGAGATTGAGTGACACACGGGGGTCTTATTCCTGCCAAAGGCACAACCTTCTCAGATCCTGAGGACACACAGGACAGACTCAAACTGGAAAACATGTCCCCAAACAATGTATCTGAGGTCTTTTCATTTTGTTTTGTTTTGTTTTGTTTTGTTTTTGTCAGTCATGGAGCCTGAACTCTAGGCCTGGGTGCTGTCCCTCAGCTCTTCAGCTCAAGGCTAGCGCTCTACCACTTGAGCCACAATGCTACTTCTGGCTTTTTCTGCCTATGCAGTGCTGAGGAATCAAACCCAGGGCTTCATGCATGCAAGGCAAGCACTCTACCACTGAGCCACCTTCCCAGCCCCTCTGAGGTCTTTTCAAATGCCATCATCACGAAAGATAAAGAAAGGAAAGACAAGAAAACTGAAGGCCATGTGTAGTCTGTGATCAGAGGGGCTTCTACTAGGAATGTTAGAAGGTCCAGTGGGGGAATGTGAGCAATGTGTGTGCAGTGGATAAAGCTGTGAGCCAGTGCTCACAGTTGTAGGTTGTATGAGAAGATGCCCTGTGTTCAGGAGACAGATGCTGAAGCATTTACAAGTAAAGAAGCAGGAGGTCCCCAATGTTCCTAAGTATTTCAGGAATTAATCATTTGGAAAAAAAAAATCAGCCAGTGGCTCACACCTGTAATAAGGAGGCTGAGATCTGAGGATTGTGGTTCAAAGCCAGCCTGGGCAGGAAAGTCCTTGAGACTCTTATCTCCAATTAACCACCAGAAAACCGGAAGTGTCACTGCGGCTTAAGCAATAAAGTGCTTACCTTGAGCTGAAGAGCTCAGGGGCAGTGCCCAGGCCTAGAATTCAAGCCCCACAACCATTTATGTTTGTGTATATGAGCGTGAGACATGGCAGTAGAGATAGAAAGACAGAGACAGAAGCAAATGTTAGCAATTGGGAAATCTTTGGGGTCCTATTTTTATAAGTTGGGGCTGAGTGTGAAAGTATTTTAAAACAGAAAGTTTAAAAACTAAAAATAAAAATAACAGACACACAAGTTCTCTGAGGTTATGAATTTCAGTTGATTGAAGAAACTAGCTGTTACTCAGTCAAACTAATGTTTGCTGAGCTTCTACAAGGGCCAGATACAGTTCCCATGGGGACACAGGAAACAGAAGGCCCAGTCTAGTTGACCAGACTAAGACTGGGTGTGTGATGAATCCCATAGACCCTCTTATCCCCCCACCCCACACTCCTTTGAGGCCAAGACTCCCTGGGCCTGGAGCTGGGGCTGTTGATGTACAGGAGGCCTTCTTGGGAGGGGATGTCCTCACCCATGCCCAGATCCACATTGCCAAGGTCTGTCTCTAGCCAATGGCTATCAGTTGGGAGTATGGTTAAGGGCTGGGCCCCCATGACCTTCATTAGGGATAACTCAGCAAGCTCTCCATGTGTCCCATCTATCCTAGGACCAGCATTAACTCTCAATGAGCCAATGGCCTTATCACTCACCTTTCCCCTGGGTTCAAGATAAAAACTTCCTCACACAAACAACTGCCAGAGGTTTTGTAGGAGGGACACAATCCTTGGACTATACATGGGAAACAAATGTCACAACAATCAAAATAGCTGGGTTGTTACAGGGACATATTTGTGGGCTGAGGAATAACTGAGTAGTAGAGCCCTTGCCTAACATGTGCAAAGAAAGGAAAGAAAGAAAGAAGAAAAGAAGGAAGGAAGGAAAAAAGGAAGGAAGGAAGAAAGGAAAGAAAGGGAGGGAGGGAGGAAGGAAGGAAGGAAGGAAGGGAGGAAGGAAGGAAGGAAGGAAGGAAGGAAGGGAGGAAGGAAGGAAGGAAGGAAGGATATGTGCAGAGATGTGGGTGTGATGGGATCACAAGGCACCACCCAGTAAGCTAACATTGAGGACAATCAAGCTGTTATGAGCGGAGAGTCCAAGTCCCACGTAGAGGACACCATTACTGCAGAGATGGAGAGGAGGCGGCTTTCCCCAAGGCCATGAGTGGCCTTCAGCTGAGACAGAGCTAGCTCCCACATGTCTCAACCACATGTAGGAGTAGGCTTTACTCCCTCACTCCTCCTAAATTTTGACTCCTGCCAGGACTCCCCATTGGCTACACCTAGGCAGAAGTCAAGTGAAGAACCTCAGTACAGCTGTGGTCGGGGGAGGGGAGTGGGGCCAGGGAAAAAGGGGATTGTGCAGTTCAGGGGCGTGGAGGAGAGTGAGTGTGCTCTCAGGACAGACGGCATCCAGTACAGAGCCCCATACAACCAGATCTCGAAGCTCCTTCTAGAACCTAACAAGCTACAGAATCTTCCCCCAAGAAATGGAGCCTAAATACCCACACAACTTTGCCCCTGATTATATGGGTGTCACAGGTGTTTGCCCAGGGACCCCACGCACTGGGTTAAATGCCATAGTGCTACAAATTAAAGATGCAGAGGCACAAAATCTGGCCCTCCCTGGTCAAAGCAGGAAGTTGGACTCCACTCCAGGGAGTGGCAGAGACAAAAGCCTCATGGCCTTGATTAAAGACCACTCCAGGACTACTGCCTATTGCCACCGTGGGTTTCCCACCAGCCACGGGACCACTGCCTCTTGGGGTGACCATGCACCCACCTGTGCTTCTTTCTGCCTGCATCCCACCCTCTCCTCTCAGACCTCTGCCTCAGGCTGCCCTCCATTCCAGATACGGTTGCTTAGCTTTTTTTTTTTTTCCCCCTTTTGGGTCCGATCATGGGGCCTGAACTCTGGGCCTGGGCGCTGTCCTTCAGCTCTTCAGCTCAAGGCTAGCACTCTACCACTTGAGCCACAGCGCCACTTCTGGCTTTTTTCTTTTTGTTTATCTGGTGCTGAGGAATTGAACCCAGGGCCTCATGCATGCAAGGCAAGCGCTCTACCACTGAGCCACCTTCCCAGCCCAGTTGCTTAGCTTTTGATGGCTTAAATCTTACGTGACACAAATTAAGTCTTCTAAAGTGCTCTGAACACCCTAAATCATGAATGCCACTTTGCCCTGCCCCAGAGGCTTGGTGTTTTCAGATCTAATTAGGGCTTAAGTTATGTATTTGTGGATAAATAAATGATATGGTCATATTTACAAGGTGACCATCGTGCACAAATCCAAGGAGACAGTCTTCACACTAAAAAACTATGCAGTGTCCCCTGGATTTATGCAGTAGACAGCTCATGCAACAGATACAGATGGTGAGCAAAAGTTCCTGACATCATCATCATCATCATCATCATCATCATCATCATCATCATTACTATTATTATTATTATCATCGTTATATTTTGTGCTGGTCTTGGGCTTGAACTCAGGCCCTGAGCATTGTCCTTGAGCTTTTTTGCTTAAGGCCAATGATCTACCATTGGAGCCATAGCTCCACTTCCAGCTTTTTGGTGTTTGGTGGGAGTTAAGAATCTCACGGACTTTCCTGCCCAAGCTGGCTTCAAACTGCAATCCTCAGATCCCAGCCTCCTGAGGAGCTAGGCTTATAGATGTGAGCCACCAGCACCCCGCGACATCTGGGTTTTTTTAAGCTTCCTAGGGGATTCCAATACGAAGTCAAGGTTTAGAACCAGTACAGTACTTCAGGACCAACTCTTACAAAAGGCTTTATTGTTTTATTTTCATAAAAATCTAAAAATAATTGGCATTTATGATAGGAAAAAAACTGAAAGTTGCAAAAAAAATCCTTCCAAAAATGAAATAAAATAAACCAAAACCACCTGTTGGGCCTCTGTACGTTTTCTCCTGCAGTCCGTCCTGCATCTCAGCTGAGAAGTGTGGGGATGAGCCCTGCTTTCCTTTCTGTGCTCAGGCCAAACAACCTTTTGATCTGCAGAGGCTGCTGGGTAGTTTCTTCCACAACCCCTCCTGGCCAAGGGGCCCTGTGCAAGCCGATAGCGTCAAACCTCTAGTCTGTGCCTTTATGGCCTAAGCCGGCTCTAAACACTGGGCTATGCTCAGCCTCACTAAGCCTCGACATCTCCAATGGCAGGACCTCTACCCCGCCCTAGAATTCTGTACATCCTTTTATTAATTCTCCAGAACAAGCAACCTTCCAGGCCCTCTAAGAACCCTCCCACATGTTGCTCAACTTCCCTGTTTGGTTGAGTACTGTGTTGGACCAACCCTCCCCTCCTAGGAATATCTTGCTCCATAGGGAGCTCATACACCATGCAGTAGGAGCCCATCAGCCCTGGAGGGCACCCAGCCAGCCCACTGCTTCTCAGTGTCTACCACTGACATGTTTCACTTCTCAGCCTTGACCCTGGACTTGACCTGCTATAACTGGTCCATCTAGATAACCTTCCTCAGCAGCCAGCCAGGGATTACCTCTTCTTCCACCTCCAGCCCTGACTCTGAGTCTTCCTGCTGTCTTGTAGGAGGCTCACACAGGTATTTATTCTCTCCACAAATATTTACTGAAAGCCTGATCTACACCAGGCACAGCAAGGCACTGGGTGCCCGAATTAGAATCTTCCCCACTCTTCCTGGAGCAAGGAGAGAAAGCAGAGGATGGTAAAAGGGCCCCTAAAAGGGCAGTGTGGGGTTGCTGGGATTGAAGGTTGCTTCCAAAAGGAGGGGCTGAGAAGTGAGACAGGTAGGTGGGTAGGGAACAGCATGTGCAGCAGCATATATGAGGGGGAGAGACTGTGTGGAAGAGAGGTCACTGGATGGGTCCTTCCTAAGCAAGATAGTGGTACTGGAGTGAGGTGGTTTCAGGCTGGAACAAGGTTCTGAGGGCCAGGTAGCACCTTAGATGGCTTCCCAAGAGCCTTCCAAGGTTCCATGGAATGGCCCAGTTAAACAGGTGGGAGAGACTATTAAATATCCCCCCCCCATGAGACCCTGGGAAGGAGACACCAAAATTGGGAATCTGATTTGCTTCCAGGGAAGGAAACTGAGTCCTCTGTTGGGAGACAGGGGAGAAAGGGAGAGTTTTTCCTTTTTTTCAGGGTCTGCTATATACCCCAGGCTAGCCTTGAATTCCTGGTTCTTCTACCTCAGCTTCCTGTATACTGAGATTACAAGTATGCACACCACCACACACAACACAATAGAAACTCTTCAGTATGCATTCTTTCATACCTTGTGGATTTTGCTTTATGCAAGTGCAATAGCTATTTTGAAAAATAAAAAGGCTGAGGGGGCAGAACACTTGTCTAGCATGCACAAAGCCCTGAATTCCTCCTCAGCATTGCAGTAAATAAATAAATATACAAACAGATAAACAAGTAAGTAAATTGTATGGCTTAAATCAAAATGTTGAAGCTAGGCACTGGTGGCTCACACCTATAATCCTAGCTACTCAGGATACTGAGATCTGAGGATATGATTTGAAGCCAGCCCAGTCAAGAAAGTCTGTAAGACTCATCTCCAGTTAACCATCAAAAAGCCAGAAGTAAGCAGGAGCTGGTGGTTCATGGCTATAATCCTAGCTACATAGGAGACTGAGATTTAAGAATTGTGGTTCGAAACCAGCCCAGGCAGGAAAGTCCATGAGACTCTTATCTCTAATAAACTACTCAGAAAAAGCCAGAAGTGGTGCTGTGACTCAAATAGTAGAGCACTAGCCTTGAGAAAAATAACCTCAGAGATAACACCCAGGTTTAAACCCCAGGACCAGTACAGAAAAAAAGAAAGAAAGAAAAAAAGCCAGAAGGATAGCTTTGGTTGAAATGGTAGAGAACTAGCCTTGAACAAAAAACTAAGTACAGTGCCTAGGCCCTGAGTTCAAGTAACAGCACACAAATACACACATATACACATACATATACACACACAAACAAAGTTTGGTATGCTGGAAGTTTGAGCTACAATGCAGCAGCATTCAGAAGAAAGTACCTTCAAAAGTGGGGGTTCTGGGGCTGGGAAGGTGGCTCAGTGGTAGTGTTAGCCTTGTATGTATGAGGCCCTGGGTTTGATTCCTCAGTACCACATAAGCAGTAAAAGCCAGAAGTGGTGCTGTGGCTCAAGTGGTAGAGAGCTAGCCTTGAGCTGAAGAGCTGAGGGACAGCGCCCAGACCCAGACAACAGGTCTCACGACTGACAAAAAAAAAAAAAAAGAGGTGGGGGCTCATTTGGAGAAAGTATGTTGGGGTGGGTGAGGTTACACCTGAAGGATGGATGGATAGATAGATAGATAGATAGATAGATAGATAGATAGATAGATAGATAGATAGATAGATAGATAGATAGATAGATAGATAGATCGTTTTGGTTTTGGTTTTGGTTGGTTGTGGGCCTGGGCACTGTTGCTGAGACTTCTTTGCTCAAGGCTAGTGCTCTACCACTTTGAGCCATAGCTCTACTTCTGGAGATAATAGTCTCACAGGGACATTTTTGCCCAGGCTGGCTTAGAATCATGAGCCTCAGATCTGTCTCCTGAGTAGCTGGGATTGCAGGCGTGAGCCACCAGCACCCAGCTTGAGGGTTGTCTTTTGTCCTCTGCTGGTTTCCCTCTCTTCCCTTTAGCTTCCCTGTCACAAGGCAGGCAGCTTTCTCCACCACATATTCTCCACCTGCCTCATCCCAGACCCTAAAGCGAAGGGATCACATGTTCCTGGACTGAAACCTCTGAAGCCAGGAGCCAAAGAGAAAAACCACTTTTCTTCTACATAGTTTGTTTCCAGGATTGTTGTCATAGCAATGAAAATCTAACACAGAAATAACCATGTAACAATGAACAACATAAATAAGATTCATCTTTATCCTTTTTCAACTTAAAAAATGCTTTAACCTGAATCATTTTACGAGGAATGGTTGAAGCCAACTGTGACAAACCAACAGCCTGAACACTTTAAAATATCAAGGGTAGGGCTGGGAAGGTGGCTCAGTGGTAGAGCGCTTGCCTTGCATGCTTGAGGCCCTGGGTTCGATTCCTCAGCACCACATAAGCAAAAAGAAAAAAGCCAGAAGTGGCACTGTGGCTCAAGAGGTAGAGCACTAGTCTTGAGCTGAAGAGCTGAGGGACAGCGTACAGGCCCAGAGTTCAGGCCCCACAACCGGACCCAAAAAAATAAAATAAAATATCAAGGGCAGGGGATGGAAGGCAGAGAGAGAGAGAGACAGAGAGAGAGAGAGAGAGAGAGACAGAGAGACAGAGAGTCTGTTTTATCTCTGGGGAATTCCCTGAGTGTGGCTATGGCTTTGTTCTTCTGTGGAAGAATGTTCAAGATGCACACAGAAATATCTGGGTGAAATGTCAGGATGCTGATGACTTATTCTCAAATATTTAAGCAAAAAGAGGAGGATAGGACAAAGAGAAGCTGAAAAGGACAGAGAGAGAAAAAGAAAGGGAAGGAGAAGGGGAAATATTACTGATTTGTTTGTGACCATCAAATATGTTCATATAGAAATGGCAAAGCGGCAAACATACTAGTTTTCCTGTGGCTTAAACAATTTCCAAAATGAAAAGCGGGGTCAGGAGAGGGGGAGAATTTAGATGAGCATAACATAAAAGCACCTTTAAATATTTGCTTATGAATGGAAAAAAGAACTGGCCTGTTGTCAGTTTCTAGAACTGCTATAGTTCTTTATATTTTAATTTAAAACAAAAACAAAAACAAAACCCAAAACCTACCATTCCTGGTGACCAGCGGATCCTGTGACCCCCTTCACGGTGACAGGATCCATTAAAATTGCACACCTGTGATTCCATGAATGGGTGAGCCAGTTTCATAGGCGGAGAAGTCTTGGTTCTGTTCACACACATAAACATTTCCAACAGTGTGACCTTCTTACCTTTCTCACGTGCCAAACCATTTTTTCTTTGAGTAAGTTTAGATTCAGGTGGCTTTTAAAGACCAGTGCTCCCAGCACTCTGGGTGGCAGACATGGGCAGGGGGAGGGCTGGGACCTGGAGCAGACAAGGCCTGGATGCTGTGCCTCACATGTATTACTGGTGGTCAGTTTCATCAGAGCACAGCACTTAGACTGGCCACCATACATGTAGCCCTTCCTATTAAAACTAGAGAGAGTGCAAGTGCCAGTGGTTCACATTTGTAATCCTAGCTATTCAGGAAGCTGAGCTCTGAGGATGCCAATTCGAAGCCAGCCTGGGCAAGCATGTCTGTGAGACTCTTATCTCCAAACAAACCATCAAATAGCCAGAAGTAGAGCTATGGCTCAGGTAGTAGAACACTAGTCTTGACCAAACAAGTTCAGGAACAGTGCACAGGCACTGAGTTCAAGTTCTAGAATCAGCACACCATACAAACACACACAATTAATATTGAGAGTTGGCACAGATCTCTAGCATTCACAGGGGATGTTGAAGACAATGACCTTGAACTTGACCCCAGCCACCTGATCCATCTGGACTTCTCTTAAGAGCCAGTAGAACAGGCTGCTGGTTTCTGATGATGGTACCCTAGTTAAGTGCTCAGTCAGAGCTAGATCTATTACTAATTCTGTATGTGCTATTCACAAAGTGGGTGAGTGGTTTTGTCCTAGATTTCTTACAGGAAGCCTAGTTTTCTTCATGCCTTGCATAGAAGTAGCCAGCGAACAGTGTGCTCTGATGGCTGAATGGGATTCAAGCTTTAGTCCTAGACTCTGGATGTAGAGACAAGACTAATCAGGTGACCACTTACAAGTGGCCACCCACTGAGCTGGGGGTCATCAAGGAAGTTGGCCAAGGAAACAGCATGGAAAACCTGAAGGAAAGCGCAGTTCAGAAAGGAGAGCAGAGGTGAGAAAGGTCACTGGATTCATTTGACTGTGAGCTTGAGAAAGGTCTGAGCAGGGAGACACTTTGGTAGGCTGTCTACCAAGAGAGAGGGTCTCTTTAGCCATAGGGCATGTGCTTTTCCAAGGAGAACTTTCATGTTTGTACCTTAAGCTGAGATTCTAAGGAGACAGGGACTTCTCCCCACTACTCCCCGCCCTCCCCCCCCCCCCCCCCCCGCTCTTTCGTTTTTAATTTAGCAATACTGGGATTTAAACTTAAGCTTGCTAGGCAAGCTTCCTAGCATTTGAGCCATTCCTCTAGCACTTTGGTGTTGTTTGTTTTTCTTTTTTAATAGGGTCTCACACTTTTGCCCAAGCCAAACTCAAACCCTTATCTTCCTCCCTCCAATTCCCAAGTAGCTAAGATTACAGACACATGTCACCATGCTTGGCTTGTTCTTTGAAATAGGATCTCAGTAATGTTGCCCAGGTTGACCTTGGTCCTTCTATTTCCACATTCTAAATAGCTGGGACTAAAGTCATATACCACCATACCTGGCCCAGTTTATAATTTATACTAGTGGAGAAATGCTGGATCTTTCTAAAGATCCCACTTTATTGGGACAATGGGATGGTATTTGGGAAGAGTTAAAGCTGAATCCCCACCTTACTCTTCCTGACAAAATAAATTCCAGGTGTATCAGAAGCTTAAAACTACAACCATAAAAACATGAGAAAAAAAAAAAAGGAATATACTCTGTGCTCTGTATTTGTAGGTTCAGTAGCATTGAATTTAACCAACTATAGATCAGAAATAATTCAGAAAAAAAATGCCTCTACAGAAGATGTGCTGGTATTTTATCATTGTGCCCTAAACAACACACTATAACAATAATTTACATTGCATTTACATTGCACTGAATATTGTAAGTAACCTCCAGATGATTTAAAGTACCTGGGAAGTAGTGCACAGGTTATATGCAAATACTGTGCTAACTTATATGAAAGATTTGACATAGGAGGACTTCAGTGTCTGCAGGGGTCTTGCAACCAATAACTCATGGATACTCAAGGGTGGCTGTGCGTATGTAGATATGGATATATATTTTCCACTAAGTATATAATATGCATATGCTTGAATAAATTACTCTGCAAGATGCATAAGGCAGTGTTTTCTTCTGGATCTGGGAGAGAGGCGGGGGGGGGGGGGGCAGCTGCTTGGGCTTTGTGTTTGATTACATTAACATGCACATGTATTACCTATTTTTAAGATAATTTGTATAGCCATTACACTTGGATGGGTCAGCCATGCCTGGCTCTTCCCAAAGATGAGTTGTCACTGAGTCAGATAGCAAAGAAGACCTTAAAAGTGATTCAGAAGCTGGCCACTGGTGGCTCACCCCAAGGATCTCTGTTCAAAGCCAGCTTGGACATGAAAATCCATGAGACTCTTATCTCCAATAAACTACTCAGAAAAGGCTCTAGGGCTCAAATAGTAGAGCTTTAGCCTAAAGCAAAAGAAGCTCAGGGACAATGCCCAGGCCCTGAGTTTAAGCCCCAGGATTGGCACAAAGGGGAAAAATAAAAAAGGTGATTCAGGCCAGGTACCAATGGTTCACACTTATAGTCCTTAGCTACTCAGAAGATCTGAGGATTGGGGTTCAAAGCCATCCCAGACAGGAATTGAAGACTCTTAACTTCAATTAAGCAGCTAACAAGCAGAAGTAGAACTGTGGCTCAAGTGGTAGAGCATTAGCCTTGATTAAGCAAAAAAAGAAAAAGCTAAAGGACAGCACCCAGTCCCTGAATTCAAGCCCCAGGAATAGCATCAAAAAATAAAAGACCTAAAAGACTGAGGAGGAAGTTGGAAGCATCACTTAGTAGTAGACACTTGTTTAACATGTACAAAACCTGGATTCAATCTCTAGCAGTTGAAGGGAGAGTGTTTCAGACCTGGAACTGGGGAACCCCAGGTTGTCTGTGTTGCTTGTGGGAGTCCCTGAGGAGCATGGCTGATCAAACCCCCTCAGAATGGGCTTTGTGAAACCAAATAGGTGGAACAGTGGGGCGGGGGTGGGGGAGTGGGAGGGAGGGGTGCAGGGGGAGGAGCCTGGAGCCAGGAACTTCCAGGACAGCATCATAAGAGGAAATTCAGGGTCTTCTCATGAAAGAGTACAGAGTGGGAGCAGATTCAAAGAGGTTGGACGCTGCTCGGGCCAGTGGCTGGCTGTGCCACAGCTGGTCAGAACATCGAGAGCTCCCTCCCAGACAGAGACTCACACTGGACACTCTGAGCTAAAACCACTCAGACCTTCCAAGCTGGACAATGCCACTCTACCTCCACTCATCTTCTCCCCAGAAACTCCAGCCCTGCCTCCCTGCCTCCCGGCCCCGCTGTATCCTGGAGGAATTCCAGGGAGCTGACGCCTCTCTGCTCACTGCCCACCAAGCAGTTCTTTCCCTGAGATGCTAGTCAAGGCGGCCCAGCCACGTGTATTCTGTAAACTCACCCAAGTCTCCACATCTGGATTTCCCCTTCATGTCTTACTTAAGTGTTCCTTTTGGAAAACTTCAATTTTTTTTTTTTTTTTTGGCAAAGTTAAAGAGAAAGGAATTTTCCAGAACAGAGTCAAAGATGTTGGCTCAGCTAGATTGGAAGGAGAAGGAGATTTTATGAGCAAAACTGAAGGGGAGGGGAATTGCTATAGGTGGGGGTAGTAGTGGGGGCAAAGGGAGAGCCCTCCCCTGAAGAAGTAGGAGCCCATCAGCAGGGATGTGGATAGTAACTTAGCTCCTCCTTCCTGGGTATCCAGGCCTGAGCCTGTTGGGCCTGTGGGCCAGTTTTCTGGTGCTTAGGCCTCCCTAACCATCTCATTACCTCTCAGGCTCCTTCATCTCCAGCAAAACCAACACACAACAGAAGTGTGTAAAATCTGCCCATGGAGTGGAGATGAGGGGAGGTGAGTCAGCTGAGACAGGGGAGAGGGGAGGAGGGTGTAATCTCTCCCTTCCCTGCTTCTGCTGACTCTTCTCTATACCATGGGGGTTGGGAGGGAGGGGGGAAAAAAAAGAACTTTCTGGGCTCCCCCTTCTAGCGGAAGGCTGAAGTTGATGAGAACAATTCTGGAAACTCTGGAATTCCACAGAGCCTGATGCTCCCGGCCATCAAGTCAGAGCTTCTTACACCCTGGAGTCTTCAGAGCCTGGGCCCAGCCTTTGTGTTCTGACACTTCATCCTGGACCCCTCACCGCCTCTGCTTGTTCCACATTGTCTTCTTCCTCCCACTGCAGGCTGATTTTCTGCCAAACCATTTTTCTCCTGGCTCCAAACTTTTGTCAAGGAAAGAGATGAAATCAGCACTTGGAAGGTTTAGAAGGGGGGAAACAGCTGCTTTTAACAAAATGGAATGAGGGGCGGGAGAGCAGCACAGCTGGATCTTGGTGGAAAAGCAAGAGGCTGGTGGGGTGCACAGCTCACAAGCTCAGAGGGCCCAGCCGGCATCAGGAGGGAGGTTTCTAATGGAGCCTCAAGCTGATTATCTGCATCCAGACATATCTTGCATCCTTATCCCTCTTCTTTTTGCCATAGGTGTTTCCTTCACCTTAGAAAGGTGAGTACACAAAATAGTTCTCTTTCTTCTTTGATTTCCCAGCATACTTATTTGGAGAGCATACAGTGGAGAGCAGGAGAATCTGTGGCATTAAAGCCACCAGGTAAAATTGCTTGTGTGGATCAGACTGTGGCATCACCACTGTAGCCATCTAATTTTTCCACAGGCACTAGAGACCTTCTACATAGGAAAAAAAAGTCTGAAATTTACATTTAAATGCTGACAATTTATTTAAAGAAGCTTTAAAGTATTGAGCAACCATAAGCCAAAAAAAAATCTTGGTGGGTCCAATCATGGCAGAGGGCCAGAATTTGAGAGCTCTGGTTCATGGATGAGAGTTGAGCCAGGAAGCCCAACCCAGAGTGGGCAATATTGGTACTGTCTTCCATCCGGGCTCTGAGGTATGTGTGCCACCTACAGAATGTACCCGAGGCTCCTCTCAGACTATAAAAATCAGCCTACACAGGGAGAGGGGAGCTGTGAGTCCAAGGCCCCTAGAAATTCACCTTCTCCGTTCCTGCCTGCAATCCTTGACCAACTATTAATAGGCATCAGATTTTTGAAAGTCCAGTTCCCTAGCCCTGGGTCAGGATAACTCAAGTGTTGACTACACTGCAGGACTCGTCTCCCTGCGATCCGCCTGAAGCCTGAGCTTTAGTATTTGACCTGGAGTCACCTTTCACTTGGCTTCCTCAACATCCTGACCTGCTTCCTTCGGCTCCCCTGGGAGCACTTCCTTACTAACTCTCAGGCACCCAAGTCCTTGTTCCAAGATCCGTTTTGAAATCCTTCAGTCCCTGTTGGTCTCAGCTAAGGCCAGGGGACATCTACCACCGTAGAGAAAGAGTAAACCTTCCAGGGGCCCATACAAATGTTTGACTGGCTCTGTTGGAGGCATTTTCTGAGAGTCAGTTAGGATGCCTAGGCCCCTCCTCCAGGTTCTCTCTTCACATCTCCCCCCTTCTTCTACAACCAGTCCCAGTTCCACTGCCCCAATACAAATAAACTAGACTGAAGCAACATAGTGAATGGAATTCCCAAGGAGTGCCATAGGGAGTGGCGCAGAGGACTTAGCCTAGAGCGAGAACACAGAGACAACCTCTAGATTGCAAACGATTAGTGGTGTTTATCGCCGGAGTACAGGTACCAGAGATTAAACTCAAGGCCTTACATTTTTTAGTTTGCTTGCTCAGCTGGTGCTCTATCACTTGAACTATGCCTCCACCTGAATTTTTGCTGGTTATTTTGGAGATGGAGTCTCACCAACTTTTCAGCCAGGGCTGTCTTTAAATCTGGATCCTCTAGATCTCAAATTTTCGAAGTAGCTAGGATTGCCAGCGTGAGTCACCAGAATCTGGCTGACTAAACAAATATTTATGCCTAGCACCTAGCATCATGCTGATATAAAACTGATATTTTTAACATCAACTATTATATTAGACTTATCATTACTAAAGGCAGGTGAGAAGTAAATGGATATGATACAAATACTATGAGCTAAAGAAAAGGAGATTTTGCTGTCAGGAGACTAAGAAAGCTTGCTTTAAAGGAAGAAAAGCTAGAAAGCTTGGCACCAATGGCTCAAACCTGTAACCCTAGCTACTCAGGAGGCTGAGATCTGAGGATGGTGGTTTGAAGCCAGCCCAGGCAGGAAAGTCCATGAGACTCATCTCCAATTAACTATCAAAAAAACTACATAAATAAATCCAGACATAGAGCTGTGGCTCAAGTGGTACAGTGCTAGCCTTAAGCAAAAGAAACTCAGGGACAGTACCCAGGACCTAAGTTCAAGCCCCCAGGACCAGGACCAGCACAAACACAAAAAAGGGCTAGGGCTGAGGTGTAGCTCAATGGTAGAACACTGGCCTAGTATACGTGAGATTAAGGTTGGTGGATTTTGGCTGATCTAAACTATGCTCCACTGGGCCTGACTCCAGATCACAGGATGAGTTCCAGTGAGCTTAGTATGTTCCCCCATACTTCTGGATCCAGTAGCTAAAGAAGGATATTCTGTACCATGAGAAAGTACAAAGGTAAATCTGTTTCAACTTCAAGCTTTCACTGATCTTGGGTCTACTAATAATTGACCACAGCTTAAATCCCACAGCTAAGACTACAGGCAGGAAGTACTGGAATGGTGTATATATAATATGAATTCTGTTGTAGGGAAGTGAAAACAGAGACCAAAGATACAAGCTTCTATAGTACTGTTTTAGTCTATTCTCTAAACAACACTAACAGGAGCCATTGTTAACCCCAATGCTGACAGGAAGAACTTAGATTTGGAAAATACCAGGTTACATTTTTTTCTAAATGATTACACAATGCCTTGTACCCACAATAACTTAGAATGTTTAAGCCACAGAGTTCCATTTGCAGCAGGCTTTCAACTAAAAATTATATATATGTACACATATATGTCACATATATATTGGGAGGGGGAGCTTGGGGTTTGAAGTCAGGAACCTGCTGGCACTGTATCACTTGAGTCTTGAGCCAGACTTCTAGCACAAAAATTCAGTTTAAATTAGGAAACAGCCCATGGTCAAGAATAACCCCTCAAGCTCAAGCTTCAAGTCCAAGTGGGTAACTTGGGAGTGAACCCAGGAGCACCAGAGAAGACTGGGAAAGAGGAACAGGGAAGAGGAACAGAGAAGCCACTAAGGGTAGTTTATGGAATTGCTCTCTGCAGTGGTAAACAGCAAGCTGAGTAGAGACAATCAATAGAAGAGAGTCACACACCTCAGGTCCTAGGGGCCTAACAGGAAGGGAGCTGATACAGAGCCATCAGCTCCCAGCAGCTATGAAGAAGCACTTCTTTGGTTCACCGGATCTCAAACTACAATAATCTGGGGAGGTGTGTTTTGGTGTTTTGTTTTGTTTTGTTTTTCTTTTAGGTTCTGTTCTAGGGCTTCAACTCAGGACCTGGGTACTGTCCTTTAGCTTTTTCTTCACAAGACTGGTACTCTATAACTTGGGCCACAGCTCCACTTCTAGATTTTTGGTAGTTAATTGGAAGTAAGAGTCTCACAGACTTTCCTGCCCAAGCTGGCTTTGAACCTCACTTCTCAGCTCTTGGCCTCCTGAGTAGCTAGGATTACAAGTGTGAGCCACCAGCACCCAGCTCAGCCTGTTTTTTGTTTGTTTGTTTGCTTTGTTTCATTTGATTAATTATCTGGGTCCCACATTTCAAAAGCCTGAGGAGGGGCCTAATTCATGTGTATTTAGCTTTTAGAAAGCCCCAGCCTCATCGATTTCTCAGATGCCTTGGAGCCTGCAAGTTCCAAGCCACTTTGCAAAAGTTGCTGCAGTTGGAAACTCAGGGAAGCAGCTGGTGCCGTGGAAGATAAATCTTGGTTGGGTCTGCAGCTGGTCATGACTGGAGAAAGGAACTCTTTGGCTTTCACTTTACTGTTGGTGCTCCCGTGATCATAACCGGGCTCAACCCGCAGATTTTCCTTTTTATAAAGAAAAAGAAAGTCCAGCATATTTTCCAAGTTTAATTTCCTTCCTATGTCCTCAGGAAACCTTCCTTTAAAATTTCAGCTGCCTCGAATACCACTCCTACCCCCTTGCTAGAGACACATCAAAGGCTTTGAAATTGAGACCCTGGGTGACTTAGCTAAAGCAAATAAAACCCAGGCAAGGAGGGAAATTAAAAAGAGACTAGGTCTCAGAACCCAAATGTCCACTAACAAGTGAAAGAAGAAGATGGTGGAATTCCTAGACTTTAAAATTTAGGAACACACAGGAGGGGGGGGGGGGGCGCTGCAGAGATATTTCACTAGCAGATTTAGCAAATACAAATGTAGGATGCCTAGTTCCATTCGAATTTGAAAACAATCAATCATTTTCATCCCGTGTCCTATGTAATATTTCAGCCACACATCGAATAGTGCATGGGATACACTTACATGAAGATATATTCATTACCTGTCCCTGTCATTCCAATTTAAGGGAACATCCTGGGTTTTATCCGGACGATCCTCAAACACACAGATAAACGTTGCTCTCTACTTAGTGGAACATTCTTAACTGTGCATGCATTCCCCTGGGCGGCTCTTTCTTCTCTGGGGTCTGACACCCCTGTTTGGGTATCCCTGACCCACAGAGCCTTCTGTACTTTGCAGTCGGAGTTGAGACACCCAGGCAAGTTGAGGGAAAAGAGGAATGAGAAGGGGGAAGTGGCGGGGATGAGTTCACCAGGAGGGGAGCAGGGGGCCTGCCCCCCCGGGTCCCACCCCAGCAGGCCACAGGATGGGACCCTGAGGGGCCGAACACCCCGGGCCCCATGCAGGGCGGGCAAGTCTTCGCAAATCCAGGAGAGTTAATACACAGGAAGGGGGGGGGAGAGACTAGAGGCTTAACGCCCCCTCCCCACCCTCAGGAACGACCCTCCCTCCTGCCCCCCTCTCCCCTCCTCCTCCTCCTTCTGCCCTACTTATTTCCTACCGGGGCCAACCCCAGCCTCCCTCTTCCCTCCCCTCCTCTCGTTCCACCAAATAAGGAAGCCGAGGCTGTGCAGTGGTCTGGCCAAGGAAGCTAGGTCTGGTCCCCGCCCCCAGGCCGAATCCAGCTGCCAGCGAAGCAGCGAGGGCGGGGGATGGGGGGGAGGGAGGGAGCACGGGAGGGGGGCGGCGCTGCGGGGCGGGCGGGGCCCAATGACTGGCCGCGGATGGCCCCCAGCCGCCGCTCGCGGGGCCCTTGCGCCCCGCCAAGCCCCAGCCCTCCCGAGTCCCAGGGCACTTTTTTTTTTTTTAACAAGCCACGGCCCAGGCCCAGGTGATGGCCGAGCTCGCCGGGAGCGGGTTCTCGCCTTCCCTCCTTCCCTGCTGGTGACTGTCAGAGGCGGAAGATGACGTGGCGGAGCGAGGAAATGCCACATCCCCAGAACCCAGAGGTTCCACTCCCAGGAACTGACCCAAAGAAAACAATCCAACCCAAGAACACAGCCTCCGCCACGTCAGGAACGCGCTTCGGCCAACTCCAATGCCCTCCGTGCGTGGTGGACGGCTCTTCTACTTCATCTGGCCTTTCCAGTGGCCAGCTTGGATCGCTGCCAAGGCGAGCTGCCAGCTCTCAGGGACACAGAGAAGGGGTATAATCAGGTCTCGTTCCTCTGGGGAATCACAGGAGAAAAGAAAAAAAAAAAAAAATGAGGGAGTAGCTTAGGATCCCAGATCGTAGAAGCAGGTTTCGGAGGATTTTGAATGGTGTCTCCCCCTCTGTCCACACCCCCTAAGGGCGGGTTGAGGATCAAAGAACGTCAGGCCTGTGGTGCCCTCTCCAACGGTCATGTCTTGCTGCTGTTTGCTGTAAGAATGTGGTATCCCATAATATCAGGAAGACACAGCTGGGTTTGGAGGGTTATGTAGGAGGTTTTTGAATGGACCAGCAAGGAAAAGGCAAACATGGTGCAAATGGACTTGGGGCCCAATGGAAGGAGGGGAGGAGCAAGGCCAGTTCCAAGAACATCTTCTGAATGTCTTGTAGAGGTATAAATTGCTGTGCTGCACTTCAAGCATCTGGGTCTCCACTGCGGGTGTGCCAGACCTGTCGGTCCCACAGTGACCTCCACCAGGGATGGAGGACCTCTTACCTCTTACCCGGTCATTTATTCACCTTTCTCAGTTACCTTGGAGCTCTTCATATCCAACGATATTGGGAAGAAAAGAGGGTGAGCCACTTATATGTCTACAAATCTAAGTGAAAAGACCCTAAGTTCTTAGAAGAAGGGACTGTGATGGTAATATTAATTATAGTAGTCAAAAACATGATAGCTCACTCTATCAAGGAGTACATATATATATATATATATATATATATATATATATATATATATACCATCTCAGAATTAGCTCTTCTTCTTTTCTTCTTCTTCTTCTTCTTCTTCTTCTTCTTCTTCTTCTTCTTCCTCTTCTTCTTCTTCTTCTTCTTCTTCTTCTTCTTCTTCTTCTTCTTCTTCTTCTTCTTCTTCTTCTTCTTCTTCTTCTTCTTCTTCTTCTTCTTCTTCTTCTTCTTTTGTTTGGTCACTCTTAGGGCTTGAACTCTGGGCCTGGATGCTGTCCCTCAGCTCTTCAGCTCAAGGTTAGCACCTACTACTTGAGCCACAGAACCATTTCTGGTTTTCTAAGTGGTTTATTGGAGATAAGAGTCTCACTGGGGCTGGGAAAGTGGCTCAGTGGTAGAGCGCTTGCCTTGCATGCATGAGGCCCTGGGTTTGATTCCTCAGCACCATGTAAGCAGAAAAAAAGAGCCACAAGTGGCACTGTGGCTCAAGTGGTAGAGCACTAGCCTTGAGCTGAAGAGCTGAGGGACAGCACCCAGCCCTAGAGTTCAGGCCCACGAGCAGACACCCCCCCCCCCAAAAAAAAAAAAGAGTCTCACGGATTTTCCTGCCTGGGCTGGCTTTGAACCGCAATCCTCAGATCTCAGCCTCCTGAGTAGCTAGGATTACAGGCGTGAGCCACTAGTGCCTAGCAGAATTAGCTCTTCTTATCCTTAGTTTTAGATAATTCATCTGTTACTGTTTTTGTTTTGCACTTCTGATGGAACCCAGGGCTTTATGCATGCTAGGCAAGTGTGCTATTACTGACCTATGCCTGCCCCCAAAGTAGCTCAAAGTCACCCATCTAACAATGAAGAAACTGAAGTTCAAACCTAGAGTCTATTCCCTTTCCCTGGGTGTTTACTGTACTTTTAAAAAGCTAAAAGTGGAAATGGAGCTGTGGCCCAAGTAGTAGATCACTGGCCTTGAGCAAAAGCTCAAGGATAGCACCTTGGCCCTGAGGTCAAGCCCCAGGACTGGCACAAAAACAAGAAGAAGTGGAGAAGAAGGGCTGGGAATATGGCCTAGTGGTAGAGGGCTTGCCTAGCATACATGAAGCCCTGGGTTTGATTCCTCAGTACCACATAAAAAGAAAAGGCCAGAAGTGGCACTGTGGCTCAAATGGTAGAGTGCTAGCCTTGAGCAAATGAAGCTCAGGGACAGTGCCCAGCTCCTGAGTTCAAGCCTTAGGGCAGGCAAAAAAGAAGAAGAACAAAGAGAAGGAGGAGGAGGAGGAGGAGGAGGAGGAGGAGGAGGAGGAGGAGGAGGAGGAGGAGGAGGAGGAGGAGGAGGAGGAGAAGGAGAAGGAGGAGGAGAAGGAGAAGGAGAAGGAGAAGGAGAAGAAGAAAATGTGTATATGCTAGCACCAGTGGCTTATGCCTGTAATCCTAGCTACTTGGGAGGCTGAGATCTGAGGATTACAGTTCGAAGCTAGCCTTGGAAGGAAAGTCTGTGAAACTCTTATCTCTGATTAAACAACCCAAAAGCCCTAAGTAGAGCTGTGGCACAAGTGGTATAATGCTAGCCTTGAGCACGAAAGCTCAGGGACAGAGTCTAGGCCCTGAGTTCAAGTCCCTGGGCCAGTCCCACACCCCCAAAAAAGTAGCCTAATTAACATTTTGATTAAGAGCGAAAGAGAGAAGACAGGACCCTGATCTCTTCACTTAGGGCTGATGTTAGCTGGTGAAGCAGTTACAAACTCAGAAAGTGCCACATCTACAGTGCAGTGTCACCATACATGATCATCCTCTGTGCACCAGATAGTGCCGTGTATGTGGTTTCTATGTAAATTAGAGCCCCAGAACAAAACCAAAATCACAGTAGGTCTTTCAACCCAGGGACTTTAATATAGGGATTTGTTTTGCAGCTTCGAATTGCTGATGAACCATATGAGTCAGACAAGGTGTTCCAGAATTTAGTAACAGCAGGAAGTCATTTCTGTTGCCACTCGGCCTGGAATAAATGGATATAAGACAGAAGGTACAGGTACCAGAGATGAGGTTCTGGAACCACCAGCAGCATCTGGAACCACAATAGAGATGCCTGAGATACTTTTGCAAGCAAAGAGATGGATGGATGGATGTGAAGATACTTTGGTTTCCTCCCCCTTCTTCCCTGCCCCCTCCCCCCAGCTTCTAACCTAGAAACTTCTACTCATTTGATCAAACCTATCTGGAAGCCATAGAGGACAAAGGAGCCTTGGAAGTGCCTTCCTCTACAACATAGAGCAGAAGCAAAAAGAGAAAGGACCTGAAAGCAGACAGAAAGGGGATAGGCATGAACATCTGCCCATCAAGGTTTTTATTGTAGAGATGAAGAAACTGAGGCTTATGGAGGCCATGTGACTGAACCTACTAAGGTAAAACAGCTTGTAAGGTTTAAACCCAGGTCTGGGTGCCTGTCTCCACAACTTAGGCCAAACCAGTCAGTCACCTTAGGGAATTTATGAGCCATGAAGAATTCAACCACTGTAACAAGGTGATGCAGGATACTTAAGGTTCCAAAGAATGGACCATGAGGCCAGCAATCAAAGGCCCTGGGGTAATGATGGTGCTCCTGTTTCCTTCTCCTCTGACCTCTCTATAGTTACTGCCAGGAAATGATTTTTTTTCTCTTTTTTCTTTGTATTGGTCTAGATTCTTCCATTTGTTTCACAAGGAGCATAGGTTGCTCTGTTAGTGAAAGGAAAGATCATCTCCAGGAGGCATGATATGAATAACAGGAAGAAAGTTGTGGCCAAAAGGTAGCAAGAGGAGGGAGGGCTGGCTAGCATGAATGGCTTGTTGCCACACTGCCCCTCTTCCAGGAAACAAAATGAGGCCCAATGTGATGCCAAGGTCTGGGGACATAGATGTGCATGTGCTTACTTACTTGTAAGTCTACACACATGTACATGCATGGTCTCACAAGCACAGGCTTGCTCACACAGGCACACACAAAACAAGGGACCACTCATGTATGCACACATGACCAGACAGACAGCCACCTCATATACATCCACAACCCCTATACCCATTTCACATAGGCTTGTTTTATTTCTAAAAACAGGACTTAGGGATGGAAGTGAAGTTTAATAGAACACTTGCACAGCATGTGCAAGGCCACTGAGTTTGATCCCCAGAACCACAGACAGACAGACAGATAGACAGATGACAGATAGATAGATAGATAGATAGATAGATAGATAGATAGATAGATAGATAGATAGATAGACAGATAAATGGTAGATAGATAGATAGATAGATAGATAGATAGATAGACAGACAGACAGATAAATGGTAGATAGATAGATAGATAGATAGATAGATAGATAGATAGATAGATACTTAGCAAAGTTACTGTGGCACAACCATCTCTCCAGGGGTTTTCTGAGCCCCCGTCTGAGTAGCTCCCTGGGCTAACTCCCAGGAGTGGGAATGTCTTCATGCTGGAGCTGCATCCAGGGTGGGCTCCAGAGAGCACTTCCCCCTGTTAGCAGGAACATTAAGCAGGCTTCAGCTCAGCATCTACAAGGACTTCCCAAAAAGGAAGGGCTACAGTTTGCAGAGTCCCCAGAAGAAGCCAGTCAGGCCAGACCCAGTTGGACCTACAGAATGCTTGAGTCAGGTCCCTGCTCCTCTCAGAGTCTCTGTTTCCTCTCTGTGGTAGACGGGAGCCTCTCAGCTCTCACCTGGGACTTGTAGCTGGAGCCTTTTGACTTTCACCAGCAGCTGGAGAGGGATTTGATTCACAAGATGACAGGCACCCAAAGTCCTTAGCCAGGTTCCCACAGTCACTGCCACTATAAATATATCTGTAGCTGGCCCCTCTAGAGAACACAGATGGCCCACAGAGGAGGGGAACCCCACACATGTGCACGCACCACCACCATCCCCCCCCCCCACAGCTTTGCCACAGCCCTTTGATTTGCCAGAAACATCTGCCCTGAATGACTTTCCATACTGAACAGCAGAGGGCCCAGGATTAGGACAGATGGCTGGGAGCTAAGGACCTCTGGGGTGGTCCTGAACAAGATTTGCAGGTGCAGGGACAAGATTGCATCAATGGAGGGGGGCATATCACACGGCCTGTGACTTTTGAACACTTAGGAGGAGGCCCATGGAGGACTGAGCAATCCACCTCTGTAACTCAGTAACCCTCCATAGGGGATGTCCCAGCAGAAACTGAATTTGACTTTTGCTTCTTGAGGGAAACTGTCAGTCAGCTCACAAAGCAGATAGGAACAGGAAGTCGCTATTTTGTGATGACTTGAACTTGACTTTCCTTGACAAAGGGAATAAGCTCCAAGGAATAAGGAATGGGCCCACTGGGAAATGATGTACCTGTAATGTCCCTAGATAGGCAAGGACACCAACAGCTCAGGAGTAGTTTTGTTTTTTGACCCAGGTGAGAAAAGGCCTGTCACAGGCTTTCAGGTCCTTCAGAGCTCCTATCTGGCACTGATGGGGCTGCCATTTCTGGGCTGAGGCCCAGAAGATGGGTCCAGCTAGTACCTTCTAGAAGGTACTGTGCATGTCCCAGTGGGTAACATTGCTAAACCCATAGATGGCCAAGGGGCTATCCAGTCTGTTCAGGACTACCTCAGTGTAATGGAACTGGAGGTAGAAGGGGAGGACAGGGAAAAGGAGAGGTCTTCTACCTGGGCAAAAATTCCTTTCAGCAATTTCTGCTTCAGGTAGCCACCTTGTCATCAAGGGAAGCCAGAAGAATGAGCTTCTGCTGTATCTAATAACATAGGTGCTATGTAAGAGAAGGCAAGAGATGAGAGCAGGTAACTAGCAGTTTCTCTCTGCCCTGATTTTCCATGAAGTATGGCCAAGTTGAGAAGACAATCCCACTTCAGAGTCCTGCTCCAGAATGCTCCACATGAGTACCCGGATCCCTATAGCAACTGAGCTCTGTGGCTCAGTATTCACACCTTGAACTTGACCAGCAAGTGTAATTACTCAACTACCTACTCACATTTTCCTTGGTCAGCCACCTAAAGATCAGAGCCAGCAAGACCAGACCACTTCACCACTGCCTTGAATATCCCCATGGGCACTGGGGAATGCTGGATATAGAGCTGGATGTTATGAGCCAGAAGCTCAAAGGGAGCAAATGTAGAATTTCCTGTTTCCTGCTAGTACCTCCACATAGGGTGTACCAGCTGCTGCTATCTAACAAATCATTCTGTAACCTAGTAGTTTGACCAACAATGGTTTACTATTACTCCAAAGTCTATAGGTAGTCTGAATGGTTCTGTCTATCTGATCTGGGCTCAGGTAACGTTCACTGCATTTGGAAGATAGCTGCTAGCTTCACTGAGGATTAGCTGGCCCTGATGGTTTAAGCTGGGGTAGGTGGTCTGAAGGGTTCTGATCTGCTCTAGGCTCAGCTCCACATGCATTTGGAGGTAGCTGCCAGCTCCAATAGCTGGTCTAAGATGGTCTCAGCTGGGGTGGCTCCTTTCTGTTCATTCTCCAGCAAACAAGCACAGGCCTGTCCAAGGCAGAGCTGGGCAGGTTTCCCTGGGAACACATAGAAATGTGCTGGACCTCTTGGGGCACAGGTTTGGTTCTGACACATTCTGTTGGCCAAGTCATATAGCCAGTGTGGATTCAAGAGGTGAGGAAACTCATCTGGGAGAGGTGACTCCATTGCTCAGTAAGAGGAGCTACAGAGACCCATTGTAAAGGATATACACAGAGGGGGATGAGGATGGCCACTTTTCTAACAATCTACCATCAGCAGCGTGTTCATTCATCCTCTAGGACAGAGTCAACATAAAAGCTTCCCTGGATAAAGCTCCATGAACATTCTCCCGGCCACTTGGAAATCAAATGGTGCAAATGTTCAGTCTCACATTCGTCTTTTGGTATCTGACAGGGGTTGGTTCCAGAACTTCCCTTTCCCCCAAAATACCACACTCCATCAATGTTCACATTTCATTTTTTAAAAATAACATATTATTTGCATATGATTGATTGCATATTCTCCCCAATACTTTAAACCATCTTTAGATTATGTACAATACCTAATGCAATGTAAATGCCATGTAAATAGTTGTTACACTGAATTGTTTTACGAAGACAAGGGAAGAGCCTGTACATGTTCAATACAGGTGTAGTTTCATTTTCAGTACAGATTTGGTTAAATCCCCAGATGTGAAGCCCAATTACAACTATACATTTAGATATCTGACAGTGGTAGATGCAGTAGTCAGATCTCATCAGAAAAACAGAACCCAGGCCTAGTCGTTCAACAGTGAATTCATACAATAAACTAGTTTTGAAGGTGAGAGGAGAGCTGAAAACCTAAAAGGGAAGGGGAGAGGGTTTAGCAACATTGAGATCAGCATCTACCAGAAACTGCCACATCCTGAAGCTGGACAGAGAAAAAGGAAGAGACAGTATTAGCAGGAACTGGAAGCACAGAAGGAGGAGATAACCACTGCTGGAGACATCACTAGGAGCAGAGGGTTGGAGAAGCATTACCCAGGCTTCTCTCCCTTCAAGCGCAGATCTCCAGAGTGCCTCCCATTGGCTGAACCTGCCAGGAAATTAGAATGCAAGAGATCCTGGGAAATGTAGTTCTGAAGCTCAGGCCCTTGCAACACAGCAGAGCAGAAAAGAGAGAGGAGAGGAAATGACAGCCTTCCCTGCCTTCTCCATGCAGAGAGGATGGCAAGGTCTCTGAGGGCCTATATATAAGCAAGTGTCTGTCTCAGCTGACTTCTTCACATAAAGCGAGGGAGGGATGGCCAGTGAGGAAGGAGGAAGATAGTAGGAGAAAATGGCTGGTGGTCTGGGGAACCAGCAGTTCTTGAATAACACTGCCAACCAGAGCAGGGAACCAAACTCCTCATTAGCCGATGTGAACGTTCAGTGCAAGAGAGAATAACAATACCAGCAGCTGATATTGATTAGCAGCTACTGGCTTAGGTACCAAGCATCCTGCTTTAGGTGGACTACTCCTTTTCATTCTCTAATGACCCTCTGAGATACGCACTGAGGGTGTTACCATGAAACCCAGAAATAGCTATTATAGAAAGAGAGAGAGAGAGAGAGAGAGAGAGAGAGAGAGAGAGAGAGAGAGAGAGCACCCCTGATGTCCACATATAACTGAAATCAGTCAACGTCCCAGAGGTTTGAATATATATATATATATATATATATATATATATATATATATATATATATATATATATATGCTATTGAGGCCAAATGAGACCTCGGGTCCACATAATTTTCCATTAGTGGGTAAAAAAAAAAAATAACTGTATGTTCTATGTCATAAACTACACAGTATCACTGTATATGTTTGTGACATTGATATTTATGAGAATTCAACATTGCAAAATTTCACATGAGGGCTGGGAAGGTGGCTCAGTGGTAGAGTGCTTGTCTCCACTCATGAGGCCCTCGGTTTGATTCCTCAGCACCACATAAGCAGAAAAAAGCCAGAAGTGGCACTGTGGCTCACGTGGTAGGGCGCTAGTGTTGAGCCGAAGAACTGAGGGACAACGCCCAGACCCAGAGTTCAAGCCCATGACCAACAAAAAATAAAAACAACACAAAAAAAACACAAAACAAACAAACAAAAACAGACATTGTATTTTAGAAGAAGTGGAAAACCAGAGAGCTAAAGTCACCTGTGTCCTGGGGTCACCCAGCTGGTCAAAGACATACACCTCAAGTGATTAGGTGACTGATGTCCTGTGTGTATGCTCTGATGGTGTCCTCAGATCAAATAACTGGAAGCAATCAGAATGTGGCTCCACCACTTCCTCTGTGTTCATGCACACCACGAGGTACAATGGTAGCGTGGACAGCCAAAGGTCAGAAAACTGTCTAGCTTTTCCTAGTGTTTCCCTTAAAAATGGTAGACACAGCATAAAAGGGAGGGATTGTGGAGCTCTCCAGTCAAACCTCATGTCATATGTAGTCCCCCCCAAGGTCACACAGCTGGTCAGAGGGGGACTACACACCACAGGGTGCAGCTGCAACTGTCTCAGGAGCTGCTTCCTCTCTGTGGTTCTAGAATAGCTTTTTTCTACTACGGTTTTGACAACTCAAACCTCGAGGAGAGGATGGGTACATTTGTTTTTTCACACACTTTTCCCGCAGGTCACAGATACAATTTTACTCGAGTTAAAAGTAGATATTTATTTAAGTTTGGCTTAACACATGCCTGCGACTTTCTTGTCCTACCAAAAATATAAAATTATTCAGCAGGCAGAAAAAAAAGAAAGAGAAAACTGTGGAGGTTTCTGTTCTGACTGGACATTTCCTCAATAAGGCAACTAAATCCTCACCAACCAAGAGGGAAAGAACAAATCAACCCCCATGGCCTCAACACAGACAAAGATAAAGGTGGGGAAAACTTGCCTTAGCTCTATAGCCAGACTCTATGTCTCTTGACTAGCTCTTCTCTCAGGAAGCCAGCCAATGAGGAACATCCTCTGGGTTTCTATAGGCCGTGTTCAGGGGAGTGGCAAGACTCTTCTACAGTCAGTGTTAGAGGGTAATAGTGCCTTGTTGATGGTTGACAGGCAACAGATAGAAAGAGATTACCTTTCCTTCACTCTGAGATAAGTAATCCAGCCAAACACTGGAGTGTGAAGATGCTCTGTCAGGGGACTTCTACTACATCACAGGCGTGGTATGGCCACGGGCATCAAGGCCCTTTACTTCTCTCCTCATAAGCAAGCTTGGAAGTCACAAGTCCACCACAGGCATGGCAGCTCTGTGCTGTACCTGGAGTATCTAGCCATCCCTTGCTCTAGAATCTTGGGGAGCAGATTCATAATCTTTCCTGCCTTTCTTGTCCCCATCTTGGGGTGCATGCATCCCAACAGTTCTGGATTTGACCCCAGCTTTCCCACTCCTGGTGTGAACTTGGACAAGTGGCTTAATCTGGTTTCCAACTCAGGAAAACAGAGCGAAGTAACTCATAGGGTTGTGAAGATTCCAGAGATGATGCTTGGATACAGAACTTGAGTCAGGCTGGTAGGCCATCAGAGGAAATGATGTGTGGGGGTGGTATGTGTGTTTTGATGTGGATGTGTGATGGGGGGATGTATATTTATGTGTATATCTGTACGTGTGTAAGGTGAGGTGTATGTGTATATATCTGTGTGGTGTGTGTGTGGCATGTGTGTTTGTAAATGTGTATGGTGTGTGATGTGTGTGTGAACATGCAATGTGGGAGTATATGTTGTGGTATATTATATGTATGGTCTGTATATGGGTATGTATGAATGTGTGTTATAATGTATGTGTATGCCTGTCTCTATGTGATGTGTGTGTGTGTGTGTGTGTGTGTGTGTGTGTGTGTGTGTGTGTGTGTGTATGATCTCTGGGTGGTGTAGGGTGTGTGCACACATGCACCACTTTCCAGGTGCTGACTAAAGTCCCTCTCTGCCTCCATCTGGCTTCTCTGAGAAGCATGGCCACTCTTTCCCAGGCCTGGGTAGACAGGGCACTGTGAAGGAGGCACAGGCAGCCTGATGCTTGTGGGGTTTGATTCTGTGTAGGAGGCTATACTGAACCTTGACCATTCCCAACAGCATTGCTGAGGTGGCATTTCAAACAAAGAGTCCATTGCCCCCAGCCCCACTCTGCCCCTGCCCCTACCCAACCCCTACTCCTCAGCTCCCAGCTCACACTCCACAGAGGGGACTGCAAACCCACTCCTGCCAGGTAAAGGACCTCTTTGACCCATGAAACTCACCCCTCAGGATCAAGGGACAGGGCTATGGGGTTGCAACTGGGGAAAACTAGGGAACAAATGTCCTCTAGGTCAGTGATCTGAGCAAATATTTGCCAGATCAGTGCTCAAGGTTGGCCTGGGTATTCCTGGCTGGGTCATCAGGAAGTGGCTTCCTGGTATCCTCCCTCCCACTTCCTACTTCCCCTCCTTAGATCAGCAGCCACAGGGCTTTTTTTAGCTGGAATCAAGGGTCCACAGGTCCTCTAGCCTCTTCACTAGCTCTCTGCCTTTCCCAGAGGGTCTTGGGACAGGTCATGATCCTCCAAAAAGAACATCCAGAAGCATATAGCATCCAGTCAAGTGAGCATCTGTCATCATGAAAGGCCAGCTCGCTGGCTCCCTCCCCTGAGCCACCCTGAACCATGCATCCTGGATTCCTGGCTAGCTACTGAGGATGTCCCCCTCCCAGAACCCAGTGGCAGAGGGGCCAGGAGAGAAGTGGAGACATGGACCCCTCCATTCCACTGTGGCTACAGAAGGAATCCTGGTCTTTTAGATGCTACAAGCCGGCAGACATGGCCTGGAGCCCAGAGCAAAGCAGCACCTGCAGAGTGCTTTGTTCCACAGGCTACCACAGGGATAAAAATATCTGGGCTCTGCCCAAGGCTGTCTCTCCACTGGGAGCCCAGGGGAGCCAGCGGTGGAAATGGTCACTCAGCACCTGGTCGTGTTAAAAGAAGCATGGCAGAATTAGCCCACCTACTAGGAGCCTCCTACATACTTTGTCCCCAAGACTCTACCATCTCTCTGACTCTTCCTGAAGAGGGCTGGGCTTCCTTGCACCTCTGCCATACCCTGCTTCCCTCTTTTCCCCAGGCTGAACCATCTTCACCCCTGGTTGTGGCTTGGGGTGCCTGCTTCATTGTGCTTTTACAGATGTTAAAACAGCAGTCGTCTGCAAAATGAGACGGCGGCTTCCAAATCCTGCAGCCTTACTAACATTAGCAGGAAGGCTGAAACTGAACCTGCCTCTGTGAGCTGTTACTCAGTGGCTTACATTCAAGAAACATGTAAACCAGCCTTAACCTTTCTGTGACCTTCAGCCTCTTTGAGAGACTGATGGAATCTATGGGCCCAGAAATATTCCTAAGCTACATCGTTAAGCAGTTTCAGGGAATCTGGGTACCCTCAACCCCATCCAGAACCATGTACTCTCCTAGGTTAAGGAGTTTTAGATCTTCTGGAGCTACAGATGGTGTTTAGCTCACTTGCAGTGTGCATCAGAACTGAGTTGGACGGCCCACACTGAAATAAAACAAAATAAGAAAAGAAGATAAAGGCACTGTCATATAAAATGGTTCTCAATGTCCAGCATGTTTAAAGACAGGTAAGGACCAGGAACTGGAGATTGTGTAAGGGTGTAGCAGAGTAAGAAGAAGGGATATGTGAATGAGATTTTGAAGGACAAACATGATTTTACCAGAGAGAATTTGTGTGCATAGAATTTACATTGTGGGGCTGGGAAAGTAGCTCAGTGGTAGAGTGCTTGCCCCACATGCATGAGGCCCTGGGTTCGATTCCTCAGCACCACATAAGCAGAAAAAGCCCGAAGTGGCACTGTAGCTCAAGTGGTAGAGTGCTAGCCTTGCACTGAAGAGTTGAGGGACAGTGCCCAAGCCCAGAGTTCAAGCCCCATGACTGACAAAAAAAAAAAAAAAAAAAAGAATTTACATTCTTAGTTGGACACAGGTGGCTCTTACTGTAATCTAGCTACTCAGGAGGCTGAGATCTGAAGATCACGGTCAAAATCAGCCCAGGCAGGAAAGTCTGTGTGACTGTTATCTCTAATTAACCACCAGAATACCAGAAGTGGAGTGGTAAAGTGCTAGCCTTGAACAAAAGAGCTTAGGGACACTGCCTAGGCCCTGAGTTCAAGCCCCACAACCAACCAAATAAAAAAAAAATCCAGGTGCCAATGGCTCACGCCTATAATCCTAGCTACTCAGGAGGCTGAGATCTGAGAATCACAGTTCAAAGCCAGCCTGGGCAGGAAAGTCCATGAGACTCTTATCTCCAGTTAACCACTAGGAAACCGGAAGTATCACTATGGCTTAAGTGGTAGAGTGCTAGCCTTGAGCTGAAGAACTCAAGGACAGCGCCCAGGCCCAGAGTTCAAGACCCATGGCTGATAAAAAAAAAAAAAAAAGCAAATTTACATTCTTAGCAAGGCATAAATAAGAAAACTAGAGGCATCTTGTGGACTTGTAAAAGAAATGGAAGGTAAGGGTATCCACTTCCTCTCACTATATAGGCCTGAAACGACACAGAGTCCATGCTCAGGGAGGCTCTGGCCTCATTCAGTTGCCTGTCAGGATACAAAACAGCACCTGGGGTGCTTATTATCAGCCAAGGTTGCCTTCTGCTCCCAGGACCACCATGCTCCCTTGCCTCCTGCCCTCTCCCAGGCAATTCTTACCACATAGGTTTTCAAGAAGGGTATCACATGATCTAAATGGTATGGGATCCCCATGTTCTTGATTCTTGCTAGAAGCAAGTCAGAGGTTTAACCCACATTCAAGAGGAGGAGTTTTGGAGGGTAATAATGAAGGGCTAAAATCATGGTGCCATTTTGGCTGGGGCAAGGCTTGGCCAGAAAAGAGGAATGGAGAAAATTGTGAATGCTCTTTGCAAATTATAGTTAGGAGTTTGAACTTTCCTGTGGGAAAAAGGAAGCCACTGAAGGGGGAATAGAGAAGGAAGAAGCAAAATGTTCATCAAGTGAGTGCCCTGGTCAGGAGAGAAAGGGGGAGGGGCTGTGGCCATTGGTTGCCAAGGGAAATATCCAGTCAGCATTTCCCTGGCTGACCTACATTTCTTTTTTGGTCTTTACTCAAAGGTCACCTGCTCAGTAAGGCTTTGTCCTCTACCTGACAGAAAAGAAATCAGCCTGTCCCCTCCCAGATCCTCACACAGCCATTATTTCAAGTTTCTTACAATCTGTTTCTCTATCAGCTCACTGTCTTTTCTCTCCCTTCTTACAAGGTTAAAGGTTTGTTCCATTTACTGCTGTATCCCAGCACCAGAACAGTGCATGGGGAATAGAACAGACTCAGTAACTATGAATGAATGAATAAATGAATGAATGAATATGTTCAAAAATAGGTTTAGGGGCTGGGAAGGTGGCTCAGTGGTAAAGCGCTTGCCTTGCATGCTTGAGGCCCTGGGTTCGATTCCTCAGCACCCATAAGCAAAAAACAATCCGGAAGTGGTGATGTGGCTCAAGTGGTAGAGAGCTAGCCTTGAGCTGAAGAGCTGAGGAGCAGCGCCCAGGCTCAGAGTCCAGGCCTACGACCGGACCCAAAATTAAAAAAAAAAAAAAAAAATAGGTTTAGCTGTCGACTTGCTACAAGGTCATACAGTTAAATGTGGTACCAATAGAAGGATGCATCATTGATGCCCTTAAGTTTTCTGCCTTGGCAGATTGTTTTGCAAGAATCATACATACATATGTGGGACAGTGTGTTACTTCAGTTCATGTATACAATACACTGATGATGAGATCAGAATAGTGTATCTATCACCTTAGGTGCACATTAATTTTTTTAATGAAAATGATTAAAATCCTCTCTACTGGCAATTTAAAACACTTCTTACTTATTAGAAACCCTACATTAAAAGGCATTACTCCTTCCTATTGCATCCCTGCACTTGATCACTTTCTCCTCTCTACATTTCCGTCTCTCACACTCTTCCCAGCCTCTGGTAACCTTATGATTCTATTCTCTACTTTTTAGATCAACTTTTAGTTTCCACATGTGAATGAGAGCAGGTGCTCTTTGTCTTTATGTCTTTATTTAACAAAACATCCATCAGTTCCATCCATGTTGCAGCAAATGACAAGATTTTATCCTTTTTATGGCTGAGTAATATTCTGTTATGCATATAAATCCCATCTATCCATTGATGAATGGTTTATCTTGGCCATTGTAAATAGTACTACAATACACACATGAATATAGAAGTCTCTTCCAACACTGGTTTCCATCCCTTTGGATGCATACCCAGTAGAGATATTGGTGGCTCACATGGTAATTTTATTTCTGGTGGGTTTTTTTGTTTGCTTGTTTGTTTTGTCTGTTGTGAGGCTTGAACTCAGGGCCTGGATATTATCCCTGAGCAATTTTTCTCAAGGCCAGAACTCTACCACTTTGAGCCACAGCGCCACTTGCAGTTTTATGATGGTAAGTTGATAAAAGTCTCACAAGCTGGGCACTGTTGGGTCTCACCTGTAATTCTAGCTACTCAGGAGGCTGAGATCTGAGGATGGCGGTTCAAAGCCAGCCCAGGAAGAAAAGTCCATGAAACTCTTATTTCCAATAAACTACCAGAAAACCAGAAGGGGCACTGTGGCTCAAGTGGTCGAGTGCTTGCCTTAAGCTGAAGAGCTCAGAGACTGTGCCCACACCCAGAGTTCAAGCACCACAACCAAAAAAAAAAAAAAAAAAAAGTTTCATAGGCTTTTCTGCCCAGGCTGGCTTCAAACTGTAATCCTCAGCTCTTAGCTTCCTGAGTAGCTAGGATTACAGATGTGAACCACCCATATCTGGCTTATTTCTGCTGTTTTGAAGAACTTCCATGCTGTTTTATACCATAGTTGTATGCTAGTCCTGGAGCTTAAACTCAGGGCCTGAGCACTATCCCTGAGCTTATTTGCTCAAGGTTAGTGCTCTACCACTTGAGCCATAACTCCATTTCTGGCCTTTTGGTGGTTAATTGGAGATGAGAGTTTCACGGGTTTTCATGCCCAAGCTGGCTTCAAACCTTGATCCTCAAATCTCAGCCTCCTGAATAGCTAGGATTACAGGTGAGAGCCACCAACACTTGGGCCTAACTTACATTTTCATCAAGAGCTCCTCTTTGTACAAGAACTTGTCCATATCTCATTGGTACTTGTTATTATTATTGAAATACTGGGGTTTGAACTCAGGACCTTTACTTGGCTAGGCAGGCAAGGTTCTACTTGAACCAAGCACCCAGGCTTTTTGCTTGAGTTATTTTTCGAATAGGGTCCAGCACACCTAGACTGCAATCTTCCTATTTATACTGCCTGTGTAGCTAAGATGACAGGTGTGTGCTACCACACCCAACTTTTATCGGTTGAGATGTGTCTTGTGAGTTTTTCCCCCTGAGCCTGCCAGGAAGTACAATACTACTGATTTCAACCTCCTGAGTAGTTGGGATTACAAGCTTCAGCTATCACACTCAGCTGGTATTGTTTGGGACTTTGTGGTCATTTTGTTTTGGGTTTTTGTCTTCTTTATATTAGCCATTCTAACTGGGGTGAGGTGATATCTCATTATGGTTTTAGTTTACATTTCCCTGGTGATTCATGATATTGACTTGCTTTTGAGACAGGATCTCACTAAATAGCCTTACACTAGACTGGCAATCACTATTCTCCCAAATGCTGGGATTTGAGGCATGCATCACTATGCCCAATTGTTGAGCTTTTTTTTCATACGCTTATTGGCCATTTTGAGTATTGACTAAACAGCTCATTTACTGCCCCCCTTTTGTTTCATGTCAGTTCTGGGGCTTGAATTCAGAGCCAGGGCACTGTCCCTGAGCTCCTTTTGCTCAAGACTAGTGCTCTACCACTTGAGCCACAGCTTCATTTCAAGCTTTTTTGGTAGTTAATTAGAGATAAGAGTCTCACAGACTTTCTTGCCTGGGCTGGCTTGGAACTGCTATCCTCAGATCTCAGCCTCCTGAGTAGCTAGGATTGCAGGTGTGGCCCACTCGTTCATGGCTTCACCCATTGTTTAATTGCATTACTTGGGGGTTTGCCATTGAATCCATTATATATAGCGAAACAGTGTCATATAATTTACAAATATTTATTATTATGTTGTACGTTGTCTTTTCCTCTTTTACCTATCTCCTTTGCTGTACTAAAACTTTTTAAATTCATGGTTTTGCCTGTGTGTTTAAAGTGACATCTAAAAACTCTGCCCAGACCAACTTGAAGTGGCTCTCTTATATTTTTTATCTAGCAGCTTCAGGTTTACATTTTAAGTCTTTGATCCACTTTTAGTTGATTTTTGTATACAGTAAGAGCTTGTAGTCTATTTTTTCCCCTGTCTGGGGATATACAATTTGCCCTAGACCATTTATTGAAGAGACCCTTCATTGTATTTATAAACTGCCTCGTTAAATGGCAATAGTCTTTGTACAGCTACTTAAAGATAAAGAAAAAAAGAGACTACTCTTTTTTCAGTGTATGTTTCAGAGCCTTTGTTGAAGATCAATTGGCTGTACGTGTGTGGATCTATTTCTGGATTTTCTATTTTGTTCTGTTGGCCTCTGTGTTAGATTTTCTTTTTGCCTATTTTTTTCCTCTCCCAGAACTAGGGTTTGAACTCAGGGCAAGCTCTTACTGGGCAATCACTAGAACAGCTGAGCCTCATCCCACCCCACCCTTGCTTTAGTTATCTAGAAAGGGTTTTTATCCTTTTTTCCAGGTACCAGCCTCAGATCAAGATCCTCCCACTTCTACATAGCTGGAATTACAGGGTGCAACAGTTTGTTCTTTGAAACAGGGTCTGGGGGGCGGGAAGGGTGCAGACTGGTCTCAATCTTCTATCATCCTATCTCTGCCTCCTAAGTAGCATGAGTCACCATACCTGGCTGAGTCCATTTTTATATCAATACCATACTGTTTGGGTTACTATTACTTTGGAGTATATCTTGAACTCCGTTATGCCTCTAGCTTTGTTCCTTTTGCTCAAGATCCCTTAGGCTCTTTGGAATCTTTGGTGGTTTTATACAGATTTTTGGAGAGGCTTTCTGATTTTTGTGAAGAGTGTCATTTTGACCCTTGGTTTTACATAGTGACATAGAAGGATCTGGTGGGCATGCAAAGCAGATACTGCATTGAACTTGGGTCCAATGGGCCTGGGATAAACATGATCAGCTAAGGTAGGCTGTCCAAAAGGACTATGAGGTTCAAAGGTCATGAGGTAAGTAGAGGAAAGGAGATGGGGAATGTAGTTAGTTCATATAGGGATAGAGGAAGTCATGGAATTAGATGAGAGAGAAGAGAATCAAGATGCACCTTGGGAAAGAGGAGGCTAGTCCAAAAGGAAGTAGCCAAGAAGAGCTCTAAGAAGGGATGCAGGTCCTATTCAATGCTACTGAGAGACCAGGCAAACAAGGTGAGAACTGGAAGGCTTGGTGATTGAGGACCACAAGGACCACAGTGAAAACAGCAACATGTGAGTGTCCAGGTCCATGGGAGGGTAAAGAAGGTTGCCACTCTTTCTTCAACAAGGATCCGGGCAACAGTGCTGAAAATAGACTGGACAAGAAGATTCCAATCCATTGGAAGAAGGAAGGAGGAAAAGAAGAAGGAGGATCCAAAAGTGGGTGAAGGAGATTCTGGGAATGGACAAAAGTCGCTGGCCTAAAGGCACAAACTCACCCAGAATATAGCAGTCTATTTTTATACATGGCAGATACATTCTAAGAATCTCAGTGGACACCTGAAACCACAGATTGTACCAACTCCTATGGTTTTACTCATATATATATATATATATATATATATATATATATATATATATATATACACACACACACATATACATATATATGGAGACATTATTAAGCAAATGCACATAGACACTGCAATACCATGGCATTTGATCTGATAATTGAGTTGCCAACTAAGAGACTAACGTGTGGGTGGTGTACACAGTGTAGATACATTGGACACAGGGATGTTCACAGTCCAGGTAGGACAGAGAGGGTATTATGAGAATTCATCCTGGGACTCAGAACAGTGTGCACTTTTAAACCTTTGTTAGTTTGCTTTCTTGACACAGAGTCACATTCCATGGTTCAGCGTGGCTTCCAACTCATGATCCTCCGGCCTCAGCCTTCTGAGTGCTGGGATTACAGGTCTGTACTACCATGCCTAGCTAACTTTAAACTTGATAATTGTTTTTTGTTCGTGATGGGGCTTGAACTCAGGGCCTGCACACTGTCCTGAGCTCTTTTGCTCAAGGCTAGCACTCTACCACATTTAGCCACCGTACCACTTCCAGTTTTCTGGTGGTTAATTGGAGATAAGAGTCTCACAGACTTTCCTACCTGGGCTGGCTTGGAACCAGGATCCTCAGATCTCAGCCTCCTGAATAGCTAGGATTACAGGCATGTGCCACTGGTGCCTGGTATGAATTTTTTTTAATGATTGGGCTTTTCCATTAACTATTTTGGATTATGCTTGATCACTGATAACTGAAACAACAGAAAGCAAAAGTATGGACCAAGGAGCAGTACTGGATTTTTTTTCTCTGCTTTGTTCCAACCTTTCCAGCTGTAAGACATGATGGGCAGGTGCTGGTGGCTCATGCTACTCAGGAGGCTGAGATCTAAGGGTTGCAGTTCAAAGCCAGCCCAGGCAGAAAAGTCTCTGTGAGACTCTTATCTCCAATTAACCACTCAAAAAACCAGTAATGGTCCTGTGGTTCAAGTGGTAGAGTGCTAGCCTTGAGCACAAAGAGGCTCAAGGATAGTGTCAAGGTCCTGAGTTCAAGCCCCATAACCAACAACAACCACAAAGACATGACAAAAGCAGAAGAGGAGGTGAGCACAGAGCACATCTCGATTCTTTGTGCTTGCCCCAACTTTGAGCTTATCCTAGCTCTCCAGAGAAGCTTAAAAATGATGACTCTGGAACCAAGAGAGCTCAGCGTGTTCCTGGATGCAGAAAGGGAGTCTTGGTTTTCATCCTGTCTTCCAGATTGGCACTCATTACAGCCTGTGGCAGATGCCATTGTCCAGAGACATAATAGCCCATCCCACTTGCTCTTGTGCAATGGGCAAGATCCTCATGGAGAAGTGCAGTCTGTCCCATGGCCCTGAACCAAAAGGCCTCTGCCACCAGGTCAGCTGGTAAAGCCCACTATAAATGCTAAACATGTGGTTTCTTCTCCTTAGGGAAAAGAATGCCTTTGAGGAACCAAACCACCATGGAACAATCCTGGTTATCCTCAACACATCACATAGATAGGCCCACAGGAAGAGAAATGGGGAGGCCCCAGTTCCGGTCTCAGATGAGCACCCAGCTAACACAGAGGTCACAGCACTATTGATCATGGTATCCCTCATTCTCCAAGCGTTCCCCAAGGCCTTGCCCTCCCATCCCTATTGGTAATTCTGTGGAAAGTCAAAGTGTGTACCCCCTACTTCTCCCTTCTAGGGCCCAGAGGAAGTGATGAACACTGATTCCACGAGAGGACTCTAATCATGGCTGACCCAAGTCACCTGCCCAGAAACCAACCCCCCCACCTGCCCCACCCAGGAAACATGGAAAACCCAGAGGCCATTTAGGCCAGCTGCACTCCAGGAAGAAAGCAGGCAGGCTGCCCAGAATTACACAAAGTGGACTTTGGGCTCATTGCCCAAGTTGGACTAACACCCTCACCTTCTTAGAAAGGGCATTCCGTCAAACCAAGGCCACAACCTGTCACGCAAGAAAAGCCAGATGTTAGCAGAACAGGACGGATAGGGTAGAAGGGGCCCTGTCAGGCCTGTGAGAGGAGAGACTCTCACTGAGGGAGAGCATCATAAACTTCCACACTGTGACAACCCAGCTGCTTCCATAGGAGAAGCACTCAGGCACATCTTCCTCTCCTCCCATCTCCCAGCTAGCCTTTGACAGTGGAGCTAGAAGAGAGTAGGAGAGCACAACACAGTGGAGCCCCTGAAAGCAAAACCAAGTAAAGATAAGAAAAAAAAAAAGAAAGGTTCCATATCCAGTATTCATGTTAAGCTATATGTAATACGCTCCTGGGGGCATTTAAGACAGGATTTAATTTGTTATTTAAATAGCTTTATTCTCAGCTACCCATTCTTTCAATAAATATTTATGGAACACCTTATTGCTAAGCACTATAAGAAAAAAGCGTATTTTCATAAATATATGCATGGCTGAATATGCAAAAGATATCTCTAGAATATGGTTCTCAACCAGCATCCCAACATCCCAAGGGACATTTGTCGATATCTACAGACATTTTCAGCTGTCATGGATCGGGGATGGGGAGGAGTATGACTGGGATCTGGTAGGGAGGGGCCATGGTTTCTACACATGAAGCTTGCACAGGAAGCCAACACCAAGAATCCTGTGGTCCAAGAGTCAGCTATGCTGTGATTTCAGAACTGAGTCCAGAAGAATCTCCAAGGAACAGGCGATCAATAGTTTTTTCTGGCAGGTGGGACCAGGAGATGTAACTCATCAAGACCTTTATTTTTCCTGTATGCCCTTCGAAACCATTTTGTACTGCATTTCTCACTCAATGTATGTGAGTCTGTGTGATACTGGGGCTTAAACTTAATGTATATGAGTCTGCGGGTCTGTATGTGTCTGTGTTTCTATATGTCTGTATGTATGCTGTGCTGATCCTGAGCCTTGAAGTCAGGGCCTAGGCACTGTCCCTTAGATTTTTTTCTCCTCAAGTTTGGCAGTCTACCATTTGAACCACAGCTCTACTTCCAGTTTTCTAGTGGTTAATTGGAGATAAGTGTCTCATGGACTTTCCTACCTGACCTGGCTTCCAACCACGATCGTTAGGTCTCAGCCTGCTGAGTAATTAGGTGTGAGCAGCTAGCTGTGCTTTTTTTTCTCTTTAAGGATAACCAAGACTTAACAGTGTCATAATCAGTGAGGGCCTTTCTCTTGGTTGTTAGAGAAAGAAGTGTCAAGAAGAGCCTACCAGCTCACCTGGCCTCCAGTGTGTGACTCCAGCTACGATTCCTCTAGACCTTAGTTTCTCAAACTATACCAGCGACCTCAAAAACAAGACTGTTCTTTCTGTTGGAGGAAGAGGCTCTTACGTACCACCCTGCTTTTTTCCCTTAGACATTCTCTTCCCAGGTGTCACTGCCAGAAACATCCTCAGACATGTGCAACTGTCCTGTGGGAAGGAAGGTCATCCCTGATTGGGAGCTAGTGCTCTAGATCTACCTGTGAAGAAATCCCCTTCCACACACTTCAGACTTGTGGCCCATCCAGGTCCTCCACCTGGCACCTAACCACACCAAATGACTGTCATGTGCCCAAGAATTGAGGCTATTGAGTGAGGCCAGTACATCTGATATTGGAGTGGGGTGAGGGCAGCCAAGCCTCTGGCAGAGAATGTGGCTCATAGAGCCTTGAGTACAGACGTGAGGCCAGCGCACCCCTAAGCCATCTGTCCATGTCACAGAGAACGAAATGGATCAGACGGGTAATGTGTTAGCAAATGATGAGACGCTTAACAGCTATTCTTGTAGCGTCCCAGGACACCATTGGAGATGGCTATTACTACTACTACTACTACTACTACTACTACTACTACGTACTACTACTCTTGCTGGTCCTGGAGCTTGAACTCAGGGTCTGGATGCTGTCCCTGTGCTTCTTTTGCTCAAAGTGAGCACTGTAGCACTTGAGCCACAGCTCCACTTCCAGATTTTTAATGGTTAATTGGAGATAAGAGCCTTGCAGACTTTCCTACCTGGTATGGCTTCGAACCATGAGTGGCTAGAATTACAGGTCTGATCCACCAGCGCCCAGTGACTTTCCTACTACTCTTTATCCATTCCTCTGTTCCTTGGGCCTCTGAGTCTCCTGGAACCACTTTCTAGAAGCTGGTCACCTAAGAAGACACCAGACTAGCATCCTCTTTGATGCATATGTCTTGACCTTCAGGAAATTTTCAGTATGGCACTCATGCCAATGGGAATTGGCTTGCTATGACCACAGGGGGGTGTCTCCTTGGGTTGAGGACATGCCCAGGGCTATGGCCATTCTGTAGCCAGAGGCAGCCAGAGCCTGGGAAGTCCTATTAGTTAAAAAAAATGTCTACAAATGAGGGCAGCAGGTGGGAAGGAGATGAGAACTTCAACCCACTTTGTTTCAGTTCCTTGAGACAGGCAAGTCTGAGAGAAGGCAATTAAGTCAGCACAGATAATGGGCACCTGCTTTCCTCCTGGTACAAAAATCTAGATTGTAAAGGACTCAGACTGCTTCATTGTAACTTCATTCTGCTGTGTGATCCCAGAAAGATTACTTTACATCTTTGAGCCTGAGTGGTTACCACAATAAAACAAAGACAGTAGCAGTGACCTCTTTCTAGTGTCTTTAACTCAGTGGAGAGAAGCCTGCCCAGTTGGAAGCACAGAGACCAGCACACATTGTAACTCTGTGTTGTGTTACATAATTCCTATTGAGCTTTTGTTATAAATCGCAAACACAAAAATAATAAATATCTTATCATGGTTCATGGAACTCCACATCAATTTTCACAAATTCCAGTTTGGAAGCAAAAACATTGGAAAACTAATAACTTTCTGATCATTTGTATTATACCACCCTCCTTCCTGTGTCCCCCCAAACTGGAAAATAAAAGTTATCTTTTTCCCCTCAGTCCTGGGGCTTGAACTCAGGGCCTGAGTGCTGTCCCCAAGCCTCTTTGTGCTCAAGGCTAGTGCTCTACCACTTGAGTCACAGTGCCATTTCTGGCTTTTTCTGAATAGTTCATGGATTTTTCTGACCAGGCTGACTTTGAACCATAATCTTCAGAGTCACCAGCACCCAGCAATTAAAGGATCTTTATTTTTTTTTTTGGGGGGGGGGTCTGGCCGTGGGGCCTGAACTCTGGGCCTGGGCGCTGTCCCTCAGCTCTTCAGCTCAAGGCTAGCACTCTACCACTTGAGCCACAGCGCCACTTCCGGCTTTTTTTCTTTTTGCTTATGTGGTGCTGGGGAATCGAACTCAGGGCCTCAGGCATGCAAGGCAAGCGCTCTACCACTGAGCTACCTTCCCAGCCCCTTAAAGGATCTTTAAAAACAAGTACAATATCTTTCATTCCAGTACTCAGGAGGCAGAGGATAATTGCCATTTTGAGGCCACCCAGGGAAAGTTATCCAAACCCCACCTGAAAAACAAAGTAAAAATAGAAAAGAGTTGTGGACATGGTTCAAGTGTTTGGCTTGCAAGCACAGGCTCTGGGTTCAATCCCTAGTACTGAAAAGAAAAGGGTGGTAGTGGTGGTTTAATTTTAGTTTGTAAAGAACAAAATGTAATTTTATTAGTATTATTAAGGTTACACAGAGGAGTTATCATTTCATAAGTCAGATGATGAGTACAATTCTTTTTAGACAGTGTCACTCCTTCCTTTGCTTTCCCCCGGTTTCAAGGTAAGCGGGCTTTTTTTAAAAACAAATTTTAATGGTGTTTAGTGCATCTGAATAGTTAAGATGTGGTTACTCTGTTCTTGGGTTTGGCTGTCTTCCAGCTGTGGTGTTTTTCTCATTGATCAGAGAGAAATCCCCAAGGTCTGGCAAAGGAAGCTTTTAATTGCTCTGGATGGACCAATTTTTGGCTTAGCTGCTCAAGCATACGAGGGAGAGAAAGAAGAGAGAGAAAGAGAGAATCATTTGAGATTGCTTTGAGACAAATATAGTCATCCATCCCTTACCTGAGCAGATCTCCAGAAATTCCCTAGCCTCACTTCCACAAGCATTAAGGAATAAAATACAAAGCAGTGCCTCAATTTTCCTGATCTTTACCAAAATATAATAAGAGTGATCTTATCGCTGTTACCTGGTTATACATTGGATTTCTCTAGAAGCAGGCTAAGACCAAGATTCCAGTCCATCCTCTTTCTCCTCTTATTTTTTGGTCAGTAATGAGGTTTGAACTCTGGGCCTGGACGCTGTCCCTCAGCTCTTCAGCTCAAGGCTAGCACTTGAGCCACAGTGCCACATCCAGCTTTTCTGCTTATGTGGTGCTAAGGAATGGAACCCAGGGCCTCATGCATGCAAGACAAGCACTCTACCACTGAGCTATCTTCCCAGCCTCCATCCTCTTTCTCTAGAGCAAATCCTGGAAGCACCAGGAGAGAGCCAGAGAAGAATTTCTGAAGCCAGGAGAGGACTATGGGATTGCACAAGTTAGCACTGGGGCAAATGGAGCCTCACCTCCCTGGGGCCCTCTGGGAGCCAGTGCTGCTGGACAGACGCATCCAAACCCTTCCACCAAGGGACACGATACTGAGAAAATTGTAGCACAAATCCATCAGCCATTGGTTGAGGATTGTCACTAGGGTATCTCATGTCCAGCCATCTCAATGCAGGCATGTAGTCATAGTCCCTAGCCACTGGGAATCGTGCCATCTAAGAGACACCAACATGTGTTACAGGGCTCAAATATAAGATAACTCCCAAATGAGGCAATCCCCTGTGTCTTCACACCAAAGTCAAAGGATTTATTAACTAATGGCATACAGGACCCTTTTTTTTTTTTTTTTTTTGCCAGTACTGGCACTTGAACTCATGGCCTGGCTACTACCCCTGAGCTTCTTTTTCCCAAGTCTAGCACCCTACCACTTGAGCCACAGCACCACTTCTGGCTTTTTCTGTTTTATGTGGTACTGAGCAATGGAACACAGGGTTTCATGCATGCTAGGCAAGCACTCTACCACTAAGCCATATTCCCAGCCCTGGACCTTTAAATAAAAAGTGGATGAAATAGTTAAGTATTTATAACTTTTATCACTTGCCACATTGTAATCATGTGATGTGTAATGTCATATTAATGTAGAAGTTACTTTCTTCCCTTCCATACTATGATTCAATTTTATTCCATCTCTTTCAGGTCCATAGTTGCTCTGCGGGTCCTGTCTTCATCAAAAACACCTATTTGAGTCATCTTCCTTTCCCTGAGCACATTTGCTTTCCTCGCCTCTCCATTCTTGGCAATACAGCATTTTTTTTTTTTTTTTTGAATCTGAAGGATGCTTTTGCTGGAATTTTTTATCCCAAGTCTCAAGTACCTATTTGCATAACATTAGGGCAGCTGGCTGCTCATTCTTCAGGGAGGTGCCAAGGCACGTTTTCCATAAAGTAACTGGGATAGCAGGGCTTTCTTAATGTCCTCAAAGGACTTGTCATCCTCTGTGCAACCCCATGATGCCACACCCTCCACAATCCACCTACAACTGGGTTACATTTCCAGACCTTTGTCTCAGTCTGTTTGTGCTACTGCAACCCATACCACCACCAACCAGGAACTAGTCAAAACTAGTTACTCTCCTCCCTCGGATCATCTCTTCCTTTCCTCTTCCATTTTCCTACTTCAGAGCCATCGTGCTGCAGACTGGGTCCCTCTGGAGTTTGGAGAGGATGCCTGGGTGGAGAATGAGCTGGAAGATTGGCATTCTGGTCTTGCTTTTCTAAGGCACCTCCTTCAACCACAAGGACCAGCCCTAAGAGGAAGATGACAAGCTCGGTCTACCAGGAACCCCCCATTCACCCTACCAGAGACCACTCGAGCCTGTGTGCGAGCCTCATTTCCCCCTCGCCCAGTGTGGGGAAGGTGGATGAAGGTGGGTTGTATTTAATTTCTGCGCCCCCCCCCCCCAGGCTCCCTGGCTTCCAGAAGTCAGGGTTTGTGAGAGAAGAGGAAGAAGAAGCAGGAGGGAGAGAATGTCAACAGCCCCAGAGAAGGGAAAACAGGAGCCCTTCTTCCCCCCAAAACCTCTGAGAAGGGACACAATCAAGCCACAGGCTGCTGAATTCCCCAGAGCAAGTGGAGACCTCCCAGGGGATGTAGGTGGGGCTCTAAGGCTCCCGTGAAGGTTGCCCTAGGCCTTGAGCTCACACTTCTCCACAACTGTGATTGTCTCAGGGCAGAGTTTGAATGGTACAAACAGATTCTTAGAAAACTATGAATCCGGGCTCCTGCAGTCAGCACTCACACATCTGAAAAGATGTCTGTGGCTATGGCTGCTGGGAAACAGCCTGGAAGCCAGTGTGCCTTGAGATACTCTGTTTCTTATTAGCTGGTAGCTGCTCCCCCACTCCCCCAACCCATCCCCACCCCCTCCCACTGTGACAATGACCAGATTTGGGTTCATGGGCATGCCTCATTTCATGAACATTTGTTGGACAATCCCCTAGACTGTACCATGAGACTGTGGTTGTCTACAGGCCATACAGACCAGACAGCTCCCGCAGCCAAGGGCTGTCAAAAGGAAAATGACAGGATTGCTCCATATGGCTTCCGTGGCCCTGGCCAGCCCACACATTCTCAGATGCCATGTTTTCCCTGGCCTGCTTACAGTGTTGCCATTAGGTCTAATAGTCTGGGCCCCTTAGTGATCCCATTATGATTATTGTTGTTATTATTATTTATTGTTATAATCAGAAGTAGTTGTAGTAGAAAACAGGAGCTCACTATGTAGCCCAGACTGGCCTTGAACTTGTGATCCTCCTGCCTCCACCTCCTAAATGCTAAGATTAGAGGCATGTGCCACCCCACCTAGCCTGATCCTTTCATTATCTAAACAAGGAATAGGTGTCCTTTGTGGCCATAGTACTTATAGAACTCTTAGTTCTTTGAGAAACAAAGAACTCTAGAGGGCTGGGGATATAGCTGAACTGTCTAGCATGAACAGGCTCTGAGTTTGATCCCTATTACCAGGAAAATAGAAAATAAAAGTAGTAGACAGTTGTCACTTTGGGGCAACTTCTTTCCTATTTGGTGGGATATACCACCGTGTGGATCTTAGTAGAGCTAGGGTCTCCGCCTTCTCTTCCCAGGGGTCAGGAGAAGAACACCCATAGGCCCAGAGTATTGAATAAATTTGCCCCAGATTACAAATCTTAACAAGAGATTTAAAACAAGCAAATAGCAACAACAACAACAAACATTTGTTGTTATAGTAGCAGCAACTAGTGGCTCAGACATCAGCCATGTCTGAAAATGGCTATATCCAGCAACAGCTAAGTCTAGAGTGATTTTCAAGCCAGCCAATTGCCTGGAATCCCTGCCGCCAAGTCACTGGGCTCTCTAATCCACTTCCCAAGTCTAAAACTTTGGGCTTTCTGTAGATTCAGCAAGCTTTCCAATCAGCTCCCAGTAGATTCTTTTCTTTGCCTTGCCTTGCCTTGTGTCTCTTCTCTCCTCTCCTCCCCTCCCCTACTCTCCCCTTCCCTTCCCTTTCTTTCTATTTTCTCATTTGCTTAAAGTTAGCAATAGCTGGTTTCTGTTGCTTGCCTCCCTTAACAGTGATATAGCATATCATACCAAACCTGTATTTTCTTTTCTTTTTTTTTAATTCAGGAGTTAAATTATTCTAATGAGTAAGTTTGGGGAGACATAAATGCTCATCAAAGAATATAAATAAAGGGTAAATGCTCATCAAAAATATGAAGTTTTTACACTCAGCTCATTAACTAATGAGGAAGCACATTACGATATTCTAATTGGGTGAAAGGAGAATCTCAACAGCCACCAAGATATGGACTTATAGTGTGATGCAGAGTAATCATTGGAGCTCACTGGACACAGTTAATTGGCATGGTGATAAACACAAATCATTTGCACGTTTACTCTTCTTCTGACTTACAGAGTTATAGAAAACCACAGAAGACAGAGAGCCTGAGACTGGATATTCAGTGGCCATCACTTTTTTCCTGCCTGTTTAAAAGCCTTCCACTGGTTTTTGTTTTTGTTTTTGTTTTTACCTATAGTATAGGAGATAACCAAGTGAACAAGACAGTGTAGCTGGGCTCTGGAGACCTTATCCCTGCCAGACTGGAATCATGGACAGGTGGGAGGAACTAGAGTTGAGCTGGGGATTTTCAGATTTTCAGTCAGGGAGGGTGTCCTGGTGAAGGGCTTATGAGCAGGGCACTGAGGAAGCAGGAACCTGGTACATCTTGTTGGCAGAAGTACATACTGTTGCCAGATCTGGGGCCTGAACTCAAGGCCTAGGCACTGTCTCTGAGCTTCTTTTTGCTCAAGGATAGCACTCTACCACTTGAGCCACGGCATCACTTCTGGCTTTTTCTGTGTATGTGGTACTGAGGAATTGAACCCAGGGCTTCATGCATGCTAGACAAGCACTCTACCACTAAGCCACATTCCTAGCCCCCTGAGCTAGTTAAGTAGCAGGTCACGGGGGCCAAAGTTCAGTGCAGAGCTGGTTCCAGAAGCTGCTTACATAGCTTGAATGTTCACTGTGCATCTACTAGGTACACACTCAAGCTGTGAAGCGCTGGCGTTACAACTGTCACCTCTGCCTGGCCCTTGAGGGACCCACTCAGAGATGACTCTAAGCAGCCCTTCTGCTTTGACTGCACCTGGAAGGGTGGCTGTGGCAGATAAGCAGGTCACCCCAGGTAGCCAGCAGGTGGCCAGTACACACAGGTGTCAGAAAGGAAAGGGACACCCCTGCTGGGACACTCTCTTGGGGTGGTGGATGCCAATGCGACAAGCATTTAACTCTTATCTTTATATTTTAAAAATATACCCTGTTGGGCTGGCAAGTCCGCTTAGACTAAAAGCAGAGGTAGCCCCGCCATCGAGCCCTAGTCAACACGCTGGGACCAGGGAGCCACGAAGCTGGAGAAGGATGCCACTTTGTCATTGCAGAAGCTGCCTTCCCTCTGCCATCCCACTCCTGTTTGCTTCTCATTCGCTGTCGACGTGAGGCTAGCGGCTCTGCGGTCTGCAGGGCATTGATGTAGCCAGCCCAGTCCCGCCTCCCGACCTGGTCTTCTCCTCCCCAGCCAGCTTATCTTCACCATAACTCCTACTCTGGGCTGCTCTCCCCTCCTCCACCTGCTCAACAGGTTCTCCCTCCTTTCCCCTGGCCCTCAGAGGCCACAAGCCCCCTGCAAGCCCCACCCCTCCCTTCTTCCCTCCCTTCTTCCCTCCCTCCTACTTTCCTCCCTCCTTTCCTGCCTGCCTTCCTTTTACTTTCTTTCTTTTCTTGTGTGCCCCTCTCCCCCTTTTCCTTCCCCCAACCCACTCCTCAAGTTCCTTAGGCCTTATCCCTTTAAACCCCTCAGAAGCCTCTAAAGAGCCCTTTAGAGTCTAGAAGTATTGAGAAGATTTGGATTCAAATCTCTCATGCACTGCTCCCAATTTTGAGACTTTGGGCAACTGACTTAATGCCTCTGACCCTCTCTCAGTTAATATTACCAGTACCCATCACCTAGATTGCTACAAGGATGAAATAACATAGGTCAGGAAAGGGCTAAAGATAGGTAAAGGGCTAGGCTGGTCCACATTAGGATAAAAGACCAATTCAGAATTGAAGATTTACTTCCCAAGGAGATTCATGGTTGGCAAAGAAAGAGTGTGTTTCCAGGAACAGGGACTAAGATGTTGTTTTAGAATAGGGACAAAGGAGCAGGAGGCTAGAGGGCCTATTCTGTCTCTTCTATATACCTCAAAGGCAGTCCAATTTTGCATCTGTGTGTGTATGTGAGTATGTGTGTACATGTGTGTGTGTAGGTACTGAGGCTTAAACTCAGAGGGTGGACACTGATCTTTAGGTTTTTCTCACTCAAAATTGGCACTCTACCACTTGACCCATCCCTCCACTTCTGGCTTTTAGGTAGTTAAGTAGAGGTAAGATTCTCAAGGACTTTCCTGCCCAAGCTGGCTTCAAATTGGGATCTTCAGATCTCAGCTTCCTGAGTAGCTAGGATTACATCAGCCACAGGCACCAGGTTCTGGTAATTTTTTAGAAATTAGGTATATGGGGCTCGGAAGGTGGCTCAGTGGTAGAGTGCTTGCCTTGCATGCATGAGGCCCTGGGTTTGATTCCTCAGCACCACAAAAGCAGAAAAAGCCGGAAGTGGTGCTATGGCTCAAGTGGTAGAGCGCTAGCCTTGAGCTGAAGAGCTGAGGGACAGCGTCTAGGCTCGGAGTTCAAGCCCCACAACCAGAAAAATAAATAAATAAAATTATATATACATATATATGTATATATGTATACATATATATATATATATATATATATATATAGAGAGAGAGAGAGAGAGAGAGAGAGAGAGAGAGAGAGAGAGCACTATTTGTATATAGGTGCTGTGGGGGCCCCAGCCTCCTGCCGATCAAGATATTCAGTGGCAGAAGGAGTCATGAAGAGAAATGTCACCTGGCAACAGGCAGAAGGCAATGGGGAAGAGCCTAGACAGCACAAATCAGCTCTACAGAGTGGGGCAGCTAGGAAACCTGGTTACAAAAAGCGCCCTTCTTGCTAGCTTTGGGACTTGGTGGCCCCCTTAGCTCTCAAGGGGAGCTGGCAGAATCCCCAAGCCTATATAGCTGATGAAGAAGCTGAGGCCTTGAGCAGGGGGCTTCTGCTCTCCAGGAGGAGACTTCACAGAAGGGAAGGGATGCATTCCCAGCCCTTTCTGCTTCCAAACTTGGCAGGAGTTGGCAGGGAAGACAAAGAAGAGAGAGGAGGAGCCGGCAGGCAGATAAATAAGGTTGGCTTGCCCGGGGCCTGGCGCAATGTCTGGACTTCATCCTGCGTGGGCGAGAGGAGCAGACAGCAGTGTACACATCCCCACATGGCTCTCCACAGCTGCAAGGCCAGATTTTGTCCTTAGAATTTCCAGAACCGTCCTGAAACAGGCCTCTGTACGATGTGGGGCTTAATGTGCAGTGATGTAAAAGCAGCCTGTTGAGGAAGAGAAGGGCTGATCTCTGTACTGTCCATGGAGGACCAAGGGACACTACACAAGCCAGGTCTTCAGGTAGGATTCTCACAAACACTAGTCCCTCCATCCTTAGACTCGACCTTGACAGCAAGCAGGACAGAAACACATGCATCCTATCCGCTTGGCTGAGAGAATAGAGACCCACAGCCCTGCACAGAGATACCTCAGAGGTTCTTAGAGGATGGGGCTTCAATGCTGCATAGGGCAACAGGGGGCCAGCAGGGCCAGCACTCTCCTGGTCACTCAGCCCCCACTCAGGAGATCCTTCACAGGAATAAGGGCAGATGGAGGCAGGAGGACCAAATGAAAACACATGACTTCCGGTTCCATCTGAGTGACAGGCAAAGCACAAATCATTTTTACTAGAAGAAAGTGGTACGTGGTTGACCCTCTTATCCAAGGCTTTGGTTTCAGTTAACCTCTGTCAACCATGGTCTGAAAATATGACATGGAAAATTTCAGATATAAACAACTCATAAATTGTGCATCACTCTGAAAAGGGTAAAAAATATCTTCAATCTCTCCCTTCCTCTCTCCTCCCTCCCTCCCTCCTTCTCTTCCTCCCTCCCTCCCTTGCAGTACATGAACCACCCCCCTGTCTATCATCTCCATGTGTATCCATATTGCTGAGCTCCTCGTGGCCCTGCTGCTCACTTAGCAGCCATCTTGTTTACCACTTCACCTTCAGGTACTCCAGTCCTTATATTCAAGTAAGTCTTAGGGTAGCCTCAACCAGTGTTCGCGTTTTGCTGACAAAATGTCCATGTTATACACCTCACTCCACTAATCATGGACGGATAAATGATCAAGAAATTGTGGTCTACACAATGGGACATTATTCAGCCTTTAAAATGAAGAAAACCTTGCCATTTGCAACAACATGGAAAAAGCTGAAATATATAATGCTAAGTGAAATAAGAAAGACAAACCCACAGGAACTCCCACATACTTGGAATCTAAAACAGTTGTTGGGCTGGAGGCGTGGCTTAGTACCTGTCTAGCAAGCATGAGGCCAGAGTTCAAACCCTAGTACTTCAGGTTGAACTCAGAAAAGCAGAAACAATGGACATTTGTAGGGACTGATGGAGGAGGGAAATGAATAGTAAGATTCAGTTATGCAGGATGAGTGAATTCTGGAATCCTACCATACCACACAGGGTTTATGTGATTAAAAATACTATACTTCATACTTCACATTTTGCTATCACTTATGCTAACTGCCCCTACCACAAAAGGAAGAAGGAGAAGTAGAAGGAGGAGGAGGAGAAGGAGGAGGAAAAAAGAGGAAAGAAGAGGACAACAGCAAAGCAGGAGGAAATATTGATGTGTATAACATTATTGGTTTCACAGGCATACACATATTTCCAAACACAGTAAGTTGTATCCATTAAACACACAAAGATTGTAAAGAATACCTCAATAAAATGTTTTGTTGTTGTTATTGCTTAAGATTTGCCTGAATATTACAGCACAGTCCTATGATACCAGCACTCTAGAGGCAGAGGTGGAGAGATTGTGAAATGATAACCATGCTGGGCTACATAGAGAGAATAAAGTATTTAAAAATAAAAATAAACAGGGCTGGGGATGTAGCTCAATGCTGAAATGCTTGCCTAGAATGCTCATGACTCTGGGTTTGATCTTCAGCATCTCAAAAAAATTATCTTTTAATTTGGAATGTATTGCATAGCACCTGACTTTTTGGAGCCTTTAGATGCAACTGTTGTAAAATTAGAGTCATAGGTTGGCTGGATCCCCAGGGTTCAAGGCCAACTTTAGCAATGTAGCAAGACTCCATCTAAAATAAACGTGAGCTTCTTATTGGAGCCCAAAGTGGAAGTTACGATATGTAAAACCTTTGCTCTGGATGCAGCAATTTAAAGAGTAATTACAGATTCAGAGAGCAGAAATAATAGTTCAGAACCAGGCCTTGAAGACCCTCAGTATTGGAGGGTCACTTATAGGAGGTGGGAAGTCAAAGAAATTGAGTTCAAAGCCTCCAGGCAGACAGAAAAAGAGATACCCTCCTCCTTCCCTTCCTCCCACCCCCCTTGAAGGCAACAGCAGAGCAAGTTTCTTGAAGGAGGGACAGCTGACCAGGGTGGATATTGCAGGGAACACTGAGCTGATGGGAAGTGGAAAGCAAAGCCAGACTTAGTAGACTAAAGGAGAATGGGAGAGGAGGAAGGGGAACCAGAAACTGTGCTTGTCCTTAATGACATCCTGCAGCCTCAGGTAAACAGGAGCAGCAGCTGCTGGAGGGCTCCAAACAAGTTTCCAATGGGAACTTTTGGGTCAGATCTCTGCCTGGAGGCATAGAGACTATCTCAGCCTCCTGCTCACTTCCAGTGGATGCTTAGGCAAATCAAGTCACAAGGGAAATAGTACAGAAGGGTGTGTTGATGGTATAGAGTAGGGGGGCCAAATCAACCATGTGGGTTCACACACGCTGAGCATGAACAGGGAACAAATTACTGATTTCCACACCTTGGTGGATTTTGAAACAGTTATTCAGACTGACAGAGGCAGCTCAGAAGAAAGAACGCCTCCAGGATGAGTCTTTTTTTTTTTGTCAGTTGAACTCTGGGCCTGGGCACTGTCCCTGCGCTCTTCAGCTCAAGGCAAGTGCTCTTCCGCTTGGCCACAGCGCCACTTCCGGTTTTCTAGTGGTTAATTGGTGATAAGAGTCTCACAGACTTTCCTGCCCAGGCTGGCTTTGAACTGAGATCCTCAGGTCTCAGCCTCCTGAGTAGCTAGGATTATAGGCGTGGGCCACTGGCGCCCAGCCTTGAGTCATTTTTTTCTATGAACTTCTAGAACAGTCAAAATTCACCTGTGAAGAAATAAACCAGAAGAGTGCTTATCTGTGGGGATGTGGTGGAGGTACACTGACTGGGAAGGAGCTTGAGGAAATTTGTGGGTGGTGGTAATGGCTGTGTTGGGTCTGGGCTTGATTTACACAGCTGGCATTTTGGGACACTTAAGATCTGAACACCGCACTGTGTGCAAGAAGCAAGCTAGAAAATCACCTGGAGGGGCTGGGAAGGTGGCTCAGTGGTAGAGCGCTTGCCTTGCATGCCTGAGGCCCTAGGTTCGATTCCTCAGCACCACATAAGAAAAAAGAAAAAAAGCCGGAAGTGGCGCTGTGGCTCAAGTGGTAGAGCACTAGCCTTGAGCTGAAGAGCTGAGGAACAGCGCCCAGGCCCACGGACCGGACCCAAAAAAAGAAAAAGAAAAAGAAAATCACATGAATGCTATGTGATGGTATAGGTGCTGCAGTGTTACAAGGGCTTGCAGTGAAGTTTGCAGCCCCCCTTGAAAGATGGGATTAGTGGCTGGAGTGATGGAGAACTACACAATATAGTTAACATAGTAAAATCTTTTCCAGGAATGGGATACATATGTTCATAATGCAATTCAACTTTTCTATATGTCTGACTTTTTTTTATGATATTGGAGTTTAAATTCAGGGCTTTAACAGGCAGGCTTGAGCCATACCCCCATCCTTTTTTTTTTTAGTTATTTAAATAAGATCTCATATTACAGATCCCAGACCCAACATTCTCATAGTTGAAATTACAGGCATGACCAGATTGTTGAGATGAGATCTAACTTTTTTGAACTTTTCTTTAATCTCAATCCTGTATAGTAGCTGAGATTACAGGTATGCTTCACCATATCAGCCTGGAGGGAAAACATTTTAAGAATGTAAGGGTGACTCCAGGAAATGGAAACAAGAGTTTTTTTTTTCCTTTGTTGCTGTTTTTATTGTATTTTGTCTTGTTTGTTCATTTATCTCTCTTTGGGAAGGTAAGAGGGGACACAGAAATGGAAGGGCAAAGGGTGAAGAAATGCAGCAGTACTCACTAAACACTATATTAAAATGAATTATACAACTTGTGGGAGGGGATGAGAGAAAAAAAACTGCGAGAGAACAAGGGAAGGGGTAACTGTAACCCCTCTGTACATCGCCTTTATAACAACAATAAAAAAAATTTAAAGAATATAAGGATGTTTTTCATTCTGGATATATATTCTATATATAGTATGATACTTATATATAATTATAAAATTATATTAAGGAAATCTATATATGTATACATGGAAGGGTATGGATATATAAATATAAACATTCCCATATAACATCATAAAAGTGTTCACCAAAATGCTAATAATGGTGCCTTGTCCATGAAGGAATTTGTATTATTTTTCTTCACTTTCCTCTTTTTGCTTTCTGTATTAGCTTTACAATAAACACAACTTTCACAAAGTGATTATTTTAAGAAATAGTAGTATGGGGGCTGGGAAGGTGGCTCAGTGGTAGAGCTCTTGCCTTGCAAGCCTGAGGCCCTGGGTTCGATTCCTCAGCACCATATAAGCAAAAAGAAAAAAGCCGGAAGTGGTGCTGTGGCTCAAGTGGTAGAGCGCTAGCCTTGAGCTGAAGAGCTGAGGGACAGCGCCCAGGCCCAGAGTTCAGGCCCCACAACCGGACCCAAAAAAAAAAAAAAAAAAGAAATAGTAGTATGGTGGCGTTTCTAAATCCTCAGTGTGTGTGAAGTGTGAGGAGACTTGAAGTGTAAGGACACTGTCAACTGTCTGTTTGCTGCTGGAGGCTGCGCTGCACAGACCTGAGGACAGGAACTTACTCCCAGAATGGAGACACAAGCTGAATTCTGCCAGGCTTTGTTTTTTGAGCCCAGTGAGAAATGAAAATAGAGGCGCCTATTAAAACAGCAACAACAACAAAAACACTAAGAAGCTGGTGACTCACGCTTGTAATCCTAGCTACTCAGGAGGCTGAGACCTGAAGATCTCGGTTCAAAGCCAGCCCAGCAGGAACAGTTCTTGAGACTCTTATCTCCAATAAACCACTCAGAAAACCGGAAGTAGCGCTGTGGCTCAAGTGGTAGAGTGCTAGCCTTGAGCTGAAGGGATAGCACCCAGCCCCAGAGTTCAAGCCCCGTGACCAACCCCAAACAAAAAAACACACACCAAGAAGTCAGGCACTGGTGGCTCACACTTGTAATTGTAGCTACTCAGGAGGCTGATATATGAGGATCTCAATTCAAAGCCAGTCTCGGACAGGAAAATCTGTGACTCATCTCTAATTAATCACCAGACAGCCAGAAGTGGAGCAAAAACACTCAGGACAGCATATAGGCCCTGAGTTCAAGCCCCAGGACTGGTGTGCATGAGTGCATACGCGTGTCCGTGCGCACACACGTGTGTACACACACACACATATTAAGGTTTTCAAGATGATGACAACAGAGGAGTCTGAAGTCAAATGTGGGCCTTTCTGAGCTCTGAGCATAGAACATTGTGGTATTCCTTCAGATCACGAGTCTGCCAGACCCGGCAAGATCACCTGCACAAATCACACAAAAAAATCATTCAAGAAGGAATTGGTTAGGACTTTGGCAAAACAGGATCTGAGTGAGAAATGGACCCACAAAGCCTAGTTCAACTGACCAGAGCCAACATCACCATTCATGTTGTGGATTTGAAACTCTGTCTCCTGCAATGTTCATGGCTCAGAAAGAGACTCCAAGGGTCCTCCATGCTGGGCAGCTTTAGGTAGCAAGAAGACCAAGACAAGAGGCTTCCAGCTCAGGCTGGAGGTAGATCTGCTGGTGGCATCTACCAACTGCATGGAGTCTTTTGGCCACCCAAGGGCATCTTCTCCCCGGATTTCCCATCCTCCAGCCTGTATCTCCCCTCTTGTCTTTGTTGAGGGACATCAACCCAACATGTCACCCCCTGGCTACTCCACAGAAACCTGTCCCTGGGCCTCCTGCCACCCTCCCCACCCCCACACCTCCTGGCTCCTGAGCACCACAAAGGGTGCCTATGTTCCGGCCCCCGGCAGACGCTGAGCTTGCAGACAGCCTACACCTCCCGTAGGCCACAGGGCACAAAGGCTGGTCTGTGTAGCCCAGCCTGGTGGGCCCACCACCTCCCTTCCTCCACCAGGCACTGGGATCAAGTCATCAGAGTCTCCCAGGAGGCTGCCAGGCTGGTGGGGGCAGCCAAGGAGACAAGGAAATGCCCAGCTAAAGGCCCATCTTGCAGGACTCCAGTGTGTCAGCAAGCAGTAGCTACTCCCAGGCTCTATTGCAGTGTGCACACAGCTCCCAGGCTCCCTAAAGCATCCTCAGCCTTTCAAGGTTCAGTCCTGCTACTGAAGGGCTCCGCCTTCCTCTCTCCTAATTAGAGTCCCCCACACCAGCCTCTACATCTGCATTCTACCTTCACTGACTCTCCAGGGGCACATTCCAAGAACTGCAGTGGCTCCTACCATTTTCAGGGGAAAAATAGCTAAGTAATCTAGCTTCTCACTCTGATCCTTCATCTTCAAACCCTTTCTCCTTCATCTCACTCTCCTGGCTGCCTACAGCTCCAGTCCCTTTGGGCTCTCTGGAGAGACTGGGACCCAGCTGAATAGAAGCCTCCTTATCCCAAGCTTCTGAAAGTCCTTCTTGGTCCTTCAAACCCACATTCTCCCATCTCCTCCATCCTGTCCAGTGTAAGGAATGTTCCTTCGACAAGCGTTATGGTAGTGCCCACAGCCTTGCGACACTTTACAACTGTGCATCAGCACTTCCAGGTCCTGGGTGCTGACTCACTCAGTAATTCTGACTCCCCTGTTGGGCCCTGAGCTTCTGCAGGGTAGGTGCCTCTGTGTCCACAGTAGGTATTCAGTAGATAGGTCTCAGCCAAAATCTGTTTCTCCTTCATGGCCTGGAGCAGCTGTATGTACCATTCTCCAGCTCTGGGTCCTATCTGAACTCCCCTGAGTCTTGGTGGATAATCCCTGAGAAGAGCAGCAACCATCTCCAGAGCCGCAGGCCACAGCTCCACCAGGCAAAGGCCTTTGTGGCTGCTCAGCCTGGGCTCCAAAGAGCCTAGAGGTGATGGCAGTATGTGTATGTGTCTCTGCGTGTGTGTGCGTGCACGCACACACATGTGCACACATGTACCAATCCTGGACATACTGTCCATTAGCTTTTTTGCTCAAAGGCTAGCACTCTACCACTTGAGCCACAGCTCCACTTCCAGCTTTTTTTTGGTGCTTAATTGGAGATAAGAGTCACATAGACTTTCCTGCCAAGGCTGGTTTCAAACTGTGATCCTCTGATCTCAGCCTCCTGAGTTGGATACAGCCAATAGAAGGAGATGGGGGTGGAGGGAAGTGAAGACTCCCCCTCTCCCATGTCCCTTGCTTCTGAGTGCAGTGGCCCCTGCAAGCAGTCCCTCTTCCCAGCAAGCCGAAATGCCCTCCCAGACAAGCCTTTCATGTTTTTCTTCTCCTGACTGACAGAGGTAGGGCCTGACTCTCAGCAAGTCACCATGAGGACCCAGCCACACCATTTCCTTCCTCATTGCCTAGCTCCTCTCAGCCTCTGGGAAATGGGAATGCTTATAGCAGATTAAACATTTCAATGTTCTCAGTGTGGCCCATGGCCCAACCCCCTCCAGACTAGCTCAAGGAGAAGAGATCTGTGGAAGGGTTTTGACAAGAATGCAGGTTTTCAGGTGGTTGTTTGTTTTTGTCCCACGTGTCTGCTTTTCTCCCCTGACCTCTCTAAGCTGCATCTCTTCTATGGCTGAATATGACTCTGCTCAGCTCACAAGTTGATGTACATTAAATAAATATATCAGTTTCCCCTTTCCACAAAAACAGGCTCACATTTGCATAGTGCAACTACAATCAGCTTTTGTTCACGCATGTCTCAGCCTGTTTGCTGCTGCTGTAACAGAGAGCCTGAGACTGATCATTTGTAACAGACATTTAATGTAACCATGATTTGCAAATCCAAGAGACTGGTGCTCTAACAAAATCCTTTGTCTGCTGTATCCCACAGCATTAGGCAAAAATGCAAGAGAGAAGCTGAACTCAATTTTATATAACAAGTCACTCTTTTTTTTTTTTTTTTTTTGGTTGGTTGTGGGGCCTGAACTCTGGGCCTGGGTGCTGTCCCTCAGCTCTTCAGCTCAAGGCTAGTGCTCTACCACTTGAGCCACAGCGCCACTTCCGGCCTTTTCTGCTTATGTGGTGCTGAGGAATCGCACCCAGGGCCTCATACATGCAAGCCAAGCACTCTACCACTGAGCCACCTTCCCAGCCCCAAAAAGTCACTCTTGAGATAACAAATCTACTCCCACAATAGCAATATTAATCCATCCATGAGGGCAGGCAGAGCTCTTATGACCTAATCACCTCCCAACAGTTGCATTGGGATTAAGTTTCAAAGATGGGAACTTGGGGACACACTCAGACCACAGCACCTAATCAGCACCTAATCATCAGAAGCCTTCTCTGCTGCTGACGATCCCACACAATAGAATGACAATATAGGGTTGAGCAGCCACTTAGCATGCATTCCACTGGCTGCTCTGTCAGTACTTACTGTGTTGGCTTGTCCTTTAGCCTAGAATGATTCCTTAGTAATTACCCTGGAACTTGGAGCACAAGTCACTTCCCTAGGGCCATCTCTAGTGTCCCTTAGGAAGCAGGGAACTCATAGACATATGTCCTGACTTCTTTTCTCCTCTCCCAACCTTGATCTTGCTTTCATTTGAAGTTCAGTGGTGAGAAAAACAGCAAACACAGCATCCTCTGAACTCCCTTCCCTTCTTCTTCCTCTCTCTCTTCTTCTTTCCTCTTCTCTCTTTCCCTCTCCCCCTCTCTCTTTCTCAGCTTACTCTCAGCTCTCCAGGATATCTCCCTCAGGGATGAAACTATCTTCAATTTGGGCTAGCAGTGAGACTTAAAACTCAGTTGACTCTTGCACTGATGAAAGTCACAAAGCTCATTTTGCTCATCTTCCCTGTTCCAAAGGCCAGTTCTGGGTTTTTAAGTTCAAACAATAGTAAGTCGACTGAACACACATAGAGCTTTCAAACATATTGTGCCAAATAAAATTTTGATACCACATCTGGCAGGATCCCTGGGGATGCAGAGGGTACAGGTAAAGGGCAAAGGAGTAGTAAGGGCTTAGGAGATTCAAACACAGTAGTGGGGAATCCAATGGCCAGTAACATCAGAAGAACACTCCTGAAAGTGAGGAAACAGTTATTAGAGCCCAGAAAGGGCAACAGGGCCCTAGATAGAAGTTGGTTCTTTCAGCAAGAGGTAGGCCCAACCCATAGAGACACAGAGAGGAAAGGTCTATGGAATAGAAATGTCCAGCCTCTGTCCTCCTGTCCCCTTCCCCAAATATTGTCTACTGAATAGACTCAATTGGCCTTGGACATCATGAGAGCCATTGTGCAGGCTTAAGGAGACATCATCCCAGGACACAGAGCAGAGTAGAGGGGGACAGGCAAGGCAGAGGGTAGGGCAGGGAGGAGAAACAATAAGAAGACCCTAGCACAAAGGCTATGAGTCCACAGGCCAATTAGAAACAACCAACTCAGTGACCAGAAACCAGGGAGTAACCATCTCTACAACTATAGGAATTTTTAGAATTTACAAATATATCATCTATTTCTCTTTGATAAACAAACTTTCTCCTGCAATTAAAATATGATTTTGCTTATGGGAGCTCCACTTAGAGCTGTCAGGACCCCCAAATACTCAGGTAAATGGAGAAAACATGCTGGTGTATTTCCTGCCAATGTCCCCTCCAGTTACCTTCTTGATTACATGCAAGAAGGGAAAGGCAGCCAGCTCCACAAAAGGACATGGGAGGGCTGGAAAAGGAAATGAAGGTGGGAAGGCCACAAAACGCCAACTACCCAATCCACAAAGATGCAAATGAACTTGCAAGTCATAGCACACGAAGTAGCAAAAACTCACATCCAAATACCAACCTGTGCTTCCAAACTGCTCTGGAAAGTATTCAGGTGGCCTTTAAGCCCCAGATCAGTGGGATCATTTCCCAGAAATTCCTTCTTGGTGCTTCCAGCAGGACCCCAGATCTACCCACTTGTGCCTTCTGTCCTGAGAGGCCTGGACTTTTGCAAGAATTTTTATAAGGGAATGTTTCTGCTCATAGCATCTTGCCTTAGGATCCCTCTGAAGAATTGTAACTTCACTGATAAGAATTTCACATATGAAGGAGGCAACAATGCTGGATAAGAAATGTACTCATTAAACAAAGGAGGAGGCTGCAATGCTTGATAAGAAGTGTACGCATTAACCTGCCCATGTAATTGTAACCCCTCTGGACAGTGTGTTCACAAAAAATACAAATTAAAATAAAAATTAAAAAAAAGAAATGGGCTCATTACCTTGCTCATGTAACTGTAACTCCTCTGTACAGTATTTTCACAATAAAAAATTTATTTAAAAATGGAAAAAAAAAAAAAAAGAATTTCACATATGACACCAATTCAGCCAGAACCCAGGTCCAGCTGGGAGTTCTATTTAAACCCAAGGCCCAAGCCTGCTCCCAAACTCTTGGCTAGTAGACAAAAAGCTAGGTCCACACACAGTGCTCCCTCCTCCCAGGAAAGCAATGTCACCCAGCAGCACTCTGTTGGACCTGAGATCTGAAAGATCAAGTCCTAGAAACAGAACCATGTAATGTCCATCCATAAGCTTTAATTCCTAACCTATCCCCTGCCTCCTATTCCCACTAACACATGGGCCAGCACTTTTTTTTTTTTTTTGCTGGTCCTGTGGCTTGAACTCAGGGCCTGGGCTTTGTCCCTGAGCCTCTCTGGGCTCAAGGCTAGCACTTGACCACTTGAGCCACAGCACCATTTCTGGCTTTTTCTGTTTATGTGGTGCTGAGGAACTAAGCCACCTTGCCAGCCAAAGCCAGCACTTTTATAAACTTGGACCATGAATCCACAAAGTGCTACCCTCAACTGAGCCTAGTAACTGTACCAAGGTCAGATGACACTGGGGGAGGGGGGTTGTTTGTTTGATTGATTTAATTATTTTTTATTGTCTAAGGAGTTTCAATTTAACTTACCAATTTATGAATTTATGCATCAATTTATGCATCTTGACCAATGTCCATCCTTCCATCTCTCCAAACCCCACCCATCCCCTCAAGTTGACACTGTTTGTTAGTTTGTTTTGTCTGCCATGGGGGCTTAAACTGTTGGCCTGGACACTGTTCCTGAGCTTTTTTCTCAAGACTAGTGCTCTACCACTTTCTGCCACAGCTCCACTTCTGGTTTTCTGGTGGTTAATTGGAGATAAGTCTCATAGACTTCCTGCCCGGGCTGGCTTTGAACCAGGAACCTCAGACTTAGCTTCTTGAATAGCCAGGAATACAGGCTTAAGCCACCAGTGCCTGGCTACAATGTTTTGTTTTGGTTGTTTTTTTTTTTTTTTTTTTGTGCCATTCCTGGGCTTGAACTCAGGGTCTAGGTGCTGTCTCTGAGCTTCCCCCTACCCTGCCCTAAGTCTGGGTGCTCTACCACTTGAACCACAGCTCCACTTCTGGTTTTTTGATGGTTAATTAGAAATAAGGGTTTCATGGACTCCCCTGCCTGGACTGGCTTCAAATCACAATCCTTAGATCTCAGCCTGAGTAGTCAGGATTACAGGCATGAGCCACTGGTGCCTGGCTGAACAACTGACCTTTTCAGATAAATCCCAGCAAAATTTCCAACTTGGAACCATGTCTAAGGCAACAGAGTGGGCTGGCCATGCGGGGCACAGTGTGTGTGCTGTCACCTCCGCATCACACCTCCCATGCGCTCCTGAAATGCTTATTGTCCCCTGACTGGTAGCTGTGGACTTGCTGGTTCCTTTTATGTCATATTTCTTCAATAGAGACCATTGTCTCCTTGGGAGGCCCCCAGGGTTCTTGTCTTCACAATGCATCACCCTGGCCCCAAAGCCTTGCTCTGTGAGGGAGAATGTAACAGGATCCCGGCAAGGATCAAAGGAAAAGGTCCCTTCCCTCCCAGCCAGCACAGGCAGAAACCCCAGTGGCAGGACAGAAGTGGGAACTCTCCATCCCAGACCTGGGGTGGGAACTTGGCTGGCCTGATTGGGGCAGATTTCATCACACCTGCCAGTTCCTGTCTACTTTTCCTCTTTCTTCTCTTCTTTCTTACTGGGGCTTACTGGTAGGCTAGCACTCTACTACTTGAGCCATAGCTGCACTTATGGGTTTTTAGTGGTTAGTTAGAAATAGACTCTCATAGATTTTCTTGCTCAGGCTGACTTTGAACTGTGATCCTCAGAACTCAGCCAGGATTACAGTTGTGATTTCTTTGTGTCCACATGGCATCCCCTCCTGCTGTGTTCTGTAGCCAGCCTTCAAGATGCATCCCATCTCCTGGCAGCCCTGTCCTGGGCAGTCCCTTCCCAGGGCTCCCCTGTGTCACCCACTATGGAAAAGGTAGAATGTGACCAGGTCACAGAAGACATGGTAGATGCCATCTGGCTCTCATGAATGACCCAATACTCTGGCAAGTCAGCAGCTATACAGTAAGGATGCTCAGATTGCTACGTGGAAAGGTCCAAGGGCAGAGAACCAAGGCTTCCTGCCAGCCTAACCTCCAGTCCATGCAAGGGGTCTCCTTAGAAGGCATCCTCCCACTCCAGTGGAACCTTCAAAGGGTAACAGGCACAGCTGCATCTGGCCATCAAACTCATGAGAGCCAACTCTCCAAGCCAGGCCTAGGTTCTCAGCCCACAGGAAGGTTTATGAGGTGGTCTGCTACATGATGCTTCATAGAATTCTATAGTTAATATTCTGTGATAATGACTGAAGAGGTGGGCTGGGAAGTTGGCTCAGTGGTAGAGCGCTTGCCTTGCATGCCTGAGGCCCTGGGTTCGATTCCTCAGCACCACATAAGCAAAAAAGAAAAAACCCAGAAGTGGCGCTGTGACTCAAGTGGTAGAGCACTAGCCTTGAGCTTGAAGAGCTGAGGGACAGCGCCCAGGCCCAGAGTTCAGGCCCCACGACCGGAGCCCCCCCCCCAAAAAAAAAAAGACTGAAGAAGTCAGCCTCCTGGGTCACAGAGTAGAGTAGAAGAAAGGACATGAAGAGGTTACACAGATAGCTAAGCCAGCACACTTGCTTTCCTGGTCTCTTACTATTCCAATATTCATTTTCTTTTTTTTTTTTTGGGGGGGGTCCAGTCGTGGGGCCTGAACTCTGGGCCTGGGCGCTGTCCCTCAGCTCTTCAGCTCAAGGCTAGCGCTCTACCACTTAAGCCACAGCACCACTTCTGGCTTTTTTCTTTTTGCTTATATGGTACAGAGGAATCGAACTCAGGGCCTCAGGCATGCAAGGCAAGCGCTCTACCACTGAGCCACCTTCCCAGCCCCCCGATATTCATTTTCTTTATTTTATATTGTTTTATTTGCCACTCAAATTTAATAAAGGAGGAGGTATTAAAAATGAAACAAAGCCGGACACTGATAACTCACACAGCTACTCAGGAGGTTGAGATCTAAGGATCGCAGTTCAAAGACAGCCCAGGAAAGTTCATGAGACTCTTATCTCCAATTAACCACCAGAAAACAGGAAGTGGTGCTGTGGCTCAAGTGGTAGAGTGCTAGCCTTGAGCTGAAATGCTAAGGGACAGTGTCCGGGCTCAGAGTTTAAGCCCTATGTCCAACAAAAAAAAAAAAAGGAAGGAAGGAAGAAAGAAAGAAAGGAAGGAAGGAAGGAAAGAAAGAAAGAAAGAAAAAGGTAGGTTAGCCAGCCTCCAGACCCTAGGACCTGGACACCACTCTCCTACAAAGTGCCCCAAATCTGTTCTTACAACAATTTTCACTACACCTGGGTATAATGGTGCATAGGAAGGCAGGAACAGGGGGATTCTGAGGAAGGGTGTGAATTCAAGTCCAGCCTTAGCTAGATAGCATGACCCTGCCCCAACACACATACATACAAACGCACACAAACAGAACAAAACAAAATCTGCACCACGCTGAAATCCTGAGCTCTTTTCCATACAAACTTCCCAGACATAACCCTTCAACTGACCTATGTCTTACATGAGATTTCTCTTTAAGCATCAGTTTTATCTTGGCTTCATCCCAAAGTTCAGACACAACAGGATAACTTTCATGTTCACTTAGGTATTGTTTCCTTCTTCCCTCCTCCATTATGTCAACTGTGCATTTGATGCCAAAAATTATTACCATCCTCATTCAGAAAGTAGAATGAACTACTCCTGACCTGGTGATGATTCTTGCTTGAAGCCCCAAGTTTATGAGTAGTTCATTACCCATCAATAGGCATTCAACAGCTCCACTTAGGAACTGAATAACCTGAAGCGCATGCCAGGCTTTGGCTGCTGCAGACACTAAGAGAAACCGTAATGGAGGGGCCTCAGAGAAACAGAAGCACATACGAGTGGGGCACTGATAGACTAGAGGTTCCAGGTTAACCCAAGTAAATGTAATTGAGATCACATTTCAACCGAAAAAGCCAGGGATGGTGGTACCTAGTTGCCTATTATCACTATAGACAGAGTGAAAGAGCATAAATAGGAGGACTGTGGTCCAGGCTGGACCTCATCTAAAAAAAGCAAATCAAAAATAAATAAATAATAAGTGGCCAAAGCTAAATGAGCTGGAGGCATGTTTTAAGTGGTAGAGTACCTCTGCCTAGCAAGTGCAAAGCCATGAATTCAATCTTCAGTACAAGAAGGGGAGGAAGGGAAGGGAAGGAAGGAAGGAAGGAAGGAAAGAAGGAAGGAAGGAAGGAAGGAGGGAGGGAAGGAGGGAGGGAAGGAAGGAAGGGAAGGAAGGAGGGAGGGAAGAAGGGAGGGAAGGAAGGAAGGGAAGGAAGGAGGGAGGGAAGAAGGGAGGGAAGGAAGGAAGGAAGGAAAGAAGGAAGGGAAGGAAGGAAGGAAGGAAACAGCTGGATGTGGTTGAAGCAGAAAGATCACAAGTCTGAGACCAATCTCAGTTGTCACCAAAAAAAAAAGGAGGGAGGGGGGCAGGTGCCGGTGGCTCATGCCTAGCTACTCAGGAGGCTGAGATCTGAGGATAGTAGTTCAAAACCAACCTCGGCAGGAAAGTCTGTGAGACTCTTATCTTCAAGTGGCACTGTGGCTCAAATGGTAGTTCTACAGCTAGCCTTGAGCTGAAAAGCTGAGGGACAGTGCCCAGGCCCAGAAATCAAGCCCCACGACCGACAAAAAGGAAAAAGAAAAAAAGGAGAGAGAGGGCCATGATACATTTCACAACATAGAAGAGCCTTAAGGACACTATACTAAGTGAAATAAGCCAGTCACAGAAGGACACATACAACATGATGCCATTTATACCAAGAATCTAGAAAAATCAAACATATAGACACAGAAAGCAGAATGTGGTTGTCAGGACCTAAGTGGGTAGAGCAGGAGGGCATTGTTTTTTAGCTACAGAATTTTGGTTTTAGAAGATGGAAAGTTCTAAAGCCCACTACACAATAAGTTGCCTATAGTTAACCACTGCACTGTGTACACTTACATATGATTGAGATTATAAATGCAATATTATATGGCTTCTATTTGTTTGTTTTTTAGGTACTGGGCAGGGGGAAGGAATCCAGGGCTCATACATGCTAGGCAAGCACGGTGCCACTGAACCACTGTAGCCCTTGATGCTGTTTTCTCACCACAATTAAAAAGAAAATAGATGCTATTGAAGAGTATATGACTTAGTGTATTCAACCCTCACCTATCATTCTTCAGTGGGTGACAGTCACTTTGGCCAGCAGGAAGAGGCAGGAAGCCTTCAGCATATACAGGTCCACAGGTCATGTCAGATGACTGAGGATAGGAGAGGGGCATTAACCACATTATTATTATTTATCTTCTGGCCTCTGTTTCCTTATCTGTACAACAGAGATGCACAATTTCCACTTTGACAGGGGTCACGAAGCCTACTTTGGATGACACGGCTCGGTGCAGGCACACAGTTAAGCATGCTGGAAGCATCTTCTATAGGCCTCCAGGGAGGAGCCTCCATTTCCCTCTCCTGCTCACACCCCTTTCCAAGAGGGTCCTTCTCAGCTTCCTTGCCTCCCAGCCTTCAGATACCCAGGCTTATGGTGAACTGGACTCCATACCATAGATGGGCCTCACAGTGCACCCCAGAGCCCACCCTTAAGAGCTACCAAGAATGTCCCCACTTGCTGTCCCCAGCGCTGCACAGAGACAAGGACAGCTTAGGTGGTTCACTGTTTTCTTATGAGGTGAGCTCATTTTCTCTCCCCTCACCCCACCCCCGTAATACCCAGAGCTATTCCCAGGCCCACCCTGTACTATTCACCCCTCAGGCCTCCACCGTTGCAACAGGTAATTGGGACTCCATGTCACCACACACACATCTCCTCCCCTTTACCATTTTAAACATCAGTGAAAGCCCACACCTGTGGCTCTGGGCTCTCTTGAGGTTCCCTGAACCCGCCCGGGACTTGTGCCCTCCCTCACAGTGTACAGTCTAGGCTAAGGGAAGGAGACACACAGGCTGCCCTTGCTCGCTGGCCTCCACCAGCATGACATCACCTCTTGGAGTGGAGATGTGGCTTTTCCTCCTTGAATTTCCTGTTCCAAGAGCAGTTTGCAAAATCTTTTTGGAGCCTGAGAGGGAATCTGCCCGAAAATGTGGACAGGGACTATGGAAAGTTGCAGCAGGACTTGGGGAGATGCCATTTTATGCTTTGTGCCTTCTGTATTTTCCACAATGGGCACATTCTATTTCTTAGTGTCAAGAAGAAGAAAAAAATCTTTAAGTAAGCAGTGGAAAGGTTGCTTTGGTTGACATCAGAATTTTTCATGGTCCAACTCATTCTGGCATCAGCTCTGCAACTTATTCATTCTTACTCCCTCTCTGTTTTAAGTCCTCGACCTTCCATCATTTACTTTTGTCCCTTGAAGTTTTGAGCTAATCAGAGTTGCTCAAAATTTCCTTAGATGCCTTTTGATTTTTTCCCCCACAGGATTCACACTCACACACACACACACACACACACACACACACACACACACACACACACACACACACACACACACACACACACACACACACACACACACACACACACACACAACTTACTTTTTTTTTTTTGCCAGTCTTGAGATTGAACTCAGTGCCTGAGCACTGAGTTTTTAGCTCAAGGCTAGTACTCTACCACTTGAGCTATAACACCACTTCCTGCTTTTTTCTGTTTATGTGGTACTGAAGAATCAAACCCAGGGCTTCATGCATGCTAGGCAAGCACTCTACCATGAGCCACATTCCCAGCCCTCACAGGGCATATTTATCATCAGAATTTGTTCTCCCAAACCCAGAAACTGTCCTCCTGACCCTGCTAAGAGGCACCTAGAAGAACGTGACATCATTTTCCTAGGTTCCTGCGAGTACTTTACCAACTGAGTCTAATCATGAAGAAGCATCAGGCCATTTCAAAAATTAACTGCCTTCAGTCTTCAGAAATGTCAATGTCATGTAAGACAAAGTCGGAGGACCTATTCTGATTGGAGGAGAGTAGACACAGAACACCTGATACAGCACGTGATCATGGTTATTATTTTGTCACAAAGGACGTTCCTGGGACAATTGGTGACATCTAACCTGGATAAGTCTGTAGATTGGATAATTACATTGAGTCATGTCACTTTCCAGACCTGCATAGTTGCCCTACAGTTATGTGGTAGAATATTCTTTACTTTTAAAGATTATATTCTGGGGGTAAAGGGCATCATGTCTGCAATTTACTCTCATTTGTGTTATAGAAAACACACACACACACATACACACACACACACACACACACACACACACAAAGAGAAAGAAAACAATAAGGCAAATGTAGCAAAATGTTCACCCCTGGGTGAATGAGAAAACAATCCTTTGGTCTCTTATATGTTTGCTGTGAGTCTCTTTGAATTTAACCCTTGGTTTACTACAGATGACTCCAAGGCTAACTCCTGATGAATCTATTTGCTTCAGGGTCTTGACTTTGGACCCACACTTGTCCTTACCCTGCAGAGACACTTAGCAGGATGATCAGCTGAGTGGTACTTCATTCCTCACAATAGCCTTTCTGTTTTGCTCTGGAGATTTTGCTTTGGAGATTTTGTTTTGTTTTGTTTGCCAGTCCTGAAGTATGAACTCAGGGCCTGAGCACTGCCCCTAAGCTTCTTTTGCTTAAGGCTAAGGCTCTAGCTTTTTTAGTAGTTTCTTAGAGTCTTATGGATTTTCCTGCCCAGGTTGGCTTTTAATCGTGATCCTCAGATCTCAGCCTTCTAATTAGCTTGCTTTGTCTTATCTTTTCTTTGTTTTTTTGTCATTCTTGAGGCTGAACTCTGGGCCTGGGTGCTGTCCCTCAGCTCTTTAGTCAAGGCAAGTGCTCCACCACTTGAGCCACAGCGCAACTTCTGGCTTTTTCTGTTTTATGTGATGTTGAGGAATGGAACCCAGGGCTTTATGCATACAAGGCAAGCACTCTACCACTGAGCCACCTTCCCAGCCCCTGTTTTATCTTATATATTTTTAAATTTTTTAGTTTGCTTTTATTTCCTCATTGTCCTGGAGCTATATTGTCTGTGTCCCTAGCTTCCTGGGCCTTCCTTGGCCTTTGTGCATGTTTCTTCTTGCTTTGTTTTTCTGAAAAAGGGCTTTGCTATGTAGCACAAGGTTGTTTCAAACTTGAAATCCTCTTGCCTCAGTCTCTTGAGTGCTGTGATCACAGGTGTGCCCATCATACTTGGCTTACAATAGTCTTTTGAGGTTGGCTTTATTACTCCCAATGTAAAGATGAAGAAATTGAAACTCGGAGTTATAAACTCAATTAATATCACAGCAGCTAGTCAGTGGCAAGGCCAGAACTCTCAAACCTCCACTGGCCTACATTAAAATACCCTGATACTGGTGAGGATTATTCTGATGGCTTCTCTGTTCTTAAATTTTCCCTCCTGCTTATCCTTTGCCAACATGACAGAAATGAAAATTATCCCGAAGTTTGGCTGCCTGATACAGTGATCACTAGGCACCTGTGGCTGCTCTAATTTAAATATAAGTAAAATTTTAAATGTGGTTCCTTCATTGCACTAGACATGTTTCTATAGCTTGACAATCACATGTAGCTGATGGCTACAATTATTGTAGAGTACAGAAGACCCCCACCACTGCAAAAAATTCTACTGGTCAATGGTGTTCTGAAAACATGTACTTACATTTTACTGTCCAATTAACTTTTCAAAGCTTTGAATCCACACAACTGTCCTTTGTAATGAGACATAAAAATTCCCAAGTGTTAGAGGGAGACACCTATTGGCAGCTCATGGAATTACAACCTAGCCCAATCGGACACTGGAACCAGCCAGACACAGGAAGGGTTTCAACAGCCATCTGTGAGGTCCAGGAGATCCTCGAGGGTGAGAGAAACTCTGCCGGGAAAGATGAGGCATAAAGAAGTAGGAGGAGGGCTGGGAAGTTGGCTCAGTGGTAGAGCGCTTGCCTCACATGCATGACACCCTGGGTTCGATTCCTCAGCACCACATAAGCAGAAAAAACCCAGAAGTGGCATTGTGGTTCAAGTGGTAGGACACTAGCCTTGAGCTGAAGAGCTGAGGGACAGCGCCCAGGCCCAGAGTTCAACCTCCATGACCAACAAAAAAGAAGGAGGGGGAGAAGGAGGAGGAAAAGGAGGTGGTGATGGTGGTGGAGGAGGAGGAGGAGGAGGAGGAGGGTGGGTCAGAAAAACACATCTAAAAGCTGGCGCCATTGACACATGCCTGTAATCCTACCTACTCAGAAGGCTGAGATTTGAGGATCGCAGTTCAAAGCCAGCCAGGGCAAGAAACTCTGTGAGACTCTTATCTCCAATAAACCACTCAGAAAACTGGAAGTGGTGCTATGGCTCAAGTGGTAGAGTGCTCAGCTCACCTGGAGCTGAAGAGCTGAGGGATAGCTCTGAGGCCCAGAGTTCAAGCCCCACAACTGGGAAAAAAAAAAAAAATCTAAACACATTTAAAACACCAGACTAAAATCTCAGTATCTTATCCTTCTGGCCTATTACAATGTATGACATTTAGGAGACATGACCATTAGCTACATGCATGAATATATGATTCATCCTGAGGATCCCAGAACTCCACCACTGAACATTTTCTTGCTTTTTTTTTAACTGGATGTATTGCTTATGTTGCAAAGACAGTATAGCAGTGGCATTTACTGTTTTAAACAATCTAGCTGATGTGAAATTGTTCAGTAACCAAGGGATGGTTAAGTTTTATGGAATAATCAGGAACAAAGAGACATCAAGACTTTTGAGTCTCTGGTAAGCATCAGAAGATATTCCTGGTTTGTCTTATTTTGTCTTCCTTTAGCCAAAGGTGGCAGGAATGAAAGATGGCTTGCTTGATCGGGAGATGGATCAGATCCTAAATTATTCATTGATCCACTCGATTCTCAAATACTTACCAGGCTCTTGGTAGCTAAGGAGCAGTGGAGATGGCTGATCTGAGACTGCTTCTCTGAGCTCTGCACACAAAGGAACACAGGTGGGTTGGGGATTTAGTTCAGTAGGAAGAACACTTGTCTGGCAAGTGCAAGGAGCCTAAGATTGGTCCTCAGCTCCAGAAGGTGGGTGGATAACACAAAGTTAACCAACCAAGGTTGGTCCTTGATCTGGAATTCATCTTATGGTAGATCTATGCTTAGCAGAGGATTGGGCTGGGAAGGCAGACTGTGGTCTCTGAGAGGCTCTTCTGACAATCTGGGGATTTAGTTGCTGAAACACCTGTGCACCCATCTTTACTTTATAGAGAAAGGCAATGGTGAATCCCTAGTGGGCTTAGGAGGACCCCCAGATACTGGGGACATGTTCTATGGGACTGAAGCAGGCTGGCCAGCAAGATAAAGTCTGGGCTGTGTCTGTGAGCTGGTGGCTTAGGGCTGCTTACAGAATACCTGTTTGGAACTAGGAAGGTCTGGTTCAGGCTTCAGGGTATGAAGAGTAACATCCAAAATATCATTCCTGCTGGTCGCTGGTGGCTCATGCCTGTAATCTTAGTTATTCAAGAGGCTGAAATCTGAGGATCATGGTTTGAAGCCACCCTGGGCAGGAAAGTGCGAGACTCTTATCTATAATTAGCCACCAGAAAACCAGATATGGCACTGTGACTCAAAATGGTAGAGCAATAGTCTTGAGTGTAAAAGTTCAAAAACAGCGCCCAGGCCCTGAGATCAAGGCCCACAACCACCACCACCACCACGAACAACAACAACAATAGAGTATCATTGCAAAGTCCACAACAACCCCCTCACCTCCTCCAATGATAGTCACCCTACTTGATGGATTTTTACTGAGTTTCTCTCTTGTGCCTGGCCTTGTATTAGATTCTAGAAACACAGACCAATAAAATTCATGGAGACACTTCCCATATCCTCCTCTGCCCATGTCTGAGCTCCTTCTTAACTCTTAGTGAAAGAGGCTATTTTACAAAACATTTTTTCCTTTTTATTAAAAGGTCTCAGTGGCAGTTCTGTAATCCTACCTACTGAGGAGGCTGAGCACTGAGGATCAAAGTTCAAAGCTAACACAAGCAACTACCAAAAAGCTGGAAGTGGAGCTATGGCTCAAATGGTAGAATGCCAGCCTTGAGCAAAAATGCTACTGGGCAGTGCCTAGGTCATGAGTTCAAGACCCAGTACTAGCATAGATACTCCATAGAAAAAAATTAGCAAGGGGCTGGGAAGGTGGCTCAGTGGTAGAGTGCTTGCCTCGCATGCATGAGGCCCTAGTTTGATTCTTCAGTATCACATACACAGACAAAGCTGGAAGTGGCACTATGGCTCAAGTGGTAGAGCACTAGCCTTGAGCTGAACAGCTCAGGGATAGTGCCCAGGCCTATAGTTCAGGAGAAGGAGAAGGAGAAGAGGAAATTAGCAAGTGAATTGAACAAAAAATCCATACTAATGGATATTCCATGCCAGGAAGTTTATGAAAAGACTAATATCAATGGTCCCAATTAAATGTAAATTAAAACTATAATGCAGGGGAGAATGATGGAAGGGGTGACATTATGCAGCATACTCATAAACTGACATGTTGAATCGAAACCATTTGAACAGTTACTTAAAGATTATTAATAAGCCAGGCACCAGTGGCTCATGTTTGTAATTGTAGATACTCAGGAGGCTGAGATCAGAGAATCACAATTAGAAGTCAGCCAGGGCAGTAAAGTCCATGAGACTTTTATCTCCAATTAACCATTCAAAATCCAGAAATGGAGTTGTTGCTCAAAGTGGTAGAGTACCAGACTTGAGCAAAAGAGCTCAGGGACAGTACCCAGGCTCCGGCTCCGTATTAAAACCCCACAACTGATACCAAAAAAAAAAAAAAAAAGGAAGGAAGGAAGGAAGGTAGGAAGGTAGGAAGGTAGGAAGGTAGGAAAGTAGGAAAGTAGGAAGGCAGGAAGGCAGGAAGGAAGACAGGGAGGGAGAAGGGAGGGAAGGAATAGGGAGGGAAGAAAGGAGGAAGGGAGGGGTTGGGCACTGGTGGTTCACGCCTGTAATCCTAGATACTCAGGAAGCTGAGATGTAAGAATTGCAGTTCAAAGCTAGCCCTGGAAGGAAATTCCATGACCAATTAACCACCAGAAAACCACAAGTGGTGCTGTGGCCCAAGTGGTAGAGTACTTGCCTTGAGCTGAAGAGCTTAGGGACAGAGCAGAAGCTCAGTTAAAGACCCATGATCAAAAAAAAAAAAAAAAGACGAAGAAGAAAGAAGGAAAGAAAGGAAGGAAAAAAGAAGAATACACACACACACACACACACACACACACACACACACACACACACTTTTTTTTTTTTTTTTTGTCAGTCATGGAACTTGAACTCTGGGCCTGGGCACTGTCCCTGAGCTATTCTGCTCAAGGCGAGCACTCTACCACTTGAACCATTTCCAGTTTTCTGGTGGTTAATTGGAGATAAGACTCTCATGGAATTTCCTTCCTGGGCTAGCTTTGAACTGCAGTCCTCAGATCTCAGCCTTCTGAGTAGCTAGGATTACAGGTGTGAGCCACTGGTGCCCAGCAAGAAAAGAAAATTAATAAAATAAATTTAAAATAAAACTATAATGCTAGCCTTCTGTGGAAAAAGCACCAAGATACAGATTTTTTTAAAAATCCTTACAGGGAAGATCATCACTGACTCCCACATACTACAGAAAATGTAAAACCCAAGATGCAGAATAAGGAAGGGATTCCTCCTGATCAGCAAAGACTGAGATCAGTCAGATGGATGCACTTTGTCTCCAACAATCAAAAAGCCCACCCTTCATCTTGTGTTCAAACTTCACAGCAGTGCTGAGAGAGGAATGAATTCTTATAGAGAAAATGTTAAGTTGGATGTCTTGAAATACTGTAAGGTAGATATAAATGGCAAAACTTAGTTGCCTTGCTCTTCAGATGAGTATGGTGCTAGAGTTTTATGGCTAACCACTTAGACAGATACCATTGTGCTGTCTTGACAGACACCATTTTGCCTGACTTAGTGATTAAACAAATGAGAAGACAGGTAATTGTATGGAAGTTGTGACCACAATCTCACTAGAGTAATTCCAATTAAACCTCTGGAAACATCAAGGATTGGTCCAGATGTCCAGCAAGCTGACTCAGACACTGCCAGGTGGGAGGGAGAATTGGTACAAGCATGTTAGAGAGCTGTTTTTACAGTTTCTTCTAAAGTTAAGCACACACTTATCACATGACCAGGCAGTTCCACTCCTGTGTATAGGCTCAAAAAGAATGAGGACTTATGAGTGCCAAAATACATGTGCAATACATATATCAAGCTAAATTAATAATAGCCACAAACGAAGTACAAGCCAAATGGCACCCAGAGAGGAATGGCTAAATATATTGCAGTGTACAGTACCACAAAGAAAATCAATAAATCGCTCTTACGTGAAATATGGACGGATCTCAAAAATATACTGTGAAACAAAAGAAAGTAAGAGGTATAGCTCACTGAAAGAGGAGGAGAAAGAGAAAGAGAAGGAAAAAGGGAGGCAAAAGGAAGAAAAAAGAGAGGAAGGAACAAAGGAAAAGTAGGGAGGAAGGGAAAAGTAATAAATAAGACACAAAAGAGCATGGTCTGTATGACAGTATTCCATGGCTTCAACAACAGGCAAAACTCTGGGGAACATTATGTCACATGAGATAAGACAGGCACAGAGAGACAAAAACTCATGTTCTCTCTGACATAAAAAAGCTTAGAAAGTCCATGATAATGACAATTTGCCTTGCGAAGGTTAAAATGTATTTGTGACCTTACTTAAGTATGTAATCACTTAATCCCAATAAAAAATATTTTTTTAGCCGGGCGCTGGTGGCTCACGCCTGTAATCCTAGCTACTCAGGAGGCTGAGATCTGAGGATCGCGGTTCAAAGCCAGCCCGGGCAAGAAAGACCATGAGACTCCTATCTCCAATAAACCACCAGAAAACCGGAAGTGGCACTGTAGCTCAAGTGGTAGAGTGCTCGCCTTGAGCTGAAGAGCTGAGGGGCAGCGCCCAGGCCCAGAGTTCAAGCCCCACGACCGACAAAAAAAAAAAAAAAAAAAAAAATATTTTTTTAAAAAAGCTTATGGCCAGGCGTCGGTGGCTCATGCCTGTAATCCTAGCGACTCAGGAGGCTGATATCTGAGGATCACTGTTCAAAGCCAATTCAAGCAGGAAAGTCCCTGAGACTCTTATCTCCAATAAACCACTCAGAAAACTGGAAGTGGTGCTGTGGCTCAAGTGGCAGAGCACTCACCTTGAGCTGAGGAGCTGAGGGACAGCGCCCAGGCCCAGAGTTCAAGCCCCACAACCAACAAAAAATTAAAAATTAAAAAAATTGTAAAAAGCTTAAAAAGTTTTTTTTTTTTTAAAAGCTTAAAAAGTTGTTTTCAGGGCTGTGAGTGTGGGTTAGTGGTAGAGTGCTTGACTAGCTTGCATGATGCCCTGGGTTCTATTTCACAGTACCACATAAGCAGAAAAAGCTAGAAGTGGCACTGTGGCTCAAATGGTAGAATCCTAGCCTTAAGCAAAAGAAGCTCAGAGACATGCCGGTTACTGGTGGCTCATGCCTGTAATCCTAGCCACTCAGGAGGCTGAGATCTGAGGATCGCAGTTCAAAGCCAACCCGGGCAGTAAAGTCTGTGAGACTCTCATCTCCAATAAACCACTAGAAAACCAGAAGTGGCACTGTGACTCAATCGGTAGAGCATTCGCCTTGAGCTGAAGAGCTGGGGGACAGCACCCAGGTCCAGAGTTCAAGCCCTACGACAGACAAAAAAAAAAAAAAAAAAAAAAAAAAGAAGCTCAGACATAGTGCCCAGGCACTGAGTTCAAGCCCTAGGACTGGCAAAAAAAAAAAAAAAAAAAAAAGCCGGGTGCTGGTGGCATACACCTGTAATCCTAGCTACTCAGGAGGCTAAGATCTGAGGATCGCAGTTCAAAGCCAGCCAGGGCATGAAAGTCCATGAGACTCTAATCTCCAATAAACCACTCAGAAAACGGGAAGTGGTGTTGTGGCTCAAGTGGTAGAGCACTAGCCTTGAGCTGAAGAGCTGAGGGACAGTGCCCAGGCCCAGAGTTCTAGCCCCACAACTGACACACACACAAAAAGAAGGAAGGAAGGAAGGAAGGAAGGAAGGAAGGAAGGAAGGAAGGAAGGAAGGAAGGAAGGAAGGAAGGAAGGAAGGAAGGAAGGAAGGAGGGAGGGAGGGAGGGAGGGAGGGAAGGAGGGAGGGAGGGAGGGAGGAAGGGAGGGAGGGAGGAAGGAAGGAAGGAAGAGGAAACAAAAAACCTATGTATGAAAAAAAAAAAAAAGGGCACCTGATAATGATCAGGGGAGATAGGGATTGACTAGGCAAGGACTGAAAGAATTCACTGTAAGAAAATGTTTTCTACACTAAGTAAAGTAGGATCTCTGTGGTTTTTCTTTTTTTCTTTCTTTTGGTCGGTTGTGGGGCTTGAATTCTGGGCCTGGGTGCTGTCCCTCAGCTCTTCAGCTCAAGGCAAGAACTCTACCACTTGAGCCACAACACCATTTCCAGTTTTCTGCTGGTTAATTGGAGATAAAAGTCTCACAGACTTTTCCTGCCCAGGCTGGCTGTGAACAGTGATCCTCAGATCTCAGCCTCCTTAGTAGCTAGGATTACAGGCGTGAGCCACTGGCACCAGCTTGTGTTCTCATAGATAAAAATTTCATTGAGTTGCCTACTTCAAATGTATACATTATACCATATGCAAATTAGGACTTATAAAAAGAGTAAAAACCGGCCTTAGAATGTGGCTTAGTGTTAGAGTGCTTCCTTAACATGCACAAACCCCAGGTTTGATTCTTCAGTACCACATAAACAGAAAAAGTGGAAATGGCACTGTGGCTCAAATGTCTGAGTGCTAGCCTTGAGCACAGAAAGGCTCAGGGACAGCACCCAGGCCCTGAATTCAAGGCCCAAGACTGGAGAAAAATAAATAACTTGGTATACTGTAGTAACGTAGTCATTTAGGAATTTAATGCAATTTCCTAATAGCCTCAGAGTCAAATTCCTGAACAGTAGCTTCAAGGCTTACTTCTCAGAAGCACCAAAAGTGATTAATCCCTTTTTAATCATAAGCCAAGGCCCTGCCAAGAGCTCTCAATGAAACACTCTAGTCTTCTTAAGACTCTGATGTGATCTGAGGCTAGCAGCCACATCACCTGTGCCCAGCCCTCCAGCAGGCTGTACTGCTCAGACCCCAACAGAGAGGACCTGTCCTTTTAAGGACACCAGGTACTTAGGGTAGGACTGTAACAAAAGTCAAGATGCAGGGCTAGGAAGGTGGCTTAGTGGTAGAGTGCTTGCCTAGCATGCATGAAGCCCTGGGTTCGATCCCATATAAACAGAAAAGTCCAGAAGTGGTGCTGTGGCTCAAGTGTCAGAGTGCTAGCCTTGAGCAGAAGCAGCTTAGAGACAGAGTCCAGGCCAAGCCCCAGGACTGGCACATACAAAAGGCAAGATGCAAAGAGAAGCTGGTTAGGAAGGTTCTTCATTTAAAACATCTTCATTGGAGACATGTTGTAATCATAATGTTCCCCACTTTAGGTACCAGGAGTTCCCAGATTCCCCGGTGTGTCAGAATCATGGGGGTGGGGTTGGTTCTGCCTAATAAGCAGCCTAGGCCTGGTCAGCCTACACTGAGTCAGAATCCAGCACAATGCCTGTCAAAGGATGTCCCTTGGTGCAGTAGCACCTTTCTTGCCTGGGAATGTGCTAGAAATGTACATTCTCAAACTCTAGTGATGGGATCTTTTTATTTCCATAAAACTGAATTTAGAGATTCCTAGCATGGCAGGATTTCCTTCAAAAGGTTGAAATTACCAATAAACATAACAAGAGGCATGAGTCTCAAAGCTACTCAGAGAAAGAAAAAAGCTAGTTACAAAAGTGCTAACTGTGATTCCATTTGTAGAAAACATTTAAACAAGCCTCTCTGACTTATAGTGACAGGAAGCCAGTTAGTGCTTGCCTTGGGATTGCCAGGAAGACAACTTTCTGGGGGTAATGGTAGATGATACATCTTATTCAGTACATCCATTGGTCTGAGTCACCGAAGTGATGCTTAAAATGTAAGAAAGGTACTGGGAGAAACAAATAAGTTTCCAGATGGATTTTTAGAAAAGCCAACAGGAGGTAAAGAGTTAGTGGTGATGTTTATGAGGTGTTAGTGTAAAGTCTGAACAGGGACACCTCCATCCCTCTTGGCTAAGTTTCCACCCAGTATCTGTTACCTAGGTAACTGGCAGACCTGGAAGCAGTCACCTTCCCCTCCTGCTAGGTCACATCCTGGGCCATCTCTGGTCACATGCCTTTCATCTGACCTTAGGAGGGTCCCAAACCCTGAGGTCACATCCAGATCCAAAGTGGCCGCACTTTTCCCCCACCTGGCCACACCTTTTCCTGTCCCTGGCCTAGATAAGTCCTGGCCCAGAGGTGGCACCCCCCCCCTTTCCTTTTCAGCCATGCCTCTCCACCTGCATGGCGGGGGCATCAGTTGGTAAATAAACTTTTCCTGCCTGAATAGTGCATGGTGTTCTCCTCATCAGCTACCTAATGAAACCTACCTATTTAATATACCTTACAGTTAGCAGTCATTCTGTCTTCGTGGTCACGAAAGTCCTCCAGTAGGGAGTCTATCATAGTTTTATTCTTGGTTTCTCTCACTCCAGGAAGTAGAAGCTTCTCCCCAATAGGATTTATGGAACTATTCACTTCTCAGAAGCTTCTGCTCTTGGTCAATTAAAAGAAGCTCAGCCAAAGCTTCTTGCATCTGTTGAGCTTGGCAATTGCAAATGTATTCAGCTTATGTTATCTGTCTAACAATGCTGAGGCTCTGAGTGCTTCCCCAAGCAAGGATGCACAATAAAATGGTTCTAATGGTGTGCTACGCAAGCCTCTCTACCATCCAGCTGCACTCTAGGATCTCACTCTGTAGCTCAGGCTGGCCTCAAACTCACAATCCTTCTGCCTTAATCCCAGCAGTGGTGGGATTTCAGGTATGTGCTCCCTCATCTGGCTTGGGAAGACTTTTTTCTGATACTTTTCTATTTTTGTTTTTTATTGGGTTTTTTTTTAAGTTTTAGAAAGATAGGAAATCATTGTCCACTCAAAAAACTGCAAGTGCTCCACGTGTTTCTAATCTATTTAAGAAGCCATACCCCTTTGTTCAGGAAAAGCTGGATTTGGCCTCATTAGCAAAGCCTAAGAAGTTTCAGCCCTGAGGGGTTCAGTCCTGAGGGGCCAGGGGGTGTTTGCTATCCTTGCTGCAATTCCTGCCAAGGAAAGTTATGAAACTTTGCTGGGAGGGGCATAGCTAACAGCTGACAATCCCAAGGCCCCTCAGCCAGCATTCCCTCAGTCTCCAGGAAAACAAAGGCAGCTGCAGAGACTTGGAGTGGACTGGGTAAAGTCCAAGAGCCACTGACCATCTGGCCAGGAAAAGTCAAGATTATTATCTGGACTTTGCTTGCAGGGAGGGGAAGGGAGACTAAGGAGCCTCTGACTAAGGCCTGCACCTTGTCTTCAAAGTCCTGACTTACTGCTCATAAAAGAATCCACATGCTTTCCAGCCCAGGGAAGGAGCTCCTCTGGTTTGGATATTCCAGAATAGAAACTCAAGGTTAATGCTTAATGGAAGGGTTTTCAGGTAGAGTTGATGAACAGATCTTGGAATTGAAAGCTACAAATCAAAAGGGATAGGAGGAAACAAGCCCTCATTCTAGAAGACATTAAAACCAGATCTGGACACTGGGTAGTTCCTGAATGCCCATGGCTCTTCCCCCTCAGGCATCTCAACTAGGCCTCTGCTCTGCCTGGAGTTGACACTTTGTAAGTCTTCTCCTGCTGGCTCCTTCCTCTCACCCTAAACGTAGACGAAATGTTTCCTCTTCCAGGCCTTTTCAGATCCCAAAATACAGTGTCTCCCCCTTCCCTACCAAGCAGTCTCTAACATATTTCCTATTCTCATTCATTCTCTTTGCAGCAATCCTCAGCAACAAAGTCTTTATTTGTTTGCTGACAATCTTTCCCAACTACAATATACTCTGATGGTACAGTCATACTGAACTGGATTTTTGGTGTTTTATTTATCTGGAAAGAATACATCATAGTTCTCAATTGACATTTGCTTAACTACCCAAGAATAGAGCTTCCCAGCTGTAATCCTAGTTTTTTTCTTGTTGTGGGGTTTTTTTTTTCTTTTTTTTTTTTGGTTGTGGGGCTTGAACTCTAGGCCTGGGCTCTGTCCCTGGGCTCTTCAGCGCAAGGCTAGCATTCTACCACTTGAGCCACAGTGCCACTTCTGGCCTTTTCTGTTTATGTGGTGCTGAGGAATCGAACCCAGGGCCTCATGCATGCAAGGCAAGCACTCTACCACTGAACCACCTTCCCAGCCCCTGTAGTTCTAGAACGTGAGGGGTTGATGCAGGAGGATCAACAGCCCATGGCAAATTTGGGCTACATAGGTAAATACACACTTCACAATATCAAAAAAAAAAAATCTCTTTGCTCAATTAATGAAAACATGAGTTAAGGTAGTCAAATATGAGAAAGCTCCAAGTAGTAAAGTATATGTTGAGCATAATTAGAACATCAGTCCTCCAATCTATACTGGATTTAAAGAGAGAAGAATCACAGCACTACAGAAAATATAATTTGGAGGTTGGGTAGAGAAAATGTAAGCAACAAAGAAGAGTGAAAAAGTGAAAAGAGGTCTGGGAAGGTAGCTCAGTGGTACAGTGCTTGCCTTGCATGCATGAGGCCCTGGGTTCAATTCCTCAGCACCACATAAGCAAAAAGAAAAAAGCTGGAAGTGGCGCTGTGGCTCAAGTGGTAGAGTGCTAGCCTTGAGCTGAAGAGCTGAGGGACAGCGCCCAGGCCCAGAGTTCAGGCCCCACAACCGGACCCAAAAAAAAAAAAGTGAAAAGAGACCCAAAGGTGGAAGGAAAACCAAAACTTGTCTGGAGGCTGAGACAAGTGTTTCTAGAGGTGCATATCTATAATCTCATTACTCAGGAGATAGACAGTAGGATCACAAGTAAGGGGTTATGCTCAGCTAAACATGGAACATTGTATAAAAGAAGGAAAGGAGCCAGGCACAGGTGGCTCACACCTGTAATCCTAGCTACTCAGGAGGCTGAGATCTGAGGATTGTGATTCCAAGCCAGGCAGGAAGGTTTGTGAAACTCTTTATCTTCAATAAACTACTCAGAAAAAGCCAGAAGTGGCACTGTGGCTCAAGTGGTGGAGTGCTAGCCTTGAGCAAAAGAAGCTCAGGGACAGTGCCCAGGCCCTGAGTTCAAGCCCCAGGACTGGCATGCACACACACACACACACACACACACACACACACACACACACACACACACACACACACACACACACACACACACACACACACACACACACACACACACACACACACACACACACACACACACACAAAAGGGGGTGGGGGGAAAGGGAGGTAAGGATTGAGGGAGGAAGTGGAGAGGGAAGAGGAGCATGAGAGGAAAAGAAAAAATGGAAGGAAAGAAGGAAGGAAGGAAGGAAGGAAGGAAAGAAGGAAGGAAGGAAGGAAGGAAGGAAGGAAGGAAGGAAGGAAGGAAGGAAGGAAGGAAGGAAGGAAGGAAGGAAGGAAGGATCAGTCAGTCAGTCACTGCCATTGGTGTTGCCATTGGTAGTAATCTTGGCAAGAACAGTCTGAAGCCTGCAAAGTATTGAAAGCATTGAATTGGCACCAATGACTTCCCAGAATTTTGTCAGAGAGCAGCCACCAGACTGGATGTGACTATAGGCATATGTCGCCAAGGGAAAATTTTTGTTCATCTTTGCTGAGAGATTTTATTTTGAAAAAATTCCTAAACCTGCAGAAAATTTGAAATATAATGTACACCTCCACTCTTCCTCCTTTGCTGTAAGACATCCTTGGTTAACACTTTGACACACTGGTTCCTTACATACACACCCATATGTATCCATTTTGGGGGGAATCATTGGAAATAAAGCTGCAGGCTCCCACTAAGTACTTTAGCATGTTTTTCTTAAAAACAAAGCAATTCTCCCACATGACTTCAATGCCATGTCCCATCTGTAAAATTCAGCACAGAATGAAAACTGACTAACCAACTGACCATATTCCCACTTCTACAACTGCCTGAAAATACCATTGTAACTTTCTTTTTCTTTTTATGGTCCGATCAAAAGTCACAAATTGCCTTTTCATTGTTTTGTCTCCATAGTCTCCTTCTATCAGTAACAGTTTTGCTGGGTTTTTTTTTTTTTTTTTTTTTCTGTGACTTGCTGAGTTTGGGCCAGTTGTCACATAGTATGTCCCACATTCAGGATTTGCCTGATTGTTTCCTCATGACTAGAATCAGGTTAGACATTTTTGGCAAGAATATCATGTCAATAATGTGAACTGTCAAGGGGTTTATTTTAAAGGTGGAAAGTCAGCCTGTTTAAATGCTAACAGAGATGATCCAGTCAGTTGGGGTAGTTGGCACTGGCAGCTAGCTCATGCATATAATACTAGCTACTCAGGAGGCTGAGATCTGAGGATTGCAGTTTGAAGCCAGCTGGGCAAAAAAAAAAAAAAGTCTGTGAGGCTCTCATCTCCAATTAACCACCAAATGTCCAAAGCAGAGTTTTGGCTCAAGTGGTAAAGCACCAGCACTGAGTAAAAAAAAGCTTAGAGACAGCACCCAGGCCCCAAGGTAAAGCCCTTGTACTGGCTTGCGCACACACACACAGAGTAAACACAAGCAGACTATTTTAACCAGTAAAAAAGCTGGACTAGAGACATGACTTAAGTGGTAAAGTACCAGCTGTGAGCAAAAAAAAAAAAAAAAAAGCTGAGTGATAGTACAAAGCCCTAAATTCAAGCCCTGGTACTAGCATGCAAATATACACAAAAAGAACCCAAGCTAGGGGCTGGGAAGGTGGCTTAGTGGTAGAGTGCTTCCCTCTCATGTATGAGGCCCTGGGTTTGATTCCTCAGCACCACATAAACAGAAAAGGCCAGAAATGGCACTGTGGCTCAAGTGGTAGAGAACAAGCCTTGAGCTGAAGAGCTCAGGGACAGTACCTGTAATCCTACCTACTCAGTAGGCTGTGATCTGAGGATAGTAGTTTGAAGCCAGCCTGGGCAGGAAAGTCTATGACTTTTACCGCCAATTAATCATAGAAAAGGAGCCCAGGGATAGTGCCCAGTTTCAGAGTTCAAGTCCCGGAACTGGCAAAAAAAACACAAAACAAAACAGAATTCATTCTTCAATGAAGTCTATTCATTCAATAGGGAGTTAAGGGATAAAGAGAAATATCTCTGTTGAGGAGAGGTCACTTGAGTAGTAGCAAGAGGGAGCTTGCCTAACAAGGAGGATGAAAGGATGAATATGATCCAAGTAGATGAAAATAGAATAAACCCTGTTGAAATTGTTTTAGGAAATGGGGGAAAGGGAGATGACTGATTTGAATACATTGTAAACATACATGGAAATGTCAGGGTGAAATCTGTCTTTTTAACTAATATATGCTAAAAATAAGAGTCTTAATAAAACATAAAATATGAAAGAAAAAAAAAAAGAATGACATGAGAAAGCTCTCACGAGACTTCAGGCTCCAGCAAGGGCCAAGGACAGAGGTAGGCTTGTAGGAGTTCATTGCACTTCCAGTAGCCGGGACACCACCTCTGTTCCTTCCCTCTACGTAAATACAGGCTGTTTGAGGCCAGGTAAGAAATAAGTATTGACAAAGCTAAGAAGCAGCAGCGGGGCCTGGTGACCGCCCCAAAAGAGTTTGTCTGGGAAAGGGTCTCCCAGGAGAGCCAAGATAATGTTGGACCCAGCTGCCCTCCCCTGTGAAGGCCTCCAGTATAGAGGCCCTCAGTGCCTTTTGGATGGCACTATAAAACCCTAGGGCCTAGAATCAGGCCTCCAGAGGCCCAGCTGCTTCTATTGGGCAGGGGTGTGGCAGAGAAGAGCGGCCCAGAATTTGGGGGGAATGTCTCGTCAGACCCAGGAAATTACCTGTTCTGCCTCATCAGTTGGGCACTTGATAGGTCCCCCAATCCTAAGGACCTGTTGGCATTTGGGGATGGAGCTTCCAGAAATACAGGTTCAGCTCTCATCCGAAGCCCCTGGGGTACTGGGTTAAGAGGTACCTGTCTGAACCCTCAAAAGAGGCTCAAAGAGACAGCCTTGGAATATCCAGTTTATCCACTTTCTCTGGTAATTGTGATACCTGTTCAAGTTGGAGGCTATTAGGCCCATTTACCAAATGAAGAAGACTGGGTCTAGAGAAGGGATGAAACTTCCTGGAGTCACCCAAGAAGTACAGGCAGTAAGGGGATGAGTGGCTAGCTAGCTTCTGTCTGACCTAATACAGTTTTGGCAAATGGAAGCAGGCTCATCTGCTCCCATCCATTGGGCTAGAGGTACCTTCTCCCCCTATCCAAGGTGTCTAGACCACCCCTCTGAACTGTGGGAGCTCCACTCACTTCTGACTCCCTTCCCTGAACCCTATAACCTCTGGCTTCCGCTCTCCAGCACAGGCCACTCTGGAGTGTGACAACAACCAACTCTGTCCCACACCAACACAGTGCCTGGCACACAAATGCTTGAAGGACTCCATCAAGGAATCTTGTCTGTCATCTCAGTCCTGCCTTGCCCTCTACTGCCCCCTACAGTGCCACACTAACGCCATTCCCTCCTGTAGCTCTGACAGAAAAAGAACACAGCGAGGTGCTGGTGGCTCACACCAGTAATCATAGCCACTCAGAGGCTGAGATCTGTGGATCATAGTTCAAAGCCAGCCTAGGCAGGAGAGTCCATGAAACTCTTATCTCCAATAAACCACCAGAAAACCAGAAATGGCACTCTGGCTCAAGTGGGTGGCACTGTGGCTCAAGTGGTAGAGCACTCACCTTGAGCTGAAGAGCTGAGGGACAGCGCCCAGGCCCAGAGTTCAAGCCCCACAACCAATCAAAAACAAAAAAAAACAAAAAAACAAAAAACAAAAAACAAAAAAAAAGACAGAAAGACGGAAGGAAGGAAGGAAGGAAGGAAGGAAGGAAGGAAGGAAGGAAGGAAGGAAGGAAGGAAGGAAGGAAGGAAGGAAGGAAATGAAGATATCCTGAACTCACAGGCCCAGCGAAGTCCCCAGGGCTGCCGTTACTTAGCTGGAATGGTCACATGCCTCTCGGTGGCTACTAAATATTCTGACCATACCTGAGTGCAGAGGGTGGGGGGTCAGTACCACCAGATGGTCAAGGATGGAAGAGGAGAGATTCTTCATGGGGAGAACCAGAAAGGCCCTCCCCCAAACAGGAGAACAGCTGAATAGGCAAGGAAGAAAGTTTTTCAAAATCCAGCCAAATCCCCTCTCTCGTCTGTCAGTCTCTCTCTCTCTCCCTCTACCTAGTTCTGCTTCATTGTTCACCCATAGCTCTGAAAGGGTTTGCTGGTGGCTCTCATGATCTCAGCAGTCATCCAAGACCCCATCCTCCTCTCCTCAGTGCATCCCTAGTTGTGTACACTCCCTTCTTCATATCCTTACCAGAGCTCCATCATGGATTCCAGACCCTTCCTCCATGCCTGCCGAGCCGCCAACACCTATCACTACCTGTGTGTGGTCCACTCAATCCTCCAGATGGATCCCCATTATCTGCCATCTGTCTCTTGTGTTGAAGACTGTTATTAGCTTTCTGTCACTGGAACAACAAAGGAAAGAAAAGGAAAGAAGAAAGGAAGAGACATAACCTGAAAAAGTATTTGCCTATGTGTGAATGGTGTATATGAGTGTACATGCATGTATGTGTATGCATACAAGTGTGGATGTATAAGCTGGGAGATGTGGGCTCATGCTGTGTGCAGTTTGAGGATAGAAAGATATATTTGGGCATAATTACCACAAGCTCTGCCACTTGTTTTTCTGTGTTTCTCTTTTACCTATTATTAACATAATTTTAGGAAAGAGAGAGAAAAAAAGAAAGAAAAAGGAAGTGAGGAAGACGGAAGGAAGAAGGAAAGAGAGAGACAGAGAGAGACACACATAAAGAGAAAGATTGATTATGCTGAGCATGGTGGCGTTCAACTAAAGTCCCAGTTACTTGGGAGGCTGAAGCAGGAGAATCATTTGAGCCCAGTAGTTACAGGCCAAACTGGGGAATGCAGCAAAACTGTCTCAAAAGTAGGGCAGGAAAAACAGAAAAAGAAAAAAGAAATTGTACATTATATTGAAGAAAAAACAGCCACCTTTTGAAGAAGGCACAAAGCATGAAGTTAAACAGACATAGGTTTGGGAGTTTTGCTTGTTTTTGCTGGCACTGGGGCTTGAACTTGGGGCCTTGCACTGTCACTTGGCTTTTTTCTTAAGAGTTGGTGCTCTACTATTTTATAAGCCATGCCTCCAGTCCAGTCCATTGGGGGGGGGGGGTATGTGTGTGTGTGCATGCACGCACATGTGCATATGTTGGTACTAGGCTTATGTTCAAGGCCTTGACATTGTCCCTTAGCTTTTTCACTCAGGGCTGGCATTCTACCACTTGAACGGTAGCTCTTTAGTGGTTAACTGGAGATAATAGACTCAAGGATTTTCCTTCCCAGGCTAGCTTTGAACCTCAATCCTCAGCTCTCAGCCTTCTGAGTAGCTAGGATTATGGGGATGAGCCACCAACATCCTGACCAGACTAGCTTTCTTGCTGATTAACTAAAGACAAAGTCTTAAATTTTTTTCTGCCCAGGCCAGCTTTGAACTGGAACCCTCAGATCTCAGCCTCCAGAATAGCTAGCATTGCAGGCATGTAACCAGCACTTGGCTAACTCAGGTTTAAATCTTAGCAGTTCTGTGGCTTTAGGTAAGTATCTTGTGCCTTTAACTCTGAGCACTGATTTCTTCCTAAAAAGTGGCTCACACCTGTAATCCTAGCTACTCAAGAGGCTGTGATCTGAGAAACACCATTCCAAGCCAGCCTGGGCAGGGAAGTCCATGAAACTCTTAGCTAAAACTAAGCACCAAAAGCTGAAGGTACATCTGTGGCTCAAGTGGTTGAGCTCTAGCCTTGAGCAAAATTATTCTGGGATAGTGCCCAAACCCTGAGTTCAAGCCCCAGGACCAGCACTTTGTAGAAGTGGTTATGGCTTCCCAGCCCCTCCCATCCAAATAGGGTTTATTTTTCTCCCCTTGATCCTAGAATGCCCTTATCAGGTTTACTAACTGACTGTTGTATTATGCTCAACTTTGGTCCTCAGCTCCATCCAGACCTGGGCGCCCCCCCCCCCCCATTCCTGGGAGTTCCCTCCATACAGCTGGCCCCTCCCTTTCTCCACCCAGACCCACCTGAAAGCTCATCTGCCTCACTCACTTCCTATCCCCCAGACCCTCCTGCTACCTGGATGGGGACAGAGGCCATGTGCTCCCTCTTAGGAGAAATATGGCTCCTCTAATAAACCTTATAATAATCTTTCTCATGTGCATACCTGCCTCTGTGTGGTCCCCTGGGATAGATGTGTGGGATACTCCTTCAAATGTAAGAGAAAGGATAACATACTTCTTTTGGAGCATACCTGAAGATCTTGTTGTCCTGGCAAGAGCCTGGGCTAGCCTACTGAAGGGTGACTGCTCACTTGGAGAAGAGAAGAGACCAGCCATCCTCTAAGGCAGTACCAGCAGACCTAGCAGTTAACCTCTTACAGATGAATGAGCTCAGCTACTAGAAGTGCCCAGAGGAGCACAGCCATTAAAACTAGTAGGAAGAATTGCTGGCACGAGTCACCAGAGCCTGTAGAGCCATCTTCGCAAAAACCTGAGATCTGAGGAATGAAGTTCAAAGCTAGACCAGGTAGAACAGCCTACAAAGACTCTTGTCTCCAACTAACCAGTGGGGGTTGGGGGGAGGGAGGGAAGAATCTGGACTGAAGGTATAGCCAGCCATGAACAAAAAAGCTGATCAAGAGTGCAAGGCCTTGAGTTCAAGCCTTTGTACTGGCACAAAACCCTAGATGGGGGCTGGGAAGGTGGCTCAGTGGTAGAGCGCTTGCCTTGCATGCATGAGGCCCTGGGTTCGATTTCTCAGCACCACATAAGCAAAAAGAAAAGAGCCAGAAGTGGTGCTGTGGCTCAAGTGGTAAAGTGAAGAGGGACAGCGCCCAGGCCCAGAGTTCAGACCCAGGACCGGACCACCCCCCCCCCCCAAAAAAAAAGAATCCCTAGAGCTGGGTTTAAGATGTAGATGTCATTCAGTAGTAGTGTATGCTTAGCATGGGTAAAGGCCTAAGCTTTTTGTGTGGGGTTTTTTTTGGGAGGGGGGGAGCTTGAACTCTGGGCCTGGGTGCTACAAGCTCCTCAGCTCAAGGATAGCACTCTACCATTTGAGCCACAGCTCCACTTCTGGCTTTTTTCTTTTTGCTTATGTGGTGCTGAAGAATTGAACCCAGGGACTCATGCATATAAGGCAAGCACTCTACCACTGAGCCACCTTCCCAGCCCAAAGGGCTGAAGTTTCCAAGTCCCTCATGCCTACATATTGCTTTGATCTAGAATTAGATAGATGGTTTTATACACTAGATTCAAGTGAATTAGATTCCTCTTGCTGGGGAACCAACAAGATCACATTACAGAAAAGCACATGAAATTGGAAATGGTGCTGGGGATGACTTTGGAAAGTATAATCTTAGAAAAGCAGGAAAGGCATCAAATTGGGGCTTTATTGCAGACTTGGGGGATTTGAGTCAAATGTGTTAAGGGAAGGTCTTGGCAGAGACAGTAAGATCATAATCTGACTTACATTCCTATGATTCCTTTGACTACTGTGTATAAATAAGATGTAAGGGAAGAGATGATGGGGTCAGGGACCTAAATAAACTTTCCCAACCCTGAGCTAGGCTGAAATCAAGGCCCAGCCAAGTACTTGTTGAAGGAACTGCCACAATTCCAGCCTCTGGGATTATATTCCTCCTGCTCTCTCCCAATGTGACAAGTATTTTAACAAACTGTGCAAAGAGTCATTAAGTACTGCAGACACAAACCAGACTTTAGAAAAACATAGCACAAGGCCTTTTGGAAGCACAGCCAAGTGTTTCCAGTCTTCCAGTCTTAGACTTGGGATTTCCTGTCTTCTTAGGCATTTGCTGGGCAAGCCAAGATTAGTTTTGCCTGAGTAAAGAGTGGGCTTCCCACATGGCCTCTGTGCCTTTTTTTCTGTTCCTTTAGGATTCATTCCATGTATTCCTGGCTCCAGGTTTTCTAACCAGCTACTTGCCTCCCAACACAACTTGAAGATGGGATCATGATACAATTTCAAGGAGCAGAGGTCCTGCAAGCTGTAGCTGGAGCCAGCTGGGCTCTTGAAAGTTAGCTCTGGTTTAGTTCCTACCTTCTTGCCAAGTATCAAAACCTTGCTGACCAGAACTGGGTGAGACAAGGGGGAGCAGGGACTTACATGAATGGCACCAGGAATTACCATAGGCATGGAGCCTGCCTGGATGGGGAATAACTGATCCACAGGTTGACACCCCACCCTATCAGCACCATCTGTTCTTGCTGCTTGGGACATGCCTCAATTAGGATAATTACTAGAAGCACAAACTCCCTCTTATTTATACAATGTGGGAGGGGATAAGCTAACACAAGATCCCCACCAAAATGACAAGAATGAATATGCAAAGTGACAATCGAGTGGGAAGGGGGAAAGCAATGCATTGGCATATATTATGAATAACAAGATCATTCCCATGAGAAACATAAAATAGGCTGGGGGAAGGGAAGGGGCGTAGCTTTTAATGAACAGTTCCTGAGACAAAAGTAGCCAACCATCTTCTACAAAACCTGATATAAATCCCATATCCCAAACTCTGCAAATTGATTCTGCCCACTCCACCAGCAACCTCATTGCCACAAAAATGTACATGGGCAAGAGTTGAAAGGTAGCCATGGGAAATACCCATGGTTGTGAACTTCCATCATAGCTCTTTTGCTGATTACAGGGCCCTCAGAAGCTTAATAAGCTTCCAAGGAGTTTGACAAAGCATGTACAAAAAGCCTTTCAAAGTCCTTCTAAAACAGTCGCCTAAATCATTCACAACTGCCACCTAGCTAAGCTTTTTCAGTGGGTAAGTTGGGGATTGCTAAAGGGTGGCAAAGAGACTGATAGGCCAGATGGAAAAAGTCAGATAATACTCTTGTAAGGAATTCTGCTTTCCTGGTGGAAAAAACACATGTACAGAAGCTTCTCTAACAGCTTGCTACCTACTCTGCTTAACTGTACTAGTTGTCTCCATGGAGGCTACTCCAGGGGCTAGGGGGACAGCTCTGTGGTACTGTTTGCCTAACAAGGACACCTCCCTGGATGCAATCACCAGCAAACACACACATACACACCACCACCACCACCACCACCACCAGAAAAAAAAAAAAAAAACTTTCCCTATTCCAAAAAGAAAACTTGAAATTTATATAATTTACTTATGCAATGGCTGGGAAGGTGGCTCAGTAGTAAAGCGCTTGCCTTGCATGTATGAGGCCCTGGGTTCGATTCCTCAGCACCACATAAGCAGGGAAAAAAAGCCGGAAATGGTGCTATGGCTCAAGTGGTAGAGCGCTAGCCTTGAGCTGAAGAGCTGAGGGACAGTGCCCAGGCCCAGAGCTCAGGCCCACGACTGGACCCAAAAAAAAAAAAAAAACAATTTACTTATAAGACATGACAAAAATAGGAGCTTATACTTTCCATTTTGTTTGGAGGCAATAAAAATATGTATCAATGGGGCTCTGGGAATGTGGGCTCAGTGGGAGAGTACTTGCGCCTTGCATGTATGAGACCCTGGGTTCAATTCCTCAGCACCACACAAACAGAAAAAGCTGAAGTGGTGCTGTGGCTCAAGTGGCAGAGTGCTGGCTTTGAGCAAAAGCATCTCAGGGACAGAGAACCCAGGGCCTGAGTTCAAGCCCCAGGACCAGCCCCCCCCCCCCAAAAAAAGTATCACCGCTGGGCACCAGTGGATCATGTCTACAATACTAGCTACTTCAGTAGCTGAGATCTGAGGATCAAAGGCAACCTGGGCAAGAAAGTCTTATCTACAATAAACCACAGAAAACCTGAAGTGGCGCTATGGCTTAAGTGGTAAGCTCTAGTCTTGAGCTGAAGAGCTCAGGGACAACACCCAGGACCAGAGTTCAAGCCCCATGACTGAACAAAAAACAACAACAACAAAAAACCACTAAGCAAGAACATCCACTAAACCTCCAGTGAATCACTTTAGGAAGTCCATCCAAGCATCAAACACTGCTGTGGTGTTTGTTGCCTGCTTTCCTCCCAGGTACATCACGTGGCCCTAAACTGTTTTGACACCAGGCCAGGAAAATTCCCAGAAGGGCCTTAGAAAGGGAGGTTGTCTTGTGTGACCAGTAATTTTAAGCCCAAAGGATAAAGCCACTGCCTAGAAATACTAGAGCTCGTAGGTAAGAAGGGCACTTCCATCCCTGCTGCAACTGGTACTTAGCCACAAGATGGTGATCTGGGCAACTTAACAGGCCTGCTAGGTTTTCTAAGCTACTCATTAGTACCCCCCCTAAGGCCTGGGCAGGTGGCTGCCCTGGTCTTCACCTGCCACCTACAGGCAAGAAAGCTGATGGCACAGGTATTTATTTCATCACAGCCACTACATCAAACAATCTTCAATGTACAACCAACAGGATGGGCAAGGCCTACAGGGACACACTCCTGTAGGGCAGAACAAATCAAGATTGTTGGCTGTCACCACCACAGATTAAGTCTGTGCACCATAGCTTTTCTTTAGCTCTCTCACCAAGGCCAATGATCTCTGCTCAGTTGCAATTCTTGGGACACACATTCTGGCCTTGTTTTCTACCAAAAACAAAAACACCCAAAAACTCCATACAGTATCAGGATTTATTATTTTATTATATGCTTTGTAAAAAAAAAAAAAAAAAAAAAAAAACCAAAACAAACGAAACAAAAAAGGAAAAGCCCAAACATGCATGCTACCCACCAGAGGAAGCTCATCTTTCTTGTGCAGGCCATATTATGTTAATGTGCAAAGCCCTATATACTCCCCACCATTAAATGTTTATGACCCAACTACAAAAATGGAGCTTTAAAGGGTGCATGAAGACAAACAGGAACTTGCCCTTGTTCGAGTAACATCTAAGTAAAGAACCATGATGTAACAGGGAGCAAATGCCAAATGAAGAATTGGAATGTCTGTAAGGGCAAGACTGGTGAGACAGACATGGGCCACATGATTGCTTCTACTTGTTTTCAGAAGGCACATGTCTCCTACACCTGACAATCAACAACTGAGGATGACAGCAGGAGAATCCAGTATTCAGATTCTGCCTACTTTGAGGTATCAAATGCAAGAGGAAAGATTAGTTATATTCAATCCAAGTAGCATGCAATGAAAATTTGTTTAAACCAACATGGTTAAGTGTTAAGATTTTTAGAAATCAATATTATTTATTCACAATTTTAAACTAAAGTCAAGGCTATTTATCTTCTGTGGTAATGATTTAAGTGCAAGTGATGCTGGCTTTCACATTTGTTTCCTTCCTTAAGAGCAAGGCAGATCAGTTGTTCTTGAATAAGTCAATGCAGCTCTGCAGGAGGGAGACATTGTTCTGGGGGGAAAGAAAATCAACAAATAAACCAAATATCAAAGTCAAGGTAAAGTAACCTGCTCTAGACTCTAAATATACTCAAGAATGAAACACACACTCTGACACAGCTTTTCTCATGAAACATGAAATCAAAAGTAGGGTGGGGGACATCCCTTCACTAACTCCCTAAAATTTTAACTACCTATCCTTTCCCAGTTTAGCCAGAGAGTTCCTCTGAGGGGAGGGCCTGCGAATGCTGCCTGGGAGTGGGCACTGGGAGTCCAGTGCAATCATACAATCATACCACTCACTTCTGCAAGGTCTTGCTCAGCCTATAAAAGATCTGCTGGTAGTCAAGTTATGGGCAAGATTTCAAATTAAATCAAGACTTTTTAAATGCTCATCACAAAATAAAGACATACAGTAAACTTAAAATGCCAAGTACTTCATGGCTATGAATTATATTTTAAAAACGGTATTTTCAAATGGTTACAGATTGACAAGTTGGACTAATTAAGAATGGAGAAAACGGATCAAATATTTTTTTTTGTGGTGAAGCTCAATCCCAAGTCCTTATAATTGCTGAACTCTAACCTCGACCCAACAAGCATAAGCACCTAATATTCCTTTTAGAAACCCATACTTACATATACCCAGACCAAATAAGATTACTGTATTTTAAAACAAAAACGTTTGCAAGCTGCTGAATAACCAGATTTGAAGATAGAGGTTCAAAGTGAGTTCCCCCCAAAGCCAAGCAAAAACATCAAACTCTGAGTCTACCTCTGACACTGGTACATGCATACATATGCACATGTCTACATACATACACACAGAGGCACACACCATGAACACCCAAGATACTAAATAACTTCTGGTAATTGAGACAAGCTTTTGCTTTGATCTTAGGCATGCCTCAAAATATGTGATTTTCCTCTGAAAAATTCACAAGTTACTAAAGCAGACTCTTTAGAAGAATGGCCTGTAAACAGGCAAGGAGAAACTAGACTCTTGCTCCTAATCCTAGGTACTAAAAGCAGGGCTGAAAGTGCGGCTTAAGTGGCAGAGTACAGCCGAGTATACAGACCTGAATGCAAACCACAGTAGAGGATGGGGAGGGCAGGGGAACAAGAATGCTCTGTATTGCAAGGTAATATATTTTGGTTTGCAGAAGAAACTCCCACTGACCACTCCCATACACTAAATAGCATTACAGATCAACACCAAAAAGCTAAAAGAAAATCCCATCTACCTAACACTAGGACAACAAATTAGGATATTAAACCTCCATCCCTGCCACAAAAAAAAAGTTCACTAGAGTTGTTGGCTCAGTTAACACTTACTCTGGCGTGCTTTATTTCCAGTTCAGACATTTCAATTAGGTTCTTTCTAAATGCTGCTACTCTCTTCCGCTTGAAATTTATTAGTTCTATGGTGAGAAAAAAAAAAAAGATTAAAAAAAATCAAGTTGACCTTCAAATGCACTGCATCTTCCAAATATCCTTAGAAATTATCTCCAGAACTTTCTTGAGTCACCACTGAGACACATTAGATGTGGTATGGTTACAGCTATGTGCTTCTTAAATGGACCAAGTTTTATCCAAAGGTACTAATGTGCAGTGAAAAAGTGGAATGGGATATAAGCCATAACATTACCAATGTCCTCAGAACAGTGAACTCTGTAAGACATCATATAATGCCAACAATCTCATGAAAAAGGCCCAGCAACCAATAATCTTGGTGGAAATACAAACTAAAACTTCAAGAAGCTATTCCTCATCTGTAAGAATGTTTTATCAAAGCAAAAAAAAAGTAGCATGACTGGTAGAGAAAATTAGGCATTTGCATTGAAGACATGAAAATCAATACAAGGAAAATGGAAATTCTTCAAAACTAAAAAATTCGACCTCTAGGAACATATCCAAAGGAATTAAAATCAGTATGGATGAAATGGATGCCTGTATCCTAAGAGAACATAATGTCCAAAAGTTTACCTATCTAGGGACAAAGTTGCAGTGCAATAGTAAAGTATTTGCCCAACATGTATACACACTGGGTTTGATAGCCAGCACTACATAGCACCAAAAAACAAAAACCCACCACAAATACAGGAACAAGTAAGGGATAGTGGTATGTCTACAATGTCTACAAGACAGCCTAAGATACAAAGCAAGACCCTATCTCATTTAAAAAAAAGGGTGGGGGGAGGGGAGACTCCTTGAAGAAATGGTCAACTAGAGTAAAAACATCCATGATACTTTTAACTCCAATTAAGCATCCACCAAAAAGCCAAAGTGAAAATGTGGCTCAAGTAAGTGGTAGAGCACAAGTCTTGAGCAAGCTTGAGCTTGAGTTCAAGCCCCAGAAGCTGCACAAACACAAAAAATAAAGCCAGTATTGCTGGGTGCCAGTGACTCACACGTGTAATATGAGGTATTCTGGAGGCTGAAATCTGAGGATTGTAGTTTCAAACCACCTGAGGCACAAAAGCCTGCAAGACTCTTAACTATCCAAAAAATCCAGACTGGAGCTATGGCTTAAGTAGTAGAAAATTTTTAAAAGCTCAGTGACCACACCCAAGTCATGAATTCAAGCTCTAAAACGGGCATAGAAAAAAGTCATGTATATAATCTAATTTCCTCTGTCCAAGAACTCAGATATGTATTTATGAGCACACACAAGGATACATATAAGTAAGCAAATAATAAAGTAGATGGGGGCTGGGAAGGTGGCTCAGTGGTAGAGCACTTGCCTTGCATGCTCGAAGCCCTGGGTTCGATTCCTCAGTACCACATAAGCAAAAAGAAAAAAGCCGGAAGTGGCGCTGTGGCTCAAGTTGTAGAGCACTAGCCTTGAGCTTAAGAGCTGAGGGACAGCGCCCAGGCCCAGAGTTCAGGCCCCACGACCGGACCCAAAAAATAAATAAATAAATAAAGTAGATGGGTGGGAACAAAGTGTTGAACACAAAACACAGGGTTAGATAACAAGACTAAATATTCTACAACTGACATACATTCCCAGCTCTAGATATTGGTTGGTAATTCTCACTACTTGTGTTCTCTATAAATAATTTCAAAATAAAAGTGCAGAAAAATATTCTACCTTCTTTTGCAGATTCAGAAAGTTGTTCAAATTTCTGGCAGCATTCCTGCTGATGTGCCTCAGCCAACTTGACATCTTTGCTTTTTAATCGGGCCTTGTCCAAAGCTTTATTTGAGTTTTCATAGTCAATGAGGGCTTTGGTGCGCCTGTATAAGAGATCCTGAGAAGAAAATTAACAATACAACAAAAAAAATCTCTGGTATACACAAAGCTCTGGGTTTAGCGCTCTACACTCCCCCACCCCCCCATAAAAAAGTTAAGGTAGATTAGCACGCTATTTGTACATGGATCTCGACCATCTACTGAAATTTTGCCTATGGACCAGATGTTAAAACTAAGCAAGAGTAAAAACATGGGTATTTTTCTAGTTAATTCAATAACTGAAAATTACTTAAGAATGTGAAATAACATGATCCTGTCCAGCACAATCCACGTCTGAAAATCTTCCCTGGGATCCAATCTCATGTTTGCAATCTTATGACAAAGCACAAATTACCACAAATATCTAAAAGTGGCAATTATGTGCGCAATATAAAATAGGTAATGCAATTTTTTAAAAACTGCATGAAACAAAATAATTGTCAAAGCTCAGTAAAGCATAATCTACTTTTGTAATGCTTTTTGTATGAAATATTTTGTGAATTTTTTTTTTGGGTCGGTCATGGGGCTTGTCCCTCTATTCTTCAGCTCAAGGCCAGCACTCTACCACTTGAGCCACAGCACCACTTCCAGCTTTTACTGCTTATGTGGTGCTGAGGAATTGAACCCAGGGCATCATGCATGCAAGGAAAGCACTCTACCACTGAGCCACCGTCCCAGCCCCCTCCGTGAAAATTTTTTAATGAGCTTTTAAGTCAGAAAATAAAATCTAAAGAATGTTTAAAATGTCTAAGAGGGCTGGGATGGTGGCTCAGTGGTAGAGTGTTTGCCTTGCATGCATGAGGCCCTGGGTTCGATTCCTCAGCACCACATAAGCAGAAAAAGCTGGAAGTGGTACTGTGGCTCAAGTGATAGGGTGCTAGTTGAATTGCTGAGGGACAGTGCCCAGGCTGAGATCAGGTCCCACAACTGGCCAAAAAAAAAGAAATAAATAAAATAAAATAAAATGTCTAAGATTAAGACAACAGGACAAAAGCCTCCTCAGGTCAAAATGTAAATGAGGAAAGAATAAAACAATCCCAAACATTATTATATTTACCTCTTAAGCCTTAATTACAATGATGCATACAAAAAAGGGGCATAATACAAGGAGATCTGGTCAATGTCTACCTTCTTCCCTACCCCACCCCCCCCCCACTTTTTTTTATTTCAAAAAAGGAAATCTCTAGCATTAAATTCTGCTCATGGTACCATGGTCTAGCACTGATGTGTTAGTTAAACAATTCCCTCCCTCTTCTTACCTTTGCGGCCTCTATGTTGAGCATGTAGTATCGGAGTAGCTCTGTCAGCTTTAAATCTTCATCTGATGAGACTCGACCCTCTATTTTCTATTAAAAAATAAATAAAAGTCACAGTCCATTCGCTCAAGAAATCTACAATGATAACTTATGAAGAACAAAAATTCTTACCCTAAGTTTTTCAAATAGTTCAGCAACTTTCAACAGGTACCTGAAAACAATGTTGTAGGTTAAAGATCTTAAACTTGATATCAGGGATGAACTTAAGATATGAATGGAACTTTAGGATTAATTACCAAACAAATGTTAATTACAATTCTCTTAAATAGTAGAGCACATTTACATTGCCCCACTCATTAGCATCATGCTTAAGTCCAGGATGATTCTTATTAACAAGGTTATAAGGATCACCATGGGTGTTACCTATCAATAAATATTGCCATCTTGGTTGCTATAAACCAGCCTTTCAACCTCAAGTCAGAGGAAGTATGCCGATGTGCAGAGGTAGTATGCCGATGTGCAGAGGTAGTATTTGGAAAAATACAGAAGTAGCCGGGCGCTGGTGGCTCACGCCTGTAATCCTAGCTACTCAGGAGGCTGAGATCTGAGGATCGCGGTTCAAAGCCAGCCCGGGCAGGAGAGACCGTGAAACTCCTATCTCCAATAAACCACCAGAAAACCGGAAGTGGCGCTGTAGCTCAAGTGGTAAGAGTTCAAGCCCACGACCGACAAAAAAAAAAAAAAAAAAGAAAAGAAAAAAGAAAAATACAGGAAGTGTACAAGATGGAGAACTCATGATAAACACTTAGAGATCAGTATGTGGTGGTTTGAAGCCTGTTTGGGCACCAAGGCAAGACTCTGCCATTTAAAAACAAAGGACAGACAGATCATTACCAGAGAATATGGCAATAGCCAATTGTCACAGACAAATTTTCCTCAATATAACAGAAATGTATTCCTTAAAAGCTGCTATATTTCACTTCCTTACAACTGTCAGAAGTACCTTATGTACAGAGGGTAAGATTGGATACTAGGAGGTATCTGTGGAGCTTGTGCTTCAGTGTAGAACCCAAGCCATAGAGAGTAGTCAAGAGCTACTTTTAACTATACTGTTCAGTCCTTATCCATTCATTATAAGGTTGGGGAAATGTTATTCTAACAAAGTCTTACTTTTTGATGACAGTGGGCTCTTCTAAGGCCAGGCTATGCAAACAGGCAGCAGTGTGGATATAGTCATCAGCAACATCTAGAGAAACAAGCACAGCCCTTTTAGCACAAGAAAGTAGATATGTTAGCAAAGGTCTTCTAAGTGGCCAGTGGGAAAAGGTATTTACTTTTATGAGATCTGGTCATTTTGTCTGCTTTAGCACAGGAATCCTTGATCCTGTTGTAATAGTTAATGAGGAAATTCTTTTCTTGCTCAAAGAAGTCATCTACCTCCTAAAAATAAGGAAAAAAGAAACAGGCAGACATTCTTAAGAATATGAGTATTTCATATTGCAAAATATTTTGGGTAGAATACTTGGGAAGTTGAAGATTGTAAGTTCAAGGCTAGTCTGTGTTCAAACAGTCCAGATACTGCTTTCTCGCCCCCCCTACAGGCATTAGTGGTGGATACACATAACACTACCTACTCAAGATGCTAAGATCTGAGGATTACAGTTCAAAGTCAGCCTGTGAGACTTACCTACAAATAACTAAACCCCCCCTGCCAAAAAACAAAGGTGGAGCTGTGGTTCAAATGAGAGAGCACCAGCTTTGTAACACAAGCATAGAGACGAGGCACAGCCCAAGCAGAGACCAAACATCAGAGTTCAAGCCTCAGGACTAACATACACAAAAACTAACCTGCACAGGTTAAAGCTCAAAGGTAAAGTTCTAATTCAAGACGAAAAAAAGGTAAATTTATACTTTTTCTTATTTGATACCCCAAGACCGTGTGCCAGTAGCACAATTATGTTGAAGAGCAACTGGCTAGCCAATAGACAACAAGCTCTGGTAATGCCTTCTGAGACCTCTACTCTACTAGTAGTGGTTCTGTACAATGGGACACTGCTTCCTTGACAACTTGATCTATATGTATATTGCTGGGTTATTAGTTTTAAAAAAATATGTTGGGTCTGGGAATATGGCTTCGTGGTAGAGTGCTTGCTTAGCATGCAGGAAGCCCTGGGTTTGACTCCTTAGCACCACAAACAGAAAAGGCCAGAAGTAGCACTGTGGCTCAAGTGGTAAAGTGCTGGACTTGAGCCCAAAAGCATAAGGGGCATCACCCAAGGTTCAGTTCAAACCCCAGAGCTAGCACAAAAATGACTATAGAATGAGACATCTGGCAGGCAGTCACTGGTCAGGGATAAACATCACATATGCATGGATACACTTTGTGTCTAAAGTTCCTTGGTTTAACAGTGATCCCCCACTACTCAGCACCTATGTTCTAGGCTTCCTATTCAAATCTTGAAGAAGTAAAACATCAGATAGTAAATGTTAATAATGACAACTTAAAAGAAAGAGGAAAGCCCTGAAAAGAAAACAAGCTGTATCTATTAATGCAGTGAGACAAGTTTGGTTTCTTAATCATGGCAGGTAAGGTCTGTCATATGTACATATCATGTGCTCATCTACCTGTCAGCTATGTGGTTCAGTTACCACTTTGGAGAACATACTTTTTCCCTCAGATAACTGAGTAACTTCTACCCTATGGGATAGGTAAAAAGTTGAAATACTTAAGCATGGAAAGACTCATTATTACCTCTCTAAAGAGAACTAGGTATTTTGAAGAAGTAAAAATATATGAAAACAGCCAATTTCAAACAACCCAAGTATATGTTATCTTATAAATATCACTTTCCAAGAAATAAGACATTTATTCCTACAAAATTAGTTTTCTCAGTGCCAACTCCTTACCTTAACTCCAGAGAAAAGGACTTCATCAGCACTTTTTACAACACTTTTAAAAAAGCCACCAAACATCTCTTTGGTATTTTTCCGTCTGACGCTTAGCTAGAAAATGAGATTCCAAACCAAAAAAAGGGCTTATTGTAAGTGTTCTAGGATCTTCAGTTCTAATTAATTCCAATTAATGCTTCTTACTAGTATAGGCACACACTACAGAATTTAAAACATCTTAACCTAAGAAATACCCTAAATAACTATGTAGACAACAAGGCTTAGAGGCTTTTCAATCTTTAAGAGGACCAGTTTTTTTTCAATACATTGTTTTTTGAAAAACTTTCTGGGTTAGGATTTGTCTTACAAATATTAAGAAGTAATGTAAGGGGCTGGGAAGGTGGCTCAGTGGTAGAACGCTTGCCTTGCATGCATGAGGCCCTGAGTTTGATTCCTCAGCACCACATAAGCAAAAAAGAAAAAAGCCGGAAGTGGCGCTGTGGCTCAAGTGGTAGAGTGCTAGCCTTGAGCTGAAGAGCTGAGGGACAGTGCCCAGGCCCAGAGTTCAGGCCCAAAACTGGACCCCCCCCCAAAAAAAAAGAAAAACAAGAAGTCTTGTTTTTAATATCAGCTCTTAGAAGATTGAGACAGGAAGATCATGAAATGTTTTAAGGCCAACCCAGGCAATACAGCCAATTGCTACATAACAGAACACATCTCAAAAAAATAAAAATGCTCAGCACCAGTGACTCATACCTGCAACCCTAGCTACACAGGAGGCCCAGACTTGAGGACCACAGTTAAAAGTTATCTCCAATTAACCACTCAAAATCCCAAAGTGGAGCTGTGGCTCAAAGAAGTAAACTGATTTGTTGAATAGAAACTCCTTTGTAGAACTACTTATAGATAATAAAAATATCTAACATGAAAAAAAAAAGAGTAGTATTTCAAAAAGAAAGGTATCCAGGAAGAAATAAAAAGATTCTAAGGTTACCAAACTTAATGGGAAAATACTTGTCTTTGGAAGAATGACATTTTTATAATAGATATATGCACAAAGCAGCATTTAAAATTTTTTCCATTGATACAGTATGTTCACAAAAAATAAAAATTTTAAAAAAAAATTTCCATTGTTTTTACATTCCTTTTTTTTTCAGTTGTTTTTATAAAGGTGATATACAGGAGTCACAGTTACAAGTCAGGTAATGAGTACTTCTCTTTTTGGACAATGTTACCCCTTCCCTCACTCTTCTATATATATTGTTAGTAAGGATATTTTTTCTAAGGATAATTGTTTCTATACTGTTGCTAAGGATATTTTTTCTCCAAAAGGAATAAAGTATTTTTGATAGTAAGTAATGCATTTCAGCTGGACCATGGGAAGGAAATAAAATTGCCTTACATCTTGATCATATTCCAGAAACACATGGAAGTTTCTATCTTTACTAAGAACAGGATGAGATGAAAGTCGCTGAAGAAAGACTTCATGGGAGGACACAGTCTTCTTAAAGACAGCTAGATACTCACTGAAAAGACAAGAATATACAAAATTCAGCTAGCATTATTCAACTATCTGACCAATACCACTAAACTCCTGGTTAACTGATGTCACTAAGTTAAATACTGTAATTGGGCCAAAATAATATTTAGGTTTAACTTGGAATCTCTTAAATAAGACAGCTACCATTTTGGAATCTGTGGAATGAATCAATGAAGGAATCAATAATGTATTACCATCAGCTGCCTCAAGCCAGAACTTAGACCTACATGCCAATTGTGGTAGTTATCTAGTGGATACAGAACATTTGTTTGTTGTTGTTGGTCATGGGGCTTGAACTCTGTGCCTGAGCGCTGTTTCTCAGCTCTTCAGCTCAAGGCTAGCGCTCTATCCCTTGAGATACAGCACCACTTCCGGTTTTCTGATGGCTTATTGTTTTTCTTGTTTTTTTGTTTTTTTTTGCCAGACGTGGGGTCTGAACTCTGGGCCTGGGCACTGTCCCTCAGCTCTTCAGCTCAAGGCTATCACTCTACCACTTGAGCCACAGTGCCACTTCCGGCTTTTTTCTTTTTTCTTATGTGGTGCTGAGGAATCGAACCCAGGGCCTCATGCATGCAAGGCAAGCGCTCTACCACTGAGCCACCTTCCCAGCCCCATTCTGATGGTTTATTGGAGATAAGAATTTCACAAGAGTTTCCTGCCCAGGCTGGCTTTGAACTATGATCCTCAGATCTCAGCCTCCTGAGTAGCTAGGATTACAGGCGTGAGCCACCGGTACCCGGCTCAGCACATTTGCTTCTAGTAGTAATGTATACACACAGATGGTGCATAATAAGGTTTGGGAATTAACAAGAGTTATACAGTAGATTTATCTAAATGTACACAATGTAGGCATAAAGGTCATTAAGCTTCCTAATTATAAGAACCTGAAAATTAAACTACCTGCTTGGTTGTTTACTGGTAAGCTAGTCCAGACAGGCAATATGTGCCAAGACACTTAGTATGAATACTTCCTCTTGGAAATACCACTGCTAAAATAGACACCTTAATTCCAACAGATTGATAATGGAAAGAATGGAAAGAGGTCCTTTTTAAGCTAAGAATCCACCAGGAAGCTGGGTGTAAGTGATTCACGCCTGTAATCCTAGCTACTAAGGAGGCTGAGCAAGATCTGAGGATCCACAGGGGCAGGAACATCCTTGAGACTCCAATAAACCACCAGAAGTGGTGCTATGGTAGAGTAGTTGCCTTGAGCTGAAGCACTGAGGGACAGCACCCAGGCCCAGAGTCCAAGGTTTATTGGAATAAGAGTCTCACGGCTTTCCTGCCCAGGCTGGTTTTGAACCGCAATCCTCAGATCTCAGCCTCCTGAGAGCTAGGATTACAGGTGTGAGCCACCCAGCTTGCTGTAACTTTTTTTTAGAGAAGTTGTTAGATTTTTCCCATTCATATTCACAGAACACATTTTCTAATTTTCACACAAAAAAGGCCAAAGAAAATCTACTTACGCTTCTAGTTCTTGTTTCATCTTAGCAAATTCTTCTTTGGTCATAGACCCTTCCCCCTCTCCCAGTTTCTGCATTTTCTCTCGAGGGCCATCAAAGTCTGGTTTTGTAGGAGCTGGAGGAATCTGCAGCAGATGCAGTGCAGTAACTTGTGAACACCTTTCCCCAGTTGTAAATGCTAACCGGTTCCACACACAGCTTTTGCTATCACAGATGGCCACCACAGTCAAGTAGCTAAGTCAACTGTAATTTCACTGAAACCATTTTCTCTCTGATCACTTAACGGTCATCAAAATAATTTGAGTCCCAATGGATAATCCTTTAGCTTCTCACTTTTTGATAGGGGACATATCTCAGTGGTAAAAGCACTTGCCTGGTTTTGTACACACAATGCCATTTTAAGCCCAGTACCACACACACAAAAAGTACTATATACTAATACAGCTAGTGTCAGTGGCTCACACCAGTAATCCTCAGGAGAATCAAGGTTTAAAAGCAAGTTAGGGCAGGAAAGCCTGTAAGACTTATTGCCAATTAACACCAAAAAGCTAGAAGTGAGGGGCTGGGAAGGTAGCTCAGTGGTAGAGTGCTTGCCTCACATGCATGAGGCCCTGGGTTCGATTCCTCGGCACCACATAAGCAGAAAAGCTGAAAGAGGCGCTATGGTTCCAGTGGTATAGTGCTAGCCTTGAGCTGAAGAGCTGAGATAGCGCCCAGGCCCAGAGTTCAGGCCCCATGACCGGCAAAAAAAAAAAAAAAAAGCTAGAAGTGGAGGTATGGCTCAAGTGGGAGAGCACTAGCCCTGAGCATAAACTGGGACAGGGCTGGGAAGGTGGTTCAGTGGTAGAGTGCTTGCCTTGCATGCATGAGTCCCTGGGTTAGATTCCTCAGCACCACATAAGCAGAAAAAGCCAGAAGTGGCATTGTGGCTCAAGTGGTAGAGCACTAGCCTTGAGCTGAAGAGCTGAGGGACAGCACCCAGGCCCAGAGTTCAGTCCCCATGACTGCCCCCCCCAAAAAAAAACACTGTGGGAGAGTACCAAGGCTCCAAGTTAAATCCCCAGGACTATCACACTGCAAGTACTAATTTTGGTTGATTACTGAAGTATGTCCTAAGCTTGGTGCTGGTAGCTTACATCAATAATCCTACTTACTCAAGAAGCTGAGATCTAAGCATCAAAATTCCTCCAATTAGCTGGGCGCCAGAGGATCACCATTCAAAGCCAGCATTGGCATGAGACTCCTATCTCCTCCCCCCCCAAAAAAATCACTCAAAACCAAAGTGGCGCTGTGGCTCAAGCAGTAGAGCACTGGCCTTGAACTGAAGAGTCCAGGGATAGCACCCAAGCCCCATGATCAACCAAAAGAAAAAAAAAAGATTCCTCCAATTATAGCCATCAAGAAGCTGGAAATGAACAAGTGCCTCAAGTGGTAGAAAGCCAGCCTTGAGCAAAAATACAAAGTGAGAGCCAGAAACACTGAGGGCTCAAACCCCAGTACCAACACAAAAACAGAAAGATTCTTGGCAGGTAATACGTACTTAATTCTCACTTTAAATCAGCTAAGATAACTCATCTTCAGTGCTGATACCTGGTCTCCTTCATTACTGTTGTATTGGCAATGTTCTCTTATATATCAATTCTAATGATGCCTGAAGATACCATAGAAAAATAAAGCCTAAGTTGGTTAAGACTTTAATACTTAAACTGTTTACCCTTAAAGCTTATTTTATATGCTTAATCTCATAACTCCAGCATTATTCTCCATGTATTAACAGTCTAAAAGAATTAATGACTCTAGAATTACTTTGTACAACCAGTTATAAAAAATAGGTTAAGTACCCTTAAACATACATAATAGAAATAGCAAGGTAGATGGAAATAGGTTAATTACTTATTTTTTTAAAATGCACTCACAATAAGTCCAGCATAGTCCGTTGTTTCAATAAGTGTGTCGTGTAACCACACAAAGTCTTCATGTTGCCTTGTAACAGAAAACTCTGGGCTCTGAAACACGGGCAGTGTGGTCTGTAAAGAAAGAAGTGGTAACATTACCTGATTAAGTGTCTTGGGTTTCCTGGGGCTGTACCATGGGAAAATTCTGCATAATACAACATCACATTAAGATACAAATAAACAAAGCTGTAACACATGATCCTATCACCACTATAAAAACTATAGCTAAGACACAACATGGTCTGTAAATAACTTTTTTCACCATTCTCTTCCTGACCATAAACATAAAAATCTACTAGTAAAAATATGAAGTTACCAGTTACTCCCAATTTAAAAGTACAGTTGCTGTTTTAAAGAAGTCTAACCTACTGTTTACTCAGCTTCACTTTCATTCCAGTGAATTAATTTCATTTACTTTGAACAGGTCAACAAGCAGAAACTATGCAGCCTGTTTTCATGCTCACCCCTAAAAAACTCAAGTATTACAGATCAGGCTAAAGTACCAAGAGAATTTACTTCAGAATTAGAATGTTATTAGCAGTGCCCCCTTGATTCAAATTTAAAAACAGGCTGAAAATTTGTACTATGTAGACAAGACACTTCAGGCTGTACTTTGCCTAGTAAGCTTACCTTAGTGTGCACTGTAAATTTGACCTTATCTCGCTCACTGAGTGCATCAGGTATGTCGATCTGAAGTGAGGGATCAATGTTCAGGTCTACAGACACAGATCTCAGCTGAAACACATTATTGTATTATTAGTCTCAAACTGACTTCAACCCTAAAAAGTTTGGGAAGAGTTAAAGTCTCTCTCTCTCTCTCTCTCTCTCTCTCTCTCTCTCTCTATATATATATATATATATATATATATGTATATGTATACATACACACAAAAATGATCTTCAGATTTAGGAAACTTGCTGTTTAATCCATGTGATGAGAGTATTCTTGCAACCTGAATAGACCAATTGTATGATTGTAACATGGACACACATGAGAAACATATTTAACTATATACTCCAGTGCACACAGTGGATTACTAGCTTCTTACATAAATGGCAATATTCAAAGAACATCCAAAATCCATCAATTACACCAAAGATCTGAAAGATGACTCTGGAAAAACCCATGATGGCAAAGAGTCACACAATATAGGACCTGAGTATAGAAATAAGTGGACCAGGGGCTGGGAAGGTGGCTCAGCAGTAGAGCGCTTGCCTTGCATGCCTGAGGCCCTGGGTTCGATTCCTCAGCACCACATAAGCAAAAGGAAAAAAGCCGGAAGTGGCGCTGTGACTCAAGTGGTAGAGTGCTAGCCTTGAGCTGAAGAGTTGAGGGGCAGAGCCCAGGCCCAGAGTTCAGACCCCACGACCGGAAAAAAAAAAAAAAAAAAGAAAGAAAGAAGTGGACCAACTTATATCCAGAGATTTGTAGCAAACAACTAAGAAATCTGATGGGAAGGGTGAGGAAGCTGGAACCTGGAAGATCAGTTTGAGGCCAGTCCAGACAGAAGTCTGTAAGAATCCATCTCCAAAATAACTAGTTAGAGCAAAAGAACTGGGTACTAATGATTAAAAGAGTAGGGAGAATAGTAACAATTCTTATTTCCCCATTCCTTTTGCTCTATTACCAAAATAGTAAAGAAAAATCACCACAACTCTCTAGATTATGTAAAACAGAAGGCGAGGAGGAAAGCTAGAGCTAAGTGGATAAAAATATACAATATCAAGAATACACTTTAGTTTCTAAGTAAGTAAAACATCTGGTCCAATCAGCTATAGCCTAAATACAAAGCTGGTTGCTAGTGCCTCACATCTATAAGTCTAGCTACTTAGGAGGCTGAGATCCATCCGTGGATCTTTGAAGCCAGCGCAGGAGACTCATCTCTAATCATCAAAAACAAACATGTGACTAAGGAAAGAAAAGTCAAATTGTAGAAAAAAAATCCTACATTGCCACAGTTATGGCTTTCCTCCTAGAAGACTCAAGTTCTGTAAGTAAGCCATGAACAGTGGAACAAACCTGTAATTCCACCATTTGAAATGCTGATGCAGGAAGACCATCAGGTTGTGGAGGTGATACTGAGCTATGCCATTGAGACTATCTCAAAGAGCTGTGGACAGAACTTCATTTCAACAGCAACTATTAATGAAGATCACAGCATAATCTGGTCAACTTCTGGACCCAAGTACTGTTTCTTCAAAATGTACTCTTGATAATTGGCATGAAATATCACCGTCCACAAGACATTATAATCACTCCAGTTTTGATCAATTTCTGTCAAAAACAAAGCTTACTTCCTTCGGATAAATTACTGTTGGGTAAATACTGCCTTCAAAAATCCTAACAATAAAAAATAAATAAAAATTAAAAAAAAATCCTAACAAGGGGCTGGTAAGGTGGTTCAGTGGTAGAACACTTGTCTTGCACGCATGAGGCCCTGGGTTCGATTCCTCAGCACCACATAAGCGGAAAAAAAAAAATCCTAACAAATAAATCTAAAGTGTTCCATTGCTGACTAAAGAAAAATGCCCATGCCACCTATTCTAGGTTTTAGTGATAACTCATAACTTCCCAATATAACAAGAAACCTTCCCCAGAAGTCATTTTTATGTAGACATACCATTTCATACAGTTTTTAAACACAAAATCCCAACCACTTGGAATTTTTTTTTGGCCAGTCCTGGGGCTTGAACTCAGGGCCTGGATGGACACAGTCTCTGAACTTCCTCTGCTCAAGGGTAGCATTCTACCACTTTGGGCCTTTTCTGTTTATGTGGTACTGAGGAGTCAAATCCAGGCTTCATCATGCTAGGCAAGCACTCTACCTTAAGTCACATTCCCAGCTCTGAAATTGATACTCCTAAGCACTGAATAAGCAAGTAACACTTAGCATTACCTATTTTGGGTCTTTAAAAAAAAAAAACTTATGATGGGGCTGGGAAGTTGGCAGCTCAGTGGTAGAGTGCTTGCCTTGCATGCATGAGGCCCTGGGTTCGATTCCTCAGCACCACAAAAGAAAAAAGAAAAAAGCTGGAAGTGATGCTGTGGCTCAAGTGGTAGAGCGCTAGCCTTGAGCTGAAGAGCTATGGGACAGTGCCCAGGCCCAGAGTTCAGGCCCCAGGACCGGACCCCCCCCCAAAAAAACATGAAAAGCCAGGCACCAGGAGTTCCCCCCACCTTAATCCTAGCTACACTCAGGAGAGGCTGAGATCTGACCCAGCTGGCAGAAAAATCCCTGTGAAACTTACCTCCATTTAATCACTCCAAAACTGGAAATGGGGCCTCCTAGCTACTCAGGAAGCTGAGCTGAGGATCACGGTTCAAAGCCAATCTGGGCAGGGCAGGAGAGTCTGTGAGACTCTTATCTCCAAGTAACAACCAGAAAACTAGAAGTGGTGCTGTGGCTCAAGTGGTAGAGCGCTGGCCTTGAACTGAAGAGCTAAGGGACAGCGCCCAGGCCCAGAGTTCAAGCCCCATGGCCGACCAAAAAAAAAAAAAAAAAAACCCTGGAAATTCAATCACCAATTCCATTGCCACCAACCACCAAATGGGTTATCACTGTAGCATATAACCATTCAGATAAAGGTAACACTAACAAGGAAGAAAAACTGCAAAATTCTAGGATCTTCTAAGTCAGCATTTGTGTCCTCATTCTGGAAACATCAAGCACAAGTTCAGCATTCTTTTTTTTAATGCTTAGTCAACAAAACAAACTCCCTGCTGTCCCATGCCACAGTACTTGCTTAAATAACCCAACAGACCTAAGGGCAATAATGGCAATCTTCTAGCAAATACACAGCCCTGCTGGCCACTGAGCCTTGAATAAGCATTATAAAATACCCAGAATGGTTATTTATTTATTTATTTATTTGGCTGTCATGGGACTTGAACTCTAAGCCTGGGCACTGTCCCTAATCTCTTCAGCTCAAGGCGCTCTACCACTTGAGCCACAGCACCACTTCCCAGAATGGTCATTTATATATCAAGAAAAGGCAGGTAAAGCAGACCTTCAGCATGTAGTTTTACCTGTTTTTCATTAGTCATTTGGGAGAATCAGATTTTTTTTTTTGGCCAGGCCTGGGGGGCTGGAACTAAGGGCGGGCCTGGGCGCTGTCCCTTAGCTCTTTTGCTCAGGGCGAGCACTCTACACTTGAGCCACAGTGCCACTTCCTGTTTTCTGGGGTTAATTGGACTTTCCTGCCCAGGCTTTGAACCAGGATCCTCAGATCTCAGTCTCCTGAGTAGTTAGGATTACAGGCGTGAACCATCAGTCCCCAGCCGGCAATAAAAATTTAAGTATTATAGATGACTCTCAGATTTCTCTAAGAAGAGTTTTATTATATGTCCATTTCAGATCCTCTCAGCTGCCAATGTACTTCCCTACCATGTCCTCCTAGGAAAGGTAAGGGATGAAGAAGCATTGTGGCATTTGGAAGCAATGTTTTAACTATTTTCAAAAAATCTAAGAATGGGGTGTAACAAATCTCAGCAGTGCAAGGCAGAAGGATAAAGAATTTCAGGAGGGGCTGGGAAGGAGGCTCAGTGGTAGAGCACTTGCCTTGCATGCTCGAGGCCCTGGGTTCAATTCCTCAGCACCACATAAGAAAAAAACCAGAAGTGGCGCTGTGGCTCAAGTGGTAGAGTGCTAGCCTTGAGCTGAAGAGCTGAGGGACAGCACCCAGGCCCAGAGTTCAGGCCCCACGACTGGACCCAAAAAAAAAAAAAAAAGAATTTCAGGGTAGCACAGGCTACATAGCAAGACTATCTTAAAGAAATCTGAGTATTTTTGGCAGGACCAATGCACTTTCTGGCTAAAAATACTCTATCTCCCAGCTGCATCCTAAACATTTGCAGCACAACAATCCTACAGAACTCAAGGTGTTACTCACCAGTCTTTCAGGTAATTATAAGTCATTCAGGCATTAGACTTAGTATCAGCAACATTCTCTTCAAAAAGTTTACTGATGGGTTGGAATTGTGGCTTAGTGGTAAGAGTGCTTGCCTAGCATGCATGAATCCCTGAGCTCCAGACTTCAGTATTACATAAACAGAAAAAGCTGGAGGTGGCCCTGTGGCTCAAGTAGCTCAAGAGTGCTAGCCTTGAGCAAAAGAAACACAGGGACAGTAGCCAGGCCCTGAATCCAAGCCCCAGGACTGGTTAAAACACACACACACACACACACACAGACACACACACAGACACACAGACACACACACACACACACACACACACACACACAAACACACACACACACACGCAGATGGCAAAGCAGACAGGCACCCATGGTAATCCTACCAACACTAGTAGGCTTAGATCTAAGAATCGAGATTCAAAGCTAGGCTGGCAGAAATTCTCCAATTATCCGCCAAAGAGCTGTGCAGCTGCAATGGTAGAGTGCTAACTTTGAACAACAACAAAAAAAACCTTACTGGCAAAGCCTAGGCACTGAGTTTAAGCAACAGGACCAGCACAAGGGGAAAAGGATGTACCAAAAACATTGTATTAACTTTTGCAAATAAGATCCACAGGATATGTGCTTATGAAACGTTTGTTTCAACTCAAAAAGGAAATGTTCTGTGATACTAATACCATAGCCTTTCTCTTGGTTTAAAAAGGCTAAAATGTCTCAAGATACTCTGAACTGTTTTTCTCCTATCTTGACACTGGTTCATGGACAACAATGAAATCACTTCTTAAATACTATACTAGTTGCCATTACAGAACTCACTCTCACCATTCCCTCCCACTAGTTCTCTTTAAGGCCTGAAATCACAACTTTGTCCTCACAAACACAACTAAGAACTTATGGAAGACTTCAAATTAACATAAATAACCATGAATAAGGTGTGGTTCATGCCTGTAATCCTAGCTACTCAGGAGTCTGGGATCTGAGGATCATAGTTCCAAGCCAGCCTGGGCAGGCAAGTCCATCTTACCTCCAAGGCCCTGAAGACCCCACAAATAAAGAATTAAATCACTTAGGTACAAGGTTAAAAATAAGATGGGCTGCAGGCAGTGATCAGATTTTCACCACTCATCTTGGTGAGATAGGACCCAATGGGACCCATCCCTGCTGACACCAACCATTCCTCCCAGTAGAATCCCAACACACAAGCAGCCCACAATAGAACACTGTAGGCTGCAAGGCATTTGGAAACTACATAGACCTAAGTTCCTAGAACAGGAACTAAAGCCTGGTAAGAAGGTCAATGCAGCACACTCAGCGAATGGATAAACTGAATCATCATGTCACAAGGCTGCAAGCCCACAAACTAGCCAAATCTCTCAATATGGCACCAAAAGCAATTATGTTCATCTACAACCTTAAATAACTAATTTCAAGTTAAGAAACCAAATCGTTCACTTTTGGGGCTGGGTTGTTCCGTAGGGCTTTAACTCTGGGTCTGGGCACTGTCCCTGAGTTCTTTAGCTCAAGGCAAGCACTCTTACCACTTGAGCCACAATATCCCTTCCTGTTTTTCTGGTGGTTAATTGCAGATAAGAGTTTCAGAGTTTCCTGCTCTAGGCTGGCTTTGAATATTGATCCTCAGATCTCAGCCTCCTAAGTAGCTAGGATTATAGGGGTGAGACTCCAGCACCTGGCTTCATTGGCTATTTTTTAAATGAGTTCACAAATATTATGTCATAGAAATCCAACAAGGAACCAGGGTGATTCTGCTTACAGTGAAAACTCTAACCAATTTTTTATTCAAAGATAAAGCCCTTCATCTACTACCCAAACCATGTATATTTAGTATGTACAGACTATCATGACACTCCTGTACTTATATACACTAATACTTCTTAAAAATAATTTTAAAAAATAGCCTGAAAAAAGTAGAGACACTTTTAATAGTATTTAAGACTGCCACATTAAAACCTAGCACTGGTGGTTCATGCCTTTAATCCTTGCTAATCAGGAGGCTGAGATCTGAGGATCATGGCTTAAAGGCAGCCCAGGTAATAAAGTCCACTTAGCTCCAATTAACCACCAGAAAACTGGAAGTGGTGTTGTGCCCAAAGTGACAGAGCAAAAGCATTGATCAAAAGAGCTCAGGAACAGTGCCCAGGCATCAAGTTCAAGCCCCACAACCCAAGAAAAATCTGTAAACTTATAGTGTAGTCAAATTAGGATTAATCAATGATACTTTAAGGAAAAAAAAGGCCTGTATAGCCACCTTCCTTTCTAGATCAAAAAGAAAAGGCAAGCAGAGCTTTGGTGGCTCATACTACTCAAGAGGTTGAGCTTAAGGATTAAAGTTCAAAGCCAGCCAGCGCAGGAAGTTCCATGAGACTCTTTTATATATATAGCCGTAAGAATTCGCTAATCACATATCTGAAAAGAACCTTGCAACAAATGGGCACACTAAGACTACCCTGGTACAACTTGATTGACTCCCCCCCAAATCCTATCATTTTAGAAAGGGTGGATTTGATTTTGGATCCAACTCTTCGCAATTTCGTCCTGAAACCATAAACATGTAGGTACATCATGACTTGTTCAAGTACTATGTTCATAATTGGGACACTGAAGACACAGTGTGCAAGTTACTGGTCCAGAACTAAGGTGTGGACAACACTGATAAACAATACTTCCTGGACTGTACAAAAAAAAAAACCAACTTCAGTTTAAAAAAAGAGGTTAAAAAAAAAGAAGTAATTGTGGCTTTGCTATGGTACTGGTCAAAGTTCAAGACTGTCCCTACACAGAACGGTCAATGGAGTAAACTAACACTAGTAGCAGCTTCTACAAAAACTGGATCCACCTAACACAAGTTATGGCTAACTTTTTTTTTGTCGGTGGTGGGGCTTGAACTCTGCCTGGGCGCTGTCCCTGGGCTCTTCAACTTGAGGCAAGTGCTCTACCTCTTGAGCCACAGTGCCACTTCCAGTATTCTAGTGGTTTACTGGAGATCAGTCTCACAGACTTTTCTGCCCAGGCTGGCTTTGAACCATGATCCTCAGATCTCAGCCTCTTGAGTAGCCAAGATTACAGGCATAAGCCACCAGCCCCCAGCTTGGTTAATTATTTTTTGGCAAGATGTTTCTCCAGTTAAAAAGGGTACCGGTTGGTTCACACCTGTAACCCTAGCTACTCAGGTGGCTGAGAGCTGAGGATCCCAGTTAATTGGAGACTTGGCTCCAATTAACTATCAGAACACCAGAAGTGGCGCTGTGACTCGTGGTAGAGCTGCTTGCTTTGAGCTGAAGAGCTCTGGGATAGTGCCCAGGCCCAAAGTTCAAGCCACAGGACCCACCAAAAAAAAAAAAAGGCATCAGGCAAAGCAGAGTTATCTTGCACATGCAAGTACCAGAGAAAAGCACCTACTTTGTTTCAAGACAGCATCTGTAGTCCAGGCTGGCCTTAAACCTGATATCCTCCTGAGTAGGGAGATTACAAATGTGTTAACATACTAACAATAGCTTTTCATTTTTTTTTGTTTTCAACTTACTTCAGTCTATTCATAATCACAGAGAAATCTAAAGCTCTTCAGAACCTAGGCAAACTCCCAGAAGGCAATGAGGACTAAAAACACTAATGCCACTGCTATTGCACTTCATTTGCCCTAAGTTAAATAGGAATAATTCGTTCCAAAAGATCCTACAAGACACACTGAACCTAAAAGTAGACACCTAAATACAATGCCAAACCAATGACTTTCAGTAAATGGAATGATGACAAATCTACAAGTTGCTAAATGACTGAAGACAAAGTCTGAAAAATCTCCATTTCCCCACCACACCAGCTAAAAATCTGAGACATCTGAAAACTTTCATCCAGTCCACATGAACTGAGGACAGTAGTACTCTTCGAAGCTACCATAAAGTAGGGGCCACAAGAGTTCGTTTGGTAACTAGAAGCTAGACACATTGAAATCCTTTCAACATAATCAAAATGTTGAAATCCTTTCAAAATAATCAAAATGCAATTATATTAAAAGAAAATTAAAAACTGAGACCAGAGCTCAATAATAGGGCAAAGCACATGATTAGCAAGAATAAAACCATGTTTGGCTTCCCACCACAGGAAAAACAATATTTAAACACTGATTAAAAATCAAGTATTTCGGGCTGGGAAGGTGGCTCAGTGGTAGAGTGCTTGCCTTGCATGCCTGAGGCCCTGGGTTCGATTCCTCAGCACCACATAAGCAAAAAGAAAAAAGCCGGAAATGGAGCTATGGCTCAAGTGGTAGAGTGCTAGCCTTGAGCTGAAGAGCTGAGGGACAGCGCCCAGGCCCAGAGTTCAGGCCCCACGACCGGGCCCAAAAAAAAAAACAAAAAAAAACAAAAAAAAAATCAAGTATTTCAGTGCAAGTGTGTCCCAACACTTGGGACTCCTGTTACTGTTTTACACTAGTCACAACGCAAACGCCCTTCTGTTCACTGTAAAAGCATCTAGACATGATCCTCTAACAGCACAGTACTAGTATCAAAGGAGGCAGCATAAAATGAAGTCACATGTCAAGAGTAGTAATTTACTTATCTCTTCTGCAATCCCACTTTTTGCACTATGGAAATTGACAAAGCCCCTTTACCAACTAAAGTCAGGAGGCATTTCATACTTTTCAAAACCCTCAGATTTTGCTTAAGAACCAGGGTAGTAAGTCATCTTAAAGACTCAGTTGTGACTAAAGATAAGAACTAAGGCTCAGCGGTAGAGTGCTTTTGCCTTGCATGCATGAGGCCCTGGGTGCGATTCCTCAGCACCACATAAGCAGAAAAAGCCGGAAGTGGTGTTGTCGCTCAAGTGTGCTGGCCTTGAGCCGAAGAGCTAAGGGGACAGCGCCCAGGCCGAGTTCACGCCTACGACCAACCAAAAAAAAAAAAAAAAGAACTAAAGTGATAAAGGTCTTTTGCATGGCTGATTCTGATCAAAATTTTTACTCAAAGGTGCCAGACACACAAATAATCAACATTCTTACCCAGTTTGTCTACATTTGGCAGGGAGAAGAAAACTTTATATAGAGTGCTCCATTAAGAGCTTCCAAAGAAATACAACACCCCAATCAAGAACCTCCCTGGTACAAGGCACTATTTCAATAAGTAGTAACAATGATACCCTTGTTGGAAGAATCCAGTTGCTTAGTACGCAAGAATTTAACTGGAAGAAAAAGCATTTCTCCATTCAAAGACAGTTCTAAAGGGTCCAAGTTTCTCTTGATCGCCTGGTAATGTTTTTAGACTTAAGTTTTTGTCGTTAAAAATGGTGTGGATTCTGCCCACACGATTGTGGCTCAACCCAGTATGTTATGCAAAATAGGACTCACATTTAAAGAAGCAATAAAAGCGTGGAGACTTGTCAGTCTTTAATTGGCAATAACGTTATTACATTAATAATCTTTTTGGACCGGACCTCAAGAAACGCGCGACCTTTGAAACACAAGTCCAGTAAGTATTTAAGCACCAACTCAAAATCACGCTGGGAAGCACGTAGCTTCTTCTATGAAGTTGCAAGTGACACGCTACAGATTCGGGATGGAATTTCCCCAGTAGTTCAAGCAAAAGGAGGTGAGACGCCGGTTTTGGAGGAACCAAGCCGGTGCCGCTGGCACGTTAAAGGACTTGTAACGTTCACCTTCCACTCAACCACGGAGCCACCGTATTAAGTCTTGAAATACACACTATGGGGTCTCCAGGGATTAGTCCACCACGCCTGGCCGAGGGTCTTGCTCGACCACTGCGGACGCGCGTGTCTGGCCCTGTTCTCGGAGGGAATCGGGGAATCCACTGAGAACGCCCGGAGACGCGTGGGAGAGCCAAGGGGGGTCATCTCAGGCCTTTCAGGACCTTCCTGCTCTGCGGAGGGCCGCAAGCAGCGAAGAGCCCCCCCCCCGGGAAAGGGAGCGGGGAGCAGAACACCCCGGACTACGGAATCGGAGTGGAGGACCTCACCTTGCTGCGGTCCTCCTCCTGCTGCTGCAGCACCTCGGGAACCGCGGCCATGGCGACGCGGACCTCGAGCTGGGGCGGCCTGGGCTGTGCGAGGAAAGAAGAGGCTGGGCCGCCGCCGCCGCCGCCACCTCCGCCGCCGGGGTGCCTCTCAGGGGCGGCCGCGGCCCCGGCCCCGGCCCCGCCTCCGCTGGCCTCCCTGCCCGACGGCAGCCTGGAGACCGCGGGACTCCGCCACCATCCCAGCAGCCCCGGGAGCAGGCGAGCAGCAAGCCACGTGCTTCCCCAGAGCGGCCTCCCCCGTCCCCGCTGCCGTCCATCTTGGAGCCGGGCAAAGAAGCAAGCCGGAGCCTACCCTCGCTCCGCACCACACGAAGACCGCACAAGACCGCACACCCGAGACGGAGACACCGAGACGAGGAGCCTCGGGGCCTCTCTCACGGAGGAACGTCCCGGAAAAAAAGAGCGCGCTCGCCAGCGCGGTGGAAATTTATTTGCTCAGCCCAAGCCCAAGATGGCGACGAGCAGTGACGTAGCAAGATCTCGTGAGAACAAGCACACGAGATTTGGAGACGCCCGCGCTTCCGCCTGAAGGCAGAGACTCCGCACCAAAAGCTTCTCGGAGCTGGTGAGCCAGGGGCTCAGAGGGTGGGGCGCGAGTGTCGCCGTGCATGCTGGGACTGCGTTGTCTGGGGGCGTGGCCTGGCTCGTGGGGAAAGCGCGGGAACGACAAAGTTCCGGTCCCCAGAAGCTGTTGGCGACCGCGGTTTTTGGCCAAACGGTGTGGCATCTCAGGTACAAACTGCTGCGGTAGCCTAGGTGTCTGTTTCTTCCTTATCCAAGCTCCCTCACGAGGTGCCTTCCCCGTCCTGTCCGTGTCGTTAGGTCCTCGTCTTGGCAGTGCGGTGTGCGCTCCTCGGGGATCACCATGGTGGATCTCGCTGACCGTTTATCCTCCCCGACCTGCCTCAAGTAACAGACCCTCCACAGGCTCCAGTTCCGTGTCTGTAAAGCGCGGTCCCAACGGTGCACGCCCTGGAGAAGGGCGAGGCCAAGCGAGATATGTCCCTAACCGAGGTGCGCGCGGGCGCACCCCACAACCGCACTGACCGGGCTGGTTTTGAACTCAGGATCCTGCTACTGTCTCAGTGTAGGAGTGTTGGATTAGAGGGGTGGGGCTAGGGGAGCACGCCTATCTGCAAAACGAGCTCCTTCAGTTTTACTGTGTTCGAGCATCACATTTCTTCAATTTAAGGATTGAGAGAGGCCGGGCGCTGATGGCTCACGCCTGTAATCCTAGCATCTCAGGAGGCTGAGATCTGAGGATCACAGTTCAAAGCCAGCCCGAAGATCTGAGAATCTTATCTCCAATAAACCACCAGAAAACCGGAAGTGGCGCTGTGGCTCATGTGTTAGAGGTACAGTGCTTGCCTAACATGCACAAAGCCCTGGGTTCGATTCTTCAGTATCACATAGACGGCCTGGAGTGGCCCTGTGGCTCAAGTGTAGAGTGATAGCCTTGAGCAAAAGAAGCTCAGGGACAGTGTCCATGCTGTGAGCTTATGCCCCAGGACAGGCAAAAAAATACAAAAAGAAGCCCAGGTAAAGTGCCCAGGCCCTTAGTTCAAGCCCCTGGACTGGCAAAAATAAAAACACTAGATTGGGAGAGTCTTGCCCCAAGCTATCTATTAATGAATATCCTTCTAAATTCCCTTTTTTTTTTTTTTTTTTTTTTTGCCATACTGGAGTGAACTCAAGGCCTTGCTAGGCAGGTGCTACATTCCTTCATACTTTTTTTTTTTGGGGGGGGGGTCCGGTCATGGGGCCTGAACTCTGGTCCTGGGCGCTGTCCCTCAGCTCTTCAGCTCAAGGCTAGCGCTCTACCACTTGAGCCACAGCACCACTTTCGGCTTTTTCTTCATACTTTTGAATACAATTTTGATCTACAATTCCATGCTCATGCAGCTTTCAATTTACCTAACACCCCCTTTCTCTTTGAATAGGAATACAAAATCTAAAAGGATCTCTATCTTGCAAACTTTTGAGAAAAGTGAAAAAAAAAATGATGATGAAGGCATTTCAGACCATTTGTAAGCAGCTCAGAAGTTCAAAGAGTTTTACTGTAAGACAAGGCACTTTTGTGGATTTCTCTACTTCCTCTTATTCATATGTCAGGAAGAAAAAAAATCCTTATGAAGATGTGGACCAAGCAAAATATTCTCGATTAGTCAAGTCTGTCTTGTCATTTGGAGGCCTGGCCCAGACCCCAGAATCACTGTTGGAGGAAGATGCTTTACTCTATGGACCTGTGACTAAACATAAGCCTCCAAAACCAAAAGAGGAGGCAAAAGTTCCACAAAACTGGTTTCCTCTCTTCAATACAGAGAGAAGTGAAAAGCCAAATAAGCGTGATTCTTCAATTCCTTTGAAAATTCCTTTACAAAGGAAGGCAATACCAAGTGTGACCCGTGTACTTCAGCAAACCATGACATCAGAACAGATTTTCTTTTTGGAGAGGTGGAAAAAGCGGATGATTCTGGAACTGGGAGAAGATGGATTTGCAGAATATACTTCAAGTAATTCTCTTAATTCTGGTTATGTATGCCTATTTTCTTTTTTTTTTTTTTGTCGGTCGTGGGGCTTGAACTCTGGGCCTGGGCGTTGTCCCTCAGCTCTTCAGCTCAAGGCAAGCACTCTACCACTTGAGCTACAGCGCCACTTCCGGTTTTCTGGTGGTTTATTGGAGATTGGAGTCTCAGGGTTCTTTCTTGCCCGGGCTGGCTTTGAACTGCCATCCTCAGATCTCAGCCTCCTGAGTAGCTAGGATTACAGGCGTGAGCCACCAGCACCCGGCTGTATACTTATTTTCTAAATCATAGAGCATTACTAGGAGTAAAGCTTTAAAAGGTAAACTAGTGAGAAACTACTGTCAACTAATTAGCATTAAATAGCACTTCATGTTTATCAACTTGCTTAATCCTCATGAAAATATTCTGAAACAAATATGATTATCCTCATAGGTGATACTAAAGTACAGAGATCAAGTAATTTTATGCATGAGATTTGAAGAACAATGGTGGTGCTTGCCTATAATTTCTGTACTCAGACAGGAGGATCTGAAATTTGCCTTACTTAGTGAAACTCTGTCTCAAAAATAACAAAACAAAAAAAATAGACTTATTGTAAACAGTACCAAAACAGAGCATTCATTAAAAAATTAAAAGCACACTTGCCCATGTAAGTATAATCCCTCTGTACAGTATTTTCACAATAAAAAAAAAGAAAAAAAATTAAAAGCACAGCTGGTAATGTGGCTTAGTGGTAGAGTGTTTGCCTAGCATGCATGAAGCCCTGGGTTCCATTCCTCAGTACCACATAAACAGAATGAGCTGGACATGGACCTGTGGCTCAAGTGGTAGAGTGCTAGCCTTGAGCAAAAGAAGCTAGGGACAGTGTCCAGGCCTAGGTTCAAGCCCCAGGACTGGCAAGAAAGTCATTTAAAGGTTTGTTTTTTTTGTTGGTGGTCATGTAGCTTGAACTTGGCTTGGGTGCTATCCCTCAGCTCTTCAGGTCAAGGCTAGCACTCTACCACTTGAGCCACAACACCAAATTCTGGCTTTTTCTGATTATGTGGTGCTGAGGAATCAAACCCAGGGCCTCATGCACTCAAGGCAAGCACTCTACCATTGAGCCACCTTCCCAGCCATTAAGATTTTTATGTTGCCTGCTTAGAGAGCAGTTAGATGGTTGTCACTAATAATATTAAGAAATTAAGGTACCAGTGACTAATTCCTGTAATCCTAGCTACTCAGGAAGCTGAGATTTGAGGATCACAGTTCAAAGCCAGCAGCAGCTCTTAAATCATTTGCTTTTAGTAAATTGAAACATGTTTAATGTTTTGAGCCCTAGATTGTAAAAGATCCTGAAATTTAGATTTCTATGTTTATGGTCACATATATGTGAAGAATCTAACCAGGATTTAGGTAGGTCTGCAGCAAGGAATTAATTTTCTATTTGTATAGCAGTAGATAGAAGGCTTTTTGTTTTCCTTTTTCTTCCTTTTTTTTCTTTCCTTTTTTGTGGTCTTGGGGATGGGAACAAGTGCTTCATGCATGCTAAGCAAGCACTCAACCTCTGAGTTGCATACCCAGCCCTTCCTGTTTTTAACATGTTTGTACTCTATTTCAGACTCGGGTGAGCACTAGATTTCTTCTCTAGGTTTTAATCCTACCAGTCTTAAAGTCCTTATGTGCCTTTCTTATGCAAATAATCTCAACTGAGCCAAGTATATGTGGAGTAGAATAATTAACGTCCTGAATTGAGTTCCTTTTTTTTATTGTTGTTGGTCTCAGTGCTTGAACTTGAGCAGTAGCGCCACTTCCGGTTTTCTGGTGGTTTATTGGAGATGAGAGTCTCATGGACTTTCCTGCCCAGGCTGGCTTTGAACCATGATCCTCAGACCTCAGCCTCGTGAGTAGCTAGGATTACAGGCGTAAGCTACTGGTGCCCGGCTGAGTTCCTTTTAACTCTCAAAGTATTTTCTCAGAATCAGTTCCATTTTTTTGTTAGTGGTAGAACTGACCTTTCAAAGTCTTTATGAGAAATACTTAACAAATACAAGGTGGTTTAACATGATATTGCCTCATTGAATAAAATTGTCCACCTCCCATTCTCCCAATATGAATATATCTTATTCTATTCCTATATGTGGCAAAAGGTGGGCTCTGAGTTTGACTCCCTTGTTCTACAGTGTGGTCAATTGGAAAGAAAAGACATTTCCAGGGTGCTGACCCACCCAGCCTTTTGCTTTTGGGCAAATCAGTATTACCAAGTAAGTTAGAAGGGCCTCATTCATTAAAATATGAATAATGGTTTTTATCTTGCTGGGTAGTTTTTTTTAATTTAATTTTTTTTTTGGTGGGGGGGTCCGGTCGTGGGGCCTAAATTCTGGGCCTGGGAGCTCTAAAGCTCAAGGCTAGCACTCTACCACTTGAGCCACAGCATCACTTCCAGCTTTTTTTCTTTTTGCTTATGTGGTACTGGGGAATCGAACCCAGGCCTCCTGCATGCAAGGCAAGCGCTCTACCACTGAGCCGCCTTCCCAGCCCCTGGCTGGGTAGTTTTAAAATTAAATAGTGTTTTAGTGCATGAGGGCCACTAGTTAGCCTAAGGTTCCTGCTTTCTCTCCTTCAACAGTCAAGTGAATATATATTATTTCTTGTGTTTATTAAATCTATTTGTGTTCTCTTTTCTTAATTTATAAGTATATAAAGAAAAAAATAATCCAGGATGTAGGAATTGTTTCAGTATATTCCAGCACTGAAAAAAAAAAAGGACAACAGTACAAATTCAGTTATTTTTAATTTGTGTGTACCTTGATTTTCATTCCTTTCCTGTCACTAATCCTGTTTGTAGGATTCCCTTATGTTCATAATTAAGTTTTGGTTGTTAAAAAGTACTAAACAAGCATAGTTCCCTTAATTTTAATTTTTAATGATTTTTATTACAGCTCCTTAGTCTGGGCTGGGAAGGTGGCTCAGTGGTAGAATGCTTGCCTTGCATGCATGAGGTTTGATCCTCAGCACCACATTAGAAAAGGCCAGAAGTGATCCTGTGGCTCAAGTGGTAGAGCACTAGCTGTGAGTTGAAGAGCTGAGGGACAGCGCCCAGGCCCAGAGTTCAAGCCCCACAACCGACCAAAAAAAAAAAAAAATAGTGCTATAGATGTGGTCCAATAGACCCCCAGGGCTTCAGTTCTAGCTTTAGCCTAATGTTATTAGAAATACTTCATTTTTGAACATTTCACTTAAAAACTATTCTAATCCCTTTAGTTTTTCAAAGTTTTCAGAAGAAGCTGAAATTTGCCAGGCATGGTGGCTTATGCCTGCTATCTCAAAACCCTGGAGCCTGAAATAGGAAGATGGAGAGTTCAAGACAGCATAGCTACAAAGTGAGAGCTAGTCTCAAAACATGCAAACTAAAAAGGTGCTAGGGATATAATTTAGTGGTATATAGCTTGCCTAGCATGCAAATGGCCCTGGATTCAATTCCTAGTGATAGAGGAGGTGAGGGGGAAAAAAAATGGAAGTGGCATTATGGCTTAAAGTGGTAGAGTGCTAGCTTTGAGCAAAAAAGCTCAGGGACAGTGCCCAGGCCCTGAGTTCAAGCCCCATGACCAACAAAAAAAAAAAACAACCAAAACTAAAATTTGGTGTCTGAAGAGTTGCCACTTGAGTGGTATAGAGTTTGCCTAGCATACATGTAGCCCTGGGTTCATTCCTTAGTACACTTAAACAGAAAAGGCCAGAAGTAGTACTGTGGTTCAAGTGGTAGAGTGCTAGTCTAGAGCAAAAAGAAGCCCAGAAAGAGTGCCCAGGCTCTTGAGTTCAAGCTCCAGGACTGGCAAAAAAAAAAAAAGTTAATACTTAAAGGTAATATTTGTCTTAAGTTTAATTTTGTTCCTTTTTTAGAGCATTTGGTTTTTAGAATTAGGTTTGGCTTTTCTTCTTTTTTTATTTTTCCTTGACTTTCTTTTCAGACAACTTTTTACAAGGGAAACAGTTCCATGAAGCCTTGGAAAGCATACTTTCACCCCAAGGGAACTTAAAAGAGAGAGATGGAAATCTCCAATGTGGTTATATTGAAAGTGTCCGGCATATCTTGAAAGATATTAGTGGCGTACTCGCTCTTGAAAGTGCTGTTCAACATGAGACCTTAAAGTATGTTGGTCTGCTGGACTGTGTGGCTGAGTATCAGTAAGTATGAGTTTGTTTCCATCATAGTATGGCTGTGAATTAATGGCAGCTGGGACAGATGGTGCCTGGTTCAGACACTTTTTTTCATAATCCCTGTTTCAACGTATGTACAGGAACTATGTATAGGCACTGCCTCTTGAAAGTGAAACCTGTACGTGGGCGCTAGTGCCTCATGCCTGTAATACTAGCGACTCAGGAGGCTGAGATTTGATGATCATGGTTCAAAGCCAGCCAGGCAGGAAAGTCCGTGAGACTCTTAAATCCAAAAATTACTCAGAAAAAGCCAGAAGTGGAACTATGGCTCAAGTGGTAGAGCACTAGTCTTGAGCACAGAGAGGCTCAGGGACAGAGCCCAGGCCCTGAGTTCAAGCCCCAAGACCAGGGGGAAAAAAAGTGAAACCTATATACTCTAGGTAAAATAATTGGGAATCTGGTGAAGGTAAGGACAGGCCTGGGGGAAAGCCACATAATTCCTGGTGAAGAAAAAGTATACTTTTCAACATACTTAGCATGGCCTATCTTCCCCTTTCCTCAAGAAAGATACCAGCATTAAAAGCCAGTTCAAGTTCTTCATTTTCATTCCCTTTTTCTCGGGTTGTTGGTTGGTTATTTTTCCTGTTTTCTTAAAGATCATACCATTGTCCATTAGCCTTGAAAATCAACTCTCTTCCTGGCTTTCTTGGAGTGTTTGATATGATAAGAACTCTAAACTTACTAAAGCTTCCTGCAGATTTTAAATTTCTGCTGTTACTGTTTTTCCCAGTTACTCCAGATTTCATGGGTAACTCTAGCCTGATAGATAACCCCTGTTCCACAGAAAGCATGTGAGCAATAACAACAGGATAAGGAAAAAAGACTTTGTGTAACCCTTGGAGCTCTAGTTAAAATTTAAGCTAAAAAAGGGTAGAGGGGGCTGGGAATGTGGCTTAGTGATAAAGTGCTTGCCTAGCATCCTTGAAGCACTGTGTTTGATTCCTGGATACCACATAAACAGAAAAAGCTGGAAGTAGTGCTGTAGCTCAAAGTGGTAGAGTGCTAGCCTTGAGCAAAAGAAGCCCAGACACAGTGCCCAGGCCCTAAGTTCAAGCCCTAGGACTGACCCCACACACACACACCCTCCCCCAAAAAAAGAAAGAAAAGATTGCCAGGGCTAGGGTTATATCTTAGTGATGATATGTGCTTAGTACACACAAGGCTCTGGGTTTGATCTCTAGCCTCATATTCATCCTCAAACTTGAGTGTACACACACAGAGAGATTCAATCACACACAAATCGACAGTACTCATTAGTATAGAGACTTGAAAATACCTACAGTTTTGGGGCTGGGAAGGTGGCTCAGTGGTAGAGTGCTTGCCTTGCATGCTCGAGGCCCTGGGTTCAATTCCTCAGCACCACATAAGCAAAAAGAAAAAAGCCGGAAGTGGTGCTGTGGCTCAAGTGGTAGAGCGCTAGCCTTGAGCTGAAGAGCTGAGGGACAGCGCCCAGGCCCAGAGTTCAGGTCCCACGACCGGACCCAAAAAAAAAGAAAAGAAAATACCTACAGTTTTGAAGCATAGCTACCTTGTATCTGGAAAAATAGCCTGTTTGGCTGCCCTTTAGCCAAGGGAACTATGTAGTCCATCTATCCATGACTTATAATTGCCTTATTTCAATTTTAATGTAGCCTTATTCTCCAAGATACTTTTTTAAGTTCCTGATTGACAAATAGTAATTATAGTTACATATATGGAGCATAATACTTTTTTGTGGATTTTGGGTTTTTTTGTTTTTGTTTTTGAACTCTGGGTCTGAGCACTCTCCTCAGCTCTTTAGCTCTTTTTTTCTTCTTTTTTTTTTTAATTGTGAAAATACTGTACAGAGGGGTTACAATTCATGGGCAAGATAATGAGTACATTTCTTATCAAGTATTGTAGCCTCCTCCTTTGTTTCCCCTTCCCATCCCTTCCCATCCTCCTCCCCAGCCACCTACCCAATCCTCCCCCCCCCCAAAGTTGTTAAGTTCTTTTTCGACATAACAACTTGTACATCTCATAGTTGCAATGGGTCTACCTGTATCCCTATTTAAACGATTTGTTTTTTCCCTTCCCCTCCACAATTTATACCAACATCATATACAGTGAAAGCAGGGGTTGTACTGTGGGGGAGGGACATACAAAACAACAAAGAAATATCTTATAAATGTGTTAGAAACAATTGCATGAAAGAAAAAAACATTTGAATACCTATCTTAGGGTTCATTTCCCTAACATCAAAAGCTCTTTAGCTCTTGAGCCACATTACCACTTCTGGTTTTCTGGTGGGGTTTTTTTTGGGGGGAGAGGGGGAGGCAATACGAGTTTCATGGTCTTTCCTGCCTGGACTGGCTTTGAACCACAATCCTCAGATCTCAGCCTCCTGAGTAGCTAGGATTACAGGCATGAGCATGAACCACCAGCACCCAGCTAATATGTTTATATATATATTATATATTAACATCTGTCACCTCACCATTTTTTGTAGTGTTAATTTTTATTCTCTTAGTAACTTAAATCTATAATACCTTGTTACTAACTATAGTCACCATACAACTTAGTAATTTAAGATTACTAAAACTTAAATTCCTCCTGCCTTTTGAAAGGTATCTCTTCCCTTCCCTCACTTTGTCTCCAGCCTCTGGTAACCACTATTCTACTCTTCTATTTTCACTTTCTTTTTTTTTTTTTGGGGGGGGGGGGGCTTGAACTCTGGGCCTGAGTGCTGTCCCTAAGCTCTTCAGCTCAAGGCGAGCGCTCTACCACTTGAGCTACAGTGCCACTTGCGGTTTTCTTCTGGTGGTTTATTGGAGATAGAAGTCTCACGGTCTTTCCTGCCCGGGCCGGCTTTGAACCGCGATCCTCAGATCTCAGCCTCCTGAGTATCTAGGATTACAGGCGTGAGCCACCAGCGCCCAGCTTCACTTTATGTTCTGAATATAAGAGACATCATAGCCAAGCACTAGTGGCTCACACCTGTAATCCTAGCTACTAAGAAGGCTGAGATCTGAGGATTGCAGTTCAAAGCCAGCCTGGACAGGAAAGTCTGTGAGACTCTCTATCTCCAATAAACCACCAGCTCAAGTGGTAGAGCACTACCCTTGAGCTGAAGAGCTGAGAGACAGCACCCAGGCCCAGAGTTCAAGCCCCACAATGACAAAAAGAGAGAGAGAGACATCATGAAGTATTGATATTTCTGTGCCTAGGTTGTTTAACTCCGCACACTGTCCTCTAGGTTTCTCTATATTGCCCTCCAATCCCTTTGATGTCTACAGTTGGCAAGTATAAGACCCTACTGGAATGCAGGAAGTAGGAAAGAGCATCTTCTCTTTTTTTTTTTTTTTTTTTTTTTTTGGTCGGTTGTGAGGCTTGAACTCTGGGCCTGGGCGCTGTCCCTGTGCTCTTCAGTTCAAGGGCTCTTCAGTTCAAGGCTAGAGCTCTACTGCACACTTCCAGTTTTCTAGTGGTTTATTGGAGATAAGAGTTTCACGGACTTTCCTGCTCGGGCTGGCTTTGAACCACAATCCTCAGATCTCAGCCTCCTGAGTAGCTAGGATTACAGGCGTGAGCCAAGTCCCGGCTGAGCCTTTGATTTTTGAGGAAGAGGGTTTTCTGGTTGTGGTGGTGGTGGTAGTTTTTTTTTTTTTTTTTTTTTTTAATAGGTACTGCAGCTTGAACCAGGGCCTTAGATTCTCACTCCCACTAACAGCTGATGCTCTACCAGTTGACCCACCTCTGTGGTTATTTAGAAACTGGAGTCTGGATTTATCTGCCAAGGCTGGCGCCAAACCAAAATTCTCAAATTTCAGCTTCATGAATATGTTATAGACATGAGCCACCAGTGCCTGCAGCAAAAGAACTTTTTGAGTGACATAATGTATAATCCTTCATGATGGAGACTTTGCTGCTGATAGTGAGCTTCTGATAGTTGATAGGAAAATCAACCAAAGCTGGGCTTTGGTGGCTCTGTAATCCTAGATACTCAGGAAGCTGAGATCTGAGGATTGTGGTTCAAAGCCAGCCCAAACAGGAAATTCCAGTAAACCGCTCAGAAAACCAGAAGTGGTGCTGTGGCTCAAGTGGTAAAGCACTGGCCTTGAGCTGAAGAGCTGAAGGATAGTGCCCAGGCCCAGAGTTCAAGCCCCACGACCCACAAAAAAAAAAGAAGAAGAAAAGAAAAATCAACCAAGACAAAGCCAGGCACTGATGGCTTATGCCTGTAATCCAAGCTACTCAAGAAGCTGAGATCTTAGAATGGTAATGCAAAGCCAGCCCTGGTAGGCAAAATTGCTCATGGGCAGCGCCTAGACCCTGAGTTCAAGCCACTAGGACAACCAAAATAAAACAAAAATCAAAATCAACCAAAATGATGATAGGTGTAATTTCAATTCATGACAGTTGTTAAAGGGTGCCCAAGAAATCCTAGTTAATTTTCAGAAAATTTAGAAATTTGAACTGCAGAAAAGTTATCTCCCCACATTCCCATATTTGACATTTTTAAAGGTATACTTTGGAAAGTATTTTCCATCATAACACCCCTCATTGGCTCATTACCTACCTGAGGAAGGGATCAGAAGGAAAACAGCATCGCACCTCTCCCTCTCTCCCTTCTTTTTTCTTCCTTTCTTCCTTTGTTTTTCGTGTGTGTGTGTGTGTGTGTGTGTGTGTGTGTGTGTGTGTGTGTGTGTGTGTGTGTGTGTGTGTGTGTGTGTGTGTGTGTGTGTGTGTGTGTGTGTGTGTGTGTGTGTGTTGCTATGGGTACAAGTCTGAGCCTCATGCATACTGGAAAAGCACTTGTTCCTCAATGAAGGCTTTCTGCACTAATCCTAAGTAAAGCCCATTTGGAAAGTGGAAAATAGAAGTAGCTGTCATTGAGTGACTAGAACTAAACAATGCATAAAAAGGAGAATTACCCTAGTAGAGTTTTTCAGTTTGAAATGTTACCTACAAAGACTTCCTTTGGTTTTTCTTTAGGGGCAAGCTGTGTGTGATTGATTGGAAGACATCAGAAAAGCCAAAGCCATTTATCCGAAACACGTATGACAACCCACTACAAGTTGTGGCATACATGGGTGCCATAAATCATGATGCCAACTACAGTTTTCAGGTCAGAAGACTGTTTGCTTTACTTAATACTTACTTACAGCTATATAACTCTTTATGGTTTTTACTCTATTTTTATCCAACTGCTGACTCTGTTCCTTGTTCTTCTTTTTTTGTCCTCTCTTCCTGTGCTGCTTTTTTTAATAGCTCCTTAATGAGCACAGAACATTCTTCATTGTTTTATCTGTCATCTTTGTATTCTCATATGTCCCAGTATAGTCTTTTATCAACCAACCTGAAAAATTGAATTTGGAGATATTATTGTAGATTGTTTAGTCCTGAGCTTATTTGCTCTGGAGCATGAAAGAAATGAACCTACACTCTAGATATACTATTTCTATATTGGAATCGCCCTGTGTTTCTTTCTAGGTTCAGTGTGGCTTAATTGTGGTGGCCTACAAAGATGGATCCCCTGCCCATCCACATTTCATGGATACAGAGCTATGTTCCCAGTACTGGATCAAGTGGCTTCTTCGCCTAGAAGAATATGCAGAGAAGGAAATGAGCCAAACTATTCAGAAACCAGATTAGGAGGCAGGACATTACTTAGAAGTATTTAGTACTTTCTCACTGCTTCAAGAGATAGATTGCAGTTCATTGTGTTCTGAAAATAGAGGTGCTACTGAATTTGAAAGCTACATTGACACAGCAGAAGTATTAATTCGTTGAATTTCACTGAAAAGGTTGAAAAGCTACAGAAGCCTAGATTTTAAGAGCCAAAAGTCAGTGCATGTAATACTAGAGGTAGCCATGCTACCTCTGACTATTACTTACCTGAAAAGGGGGCAAGCAGGATTGGCAGTTACTTCCTTGAAGACTATTATGTTCTTGGCCGGATGCCCAGGCTTTGAATTGAGATTGGGAGGCAATGAGGCTTGTTGTGCCAAGCATTTTCCCAGGGCTCTCAGGCCGAGAAGGAGCTATGCACCTCTGGAGTGTGTATAAAGGGAAAACTCATCAGCTGATCAACACTGCCAACACCATTTTCTAAAATAGGTTTTGCATTTTGGGGTTCCATATTGTTGCAGTTAGTAAGCTAAATTTAGTTTTAACACTAACTACATGCATATATGATTAGCCTGGAGTAAACATTGCTTTCTGGAAGTAACATCATTGGCAGTATCCCACCCTTTGCTTACCAGAAGTAGTGAGGGCCAATGTGAAAATCATCACAGGGGGTTCAGTTGCTGTTTCTGGTGCTAGTCAATAGATACGTACATGGAAAAGGTTTATCACTCATGGAATTTTTCATCTCTAAGGACCACTAATAAAATAATTATTTTTTTCTTGTGTTTGATATGTAATAAAAGTTCTTAGTTATCCTGGGTTTGGGAAACAAGTAAAAACACCCCCCTGGGAAAGAGCCTTCTGTTTCACAAAGTAAGTCCAGATCCATTTGCATGATAGTTGCTAACTTTTAAAAGGTAGACTGATACATCACTTTTTCATTATTATAAGAAAAGATGAATAATGAGGCTTTGGTCTTATTGAAATATATGTTTTTTGGTTTTTGTTCTTCTTTTGTGTTTTGGTCAGTCACGGGTCTTGAACTCTGGGCCGGGTGCTATCCTTCAGCTCTTTAGTTCAAGAGGAGCACTCTACCATTTGAGCCACAGTGCCACTTCCAGTTTTCTGGTGATAAGAGTCTCATGGACTTTCCTGCCCTGGCTGGCTTTGAACCGCGATCCTCAGACCTCAGCCTCCTCAGTAGCTAGGATTACAAGTATAATCCTGGAACTTTTTTGAACTTCGTTATTTTATTTTTGATGGTGCTGGGTTTCAAACCCAGAGCATCACACATGCTGGGTTTTACTGAGCTGTACTACCCAGTCTCTGTACTTTGTGTTTCTGTTTCTTTTGGCAGTACTATGGTTTGAACTCAGGCCCATGCTTCTTAAGCAGATGCTCTGCTGCTAAGTCCATTTGTGCTGTTTACTTTTATCATAGGGTCTTGCTTGTAGCCCAGACATACGGATCTCTATCCTTCTATTTTAGCCTTCCTACCGTAGCTGAGACAACAAGCACACACCACCCTGCCCGTTTTTTATCTTTAAGATAGTCTCCTCACTTGCCTGTGGGTCAGGCCTGTAATCCTAGCTACGCAGGAAGTTGAGATCAGTGTTATAGCTGAAGTGGTAAAGTACCAGCCTTGAGCAAAAACCCTCAGGGACAGCCCCCAGGCCCTGAGCCTGATCAAGCTTCACAACCTAAACACACATACTCTGGAGTCTCCAGCTGGCCTGGAACCTTGATCCTCCCAATCTCAACCTCCTAAATAGGATTATGGGCATGAAACAATTTTTTATTTATTTTTTTTTTTTTTTTGCCGGTCATGGAGCCTGCACTCTGGGTCTGGGCCCTATCCCTCAGCTCTTTAGCTCAAGGCTAGCGCTCTACCACTAGAGCCACAGCACCACTTCCGGCTTTTTCTGTTTATGTGGTGCTGAGGAATCGAACCCAGGGCCTCATGCATGCAAGGCATGCACTCTACCACTGAGCTACCTTCCCAGCCCGAACCAAAAATTTTTATTGTAAAGATGGTGCACAGAGTGGTTACAGTTATGTAAGTCAGGTAGTGAGTACATCTCTTTTTGAGCAGTGTCACCTCCCTCTAACTTGTTTTTAAATTTTGCTATTGGCCCCATAGATTATTGAGATCTATGTAAGTGCAAGTGAAGCATCCTCAGCAAGTTCTCAACCATGGTCACTGACAAGTGTTAGTGGAGGACAGGAGAGTTGAGGGACTTCTGCATCTGCTCAATACGTTTCTGCATTTGTGTGTATATTTTTTCAAGTAGCATATGTCCCTAAAGTCCATAATTTTTCAAGTCAAAAATATAGTAAGGCCAGGTACCCATGGCTCACACCTGTAATCCTAACTACTCAGGAGACTGAGATCTGAAGATCACCTTTCCAAGCCAGCCAGGGCAGGAAAGTCCCTGAGACTCTTATCTCCAATTAACTACCAGGAAAACCAGAAGTAGTGCTGTGGCTCAAGTAGTAGAGCATTCGCCTTTAGCTGAAGAGTGCAGCAACAGCGCTCAGGCCCAGAGTTCAAGTCCCACAACCAACAACAACAACAAAAAAATTAGAGTAAGACTAGCCAGGCACCAGTTGTCCATTCCTGTCATCTTAGCATTCTGGAAGTTGAGGTAGGAGAATCACAAGTTCTAGACCAGCCTGGGCTATAAAGGGCTGTTAGTCTCACTTTAATCCTGTTCTATTGGAATAATAAGCATTTACCTCAGACATTAATCTTCAGAAAATTTCATAAGAGAGACGCTCAGAGGAGTCTGACCAGGAAGATGTGGTCAGTACAGCGATGAAGCCACATCCCCGGTAGGCTTCCTGGGACCACTCAGCCAGGGCCCACCATCTTCTAACTATTCTGATACTCCTAGATCTCACCAATTGAAGGCATAGAAGTAGAAAGCCAAATCAGGATTTGTAAATGGGTCTGTTTGTCAAGAATTAGTATATGAGCTAGGCACTGGTGGCTCATGCCTGTCTAGCTACTCAGGAGGCTAAGATCTGAGGATCACAGTTAAAGCCAGCCAGGGCATAAAGTCCATGAGACTTATCTCCAATTAACCACCAAAAAGCCGGAAGTGGTGCTGTGGCTCAAGTAGTAGAGCATGTGCCTTGACCTGAAGAGCTCTGGGACAGCACCCAGGCCTAGAGTTCAAGCCTCACTACCGGGAAAAAAAAAAAAATAGTATATGAAAGTAGTTTTTGAGTATCACATTTTCCTCTAAGTGGCATATTAAAATCAAGTGACATGAAAAGGTTTGCAATAAGAAGAGGTTTTCTAAGGGTTTTTTGTTTTTCTGTTGCTCTTAGACTGTCTCACAGCAAAACAAGATGTAGCCTTGGGGTCTCCAGTTTTGAGACAAAGCTAACTGCATTTCATTTTCTGATGCAATTCAGGCTGGAGGATTTAGCTCCAATAGAACACTAACTGGCATGCACAGGCTCAGCTCCATCCCCAGCACTGCAAAAACAAACTGATGCAATTCTACTCAACACATTTAACTAGCATCCAACAAAAGCTTTGAAGCTGGCACTTTAGACCAGTTTTCAGTTTCTTTAAAAACGGAAAAACAAAAACACCTACAATATTTCCTCCCTTTAGACGTGGCCTCTTTTGGGAGCTACTAGCCTATAACAATCCAAGAACATTAACCTCTATGAACCTATCCTAATCCTAGGAAAACTCGATAACATGTAACACTCAGTTTCACATGTGTTGACTTTAGTAAATACAGGCAGAACTATTAGTTGAAAGTCAGTGTTTCTAGGTAACCAATTTGCCTACCAGCTTTAAAAGCAGAGAGGGGTAATTTGTTTTAATCACTGCAGCTTTCCACCTGAACAATTAAACATTTGATTATAACCTACTCTTTTCTCCCTCGACAAATAGAAAAGTAAAGCAAGGGAATAGTTAGAACTTCTATTTTTAAACAAATACTGAAGTTGTTTTGAGCCAATACTTAAAGAAAAAAATACATATTTTTGCCAATCCTGAGGCTTGAACTCAGAGCCTGTGCATTGTCCCTGAGCTTCTTTGGCTCAAGGCGAGCACTTATGGCTTTTTCTGTTTATGTGGTACTGAGGAATCAAACCCAGGGCTTCATGCATGCTAGGCAAACACTCTACCACTAAGCCACATTCCTAGCCCAAGAAAAATATTCTTCCAGTCAGTCCTAAGTAAGAGAACTGACCATTCTGGCCCCAGAAGCCTGAAAGTTAAGCAGAGATGTACTTCTGCAGGTCTAAATATAATGGAAAGGGAACTTGAAAGAATCTCTTTGGTTAGATGCCCCTGATTGAACAAAACCTTTGCATATTGCCTTGGCAGTAACAGTTGGCAGGCTTGAAGAATGTTTTTGTGAAGATCCAGTCATAAAATGACATCTGGGTTACGGTTTGAGTTTTTTCTTTTCTGCTGAAGCAGTAGATTGATAATAAGGTGATACATATAAAGTCAATAGAACATTATAGATTAAAGCCCTTGTGTTTGTTTCTCTAACCCATTTTCCCCTCCCCTGGAGGAAGATACCAGCATGAATTTGGTAAGTTTTACTTTCTACATTTTTAGTTTTTAGTTACTTTATACCCACTTTTGTTTTTCCTCTTTTTTTTTTTTTTGGCCAGTCATGGGGCCTGAACTCTGGGCCTGGGCACTGTCCCACAGCTCTTTAGCTCAAGAGCTCTACCACTTGAGCCACAGCACAGTTCTGGCTTTTTCTGTTTATGTGGTGCTAAGGAATCAAACTCAGGGCCTCATGTATGCAAGGCAAGCACTCTACCACTGAGCTACCTTCCCAGCCCCTGTTTTTCCTCTTGCAATACTGATAAGCAAACCCAGGGCTTCTTACATTCTAGACTAGTCCTCTACCACTGACTGAGCTACATCCCTAATCCTTAACATTGTTTTTGAGTTATATTCAGATTGAGCACGTCTAGACATAGTACATTGGGGTCTGGTTTTTGTTTGTTTGTTTGTGGTACTAGAGACTGAACTCAGGGCTGCTAGCAGTGCATTGATTTTAATTTTTTGCAGCATTCCCTCATTCTTCAGTATCAAGCCCATAGACTAACAGTGTTTTAAAGTCTGGCACAATGGCTCACGCCTGTAATCCTAACCACTCAGGAGGCTGAGATCTGAAGATCACAGTTAAAAGCCATCCCAGGCAGAAAAGGCATGTGAGACTCATCACCAATTAACCCTTCAAAAATGGCTCAATGGTAAAGCTCTAACCTTGGAGTATAAAGAGGCTCAAGGACAGCACCTTGGCCCCAAATTCAAGCCCCAGAACTGACAAAAAAACAAACACACACACACACACAAAAACCTTTTATTTCTGCAGACTACCACTTGAGCTACAGCGCCACTTCCAGTTTTCTGGTAGTTTATTGGAGAAAGGAGTCTCACAGTCTTTCCTGCCTGGGCTGGCTTTGAACTGTGATCCTCAGATCTCAGCCTCCTGAGTAGCTAGAATTACAGGCGTGAGCCACCAGCGCCCAGCTTTTTTTTTTTTTTCCTAGTCCTGGGGCTTAAACTCTGATCTTGGGCACTATCCCTGAGCTTTCGTGCTGAAGGCTAGAGCACAACACTTTAGCTGCAGCTCTACCTGTAGGGGTGTGTGTGTGTTTAATTGGAGATAAGAGTCTTGCAGACCTTCTGCTCAGCTGACTGTGAACTGTGATCCTCAGGTCTCAGCCTCCTGAGTAACAAGTATTACAGGCATGAGCCACCTGTGCCCAGCTACAAGACCTCCTCTTGCTGTAGTTCACACCTTGAACATTGCTGCCAAATTCCTCTCTGAAATGATGATAACAACTTACATTCCCATAAAAACCGTCTGAAACTTCAGAGTTTTCCACATATTGATTAACACAAGAAAATATAAGACTCTCTCCACTCTACCCTCCCCTAAACTGTTGGAAACAGTTCAATCTGTTATTTGGAACACTATTAGTGCTTGCAGGAAATATGCTTTAAAACAGGATTGCCATCTAGTGGTGGAAGTAATACATTGCCCCTATGGGGAAAAAGCCAAGAACAGGTAATTTGGGCATTTTGGTTGTTAACAACTCTGGTTTGATGGCTTGTTTTCCTTATTGTATGTTGTTTGTTTTTTAGACAAAGCCCTGCTATATACAGACTTCAAGCTTGGTCATCCTACTGCCTCAGCTTCCCAAGTGTGCCATCCTCTGGTCTGCATAAAACCAACTAAATGAGAATTTTCCATGATTTATTTTCTCATTTTAGGCCACTTCTACCATGATGACCTGGTCTTTTGCTCTCAGTTTTCAAATGAAGGAAGTCCTGTAAGCCCATTAAGGCCTAATCTTTTAGCCAATTTGTCTAGGCCACTGCTTAGAAAAGAGTAAGATAAATTTGGAATGGGGCTAATTGCTAAACTGGCAAGAGACTGCAGCTTCACTAGGGTGGCCTTACTTTGAAAAATACTCAATCTCCACTGGAGAGATGGTAATGCGCATGTCACTGCTAGCCACAAAGAACTAAGCTGAGCCTGCGCATATGAATTCAATTAACATCTTTCCAAATTGGCCTTTGATACAGAGATTTTTTTTTTTTAATGCAAGGCCTGGGTGTTGGGTATTGTCCCTATGCTCTTTGCTGGAGGCTAGTACTCTACCACTTTTATTTTTTTTATTTATTTATTTTTTTTTTTGTCGGCCGTGGGGCTTGAACTCTGGGCCTGGGCGCTGTCCCTCAGCTCTTCAGCTCAAGGCGAGCGCTCTACCACTTGAGCTACAGCGCCACTTCCGGTTTTCTGGTGGTTTATTGGAGATAGGAGTCTCACGGTCTCTCCTGCCCGGGCTGGCTTTGAACCGCGATCCTCAGATCTCAGCCTCCTGAGTAGCTAGGATTACAGGCGTGAGCCACCAGCGCCCGGCTACTCTACCACTTTTAGCCACAGGGCCACTTCTGGCTTTCTGGTGGTTAACTGGAGCTAAAAATCTCACAAACTTCCCCGCCTGGACTGGCTTTGAACTGTGATCCTCATATCTTAACCTCACAACTATCTAGGATTACAGGTATAAGCCACCAGCACCTAGCTGATAGAGACTTTTTTTTTGCCAGTCTTGGGGCTTAAACTCAGGACTTAGGCACTGTCCATGAGCTTCTTTTGCTCAAGGCTGGCACTCTACCACTTGAGCCACAGCTCCACTTTTGGCTTTTTTCTGTTTGTTTTTTTTGTTTTTGTTTTTTTTGGGGGGGGGTCCGGTCGTGGGGCCTGAACTCTGGGCCTGGGCGCTGTCCCTCAGCTCTTCAGCTCAAGGCTAGCACTCTACCACTTGAGCCACAGCACCACTTCCAGCTTTTTTCTTTTTGCTTATGTGGTGCTGAGGAATCGAACCCAGGGCTTCATGCATGCAAGGCAAGCACTCTACCACTGAACCACCTTCCCAGCCCCTTTTCTGTTTATTTGGTACTGAGGACTTGAACCCAGGGCTTCATACATGCATTCAGGCAAGGCAAGAACCACAAAGCCACATTCCCAATCCCTGGTAGACATTTTAAAAGATCTGGTTGATTGGTTGGTTTTGCTGATATTAGGACTTGAACTCAGAGCCTCAAGCTTTTGCTTGCCTTGCTTGCTCAGATCTGCAGCATGTTCATGAAAGGTAAGAGTATAAAAAGCAATGTTGCTTTATGCCTTTAAATATTTCACTAAATTAACAGTATACTAAAAATTAAAAAGAGAAAAGAAAGACCAAACACAGTAATTAAAGGTCATCTGTACTTAGAAATATTCATTCCTTCCAATCTAGACTGTCCTACTACCAGCCTTATACCCATTTCTAAGCTTTTGTTTGTACTGCTGCCTTTGCCTAAAATAACTTCCTTCCTCCCTTTGTTCAGCCATATCTTAACTGACAGTGCTTGGGTCTGAACTCCATCCTACTTATGTCTAGCCCAAAGTCTTACAAAGGAAACAAGATGACATAGAATAGGAAGCAGAAGTGTGTTGTAAGTCACTTAACCTCTTCTTGCCTGTTTCCTCATTGTACTAGCTTCACTATTGGAAAACTAACATGAAAAGATGTGTGCCAATGCTGAACATGCTATAAGCACCAGGAAATATTTGTTCTTCCTTGAAAGAATTGTTTTTTTCATTGCTGATGTTTGAGGGAGGGCTTTTATGTGTCCTGGGGCTTGAACTCAGGGCCTTGGCACTATTACTGAGCTTTTTTGTTCAAGGCTGGCTCTCCTACTTGAGCCACAACTCCACTTCTGTCTGGTGTTTTTCATGGTTAATTGGAGATAAGGGTCTCATAGAACTTTTCTGTCCAGGCTGGCTTCAAACTGTGAACCTCAGACCTAAGCCTCCTGAGTAGCTAGGATTATATACATGAACCAGTTCATATTGGTTCTTTTTTTTCCCTTGTAAGTCATAGGGCTTGAACTCTGGGCTTGGGTGCTGTCTCTGAGCCCTTCAGCTCAAGGTTAGTGCTCTACCACTTTGAGCCACAGTGCCAATTTCCGGTTTTCTGGTGGCTAATTGGAAATAAATAAGAGTCTCATGGACTTTCTTGCTCAGGCTGGCTTTGAACCACAGTTCTCAGATCTCGGCCTCTGAGTAGCTAGGATTACAGGCCTGAGCCACCTGCAGCAGGCTCACTGTGATTCTTATTTGTGTTCTGCCTTCTTTTACTTCACCTTTTCGGTTGTGCAAAAAGACCCGGGGGTCAAATAGTTCATTAGAGACGTAGTAGTTTGCATTTGTCAGCTAAGAGGCTGTATTTGGCTAAGAGGCTGTGAGCTCACTTGTGAACCAAGTGACTTAAAAGGTATATATAGAACTAGACCTGCCAGTGGAGTGGAACTAGGACTTGTGAGGAAGAGAAGGGACATGATTCTGAACAATCATGGGATTACGAATTAGACTGTGGGTATTAGGAAGGGTTCTCTAGAGAGACAGAAGCAAATAGGACATACAGACATGGATATATGAGAAGATTTATTAGGGAGCTGGCTCACATGATTATAGAGGTTGAGAATCTCACATTGTGCCCTATAGAGGCTGCAGGGGCCTGGTAGTTTGGCTCCATTCAGTCTCAGGTTGAAAGACATTGGGGCAAGTCCTGGAGATCAGAGCCAGAGAACCTAGAGTTCTGATGTCCAAAGGCAGCAGAAAGGTGCCTTAGGTCCATCAAAGAAAGCAATTTTGCTTTTGCTTTGCCTTTTCTGGTGGTTTTTTTTTCTCAATCCTTCAGCCAAGTTTGCAGTCTTTCCTCTCCCAGCACACACACACACACACGCACACGCACACACACATTGGATATTGGATGAAGGGGATCTTCCTTGGTTTACTGATTCAAATGCCAAGTTTTTTTTTCCCTCCAGAAGCACCTCCACAGACACCCTGAAATAATGCTTTATCAGCTGCCTTGGAATTCCTTAATTCCACTAAACTGACACCTAAAACAAAGACTGTGTAATTCATTTCCTCACCCAACAAATGTGGAAACTGGGGCTCAGAAGCTTTTGCTAAATTCTGTGGATCACTTGAGTAAAGTCGGGTGCTGTTAGCTCACATCTGTAATCCTAGCTACTCAAGAGGCTGAGATCTGATGATCATGGTTTGAAGCCAGCCCAGGCACAAAAGTCCATGAGACTCTTATCTCCAACAAGCTACTTAGAAAAAGGCAAAAGTGGGCTGGGAAGGTGGCTTAGTGGTAGAGTGCTTGCGAAGCATACATGAAGCCCTGGGTTTGGTTCCTCAGTAACATATAAACAGAAAAGGCCATAAGTGGCGCTGTGGCTTAAGTGGTAGAGTGCTAGCCTTGAACAAAAGAAGCTCAGATACAATGCCCAAGCCCTGAGCACAAGCCCCAGGACTGGCAAAAAAGAAAGAAAGGAAGAAAGAAAGAGGGCTGGGAAGTTGGCTCAGTGGTAGAGCGCTTGCCTTGCATGCCTGAGGCCCTGGGTTCGATTCCTCAGCACCACATAAGCAAAAAAGAATAAAAGCCAGAAGTGGCACTGTGGCTCAAGTGGTAGAGTGCTAGCCTTGAGCTGAGGGACAGCGCCCAGGCCCAGAGTTCAGGCCCCTCGACCGGACCCAAAAAAAAAAAAAAAAAAAGAAAAGAAAAGAAAGAAAGAAAAGCCAGAAGTGGCACTGTGGCTCAAGTGAAAGAGTGCTAGTCTTTAGCGCAAAGAGCCTCAGGGACAATGCCCAGACCCTGAGTTCAAGCCCCAGGACCAGAAAAAAAAAGTAGATTAACTAGCCACCAGTGGCTCAAGCCTGTAATCCTTGCCACTCAGAGGGTGGAGACCTAGACTATCTCAGTTCAAAGTCCACACAGAAAAGTCCACAAGATTCCATCTCCAATTAACCAGCAAGATGCTGATTGGAGGGCTGGGAAGGTGGCTCAGTGTTAGAGCCTTGCCTTGCATTCCTGAGGTTTGATTCCTCAGCACCACATAAGAAAAAAGCTGGAAGTGGCGCTGTGGCTCAAATAGTAGGTGCTAGCCTTGAGCTGAAGAGTTGAGGGACAGCGCCCAGGCCCAGAGTTCAGGCCCCATGATCGGACCCCCCCCCAAAAAAAAGCTTTAAAAAAAAAAAAAGATGCTGATTGGAGGAATGACTCAAGTAGTAGAGTGTCCATTGTGAGCCAAGAAAATTAAGGGAGAAGCACAAGGCCCTGAATTCAATCCCTGGCACATACACATGAACATAGTAAATAATAAAAATGGCTACAAGCTGGGTGTTGGTGGCTCATGCCTGTAAAGCAACTTAGGAGGCTGAAATTTGAAGATCACAGTTTAAAGCTAGCCCAAGTGGGAAAGTCCATCAGGAAACTCTTATCTCCAATTAACCACCAGAAAATCTGGAAGTAGAGTTATGGATCAAGTGGTAGAGTGCTCTAGCCTGGGGGGGGCGGGGGAGGGGGGAAGAGCTAGGCACTGGTGGCTTATGCCTGTAATCCTAGATACTCTAAAGGCAGATCTGAGGATCACAAATAAAAGCCTACCTGGGCTGGAAAGTCCCCTGTGAGACCCTTTTTTCCAGTTAACCACCAGAAAACTGGAAGTGGTGCTGTGGCTCAATGTGGAAGAACACTAGCCTTGAGTAAAAAGAAGCAAAGAAAAAAGGGCTGGGAATGTGGCTCAGTGGTAGAGTGGCTTGCCTAGCATGCAGGAAGCCCTGGCTTTGACTCCTCAGTACCACATAAACAGAAAAAGTCTGAAGTGGTGCTGTGGCTCAAGTGATAAGAGTGCTAGCCTTGAGCAAAAGAAGCTCAGGGACAGTGCCTAGGCCCTGAGTTCAGTCCCCAAGACTGGCAAAAATTAAAAAAAAAAAAAAAAAGGCAAAAAGAGCTCAATGATAGTGCCCATGCTTGAGTTCAAGACCCATGACTGACAAAAAAAAAAAAGTCCAGAGACGGGACTGGGAAGGTGGCTCAGTGGTAGAGCGCTTGCCTTGCATGCCTAAGGCCCTGGGTTCGATTCCTCAGCACCACATAAGCAAAAAGAAAAAAAGCCTGAAGTGGCACTGTGGCTTAAGTGGTAGAGCGCTAGCCTTGAGCTGAAGAGCTGAAGGACAGCGCCCAAGCCCAGAGTTCAAGCTCCACGACCGAACCCAAAAAAAAAAAAAGTCCAGAGACAGTGCCCTGGCCCTGAGTTCAAGCCCCAAGACTGGCACATCAAAGAGAGAGGTGGGGGGAAGGAAGAAAGGAAAGAAGGAAGGAAGGAAGAAGAAAAGAAAGAAGAGCTTGTAATTCTTCTTTTCTCTAATTCCATATCTTTTTGCATTGTAGGAAGTAGAATTTATTTCTTCACACCTCGACTTTTGCCCACATGATATGCTTTAGCAAAGGAACCTTAATAAATGCAGTCTATACCTGGCTTATCATGTGCTGTACAAGGGGGCTTGATATGTGTTTGTGCCATATCTGAAGACCTTTTACACTATTGTTTACATAATATTTTTCATTAACAGGCTCACTTTAAATTTAAATAAATTGATGTCAGGAGCTGGGAAGATGGCTCAGTGGTAAAGCGTTTGCCTTCCATGCATGAGGCCCTGAGTTCGATTCCCCAGCACCACATAAGAAAAAAAGCCAGAAGTGGCGCTATAGCTCAAGTGGTAGAGCGCTAGCCTTGAGCTGAAGAGCTGAGGGACAGTGCCCAGGCCCAGAGTTCAGGCCCCACGACCGGACCAAAAATAAATAAATAAATAAATAAAATAAATTGATGTCAAACGAACCTTGTACAAAAGAAAAAGAAACTTGTTTCTCACTACTACAGTGGAAAATGGCTATCACTTGCCATTAATATAAGGTACCATAGAGGTACAATAAAACAAGAATAGAGGCCAGTGAGTATAGCTCTGCGATAAAATGCACGCCTAGAAAACACCAAGGTTTGATCCTTGGCATTGTGCGCGTGCATGAGTGCACACGCGCACACACACAAGAGCTATTAATTCTAATAGTTCTTTCCAAAAGCAGAATCTAAGGGCTGCCCTCCTTAAAATAAATAAATAAAATATTTCAGAAAAAGTAATTACTTTCTGGCCTTGTGAAGAGCAGGACATATGGGGCCCATGGGACATGGGGCAAAGACCCACTACCAGGTGCAAGCTATAGAACCTGTGCAAGCACTGATGGCTCACGCCTATAATCCTAGCTGCTCAGGAGGCTGAGATCTGAGAATCTCAGTCCAAAGCCAGCCTGTGCAGGAAAGTCTGTGAGACTCTCATCTCCAATTAAACACTAGAAAACCAGAAGTGGAACTGTGGCTCAAAGTGGTAGAACACTAACGTTGAGCACAGAAGAGCTCAGGGACAGTGCCCAGACCCTGAGTTCAAGCCCCATGACCAACCAAAAGAAAAAAGGAAAATAAATAAAAGAAATGGAAGCTGGCCTGCCAGCTGTGCGTTAGCACACTCTGATTTCCCAGCGTGTCTAGACTACATCGGAGCTCTTGCACAGCCAACAGCTCCAACACAGGAAAAAGTACTTCTCAGCTGTCCCGCCATACTGCTATTTGTCATTCCATCCATCTGCTGTCCCTGCGAAACGCTCACCCACGTCAGCTAAAATGGTACACTGGGCCTGGAATCTGCTGAGGAAATGTCAGGCCAAAGAACGCAGCAGAGACCTGAAATAGCAACTGTGTGGACAGTGGTAGAGACACAAATCAGCCCCTTTGTAGAGAGATACAGGGAGCTTAGGAGGCTCCTCGTGGGGGCAGTTGTTGTGTTGACAGTGCTCAGTGCTGGGCACTAAGAACCAAAACCTGGGTCAAGGTTCTCCATCCATCTCTTCCTCGTACCTGGGCTGGCTTGGCCCCTTCCTAGAAACCAGTATTGGCATTAGTCTTCTATGTAGTAGTTCAGCAAAAATGTTTGGATTCTCATGCCTGAGGTCAGTTGCAAGCCATGCACTATGTGTCCTTATGAGCTGGGAGTCTGTTTCTTCCTCAGTGTTAGGTTTTTAAAAAGAGGTAACCGAGTAAGAACCACACCACGCATGTGGTATTCAGGTAAGGGGTAGGTTTATTCATCGTTCCGGCTGGCACCAGGCCATCTTGGTCCTCCACGCGGTGGGGAAAGGCTTGGGAAAGAGAGCTAAGAGCTGGAAAAGAGAGAGCTGGGAAAGAGAGAGAAAAGAGCTAGAAAAGAGGTCTTCAGTGCCTGGGCTAGGCCTTATCTAGGGTATGGGCGGAGAAAGGTGTGGCCACATCAAATTCAGATGTGACCTCAACTGCTGCAGAGGTGACCTCTTCCAGGTGTGCCAGTTGCCTAGGTAACGCAGGTACTGGGTGGAGACTTTGCTGCGAGGAGGGTGGAGTCTGCTGGCCATCCAGGAGCAGATCTTACACTCAGAAAGAAATGGTCATCTGCACAAAAGGCTAGCTATAAAAGATTAGATACTCAAATATTCATTCATCCAACACATATTTACTGAGCTCCAGGACTATGAAATCGGATTTGAACTTGGGCCTCATACTTGATAGGCAGGCACTTTATCACTTAAACCAAAGCATAATCCCTTTTTGCTTTTGTTTTTCCTGAGGGTTTTTCATTCCCCACCCCTAGGCTAGCCATGATCTTGCTGCCTGTGCCTCCCATAACAGCTGGGATTACAAGCTTGCACCACATGACTTGATAGCAGGACCTTTGTAAGTACTGTACAGAAAGCAGAGAAAGGAAATAGGGAGTAATTGATCTGAAGTGGGCAGGAAAGGCTATAGTCATCTGTTGCTACATGACAAGCCACCTCAAAAAATGGGTGACTGAGGGGCTGGGAAGGTGGCCCAGTGGTAGAGTGCTTGCCTTGCATGCATGAGGCCCTGGGTTTGATTCCTCAGTACCACGTAAGAAAAAAGCCGGAAGTGGCGCTGTGGCTCAAGTGGTAGAGCGCTAGCCTTGAGCTGAAGAGCTGAGGGACAGTGCCCAGGCCCAGAGTTCAGGCCCCACAACCGGACCCCCCCAAAAAAAATGGGTGACTGAAAACAGCAGTATTTATTGTATGTCAAAGTTTCATGGACCGGCTGAGCTCAGCTGGGTGGTTCTTTTGCTCTGGGCTGCAGTCATCTGGTTCTTAACTGGGCTTAAAGACCAAGATGGCTCACACATGTGTGAGAGTAGGGATGGTTTAAAAATGGTGTTGGCAGAGAGATAAAAACATTTAATATCTCTAAAATGTATCCCTGTCTCTTTTCATGAAGGCATTGTCCCCGCATTATATGAAGCCCCAGTCTCAGGACCCCCACCGCCCTGCATATGGACATGCCTCTTGCTGAACCTGATTATATGGATCATTGTGCACTTATTGAAGGTAGAAACACATAGCAGATGTACAAAAGTAGAAGGAGTTAATTAACTAAGTGGAAAAGACTAATACCCTGTTGACAAGTTTTCTTTAATTTGAGTAATAATATAGAGGTTGCTCAAAAATATGTAAAAACAGGTATACTATATGACATTTTATTCTTTATTTAAAGAGTGCTTTGACCAAGAAACTGTCTAGGTAGAAAAAGGGAGAGTGACAACTTCCTCACAATGACGGTTGGATATTCTTACTACTTTGAAGCCGAGTAGATGCCTGCCTGCTTTCCCTTCTCCCTTCTCCTCTTAGGGAACATTCTGACCCTAAAGGTCACATCAGAGCCAAAGTATTCCACTCTTGTATGTTTTTAGTGTGCTAGTACTGGGGCTTGAACTCAGGGCCTGGGCACTGTCCGTGACCTTTTTCTCTTGAGGCTGGTGTTCTGCCACTTGAGCTATACCTCCACTTTCAGCTTTTTGGTGGTTAATTGGGGATAGGAATCTCATGGAGTTTCCTGTTTATGCCGGCTTTGAACTGTGATCTTCAGATCTCAGGCTTCTGAGAAGTTGGGATTATGGGTATGAAACAGTGTTCAGCCAAGATATACCACTCTTAATAAACTTACCTTGTTCAAAAAAATCCATTTTTTGCTGCATGCAACATGTGACCTCAGATTTTAAGACTAATTTTAAGACATTGTTCTCTCTTTTCAAGAAAATAAATGTAGCCGGGCGCTGGTGGCTCACGCCTGTAATCCTAGCTACTCAGGAGGCTGAGATCTGAGGATCGCGGTTAAAAGCCAGCCCGGGCAGGAGAGACCCTGAGACTCCTATCTCTAATAAACCACCAGAAAACCGGAAGTAGCGTTGTAGCTCAAGTGGTAGAGCACTTGCCTTGAGCTGAAGAGCCGAGGGACAGCGCCTAGGCCCAGAGTTCAAGCCCCACAACTGACAAAAAAAAAAAAAAAAAGAAAAGAAATGTACCTTTTCATATTCTTATTTTAAAAAAAGCCAAGCACCGGTGGCTCACGCCTATAATCCTAGCTACTCAGGAGGCTGAGATCTGAGGATCGCAGTTCAAAGCCAGCCCAGGCAGGAAAGTCAGTGGCACTGTAGCTCAGGTGGTAGAGTGCTAGCCTTAAGCTGAAGAGCTGAGGGACAGCGCTTAGGCCCAGAGTTCAAACCCACGACTGACAAAAATAAATAAAATAATAATTTTAAAAAGATGGTGTTGGGATGATTGGACTTGGCCTTTTTGTCTCCACAAGACCTATTCAGGTGTCATTCTAGTAAAGTAGCCAACTTTTTTTTTTTTGTCGGGCAGGGGGCTTGAACTCTGGGCCTGGGTGCTGTCCCTCAGCTCTTCAGCTCAAGGCGAGGGCTCTACCACTAGAGCCACAGTGCCACTTCCAGTTTTTTCCGCTTATGAGATGCTGAGGAATGGAACCCAAGGCCTCATGCATGCAAGGCAAGCGCTCTATCACTGAGCCACCTTCCCAGCCTGGTAGCCAACTTCTTATATGGCTATTCTCAAAATTAACATTTTGTTCTCAAAATTAACATTGAAAAAAAAAAAAAAGCTACTAGAGAGTCTTAAAGGCTTAGTTGGAGAAGTGGCACAGCACTGCTTCTGCCCTATCCTGCTTGGTTTTACCAAGTCATGGGTCACCTTAGATTCCAATTGAGAAAAGACCACACAGGAAGGGGAAACAGAGGAGGAGGCAACAATGCTTGATAAGAAATGTACTCATTATCTTGCCCATGTAATTGTAACTCCTCTGTACAGTATTTTCACAATAAAAAAAATCATAAATTAAAAAAAAGAAAGAAAAGAAAAGACCACACAAAGGGGAGAACCCTGGGTTAGTCCCACAGAAGGCCTTACTGATTACATGGGCAGAGACCAGAATAAAATGAAGGGGCAGTAAGGGATTATGCAAAAGCCCCGAGACAGGAATGTGCTTGGGGTGTGTGAGGGGAGGCCAGTGCAGTGGGAGTTAAGTAAGTAAAGGGTATGGAGGCTGATGATGAGATCAGGCAGCAGCCAGGAGCTGAGCCACCTCCACCCTGCATGCAGTGTAAAGGAATGCAGGCATTATTCTTAGTGTGTTAGGAAGCACTGGATCCATATTATTCCCTGACTTTTGATACTGCTATACTCTGGGCCAGGGGTGGGGAAGAGTTTGAATCTGTTTTCATCTTCTCATGGAAGTTTCTCAGGACCACCTCCATAGCCTATGGCCTTTCTCTGCTTGAAGGTTTCTTTATAGTACACAACACCACCTGCACATTCAGTATTGTACCCACTTATTGTTGTCTACCTTCTTCCTCTAGAATGTGAGCTCAAAACAGGCAAGAAGTGGCACTGTGGCTCAAAGTGGTAGAATGCTAGCCTTGAGTGAAAAAGCTCTGGGACAGTGGCTAGGCCCTGAGTTCAAGCCCCTAGACTGGAAAAAGAAAGAAAGAAAGAAAGAAAAGAAAAAGGAATGAAATTTGGGCTGGGAAGGTGGCTTAGTGGTGGAATGCTTGCCTAGCATGCATGAAGCCCTGGGTTCCATTCCTCAGTACCACATAAACAAAAAAGGCTAGAAGTGGTGCTGGGGCTCAAGTGGTAGAGTGCTAGCCTTGAGCAAAAGAAGCTCAGAGACAGTGCCCAGGCCCTGAGTTCAAGCCCCAGGACTGGCAAACAACAACAACACACAAAAACAGGCAAGGATCTTTGTCTATTTTAGTTGTAAGTCCACACTATTATTTGTGTGAATGAACTAACCAGTCAGTCCAATGTGGTTTAACACAAAGTTTAATGCAGGCAAGGACCCTAACCAATTCTAAATGGCTCAATTAATTCAGCAACAAGACACAGTTCCACTCAGCTTGCTGAGAATCACCTTCCAGGAAACAATTATACAGGAAAAATTAAAAAGACAAAAGAACTTGAAAGCAGTCCAAACAGTGACTAAAAGTCATAGAACAGCCCTTCTTTCACCTCTAATTCTGGTGCACTTGATAAACTAGTTGTGGAGCAGTTGTAGCCTGGAATACCTTGGATTAATGGAGGAGGGGCCCAGGCCAAGAAGGAAAACAGCAGCTGTCATCAAGGGCAGGGCAGAAAACTCAAAATACAAATAGGTGATGCTCTCTCTTGCTTGCTTGCTTGCTTGCTTGCTTGCTTGCTTTTCTTTTGTGTGTCAGTTGTGGAGCTTGAACTCTGGGCCCAGGCACTATCCCTCAGCTCTTCAGCTCAAGGTGAGTGCTCTACCACTTGCCACTTCCAGATCTTTTTTTTTCTCTTTCTGTTTATGTGGTACTGAGGAATTGAACCCAGGGCCTCATGCATACGAGGCAAGCGCTCTACCACTAAGCCACATTCCCAGCTCCTCTCCTGCCCCCGACTCTTTTTTTTTTTTGGGGGGGGGGTCCGGTTGTGGGGCCTGAACTCTGGGCGTGGGCGCTGTCCCTCAGCTCTTCAGCTTAAGGCTAGCGCTCTACCACTTGAGCCACGGTGCCACTTCCGGCTTTTTTCTTTTTGCTTATGTGGTGCTGAGGAATCGAACCCAGGGCCTCAGGCATGCAAGGCAAGCGCTCTACCACTGAGCCACCTTCCCAGCCCTTTTTCTCCCCCCCCCCACCCCCGCTTATTTACAATAAACCACTCTGAAAACCAGAAGTGGCACTGTAGAGCACTCGCCTTGAGCTAAAGCGCTCAGGGACAGCACCCAGGCTCAGAGTTCAAGCCCCAAAACCACCACCACCACCACCACCACCAACAGTCTCACAGACTTTCCTTCTTGGGCTGACTTTGAACAATGATCTTCAGATCTCAGCCTCCTGAGTAGCTAGGATTACAGGCGTGAGCCACCAGCACCCAGCAAAGGGATGGTATTTCTTTTTTTTTTTTTTTTTGGGGGGGGGGTCCGATCGTGGGGCCTGAACTCTGGGCCTGGGCGCTGTCCCTCAGCTCTTCAGCTCAAGGCTAGCGCTCTACCACTTGAGCCACGGTGCCACTTCCGGCTTTTTTCTTTTTGCTTATGTGGTGCTGAGGAATTGAACCCAGGGCCTCAGGCATGCAAGGCAAGTGCTCTACCACTAGGCCACCCACATCATTTTTTTTTAAATTGTGAAAATACCATACAGAGGCGTTACAATTACATGGGCAATGTACCATATCATTTTTTAAATAGCAAGTGATGATCACTGTCCTCTGGTTAAGACAACGAAGTAAAGCTGGTACCTATGGCTCACACCTGTAATTCTAACTACTCAGGAGGCTGAGATCTGAGGATTGTAGTTTGAAGCCAGCCAGAGCAGGAAAGTCCATAAAACTCTTGCCTCCAATTAACCACCAAAAGTGGAGCTGTGGCTCAAGTGGTGAAGTGCTAAACTTGGGCAAAAATAGCTCACAGATAGTACCCAGGCCCCAAGTTTAAGTCCCAGGAGCAGCACAAAAAAAAAAAAAAAAAGATAAATAAAAAAGAAGAGGTAATAGTACCATGGCCTAAAGTCCTCCCAGAAGTGCCAGCTCTTAAAAGGCAATGGTACTTACAATGTCACCATCTTAGGGACCAAGAATTAACACATAGGCCTTTGGGAGATGCTCACCCAAAGTAGAGCAGGAACTATAAAGGATTTGAGCAGAAAAATAGCATACTCTTTTCTTCTTTTTTTTTTTTTTTGTCAGTTGTGAGGCTTGAACTCTGGGCCTGGGCACTATGCCTCAAATCTTCAACTCAAGACTAGCACTCTACCATTTGAGCCACAGTGCCACTTTGGTTTTTCTGAGGAATTTATTGGAGATAAGTCTCATAGTCCAACGCTGGTGGCTCATACTTGGAATCCTAGCTACTCAGGAGGCTGAGATTTGAGGATCACACTTCAAAGCCAGCCTGGTCAGGAAAGTCCATGAGACTCTTATCTCAGCTCAAGGCAAGCACTCTACCACTGACTGAGCTACCTTCCCAGCCCTGGGCATGTTTTTTAAAAAAATATAAAACTAGCCAAGTTTGTTGATGGTTTGGATGTGAGTTAATGAATAGACCATATATCCTTATTTGTCTGTGGCATTTCTGGTTTGTGTAATGAAGAGTGTGTGTGTGTGTGTGTGTGTGTGTGTGTGTGTGTGTGTGTGTGTGTGTGTGTGTGTGTGTGTGTGTGTGTGTGTGTGTGTTCCCAGTCCTGGGGCTTGAACTCAGGGCCTGGGCATGTCTCTGAGCTTCGTTTGCTCAAGGCTAGCACTCTACCACTTGAGCCCCAGCACCACTTCCAGCTTTTTCAGTGTAAATGGTACTGAAGAATGGAACCCAGGGCTTCATGCATGCAAAGCAAACACTCTACCACTAAGCCACATTCCCAGCCTTTGTATAATGAATTATATAGTCACTGTGATCCAGAAGGACTCCAAAGGTTTTGCTTTGAGCAACTAGAAGCACCAAGGCAACGTTTTCTGATAAGAGTGACTATGAGTGAGCTTTGCTAGCAAAGGGTGGGAATCAGTTCAGGTTTGAATCTTAGGAAGTTACTAATAAGACATCCAAGTGACTCTTCAGCACAAGGTCATATGGAGTAGGTGTGTGGAGTTATGGAGGAGGTGTGGGGTGCAGGGGAGAGTCAAGTGTTGCTAAGATACCAGGAGCATGAAGCCATGATGCCCTCATATTCCAGTGAGGGGAAGAGTCCCCAGGCATGGCAGTATAGAAGCTACAGAGTTAAGGGAGAATCAATAAAGCAAAGTGTATACATCAGTTTTTATCACAGTAAAAAATATATCTGACATAGGTTGCTAATGAAGAAGAGGTTTATTTAGGGACATGGTGCTGGCATCTGCTCAGATCTCATGAAGGTCCTCTCCTCCAAACTGTGTCACATCAGGGTAGGAAGCAGTTTGCAAGAGCTTCCACCACCAAGCAGGAAGAATGGGAAGGGCTGTAGTGTGGCTCACGTGATAGAGCAGCTACTTAGCAAGTGTGAAGCCTCCTATCTAAATCTTAGGTTCCTACTCAGAATTTACCATGTCATTAAAGCCCAAACTAGCTCCTAAGGAGAGACCACAAGGGACATCCATGAGGAATAGAATGAAAGCCTCCTACTAACAGGCAGCTTTGACCATCGAATACACAAGTGACCAGCCTTCAGATGATTGGGGTACTAACCTTCAAGTCTTCAGTTGGGAGCCCTATGCTGGGCTGGGCTCTGTTCAAACCACCAATGGACAGACTCTGTAGTTTTGGCCTAGTGAGATACACAGCCATAGTAACTGGAACACCGTATTTTTTCTCTGCAGTATCTACTGTGGTATATATTTATTTTCTTGTTTATTTATTGTCTGTCTTCCCCCAAGACAATGTGCCCTCCTTAAATTCAGAAACTATCATCTTCCCTCCCCACCCCCCTTTTCTGGCTTCCGTATCTAGAAAAGTACCCAGCATACTGTGGGCACTGGAGAAATATTTGTTGAACAAATGAATCTTTGCTAATTAAAGAAAACTGCTCCTTACTATAATTCGCACACCTTCTGCTGAGGCGGGTGACCTTTTCCTGAAGAAAGTGTTCTCTGGTGTGTTTTGGACCAGCTCCCTGTTAAAAAATATCTCTTGTCAGCCATCTGGAAAATGATAAAGTTGGAGCCATACCTCCCACCATATACCAGGAAATAGTCCAAACAGATCAAAGATTTATACATGATAAAAATGAAGCCATTAAAGTCCTAGAAAAAAAAAAAGCATGGCAGAACTCGGATATAACCTTGGAGTGGGAAAAAGGTCTTTCTAACTATGAGTCTATCTCTAGCACTCCTAAAAGAAAAAGATGGACTAATTCAAACCACCCCAAAATCTACCTGGGCATCAGTGTCTCATACCTGTAACCCTGGCCAAGAGCAGTAGAATCAAAGTTTGAGGCCAGCCCAGGCAGAACAGTTCCAAAATTCCTGTATCAAAATAACCAGCAGTTGGGGTGTTACTGGCTTGTACCTATAATCCTAGCTATTCAAGAGGCTGAGATCTGAGAATTATAGTTGGGAGCTAGCCAGAGAGGACAAATATGAGAAACTCTTATCTTCAAATAACAAGCAAAAAGCTGGAAGTGGAGATGTGGCTCAAAGTGCTAGGGTGTCAGCCATGAGCAAAAAAGCTTTGTGAGAGTGGAAAGCCTTGGGCTGGGAATGTGGCTTAGAGGTAGAGTGCTTGCCTAGCATGCATGAGGCCCTGGGTTTGATTCCTCAGCACCACATAAACAGAAAAAGCCGGAAGTGGCGCTATGGCTCAAGTGGTAGAGCGCTCGCCTTGAGCTGAAGAGCTGAGAGACAGCGCCTAGGCCCAGAGTTCAGGTCCATGACCAGCAAAAAAAAGAATAAAAAAGGAGCCAAATTACAGTTTAGGAATAAAACGAATTACTTAAATCACAAAAGGCTAAAATTTCTATTATACTCAAGCAAGCAATCAAACAAAAACTTCAAGATAAAGAAAAAAATGATGGAGAAGAGTGGCAAAAACTCAACGGGAAAGCAGATATTTAGGCAGTTCACAGAAACAAACAGCCCATAGTCATAAGACAAAACATTGAAGCCAGGCACTGGTGCCTCATGCCTGTAATCCTAGCTAATCAGGAGGCTGAAATCTGAGGATTGAAGTTCAAAGTCAGCTCCAACAGGAACATCCATGAGACTAATATACAATTAACCACCAGAAAACCAGAAGTGGTGCTGTGGCTCAAGTAGTAGAGTGCTTGTCTTGAGCTGAAGAGCTCAGGGACAGTGCCCTGGCCCAGAATTCAAGCCCCACCGCTGATTTAAAAAAAGAAAAAAGAAAAGAAAAGAAAACATTGAATCTCTTTCTATCACTTGTAGTAAAACAAATGTGAAACAAAATAACAATGAAAAACTATTTCTCCCTTATCAGATGGGCAAAAGTCCAAAAGCATAGTGATACAATGTTGGCACAAGACAGGTTGCAAATTGGCAGTTTTCTGTAAGGGTAATTGAGCTCTATTTACCAATGTTAAGAAAACCAGCAATGCTAGGTGCCAATAGCTCATGCCTGTGATTCTAGCTACTCAGGAGACTGAGATCTGAGGATCTTAGTTTAAAGCCAGCTCAGGCAAGAAAAATCTTATCAATCTGAGATTTTTATGGCCCATTAATTAGTAAAAAGCTGGAAACGGATGTGTGACATGTGGTAAAGCACCAGCCTTGACTGGAAAAAGCTAAGCAAGACTGAGAGGCCCTAAATTCAAGCCCCTGTACCATCACAAAAAAAAAGAAAAGAAAGAAAGAGTCAAGCACCTGTGGCTCAGGCCTGTAATCCTAGCTACTTAGGAGGCTGAGATCTGAGGATCTCGTTTCAAAGCCAGCCCATGCAGGAAAGTCTGTGAGACTCTTATCTCCAATTAGTCACCAGAAAACCAGAAGTGGCCCAGCGGCTTAAGTGGTAGAGTGCTAGCCTTGAGTTCAAGCCCCATAATCAGGAAGGAAGGAAGGAAGGAAGGAAGGAAGGAAGGAAGGAAGGAAGGAAGGAAGGAAGGAAGGAAGGAAGGAAGGAAGGAAGGAAGGAAGGAAGGAAGGAAGAAAGGAAGAAAGGAAGGAAGGAAGGAAGGAAGTGAGGGAGGGAGGGAGAAAGAAAGAGAGAGAGAGAAAGAGAGAAAAAGAGAGAGAAAGAGAAAGAGAAAGGGAGAAAGGGAGAAAGAAAGAGGAAAGAAGGAAGGAAGAAGGAAAGAAAGAAAGAAAGAAAGAAAGAAAGAAAGAAAGAAAGAAAGAAAGAAAGAAAGAAAGAAAGAAAGAAAGAAAGAAAGAAAGGAAGGAAGGAAGGAAGGAAGGAAGGAAGGAAGGAAGGAAAGGAAGGAAGGAAGGAAGGAAGGAAGGAAGGAAGGAAGGGGCTGGGAAGGTGGCTCGGTGGAAGAGTGTTTGCCTTGCATGCATGAGGCCCTGGGTTTGATTCCTCAGCACCACATAAGCAGAAAAAGCCAGAAATGGTGCTGTGGTTCAAGTGGTAGAGCACTAGCCTTGAGCTGAAGAGCTGAGGGACAGTGCCCAGGCCCAGAGTTCAGGCCCCACGACGAAAGAAAAAGAAAGAAAGAAAGAAAGAAAGAAAGAAAGAAAGAAAGAAAGAAAGAAAGAAAGAAAGAAAGAAAGAAAGAAAGAAAGAAAGAAAGAAAAGGAAGGAAGGAAGGAAGGAAAGAAAGGAAGGAAGGAAGGAAGAAAGAGAGAGAAAGAGAGAGAGAGAAAGAGAGAGAGAAAGAAAGAAAGAAAGAAAGAAAGAAAGAAAGAAAGAAAGAAAGAAAGAAAGAAAGAAAGAAAGGGGGGGTTAGGGATTTAGCTCGGTGGAAGGCTTTGAATTCAGTGTTTGGTCTTCAGCTCTGAAGAGAAAAAAAAAGGAAAAGAAAAGAAGAAAACCATATATATCACAGGGCTGGGAATGTAGCTTACTTGTAGAGTGTTGTCTAGCATGCACAAAGCCCTGGGTTTGATTCCTCAGTACCACATAAACAGAAAAAGCTGGAAGTGGCACTATGGCTCAAGTGGAAGAGTGTTAGCCTTGAGCTAAAGAAGCTCAGGCCCAGTGCCCAGGCCCTGAGTTCAAGCCCCAGTACCAGAAATATATATATGCTATATTTCCTGTTTTGTTTTTTTTAATTCACCACTCCTCCAAGTTAGACAGAGGGAATGGGAAGTAGTACAGCACTTGCATAGAATGTATAAGGCCCTGAGTTCCAACCCCAGCACTGAAAATTTTTTTAAAAATGTGTAGGAATAAAACAGACTAACAATTCAGTAGAAATATAGTCATTCATGCAATTCACAAGAAAAGGAACTGAAAATTACAAGTGACCCATAATCATATGACATTCTAAGTACTGACAATTGCATTTCTGGGACTTTCTCCCACAGATATGATTGTATGTATGTGAAATGACATAGTTACTCATTGTAGTAGTTAGCTATAGCAACATGACATTAGAAACCACATAAATGTCTATCAATAGAAGACTGGTGAGCTAAATTATGGTATATCCATATGACACAACACTAGACAGCTGTCAAGAAGAACACTATTCTGGAAAGGACTACATTGGGCCTTTTGTGTGTTAGGCAAGTGCTTTATCATTTAAGCTATAACCTCAGCCCTGGGTGTATTATTAAAAGAAAAATTCCCGTTACCAAATAGTGTGCATAGTATACTGTCTGCTAATTAAAACATCAAAGGAAAGACAGTGGAAAGCAAGAATACGCCTATTCATATTTGCTTATATATGGGCAAAGAAGCTCAGGAAAGTTACACAAAAAGCTAATAACAGTGGCTAATTGCGTTGGCAGAGGAGAAACTTGGCAGATAATGGACCAATGTGGAGGGATGACATTTCTCTGCATACATTATTATATAAGCATTTGAAAAATTTCTTCTAAAGATACCCCATAATTCGCAATAACCAGTTTACTCCTTTAGTTCCAAAAGCAGGTCCTTTATCAAAACACCAATATTCCAAGGAGGAGACAGAACCTGTGTGGGGCCTGTGGACCTCTATTTTTATTTGCCTCTAAGAATCCATTCCTGGGTTGGGAATGTGGCTCAGCGGTAGAGTGCTTGCTTAGCATGCATAAAGCCCTGGGTTTGAGTCTTCAGTACCACATAAACAGAAAAAGCTGATAGAGTGCTAGGCTTGAGCAAAATAAGCTCGGGGACAGTGCCCGGGCCCTGAGTTCAAGCCCCAGGACTGGGGCAAAAAGTCCACTCCTGTAATTTTTCTTTCCTCGCCCCAGAGACCTCCAAGTGAGCTAGCTACTTGAATATTGGGTTCTTACTAAAGGGCTCATAGGCATAACTGAAAATTCCTACTGGCCATTCTCTCTTCCTCTTCCTCTCTCTTTCTCTCTGTCTCTGTCTCTGTGTGTGTGTGTGTCTCTCTCTCTCACACACACACACACACAACACACACACACACACTAAGGTGTCAGTCATGATCAGGTTTTTGTGGTAACCTTTATACTTTATACTCCTCAGTAACCCCAGAACCTTGCTATGCCTAGATTTTAGCAGGCTTTGCTTTCTTCAGCTCCCCCCCCCCTTTTTTTTCCTGAGACTCTCCCTCAATAAAACTTTTCCCAGAATCCTTCTCATCCTTTACTTCTTTTTTTTTTTTTGGCCAGTCATGGTGCCTGAACTCTGGGCCTGGGCACTGTCCCTCAGCTCTTCAGCTCAAGGCTAGTGCTCTACCACTTGAGCCACAGCACCACTTCCAGCTTTTTCTGCTTATGTAGTGCTGAGGAATCGAACCCAGGGCCTCATGCATGCAAGGCAAGCACTCTACCACTGAGCCACCTTCCCAGCCCCTCCTTTACTTCTTGTACACAAGCTAAGACAGTCACAAAATAAATCCTTTTCTAAAAATAAACACCCAATAGACCCTTCTTTCAAGCACTAACATGAACATCTGTGTGTGTCTGTGTGTGTCTGTGTGTCTGTTGGTGCTGGTACTGAGGCTTGACCACACTCAGAACCTCACATTCTCACTTTTTCACTCAAGCTTGGTGCTCTACCACTTGAGTCATACTTCTAGCTTTTTTTTGTCGGTCATGGGGCTTGAACTCTGGGCTTGGGCACTGTCCCTGAGCTCTTCAGCTCAAGGTGAGCGCTCTACCACTTGAGCCACAGTGCCACTTCTGGTTTTGGAGTGGTTTATTGGAGATAAGAGTCTCACAGACTTTGTAAGACTTTGTGGCTTTGAACCGTGATCCTCAGATCTCAGCCTCCTGAGTAGCTAGGATTACAGGCGTGAGCCACCAGCGCCCGGCACATCTAGCTTTTTTTTGGGGGGTGTGGGTAGGGGGGTCCGGTCGTGGCGCTTGAACTCTGGGCCTAGGCACTATCCCTAGGCTCTTCAGCTCAAGGCTAGTGCTCTACCACTTGAGCCTCAGCACCACTTCCGGCTTTTTTTCTTTTTGCTTATGTGGTGCTGAGGAATCAAACCCAGGGCCTCAGGCATGCAAGGCAAGCATTCTACCACTGAGCCACCTTCCCAGCCCCAACTTCTAGCTTTTTTTTGTTGATCATGGGACTTGAACTCTGGCTTGTGGGCTGTCCCTCAGCTATTCAGCTCAAGGCTAGCACTCTACCACTTGAGCCATAGCACCACTTCTGGCCTCTTCTGTTTATGTGGTGCTGAGGAATTGAACCCAGGGCCTCATGCATGCAAGGCAAGCACTCTACCACTGAGCCACCTTCCCAGTCCTACTCCTACCTTTTTTACTGGTTAATTGGAGGTAAGAGTCTTATGGACTTTTCTATCTGGGCTGACTTTGAACTTCAAGCCTAAGATCTCAGCCTTCTAAGTAGCTGGGATTTTAAATGTGAGCTGCCCAGCTCAGCATTGGCAATTCTGCACTGTAATGACCTAATGCCAACCCAAAGCAGATATTGTGGCTGGACTCATAGCTCATAGTTCATAGTGGCGCTGTGGCTCAAGTGGTAGAGTGCTAGCCTTGAGCAAAAGAAGCTGAGTTCAAGCCCCAGGACTGGCAAAAAAGAAAAAGGAAGGGAGGGAGGGAGGAAGAAAGATTGATTTGCTTCCTCACCAATACAACTCAAACTTCCCCCAAGTTACTTGGAGTCCAAAAATCACACAAAAAACCCTAAACAGGGTTTGTAAAGGCAAGTTTCACTCACTTGAATGTTTCATTTATTAAAATAATTCTGTAAACTCTGTCAACATATTCATTTTCCTGGCTTGAGTAGCATTTCAAGGCACCATAAAATGATAGTCTCTTCAAGAGTACCCCTCTGTCCATGTATGAAAATTCTGTTTAAAAACAAAACAACAACAACAACAACAACCACAAAACGGAGTGTAGAAAACAGACCTTGGTTGACGCAACCAAGTTCAACACGACACGCAGTTCAGGGCCAGATGTGGCAGGATAACTAAAGACCTGCGAAGAGATCCTACTGCTCCATCCAGAAAGGACACAGGGGAACTGAACACTTGTCATTAAAAAACAGCCCGTGGGATAAAGGTTGGGTGGGAGGAACACCCTCACAACCAAAATCCAGGTAAAGGTGGCGAGGCTGGTATCTCTCATCCCCTACACGTCCTCACTTCCTTTCCTCCTCCTCGCTCAGATTGATTCTCTCCTGGTGTGTGGATGGCAGCTTGCTCTGCAACAGGGCCGCCAATTTTTTGGATGTCTTTTTGAGAAACGTGCTGCCCGGATGGGCACTGTTCACATGCAGGTACAGGTCTTCCTGGGTGGGGCCTGTGTAGCCACAATCCTCACAGACATAGAGCTTGTCTCGGCGTTGCTTGTAGGCATACTGCTGCTGCACCCCATGGATCTTCTTCAGGTGGGACTCCAGCGAGCAGCGCTGAGTGAAGGCCTTGTTGCAGACATCACATTTGTAGGGGCGAATGCCTGCAAGAAACATCACCAGTTGGTTCTGGCCAAGCCACAGACTCCCACCTAGAAAACCACTAAAGATTGCCACCACCAAGATATGTAACAACCTGAGGGAAGTAATCAAAGCAGGGCAGGAGACTGACCACAGAGACTCAATATTCACACAGCAAGCTTACTACACATTGCCACACAAAGAGCAAAAGTCCCCACCCTCAAAAAAAAAATCAAAAAAGACCAAGCACCTGTGGCTTATATCTGTAATCCTAATTACTCAGGAGGCTGAGATCTGAGGATCACAGTTCAAAGTCAGCCCAGGCAAGAAAAGTCTTAAGAGACTCATTATCTTCAAATGAACCACAAAATGCCAAAAGTAGAGCTGTAGCTCAAATGGTAGAGTGCTAGGTCTCAGCACAAAGGTGCAGGGACAGTGCCTAGACCCAGAGTTCAAGTCCAGGACCAGCAATAATAATAATAGTGATAATAATAATAATAACAACAATAACAACTAGAGTGGGGTGGTGGGGTGGCTCAGTAGTAGAGAGCTTGCCTGGCATATAGAAGGCCTGGGATCCATTCCAGCACTGCCAACAACAAAACCAGTCAAGTCTGATTTAGGCTGAAAGGAGGGACATGTCATAAAGCATGGCAGCCTGAAGAGGTAACTATGCTACTAGGGGGTTCATTGATCAAGAAGCACCCCCCCCAAAAAAAAACAACTATCCCAGAGCCAAGGAGATGAGAGAAAAGGGCAGGTCCCTACTGGACTCCTCAAATTCTCTGAGCAGATTTCTGGGCTTGCACCAGATCCTAGGGACAAAAGATCTGGGGCCATGAAGCTGCATTTTATTTTATTTATTTATTTATTTATTTTTTGGGTCCAGTCGTGGGGCCTGAACTCTGGGCCTGGGCGCTGTCCCTCAGCTCTTCAGCTCAAGGTTAGCACTCTCCCACTTGAGCCACAGCGCCACTTCCGGCTTTTTTCTTTTTGCTTATGTGGTGCTGAGGAATCGAACCCTGGGCCTCAGGCATGCAAGGCAAGCGCTCTACCACTGAGCCACCTTCCCAGCCTAAACACAAGGTTTTGAAGCAGGTCTGGAGTATGTGGGAGGCTATGCTGCCATTGCAGCCATCTGTATTATTTGCCATCGCAAGCCCCTTCCAGTATGAACTGTTTTCTATGAGAAGTACAGCTCTTTGGAAAGTGGGATTACAAACCTATCCTTTCTCTTCAGACCCTCCTAGGGTTGGGGTCAGGCTGAAATGAGTGAGATACTCAGGGCACAACAAAAATTGAGATATGGAATGTTGTAAATATTGAAATTAATACTCCCAAAAGCCCATGATGGAATGCATATAGCAAGATATTATATGCTAGGCCATAGTTACATACAAAGTCTGCATTCTTAAGTATAAGTTAAAATGGGCATATTAGAAGTTGGAGGCATATTAGCATTAGTGAGGCCCTGGGTTCCATCCCCTCAAACCACACACACACACACACACAGGAATATTAGCCTTACCTTTTTACATATTCATAGATTTTTCTATTTTACTTACATGCAACATAGGATTTATTATGATTTTAGTATCCTGACTTTCATCCCTTAACAATATTCCTAGAGATTTTCCCACCTTCGTGCTTACATGTAGCTTCAGTGCCATGGCATTTTCTGATGTGGTTGGTTATACCCAAATCCCTTCTTTGGAGCAACCACTACTCCAGTCCACAAGCTCATCTCACACTAGACTGCTTACACCTGGTGCTTTGTGTGACTCATGAGCTAACAGTGGCCATACCACCCGGGAGCATATAGGATGCAAAACCCAGGGCCTATGGTAGTGCCTGTGCTAGAAGCTGGTCCCATGATGGCAGTATTGAGGTGGTAGAAAACTCTAGAGGTTAGGCTTGGTGGAGGGTAGTCATGTTATGGGCTCCATCCCCTGGAAAGGATTGATACAACTTTCCAAGTAGTGAATTTGTTGTCTTGAGAGTAGGTTGGGTTTTTTGTTTTTGTTTTTTGATGATGTTGATATTTATTTTGGTGAGATAAGGTCTTTCCATGTAGTACAGGTCAGCTTCAAATACTGTGTAGCTCGTGCTGGTCTTGAACTTGTGATTCTCCTGTCTCAATCTCCCAAGCACTAGAATTATACATGTGTGCCACAGTGCCCAGCAAGAACAGTTTATTAGCAAGACATAGTGTCTCATACCTACAATTCCAGCTACTGGAGGAGTAAGAGATCAGGAGGATCATGGTACTAGGCCAGACTGGGGGTAAAAATTAGCAAGACCCACTATCTAGGAGATCATAAATAGGAAGATAATAGTCTGAGGTTAGCAAGAGGCAACAACACAAGATGCTATCTGAAAAGCAACTAACGCTAAAAAGGACTGGGTCCTGGAGGTCTAGTCATACAGGGTTCTATTTCAAGGGAAAGGCTAGTGCACCACACTAGGCTGAGAGTACACAGCGTTGGGTCTCCTCCACCTCTTTATTCAACACATGCTCTGAGGATTTTCTTTATCCTCAGGCAGAGCATTTGAGGCAAGGACAGTAAAGGCTGGGAGGTTCAGGAGCCTTGCATCACTCTGATGGCTGGGAGTAGGGATGACTGCTATGTGGACTTTTCTAGGGAGGAAGAGAGTTCAATCTGTTTTGGAGGCTAGGTGACACAGACACAGCAAAGGAAAGAAACATACACCTTGAAAGCTCTAGCATTTCTGCCTTTCATACTTGCTCCCTGCCCCAGTGCTCCCCCACCCCTTGCCTCTGTAAACTCATTAGTACAGGCCAACACTGCCACACCAAAGCTTCAGGGTATCCCTGTCTGGACCTAGGAACACGCCCCTCCCTCCTGGAGTACTGCCATCCTCTAGGCACTCAGGGAGATGCAGGTGGACAAACAGAAACTTTGGGGAAAGAAGAAATAATGCCAAGGACCTCAAGGACGGAGCCCTCACCTATTCTAGGGATCTTGAGCAAAGACCCTTCTTGTCCTTATCGAAGTCAGGGTTTGGAAACTGAAACGCACCATCTGTAAGCCAGACATCATTAACCTCACACACCTATGTCAGGACCAAAGTCCAAGGCCATTGAAAAGCCAGGCGTCGCACATCTGCCACTCATTAACTGAGCCCACAGACAGCCCAGTGAAACCCTCCCCAGCTCAGCTTCCTTGTTTGCAACTTGGCTGCTCTGAGAATTAACTGATACATCAAATGCACAGAACACAACAAATACTAAATATTCATTAGGACCTAACTTACAATGCAGTTCAACATAATAGAAACATGCCCACTGATAAACTGGCCAGAGAACTCATAAGAATTTAGTATTTGGGGCCGGGCGCTGGTGGCTCACGCCTGTAATCCTAGCTACTCAGGAGGCTGAGATCTGAGGATCGCGGTTCAAAGCCAGCCCGGGCAAGAAAGACCGTGAGACTCCTATCTCCAGTAAATCACCAGAAAACCGGAAGTGGTGCTGTAGCTCAAGTGGTAGAGCGCTTGCCTTGAGCTGAAGAGCTGAGGGACAGCGCCCAGGCCCAGAGTTCAAGCCCCACGACCGACAAAAAAAAAAAAAAAAAAGAATTTAGTATTTGGGGTTGGGAAGGTGGCTCAGTGGTAGAGTGCTTGCCTTGCATGCATGAGGCCCTGGGTCTGATTCCTCAGCACCACATAAGCAGAAATAGCCGGAAGTGGCGTTGTGGCTCCAATGGTAGAGTGCTAGCCTTGAGCTGAAGAGCTGAGGGACAGTGCCTAGGCCCAGAGTTCAGTCCTCACAACCAACAACAACAAAAAAAGAAAGGAAAAGAAAAGAAAATTCAGCTGGGCACATGTGGGTCACACCTATAATCCTACCTATTCAGGACACTAAGACCTGAAGAATTCTGGTTTGAAGTCAACTTCGCAGACACTCTACCTCCAATTAACAGTAAAATGACAGATTGGAGGCATAGCTTAAGGAGTAGAGCAACAACTGTGAGTGAGCATCTGGAACCCTGAGTTCAAACCAGGTAAGCACCAAAAGAAAAAGGAAAATTCATAGTAACATCACCTGAATTTTTTTTCTTCTTTTTGCCAGTCCTGGGCTTGAACTCAGGACCTGGCCACTGTCTCTGAGATTTTTTTTTTTGTTCAAGGCTAGCACTCTACCACTTGAGTCACAGTGTTACTTCTGGCCTTTTCAGTGCATATGGTACTGAGGAATCAAACCCAGGGCTTTAGGCATGCTACCACTAAGCCACATTCCAAGCCCTCACCCGAAAATTTTAAAAATGACAACAGAAAGGAAAATAAAATTATCATTCACTGGGGAACTGGAAAAAGATCTCCCTCCATGTTGCAATTTGTGATACTGGAAATTTTGACAAAATTTGGTATTAAGAACTGCTATTAGCCAGGTGCCACTGGCTCACATCTGTAATCCTAGCCACTCAGATAATTGAGATCAAAGGATCTAGGTTGACAGTCAGGTGAAGAAGACAAATCAGGAAGACTCTCATCTCCAATTAACCAGCAAAAGTCTCGAAGTGTAAGTATGGCTCAAGTGGTGAGTGAAAAAGTTAACCAAGAGTCAAAGGCCCTGAGTTCAATCCCTGATACGGGTACAAAAGGAAAAAAAACAAACAAACTTCTGCTGTAACAATTCTCCAAGAATTAGGTGTGTCTTCCATGCAGACATAAAACAAGGACCATGATAAAATATGCATTACATAAAGAAACCATTAAGAGCTGAGAAAACAGAAATGGAAGTGTCCTTTCTGAAAAGGAATGGGGGCTCAGCAGAGTGGATGCAGATTGGTTTTGAAGGATTTTTTTCTTTTTCACTGCTCTCCATATAAATATAGTACTTTTAGAAAAGCAAAAACAAAACAAAACAAAAAAAGGCGGGCGCTGGTGGTTCAGGCCTGTCATCCTAGCTACTCAGGAGCTGAGATCTGAGGATCACGGTTCAAAGCCAACCGGGTCAGGAAAGTCCGAGAAATTGTTGGGTTTTTTTTTGTTTTTTTGTTTTTTGTTTTTGTCAGTTATAGGGCTTGAACTCTGGTCTTGAGTGCTGTCCCTGCACTCTTCAGCTTAAGATGAGCGCTCTACCACTTGAGCCACAGTGCCACTTCCGGTTTTGGAGTGGTTTATTGGAGATAGTCTCATGGACTTTTCTGCCCGGGCTGGCTTTGAACCTGGATCCTCAGATCTCAGCCTCCTGAGTAGCTACGATTACAGGTGTGAGCCACCGGCACCCAGCCCAAGAAATTCTTATCTCCAATAAATCACCAGAAAACTGGAAGTGGTGCTGTGGCTCAAGTGGTAGAGCGCTCACCTAGAGCTGAAGAGCTGAGGGATAGCACCAAGGCCCAGAGTTCAAGCCCCATGACTGACAAAAAAAAAAAAAAAAGCAAGTTAAAAGAAAAAGAAAAAGCTAACCAGCTAGGATAACATCATCACTGGACAAAGCAACTCCAGGAGATAGTGCTGGGGGCAGGGAGGGCTTGATCCTTTTTCCTGCATGGGCCCTGACCCAGCTTCCAAGTCTCCAGATCTGCATTTTTTTCCCAATCCAGTCAAACCTTCTCTTTAGGCCTCAAACAAAGACCCCATTGTCTTCTTCCTCTACTTTAATCAAGATGGGATTTGTTAGCCTTCTGATTCCTCTCAATGTAGCCCCTGATGGCAGATAAGGCAAGAAGGGTCCTGTCCTGTGGCCGGGGCCCACACTACAGTTTTGCCCAGTGCCCCCTCTTCTCTTCACCTCTGACCTCCAATCTGAACTCCTCAGCTGCCCCATGGAATTCAGTGGCTTACACAGGAATGGCAGGTGCCTTCCATGGACTCCTTTCTTCTAGTTGTGAGTCTATTATCTCCCTGAGCCTCTCCTCTCCCCCAAGACTGAGCCTGGATCCCCACTCCCCATCAACCTGTATGGCCTTTCCAACCCTGATTATGGATTATACTTTCTCCATAGCTTGTTCTACTATTTGAAGGCTTTTATCACATTTTACAAATGAGAAAAAGGAAATTTCAATTTAGCTAACACCCAGGGCACTCTTAATGATCTATACTTCCAGTGGCCCAAGATTGCTGTGTATGTTTGCCACAAAGATCTGAAATGCAAATCTCCCATTTACCAAAAGAAAATCACTTGTATCAACAGCCTGCCTCCCTCCCTCACCCCTTCCCTCCTTTCCCTCCCTTTCTTTCTTCTTGCTCTCGTGGAGCTTAAACTCTAGGCCTGGGCACTGTCCTTGAGCTCTTCAGCTCAATACTAGCACTATGCCACTTGAGCCACAGCACCACTTACGGCCTTATCTGTTTATGTGGTGAGAGGCAAGTACTCTACCTTTGAGCCACCTTCCCAGCCCCAGGACAGTAATTCTTTAGAAGAATCCAAGCTAGTTCAACCCCCAATAATTAAATAAATTCAAAAGAATATTCCATATAAAGCAAACCAACAGGCCTCTGATGCTTTTCACAGGCTTGAGTTGTATACACATTTTTTTTTTAAGCTCATATCCTTTCTTGTTTCTGAGGTGGGCCAATAGGCATAATTTCTGGTCTCCACGATCTCTTCCACTCCACTGGACCAGAGCAATTCCATCTGCAATGTGTGTACTGCATGTTGAGACCCTGTTCCTGGACCAGTCATCCTCAACTGTGTGTGTTGGCAGCTAATAGTCCTGTCTATCCTGATCTCCAAGGACTGGGCACTGGCAGCTGACCACCCAGATACCCAGGGAACATGCAATCCTCAGTCATTCCTAACTGAAATGAACCTAGAAAGTTCTCCCACTGGCCTATAGTCAGGCCAACTCTCTCTGCTCTCCAAATGTCACTCATAAGAGTCCCCCAGAAATGCAGCTGAGACCACACTCCTGCCCAGCCCCTTCTCTATACCAACTCATTTTTCTCACTTCTTTCCAGACTCCTCTGAAGAGCCTCCCTCCACAAACCCTTGGATAAGAAACTGATTCCAGGGATGATCTGGATTGAAAACATCCATTTAAATGAATGTGTTAATGTGCATGTGTGGATGCGTGTGCATGCACACGTGCATATACATATGCTATTGGTGCTGAACCTTCTGTATTCCCTTAGGTTTTTTGCTCATGGCTGGTACTCTATCACTTGAATCACAACTCTACTTTCAGCCTTTTGCTAGTAATTGGAGATAAGAGTCTGTTAGAGTTTCCTGCCAGGACTGCCCTTGAACTGTGATACTCAGACCTCAGCTTCCTGAGTAGCTCGGTTTACAGGCCTGAGCCACCAATGCCCAGCCTGGGAAAAACAACAGGAGACCTGTTGTTTCATTATGTATGTATGCCAGGCTGGCCTGGCACTCACAGCTCACGATCCTCCTGCTAGGATTAAAGAACTACACCTGTTGAGAAGCATGCCAAGCTTCTCAAATATTGTCACAAAAATGTTATAGAGCTTTTTCTGCACTAGTTAGATTTTCTCTTCCAATCTCTTCAATCAGATCATTAGATTCATACCTCTCCCACACACACCCCTCTGGTTTACTCTTCTCCTGCCTGGTAAAGTCATATCCCCAAAAGGAGTCCTAACCTCTTTCATCTGTTTGGATATTGATGTAAGACCTTTTCAGGCTCTGGTTTCCTTGGCTTTTTTTTCAAGCAGTTTTCTTTGTATTTGAAGTATTTCCTTAGATGCCCTGTTCCCTGGGGATTCCAGCACATAGGAAGAATATATAGGTGGGGGATAGGGAAGGGGTGGGGGGAGATGGGTTAACTCTGATTCTTCAACCCCATCTTTGCCTACCTCATCAACACTGTTGCCACCATTCTCCAATGGAGAGTCCTGTTGTAGCCTGACTTATTTGGGCTGCAAGCAAACATATGCTGCCTGTCTGCTGCATTTGTGTTAAGCATCTCTATCTTTGTTTCTGGCCTAAATACAACACTAAGGATCGCCAATAGGAAAACTGTAACATTCTCCTCAAAGGCCAAAGTGAATTCCCATTTAATTTGGTGAGGTCTTTTAGAATCAGTGAGGCTGAACCTCAAATGTTTGCTCTCTGTCCTGAGCTTCGGGGATGACCTCTTCCTCCGGCCTCTTAGCACGGCATGCTCAGAACCAGACTCTTCCTGGTTGCTACCTGCTAACCTGTATGGAAACACCAGCATTATTGCAACTATGTCTCCACCAGAAAGTCAATTAAAGCAAGGAAAATAAGCCCAAGTGATTTCCATGATGTAACTTGCTAATCACACCAAAAGCTATGATAGGGCTGGGAATATGGCTTAGTACTAGAGTGCTTGCCTAGCATGCATGAAGCCCTGGGTTTGATTCCTCAGTAACACATAAACAGAAGAAGTCAGATGTGGCACTGTGGTTCCAGGGGTAGAGCACTAGCCTTGAGCTAAAGAAGCTCAGGGACAGAGCCCAGGCCCTGAGTTCAAGCCCTAGCACTGGCAAAAAGAAAAAAAGTTATGATAATTTTTTTGGGGGGGGGGGGGCTGGTTGTGGGGCTTGAACTCTGGACCTGAGCGCTGTTCCTCAGTCTTTAGCTCAAGGCTAGCGTTCTACCACTTAAACTACAGCACCACTTCCAGTTTTCTGGTGGTTTATTGGAGATAAGAGTCTCACGGAGTTTCCTGCCTGGGATGGCTTTGAACCAGGATTCTCAGATCTCAGCCTCCTGAGTAGTTAGGATTACAGGTGTGAGCCACTGGCGCCTGGCGACATACAATTTAATTTTTAAAAAATTTCCTAGTACCAGCCAGTGCAGTGGTACACCACTCTAATCCTAGTACATGGGAGGGTAAGACAAGGCAATCACCAGGCAGCAGTAGTTCATACTTGTAATTTTAGTTACTAAGGAGGCTGAGATCTGAGGATCACGGTTCAAAGCCAACCCAGGCAGGAAAGTCCGTGAGTCTCTTATCTCCAATAAACCACCAGAAAACCAGAAGTGGCACTGTGGTGCAAGTAGAGAGTGCTTGCCTTGAGCTGAAAAGCTGAGGGACAGGGGCTGGGAAGGTGGCTCAGTGGTAGAGCACTTACCTTGCATGCCTGAGGCCCTGGGTTCGATTCCTCAGCACCACATAAGCAAAGAGAAAAAAAGCCAGAAGTGGCGCTGTGGCTCAAGTGGTAGAGCACTAGCCTTGAGCTGAAGAGCTGAGGGACAGTGCCCAGGCCCAGAGTTCAGGCCCCACGACCAGACCCCCCCCCCAAAAAAAAGAAAAGCTGAGGGACAGTACCCAGGCCCAGAGTTCAAGCCCCAGGACTGGCAAAAAAGGACAAGACAATCAATAGTTCAAAGCCAGCCTGGCCTACAGTCTTTAAAAAAAAAAAAAAAAAAAAAAAGAAGCAAAAACTTTTCTAGTAGTCTCACTAAATTCCATAGAAAGATATAGGTAAAACTAATTTTATATATATATATATATATATATATATATATATATATATATATATATATATATATATATATACACACGGGCTGGGGAGGTGGCTCAGTGTTAGAGCACTTGCCTTGCATGCCTGATGCCCTAGGTTCGATTCCTCAGCACAACATAAGCAAAAAGAAAAAGAGCCGGAAGTGGCGCTGTGGCTCAAGTGGTAGAGTGCTAGTCTTGAGCTGAAGAGCTGAGGGACAGCGCCCAGGTCCAGAGTTCAGGCCCCACAACCGGACCCCCCCCCCAAAAAATATATATATATATATACACACACATTTTTTTTTTTTTGTCAGTCCTGGGGCTTGAACTCTGGGCCTGGGCACTGTCCCTGAGCTTCTTTTGCTCAAAGCTAGCACTCTACCACTTGAGCCATCAAACCCAGGACTTGATGCACGCTAGGCAAGCACTCTACCACTAAGCCACATTCCCAGCCCCTAATGATATCTTTTAACTTAATATATCTAACACATTCCATTTTCCATGTGATGTCTACATTAAAAATAAGGATTACACACACAGCTTTTTCCCTTTTTTGTCATTAAGTCTTTAAACACTACTATCTTAAGCTGTGCCTCAATTCTAGCCAGCCCCCTTTCTGGTGCTCAGTAGCTACACATAGCCAGTAACTGCTGTCCTGACTGGTGTAACTCTGGGTTTTCCACTTTTAGAAGCCTCCATGTTGGCTTCTCCCCCAGTGCAATAAGCTACGGGAGACCCTTCACAAAAGTATAAAGGTGGATGAGAACAGGAGGAACACAGTTCCAGGCTAGCCTGGGCAAAAAGTTCTCAAGACCCCCTCTCAACCCATAGCAGGGTGCAGTAGTTCATGCTTGTCATCCTAAACTATAGTCCAGCCTGGGCAGAAAAGTCCATAAGACTCCATCTCCACAGAGGGAAGCTGGACATGATGGCACGTCCATGTCATCCAAGCAGCAATGGGAAGCCAACAAGTAGGGGAATGGAGAGTCAAGCCTGTGCCCAGCTGGGAAGGTGAGACCCAATCCTAATAGTAACCCATGAAAAACAGGGCTGGAGACATAGCTCAGTTGTACTGTGCCTACCTAGCAAGCACCAGGCACTAAGTTTGAGGCAGTAGGGGAAGCAACATCCAGGCTGCATTTTTATTCACCAGCTTAAACCAGTACCACCCCCAGAGACTCCTTACAAGTGTTACGTTTAGTCAGGTGCCAGTGGTTTATTACTCTAATCTTCCTTGAACTAATATATGAGTATTGCAGTTCAAAGCCAGCCAGTGCAAGAAATTCCTTGGGATTCTATCTCCCATTAACCAGAAAAAAACTATATGGAGTCAGGGGCTAGTGGTTCACACCTGTAATCCTGTAATCAGGAGGCTGAAAGCTAGGGATTGAGGTTCAAAACCAGCCTCGGCAGGAAAAGCCCCAGAGACTCTTATCGCTAATAAATCACAAAAAGCCAGAAGTGGAGGGAGGTGTGACACAAGTGGTAGAGCACTAGCTTTGAGGAAAAGAATCTCAGGGACAGTGCCCAGGCACTGAGTTTAAACTCCAGGACCAGTACCAAAACAAAAACAAAAAATACAAAAACAAAACCCCGTAAGTGCAAGTATAGTTCAAGTGGCAGAGTACCAGCCTTGAGCAAAAAAGCTTAGGAACATACTAGCAAACACACACACAAAAAGTCCACCTTTGGGGAATAAGAGATAGGGAAGACCTGAGCATCTCAACACCAGGGGCTGGGGGCTTGCTAATTTCATGAGCAGAAAACATCCTGGCACCACTCACAGGCTCTTCTGTAATTTGTTAAAACCCATACTGGTGTGTGTGGTTTGGGCTAGACCTGAATTTCTGCTTATTTATCTTCCTCCAGAAGCAAGCAGGAGTCTACAAACTTCTCATGGGGCTAGCTGATGAGGCCTCTGCTTTAGAGAGAGAATGCCAGAGGCTCGAGATGGTAAAGAAGGCAGAGAATGGAACCCTGTAGAACATAAGAGACCTTGAACTTCAGGACTAACCTGCCTCAGCTGTGTTCCTCATCTGTCAAATGGGAGGAATAATAGCCATGCGTCCTGGGAGTTGTTTGTGATGACAGGATCAAAGCTGAGGGCCTGGTATGCAGGACAGTGATGGCAGATGGCTGCTGCCATCTGCAGGTGCTATGACACCCTCCGAGAGGTCTCAGAGTCTCACTGGTTAAATCCCCTCCCCCCCTGCACCCCCCCCTTCCCTGGCCAAACCCTGCTAACACTGTGCCATCTCCCCTCCACCTACCACTGGGCATCACAGAAAGTTCTAGCACCCTCTGATGGTGCTCCCTGGGAAACAAAATAGACCTACAAAGGGGGAGGGGCAGGACTGCCTAGGAGTTCAAGGTCCCAGGATGAACCCCCAAACAAAGGGAGATATAAGTTTGTGAGTCAGTAGCCCAACTTGTTTGCTCCTGAAGCAACCTGGGGCATATTCTACATACTACCCCGAAGGGTCCCCAGCAGGAGCAAGCTGATACCCACAGTGATGACCTGTTCCATGTCACCGTGCTCCTCCTAGCCTTCTTTCCCACCTCTTGTCCCCACCCAATTCATTCCATTCCTGCTTCCTGGGATCACCTCCCCCATCAACTGGCCAGCTGCGTGCGGGGCCTGCCTCAGACCTGGTCTGCAGTGCAGTCCCCCTTCTACCCGCCTGCAAATAGTGTTCATCTGTCAAGGCCCAGCTGCAAGGCCATCTCCAGGACACCCACTGGTGTCTGCCACATTTTTTTCTAGTCTGGCACTTCTACTGTTTCCCCTGGTGACAGGCAGATGTCTGAGTCACATTCCCTCTGTCAGCTGAGACCTCCCTGAGCCCGGAGGTAATGTGCTCACAGAAGACCTGCATAGTTAACATTACAGTCACAAGACATCATTCCTGGTCTAGATGTGAGTTCTTGTTGTTGTTGTTTTGTGCTAGTACTAAGGCTTGAACTCAGGGCCTGGGTGCTGTTCCTTAGCTTTTATGCTCAAGGCTGGCTTCTCTACCACTTGAGCTATACCTCTGGCATTTTTGCTGGTTAATTGCAAATAAGAAGCTGATGGCTTCTGAGTAGCTAGTATCACAGGCACCAGTGTCTGGCTAATTACGAGGGTTTTTTGTTTTGGATTTTTTTTTTTTTTTTTTTTTGTCAGTTGTGGGACTTGAACTCTGGGCCTGGGCGCGGTCCCTCAGCTCTTCAGCTCAAGGCGAGCGCTCTACCACTTGAGCTACAGTGCCACTTCCGGTTTTCTGGTGGTTTATTGGAGATATGAGTCTCACGGTCTCTCCTGCCCGGGCTGGCTTTGAACCGCGATCCTCAGATCTCAGCCTCTTGAGTAGCTAGGATTACAGGTGTGAGCCACCAGCACCCGGCTTTTGTTTTGGATTTTTTTTTTCTGTTACTTATTTTTTTTTTTTTTATTGTTAAAAAGGTGATATACAGAGTGGGGAGATGTGGGTTCTTGATGGCAACTCCATCAACTCAGCACTCACTCCAGCTGAAGGTATCAAGAGCCCAGAATACACTTTGTCCTAGAGGCCAAGGTTTGCTGACCGCACAATCTAATGAACAAGGCTCTAAAGGCCCAGATCGTGGCCCCAGGGGTATTTTCAGACAGAGGTAAAGATCTGAGAACTCTCCAGGCAGCTACTGACAAACAACTCACTGAGTGGTCCCTGCTGTCCTCCTGTCCCTGGGGCCAGTGGCCTACAAGCTCAGCTTGCAAGCATTCTGTAACCCTCTACAGAACACACTCCACTGCCCCTACAACACCCTAATCAGCACCTTAACATTCTCTCCACCATAATGGCCACATTGGCTTTGCAGAGGTCAAACTTCTACTGATTGACTGAATTTTTTTTCCAAGTGATTTAAACAAAAAAGAAGAAGTTTATAACCAAACCCCAAGGGGTAAATACTATTTATATTCCATTTATTTCAGGCTTGATAAAAAAAAAAAACAGACAATAACTTATGCTGTTAGAAGTCATGATGGTGGCTTTTCTTAGAGCGAAAGGGGTAGTGACTTCTGAGCTGCTACCATCCCAATTCTTGTCCTGAGTGCTAGTTGTGTGGATGTGTCCACTTTGTTTAAAAAAAAAAAAAAAAAAAAGGAGGGGGGAAGGAGGCTGGGAAGGTGGCTCAGTGGTATAGTGCTTGCCTTGCATGCACAAGGCCCTATGTTCGATTCCTCAGCACCATATAAGCAGAAAAAGCCAGAAGTGGTGCTGTGGCTCAAGTGGTAGAGCACTAGCCATGAGCTGAAGAGCTGAGGGACGGCGCCCAGGCCCAGAGTTCAGGCCCCACAACTGGCAAAATAAAATAAAATAAAATCATTAAATTCATATCTAGACTCTTGTGACTTTGTGTCCCTGTCTGGATCTAAGTTACCTTTCAATGAAAAATTCACTCGAACTGTGAACCTGGGCTCTGTCCCTGACCTCTTCAGCTCAAGGCTAGTGCTCTATCTCTTGAGCCACAGCGTCACTTCTGGTTTTCTGGAGATAAGTCTCACGAACATTCGTGCACGGGCTGGCTTTGAACTATGAGCCTCAGATCTCAGCTTCCTGAGTAGCTAGGATTACAGGCGTGAGCCACCAGCACCTAGCTAAAAGTTCATTTTTGAAAAATACTTAAAAAAGAAGCCAGGCACTCACTGGTGGCTGATGCCTGGCATCCTAGCTACTCAGGGAGGTTGAAATACGGAGGATCAAAGTTTAAAGCCAGCATCAGCCACCAAAGTCCTTGAGACTCCATCTCCACTGGAAGTATGGCTCAAGTGATAAAACACCAGCCAAGGAAGCAAGCTGGGCAAGCCCAAGAAGCCCCAGTACCAGCAAGAGAAGGAGAGGAGACAGAAAGGGAAAGAGGAAGAGATAAAGAGAAAGAAAGAGAGAGGGAGTGAGAGAGGAATAGGGAGAGATCCTCAACATCCTATCCCACTTTCCAAAGTAGGAACACTTTTCCCAAGCCCAGGAGTCAAGTCACACCCAGTACCCTAAGAACAACCAAGCATGATAAGAACTGGGAAAAAAAAATGGGCTGAGAATGTGGTTTTGTGTTAGAGTGCTTGCCTAGCATGCATGAAGCCCTGACAGTGGCCAAGCCCTGAGTTCAAGCCCCAGGATTGTCAAAAAAAAACAGAGTACAGAGGACCTAAAAAAGTCAATGTGTGGAGGTGAGGAGTTGGGAACCCTACCTTGAAAGAGGAATAAGCATTTTCCCAATCCCACCAAAATGTGAGGGGAACTAAACTCTGAAAGGTCATGAGGGATCAGGGTCTCTCACACACAGTAAATCTTCTGAGGCTGGCAGGAAGGTGAATGGCAGCCTAGTCCTAATTGGGACTGAGTAGGTCAGGAGTTATATTTAAATGACATGGGAGGGCTGGGAATATGGCTTAGTGGTAGTAGAGTGCTTGCATCCCATGCATAAAGCCCTGGGATCGATTCCTCAGTACCACATACACGGAAAAGCCAGAAGTGGCCCTGTGGCTCAAAGAGTGAAATGCTAGCCTTGAACAAAAGACAGTGCCCAGGCCCAGAGTTCAAGCCCTAGTACTGGAAAATAAAATAAAATAAAGATAAAATAGAATAGCTACTCAGGAGGCTGAGATCTGAGGATCATAGTTCAAAGCCAGCCCGGGCAGGAAAGTCCATGAGACTCTTATCTCCAATAAAGCACTAGAAAACCAGAAGTGGTGCTGTGGCTCAAGTGGTAGAGCACTCACCTTGAGCTGAAGAGCTGAGGGACAGTGCCCAGGCCCAGAGTTCAAGCCCCACAACCAACAAAAATAAATAAATTAAATTAAAAAATAAAAAATAGGGGCTGGGAAGGTGGCTCAGTGGTAGAGCGCTTGCCTTGCATGCATGAGGCCCTGGGTTCGATTCCTCAGCACCACATAAGCAGAAATAAAAAGCCGGAAGTGGCATTGTGGCTCAAGTGGTAGAGCGCTAGCCTTGAGCTGAAGAGCTGAGGGACAGCGCTCAGGCCCAGAGTTCAGGCCCCACGACCGGACCCCAAAAAAATAAAAAATTAAAATTAAAAATAAATAAATAAATAAATAAATAAATGACATGGAACAGAGGGAGCTCAAGGGGAGCTCAAATGAGACTCAGCGGGTGGGAATAGAATGGGGGGTGGGAATAGAATGGGGACTGAGCTACAATCCTCACGTAGGGAAGTGTGGGTTTCATTCTGCCCAAAAGTGAGAGATTTTTGTTTTTAATAGAGAAGTAGCATCGTTAGAATTCTCCAGGGCTCCCAGGAGCCCAGGTATGGGGCCACAGGGCCTCATTCAAGGATGCCTGGAGGCCAAAAGTTCCTAAGAAAAGACTAATGAGGCTTGTGACCCATCAGCAGGGCTGGGAGTGAGGCCAAAGGACATCCCCTAGACTCTGGGGGGAGAGTTGAAATCCACACTGCATGCAAGTTAAGAAACAGGCTGAAAGCCGGGCGCTGGTGGCTCACGCCTGTAATCCTAGCTACTCAGGAGGCTGAGATCTGAGGATCTCGGTTCAAAGCCAGCCCTGGCAGGAAAGACCGTGAGACTCCTATCTCCAATAAACACCAGAAAACCGGAAGTGGCGCTGTAGCTCAAGTGGTAGAGCGCTTGCCTTGAGCTGAAGAGCTGAGAGACAGCACCCAGGCCCAGAGTTCAAGCCCCATGACCGACCAAAACAAACAAACAAACAAACAAAGAAACAGGCTGAGACTGGGAATGTGGCTTAATGGCACAGTGCTTGCCTAGCATGCATGAAGCCCTGGATTCAATTCCTCAGTACAACATAAATAGAAAAAGCTGGAAGTGGTGCTGTGGCTCAAGTGGTAGAGTGCTAGTATTGAGCAAAAGCAGCTAGGAACAGTACCCAGGCCCTGAGTTCAAGCCCCAGGAAAGGAAGGAGGGAAGGAGGGAAGAAAGGAAGGAGGGAAGAAAGGAAGGAAGGAAGGAAGGAAGGAAGGAAGGAAGGAAGGAGAAAGAAAAAAGAAAGAGCTGGGTGACGATGGGTCACGCCTGTAATCCTAGCTACTCAGGAGGCTGAGATCTGAGGATCATAATTCAAAGCCAGCCCAGGCAGGAAAGTCCGTGAGACCCTTATCTCCAATTAACCACCAGAAAATGGGAAGTGGTGCTGTGGTTCAAGTGGTAGAATGCTAGCCTTGAGCTGAAGAGCTGAGGAACAGTGCCCAGGCCCAGAGTTCAAACCCACAACCAAAAACAAAATTAAAAAAAGAAAAAAGAAAAGAAAAGAAAGGAGGGAAAGAAGGAAGGAAGGGAGGGAGGGAGGAAGGAAGGGAGGGAGGGAGGGAGGGAGGGAGGAAGGAAGGGAGGGAGGGAGGGAGGAAAGAAGGAAGGAAGGAAGGAAGGAAGGAAGGAAGGAAGGAAGGAAGGAAGGAAGGAAGGAAGGAAGGAAGGAAGGAAGGAAGGAAGGGGCGGGCTAAGGGTGCCTCATACTTGAGGCCCTGGGTTGTATCTCAGGATGTGAGAGGGAGGGGGACACGGGGTGTGGGAGAATGGGACAGGGGACAAAGTTGGGAAACTGAGTAAGGCACAAAGGACGAAACATGCTCCAGCAGGAGGGTCAGGTGAGGAATATTCTGAGCCTATTTGTACTGAAATAAGCTGACTTCATAAGAAGCATAAAATGTACCGCAGAGCACATTGGACAGCTGGGCCTAGGGTACTGCTTTATGGTAGAATTCTCCCAATGTTGCCGGCTTGCTGGTGATTTGAGTTGAGCTTTGAAACCTCTCATCAGCTGGGAGCTAATGGTTCATGTCTATATAATCTTAGCTACTATGGAGACTGAGATCTGAGGATCTTGGGCAGGAAAGTCATGAGACTCTTAACTCCAATTAACCAGCAAAAAGAGGTAAGTGGATCTGTGGCTCAAGTAGTAAGGGATAGCAGAAGAAAGAAGAAGGCAAAGGAGGAGGAGGAGGAGGAGGAGGAGGAGGAGGAGGAGGAGGAGGAGGAGGAGGAGGAGGAGGAGGAGGAGGAGGAGGAGGAGGAGGAAGAAGAAGAAAAGGAGAAGGAGGAAGAGGAGGAGCAGGAGGAGGAGGAGAAAGAGGAGGAGGAAGAGAAAGAGAAGAAGGAAGAGGAGGAGAAAGAGGAGGAGGAAGAGAAAGTGGAGGGGGAGAAGGAGAAGAAAGAGGAACTTCTTCTCTTTATCCTTATTTTCAAGAGACTAACACAGGCTATGACAGGTAGCTTGCTGGCCCAGAAGAACATGGATGCAGATGAGCTGGCCCCAGGTACCCAGTTCCGTGATTTATTTTTTATTTTTTAACCCTCCAGAAATGTGATCTTGCTCCAAGCAAGGAAAGAAACCCCACCAAGGAGGAAAGGAAGCAAGGAGCTCTTGACCAGGAAACACAATCCCAAGAGCAAAGCACACAGCTCGGGCTCACCTGTGTGGGTGCGGACATGCCTCTTCAGGTCAAAGGTGTCATTGAAGCCCTTGCCGCAGAAGGTGCACAAGTGCCTCTTCACCTGGTTGTGGCATTTGAGGTGCCGGTTGAGCATGCGCTGTAAGCGGAAGTTCTTGCCACACAGCTCACAGCTGTGAATCACCGAGTCCCCACAAGTGCCTGTAGTGAACTGGGAGCAGAAAAGAACAGTGAGGTTCCAGGAGATTGACTTGGAGAACCGCTTTCCTATGTCTCTAGGTTTGGCCTGGTTATGACTTCAGTTTTTTGTTTTGTTTTGGGGGGGGGGGTCTGGTTGTGGGGCCTGAACTCTGGTCCTGGGCACTGTCCCTCAGCTCTTCAGCTCAAGGCTAGCACTCTACCACTTGAGCCACGATGCCACTTCCAGCTTTTTTCTTTTTGCTTATGTGGTGCTGAGGAATCGAACCCAGGGCCTCAGGCATGCAAGGCAAGCGCTCTACCACTGAGCCACCTTCCCAGCCCCCTGGTTATGACTTCTGGGCCCTCCCTATTGGCATTGGGAAAAGGTTAGGAAACACCAGAGCAGGTGTTTCTACTATTTATGGCCTGCTCTGATTTCTAGCTGCTCACACAAGGTGTAAGAAGACAGAGCCATATGACTCTTCCTTCCTTCCTTCCTTCCTTCCTTCCTTCCTTCCTTTCCTTCTTTCTTTTTTTGTCAGTCGTGGGGCTTGAACTCTGGCCCTGAGCACTCTCTCTCAGCTCTTCAGTTCAAAGCTAGCCCTCTACCACTTGAGCCACAGCACCACTTCCAGTTTTCTGGTAGTTAATTGGAGATAAGAATTTCACAGACGTTCCTGCCCAGGCTGACTTTGAACCGCGATCCTCAGATCTCAGCCTCCTGAGTAGCTAGGATTCCTCAGATCTCAGCCTCCTGAGTAGCTAGGATTCCAGGTGTGAGCCACGGGTGCACAGCAATCTAATATTTTAAATATCAAATCAGATTCTTTGGAAGATGGATCCGAACCAGGTGTAGGGGTACATGCCTATAATCTCAGAATTTAGGAGCCTGAGGCAGGAAGATCCTAGGCTATATAGTGAGACTATTTCAAAGATCTAAAATGACTAGACCAACTGCTCTGCCAAAATTCTTTCTGTGGCTGGGGATGTAGTTCAGGGGTACAATGCTTGTTTAGCATGCTCAAGGCTCCGGGCTCCATCCCTACCACCACAGAACACAGAAACAACGAAAACATTAAACAAACAAAACAAAACAAATTCCCAAACAGTGGCTCACACTTATAATTCCACCTATTGAAGAGGGGAAAAAAAAGGACGATCTACAGTTTGAGGCCAACCCAAGTTATCCAGACCCCATCTTAGCCGGGTGCCTGTGGTTTGTGCCTCTAAGCCTTGCTATTTAGGAGGCTGAGGTGATGTGAGGATGGAGGTTCAAAGCCAGCAGCCAGGGCTTCATGCATGTTAGTTAGCCATTAAGCCATGTTCCCAGCCCCAAAGGGAGATTCTTATCTCCAATTAACTAAAGGGAAAAAAAAGGCTGGAAGCTAAAAATTTACTTTCCAAATAAATATCATTAGCATAAGAAGCCAATACTTTCCAAGCTCCACACTCTCCTAGCCTCAAATACCCTCCTCCATCCACCTACCCAGGCCATTGCTTCCCCTAAGGCCCAAGTTTTCTCCAAATAAAGCCACCTGTAGGGGCTGGGAAGGTGGCTCAGTGGTAGAGTGCTTGCCTTGCGTGCATGAGGCCCTGGGTTCCATTCCTCAGCATCACATAAGCAGAAAAAGCCAGAAGTGGCCTATGGCTCAAGTGGTAGAGCGCTAGCCTGGAGCTGAAGAGCTGAGGGACAGCGCCTGGGCCCAGAGTTCAGACCCTACAACTGACAAAAAACAACAAAAAGCCACCTGTAACTGTTCACACACAAACCACACCTCTTCCATCAGACTATAGTGTCCCCATTCCCCCCCCCCCAGGGGTTGTTAAGATGCTAGCCTTGATCAGAAGGTCTCAGTACAGACTTTTAAGCAGATCTATGCTCTCTTGTACTTGAGAAATGAAGGTAGGCCTGGGGTGGGCTCAGTGAGAGTAACAGAGTTGACTCCCAGGAGACAGAAGAAACGGGGAAGGAAGAAGAGAGACCAGGGGCTGGGAAGGTAGCTCAGTGGTAGAGTGCTTGCCTTGCATGCCTGAGGCCCTGGGTTCGATTCCTCAGCACCACATAAGCAAAAAGAAAAAAAAAGCCAGAAGTGGCGCTGTGGCTCAAGTGGTAGAGCGCTAGCCTTGAGCTGAAGAACTGAGGGACAGCGCCCAGGCCCAGAGTTCAGGCCCCACGACCGGACCAAAAAAAAAAAAAAAAAAAAAAGAAGAGAGGCCACTTCTGCAATATTTCTAGGCTTTCTTTCCCAGTATAGCCTGCATGACACAGGAAATACACATCTGATTCCTATAAGGATGGCTTACGAACCAGAGGACCTGTTCTTCCTTTCCAGGTCACATATAACACATCTTTATTAGGTTTATGATGTTTAACTTCTACAAGCCAGTTAACCAATAACTTTTTTTTTTTTTACTCAGCTCAACAATAATAGATCAAAACCACATCTTAAACCAAAACTCAGATCAAAGTTGTATCTTAGTCATGTTCGTTATAAAATGAACATGGAGCCAGGTGCTGGTAGTTCAAACCTATAATCCTAGCTACTTGGTCTGAGGAGAGAGGGAAGGTTGCAGTTTGAGGCTGGCATGGACAAAAAGTTCACCAGACCATCTCAACCAATAGCAAAGTAGCACACGCCTGTCATCCCATATAAGCAGGAGGCAAGTCCATCTCAACAGAAAAGGCTAGCTTTGAGATGGCCGCTAGCAGCTCATACCTGTAATCCAGCTACTCAGGAGACTAAGATCTGAGGATTGCAGTTCAAAGCCAGCCCAGGCAAGAAAAGATTGTGAGACTCAGATCTCTAGTTAACCACCAGAAAATCAGAAGTGGCACTGTGGCTCAAAGTGGTAGAGTGTTAGCCTTGAGCAAAAAAAAAAAAAAATGCTCAGGGATAGCATCTAGGACCTGAGTTCAAGTCCTACGACAGGAAGAAGGAAGGAAGGAAGGAAGGAAGGAAGGAAGGAAGGAAGGAAGGCAGGCAGGAAGGCAGGCAGGCAGGCAGGCAGAGAGGAAGGGAGGAAAGGAGGGAGGGAAGACAAGCTAGCTTGGCATGTTGGTATGTCCATGTCAGTAAATTTACATTTACTGTAGAAAATACAAATAGGAGAATCATGGTCTAGGTAAGCCTAGGCAAAAAGTAAGATAAAAAATAACCAGGGGCTGGAAAGGTGGCTCAGTGGTAGAGCGCTTGCCTTGAATGCATGAGGCACTAACTAGGTTCGATTCCTCAGCACCACACAAGCAGAAAAAAAAAAAAAAAAAGCCAGAAGTGGCACTGTGGCTCAAGTGGTAGAGTGCTAGCGTTGAACTGAAGAGCTCAGGGACACACCCAGGCCCAGAGTTCAGGCCCATGACCGGACCCAAAAAAAAAAAAAAAACAGAAGCCGGGCACCAGTGGTTCACACCTATAATCCTAGCTACTCAGGAGGTTGAGATCTGAGTATCACAGTTCAAGGTCCAGGCAGGAACGTTCATGAGACTCTTATCTCCAATTAACCACCAGAAAACTGGAATTGGTGCTGTGGTTCAAGGGTAGAGTGCTTGCCTTGAGCTGAAGAGCTGAAGGATAGTGCCCAGGTCCAGAGTTCAAGACCCACAACTGACAAAATAATAATAATAATAACCAGAGCAAAAAGGGATAGAGTTGTGGTTTAAGTAATAGAGTATCAGCCTAGCAAGTACAAAACTTGAGTTTAAACCCAGTACCACACACACACACACACACACACACACACACATATAGATTGTGGGAAGACTGAATAATAACCTAATCCTGGTGATTTGTGTGATATGAAATTGTATTTAACATATATCCCATGTGACAATTTTCCCTCATATAAAAATATTTAATAGTGCTATATGATCTCTCCTGCAGTATAAGGAACTAGGAGCAAAACCTATTTTCCATCTTCTTCAATTCAGTACATCCTGCTCTACCACTTAGGATCTGAGGATGTCAACAAGTTATTTGCCATCTCTAAGCCTGAATTTCATCACCTCCAAAATATAGATAATGATATTTGCTTCTTGGATATAAATTAAAGAGTTAAAGAAGAAAACCTGGCACTCAAGAAATACTATTACAGTCAAGTCGGCTCCAAAATTCTGTGATCCTAAATACAAGGTAATTAGCAAAGACCTCATTGTTTCTCGATTTGCTTTTTGGACCTTTCTCTCTCTGATGGAAGTAAAAGGGAATGAACCTTTTATGTGAGTCACTAGGTCCCGTTCTTCACCTGTAACTCTGAAAATTCATAACTTCTGGCAACAAGCATCTGCCCATTTCCCTGAACAGTGAAATCTGATCCACACTGATGTAACAGCATGCAGGCTTTATTCCATGTGGTGCCAATGTTCGTGTGTTTTGATGCAGGAATTATTAATGCATTTAATTATAGGTACTGCTCCAGACATGCCAGAGGCAGTATTTATACCATAGTACCTTCTGAAAAAGTTTAATAGGCTCACCCTTAGTTCAAAATTAACACTTTGCTAAAGGCTTATTAATGAAATGGTGTAACCACCACAAGGGTGGTAGAGGACATCTGTTGGGAAATTAGTTCAGGGCAGGAAAGATGAAGAGTGATGTGTAACTCCTCAAGGCCCAGGCTTGGCATTTTTCTGCTGTCTTGATCTCTGTAGAATCTCAGCTTTCATTTTTAAAAACAAGCAAAGTTCCCCCCAAAGTTCTCTGAAACACAGGCTTCTGCAGTAAACACAAAGACAAACCAAAATAAAAGAATCATGGTATCTAGGCAGCTGAAACTGTCAGGAGCATCTAGACCAGCAAGGATCTCAGCTGCTCTGTGACCAACTTCCAAGTTCACCTGTCAAACTTCTTTTTTTTTTTGGGGGGGGTCTGGTCGTGGGGCCTGAACTCTGGGCCTGGGCGCTGTCCCTTAGCTCTTCAGCTCAAGGCTAGCGCTCTACCACTTGAGCCACAGTGCCACTTCCGGCTTTTTTCTTTTTGCTTATGTGGTGCTGAGGAATCGAACCCAGGGCCTCATGCATGCAAGGCAAGCGCTCTACCACTGAGCCACCTTCCCAGCCCCATCACCTGTCAAACTTCTAAAATAAAGGCAGAGGCTGGGAAGGTGGCTTAGTGGTAGAGTGGTAGAGTACTTGCCTCACTTACATGAAGCCCTGGGTTCAATTCCTTAGCACCACATAAACAGAAAGAGCCTGAAGTGGCTCTGTGGCTCAAGTGGTAGATTGCTAGTTTTGAGCAAAAGAAGCCCAGGGACAATTCCCAGGCCCTGAATTCAAGCCCCAGGACTGGCAAAATAAAAAATAAAAAATTAAAAAAAAGGAGGAAGAGGAGGAGAAGAAGGAGAAGAAAGAGGAGGAGGAGGAGGAGGAGGAGGAGGAGGAGGAGGAGGAGGAGGAGGAGGAGGAGGAGGAGGAGGAGGAGGAGGAGGAGGAGGAGGAGGAGGAGGAGGAGGAGGAGGAGGAGGAAGGCATTTAGATGCTGGTGGCTCCCTCCCACAATCCTGTTAAGCATTATGTCCTCAGCTCCACCCAGACCTGCTGGCCCCTCCCTCTCTCCAGCCAGACCCACCTGAACTCCCATCCACCTCACTTCCTATACCCCAGCCCCTGCTGTTACCTAGATAGTGGAGGCCGCCATGCACTCTCTCGGGGCAAATATGGCTCCTCTAACAAACCTTGTAATAATCTTTCTCCTCTGCCTGCTTGCCTCTGCTTGGTCCCCTGGCATGGATGTGACAGATCCTTTCATTGATCCTTTCACTAACTGCTCAGAAAGCTCAGATCTGAGGAATGAAGTTTGAAGCTAGCTTGGGCAGAAGAGTCTGTAAGTTGCTAGTTCCAGTTAACCAGCAAAGAGCCAGAAGTGATGGTGTGGCTCAAGTGGTAGAGTAAAAATACCAAGTGGCAGGCTGGGAATTTGGCTTAGTGGAAGAGTGCTTGCCTAGCATGCATGAAGCCCTTAGTTGGAGTCCTCAGTACCACATAAACAGGAAAGGCCGGAAGTGGTGCTGTGGCTCAAGAGTTAAGAGTGCTAGCCTTAAGCAGGGGCAATGCCCAGGCCCTAAGTTCAAGGCCCAGGACTGGCAAAAATAATAAATAAATGTTTCTTTCAGACTTAGGACAGATACTTTATTGGGGGGGGGTAGCTAAAGTGCTTGGGTAGCAAGGAGACCCAAAGTCTGATCCTCAGTTCCACCAAAGAGAGAGAGAGACAGAGAAAGAGAGAGAGAGAGAGAGAGAGAGAGAGAGAGAGAGAGAGAGAGAGAGAGACTGATATGCAAACTTAATTAAGCAAACTGGAGAGGAGGAAGGAGTAGGAATTCACAAAACATTTAACAAGGACAACGTAATAGCTGTAGTTTGTACAGGTGTGACTGGATCTTACAGTCTTCAGAGGCACATTCTGATCTACTTGTAATTGACATACAGTTAGCCATTGCCTAATGACAAATGCATTCTGAGAAATGCCCCATTAGGCAGTTGTGCAAACATCATAGATTTAAGAAGTCAACAAGCACTGTAATCTTCTGGGACCACAGATGTATAGTGGTCTGTGGTTATGAGATACATAACTGCAGTATGAGGTCTATCTAAGATGGGTCTCAAAGTCACATAGGGAGAGGGTGAAAAAGGTGTGGGCAGGCCTAGCTATGGGTGACAGACATCCAGCATATTACTCTTGCCTTTGAAATTCTCCATAGTTAAAAGTGATAGGGAAGCCAGGGGTGCCAAAGATTTACACTTGTAATTCTAGCTACTCAGGAGGCTGAGACCTGAGAATCATGGTTCAAAGCCAGCCCTGGCAGGAAAGTCCGTGAGACTCTTAACTCCAATAAACCACTAGAAAACCAGAAATGGTGCTGTGGCTCAGGTGGTAGATTGGTTACCTTGAGCTGAAGAGCTGAGGGATAGCACCCAAGCCCCATGACCGACAAAAAACAAAAACAAATCTAAGCAATAGCATAAAGCCCTGAATTTAAGCCCCAGTACCAGGAAAAAAAAAAAAAAAAAAAGGAGGGGGGCTGTTGGGTGAGAAAAGTCCACACATCTGTCTTCACTGAAGGATAAAGGCTGAGAACAAACCATGGGAGAAGCAAAGAAAGGCAGAACAGGATGAGGAAAGAGGATATATTCACTTGCAGTCCCTACTAGTACCAGGGTCCTACCGGCCACACTGACTCAGGAATGAATGGTATCAGTCAGGTTAACTCCAAACTTTGTTTTGATAAGACTTTGAAGGATAAAGGTGATGGGTATATCCCAGGACCCACCTGTATCTGAGATGTATGTGTGGGGTTGTCACCCTACCACTACCTGTTTTGAAAATTATAGAACCCTTGTAGGTATCTCATAGGTAACTATGAGGTAAAGAGAATTTCACAACCTGCCCCCAGGCCCACAATCAAAAGGCAGCTAGGCTGGGATTCTTTCCAGATCCAGTCCCCACATCAACACAATCAGCTGGGCCAATCCCAGGTCCCTACTGTAGGCAGCACAATGTTGGACTTTACAAAAACGCTGTAAGTAACTGTCAGCTGACTTCCTGCCTGACAACCTCTGAAGGCACATTTTGCATCCATTATCTTACTTAAGCTACACTACTCCCCTGAGACTGATTCTATTATGGCCCCATTTTATAGGTCAGTGAACTGAGGCTTTGAGGAGATAACTTATCTATGATCATAACCAGTAAGATGGTCTTCATCTCAAAAACCTTCCAGAGCTGTTCTTCTGCCTATGTAAGAGCACTTGCATTTCTCGGCTTGGCCCCTTGACCACGTCACCTTGTCCTCCAACTCTGGCCCTGCCGAGCACCAGTGGCTCACGCCTGTAATCCTAGCTACTCAGGAGGCTGAGATCTGAGGATCCAGGTTCAAAGCCAGCCCAGACAAGAAAAGTCATGACACTCTTATCTCCAAGAAATCTCCAGAAAACTGGAAGTGGTGCTGTGGCTCAAGTGGTAGAGTGCTAGCTTTGAGCCGAAGAGCTGAGGGACAGTGCCCAGGCCCAGAGTCCAAGCCCCATGACTGACCAAAAATTAAAAAAAAAAGCCTCTGGCTCCAATTCTTCCTCTAACTGTAGGACTCAGCTCACACCACTCAAAAGCCTGCCCATACTCACCCCACTTCCACAGCTTGCAAATTCATATCAAGAAATTTTCTGCATGCTGGGAGTATAGCCCAGACGTAAAGTGCTTGTCTACCATGTATGAGGCCCTGAGTTTGATTCCTCAGTACCACATAAACAGAAAAGGACGGAAGTGGCACTGTGGCTTAAGTTGTAGAGTGCTAGCCTTGAGCAAAAGAAGCTCAGGGACAGTGCCCAGACCCTGAGTTCAAGCCCCAGGTCTGGCAAAAAAAAAAAAAAAAATTCTAGTTTGGTACTCTTTCTCCTATAATAGTATTAGCATTATTTGCATCTCCTCATTAACTTAAATAATATCTAGTTAAGGGGCACATACCATGTTCTACCATTAACTCATTTTTTCTTTGAGTGCTTTTTTTTTTTTTAGGTCCGGTTGTGGGGCCTGAACTCTGGGCCTGGGCGCTGTCCCTCAGCTCTTCAGCTCAAGACTAGCACTCTACCACTTGAGCCACAGCGCCACTTCCGGCTTTTTTCTTATGTGGTGCTGAGTAATCTAACCCAGGGCCTCAGGCAAGTGCTCTACCACTGAGCCACCTTCCCAGCCCCCCATTAACTCATTTTTTCAATTAAAAAAAAATTTCCAGGGCTGGGAAGGTGACTCAGTGGTAAAGTGTTTACCTTGCATGCATGAGGCCCTGGGTTTGATTCCTCAGCACCACATAAGCAAAAAGAAAAAAGCCAGAACTGGTGCTGTGGCTCAGGTGGTAGAGTGCTAGCCTTGAGCTGGAGAGCTGAGGGACAGTGCCCAGGCCCAGAGTTCAGGCCCCACGACTGGACCAAAAAAAAAAAAAAAAAAATTCCCCCAACTCATTTATCCTCTACTTATCTACAAAGTAAAACCATTATTATCTCCATTTTACAGATAAGAGGCCCAGAGAGTGAATGATTTGCTCAAGGTCATAGCTCAAACTGAGAAACCCAGAGTTTAGATGCTTAACTACTACTGGTTAGAGGACTCTGGAAGAAACACCAGAATAGGAGGCTCTTTTTTTTTAATCACGCTGCTGCCTTGCACACAGTAGGCACCCCGTACATAGATGGTTTCTCTGTCTCTGCAGGACACACACGTCTCAAATCTGTCTTTCCTCTCTGGTCCTAAGAGCCCACTGCCCAGTCTTTGAGTTATTAAAACAAAGAATAAGGCTAGAAGGATAGTTAGAAGGCTCACAACTCGGAGTTGGTGGTTTTTCTAATATAATGTTAAGAAACTAATTCTTGCTGGGCACCAATGTCTCATGCCTGTAATATTACCTACTCAGGAGGCTGAGATCCAAGGATAGTGGTTTAAAGCCATCTAGAACACACAAATCAGGAAAATGCTTATCTTCAATTAACCACCAAAAAAGAACTAGCATCAAAACCAACCAACCAACCAACAAAAACAACTAACTTTTCTTGGAGAAAATCTGTGAGTTCAACACGCCTTGTAAAGAAGTTCAGGGTTACGCCATGTGCTAAGATTAATTATTTGAAAATGGCCGTTTGAAAACCCGCCAACACCACAGCTAAGGTTTGGAGAATATTGGTACTAAGATGTCTCCATTTGGGGGACATGGGAATCTGAATGGGGTCAGTAAATAAAAGCTTCCTGGGAAAGAAGGGAATGAAGGCTGCTTGCTAACGGTCCAAAAGCAAGCAGTACCAAATCCCCTCCCTTCCCCACCCCCACCCCAGCACACAGGTTTATTTATTCCTTTTAATCCAAGGTTCCAGTGGTGCTCGCTGTTTCCTGGGACAGGAAAGAGATCTCCCAAATTGTTGGTGAAGGGATTGTTCCAATCTCTCTCTAGAGGGATGGGGGGGGGGGTTGTGGACTAGGGGAGAGGTTGGGGGGAGGAAGAGGAGCCAGACGGAGTAACGGGCTTCTGCAGCTCCCCAAACAACATCACAATTGTCTTTCTAATCTGGTGATAAATATGCAAGTGGGACACTACCCCAGAATTTTCCCAAGGGCCATCTACCAGCCTGGGGCAAACTGTACCCTCCCACTTAACTCCACCTAGCCCAGAATTGCCTGGCGCCACCTGGCTTTGAATTTAGCACTATTTAGCAAAGCCTTTAAAGAAGTCTCCCCAGCGGAATCCAGCTCCAGTCTTAAATCTCAATTCATAACCAAATACAACCCAGCCCGCCCCTGGAGCCAAGCCCTTCCCTCCTTCCCGCCCCACCGTCTTCCTCTCCCCCCCTGGTAGCTAAGTGCTTTAGGGAGGAATAGCCTCCCTTCCGGAAAGTAACGGCGGGGACTTTCGCCAGGTTAAGCCAAGGCCTACATTCTCCTACCCTAGCACCTTCTCAGCCGAGGTGATAGGATGTTCCCGAGCTCCCTAGTAGCCTGGAGCGCTTGATACGAGGTGGCTCTAACTCAGTTAAGAGGCTAGGAACTGAGATTATGTGCCTAATAAAACGCCAGCGCTACCTCTAACTGCGGGAGTCGACGGAACGAGATTTCTTAATGGTGGGGGGGGGGGGGGTTGTTTAGCAGATAATCCGGGCAGGTGATCAAGGAAGTTCTACCTAAGAAAGCACAGATGGGCATCCAGATAAGGTGTTACCTACAATTTTAGTACTCTTGATGGAGAGCTGAGGCGCGACCCTGGACACTAACTAGCAGGGTCAGGAGTGCTAAATGTGCAGGTGAACCAACCATTGTAACCCATCAATTTCATTCACTAAAGAATTGTCAGTGCCCCCCCACACACACACACGCCTCGCGTCTAACAGGCGCTCCGTGTTGGCACTGGAAATAGCTGCAGTCGCATGAGGCCCACTGTGTGCCAAGATGCCCACTGGAAGACCCCCATGGCGCTAGAGGGCTGCATTCCGGAGGGTGTCCTTTCTCTCCCTAGACCTGGACTGCTTTGGCCACGAATCCGATTTTACGCACAAGGGAAGTAACTGCTAGATCCTCGGCAGTTCCCAGCGCCAAGCGGGGGACACCTAGGCGTTCGCCTCGGGGAGCAGCGGCACCGTTGATAGGACGCGCCCAAGAACCCTGGCTGCGGTCTAGGGGCAAGGACAGGAGCAGGGTCCGGAGCGCCACGACCCGCCGGCTCGGGGCGCGGGTGGCCGGGTGCGCGGGCGGGCGGGCGGGCGGGCGCGGCAGGGAGGGGCGCCAGCCCCGGGGAGCCCGACGCCAGGGCGTGGCGCAGGTGACGGCGGCGGCGAGGGCAGAGTCGACACCCTACCTTGATTTTTGACCTGGCCACCGGGCGCTGCTTCGCCGCCAGAGGTCCATCTGGGCTCTCGGCGTGGTGGGGTTCGGGGGTTTCACACTCCGGCGCGCGCGGCGACGAGCTGCTCTCGGCGCTCCCCGGCTCCGCGGAGCTGCCGCTGCTGCTGCCGCCGCCGCTGCTGCTGCCGCCGTCGCTGCGGCAGTCCTCGGGGGGGTCCTGGAGCAGGCAGCCCAAGGCCACTGTGGGGAGAGGGGGAGGGAGAAGGGAAGAGGTCGCACCCCCGACACCCACACCAGCGGTGTCAGGTCCGGGAGCCCGAGGCAGTGTTGACCTGCGGGCGGTGCCACCGCCGCCCCGCCCCGGACCTGGGCACCTCGCCAAGTGGGCAACGTCGTAGGGCCGGGGCGGGGGGGGGCGGTGGAGAAGGAGCAGGCGAGTCAATCTCCAGATCGGTCCCGAGAACTAGCTGGGGGGCTAGGGAGCCGATCGTCACCACCCCCCTACTTCCCCAACACCGGTGCCCACGAGCCCGAGGGCCACGCGCGGTGGAGGCTCCCCCGAGTGCCAAGTTTCCTTCTGCGCCCCTGGAGCAGAGGCGGCGGATCTGACCTGCCCCCCCCCCCCAGCCCGCGGGGCGAGGGGCAGGGGTGGGTGCATGGCGGACCCTTTCTGCACTCCCTGGAAGATGGGGGATTGGGGTGAACCCTTTCTGGCCTTCAACCCCCTTCCTGGGGACACCCCCGGCCCGCGCAGCAGCCAACGGTCCCGCCGCCGGGCAATTAGAGGCTCTAACTAGGGGGAAAGGGATCTCGGCGTTGCCCAGGTTTCTCAGGCTCATTTGCATCATCTTTCCTCCGTCAGGAAGACCCCCCCCCCCTCCCCACCACCCCCCTCCACCCAAGGTCCGCAACAGAAAGAAGGAGAGGAGCCCAACTCTGGCCCAAAGGCAGAGCGAACCCGGCCACCCCTTCCCCCACCCAGAGCACCCCGCTTCCAGGCCCGGCCCCCGCGCGGCTCTCACCTGGGATGTAGGTGTCTGCCCTTTCCTCATCCGGGAGCTCATCCCAACTGCGGACCGAGACTCCGGGGCTCCTCCTCTTCACCAAGAAGACTTTGGGCATGATGAGGATCCCCCTCTCTGGACGATGGGTCCCCTCCGCCCTGCCCTCTCCCGCGGCTCAGGCTGCTTCTCCGCTAGGGGCGGCGGTGGCGGCTGGGTCCCCGGGCTCCCGGCGTCCGGAGCCCACCTTCCCGCCTCGCCGTGCCCTTTTCCTCCACCACCACTAGCACCCCCTCCCGCCCCGCGCTGGCCGCGGTGTGTGGCCCGGGCCTCTCCCCCGCACTCTCGGCGACTCCCAGCCTCCAGGCTCGGCGACACCTATGCCTTAAATCGCGGTTGATACCACGCCGGGGAAAAAGTTTCATAAGGTGAAATAGAAAAGGCACCAGGAAACTTGGGAGCGAGCATGCGCCCTGCAACATAACGGTGTCAACAAGCTCGCTACCTGTCCGACCGGTTCCGGCGGCCGGGGTTGCTTGTTCCAGCCCTTCCTTAGGCATGAATGTTTGCAAAAGAATTTAACGTCTGATTCGTCCCCACTCCTCTTCTTCAAAAAAAAAAAAAAAAGTGAGGGGGGAGAACTTTAAAAAAACAATCAAAACCCCTGCCTCCTCCGTTCCCCAAAACCTGCACCTCAAAACGAACTCTTTGAAAGTTCAAAAAAAAAAAAATCCAGATCCGCTTTCCCGGGACCCCTCCCGTGAATTGGGGCCTCCCACGAGGTGTCTCTCTACCCCCCCCCAGCCCACCCAATGCACACCAGTGGATTTGTCTCTGATAAAGCCCATTTTGGGGGGGGGCTCGCTTTCTGGACTTTGTGGATCGTCTCCAGGGCTTCGTGCAATCTCGGTGGTCGGAAGTGGGAGGCGGAGGGAGACGCTTACCCGTTAAGGGGAAATGCGGTGTTTAAATTGTCCACCATCTACAACAAAGCCCTGCATAAATACACTGATACATTTGAGAAGTCAGCGTCTCCCTAACACCTTGTCACGGATTTGTGCCACACAGGCTTGCTCTTCCCAAGCAGCTTCCACTCCAAGACCTTCCACGCCAAGGGTCCCTTCACCCCCCCCCCCCGCAAACACACAATGGAAAAAAAAGCCAGGTGTAGGTTACGCAAACGTAGCTTCAAAGCAAGCCCCCAGCTTCTCGCCCTTTCCCGTTATCGCCGACTCTATTCACCCCAGCCTCAAATTTGGGGGCTGGGAAACACCTTTCTTTCCTGGAAGCCAATAATTGAAGGTGGGTACGCGCTCTCATCAGCTCAACCGGGGAGATGAATGGAAACCTTTATTTTGTTGTTGTTTTTTTTGTTTGTTTGTTTTCCCTTTATCTTTATTCTGGAAGGAGGAGAGAGACCAAGAGGGAGAAAGTTGGTTTAAAAAAAAAACAAAAAAAAGAAGGAAGGAAAGAGAAAGGAAGAAAAGAAGAAAGGAAGGAAGAAAGAAAAAGAAAGAAAGAGAAAGAAAGAAAGAAAGAAAGAAAGAAAGAAAGAAAGAAAGAAAGAAAGAAAGAAAGAAAGAAAGAAAGAAAGAAAGAAAGCTAAATTTCTAAGGGGGCCTGTACTCGGGTTGGGGGCCTCGCAGCCCCTCTCGCTGCCCCGCTGCAGTGCGCCCCCAGCAATCCGCACAGCCCCATCGCCCAGAGCGTGCGTCCCTCCAGGGGTGGTCAGAAGTGTGCCAGCTGCGGGGCGCTCCGGGGCGCGCCTGGCCAGGGGTGTCCCAGCGTCCGCAGCTCACAAAACCGGCTGCCTCGCTTGCCTGTAACCTGGGATGGCGCACCTAGCCTACGAGGCCCTGGAATCCACACAGCGGGGTTTTTTCCCACCCCCACCCCAGTCTTCTTCCGCCTTGGGGACACCGCAGCTTGGTAACGGATTTCTTGGCTGGGCTAGAGTATTCTCGAGGCGCACGGAGGAGGGCAGACAGCTCTGTTGGGGCTGTGAAATAGACACGACTCATCGTAGCTCCAGATTTGCCCTCAAGGATTCACCCTGTCTGAATTCAGCTCTGAATTTCACATTTTTCTCGGAGGGAAAAACCATCTAAGAACGAAAAAAGACTTTGATCCCGATTAACTGGTAGAGGAAGACTTGCTGGCACAAGGAAACCAGGCGCGGCTCTTGGCCACGAGGCTGGTGGCGCAGCTTCAGGGAGACTCTGTAGATGTATTTTTATCTGCCAACAAACGAGGTTTGCAAGACAGAAAGAGCTTGGTTGAATGAAAGAGTAAAAAAAACAAAAAAAAAAAAAAAAGTGAAATTATGAAATCACAGAATTATCCCCCATCTTTGAGTCTTCAAAACTTCATTCAAAATTCTTTATCCAAGAAGCAGTTAATTCTATTTTTAAAAGAGTGTTTTTTTTTAAATATATTTAAAAACACTGGATTTCAAATCGATGAGTGCCTGGACCACTTGGTCTATTTTTAAAACTATTTGAAAATATTAGAAAAGTATAGGATGTATGCATAGAAATCTCAAAAATCAATGCAAACTTTAGGGGTCTGGGAATGGAGAATTACATTTTACTTTATAGTTGTGGGATGCATATCTATACTTGCTAGGTGTTTATTCGGAAGAAATGAATTGTAATGTGTTTTTTTCATTTTATATTTTCTTTTTAAATTGTTACTCTAAAGATGAAGTACAAGCCGGGCGCTGGTGGCTCACGCCTGTAATCCTAGCTACTCAGGAGGCTGAGATCTGAGGATCGCGGTTCAAAGCCATCCCGGGCAGGAGAGACCGTGAGACTCCTATCTCCAATAAAACCACCAGAAAAACGGAAGTGGTGCTGTAGCTCAAGTGGTAGAGCGCTCGCCTTGAGCTGAAGAGCTAAGGGATAACGCCCAGGCCCAGAGTTCAAGCCCCACGACCGACAAAAAAAAAAAAAAAAAAAAAAAAGATGAAGTACAGAAGGGTTATAGTTACATAAGTCAGGTAATGAATACATTTCTTTTGGGTCAATGTCACCCCTTCCCTCACTCCCAGTTTTTCCTTCCCATCTAATATGCTTTTTCATTCTCTTTTCAATCAGACCTGATAAGTGTTTATGAATATTGTTAGTATATGCAAAAGGCCAGCTTTTGCCTTTGTTATAATGTCAAAAGTAGGATATAAAATTAGGCCAATCCTTTGGAAAACCTCTGCTTAAAGTTGGAATAGACAGGAGCTAACATTGGGGATGAGGGTCTAGTTTGGCATCCTTAGAATGTGTCCACACATCGCTTGAATACTTCCATTGCTGGGAAGCTCATTATCTCAAATAGCAATCAATTGAGCTGCCCATGTGATCTTGCTATCATCAGAAAACACCGATGCTATAATGTTCTTTCTGCATTATCAAACTCTTCTTCCTTGTCCTTTCATATTGTCTCTCCTTCTATCATAGGAGCAGCTAAGACTCTGACTTGTGCCCCTCTACCCTCAAGTCTGCCCTGAGAGTTTTTCAAGTTTGTAGCAGGAGTAGTCATCTGTGGGAGTTTTGTTTATTCTGTTTGTTAAGCATTTGGCCTTGGTTTCCAGGCTGATCTCAAATTCTGTCCTGCCTCAGCTTCAAAACTGACTTATTTCCTCCTGTAATATAAGAAAAAAAAAAGGCATGTATAAACCTGTACTGTGGCATGATTCATGTAGGTTTTTAAAAAATTGTTCTTTTGGGGCTGGGAAGGTGGCTCAGTGGTAGAGTGCTTGCCTTGCATGCATGAAGCCCTGGGTTCAATTCCTCAGCATCACATAAGCAGAAAAAGCTGGAAGGGGTGCTGTGGCTCAAGTGGTAGAGCTCTAGCCTTGAGCTGAAGAGCTGAGGGACAGCACCAGGCCCACTACCAAAAAAAAAATTGCTCTTTTGTTCTTGACTTGTTTGTTTGTTGAAATGGGGTCTCCTTATACAGCCCAGACTGACCTAAAACATGAGATCCTTCTTTTTCAGCCTCCCAAATGCTGTATTATAATCTACCCCACCATACCTAGCTTGATATATATTTTTACAAGTTGATCCATCTATGGAAGCAGACCCAAGAACAAAACAAGCCAACCACTCCACTAAACATTAGATCAACTTTCTTACAAGTATCAAAAGAAAAAAGGAAGAAACAATAGTATAAAGCTTCTTTATATCTTTGTTGTTTTTGTTTTTCAGTCCTGGGCTAGAACTCTGGGCCTGGGCACTGTCCCTCAGCTTTTCAGCTCAAGGCTAGTGCTCTACCACTTAAGCCACAGCACTACTTCCTGACAGTCCTGCTTGGGCTGGCTTAGAAATGTGATCCTCAGATCTCAGCCTCCTGAGTAGCTAGAATTAATTGCATCCCATGCAATTGCATTTCTAAATGTCAGCAACTGTAAAGGAAAAATGACTCGCAATAGCAAAAAAAAAAAAAGCATCATAAAATGAATTTTTTAAGATATCACACAAGCTTATAGTACATAAACTCAGACAACTTTTTTTTTTTTTTTTTTTGGGTCCGGTCGTGGGGCCTGAACTCTGGGCCTGGGCACTGTCTCTCAGCTCTTCAGCTCAAGGCTAGCGCTCTACCACTTGAGCCACAGTGCCACTTCCGGCTTTTTTCATTTTGCTTATGTGGTGCTGAGGAATCGAACCCAGGGCCTCGAGCATGCAAGGCAAGCGCTCTACCACTGAGCCACCTTCCCAGCCCCTCAGACAGCTTTTATTGGAAGCCATTAAAGAAGATTCTAGTCAATGGAAAGATTTACCATATTGACAGACTTAGAGGATTCAGAATCACAAATTTTAAATTCCCAACTTTACTTATAGATTTCATTTATTCATTCATTCATTCACTCACTCATTCATTCATTTAGCAATGTTAAGGATCAAACTCAAGGCTTCATGCATTCTAGGGAAGTGTGCTACCACTGACCTATACCTCAGCCCTCATCTGCAGATTTTGTGGGATGTAACAAACCTGTTCTAAAAATGAAAGATGAGTTTTTAAAAAAAATCCATAAGGATAAAGCATGTGGATTCAGTGGATCAGATACCAAAGGAAATTAAACAGTGTGGCATCATTGCTCTTTAGCCCTTTGTGAAGTATACTCTGGGATGCAAAGAACATGCATTCTGTGCTCTGCAGGAGCCAGCAACTCCTTGTCCCACTAGTGAGATGTCCTGTTGTGAGGACACCATCTCCTGAGATTTACTCAGTCTGTAGGAAATGAATAAAAAGAACTTAGAGGGCTGGGAAGGTGGCTCAGTGGTAGAGCGCATGCCTTGAATGCCAGAGGCCCTGGGCTCGATTCCTCAGCACCACATAAGCAAAAAGCCAGAAGTGGTGCTGTGGCTCAAGTGGTAGAGTGCTAGCCTTGAGCTGAAGAGCTGAGGGACAGCGCCCAGGCCCAGAGTTCAGGCCCCACAACCGGACCCCCCCCCCAAAAAAAAAAGAACTTAGAAAAGAAGGTCTCCTGTTTCCTTCCCACTATCCAGGCATATTTGCCTCTACAGCAGTACAAGAAAGGAAGAGTACCTGCTTAGAGTCTACATGAGGAAGATATCTAGTGTTTTCACCTGCTCTCTAGATCCCTTCCATCATGGTCCAGTAATTGCAGTCTCATTTCCATAGGAAATTTCTGTTCCCCCACTTTCAGCCTGTGCAGATCTAGACAGGCTGACTCCACCCTTCCTGGGGTTCTAATTAGAGCTTTCTGTCAACTGGCCACAGTGATTGCTTCCAGAGTACACTTGAGACTCAAACAGAACCAGCGCTGTGGATTAGCAAGGATTGAAACTCATTCTCCTGAGAGGAGGGAGAGAATGTTATCAAGGCTGGGAATGGGCAGCCACCTCTGCCACCTGAGAAAGATACCAACAGAGGAAAACAAAACCAAGAGATACAGAAAGACTGAATACTCCACATAGCACTGGGTCTAGCCCTGCATGAAGCAATATCTCCCCCTTTACCTTGGAAGTAATGAGACAAATTCTCTCCCTCCATCCTTTCTTTCTGTAAGAAAAGATCTCAAGAGGGGCTGGGAAGGTAGCTCAGTGGTAGAGTGCTAGCCTTGAGCTGAAGAGCTGAGGGACAGCGTCCAGGCCCTGAGTTCAGGCCCCATGACCAGCAAAAAAAAAAAAAAAAAAAGATCTCAAGATCCTACTGTATAGCCCAGGTTGGACAAGAACTCATGATCCACACTTTCTCTCTTGTCTGTTCTTCCAGTAACACTTGAAAAGGATTGTAAAATACAGGGTAATTCTCCAAAGGCTGCTGAGGCCTAATGTCTTTAGTTTACTCTTCTGATTTTTTTTTTTTTTCTGGTTGTGGGGGCTTGAACTCTGGGCTTGGGCACTCTCCCTCAGCTCTTCAGCTCAAGGCTAGCGCTCTCCCACTTGAGCCAAAGCGCCATGCCCAGTTTTCTGGTGGTTAACTGGAGATAAGAGTTTCATGGACTTTCTTGCCCAGGCTGGCTTTGAACCGTGATCCTCAGATCTCAGTCTCCTGAGTAGCTAGGATTACAGGCATGAGCCACTGGTGCCCAGCTTTAGCTTTCTTTAAAGACTGCAACAGAGGTATATTCCAAAGAGCCTACTTTCTCAATCAAGCCCTCTTAAAAGACAAGAAACCAAAGAAGGGGTACCCAGTTATCATAAAACGAAAGAATTATTACTAAAAGAAAACACATTAAACCGGGCACCAGTGGCTCACACCTGAAATCCTGGCTACTCTGTAGGCTGAGATCTGAGGACTGCTAAAGGTGTGCTGTGGCTCAAGTGGTAGAGTGCTTGCCTTGAACTGAAGTGCTCAGGGACAACACCCAGGCCAGGAGTTCAAGTCCCATAACTGACAAAAAAAAAAAAGAAAAGAAAAGAAAAGAACAAACTAAAAGAAAAAACACACAAATTACTGTCTCAATTTTCTTATTGTTACGATTTTCTCCAAGTAGCTCATGATCATTGCTTGTCATCTGTGCCTGTTTGAGGAATATTTTACTGGACTGTAGTAAATATTAACACGGAAGCATGAAGTGAGAAAGTTATTCTCCTTTGATCTTTCTGATTAGATTCAGGTGAAAGCCTTCCCTTAGTGATCTTTAACACATTTCTAATACCAGCTCAATTCCTGTTTATCATCAAACTTTGGTTCTTTTGGCAGGCAAGCAATGGATTCTGGCTAAAATTTGATAACCTCATTTTATTGATCTGTATATATTTTCAGTTTTTCCTATGTTCATGGCAAATGGCATTGAGTGCCCCCCCCTTTTTTTTGTCAGTGGTGGGGCTTGAATTTGGGGTTTGGGAGCTGTCTCCGAGCTTTTTGCTCAAGGCTAGCACTCTAACACTTTGAGCCACAGCACCACTTCTGGTTTTTGAGTGGTTAATTGGAGATATGAATTTTATGGGGACTTTTCTGCCTGGGCTGGCTTCAAACCATGAATCTCAGATCTCAGCCTCCTAAGTAGGTAGTATTACAGGCATTAGATTTTCTTTGTTGTAATTCTCTACCATTTATTTTCTCCATATTTTCCTATTTGTTAGTGAACATATTAAATGTTTTACTCAAGTTGTAGGAAATATGCTTAGCATTCATAAAGTCATAGATTTAATCCCTAGTCCCTTTACCCATGTAACTTCTGTTGTTTTTGTTTTTGTTTTTGTATTTTGTGCCAGTCCTGAGGCTTGAATTCAGAGCCTGCACATTGTTCCTGAGCTTTTTTTTTTTTTTTTTTGCTCAAGGCTGGCACTTTATTCTTCTAGTTTTTAGTTTAAAGTAGGTGGTGAGAGTTTTGTTTGTTTGTTTGTTTGGCTTTCTGTTTGTTTGTTTTTTGTTGGTCCTGGGTCTTGAACTTTGGGTCTGGGTGCTGTCCCTAAGCTTCTTTTGCTTAAGCCTAGCACTCTATCATTTGAGCCACAGCGCCACTTCTGACTTTTTGTGATTAATTAAAAGAGTCTCATGACTTTTCTGTGCAGACTGGCTTCAAACCGTGATCCTCAGATCCTAACTGAGTAGCTAAGATTACAGGTTTGAACCTCCCTCGCTTGGCCTGAGAAATTTGTTTGTTTGTTTGTTTTGTTGGTCAGAGAGCTTGAACTCAGGGCTTGGGTGCCTGGGCACTGTCCTTGAACTTTTTTGCTCAAGGCTAGTGCTCTACTACTTGAGCCACAGTTCCATTTCCAGTTTTCTGGTGGTTACTTGGAGATAAGAATCTCAGGAACTTTCCTGCCTGAGCTGGCTTCAAACTGCAATCCTCAGATCTCAGCCCCCTAAGTAGCTAGGATTACAGGTGTGAGCCACCAGCACCCAGCCATACACACATTTTTATTAGTACTAATTAATTGTACAAGAGGTTGCAAGAGTGAACTTAGCAGAGCCCAGAGCTTAGGAAAAAGCCAGAGTAGTGGGGCCTTATTTAGCTCTGATAAAAGATGAGGCTGAGGGCTGGGAGGTTGGCTCAGTGGTAGAGTGCTTGCCTGGCATGCATGAGGTCCTTGGTTTGATTCCTCAGCACCACATAAGCAGAAAAAAGCCAGAAGTGGCACTGTGGCTCAAGTAGTAGGGTGCTAGCCTTGAGCTGAAGAGTTAAGGGATAATGCCCAGGCCCAGAGTTCAGCCCCCCACTGCCTACAAAAAAAAAAAAAAAAAAAAAAAAAAAGCTGAGTCTGAAAGGGAGTGAAAACTTGAAAAGGCAAACACCTTAGATATGGCTATGATTTTACCTAAGCAGTTGGTTCAAAACTGTCATCAGTCAGTTTCTTGAAAATAACTAAGTTGAATGTATAGAAATATAGTCCTAATTTGGCAAATGCAGATTTACTGATTAAATTACTATGCATTGCTGAAGTTTAAAATCTTATATATTCCATGATATTTCAGTGTATTGTTAATAAGGTATGTATGCATTTATTTCAGTGCCTAAAAGTATTTTAAATGCAATATGTTTGCTAATGGGAAGAACTGTTTTCTCAAGGATGAAATACTGTTTGCTAAAGGATCTGTGAAATAACTTACACTTGTTATAAAATAATTACATGTGGATACATTTCTAAAAAAAAAAAAGATGAGGCTGAAGAAGATTGAGGTTGGGCTGGGAAGGTGGCTCAGTGGTAGAGCACTTGCCTCGCATGCATGAGGCCCTGGGTTCGATTCCTCAGCACCACATAAGCAAAAAGCCGGAAGTGGCGCTGTGGCTCAAGTGGTAGAGGGCTAGCCTTGAGCTGAAGAGCTGAGGGACAGCACCCAGGCCCAGAGTTCAGGCCCCACGACCGGACCCCAAAAAAAAGAAGATTGAGGTTGGGAGAGATGGGGAGAACAATCAAAGGGGTGACATTGATCAAGATGCATGGTACTTGTAAATTGATATATTAGATCAAAACCCCTTTGAACAACTACTTAAGAGAGAATTTTATAATGTAGGGTCAGAGAATGTGGCTTAATGGTAGAGTATTGCCTAGCATTCATGAAGCCCTGGGTTCAATTCCTCAGTACCACATAAACAGAGAAAGCCAATAGTGGTGCTGTGGCTCAAGTGGTAGAGCACTAGCCTTGAGCAAAAGAAGCTCAAGGACAGTGCCCATACCTTGAGTTCAAGCCCCAGGACTGCACATATATATATGTATATGTGTATATATGTGTGTATATATATGTGTATATATATATGTATATATATAATTTTTTGAAGTGAAGCTTATGATGAAATCTGTGGCTACTTTTGACCTAGCTTTTCTTGTTTGTTTTTTTTTGGGGGGGGTGCACCTGGTGATCCAGCAGACCACTACACTGGGGAAGCCCAAGTAAAGCCAGAATTTTCTGGAATTACTGGCAGTGACTTTTAAGAAAGGTTCTAGAATGCATGGTTGACCCAGTTTAAGAAGGCACATAAGTTGATTGGTTTTTTTTTTTGGTACAGTCATGGGGCCTGAACTCTGGGCCTGGGCAATGTCCCTCAGCTCTTCAGCTCAAGGCTAGCTCTCTACCACTTGAGCCACAGCACCACTTCCGGCTTTTTTCTTTTTTCTTATCTGGTGCTGAGGAATCGAACCCAGGGCCTCATGCATGCAAGACAAGCACTCTACCACTGAGCCACCTTCCCAGCCCCATGAAGGCACATAAGTTGAATCTCATATAGCATATAGCATGTTTTACAGTTTACAATGTAATCCAGGAATTTTATTTATTTGTTTGTTTGTTTGTTTGTTTTTGTCTGTCTCGAGGCTTTAACTCTAGGCCTGAGTGCTGTCCCTCAGCTCTTCTGTTCAAGGCTAGCGCTCTACCACTTGAGCCACAGCACCACTTCTGGTTTTCTGGTGGTTAACTGGAGATAAAGAGTCTCATGGACTTTCCTTCCCCGGGCTGGCTCTGAACCATGATCCTTAGATCTCAGCCTCCTGAGTAACTAGGATTACAGGCATGAACCACCAGTACCTGGCAGGAAAGATAATTTTTTTTTTTTTGGGGGGGGGGTCCGGTCATGGGGCCTGAACTCTGGGCCTGGGCGCTATCCCTCAGCTCTTCAGCTCAAGGCTAGCGCTCTACCACTTGAGCCACAGCACCACTTCTGGCTTTTTTCTTTTTGCTTATGTGGTGCTGAGGAATCGAACCCAGGGCCTCATGCATGCAAGGCAAGCGCTCTACCACTGAGCTACCTTCCCAGCCCAGGAAAGATAATTTTATTGACTAACATAAGGTGGTAAAGGAAAGGAAGAAAGACAAACACACTAATTTTATCACAGCCTATAGGTAAGAATCTACCGTATAACCTATTGTCTAAAGGAACAGAGAGTTGAGCCAAAGTATGTTGTGTAAAGTGGCATGCATTCATCAGAATGCAGATGTAAGATTTCCTAAATATCAGAAGAAAAATAAATGTGTGAAGAATCAACTCTTTTTTGCAGAAGAAACCCAAAATCACTATGGGTCAGTTGCTGTATATTTTCTACTACAGTGACTTGTATACCAACAAATACCAAGCAAAAACAAACCAACTCCTTCAAAGAAAAAAATAAAAATAAGTACAAGCTGGTTATAGTGGTATATATCTACAATCCAGCTAAGGAGAGAGGCACAGGTAGGAGGATGACATTCTGAGGCCAGGCAGGTAAAAGATAAAAAAAAAAAAAAAAAGAGTCTGGTGTCAATGGCTCATGCCTGTAAGCTACCCAGGAGGCTAAGATCTGAGGATTGTGGTTGAAAGCCAGCCAGGGCAGGAAAGTCCATGAGACTCTTTTTTGTTTTGTTTTGTTTTGTTTTTTGTTCCGGTCGTGGGGCCTGAACTCTGGGCCTGGGTGCTGTGCCTCAGATCTTCAGCTCAAGGCTAGCGCTCTACCACTTGAACCATACCGCCACTTCCCGCTTTTTTCTTTTTTTGCTTATGTGGTGCTAAGGAATCGAACCCAGGGCCTCATGCTTGCAAGGCAAGCGCTCTACCACTGAGCCACCTTCCCAGCCCTCCATGAGACTCTTATCTCCAATAAACCACCAGGAAACTGAAAGTGGTGCTGTGGTTCAAGTGGTAGAGCACTAGCCTTGAGCTGAAATGCTGAGGGACAGTGCCCAGGCCCAGAGTTCAAGCCCCACGACCAACAGCAAAAAAAAAGAAAAGAAAAGAACCTACTTAGAGAATCTGGGAATGTGGCTTAGTGGTAGAATGCTTGCCTAGCATGCATGAAACCCTGGGTTCCATTCCTCAGCACCACATTAACAAAAAACCGCCAGAAGTGGTGCTGTGGCTCAAGTGGTAGAGTGCTAGCCTTGAGCAAAAGAAGCTCAGGGACAATGCCCAGGTCCTGAGTTCAAGCCCCAAGACTGGCAAAAATAAAAATAAGAAACTAAAAGCAGGGGCTGGGAAGGTGACTCACTGGTAGAGTGCTTGCCTTGCATGCATGAGGCCCTGGGTTCGATTCCTCAGCACCACATAAGCAAAAAGAAAAAAGCCGGAAGTGGCACTGTGGCTCAAGTGGTAGAGCACTAGCCTTGAGCTGAAGAGCTGAGAGACAGCACCCAGGCCCAGAGTTCAGGCCCCAGGACCAGACCCCTCCCCGAGGGCCTGAGGTCAAGCCCCAGGACTGGCAAATAAATACATAAAGTAACAAAGGCAACAGAAGAAGTTAAGAATGGAGAGAAGAAGGGACAGCAAAAACAACCAATTGTTATATTCATGTTTCAAAACTGGTACAATGCATATTTGTGTTGTCAACAAGTTAAGAGTTGCTACTGCAGCCAGTGTCTGCGGAGGTTTCAAAGCATGGCAGCTTCCATCTACTGTGCTTCCATAACAGCTGTGATTGCTAGGTTATTCCAATCCTGTTCCACATGGTTTGAGTAAAATTGTTTCCAAGTAAGTTAGCAGACAGTTCTGAAAGTGTCACTCTGTGGCCTGGGACTCCCTTTCCCAGAGGGAAAGAAAAAGTTTGCTTGCCTTAGTTCTGGGCCAAAGCAGGTACATGCAGACACATGGTGACAATTGATCTCTGCTTACATAGGAAGAAAACTCACCTGCTCTGCTCTTGTGTCCAAGGATCTAGGAGCTCAGGGGATGAGGTCTTGGGGAAGGAAGGAGAGCCACTATGTTCAGCAGTGCCACCCTGTTGGAACAGAATAAACTCCCAAAGATCCCTGATATAAACTCTTCAGTACAAACACAGGTAGAATAAAAGCAAAAACAAAAAACAAAAAAACTGCAGGGCACCAGTGGCTCAGGCCTGTAATGCTAGCTACTCAGGAGGCTGAGATCTGAGGATCATGGTTCAAAGCCAGCCCAGGCAGGGAAGTCCATGAGACTCTTTTTTTTTTTTTACATAAGTTTTTTTTTTTTTTTTGCAGGGAGAGATGGGAGGGCAGGGATGGTAAGGGGAAACAAAGGAGGAGGCAACAATGCTTGATAAGAAATGTACTCATTACTTTGCTCATGTAATTGTAACCCTCTGTACGGTATTTTCACAATTAAAAAAGCTTATTAATTAAAAAATAAGTTTTTTATTGTAAAAATACTCTACAGAGGGGTTACAGTTACATGAGCAAGGTAATGAGTACATTTCCTTTTTTTTGGGGGGGGGGTCTGGTCGTAGGGCCTGAACTCTGGGCTTGGGCACTGTCACTCAGCTCTTCAGCTCAAGGCTAGTGCTCTACCACTTGAGCCACAGCGTCACTTCCAGCTTTTTTGTTTTGCTTATGTGGTGCTGAGGAATCGAACCCAGGGCCTCAGGCATGTGAGGCAAGCACTCTACCACTGAGCCACCTTCCCAGCCCAATGAGTACATTTCGGATCAAGCATTATTTATTGTTGCCTCATCCTTTGTTTTTCCCCTACCATCCCTTCCCTCCCCTGCCATTCCTTCCCTCCGGCCTCCACAACTACATCCCCCCAGACTTCCTCCACCAACTCCCCCCCCTGCCTAAATTGTAAAGTTCGTTTTTCAACATTGTCTCTTGTACATCTCATTGTTACAATGGGTCAACCTGTATCCCTATTTAAATATTTTGTTTTTTTCCTTCTCCTCCCTAAATTAGACAGACATCAAATACAGTGAAAATGGGTTATACTGTGTGTGGGAGGAACATACAAAGCAACAAAAAAATCATATAGTACATTATAAGTACATTAGAAACAATAGCAAGAAAGAAAAAAACCACTTGTGTCCCTATCTTGGGGTTCATTTCACTTAACATCATCTTATCTGGTCATATGTACATAGCTTTTGACCTTTTCTGCTTGTCCCAGACATATACTAGTTATTGAAAATAAGGGAAACCATGGGACCTATGTTTCTTTGGCCCTGCCTTACTTCACTTAATATAATTTTTTCCAAGTTGTTCCATTTCCTAACAAATGGGGTGATGTCATTCTTTCTGATGGAGGCATAGAATGCCTCTCTCTCTCTCTCTCTCTCTCTATATATATATATATAAATATATATATACACACACACATATACATATATATACATATATATACATATACATATATATACATATATATACACATATATATGTATATATCACATTTTCTTTTTTTTTTTTTTTTTTTTTTGTCGGTCGTGGGGCTTGAACTCTGGGCCTGGGCGCTGTCCCTCAGCTCTTCAGCTCAAGGCGAGCACTCTACCACTTGAGCTACAGCGCCACTTCCGGTTTTCTGGTGGTTTATTGGAGATAGGAGTCTCACGGTCTCTCCTGCCTGGGCTGGCTTTGAACCGCGATCCTCAGATCTCAGCCTCCTGAGTAGCTAGGATTACAGGCGTGAGCCACCAGCGCCCGGCTTATATCACATTTTCTTGATCCATTCATCTAACTGAGAGGCATCTGGGTTGGTTTCATATCTTAGCTAGCTTTAGTTCCATGAGACTTTTATCTCCAATAAACCACTCGGAAAACTGGAAGTGGAGCTGTGGCTCAAGTGGTATAGTGCTCTCCTTGTGCTAAAGAGCTGAGGGACAGTGCCCAGGCCCAGAATTTAAGCCCCATGATGGACAAAAACAAACAAACAAACAAACAAACAGATCTCTGTTCTGGGAAATTCTGAGCCCTAATGATGAATTGGGATTTATATGAAGCAGATTCTGCCTCCTGGAATGTAGCTTCAGGGAAACTGAAATACCCCACTCTACAAACTCATACCCACCAATGGCCAGGCAAAACTGGTCCGTAATACTCTTCCCACTTAAGTTAAAATGCAAAACTTTGTGCTAGAGTTATCTCTGTTAGCTACTATCATATTTATAACATCTGAACCAGTGAGGTTTGTTATAGCATATGCAAGAAAAGTAGGTGTGGAGGGAGGGACTCATCCACATTGCTTAAAGATGCAGAGCTGGGATACCCCTTGTACCTCCACTAGTCTTTAAGATTACCAAAGGTGGGAGAGAACTAGGAAAAGGTGACATATGACATGTTCCAAAAAGAAATATGCTGGGCTGGGAAGGTGGCTCAGTGGTAGAGCGCTTGCCTTGCATGCATGAGGCCCTGGGTTCGATTCCTCAGCACCACATAAGCAAAAAAAAAAAGAAAAAAAGCCGGAAGTGGCGCTGTGGCTCAAGTGGTAGAGCGCTAGCCTTGAGCTGAAGAGCTGAGGGACAGTGCCCAGGCCCAGAGTTCAGGCCCCACGACCGGACCCAAAAAACAAAAACAAAAAACAAAGAAATATGCTCTTTGGGAATGGGAGGGAAAATCTGGGAGAAAGTGAGGGAAGGGGTGACATTGTCCAAAAAGAAATACACTCCTGGGCTGGGAAGGTGGCTCAGTGGTAGAGTGCCTGCCTCATATGCTTGAGGCCCTGGGTTCGATTCCTCAGCACCACATAATCAGAAAAAGCTGGAAGTAGAGCTGTGGCTCAAGTGGTAGAGCGCTAGCCTTGAGCTGAAGAGCTGAGGGACAGCACCCAGACCCAGAGTTCAGGCACCACGACCGACAAAAAAAAAAAAGAGAAATACACTTCTGCCAGGGGATGGTGGCTCATGCCTATAATCCAGCTACTAAGAAGGCTGAGATCTGAGGATCATGGTTCAAAGCCAGCAGAGGCAGGAAAGCCCTCCAGACTCTTTATTTATTCATTTATTTAATTATTTACTCAAGTGATTCATTGCTAGCCTTGAGCTAAAGAGCTGAGGGATAGAGCCCAGGCCACAGCGTTCAATCCCCATGACCAACAAAAAAGAAAAAGAAAAAGAAAAAAGAAAGACATTCTTTACCTGACTTAAAAAACTGCAACCTGTCTGTATACTACCTTTATAATAATGTTTTAAAATTATTGCCAGAAGGCAAATGACAACTGAGTTTAAAGATTTTTTTTCTGGTCCTGGGGCTTGAACTCAAGGCTTAGAGCTCTGTTCCTGAGCCTCTCTGTGTTCAAGACTAGAGCTCTACCACTTGAACCACAGTGCCACCTCTGGCTTTTTTTTGTTTAAGTGGTACTGAGGAATCCTAGGGCTTCATGCATGCTAGGCAAGCAGGCAAGCACTCTACCCCTAAGCTACATTTCCAGACCCAGTTTAATTTAATTTAATTAATTAATTTATTTTTTGTCGGTCGTGGGGCTTGAACTCTGGGCCTGGGTGCTGTCCCTCAGGTCTTCAGCTCAAGAGGAGCATTCTACCTCTTGAGCCACAGCACCACTTCCACTTTTCTGAGTGTTTTATTGGAGATAAGAATCTCACAGACTTTCCTTCCCCTGGCTGGCTTTGAACCTCGATCCTCAAATCTCAGCCTCCTGAGTAGCTAGGATTTATAGGAGTGAGCCACCAGCGCCCGGCTCAGTTTATATATCTTAACTGGGTTTATTTTCAAGAATGAATTGACACTTTATTCCATAAAATAGAACGTATTTCCCAGTGGACTGGGCAGAGGAAGTTAGTTTACAGACAAAAAAAATGCTGAAGAAAGCATAAATGAAACAAAAAAAGCTGATTGGTCATTTCAAAGTTCCCTTCCTTGTAAGGCAGTGTATAGACACCAGAATAGGAAAACATCTGGCTAGTTAACTTTTAACTACTCCAGGTTTATCTTTTTGTCTATGGATTAAGGAAAAGAGAACTTCATTGTTATAACAATGGAAGCTGGCACCTTGGGGAAACTTGTCTGTTATCTCTCTAATCCTGATTTTTGGGAAAGTTAGCCATTTGAGTTCAGACTAGTAAAGCTGACTTATAGTGTGAGTGACTCATTACACTTTGATTTTTTTTTTAAGCTTGGTATGTTTGGTCATAGTGTAAAAAGTTTGTTTAAAACAATGGCTCTCTGGAATTTTTATTTTTTACTTATTTTATTTTATTCTATTTTGTTGGTCATGGGGCTTGAATTCTGGGCTTGGGCGCTATCCCTCAGCTCTTCAGCTCAAGGCAGTGCACTACCACTTGAGCCATAGCGCCACTTCCAGTTTTCTAGTGGTTTATTGGAGATAAGAGTCTCATGGACTTTCCTGCTAGGGCTAGCTTTGAACCATGATCCTCAGATCTCAGCCTCCTGAGTAGTTAGGATAACAGGCATGAGCCACCAGCATCCACCTGGAATTTTTATTTAACAAGGCTGATAGGAAAGGAAACGCAACATTTTCTGTCTCAAAAATAAGGAATTTATTTTGTCTAGCATCTACCTTACATTCTAAGCAGTTACCTGATTCTCTGAGGTCCATGTTAGATCAAATCTGATCCAATTCATTCATTTGTTTCTGGCTACTTTGTGCTACTATTTTAAAGTCATGGAGACTGCATGGGCCACAAAGTCTAAAATATGGCTATATGGTGCTTTACTGAAAACATTTACTGACTCCTTTAAGCTAATGGTTCTCAAACTTTAATTCTGCTGGTGTTCCAAGATAGACACTTTGAGAAACATTGTGCCAAACTTGTGATATTAGAACTTAATTCTCTCTCTCTTTTTCTTTCTTTTTTATATGGGGTCTTGTTATATAACCCAGGCTGATCTTTCCAGAACAGCCTCAACCTCCAAGTGCTAGGATAACAGGCATTCGCCATGCCTGACAAGATATCAATATTAAGGTAAGACCATTTTTTTTCCAGGCTCTAATTTTTCAGTCCTGGCTGCTAAGACCATACACTAAGCGATAATTCTGCCTGACTTTGGCCTACTAGGCAATTCCAAGATGCAAATACCAGCTTCATGTCCATGTGAGTTGAGGACGTCTGTCTGATGGAAGCTGAATTACAATATGTCTGGGAAAGAGTAAGGGTTAGCTTTTGCAATAGAAAGCCTCAAGTACAATGGCTTATATAAGAAAGATACTAGCCGGTCACTGGTGGCTCACACCTGTAATCCTAACTACTCAGGAGGCTGAGATCTGAGGATCACAGTTCAAAGCTAACCCAGGCAGGAAAGTCTGTGAGACTCTTTTTTTTTTTTTTTTTTTTGGGTCTGGTGTGGGGCTTGAACTCTGGGCCTGGGCGCTATCCCTCAGCTCTTCAGTTCAAGTCTAGCGCTCTACCACTTGAGCCACAGCGCCACTTCCGGCATTTTTCTTTTTGCTTATGTGGTGCTGAGGAATCGAACCCAGGGCCTCAGGCATGCAAGGCAAGCGCTCTACCACTGAGCCACCTTCCCAGCCCCTGTGAGACTCTTACCTGCAATAAACCACTAGAAAACTGGAAGTGGCACTGTGGCTCAAGTGGTAGAGTGCTCACCTTGAGTTGAAGAGCTGAGAGACAGCACCCACCCCAGAGTTCAAGCCCCTGACCAAAAAGAAAGAAAGAAAGAAAGAAAGAAAGAAAGAAAGAAAGAAAGAAAGAAAGAAAGAAAGAAAGAAAGAAAGAAAGAAAGAAAGAAAGAAAGATCCAATGCTCTACATTTTGAGTCCGTTGGTCATACAAAGGTCTGTTTTTCCCCCCCATTATTGTGCACTTCCACCATTCCTAAAACATTCCTCCTCCTCTTCTTCCTCCCCCTCCTCCTTCTTCTCCTCCTCCCCCCTCCCCTTCCTCCTTTTTGGAGGTTAATCAAAGATAAGAATCTCACCAACTTTCTCTGGCTGGCTTTGGACCACAATCCTCAGATCTCAATCTCCTGAGTAGCTAGGATTATAGTGAAGAGCCACTGGCATCCAGCAGACATTATTCTTTCCTGCATTAATAAAGGTGGGTCATTTCCACCCCTACATTCAGACACAAAAGAAAGGGTAAGAGCAAAAGTCTACAGCAAGAGCTCATTGCAAGTTAGAGACACCTAGAAAGTTGCTTCGATATTTGGCTTCTGCCTACTTTCAATTGGCTCAGTATCAGAGTCTGGGAATGGGAGCCTTTGGTTAGGCAGCCAAGTATCCAGGAAGAGGGGAGTAAACAAAACAAGAGTGGTAAACTGAGTAGGCTCAAAGAATGGCCTTACTTTCTAGGACTTAAGCAAAGACTTGGTTTTCCCATGCTATACCCAAAAGACTTGGTTCTCCCATGTTATAGCTACAGATTAGAAACTAGCTCCATGCCCCTAGTCCTTGTTTTATGGCCTAGCTTGAAGGGGCCAGTTCTACATTCCCCAAGTTCAGCTTTTTAAAGATTTGCATTAAGGGGCTGGGAAGGTGGCTCAGTGGTAGAGTGCTTGCCTTGCATGCCTGAGGCCCTGGGTTCGATTCCTCAGCACCACATAAGCAAAAAGAAAAAAGCCGGAAGTGGCGCTGTGGCTCAAGTGGTAGAGCGCTAACCTTGAGCTGAAGAGCTGAGGGACAGTGCCCAGGCCCAGAGTTCAGGCCCCACGACTAGACCCCCCCCCCCCAAAAAAAATAAAAAATAAAGATTTGCATTAAAATAATATAATATATAAGTCAAGTACCAGTGGCTCATGCCTATAATCCTAGCTACTCAGGAGGCTGAGATCTAAGGATCACAGTAAGCCAGTCTAGCCAGGAATGTTTGTGAGACTCTTAGCTCCAGTTTACCATAGAAAACCAGAAGTGGCGCTGTGGATCAAGTGTTAGAGTGCTTGTCTTGAGCTCAAGAGCTCAGGAACAGAGCCCAGGCTCAGAGTTCAAGCCTCAGAACCGGAAAAAAAAAATACATGTGTGTGTGTGTGTGTGTGTGTGTGTGTGTGTGTGTGTAGCACATACATGTGTGTGTGTGTGTGTGTGTGTGTGTGTGTGTGTGTGTGTGTGTGTGTGTGTAGCACATACATAACATATGCTAGATGCTGGTGGCTCACACCTGTAATTCTACCTACTCAGGAGGCTGACATCTGAGGATTATGTTTCAAAGCCAGCCCAGACTGGAAGTCCCCATGAGACTCTTATCTCCAATCAATCACAGAAAAAGCTGGAAGTGGCACTGTGGTTCAAGTACTACCCTTGAGCAAAAGGAGCTCAGAGACAGTTGCCCAGGCCCAGATTTCAAGCCCCAGGACCCGTAAAAATAAATATATATACATATATATGTATATTTATATGCATATATTTATATATATGATCAGGCATATATATATATATATATGATCAGGCATATATATATATATATATTTATTTATTTATATGATCAGGCATTCACACCTATCAACCTAGCTACTCAGGAGGTTGAGATCTGAGGATCACAGTTTGAAGCCAGCCCAAGCAGAAAAATCTTCAATACTCTTTTTTTTTTTTTTTTGGCCAGTACTGGGGCTTTAACTCAGGGCCTGGGCACTGTCCCTGAGCTTCTTTTGCTCAAAGCTAGCACTCTACCACTTGAATCACAGTGCCATTTCTGGGCTTTTCTGTTTATGTGGTGCTGAGGAATGGAACCCAGGGCTTCATGCATGTTAGGCAAGCACTCTACCACTAATCCACATTCCCAGCCCTGCAATAAATACTCTTACCTCCAATTAACTAGCAAAAATGTATTAGTTGAGTCTGGTTTAAGTTGTAGAGTGCCGGGGCTGGGAAGGTGGCTCAGTGGTAGAGCGCTTGCCTTGCATGCATGAGGTCCTGGGTTCGATTCCTCAGCCCCACATAAGCAAAAAGATAAAAGCCGGAAGTGGTGCTGTGGCTCAAGTGGTAGAGCGCGCTAGCCTTGAGCTGAAGAGCTGAGGGACAGCACCCAGGCCTAGAGTTCAGGCCCCACTACCGGACCAAAATAAATAAATAAATAAATAAATAAAAGGTTACATACATAAGTTGTAGAGTGCCAATCATTAGTGAAACAGCCAAGAGAGGGCTCAAGACCCTGAATTAGGGGGCTGGGAAGGTGGCTCAGTGGTAGAGTGCTTGCCTTGCATGCCTGAGGCCCTGGGTTCGATTCCTCAGCACCACATAAGCAAAAAGAAAAAAGCTGGAAGTGGCGCTGTGGCTCAAGTGGTAGAGCGCTAGCCTTGAGCTGAAGAGCTGAGGGACAGTGCCCAGGCCCAGAGTTCAGGCCCCACGACCGGACCCCCCAAAAAAAGAAAGACCCTGAATTAAAGCTCCAGTACCAGCACTCACACACATAAATATATATATCCAGTACACACACACACACACACACACACACACACACACACACACACACGGTGTGCAGGGGGACCTAGGAGGGAGCAACACAGTGTGCAGAGTCCTTAGTGGAGGGAGGGAGATTTCATTTAACTCATGCTTCTGAGTGGAAACCTGCACATGAATTGGCACTTTGTCCTGTTGAGACCCAAACTGCTTTAGGAAAAAAAAAATGCTGGTTAGTTTCAGTTACTGTTCACAGAAGATAGGTTTTCTATTCCTTGCAGTCTTTTTCTTATTATTATTATTCCTCCTCCGCCTCTTCCTCTTCTTCTCCTCTTCCTCCTCTTCTTCTCCTCTTCCTCCTCTTCCTCCTCTTCCTCTTCTTCCTCCTCTTCCTCTTTCTTCTTCTTCTTCTTCTTCTTCTTCTTCTTCTTCTTCTTCTTCTTCTTCTTCTTCTTCTTCTTCTTCTTCTTCTTCTTCTTCTTCTTCTTCTTCTTCTTCTTCTTCTTCTTCTTCTTCTTCTTCTTCTTCTTCTTCTTCTTCTTTCTTCTTCTTCTTCTTCCTTCTTCTTCTTCTTCTTCTTCTTCTTCTTCTTCTTCTTCTTCTTTTTCTTCCTCCTCCTCCTCCTCCTCCTCCTCCTCCTCCTCCTCCTCCTCCTCTTCTTCTTCTTCTTCTTCTTCTTCTTCTTCTTTTTCTTCCTCCTCCTCCTCCTCCTCCTCCTCCTCCTCCTCCTCCTCCTCCTCCTCCTCCTTCTTCTTCTGCCTTCTAACATGACAGAAAGCAGGGCCTTCAGGGAAGAAGGATGATGAAATAGATGCTGCAAGCACATCTTGGGTCAGATTCCCTAGAAGCCAAGTAGAAAATAGGGTCATGAGCAAATGCTACATTGAGGGAATGCTCACGGGAAGTCTTATGAGAAAGGTAGGGAAGGATGGGCCAGGAGGTAAATCTAAACATGGATGTGACTTTGTTTTTTGGGGTTTTTTTTGGTCCAGTCGTGGGGCCTGAACTCTGGGCCTGGGCACTGTCCCTCAGCTCTTCAGCTCAAGGCGAGTGCTCTACCACTTGAGCCACAGCCCCACTTCCGGCTTTTTTTTTCTGCTTATGTGGTGCTGAGGAATCGAACCCAGGGCCTCATGCATGCAAGGCAAGTGCTCTACCACTGAACCACCTTCCCAGCCCATGGATGTGACTTTGGGTGAAGTCACATCCTGATCCCATGGCCAGTACTGAAGTAAAACTGGTCACATTGCAAGCTGGGCACTGGTGGCTCATGCCTGTACTCCTAGCTACTTAGGAGGCTGAGATCTTAGGATCAGGGTTTATAGCCAGCCCAGGCAAAAACATTTGTGAGACTCATCTCCAATTAACTACTAGACAACTGAAAGTGACACTGTGGCTCAAAGTGGTAGAGCACTACAAAAAAAGTGCAAGAACAGTGCCCAGGTCCTGAGTTCAAGCCCCACAACTGACAAAAAAGAAAGAAAGAAAGAAAGAAAAAGGCCACAATCTATGTGCCTGGATCAAGAAAACTGAGCTATCAGACCCTGTAACCAACCATGAGCTTTGGCTTTGACTCCCTAGATGTATATGTATATGCAGGTTTGTCAGGAAGGGGGGAGGTAAAAAATCTTGGCAGCTCCCATTGCCCAAGGGCAAATGCAGAATAAAGTTGCACATGTGACTCCTGGGCAACAGCAGCTGCAGCAGCTGGGGAAACTAAAAGAGATCCCAAAGGATCTGCTTCAGGAGATGACTGGTGCTTTCTTTGATTTACAATGCTTAAAGTCTAATTTACAAACACACTGATGAGAAGGTAGGCTGAACTGTTACATACCTCTGGACCAGAATGTGACTGAAAACAGAGCGATTAGAACTCTCTTTGGCTGTGACAACTAACTAAATTAAACATATGAAGACCCTGTGATAAAACAATTCCACTCCTGAAAATATACCTGATAAAAATGAATAAAAATGAATACTTACAACTATCAATAGACATGTAAGACATTCCTGGGCATGGTAATGCATGTCTATAGTTCTAGGACTTAGAAGGCAAAAGCAAAAAGATCGCACGCTCTAAGCCAACCTGTGTTATATAGAAAGTGACTATGTCTAAAAACAAACAAACAAAAAACATGGTGCGTATTGGTGGTTCATGCCTGTCATCATAGCTACTCAGGAGGCTTAGATCTGAGGATAGTGGTTTAAAACCAGCCCAGGCAGAAAAATCCCTATGAGACTCTTGTCTTCAATTAATCACCCCAAAAACAAATTGGCACTGTGGCTTGAGTGGTAGAGCACTAGCCTTGAGCATAAGGAGGCTCAGGGACAATGTCCCAGCTCTGAGTTAGAGCCCCAGGACTAGCCAAAAAAGAAAAAAGATACATAATGTCAGTAGAAGAAAAAAAAACTGCTGAAACTGAATAGCAACTAACAAAGGAATCATCTGACATAAAGAAGCCAGTACCCAATGGTGACAAATACGTATAATAGAGAACAGGTAAGTTGTTAAAAGTTTGAGGTTGAAGGAGGGCGTGACTGTGGAGAGTCCAAAGGGGATTTAAGGATAATGGAATTATCTGATGGTGGTACAGATTACATAACTCTACACAGGTGTTAGATTTATAGAAATTACAACAGAAAGGTCAACAAAATAAAATGTATTTTTTATTTATTTTTTTCTTAGTGCTGGACCTGGGGCTTGAACTCAGGACCTAGGTGCTATACCTAAGCTTTTTTTTTTTTTTTTTTTTTTTGCCGGTTTTGGGGCCTGAACTCTGGGCCTGGGCACTGTCCCTCAGCTCTTCAGCTCAAGGCTAGCACTCTACCACTTGAGCCACAGTGCCACTTCCGGCTTTTTCTGCATATGTGGTGCTGAGGAATCGAACCCAGGGCCTCATGCATGCAAGGCAAGCACTCTACCACTGAGCCACCTTCCCTGCCCGTTTTTTTTTTGTTTGTTTGTTTGTTTTGGTGCAAGATAAAAACCTAGCATGTATGAAGTCCTGGGTTCGATTCTTCAATACCACATAAACAGAAAAAGCCAGAAGTGGCCTGTGGTTCAAGTCGTAGAGCACTAGCCTTGAGCACAAAGAGGCTCAGGGATAGAGCTGGGGCCCTGAGTTCAAGCCCCAGGACTGGCCCCCCCAAAAAAAAATTATTGAAAAAAAAGATATGAATAAGTATGCTCATAACAGGACTGGATATATTACTTGAGTGGCAAACCAACTACTTAGCATGGGTGTGGCCCTGAGTTCAAACCCCTGAGTTCAGAGCCAAGCACTGGTGGCTTACCACTGTAATCCTAGCTACTCAGGAAGCTGAGAGCTGAGGATTGCAGTTCAAAGCCAGCCCTGGCAGGAAAGTCTGTGAGACTCTTATCTCCAATTAATCACCAAAAAAACGGAAGTGGTGCTATGGCTTAAGTAGTAGAGCACTTGCTGGCTTTGAGTTGAAGAGCTCAGGGGTCAGTGCTCAGGGCCAAAGTGCAAGCCTCATAACCAACAATAACAACAAAAAAATGGTCAGAGCATATTAATTTATGCCAGCCTAAACTGGGAACCTTTCAAAGATCCGTTGCTAAGGAAAACAGAACATGCAATACTGAGAACATGCCAAGAACATAAGTGAATATCATAGACAAAAATATAGACTAAGAAGCACTTATGTCTGTGTGTTTGTTTAATTTGTAGCAAAGCCTTACAGACAGGTGCAAACAGTAAATCTTCTTTTGCAGCTTCAAACTCATTGTTGAATATGAGGTTTTTGGTACATGTAGGAAGTAATATGATTCCTACAATACTTGGCAATAATGAGGGTTTGTTAATTCATGCATGTTGGCTCTGAGAATAAAGTTGTAAAAGCTTAAAAAATTAACTAGGCTGGCAATGTGGCTTAGTGGTAGAGTGCTCGCCTAGCACCCATGAATCCCTGGTTGAATTCCTCAGTAACACATAAACAGAAAAAGCTGCAAGTGGCGCTGTGGCTCAAGTGGTAGAGTGGTAGCCTTGAGCAAAAGAAGCTCAAGGACAGTGACCAGGCCCTGAGTTCAAGCCCCAGGACAGGCAAAAAAAAAAAAAAAATTAACCAAATTAACCAAAGCAAAGCAGTAAGATGTGCCCTTTCCATGCCCCCCCCAAAAAAAACCCTCATAATGTATATTTTATTTATATAATGGTCAAACCAGGCTTGTGGCTGAAAAGAAAAATACAAGAACTTTCTAGGGAGCTAGAAATACAGTCTATGGTGACCTACTGGTGGCTTCCTGAATGTTTTCAGTTGCCAGACTTCATTGAGCTATACACGTTAAGACTTTCACTTGTATAAACAATATACCCATGTTTTAAATGAGACCCCTGGGTTATTAGTTACTTGACAGTAGACTCCTTATCTCAACTAGACAGGCAGGGCACTGTGCGAGGCTCTGGGAACCCACAGAAACAAAGACATAGTATCTGCCTTTGATCAATATTTGTTGTTGATAATATTTGGAATGCACCAAATTCATGATTAAGCTTTGTTCTGAGAAAAAAAAATGACCATTTTTCTCAAGAGCAAAAGGGTCTTTAAAAAGGACCTGTACCACCAACCATAAGACTGAGAGAGCCTTACTTCAGACTTTTGTTGTTGTTGTTTTTTCAGTCTTAGGACTTGAACTCAGGGCCTAGCCACTGTCCCTGAGGCTCTTTATGCTCAAAGCTGGCACTCTACCACTTGAGCCACAGTACCACTTTCAGGGTTTTTTTTTTTAGTAGTTTATTGGAGATAAGAATCTCACAGATGGGGCTGGGAAGTTGGCTCAGTGGTAGAGCGCTTGCCTTGTATGCCTGAGGCCCTGGGTTCGATTCCCAGCACCACATAAGCAAAAAGAAAAAAGCCGGAAGTGGCACTGTGGCTCAAGTGGTAGAGCACTAGCCTTGAGCTGAAGAGCTGAGGGACAGTGCCCAGGCCCAGAGTTCAGGCCCCACAACCGGACCCAAAAAAAAAAGAATCTCACAGACTTTCCACCTCCTGAGGAGATAGGACTACAGGCATGAGCCACGTACACATGGCACTTCAGACTTCTTCTTTTTTTTTTTTTTTTTTTTTTTGTCGGTCGTGGGGCTTGAACTCTGGACCTGGGCGCTGTCCCTCAGCTCTTCAGCTCAAGGCTAGCGCTCTACCACTTGAGCTACAGCGCCACTTCCAGTTTTCTGGTGGTTTATTGGAGATAGGAGTCTCACAGTCTCTCCTGCCCGGGCTGGCTTTGAACCTCGATCCTCAGATCTCAGCCTCCTGAGTAGCTAGGATTACAGGCGTGAGCCACCAGCGCCCGGCCAGACTTCTTCTAAAGGGAATACTTGCTTATAAACTGAGAAAATTATGAATCAGAACTCATCAGGGTGACCAGAAGAGTAGGGTGTTTTTGTGTGTCTTTGAACCAATCAACTTTCTGAGGGAGAAGGAGGAAGGTATACTGCTCTCTCTTTTTGTTTCCATATGAATCTGACTTACATTTGTTCTGTCTTTCATATTCCTTGTAGAGTTTCCAAATAAAATTGAAATGTATTTCTTTCTTTCTTTCTTTTCCAGTTCTGGGGCTTGAACTCGGGGCCCTCTTTTGCTCAAGGCTAGCGTTCTACCACTTGAGCCACAATGCCACTTCTAGCTTTTCCTGAGTAGTCTATTGTCCCGACCCACAGGACTTCAACGAGGGCGGTGAACCTAAGCGAGAAGGAATGAAGGGACAAGAGACACAAAGAAGGACAGCAAGACAAGGATTCTGATCAAGCTGCCAAATTTTATTTTTCACACAAGGGTATTTATATGCTTGGACTTAGGGCGTGGTGCAAAGGTGGTGTTAGTAGATTTAGGGTGGGGTGAAAAGATGGTCCTGAGTAGCTGCAGGGTGTTTACTTTAGGGCATGGTGAAAAGGTAGGATTCTGTAAACTCAGCCTCAGGTTGTTCCAGTGAGATAGTTAAGCCTATCAAGTATGAGAGACTTAACTTTTGGCTCCCAACAGTCTATTGGAGCTAAGAGTCTCCAAATTTCCTGCCTGAGCTTGGCTTCAAAATATGATTCAGCTTCCAGAAGTGGAGCTGTGGCTCAAAGTAGTAGAATAATAGCTTTGAGCAAAAGAGCTCAGGGATGGTGCCCACACCCTGAGTTCAAACCCCACAACCCAAAAACAAAAACAAAACAAATAAAATGTGAGAGTCCTTGATTTAAGTTACATAAATCAATAAATGTAATATACCACATCAACAAAGACAAGAACCACATGATCATCTCAAAGATGCAGAAAAAGCCTTTGACAAAATCCAACATCCATTCATGTTAAAAGTTTTAGAGAAGCTAGGAATAGAAGGCATGTTCCTTAAAATAATGAAGGCTATATATGTCAGATCAATAGCCAATATACCGAATGGTGGAAAAACTAAAACTAAAACCATTTCCCCTAAAAATCATGAAAAAGGTAAGAATGTCCACTCTCTCCACTCCTCTTCAATATAGTTCTGGAATTCCTAGCCAGGGAATAAGGCAAGAAAAGTACATAAAAGGGATTCATATAGGGAAAGAAGTCAAACTATCCCTATTGCAGATGATATGATCTTATACCTAAAACACCCAAAAGATTCCAACCCCAAGTCCCTAGAATAGATGAATCACTTTGGCAAACTAGCAGGGTACCCCACAAATGTGTAGCAGGATAAATCCACAAAGTCAATAGCCTTTCTGTATGCCAACAATGTACAAGAAGAGAGGGAAGTAGGGAAAACAATTCCATTTGCCATAGTCTCAAAAAACAAAACAAAGCAAGCAAGCAAGCAAGCAAACAAACAAAAAACCACAAATAAACCTTCCCAAAGATGTAAGAGATCTTTATAGTGAAAATTATAAAAAATTTCAATAAAATAAATAAAAATTTGAAGAAAGAAATCAAAGAGGTTACCAGGAAATGGAAAAGACCCTTTGAGTTCATGGATAGATAGAATTAACATTGTGAAAATGGCCATGATTCCAAAAATGATAAACAGTGCAATTGTCATCAAAATCCCAATTATATACTTTTTTTTTCTTGGTCGTGGGGCTTGAACTCTGGGCTTGGGCACTGTCCATGTGCTCTTCAGCTCAAGGCAAGTGCTCCACCACTTGAGCCACAGCACCACTTCCAGTTTTCTAGTGATTTATTGGAGATAAGAGTCTCACTGAGTTTCCTGCCCAGGGCTGGCTTTGAACCATGATCTTCAGATCTCAGCCTCCTGAGTAGCTAGGATTACAGGCGTGAGCCACCAGTGCCCAGTTTTTCCAATGATATACTTTACAAGGATAGAGAAAATGACCCAAAAATTCCTATGAAACAAAAGGCCTTGAATAGCCAAAGCAATTCTAGTCAAAAAAAAAAAAAAAAAAGTAATGGGGGTGGTATCACAATACCACACCTCAAGCACTACAGAGCTACAATAACAAAAACAGTCTGTCCATGTGGTAATCCTAGCTACTCATGTGGCTGAGATATGAGGATCACAGTTCAAAGCCAGCCCAGGCAGTAAAGTCCATGAGACTCTTAACCTCCAATCAATCACCAGAAAACCACCAGTGGTACTGTGGCTGAAGTGGTAGAGTGCTCGCCTTGAGCTGAAGAGCTGAGGGACAGCGCCCAGGCCCAGAGTTCAAGCCCTACAACCCACAAATAAAAACAAAAACAAAAACTAGAAGTGAAGCTGTGACTCAAAGTAGTTCAGCACTAGCTTTGAGCAAAAAAGTTAAAAAAGTTCAGGTTCAGTGTCCAGGTCCAGAGTTCAAGCCCCATGACTGAACAAAAAAAGAAAAAAGGCCTGGACTTTTGCACAAAAATAGACCTGAAGGGGCTGGGAAGGTGGCTCAGTGGTAGAGTGCTTGCCTTGCATGCATGAGGCCCTGGGTTCTATTCCTCAGCACCACATAAGCAAAAAAGAAAAAAGCCAGAAGTGGCACTGTGGCTCAAGTGGTAGAGCGCTAGCCTTGAGCTGAAGAGCTGAGGGACAGCGCCCAGGCCCCAGAGTTCAGGCCCCACGACTGGACCCGCCCACCCCCGCAAAAAAATAGATCTGAAGACCAATGCAGCACATTAGAAATCCCAGAAATAAAACCTTATGCTTAGTTATTTGATATTTGATAAGTGGGCCAAAAGCATACAGTGGGGAGAGGGGGGACAGCCTCTTCAATAATTGGTGTTCAGGGCTGGGAAGGTGGCTCGGTGGTAGAGTGCTTGCCTTGCATGCCTGAGGCCCTGGGTTCGATTCCTCAGCACCACATAAGCAAAAAGAAAAAGCTAGAAGTGGCGCTGTGGCTCAAGTGGTAGAGCGCTAGCCTTGAGCTGAAGAGCTGAGGGACAGCACCCACGCCCAGGGTTCAGGCCCCACGACTGGACTCAAAAAAAAAAAATAATAATAATTGGTGTTCAGAAAATGAAGGTGGCTCAGTGGTAGAGCGCTTGCCTTGCATGCATGAGGCCCTGGGTTCGATTCCTCAGCACCACATAAGCAAAAAAGAAAAAAAGCTGGAAGTGGCACTGTGGCTCAAGTGGTAGAGTGCTAGCCTTGAGCTGAAGAGCTGAGGGACAGTGCCCAGGCCCAGAGTTCAGGCCCCATGACCGGACCCAAAAAAAGAAAAAAAATGGGGCATCCATATACAGAAAATTACAAGTAGATTTCTGTCACTATGTACTAATGGATTGAAGACCTCAATGTCGGACCCCAAAACCTTGAAATTACTGCAAGAGGGAGTATGAGAAACACTAGAACTTATAGGTATTGTTAGAAACTCTTTGAAAAGAGTTCCAGGGGAACAACTGTCAGGAGAGAAACTTGACAAGTGGGACTTCATCAAAATAAAAAGTTTCTGCAGAGCAAAGGATATAGTTACTAAACTAGAAAGACAGCCAACAGACTTGGAGAAAATCTTTACCAGCAACATATCAGACAAAGGCCTAATATCCAAAATATACAAACAGCTCAAGAAACTAACCCCTCCCAAATGCAATAAACCAATCACTAAATGGGCAAAGAGCTAAGGAGAGACTTCTCAGAAAAAGTAAGAATGGCAAGGAGATACATGAGGAAATGCTCCTTATCTCTGGCCATCAAGGAAATGTAAATCAAAACAACTCTAAGATACCACTTGACACTAGTTAGAATGGCCAATATTATAAATTTGAACAACAACAACTGTTGGCAGCGACATGAGGAAAAAGGAACTCTACTGCACTGTTGGTGGAATTGTAAACTAGTAATCATTCTGGACAACAGGATGGAGGTACCTCAAAAAACTAAACATAGACCTTCCCTACAATCCGCAATACCACTTCTACTAAGAACATTATGAGCTAGGATATGATAAAGACATCTCCACATCTATGTTCATTGCTGCATTATTCACATTGGGCAAGATATGGAAACAGCTGGGGCTGGGAAGGTGGCTCAGTAGTAGAGTGTTTGCCTTGCATGCCTGAGGCCCTGGGTTCGATTCCCCAGCACCACATAAGCAAAAAGAAAAAAAAGCCGGAAGTGGCACTGTGGCTCAAGTGGTAGAGTGCTAGCCTTGAGCTGAAGAGCTGAGGGACAGCGCCCAGGCCCAGAGTTCAGACCCCACGACCGGACCCAAAAAAAAAAAGATAGGGGAACAGCTCAGATGCCCTACAATAGATGAGTGGATCAAAATATTTGGTACTGGGGCTGGGAAGATGGCTCAGTGGTAGAGCGCTTGCCTTGCATGCATGAGGCCTTGGGTTTGATTCCTCAGCACCACATAAGCAGGGAAAAAAAAAGCCGGAAGTGGCGCTGTGGCTCAAGTGGTAGAGTGCTAACCTTGAACTGAAGAGCTGAGGGACAGCGCTTAGGCCCAGAGTTCAGGCCCACAACTGGACCCCCCCAAAAAACAATTTTGGTACCTAATACAAGGAATTTTACACCATCATTAGAAAGAACAATGTTGGGACTGGGAAGGTGGCTCAGTGGTAGAGCACTTGCCTTGCATGCATGAGGCCCTGGGTTCGATTCCTCAGTACCATGTAAGCAGAAAAAAAATAAAAAGGTGAAGAGACAGGGCAAAAAAATTTCCAACAAAAGTTTCTCAACAAGATAAAAGAGAATTTGAAAAGCAAAATTAAATAAAACTTGAAAAAAAAAAAAAAGAAAGAACAATGTTATGTCATTTGCAGGGAAATGAATGGAACTAGAACAAACCATTATCAGTGAGGTAAGCCAAGCTCAGAGAGACAAACAGCACATGTTTTCTCTGATATGCAGAAGTTAGATCTAAAATACGTTGGAAGCCAGGTGCCAGTGGCTCATGCCTGTAATCCTTGTTACCCAGGAGGCTGAGATCTTCATTTTTGAAGCCAGTCCAGGCAGAAAAGTCCCCATGAGACCCTTATCTCCAATTAAGCATTCAAAAACCAGAAGTGGTTCTATGGCTCAAGTGGTAGAGCACTAGCCTTGAGCACAAAGAAGCTAAGGGGCTAAGGGATGGGCCCAGGCCCTGAGTTTAAGCCCCACAAATGACCAAAAGAAAAAAGAAAAAAAAATACAGCCAGGTGCCTGTGGCTCACGCCTGTAATTCTAGGTACTCAGGAGACTGAAATCTGAGGATCGTGGTTCAAAGCCAGTCCAGGCAGCAAAGTCCATGAGACTCTTATCTCCAATTAACCACCAGAAAACTGAAAATGACACTGTGGCTCAAATGGTAAAGCACTAGCCTTGAACTAAAGAGCAGAGGGACAGTGCCCAAGCCCAGAGTTCAAGCCCCACAACTGACAACAACAACAACAACAACAAACTAACTGGAAATCAGTTTTAGTTTTTGCCATGAAATCATCATACAATGTTGGAAGAATTCAGAAAAGAATTAAATCACCTGAGTTTTAACTTGATTAGAGAAAAGAAATGATGAATTAAATATGTGGGACTGAATACATGATTTTTATTCCCACTCATCCCTGAGTCTACAAAAATAATCTGTAGGCCAGGTGCTGGTGGCTCATACCTATCATCCTAGCTACTCAGGAGGCTGAGCTGTGAGGACTTCAGTTCAATTCAAAGCCACCCCAGGCAGAAGACCATGGGATTCTTATCTCCAATTAAAATGCTGTAAGTAGAGGCAGTACAGGCATGACTCAAGTGGTAGAGTGCCAGCCTTAAAAAAAAAAAAAAAGCCAAGCAAGAGCATGAGACCCTGAGTTCAAGCCCAGTACTGTACAAAATAAAATAATTACATAAAAAATTTAAAATAGGGCTGGCTCAGTGGTAGAATGCTTGCCTTGCATGCATGAGGCCCTGGGTTCGAGTCCTCAGCACCACATAAGCAGAAAAAGCCAAAAAGGGCGCTGTGGCTCAAGTGGTAGAATGTAGCCTTGAGCTAAAGAGCTGAGGGACAATGCCCAGGCCCAGAGTTCAAGCCCCATGATCGGAAATAAAATAAAATAAAATAACTGAAGTGGATTAGGTTACAGAAACCAAGAAAAGTGACAACATGGATAAGATACATCAACACTGTTTGGGGAGATGAAAAGTGGGTGGATAAGTGGGGTTCACTTCTCAGATGAGAGAAAGTTGAATTCACGTGCTGCAATAGAGGACAGAGGGCTAAAAAAGAAAAAAACAACTGATATTTTGCAGCAGCACACTGGAAAAGTCCACAAAGCAGAAGTTGAAGTATTGTTGTTGGGCAACAAATGACCTCAAGAACTAAATGGGTTAAAGAATGAAATCAGTTTTAATCTGTCCTGCTTCCTGTGGGACAGAAATATATACAGGACCTTGTTTAGTCATTGTTTCACAGTATCTGGAGCTCAACCAAAAGTCTCAAAGATGGGGGCTGGAGTAATTTGGTATATTCATTCACACTCATTTATTTGTGAGTCTGGTAGTTAATGTTTCTGTAGGCTAGAACTTTAAGGGAGTGAGGGGAACTACAACACATTCAGGGAAAGACCTAGGCTTCCTCACAGCTGACTTCCATTGGCAAACATCTCAAGAGAAAAGCTGTCAGAATGAGCTTTCTATAACCTAGCTTGGGAGTTACATTCTGTTACCATGTTCTTTTGATTATGACTACAAAGTTCCAAACAAACTCAAAAGGAGGAACATGGATGTTTACCTTAATGGAGGAGTGTGAAAATAGTTTGTAAGAAGTGTTTCCAAGGTAAGATATGCATAACTGTGGCCATTTTGTAAACCAAAATTTCGTTCAGGGCAAAAGATTGGCACATAAGGAAGGACCAGTTAACACCCTAAGGCCTCTTCTCTGCCTAGTCTCACCATCAACTCCTTCTACCCAGTTTCAGGAATGGAGAATCTAATCCAGAAACTTCACTAAGGGATGACAGACAGAGAAGGTGAAGCCTTACCAGAAGCTGAGCTAGTGTCAGCTGAGTCAATATACCCAATGAGGAGATTTCTAGTGTCTTCCTTCTTGGCTCTAAGGATGCTAACTGGCAGATCTATGACTATGCAACCAGACAATTAGAGGACTCCTTTCTGGAGAAACTATCAGCATAAGACGTAAGACATACAAATATAAACATTTAAGTTCTCCAGTGAAACAACAGTTCCTGGCCAATCCCACCAAAGGGACTCCCACCAGTGAGCCACCACCCCACAGAGTAGGGTGCTCAGAGGTCAAGCAGCAATATTTTTTTTTAGGGGGAGAGGGTCTTGGACTCAGGGCCTGAGCACTGTCCCTCAGCTTGTCCTTTCCTTTGAGTGAGAAACGCAAAGATAACACTACCACTTGAGCCACAGCTCTACTTCAGGCTTTTTGTTGGTGGTGGTGGCAGTTGCCTGGCTTGAATTCAGGGCCTGGGTACTGTCTCTGAGCCTCTTCATGCTCAAGGCTAGCACTCTACCACTTGAACCACAGTGCCACTTCCAGTTTTTGAGTGGTAACTGGAGATAAGAGTCTCACTGGAGCTTTTCTGCCCAGGATGGCTTCAAACCATGATCCTCAGATCTCAGCTTCCTGAGTAGCTAGGATTACAGGCGTGAGCCACCAGTGCCTTGCTTACTTCAGGCTCCCTGTTTGTTTTTTTAAACCAGAACATTTATTGTATGGCTAATCTTTTAAAGTCTTGCTTATGTGGTGCCAAGGAATCAAACCCAGGGCCTCATACATGCAAGGCAAGCGCTCTACCACTGAACCATCTTCCCAGCCCTGAGCCATCTTCCCAGCCCTGGCTTTTTGATAATTAATTGAGGATAAGAGCTCACCAATGTTCTTGCCCCAGCTGGTTTTAAACTTGTGATCCCATTAGAGCCCAGCTGCCTACCTTTTAAAGAAAAAATAAAAAGGACTATTCCTTAAGATCAGTTTCAGGCTGGGAATATGGCTTAGTGGTAGAGTGCTTGCCTAGCATGCATGAAGCCATGGGTTCCATTCCTCAGTACCACATACACAGAAAAAGCCAGAAGTGACACTGGGGCTCAAGTGGTAGAGTGCTAACCTTGAACAAAAGAAGCTCAGGGACAGTGCCCAGGCCCTGAGTTCAAGCCCTAGGACTGACAGAAAAAAAATGTTAAGAAAAAAAAAAAAAGATCAGTTTCCAGTCTACCAGATAATTGAGAGGGAGGTACAGAATTATCCATAAATCTAAGATTTGAGGGGCTGGGAAGGTGGCTCAGTGGTAGAGTGTTTGCCTTGCATGCATGAGGTCCTGGGTTCAATTCCTCAGCTCACATAAGCAGAAAAAGCCAGAAGTGGTCCTATGGCTCAAGTGGACAGTGCCCAGGCCCAGAGTTCAGGCCCCACTACTGACAAATTTTTTTTTAATCTAAGATATGACGGTGACCTTATTGTATGTGACATTTGCCAGGGTTAATTGTGCTTCTCTGGCTTCTCTTCTTCCCCACTTTTTCATGTGAGTTCGCACTCAGTCAAAGAGGAAAACTTTCTCCAGAGGAGGACAACCTTCCCCAATGGGAAGATCATTCTTCTGTCAAGGGTATGCTGATAGCTGCTCATCTCTGCTTATGGACTTCCCAAGGTCCATAAGCCTCCAGTCATGATATAACCATAGGCTCCCTGGTTACCAACCGTTTCCTTTAAAGTGATATACATTTGTTGCAGGTGCTGAAAGTGCATTGAAAGGTGCTGCAGAATCCAGGCCTGAAGCATCAAAGGTGGTAAATAATAACAGCTCTTCAAATCTGCAATTAAAACTACAGCTTCCAAGAAAATCACATTGCAAAAAAAAAATGGAAAAGAAATGGAATAGAAAGAGTGAAAAAGTTGAAGAGGTTTTAGTTGAAGAACTTGAAGAATATGAGGTGAAAAAAGTACTGGATCGACAGGTAGTGAATGGGAAGGTGAAATATTTGCTGAAGTGGAAAGGATACTCAGATGCTGACAATTCGTGGGAACCTGAAGAAAACTTACATTGTCCAAAATTAGTGAAAGCATTTTTTAATTCTCAAAAAGCTGGTGAAGGAAAGAATGGTACGAAAAGGAAATTTATATCAGAAAGTAAATCTGATGCTAGGAAATCCAAGAAGAAAAAAGATGCAAAGGGTTTTGCCCGGGGCCTGATGGCTGAACAAATACTTGGTGCCACCAACATTTTTGGAGAGTTGATGTTTGTCATAAAATGGAAAGATTCAAATAAGAATGACTTGGTGCTGGCAAAAGAGGCACATGTGAAGTGTCCTCAAGTTGTAATTGCTTTTTATGAAAAGAATCTAACTTGGATTTAGATAACAAAGCATTATTTTTGAAATATATACTTATGTATACATATAAAATATGAGTCTTGGGTTTTGAATTACTAGTGTGAACAAAAATTACATTGTAGGGGCTGGGAAGGTGGCTCAGCGGTAGAGTGCTTACCTTGTATGTATGAGGCCCTGGGTTCGATTCCTTAGCACCACATAAGGAGAAAAAGCCGGAAGTGGCGTTGTGGCTAAAGTGGTATTGCGCTATAGCGCCTTGAGCCGAAGAGCTGAGGGACAGTGCCCAGGTACAGAATTCAGGCCACAGGACTGACAAAAAAAGATTTACATTCTAGCCGGGCACTGGTGGCTCATGCCTGTAATCCTAGCTACCCAGGAGACTAAGATCTGAGGATTCCAGTTCAAAGCCAGCCTGGACAGGAAAGTCCATGAGACTTATCTACAACTAACCACCAGAAAACAGGAAGTGGTGCAGTGGCTCAAAGTGGTAGTGCATTAACCTTGAGCTGAAGAGCTCAGGGACAGGGCTTAGGCCCAGAGTTCAAGCCCTACAACTGACAAAAAAAGAAGAAGAAGAAGAAAGAAAAAAAAAGAATTACATTCTAATGAAAATTAAGTTTGATATTCTGGCTACTTAGAACAAATAAAACTAATAATTGCTTCCTTTATCAAAAAAGAACGTTTGATACCATGGTATATTTCCTCTGTGTTCAAAAGCAGGTTTTCTAAATGTTATGGAAAATTTTCAGTCATTACTTATCAGAACAACTTGTCTTTAATTGCTATGTCAAAGGACTATCCTGGACTCCCTCCCCCACACCCACCCCCAGTTATAACCTAACTGAACAATGTTTTAGTGGCTCCCAAGTTTAGCAACTATGTTCTTACTCATTTTCTGCCTGCAGAATCTGACCATTTCTTGTTTTGTTCTTTTAACTTTTTGGCTTTTTGGTGGTGCCTTCAGCTGCAGCATTTTGGTGGTTGACTAGAGATAAGGGTCAAGGTTGCCAGGCATCAGTGGCTCACCTTAGCTACTCAGGAGGCTAAGATCTTAGGATGCAGTTCAAAGTCAGCCCAGGCAGGAAAGTCCATGAGACTCTTATCTCCAATAAACCACTCAGAAAACCAGAAGTGATGCTGTGGCTCAAGTGGTAGAGTGCTTACCTTGAGCTGAAGAGCTGAGGGACAGCACCCAGGCCCAGAGTTCAAGCCCCACAATTAACAAAAAAAAAAAGAAAAAAAGAAGAAAACAGAGTCAAGGACTTTTCTGCCCACCCTGGCTTCTAACTGTGATTTCTGGATCTCAGTCTCCTGAGTAGCTAGGATTACAGACGTGAGCCACTGGCACCCAGCTAGCTTTTTTATTTTTTAAATTCTTTTTGGTGTTACTGGAGATTGAACTCAGGGCTTCATTCTTACAAAGCAGGTGTTCTACTACTTACACTACATCTCTAGTTGTACCTCATACCTACTCATAACCTACTTTTAAGGGCTAGGAAGGTGGCTCAGTGGTCGAATGCTTGCCTGACATGCATGAGGCCCTGGGTTTGATTCCTCAGTGCCATATATACAGAAAAAGCCAGAAGTGGTGATGTGCCTCAAGTGGTAGAGTGTTAGCCTTGAGCTGAAGAGCTGAGGGACAGCACCCAGGCCCAGAGTTCAGGCTCCAAGACCTACCAAAAACAGAATATAAAATAACCTACTTTTAAATTTTTTGGTGCTGTTCTTGAGGTTGAACTCAGGGCCTGGATGTTCCTGAGCTCTTTTGGCTCAAGGCTAGTGTTCTACCACTTGAACCATAGCCCTACTTCCAGCTTTTTTGGGGGTAACTAATTAAAGATAAGAGTCTTAGGGATTTTCCTGCCATGCACCCACTGGGGCTTGAAGCGAGGACCTGTGCTCTGTCCCTGAGCCTCTCTGTACTCAAGGATAGCGCTCTACCACTTGAGCTACAGTGCCACTTCTGGATTTTTCTGTTCTGAGGAATTATTGAACCCAGGGCTTCATGCATGCTAGGCAAGCACTCTACCATTAAGCCACATTCTCAGCCCCTGGGCTGGCTTTGAACCAAAATTCTCAGATCTTTGTCTCCTGAGTTCCTAGGATTATAGACATGAGACATTGGCAGCCAACAAAGCCACTGTTTTCAACAATGATTCATAAATTTAAATTATATGTAAAAGACCTAACAACTTTGTTCCCTTATTAACAATGGTAATATTGACTTTTTTTTCTTAATACTATGAATAGATGCTGAATCCAAAGTAACTTAGTCACATCTAGTACACATGGTCCCTGACTTAGGATGGTCCATTTAAAATTATCAGGTTTTTTTTTTTTTCTGTCAGTTATGGGGCTTGAACTCTGGGCCTGGGTGCTGTCCCTGAGCTCTTCAGCTCAAGGTTAGTGCTCTACCACTTTGACCCACAGTGCCACTTCTAGTGTCTGATGGTTAATTGGAAATAAGAGTCTCACGGACTTTCCTGCCAAGGCTGGCATTGCACGGTGATCTTCAGATCTCAGGCTCCTGAGTAGCTAGTTTTTTGTTTTATTTTTTGCTAGTCATCAGGCTTGAACTTAGGGCCTGGGCGCTATCCCTGAACTTCTTTTGCTCAAAGCTAGTACTCTACCACTTGAGCCCCAGTGCCACTCTGGCTTTTTCTGTTTATGTGGTACTGAGGAATGGAACCCAGAGCTTCATGAATGCTAGGAGAGTACTCTAACACTAAGCCACATTCCAGCCATGTTAGGTTTTGTGATAGTACAAAAAGTAATATACATTCAGTGGGAACTGTATTTCAACTTGAATTTAAATGTGTGTGTGTGTGTGTGTGTGTGTGTGTGTGTGTGTGTGTTGGAGACTTGAGTCCACAGTCTTCTACATGCTACCACTGGGCTATCCTCCTAGTCTGAATATTGATCCTTTTTTGGGCTATTTTTAGTGGGACCTTCTCCTACTGGGCAGCAGAGCAAGCTACAACTCCCTGTGAACCACATGACTGCAAGAGAATCAACTGACATCTACAGCGTACTGTGTTGCTAAGTTAGGAGTTTTGGTAGATGAGGTGTATTCCATGTATTTACAATGGGAACTAACCCATTGCAAATCAAGGAACATCTCTATTTTGAAACAAGGGATCTCTAATTCACAGCTTAGGCAAATTCTGTTAGAAGGAGTACACTGTTGCCAGCTAGGATGTTACCAAAAGGCTTACACAACCGCAGACAAACACATATTTTCAAAATATGTGGAGATAAGCATCCAGGGCCATTGCCTGCAGCCATAGGGATAAGAGCCTTCTCTGGGCCTTCTGACTACCAGGTGAGCACCAGGCGACTCCCTGGCTGTGATACTCTTCATGTGTGACTGTCACATGCCTGACTGTGGTGTCATCCTATTACTAGTCATCTCAGGTAGCACACTAAAGAAGAAATGTTATTTTCACTGTAGTACCGAGGGAGAAACAGAGACCTAGCAAAGCAAGAGATTGTCTCCCAAATTATGCAGCGAGTGACCAGCCGTACTTCCCAACAACTTTCTTGCTGTAAAGTTGGCTAGCTCATAGAGACCAATTCCTGGGAACAACGTCTCAGGGGAAGGCTGGAAGACCTGAAAAAGCATGTCTCTCTGAAGTCCATGCTTCTTTCCCCCAACCCCCAACTACAACCCTTTTTTATTTATAGAATGAAGAACTGCCCAATTTGTCAAATAAAGCTGACCAAGACTTTTAAATGGGGGCTGGGAATGTGGCTTAGTGGTAGAGTGCTTGCCTAGCATGCAGGAAGCCCTGGGTTTGATTCCTCAGTACCACATAAAAAGAAAAAGTCGGAAGTGGTGTTGTGGCTCAAGTGGTAGAGTGCTAGCCTTAAGCAAAAGAAGCTCCGGGATAGTGCCCAGGCCCTGACTAGCAAGCCCCAAGACTAACAAAAATGAAAATAAAAATGACTTTTAAGTCATTTCCTTCCATAGATCATGACTTCAGAGGCTTTGAGAATGTTTACACCAATGCATGGCCACTCAGTTCAGAGGTGACCTTTGTTGGTGTTTGGAAACTTGCCCTGTAGATCTGAGGGGGGAGAAAAGACTGTAGCTTTCCATGGTAAATTCCAGCATGTCAGACAGATTACACCCTGTCTGTGGCTTCTTCTCCTTCTAGGCAAGTTTTTTTTTTTGGGGGGGGGGTCCGGTCGTGGGGTCTGAACTCTGGGCCTGGACACTGTCCCTCAGCTCTTCAGCTCAAGGCTAGCGCTCTACGACTTGAGCCACAGCACCACTTCTGGCTTTTTTCTTTTTGCTTATGTGGTGCTGAGGAATCAAACCCAGGGCCTCATGCATGCCAGGCAAGCGCTCTACCACTGAGCCACCTTCCCAGCCTTGACTTTTAAATTACTATTATAAGGTCCGTTCCTGGATGGAGAGCAGACTCCACCCTCCTCGCAGCAAAGTCTCCACCCAGTACCTGAGTTACCTAGGCAACTGGCACACCTGGAAGAGGCCATACCTGCATCTCTGAGGTCACATCTGAATTTGATGTGGCCACACCTTTCTCTGCCCATACCCTAGATAAGGCCTAGCCCAGGCCCTGACGCTTTCTTTCCCAGCTCTCTTTCCCAGGCCTTTCCCGGCCTTGTGGAGGGCCAAAATGGCCTCGTGCCAGCCAGAATGATGAATAAACCTACCCTTTACCTGAATACCACGTGTGTGGTGTTGTTCTTACTTGGCTACCTCTTTTTTTTGGGGGAGGGGATCCGGTCGTGGGGCCTGAACTCTGGGCCTGGGCGCTGTCCCTCAGCTCTTCAGCTCAAGGCTAGTGCTCTACAGCTTGAGCCACACGCCACTTCTGGCTTTTTTCTTTTTGCTTATGTGGTGCTGAGGAATCAAACCCAGGGCCTCATGCATGCAAGGCAAGCGCTCTACCACTGAGCCAACTTCCCAACCCCCTGTTTTTTTTTGTTTTTGTTGTTGTTGTTTTTTGTCAGTTGTGTTTAAAGTCTGGGACAGAGCTCTTCAACTCAAGGCTGGCACTCTACCACTTGAGCCACAGTGCCACTTCCGGTTTTATGGAGATAAGAGTCTCACGGAGTTTCCTGCCAAGGCTGGCTTTGAACTGTGATCCTCAGATCTCAGCCTCCTGAGTAGCTAGGATTACAGGCATGAACCACTAGCACCCGGCAAGGAGTTTGTTATTGTTTTGTTTTACTGGTCATGGGGCTTGAACTCAAGGCCTCGGGGCTTGCTGTTCCTCAGATTTTTTGCTCAAGTGTAGGACTCTACCACTTGAGCCACAGCTCTACTTTTGCTTTTTTGTTGCTTAAATGTAGTCTCATAGACTTTCCTGCATGGCATGGCTTCCTCAGACCTCAGCCTCCTGAGTAGCATGAGACACTCACGCCCAACATACAAAGGAGTTTTAACAAGGAGGCCTGGGAAGGTGGCTCAGTGGTAGAGCACTTGCCTTGCATGCCTGAGGCCCTGGGTTCGATTCCTCAGCACCACATAAGCAAAAAGAAAAAAGCCGGAAGTGGCGCTATGGCTCAGGTGGTAGAGCACTAGCCTTGAGCTGAAGAGCTGAGGAACAGTGCCCAGGCCCAGAGTTCAGGCCCCACGACCGGACCCAAAAAACAAAAACAAAGGAGTTTTAACAAGGAGAATACATCTCAGGCCAACAAACTGAAAAATTAGTAACAATAAAAGTGAAAACCTGGGCTGGGAATGTGGCTTAGTGGTAGAGTGCTTGCCTAGTACGCATGAAGCCCTGGGTGTTAGGTTTTTAAAAAGAGGTAGCTGAGTAAGAACTGCACCACTCACGTGGTTCAGGTAAGAGGTAGGTTTATTCAGTAGACCTGCTGGGACCAGGCAAGGTTGGCACTCCACATGGCTAGCAAGAGGAGCATCTGGCCCCAGATTAGGCCTTATATAGGGTAGGGGGCGGGGAAGGGTGTGTCCAGGTAAAGGGAAGTGGGATCAGGTGGAAGAAAGGTGTGGCCACATCAGGTTAAGATGTGACCTCAGCAGATGCGGATGTGACCTCTTCCAGGTGTCCCAGTTGCCTAGGTAACGCAGGTACTGGGCGAGGTCTGTTTGCCGTCCAGGAATGGACCTTACATTCCAGCCTTTTGATAATTATGAAAAAGGGCGAAGACTCTCTCTGGCTACTTCCTGCTGGCTACTCATGAGGTTAATATTTGAGGATCATGGTTCAAAGCTAGCCTGGGGGGGCTGGGAAGGTGGCTCAGTGGTAGAGTGCTTGCCTTGCATGCATGAGGCCCTGGGTTTGATTCCTCAGCACCACATACGCAAAAAGAAAAAAGCTGGAAGTGGCGCTGTGGCTCAAGTGGTAGAGCGCTAGCCTTGAGCTGAAGAGCTGAAGAGCTGAGGGACAGCGCCCAGGCCCAGAGTTCAGGCCCCACGACCGGACCCTCCCCCCCCCCAAAAAAAGAAACAAAGCTAGCCTGGGAAGGAAAGTCTTTGGCTCAAATCTCCGGTTTACTCTGAAGAAGCCAGGAATGGAGCTGTGGTTCAAATGGCAGAACACTAGCTTGAGCACAAAAATTCAGGGACAAGGCCTAGGACTGAGTTTAAGCCCCAGGGCTGGCACAGGAAAAAATAAAAAGGATTTTTTATGGATTTCAGGCTGTGAAAAACTGCTGTGGATGGAATGATGTTTGGAGAAGGAATGATATAGATATAGATATAGATATAGATATATACATATAGATATAGATACAGATAGTACAGGTTCTGGAGCTTGAATTCAGGGCATGGGTGCTGTCCTTTAGCCTTTTCTGGTCAAGGGTAGTATTCTACCACTTGAGCTACATCTCTACTTCTGGCTTTTTGTTGGTTAATTAGAGATAAAGAGTTGCACAGATTTTCCTGCCAGTGCTGGTTCAAAACGATGAGATCCTGAGATCCTCAGATCTTAGCCTACTGAGTGGCTAGGTTTACAGACATGAGCTACCAGTGTCCATCCTATTTTATTACATTTCTTTTTTCCCATTTATTATTATTATTTTGGGGGGGGTCTGGTCGTGGGGCCTGAACTCTGGGCCTGGGCGCTGTCCCTCAGCTCTTCAGCTCAAGACTAGCGCTCTACCACTTGAGCCACAGCACCTTCCGGCTTTTTTCTTTTTGCTTATGTGGTGCTGAGGAATCGAACCCAGGGCCTCATGCATGCAAGGCAAGCGCTCTACCACGGAGCCACCTTCCCAGCCCCCCCCCCCCACTTTTAAATTCTAAGCAAAATCATTCTGACATTGCGCCCCGAGGTGAAGGCAAGTGTGTGTGCGCATTCTGCAAGCTACCAGCCCTCTCTGCTCAGTCGGCCCAGGGTACGGGCTGGAGGCTAATGAGGTGTAAGTGCTAAAGATTTGAACAGTTGAGGGTGCAGCTCAACTGCACGTTTCATTATAGGTCTTCACTCCAATGAAGACTCCTATCTGCACCTCTGAATATGCCCAACGAAAGTGTTCACTGCCCCACCAAAGGGTGGTAAGAGGCCGTGCTTATTGAGTACGGCACTTAGGCAAACCACCTGGTTCAGCCAGGCGCACAGAACAGGCTTTGAGCCAAAGTGAGCGGGAATCTTGACGCTCCGGGATACCCCAGATTGCACAGGCATAGAACCTCCCTATCCCAAACCTGTCAAGAAGCTCGAATCAGCTTTCGGCCACAGCTCTTTAGATTTGAATTGGGACCTTCTATCCGCCTAGCGGGGGGCGGGGGCGGGGGAGGAAGTACGCACGGTTGCCCGGCTCTCGATTGGTCGAGCCTGGCGACGGCACCTCTCGACACTCGCGAGCTCGGCGCTCGAGGGGTCGAGCCTGGCCGGGACCGGGTCAGCCATAGCCACGGTGCCTCAGGGCGAGGGGCAAAAGGTGGCCTCCGGCAGCCGGCGCGGGGATGTCGAGAAGCTCGAAAGCGGTACTAGGCCTCTCGGTGCTCCTGACGGCGGCCACGGTGGCCGGCGTGCATCTGAAGCAGCGGCTGGACCAGCAGGTCGGTGTCACGTGACCGCACGGGGGGGGGCGGGCTCGCGCGCGGCGGGGGCCTCAGGCCTGGGGCGGTGGGCTCCCGCGTGGCTCCCGCGTGGCTCCCGCGTGGCTCTCGGCGTCTCCTCGCGTCTACCCCCCGCCCCCCCGCTGGCCTCGGCCTCGGCCTCGCGGCGGCGCCCCCGGCGGCCCTGCAGGAGTTCTGCTGACCCCGCGCCTGAGGCGCTGGGCCCGAGGTCCCGGGCGCTCCGACCCCGCGCGTGCTCAGTGGCGCGCACCGCCCTCGCCTGCTCCCGGGGGCCGCTCGGAAGTCGAAGGCGGGAAGGGGTGTGTGCGTGTGTGTGTGTGTGTGTGTGTGCGTGTGCGTGTGAGTATTCTGCAAGGTACGAAGTCAAAGGCGGGAAGTGTGTGTGTGTGTGTGTGCGCGTGTGTGTGCGTGCGTGCGTGCATTCTGCACGCTACCAGCCCTCTCCGCTCAGTCGGGCCCAGGGTTCGGGCTGGAGCCTAATGAGGTGTAAGTGCTAAAGATTTGAACAGTTGAGGGTGCAGTTCGGTGGCTTGCCTAGAATGCGCGAGGCCTTGGGTTCCATCTCCAGCCTGGCAAAATAATGTTGCTTCCTTAGACGACCCCCCCCCCCGACTCCCCATCCCCGAACCTCCCCCCCACTCCTGGCTCCTGCCTTTGGCCAAGGTAATCTAGTGAGATGTTTTTTGTGTGTGTGTATGTGTGTGTTTTAGTTAACATATTACTGTGGAAACTAGATTCTGGGAACGGTAAAGATGCCATCTTCCCCAATTTTCTTTTTAGTGCTTTGTTTCAGAAAACATCTGTCCTTTAACTAATGAGTGATTGACCGCCTACTCTGTCAGTAGTATTTTCTTATTCAAGTTGGCATGCCAGGCACTGCACTGGGAATATGGTACAAAGGTAAGGAATCTAGAGACTGTAAAAAAAAACGATTTGTAGCTGTGCTAAAATATTATAAGCAGGTCATCGTTGAACTTTCAGTACTTTGATAGGCATTTGGGTTGAGGCTAGTTGGCCAAGGGTAGAAATAAAGAACTAAGTGTATCAAAGTAAACAGTCTTAATTTGCCTGACCAGAGCCTTTGACCGTGCTCTGTATTTGGTGTACATTGATGAAGGCAGATGAGGATTGTCTGTGCTGTTCACAATCTGAAAATGGGAGGAGTGGAAACATGTGACTGGCGCAGGTATCTGGAGGGGATCCATGATGACAAGGTAGGGAAGAGATAGAGATTTGAAATTAAAGTATGATTGCACTGGGTTAGCTTTTGGAATAGAGGCAGGAGATTTCCTGCTTGGAACTAACAGGAAATGGTGGTAATGGTAGAGAACACAGGATGTCATGTTAATCCTGAGGTCAGTGAATCCAGTTATTTTCCAAAAGAATGAATTAGGGATAGTTAAGAGATTTATCTGGTGCTTTAGCTGCACATACATATACATCACATGGCTCCTGGGAAGTTTTCACAACTAGGGCTGGGCCCCTTACTCCACAAGAATTAAACTCTTGTGTACAGGGATTCTGTTTCTGTATGTTCCAAAAGTCATCCAGAAGATTTTAATACATAACCAGGGTTGAGAATTGCTTTTAGAGAAGGGAAAAAAATGGAAGAACAGAGAGACTTCTTTATGTTGAAGTTAGTGATGAAAAAAGATCAACTAAAGTAATCTGTTTATTTTACATCCAAACTTGCATTGGATACCCACTTTGTAGCAGGGAGAAAGAATAAGCTCAGATTGGCATGGTGGATGTGTTATAATGGTCAAGGAAGCAAGAAATTAAAGAATGTCTATTGTTTCCTGTTTGCCACATATCAGGCAGGCACACTGTATCATCCTTAATCCTCAATGTAACCCAGTTAATACCAAGTATTGTGGTTCATTTGATAAGTTTCCAAGTTTATGCTGGTGGAAGAACAATATGGTTTGCATTTGGTAGTAACTACCTCAGACTTTTTTTGTTGTTGTTGTTCAACTGTGGAGTCTGAACTCTGGGCCTGGGTGCTGTCCCTCAGCTCTTCAGCTCAAGGCTAGTGCTCTACCACTTGAACCTTAGCACCACCTCCAGCTTTTTCTGCTTATGTGGTGCTGAGGAATCAAACCCAAGGCAAGCACTCTACCACCACTGAGCCATCTTCCTAGCCCCTACCTCCAACTTTGACTCTTGGTAACCACCCAGGATAGTGGTATGTCATATGATTATTCTCTCTGGAGACACTGGGCAGTGGAGCAAGCTGCAGGTCCCAGTCAGCCAGTCTGATTTTGTGGCTGAATGGTAGGTACTCTGTTCCTGAGTTTTAGTGTGTATTCAGTGCATTTTTTAATTTTTTGGGTCCGGTCCTGGGGCCTGAACTCTGGGCCTGGGCGCTGTCCCTCAGCTCTTCAGCTCAAGGCTAACTCTCTACCACTTGAGCCACAGCACCACTTCCAGCTTTTTTCTTTTTTGCTTATGTGGTGCTGAGGAATCGAACCCAGGGCCTCATGCATGCAAGGCCAGCACTCTACCACTGAGCTACCTTCCCAGCCCCATCAGTGCATTTTTTTGACTGTTTGCATTTGCAACTTATAATGGGCTTATCAGAGCATAGCCCTCTTGTAAGAAGAGTATTTGACTAAGCCAAAGTTGCAGATGGGTGTTAGAATGGCATCCACCTAAGAGAGATCTTTGGTGGTTAGTAAGGTAGTATGTGGAAGTCACTGAAAGGATGTGTGAAGCAATCACCTGGAGAAAGATAGCAAATGATGGATGGAGAGACAGATGGAGATTGTGCACAGGTTGATATATCGGTAAAAGGAGGGGAGGCCTAGGGGACAGGTATGGAAGGAATGATCCCAGTTTATGATAATAGACTTGGTGATATGTATATGTAGGTGTGTCCTGGTATGAGGACAGAAAGACCTGGGGGTCTCAGTTGTGATCTTGCCCAGGCTCTAAGGTTTGAGGAAGTTTAGTTTCAAGTTGAGTTACTAGTTCAGGATTCACAGAAATTTCCAACTCCCCTATAGCATATGAAACTGTTGGCCTAGAGGAAATCTAGCAGATGTGGGGCGGGGGTGGGGGTGGGGCAGAGAAGGGGGTTGGGAGGGGAGGTATCATCTTTAAAAATAGATATAATAGGGGCTGGGAATGGGCTTAATGGTAGTGCTTGCCTAGCATGCATGAAGCCCAGGGTTCCATTCCATATAAACAGAAAAGGCTGGAAGTGGCACTGTGGCTCAAGTGATAAGAGTGCTAGCCTTGGGTAAAAGAAGCTCAGGGACAGTGCCCAGGCCCTGAGTTCAAAACCCTAGGATTGGAAGAAACAAGCAAACTTATTAGAGTATTTTGTTGTTGTTGTTGTTGTTGGTGGTGGTGGTGGTCATGGGGGCCTGGGCGCTCTCCCTCAGCTCTTCAGCCCAAGGGGAGCACTCTACCATTTGAGCTACAGTGCCACTTCTGGTTTTCTGGTTTTTAATTGGAGATTAGAGTCACATGGACTTTCCTGCCCGTGCTGGCTTTGAACTGTGATCCTCAGATCTCAGCCTCCTGAGTAGCTAGGATTATAGGCGTGAGCCACCGGCACCTGGCTTGTTTCTGGTTTTTTTTTTAATGTATATGTACATATAAATTTTATTTATTTATTTATTTTTTGTACTGGGGATTGAGCCTAAGACGTTGCACTGGCTCAAGTGCTTTGCCACTGAGCTACATCCAAGCACTTCACTAGAGTATTTTGTGAGCTTTTTTATTTCCATTAGTGTACCGGTCCTGAGGTTGAATGCTTGAGTTACAATTGAATTTCCAGATTTTCTTTCTTTTTTTTTTTTTGGTCCGGTCGTGGGCCTGAACTCTGGGCCTGGGCGCTATCCCTCAGCTCTTCAGCTCAAGGCTAGCGCTCTACCACTTGAGCCACAGTGCCACTTCTGGTTTTCTGGTGGTTTATTGGATTATCTCTAAGTCCAAATCACTTCCATTGAGCAACCTTCCCAGCCCCAACTTCCAGATTTTTATGTTTAATTAGAAATGAGAGTCTCATGGACTTTCCTGTTGGTAGGCTTCAAACTGTTATCCTCAGATTTCAGCGTCAGTAGATAGGATTACAGGTGTGAGCCACAGGCATCCAGCCCCATTAATTGTTTGAAGAATCAAATATTAAATTTTCAAATTAAAAGTGCCAATTTTTATTTATTTACCATTTTTGTTTTTGTTTTGTGTGCATTCGGCAAATTTTAAAATGTGAAAAGAGCCCCTGTGGCTTATACATGTAACTCTAGCTACTCAGGAGGCTGAGATCTGAGTATTGCAGTTCGAAGCTAGCCTTGGCAGGAAACTTTGTGAGACTCTATCTCCGATTAAACATTAGAAATCTGGAAATGGAGCTATGACTCAAAGTATCAATAGCTTTGAGCAAAAAAGCTCAGGGACAGTGCCCATGTCCTGAGTTCAAAGCCTTATGATCCATAAAAACTGAAAAAAATTAAAATAGAAATTGAGTATTTACAATCTGACTGTTTTTCTTTTCTGTCTTGTCTTGTCTTTTTTCTTTTTTTCTGGTCATGGGGCTTAAACTGTGGGTTTGAGCATTGTCCCTGAGCTCTTCAGCTCAAGTCTAGTGCTCTGCCACTTTGAGCCACAGTGCCACTTCTGGTTTTCTGGTGGTTTATTGGATTATCTCTAAGTCCAAATCTCTTGGACTTTACTGCCCGGGCTGAGCTGGAAAGAACATGATCCTCAGATCTCAGCCTCATGAGTAGTTAGGATTACAGGCGTGAGAGGTGGCCAGCACAAGCTGAATGTTTTTAAGTGTGTATTTTGGTAACACTGTTTGGATTTGAAAGGCACAAGGATGAGTGCCTCCTGTTGAGAGTGTTACTAAAACCTTTTTCTTAACATTTTTAGAGGCTTCGTGATGGAGTAATCAGAGACATTGAGAGGCAAAATCGAAAAAAAGAAAATATTCGTCTTTTGGGAGAACAGATTATTTTGACCAAAGAACTTGAAGCAGAAAGAGAGAAGATGTTGGAAAAAGGATCTCAAAAAACATGACTTTAAATGAATGTGAAATACTGGGACATACAGTGCTGAGTTGTGTGTGTTGTATTATAGAGATATAGAGAATAGCTTCGTGTTTTTTCTTTTTTCTTTCTTTTTTTTTTTTTTTTTTACCAGTTGTGGGGCCTGAACTCTGGGCCTGGGCGCTGTCCCTCAGCTCTTCAGCTCAAGGCTGGGGAATTGAACCCAGGACTTCATGCATGCAAGACAAGCACTCTACCACTGAGCCACCTTCCCAGCCCTAGCTTAGTGTTGTTTTTTTTTTTTGGGTCAGGTCATGGGGCCTGAACTCTGGGCCTGGGCGCTGTCCCTCAGCTCTTCAGCTCAAGGCTAGCACTCTACCACTTGAGCCACAGTGCCACTTCCGGCTTTTTTCTTTTTGCTAATGTGGTGCTGAGGAATCAAACCCAGGGCCTCGGGCATGCAAGGCAAGCGCTCTACCACTGAGCCACCTTCCCAGCCGTTTTTTGTTTTTTTTTTAACAGCTGTTTTTTTGGTTACTGTCCTTCTAAATTTTGATCAAATAAAAAGGGCAGTGTATCCTATATTCTAATTTGCTTCTTTAAGAACTTGTTATATCTGAATAAAGAATTCGGGGCAGATGCTTTTCTGGACTTTCTGTCTGTAGGATTCTACTACCAGCCAACTCAGTGTCTTGAGTTCAGAGTTATTACTAAAAAGCACTTCTGAACCTGTGAGAAGGAAAGGATGGATACCAATATCCACCTGAGCAGTCTGATAAGTCGACATGATGATGAAGCCACAAGAACATCCACCTCGGAAGGGCTGGAGGAGGGAGAGGTGGAAGGAGAGACTCTCCTGATTGTAGAATCGGAGGATCAGGCGTCAGTGGACTTATCTCATGACCAGAGTGGAGATTCCCTCAACAGTGATGAAGGAGATGTGTCATGGATGGAGGAGCAGTTGTCCTACTTCTGCGACAAGTGCCAAAAATGGATACCAGCTAGTAAGGAGCTTCTCAATTCCTTTAATTTATCAGTTCCTGTTTGAAATTTTGTGTTGCCAGACTGTGGAAGAAACACGAATGTAAAGTAGACCTAAATAAAAGGATAATTATTATACTTATTATTATTTAAGCTGATCAAATATAAATTTATATAACATACAGACATACTTGTACTAATAAAAATTGTTAACTTCCATCCTATTGTTAAATTAACTTTTTTTTTTTTTGCCTTATTGGGGTTTGAACTCAGATATACAGCTCCTTCCCTAAATTAATATATATATATATTTTTTGTTTTGTTTTGTTTTTTTCTGTCAGTTGTGGAGCTTAAACTCTGGGCCTGACACTGTTCTTCAGTTCTTTTTTTTGGGGGGGGGGGAGGGTCCGGTTGTGGGGCCTGAACTCTGGCCTGGGCGCTGTCCCTCAGCTCTTCAGCTCAAGGCCAGCGCTCAACCACTTGAGCCACAGCACCACTTCCGGCTTTTTTCATTTTGCTTATGTGGTGCTGAGGAATCAAACCCAGGGCCTCAGGCATGCAAGGCAAGCACTCTACCACTGAGCCATCTTCCCAGCCCCATCAGTTCTTTGGCTCAAGGCTAGTGCTCTACTACTTGAGCTACAGTGCCACTTCCGGTTTTGTGGTTTTTTATTGGCGATAAAAGTCTCATGGACTTTCCTGCCTGGGCTGACTAGGAAATGAGATCCTTATCTCAGCTTCCTGAGTAGCTAGGATTACAGGTGTGAGCCACTGGTGCCTGGCTAAATTAATATTCTTGATGGTAACTCAATAAAAAATTACAAAATTTGGCTGGAAAAGTAGCTTAGTGGTAGAGTGCTAGCCTAGCATGCCCTGGGTTCCAATCTTCAGTACCACATAAACAGAAAAAGCTGGAAGTGATGCTGTGGCTCAAGTGGTAGAGTGCTAACCTTGAGCAAAAGAAACTCAGGGACAGTGCCTAGGCCCTGAGTTCAAGTCCCAGGACTGGCAAAAAAAAAAAAATAGAAAATTTGAAATGCCATGTTGTTGAAAGTACTAATCATGTTTATCTAATAAGATTATATACAGGCACTGGTGGCTCATGCCTATAATCCTAGCTACTCTGGAGATTGAGATCTGAGGATCATGGTTCAAAGCCAGCCCAGGCAGGAAAGTAATGAGACTTATCTCCAATCAACTACCAAATATCCAGAAGTAGAGTTCTGGCTGTAGTGGTAGAGTGCTAGCCTTGAGCAAAATTAGTTCAGGGTCAGCACCCAGGCCCTGAGTTCAAGCCCATGATACAACACACACACACACACACACACACAAAGGTGTTAAGGGGTTGAGGACCAAATTCTAGTCATACTTGAAGTTCAAGTGCATAAAAATTACTGTTAGGTTTAATACATGGACAACTGCTATAGTCAGATCAGAGGTTTTTGATGCTCTTTGGTAGTACATACGGTTTTATTTCTCACTTTTGGACTTCTTTATCTGCTGGCAAGTCATATGCACACACCTTGAGGGTTTCAGCTAGCATACTAGTTTGAGTGCTTTGTCAGCTATCATACAATTTGTACCAAAATAGGAGACTAGAAAAAAAGTACTAGAAGAATGCTTTGTGTAAGAGTTTATAGCCAGGTGAAGTATATATGCACATATATTTGCATACATTTTTGTGAAGTGGGTCATTTTCTGGCATGTGGAAACATTTTTGTTAAAATGGATTCAGCAGTTCAGATTAATGGATAATGTTACAACATTTTTATAGTAAACCAACCTAGAAGCTAGGTCTTCAAAACTGGTTTTTGTTTCCAAACTGTCTAAATTTATTGACTCAGGGTTCTGTCCAAATATCTGTAGCTTTCCTGGTTCTCACAGGAATATTTTATGCCTTTTTATTGATCATTGGAATTGAACTCTGGGCCCTGGGCCATTGTCACTGAGCATTTTTGCTCAAGGCTAATGCTGTACTTCCTTGAGCCATAGCTCCATTTTCTGCTTTTGGGTTATTAATTGGAGGTAAGAGTCTCAGGGTCTTTTCCTCCCAGTTCTCAGACTTCTAAGTAGCTAGGATTAGAGCACATAGCTCAGAGTTTATTTAAAGTGCCCTTTGTAGACAGGTTCCTGCTAACTTCAGCCTCTCTGGTCATGTATATAAGCAGAACTTTGTGGTTAGGGAGAAGTTTTTGACTACAAACAATTCTTATCCACTTGGCACATTTTTGTTTCTTCTCTAGAATATGGACCTCCTTGTTTTTCAAGCCTCCCCTACCTTCACCTCTACACTTCTAGTTCTTCAGGCCCTCCAGTAAATCCCTCTAACTTTTCTGTCTCCCTAATATAAATTAGCACCCTCTTTAGGTGCCCTCTCACTACCTCTGGGGTGCACATTACATTACGCTCCTACGCTTTTCATGTTCAAAGAGCATCAACATCACCTGGGAACTTGGATGCACAGGCCTATATTCCACCTCAGATTGGTTCATTTCATCTGGGGTAGCTGTAGGCATCATTAGGGAAACAGAAAACAGTTCTCTGGGTTCTGATACACCATGAGAATGGAGAATCACTGTGCAGTTGTGACCTATGCAGCCCTCGTAGACTTGTAAACTGATGAGAATAGGCACCATGTCTGCCTTGGACATTGAATATCTAATTCCCAGTCCAGTGCTTGGCAGGCAGTAACTCAGAAAGAATGTATGAAGAGACCTGTGTGAAGGAGTCAGGAATGTAATAGTTGGAAATCCAGTTGGAGCAATCATACCTGCTTTTCCAGTACCTTTCTCCTCTAAAGTTAAGGAACTGTAGAGTCTGTGGGAGCATGAACTTTACTTTAGAAGAATGAAAATCTTTTTCTGTACTCAATACCCTACTCTCATCCTGCAGTTGTGGATTGATTGAAAAAAGGGGGAAAAATGGAAATCTGGTTGATAAGATGATGAAAGAAAACTGAGTTTGCTGCTTTTAAGATAAGCCTGTGTTGTAACTTTTTTGTTTTCCTCCTAGGTCAGCTGAGGGAACAGCTCAGTTACCTTAAGGGTGATAACTTTTTTAGGTTTACTTGTTCAGATTGCTCAGCAGATGGCAAGGAGCAGTACGAGCGGCTGAAGCTAACATGGCAGCAAGTGAGTAAACAAATGCTCTTCTAAAATTCTTTGGGTTGGTCCTCTGAAAAATTTGGTGGATTGGTTATCTGTAGTGAGGAACTTGTGGTCTTTTGAGTTAAGGGATGCTTTCCAGACATTTCTAGACAGATGTCTGGAAAGAGGAGTCTTAGTTAAAAAACAAAAACGACCACGTTATCTACGTGACTTAAGTTTGAGATTTTCTTTGTTTTTTAAAGTTTCATAAATCTTTTATCAGAAATCTTTTATGTACAAAGGGATTAATTATGTTTATATGTAACACAAACCTTTGATGTTTTAATTGAACATCAGGTTCACTTTTTTGTTTTCCCTGAGGTTCATATGTTTTAGTTATGCTTTTAGTACAATGGAGCCATAGGATGGCAGCAGCAGAAGTAGATTTGGAAATAGTGGTGCTACATTACAAAATCCAAGACAATCCAGCTTTTCTTCATTCAAACTCAAACATTTTGAGTATTTTTTTGTTGATGATTTTTTCTTTTTTTTGGCTAGTCATGGGGCTTGAACTTGGGGCCTGGGCTTTGTCCCTAAGACTCTTTGTGCTCAAAGCTAGCACTCTGCTACTTGAGCAAAGTGCCACTTCAAGCTTTTTCTGAGTAGTTTGTTGGAGGTAAGAGTCTCATGAACTTTTCTGTCTGGGCTGGCTTCAAATCATGATCCTTAGATCTCAGCCTTCTGGGTGCTATCCCTCAGCTCTTCAGCTCAAGGCTAGCGCTCTACCACTTAAGCCAGAGCACCACTTCCAACTTTTTCTACTTATGTGGTGCTGAGGAATCGAACTCAGGGCCTCATGCATGCAAGGCAAGCACTCTACCACTGAGCTACCTTCCCAGCCCTGATGTATTCTTAATGTCAACTCTTAGCTGTCTCTAATACCAGTACTCTAAGGGAACTATGGCCTGAGCAATAATAGTTTTTATTCATAACTGGATTGTACATTTTTGTTTTCTTTTTATTCATGTATTTATATATAATAAGGTGCCAAGGTACATGTGGTTTTTTTAAATTACTTTTTTGTTTTTTGTTTTTGGTGCAAGTCTTGGAACTTGAACTCAGGACTTGGGCACTGTCCCTGAGTTTCTTTTATTTAAGGCCAGCATTCTACCAATTGAGCCAAGGCTCTACTTCCAGCTTTTTTGGTAGTTTATTGGAGATAAGAGTCTCATGACTTTCCTATTCAGGCTGACTTCAAACTGTGATCCTCAGATAACAGCCTCCTGAGTAGCTAGAATTACAGGCTACCTGGGCCTGGCTTCACGGCTTTTTAAATTCATTAAAAAATGAGCTGGTGGCTCACTTCTGTAATCCTAGCTGTTCAAGAGGCTGAGATCTGAGGATAGTGGTTCAAAGCTAGCCTGGGCTGAAAACTCCTGAGAAACACATCTCTAATTAACCACCATTAAATCAAAAGTGGCACTGTGACTCAAAATGGTGGAGCACTAACCTTGAGCAAAAGAGCTCAGGGACAGCACCCAGGCCTGAGTTGGACTATGGTCTATGGTCCAAAAAAAATTTTTTTTAAACTTTATTTGGTATATATTCATTTATGATTCTGAGGCTCAAACTCAGGACCTGGTGAATGTTAAGCAAGCACTTTACCATTTAACTACGACCCCAACCCTTCAGTTTGAAGTGTATTTTTGTTTTCTCTTAAGAAATCCTGAGTCCTGTGGCAAAGCAGGCACTTTTGTGCCTGTGGTTTTGAGACAGATAAGGGTTACCTCCAAGGCAGCACACATTCCACACCTTTTTACATCATAAACAGATCAACAAGTTAGTAACCTTTGGTACTTTCTGCTTTGAAGAAAATAAACAGTAATGAGAAGAATTCTAGGTGATAATGGTTAGACCTCTAACTGAATTTCTAGTAAATTGTAGTTGCTGTAGCAGCCTGTGATTGTTACCTTAATTATTATTAGGACATCTCATGAAGTCAGTGGTGAATCTAGGAAGCCTTTGTTGACTTGCCAAAAAAAAGTTAAGGGGGGAAGGGGAAAGGGAAAGTAGGAGAAAAATGAGGGAAGGGGTAACAAGTTTGACAAGAAATGTACTTAATTACCTTATTTATATAACTGTAACCACTCTGTACATCACCTTGACAATAATAAAAAAAAAAGGTTCACTATAAAAAAAGTTAAGAATGAAGGGAACTTTGAATTGAAAATAAAAATCTCATGAATATTGTGATTGGAGTATTTTTTTCAGTATGGATGGGGTGCAGGCAAGGTCATATTAATATTAACAGTATTGCAAATATATACATGAATACGCCTTATAAGATATGGCTTGCCAGTAGCTTCTCATAAATGCTATAAAATAGAAGAGTCAGGTATATGTAATTTGTCATTTGAAAGAATATTGATTTTCTCTGGAGGTTGCTTTTAGAAGAAAGGCCAATTTTTGGTTCCATTACCTAGAATATGTAATTAATTAGATTCAGTCTGCATATTTAGTCACTTGAAAACTATTTTATGTACATACTCTGTTTTGGCAGGGTCTTACTATATAGTAGTTAGGTTACTATGGGACTTTTTTTGGGGGGGGTCATTCATGGGGCTTGAACTCAGCATTTGAGTGTTGTCCCTGAGCTCTTTTGCTCAAGACTAGTGCTCTTTTTTTTTTGGATCCGGTTGTGGGGCCTGAACTCTGGGCCTGGGTGCTGCCCCTCAGCTCTTCAGCTCAAGGCCATAGTGCTCTTGACCATTTTAAGCCACAGTGCCACTTTCTGTTTTCTAGTGGTTAATTGGAGATAAGAGTCTTACAGATTTTCCTCCCTGGGCTAGCTTTGAACCACAGATCACAGCCTTCTGTATAGCTAGGATAATACCAGTGCCTAGCAGGTATGAAACTTTGGATCTCTTTTTCTGTACCTCTTGAGGGCTGGGATTACAGGCATGTACTATTACCATACCCAGCTCAGATATGGTTCTTAGTAGAAGACCTAAAAGAGAATCTACTGGTCTGCTTCATTGCTGTTTCCAAATACTTAGAATATTGGAATTTAGGCTGTCTTCCTAAAATCTTAACCTTTGTACTTGCTGATTTATTGAAGTAGTAAGGAGAAATGCTTGTAATAAAGAGGATTTTGATTACATTACAAAATCCCAGTAGTAAGGAAGTCTGTTTGGAAGGGCCTTTTCCTTTTATATCCTCCCCTCTTCCTCCTTGGAGACTATGTGGACTCTCTGTTTGACACATAGGAGAAATTTTATCAGATATCTGAGAATGATAACAATGATTGTACATTCTTTTTTTTTGTACAGCACTGCAGCTTGAACTCAAGGCCTGGGCTCTGTTCCTTAGCTTTTTTTTTTTTTTTTTGCTGGTCGTGGGGCTTGAACTCAGGGCCTGAGTGCTGTCTCTGAGTTTTTCTGTTCAAGACTAGCGCTCTACTACTTGAGCCACAGCGCTACTTCCGGCTTTTTCTGCTTATGTGGTGCTAAGGAATCAAACCCAGGGCCTTGTGCATTCAAGGCAAGCACTCTACCACTGAACCACCTTCCCAGCCCCAACTTCCGCTTTTTTGTGGGTTAATTGGGGTAAAAGTCTCGTGGGATTTCCCACCCTGGCTGTGATTTTCAGCATTCAGCCTCCTGAGTAACTAGGATTACTGGGGTGAGCTACTGCTTGGCTCCTTAGCTTTTTCAATCAAGGCTAGTTGTTTACCATTTGAGCCACAGCTCTAGTTCTGGCTTTTTGGTGGTTAATTAGAGATAAGATCTCAGACTTTTCTGCTTAGACTGGCTTCTAGCCTCAATCTGGTAAAGCATTTACTATCTATGCTCATTATTTTTCTAGTTGTTCTTCAACAGATAGTTCTTTTTTTTTTTTTTGGTTGTGGGGCTTTGAACTCTGGGCCTGAGCGCTGTCCCTCAGCTCTTCAGCTCAAGGCGAGCACTCTACCACTTGAGCTACAGCGCCACTTTCGGTTTTCTAGTGGTTTATTGGAGATAAGAGTTTCACGGACTTTCCTGCCTGGGCTGGCATTGAACCACGATCCTCAGATCTCAGCCTCCTGAGTAGCTAGGATTACAGGTGTGAGCTGATAGTTCTTAATGTCTGCTGTTGGCAGCACCAGCCTTGAGGTAGGCCCCTGGGGAGTCATTGGTCCACAAGACTGTTTTTCTTGCTGATTGAGCTAGTCTGGCAGAAGGAGAGCAGGAAACTAAACTGGAATTCTTTTTTTTTTTTTTGGTCCATCATGGGGCTTAAACTCTGGGCCTCAGATCTCAGCCTCCTGAGTAGCTAGGATTACAGGTGTGAGCCACCAACACCCTGCTTGGAATTCATCTTATAGATCACAGATTCCAAAAGGAACAGTGGGTCTTTTCTGTAAATAAGTGCACTTTAACTTACGAGTCTTGAAATGTCTTAAATATCCTGAAAATACTGGATCTAAACAACACCCATATGTACTATTGAGGTGAGCAGTAAATGCATGTTTCTGAATTCCATATTGTTAGTGGATCATGTTCATCTATAACTTTTTTATTGAACAATCACTTTTTCTTTACATTATGCTAAGATACACATTGCATTTGTCACTTTTTAGTATATATTTCAGTGGTACTATATATATTCACATGGAATCATTCTGACTATCCTTCTCTAGAACTTTTAAAAAAAAATTTCCCAAACTGAAACTTCAAACCAGTTGAACAACTCCTATGAATGTTACCTTTTTAAAGAAGTTATATATTGACTAGATGTAGAACTAAGTGAAGACATTTGAAAAATGTTCATGGAATTTATATAGAATAGAGTGTTGTAAGTTGAAGAATGGGGGAAATTGAGACTCTGCTAATGAAGTATCACAAATACTAGTCCCTGGACTTCACAGCCCTTTATTTGGGGCTGCACTGTGGAGGGGATGCTTGTGACAATACCTGGTTGCTAGTCATGTGTGTAGGCATCAGTCTGCCACCTATCAGCCCTACATATTTAACACACCAAGAACAACTACACATAACTATGGATTAGTGATGCCTCATAATATTTTTTAAAAGGGCATTAATATCTGTACCCAGAATATTCCAACCTATCATCCTTCACTGTCTCCTTCACTCCCATCATTCCTACTCAGGATTTAGGATTGCCATCTTCCTGCCCCTCCCCTACCCCTCAAAAAAAAAGATTAACATTGCTGATCACACTGATCTCTTGGTCCATTTCATTTGTGTTTCAGGTTGTCATGTTGGCAATGTACAACTTGTCTCTGGAAGGAAGTGGACGTCAAGGTTATTTCAGGTGGAAAGAGGATATCTGTGCTTTTATTGAGAAACATTGGAATTTTTTACTGGGAAATAGGTAATATGATATTTAAGAATCTTATGCTTGTAAAGTATAAAATATACATTATTTGAATTATTTGAGACTGCCTCATGTAGCCCTATTAGAGATTTATTGTATTTATTTATTTATTTGTTTGAGTTTTCTTTTCTTTTTTTTGTCGGTTGTGGGGCTTGAACTCTGGGCCTAGGCACTGTCCTTCAGCTCTTCAGCTCAAGGCAAGCGCTCTACCACTTGAGCCACAGCGCCACTCCCAGTTTTCTAGTGGTTTATTGGAGATAAGAATCTCATGGACATTTTTGCCCTGTCTGGCTTTGAACTGCAATCCTCAGCTCTCAGCCTCCTGAGTAGCTAGGATTACAGGTGTGAGGCACCAAGCTTGGCAGTTTGAGTTTTCTTTAATTTTTTTTTTTTTTAAATCAGTCATGGGGCTTGAACTCTAGGCCTGGGTGCTATCCCTCAATTCTTCAGCTCAAGGTGAGTGCTCCACGACTTGAGCTGCAGTGTCATTTTCGGTTTTCTGGTGATTAATTGGAGATAAGAGTTCACGAACTTTGCTGCCCCAGCTGACTTTGAACCATGAGCATCAGATCTCAGCCTCTTGAGTAAAAAAAATTTTATTATTATAAAGGTGATATACAGAACAGTTACAGTTACATAACTCAAGTAACAAGTACATTTCCTTTTGGACAATGTCACTCCTTCCCTCACTCAACAGTTTTTCCATTCTGTCCCCACCCACAAGTTATATAGTTCATTTTACACATAGTATCTAATGAATACTATTCCTGCATATGTTTACCCTTTGTCTCACTAAGAGTTTTTTTGTTTTGTTTTGTTTTGCCAGTCTTGGGGCTTTAACTCAGGGCCTGGGCACTGTCCCTGAGCTTCTTTTTTGCTCAAGGCTAACACTCTACCACTTGAGCCACAGCACCACTTCTGGCTTTTTCTGTTTATGTGGTACTGAGGAATGGAATCTAGGGCTTCATGCATGCTAGGTTATCATCTTTTTTTTTTTTTTTTTGGTCGGTCATGGGTGCAAACTCTCGGCCTGGGCACTGTCCCTCAGCTCTTCAGCTCAAGGCGAGCACTCTACCACTTGAGCTACAGCGCCACTTCCGGTTTTCTGGTGGTTTATTGGAGATAGGAGTCTCAGGGTCTCTCCTGCCTGGGCTGGCTTTGAACCGTGATCCTCAGATCTCAGCCTCCTGAGTAGCTAGGATTACAGGCGTGAGCCACCAGCGCCCGGCTCTTTTTTTTTTTTTTTTAAACTGTATTTTTTTTTGTCTTTTCAGTACTGGGGATCAAACTCAGAATGTTGTACTTGTTAGGCAAGTGCTTTGCCACTGAGCTACATCCCAACCTTGTTTTATTATCTTTAAATAGGTGTACCAAAGGGGTTTCAATTCAGCATATCAGTGTATGAATACAATTAATCAATATCATCCCTTGTCCTCCCCTATATCTATATCTCCCAATCTTCCCCATCCCTTCAAGTTGTCTGGTTCTATTTTCACATATGTACATTGAATGTTTTGACTGTTTTTGCCCATCTTCCTCTCTTCCTATGTTCCCCTTCCCCTTGACAACAACCTCCAACACATGTTCCAGCTTCCTGGTATTCATTTTGTTAGAGTATTTATTTATGGCAAGTACAAGACTTTTTAATTCCAGAAACTTTTTTTTAAAGTTAAAGCTTGGTTATGAACACTTGGAGTAGAAGTGTATACTGTAAAATTTGTGGATTTTTGTAGTTCTCTCATAAGAAGAAAGTTGATTGTTTTTACTGAGTTCAAGCCCCAGGACTAGCACAAAACAAAAATAAAGGGTTGGATGAGTATTTAATTTGAGGAAATAGAGTTATGTTTATTTAAAAATCAGTGGTTTGTTCAGGTCAGAAGAGAAAAAGGAAAGGCAGGTATTGACTGTATCTATTTACATTGTTTTTAATAATGTCTTGTTTTATTACTACCTGGAAAGTAGATAATTTTGGTATTCACGGTGCTTAGCAAAGTCTCTTCAGACTAACATGCATTTTTTTTTCATTGATTATTCTTTTCCTAATTATGCTTTGAGTTTTGCTGTTCCACCCTCCCTCTCCATTGGTGGTGGTTTGGTTCACTGGACTTAGATGAACCACTAGACTTAGGAATGCACTAACATTGAGACATGTTAAAGTCCATGCTAGGGTCTAGTGAGTTTGTACAATATTGGTGAATTTTGTTTGAGATTCTGATTGTTGCTGGTATCTTATGTGAGATTCAGGAATCCTGCCTAATTAGGTTTGAATAGACATGATAAAGATTCTTTCCTCAGTGATGACATTATCTTTGCTCATGTTACTGAGATGACAGAGAATAAAGGGGACCCTCCAAGGACTCACTGTGAGAATGAATAGAATAAACTCAGCACATTTTACAAGGAGCTATTTTAGTTCTTTAGTTTTTTTATTTTTGCTTTTTGTATTTGCCAATCCTGGGGCTTGAACTCAGGGCCCGGGCACTGTCCCTGAGCTCCTTTTTGCTCAAGGCAAAAAATGTGATACTGAGAAATCGAACCCAGGGTTTCATGCTTGTTAGACAAGCACTCTAACACTAAGCCACCTTCCTAGCCCCAGAAAAAAAATGAATTTTTTTTAACTTTCTTAAAGGCACTAAAGACTTTAATTCTTTTAGCCAGAGGGCATACTTCAAAAAGTTTTTTTTTTTTTTTTTTTTTTTTGGGTCCGGTCGTGGGGCCTGAACTCTGGGCCTGGGCACTGTCCCTCAGCACTTGAGCCACAGCGCCACTTCCGGCTTTTTTTTCTGCTTATGTGGTGCTGAGGAATCGAACCCAGGGCCTCATACATGCAAGGCAAGCACTCTACCACTGAGCCACCTTCCCAGCCCTAACAGTTTAAATATATAAAGGTTCATTTAGGAGTATAATTTTAGACCTCAGGTGTTTTTTTTTTTGTTTGCTTTTTCTTTCTTTCTTTCTTTCTTTCTTTCTTTTTTTTTTTTTTTTGTCGGTTGTAGGGCTTGAACTCTGGGCCTGAACACTGTCCCTGCACTCTTCAGCTCAAGGCAAATGCTCTACCACTTGAGCCAGAGTTCCACTTCTGGTTTTCTAGTGGTTTATTGGAGATAAGAGTCTCACGGACTTTCCTGCCTGGGCTTTTTCTGTTTATGTGGTGCTGAGGAATCGAACCCAGGGACTCAGGCATGCAAGGCAAGCGCTTTACCACTGAGCCAACTTCCCAGCCCCTTGTTTTTGTTTTTTGTTGGTTGTGGGTCTTGAACTCAGTCTGGGCGCTGCTCCTCAGCTCTTCAGCTCAAGGCTAGTGTTCTACCCTTCCTAGGAGTATAATTTTATACCATTAAAGAAACAAGTTAAAATATGCAGGAGTTTAATTACTATGGATTAATTGTAATTGTATATATGCTCATTTAATCTGCTTTTACAATCTTGGCCTCAAATTTCTAGAAAAAGTGAATGCTTTTATTAATAGATTTCTGTGATTTTTAAGAAGCACATTTAATTATATACATTTTAACATTTTTGACAGCTTGATACATCTTATAAGTGTTAGTCAGCTCTCTTATTTGTACATGAGCGATATATCTTAAAATCAGTAGAAGTTAGACTTGATGAATATGATAGAACACATTCATAGTAATTACACTTCAAAAAGGAGGATCCTGGGAAGATGTTAGTGGAATAGGAAGCACCAGAAATCTGTCTCCTTACCTAGACCATAATTGCACTGATAGAATCTGTTTAAGGTAATTATTTTGGAACTTGAGAGTCTAATAAAAGCTTGCAATTTCTAGGGGGAAGGCTTGAGTAAATTGTGGTTAATTTTGGTCATTCTCAACTCTTAGCACAGTTGCACCAGCTCATTCCCCACTTCCAGCTCTGAAGCAGGAAGCTCTGTGTGCCTGTCTTATAGGATCCAGGATAGCCAAAAAGAACTCTCCCTTCTAGATGTTGGGAATTTGTGCTATGATCACTGCTGCTTCTGATAAGAGGTGGACAAAGACGCAGCATCGCACTCTTTCTCAGTATTGCAAAAACAAGTAAAAGGCTGGGTACTGGTGACCCATGTCTATAATCCTAACTACTCAGGAGGCTGAGATCTGAGGATCGCGGTTCCAAGCCAGTCCAGGCTGGAAAGTCCATGAGACTTTATTTTTTTTGGCCAGTTTTGGGGCTTGAACTCAAGGCCTGGACACTGTCCCTGAGCTTCTTTTGCTCAAAGCTAGCACTCTAACACTTGAGCCAGAGCACCACTTTTGGCTTTTTCTGTGTATGTGGTACTGAGGAATCGAATCCAGGGCTTCATGTATGCAAGGCAAGCATTCTACCACTAAGCCACATTCCTAGCCTCCATGAGCCTCTTATCTCCAATTAACCACCAGAAAACTGGAAGTGGCACTGTCACTTAAGTGGTAGAGTACTCACCTTGAGCTGAAGAGCTGAGAGACAGCACCCAAGCCCAGAGTTCAAGCCCCACGACCAATCCAAAAAAAAAAAAAAAAAACCCAAAAAACTAAAAAAAGTAAAGGCTTGAATAATCATTTATCCAAAGAAGATACAAAAGTGGGGGGGGGAGCCAACAAGCACAAGAAAAAATTGCCCAAGAACAGGCATTGGAGGCTCATGTCTGCACTACTCATGAGGCTGAGATTTGAGGATCATAATAGGAAGCCAGCTGGGCAGGAAAGTCCATGAGACTCTAAAGTCCAATTAAGCACCAGAAAACTGGAAGTAGAGCTGTACCTTCAGTGATAGAGCACTATCCTTGAGTACAAAGCTAAGGGACAGCACCCAGACTCTGAGTTCAAGCCTCACAACAACAACAAAAATAAACCCTCAAAATCACTGATCATTAGGAAAATGCAAATCATAATTGCAGTGAGATACCACCTCAAATCTAATGAGATAGCAGATATGAAAACATATAGATATTGTGGCCCAAACCTGTAGTTCCAGTACTTAGGAAGCTGAGACAGAAGGATTATGAGTTGGAGGCCAGCTTAGGCTATGTAGCCAGACCCAAATTAAGTTGGGGGGTGGGCATGGGGAAGGAAATTAGCCAGGTGCCCTTGGCTCACGCCTGTAATCCTAGCTACTCAGAAGGCTGAGATCTGAAGATCACGGTTCAAAGCCAGCCTAGGCAGGAAAGTCTGTCTGTGAGACTCTTATCTCCAATAAACCACCAGAAAACCGGAAGTAGTGCTGTGGCTCATGTGGTAGAGTGCTAGCCTTGAGCTGAAGAACTGAGGGAGAGGTCCCAGGCCCAGAGTTCAAGACCCACGACCAACCAAAAAAATAATAATAACCATAGTGGGAATATGGAAAAAGGAGAATCCTTGTATACCATTGAAGGGAATGTAAAGTCACACAATCACTTTGGAAAACTAATAGTTCCTCAAATTCAATATAGAATTCTCAAATCATTGGGTAATTATACATTTGGGTATTACTCAAGAGAATTTTAGGCAAGAGCTGAAAGAGATACTTGTATTTTGAACTGGAATCCTCAGATCTCAGCTTCTTAGTAAATAGGATTATAGGCGTGACCCACTGGTGTTGGACTGGCATATAATCTTTCTTTTTTTTTTTTTTTGGGTCCGGTGGGCCTGGGCACTGTCCCTCAGCTTCTCAGCTCAATGCTATCGCTCTACCAGTTGAGCCACAACGCCACTTCCAGCTTTTTTCTTTTTGCTTATGTGGTGCTGAGGAATCGAACCCAGGGCCTCAGGCATGCAAGGCAAGCTCTCTAACCACTGAGCCACCTTCCCAGCCCCTGGCATGTAATCTTATTACCACAACAATGCATCCAGGAAAACTGTAATAGTCTGAGAAATTACTTACTGGGACTTAGATTAACTTGGGTCACCAAATGTCTAATCTTAACACTGCTTAATTTATGTTAAAAAAAGTAGCTTAATTAAAGCTATCTTGTAGGACTATAGAATTATGATGACTGTTACAGGAAATTTTTTTGTTTTTGTTTTTTTAATTGTGCCAGTCTGCGGTGCTGTTGGAGCTTTTTTTTTTTTTTTTTTTTGCTCAAGACTAGCATTCTCCCACTTGAGCCATACCTCCACTTTTGACTTTTGGTGGTTAATTGGAGATAAGAGTCCCATGGACTTTCCTGCCTGAGCTGGCTTCAAACCATGATCCTCAGATCTCATCCTTCTTAGTAGCCAGGATTACATGTGTGAGCCACCAGTGCATGGCTTGTAAGAAATGTTTTATTTCATTCAGTTCTCCTAGCAACCTTGTGAGATAGTTCTATTATTTTGATTTTACAGATGAAGGTAGATAAAAGGTTGTAGAGCCAGGATTTGAAACCAGGCCGACTCCAGAACCTCTCTTTTGAAGCTTATGGATAGGAGTCAGAGCCTGCATGGAATATATTTTTGATATACTGGTGAAATTGAGGTACCAATGGTTTTTAAATTCTTGGGCTCTTCAGGAAAAAGACTTCGACATGGTGGAGCACAGTAGCAGGCTGCCTTAGTGTGGGAAGCCCTATGTATTTCCGTTCTGGTGCTCAGGAATTTGGAGAACCCGGATGGTGGAAACTTGTTCATAACAAGCCCCCAACAATGAAACCTGAAGGAGAGAAGTTGTCTGCCTCCACTTTGAAAGTAAAAGGTACTGTTGTGAGAAGAGCACAAAAGGAGCTAGTCAGACCAGGGCCAGGCAAGCATGAGCAGGGAACAGGCTGCTTTTATGAGGCTTAGGCCATTTGTCTCTAGAGTTGTTCCACTTGAAAATTTTATGGTGACACTTTTTGTATGCTATAAATATTATGTAAAAACATCTTAGTGCTTTTTATTCTAACGGTTTAGTGTTTCCTTTTTCCTCCCCTCTGCAATATTGGGGTTTGAACTTAGGGCCTCAAATTTATTGGATACTTTATTAGGTTAAAAAAGAGCCTAAGTATATTTATTCTTCATTTTATTCCAGTATGCCTTGTACAATTTTCAATTGTAGTGCATATAGATATGCTCTATTTTATTTAATTGATTCTATCATATGATAGTCTAGTAAAACATTTCTCTATTGGACATTTTGTTGTTTCTGTTCCCTACCCACTCCCCACTTTTTTTTGTTTTTGCTGGTCCTGGTACCTGAATTCAGAGCTTGGGTACTTTCCCTTGAGCTTTTTCCTCAAGGCTAGTGCTCTTATCACTTGAGATACAGCTCTGCTTCCAGCATTTTAGTAGTTAATTGGAGATAAAGAGTGTCACAGATTTTTCCTTTGAGGCTGGCTTCAAACTGTGATCCTCAGACCTTGGCCTTCTCTAGGATTGTAAGTATGAGCTACTGGTGCCCAGCTGGTCCCTTCCCCCTTTTTTAAATCATTAAAAAAAATAATGCTACAGTTTTTCAAATTTGAATATGTGTACAAATTGTGATAAATTTCTGGAAATAGTGTTTCTGGATAATAGGATATATTAAAAAGTATATTCTGACAATTATTCATTGTCACTCCACTAGTATTCATGGTCAAATTACCCTCAAAATTGTGATAAAGTTTATATCTTATCAAAAAAGTCATGAAGACATCCATTTCCTCATTCTCTTCTGAGCATTATGAAAAGTTAATGTTCTCCAATTCTTTCTTTTTTTGGGGGGGGGGTCTGGTCGTGGGGCCTGGGCGCTGTCCCTCAGCTCTTCAGCTCAAGGCTAGCGCTCTACTACTTGAGCCACAACACCACTTCCGGCTTTTTTCTTTTTGCTTATGTGGTGCTGAGGAATCGAATCCAGGGCCTCAGGCATGCAAGGCAAGCGCTCTACCACTGAGCCACCTTCCTAGTCCCCATTTATTTATTTATTTATTTATTTATTTTTGGTCAGTTCATGGGCCTGAACTCTGGGCCTGGGCACTGTCCCTCAGCTCTTCAGCTCAAGGCTAGCGCTCTACTACTTGAGCCACAGTGCCACTTCCGGCTTTTTTCTTTTTGCTTATGTGATGCTGAGGAATCGAGCCCAGGGCCTCAGGCATGCAAGGCAAACACTCTACCACTGAGCCACCTTCCCAGCCCCTGTTCTCCAGTTCTTATGTGGAAGTAGTTACTTGTTTCAGTCTATATCACAGATTTTTTGTTATTATTGGCAAGACTCCCATTAAGATTCTTGCTATGTTGTCTAGGCTGGTCTGGAATTCCTAAATCCAAACAATCCTTCTGCTTTAGCAGCTGGGATTACAAGTCACCAGGCTTGGTTTAAAACTTTTTTCTTAAGAGATATTTAAGTTTGTTGGTTTAGGGTATCCATAGGCCATTTATCTATAATAAGCATAGCACTAGGTTCACAGTAATAAATTATGAAAGAAATGAAGCAGGATAGTGACCTTAAAAGTTTGATGTTTATCCTTTATTGGCAGCTTCAAAACCAATGTTGGATCCCATCATTACTGTTGAGGGACTCAGAAAACGGGCAGGTCGAAATCCTGTGGAATCTGCCATGGAATTAAAAGAGAAAAGATCTCGAACACAGGAAGCAAAAGACATTAGAAGAGCCCAAAAGGAAGCAGCAGGCTTTCTTGATAGAAGCACATCTTCCACCCCCGTGAAGTTCATAAGCCGAGGTCGTAGACCAGATGTGATTCTTGAGAAAGGAGAAGTGATTGACTTTTCATCCTTGAGCTCTTCTGACCGAACCCCGCTGACTAGCCCTTCTCCTTCTCCCTCACTGGATTTCTCTGCCCCTGGGACACCAGCCTCTCATTCTGCTACACCTAGTTTGCTTTCAGAAGCAGATCTGATTCCAGATGTAATGCCACCTCAAGCCTTGTTTCATGGTAAGACTTAAAATATCGGAACCTTTTGTTTTTGTGTAAGGGTGCTATATAAATGTGTTTTCACTCTGCGGCTGCATGTTCTACGTTTCTTTTCCTTCCTTTCTTCCTTCCCTTCCTTTCCTTCTTCCCTTCCTTCCTTTCTTCCTTTCTTCCTTTCTTATTGGTTGGGGGGGCTTGAACTCTAGGCCTGGGTGCTGTTCCTGAGCCTCTTTGTGCTCAAGGCTAGTGCTTTACCACTTGAGCCACAACACCATTTCCAATTTTTGAGTGGTTTATTGGAGATAGGTGTCTTATAGGGATTTTTCTGCCTGGGCTGGCTTCGAACCCTGATCCTCAGATCTTAGTCTTTTGAGTTGCTAAGATTACAGTTGTAAACTGCCGGTGCCTGGCTCTTCGTTTATCTTTTTTTTTCTTTTTTTTCTTGTTTTTGTCAGTCATGGGGCTTGAACTCTGGGCCTGAGCACTGTCCCTCAGCTCTTCAGCTTAAAGCTAGCGCTCTACCACTTGAGCCACAGCTCACTTCCGGTTTTCTGGTGGTTTATTGGAGATATGAGTTTCATTGCTTTTCCTGCCTGGTTGGCTTTGAATGGTGATCCTCAGATATCAGCCTCCTGAGTAGCTAGGATTATAGGTGTGAGCCACTGGCTCCCAGCATGTTTCTTTTTCTTTTTTTTTTTTTTTTTTTTTTCTTTTTGTCAGTTGTGGGGCTTGAACTCTGGGCCTGAGTGCTGTCTCTCAGCTCTACCACTTGAGCTACAGCGCCACTTCCGGTTTTCTGGTGGTTTATTGGAGACAAGAGTTTCACAGACTTTCCTGCCTGGGCTGGCTTTGAACTGCGATCCTCGGATCTCAGCCTCCTGAGTAGCTAGGATTACAGGCGTGAGCCATTGGCGCCCGGCTTTTCTGGCATGTTTCTTTTTCTGTGTCTTGACAACAGTGTTTTGCAATCCGCACAGATGATGATGAAATTGAAGGTGATGGCGTTATAGACCCAGGGATGGAGTATGTTCCACCCCCAGCTGGATCCGCAGCTTCTGGACCAGCAGGAGGCAGAAAGAAGGTCAGAGCCCCTGAACAGATAAAGCAGGAGGTAGAAAGCGAGGAGGAAAAGCCAGACAGGATGGATGCAGACAGCGAAGACACAGATTCAAACACCTCTATGCACACAAGGGCTCGAGAGAAGAGAAAACCTCCCCTGGAGAAGGACATGAAGCCTAAAGGGCCCAAGTATACTCCTGTGAGCATCTATGAGGAAAAACTGCTTCTCAAGAGGCTGGAAGCTTGTTCCAGTGCAGTGGCCATGACACCGGAAGCTCGGAGACTGAAGCGGAAGCTGATTGTCAGGCAAGCAAAAAGAGATAGGGGATTACCACTTTTTGACTTGGATGAAGTTGTGAATGCTGCCCTTTTGTTAGTTGATGGGATTTATGGAACCCGAGAAGGAGGAGTTTCCAGGCTTCCATCTGGACAAGCCACTTACAGGACTACCTGTCAGGACTTCAGGATCCTGGACCGATACCAGGTGATGTGAGCTACCAGGTGGTGCAAGTGTGTGCTGCCTAACCACTGGGGACAGGAGTGGGATGGGGGCAGGCAGTGGACACATAATGCTTTGACATTCATAATCATGATTAATTTGAGGAGAAAAGCTCTAGGAGGAAAGGGCAAAAATTCCAAAATTGTTTAATATAACCACCCTTAATATACCTGTTTTCTTTTACCTTGAATATTCAAGACAACCAAGAAATTTTCCTTCTGTCTCTGTGTCTCAAGGTAGTTCATATCATGGTTTTGATTGACAGGTTTGCTGAGGTCTTGCATCTGTGAAGTTAGGGAACATCAGTTGGTTTTTCGGCAGTTTGTTTACCTCTTATTTAGGATGTAGTGACTTCTTTTTTCTTTTTTTTTTTTTGGGTCCTGTCGTGGGGCCTGAACTCTGGGCCTGGGCGCTGTCCCTCAGCTTCTCAGCTCAATGCTAGCGCTCTACCACTTGAGCCACAGCGCCACTTCCGGCTTTTTTCTTTTTGCTTATGTGGTGCTGAAGAATTGAACCCAGGGCCTCATACATGCAAGGCAAGCGCTCTACCACTGAGCCACCTTCCCAGCCCCTGTAGTGACTTCTTAGATGCTACACTGCAACCTGGAAACTTTTTTTTGTTGGTCATGGGGCTTGAACTCTGGGCCTGGGTGCTGTCCTTCAGCTCTTTAGCTCAGGGTTCTAGCACTTGAGCCACAGCGCCACTTCGGGTTTTCTGGTGGTTTATTGGAGATAAGAGTCTCATGGACTTTCCTTTTGGGGCTGGCTTTGAACTGTGATCCTTAGATCTCAGCCTCTTGAGTAGGTAGGATTGCAGGTATGAACCACTGGCACCCAGCTGGAAATTCTTCTATGTGCTTCTTTTACTCAGGGAAATTCCTCAGTGTTTATTTCAATATATTTCTTTACTGTCTTTTCACTTCTTTCAAACTTTTAATATGATTATTCATTCTTTTTTCTTTTTTTTCTCCCCAGTCCTAGGATTTGAATTTAGGTTTTCACACTTTCTAGGCAGGCCCTCTCCCACTTGAGTCACCCCACCCCAGCCTCTATTTTTGTTGTTGTTGTTGTCTAAATTCTTTTTTAAAAATTATTATAAAGGTGATAAACAGAGGGGTTATTGTTACATTAGTCAGGTAAAGAGTACAGTTCTTTCGGTCATGGGGCCTGAACGCTGTCTTTCAGCCCTTCAGCTCAAGGCTAGTGCTCTACCACTTGAACTGCAGTGCCACTTCCAGCTTTTTCTGCTTATGTGGTGCTGAGGAATCGAACCCAGGGCCTCAGGCATGCAAGGCAGGCACTCTTACCACTGAGCCACCTTCCCAGCAAGAATATAATTCTTTTTGGATAATGTCACTCCTTCCCTTGCTCTCTCCCAATTTTTCCCTCCCACCTACAAGTTGTTTCAATATAGTGTCTAGTGAGTATCATTTGTTCACTCTCTCATTACATTTTTTTTACTTACATTTTTCTTTGGCTTTCTGATAAAATTCTTGAACTTTTCTAATATTCACTAAGTACTTTAATTCAGTGGTCATGTCTTTAATATCTAGTACTGAATAAGAGATGCTTCACAGCTATAATAGACCCTTGGTACCTATTGTTTCAAAAAGACCCCACTACTGAGGAAAATCCAAGCACGCTCAGGATGTATAAAGTCCAGTGCTGTACTATGGATGTTTGATTATTTTTCTCATAAAGGCATCTAACTTCCATTAAATACATACTGCTTTTACTTCATCACTTACTCACTTTTTTTTTTTTTTTTTGTCGGTCATGGGGCTTGAACTCTGGGCCTGGGCGCTGTCCCTCAGCTCTTCAGCTCAAGGCGAGCACTCTACCACTTGAGCTACAGCGCCACTTCCGGTTTTCTGGTGGTTTATTGGAGATAGGAGTCTCACGGTCTCTCCTGCCCGTCTCTCCTGCCCGGGCTGGCTTTGAACCACGATCCTCAGATCTCAGCCTCCTGAGTAGCTAGGATTACAGGCGTGAGCCACCAGCGCCCAGCTCACTTACTCACTTTTTACCTTGCTTTTTGGGCACCATTTACTTTTTGGGAGGCACTTTTTTTTTTAAAGGAGAAAACAGTCCTTATGCTGGTTTTATTTTTTAGTTTTTTGGGGGGAGGGGAGGGAGTCCAGTCGTGGGGCCTGAACTCTGGGCCTGGGCGCTGTCCTTCAGCTCAAGGCTAGCACTCTACCACTTGAGCTACAGTGTCACTTCCAGCTTTTTCTGTTTATGTGGTGCTGAGGAATTGAACCCAGGGCCTCATGCATGCAAGGCAAGCTCTGTACCACAGAGTCACCTTCCCAGCCCTGAGGCACTTTTTTTAAAAAGTTGTTCTTTTGCTTTTGTTTACATCCAAAGACATTCTATTTGAATAAAGCATGTCTAGATCAGTTAAACTTGATTCAGTATGTTTTCAGGTGATAGCTTGGACAACAGTGTAGCTTTCCCTAGTACAAGTGATTATGATGATGACCCTGATAAGGACAAAAAGTCTCACAAAAAGCATGGCATCTTTGGGAGGCAGATTTTCACATTAAGGGGAAGGAAATACCCAGTAGATCCTCTCAATTAGTTAAACTAAACACAACTGATAATAACTTGGGACTGTCTGAGAGCTTCTCCACATTAACTACATGACGAGTGTGCTAGAATTTAAAATGTTATTATCTGTAAGTAGTTGTACAAAGAAGTTCCATTCTACAAGACAGTATATGAGTACAAAGTGTCTGACAACATTGTCACCCATCTCTCCTAACCCATCCCTTCTTGGGTTCTGATTGACAAGAACTCCAAAAGGCAAGGCTCAGGATGGAAGGGCCAAGACCAGCCTGGTGGCTGTGACTGAAATGTTATGATGGTAAAGGAACAGATTAGTGCAAGATGAGTGTATAGGAGTAATGGAGTCAGATTCTGCAGGATTTTGAAAGTCACAGAAGAGGAACATGAATTATATTCTGAAAAAACAGTGGGAAGCCACATAGAGGAAATGAATTTATGTTTTTAAAAAAAGACGTGCTTCTCGTAGGGAATAGATGATGCGGATGAAGTAGAGTGGCAGCAGAAATACCAATAGGAACTCATGGGAGTGGTCTAAGCAGAGTGAAAGGGGGTATAAAGTGAAAGCAAGGTGGGTAGAAAGAAGCCAGGGAACTCTATAACATCCATGAGGATTCAAGGAGGACTCTCCTTGAGACTAACCGAATAGGAGACAAGCTACTGGGTCATTAGCTGGTGTTTCAGTTATGATTCTGCACTCTGGAAGTGGCGCTGTAGCTCAAGTGGTAGAGTGCTCGCCTTGAGCTGAAGAGCTGAGGGACAGTGCCCAGGCCCAGAGTTCAAGCCCCACAACCGACAAAAAACAAAACAAAACAAAAAAAAAACAATGATTCTGCACTTTAAGCCACCCCAAAATATAAGCGATTTGTCATACTTTTTATTTTTATTTATTCATTTATTTTTATTTTTTGCTTGGTCCTGGGGCTTGAACTCTGGGCCTGGATGCTGTCCCTCAGCTCTTCAGCTCAAGGCTAGCGCTCTACCACTTGAGCTACAGCACCACTTCTGGTTTTCTTTTCTTTTTCTTTTTTGTGAGGGGGTCCAATTGTGGGGCCTGAACTCTGGGCCTGGGCGCTGTCCCTCAGCTCTTCAGCTCAAGGCTAGTGCTCTACCACTTGAGCCACAGTGCCACTTCCGGCTCTTTTCTTTTTGCTTATGTGGTGCTGAGGAATCAAACCCAGGGCCTCATGCATGCAAGGCAAGCACTCTACCACTGAGCCACCTTCCCAGCCCCCGCTTCTGGTTTTCTAGTGGTTTATTGGAGATAGGTGTCTCACAGTCTTTCCTGCCTGGGCTAGCTTTGAACTGTGATCCTCAGATCTCAACCTCCTGAATAGCTAGGATTTACAGGTGTGAGCCACCAGCTCCTGGCTACTATTTTTATTTTTGATAGTACTAGGAATTCAACTCAGGGCCTTAGTAACACTTGAACTATGCAAACAGCTCTTATTTGTTTTAGTTATTTGTCAGGTAGGTTCCCATGCTTTTGCCTGGGAAAACTCTAGATGCCTCCCCTGTAGCATATATCATCCCTAGCTTACTGATGGATGTGGATTCTCTCAAATTTTTGCCCTGACTAGACTCAAACTGAGATCTTCCTGCTTTCTGCTTCCTGAGTAACTGGGATTACAGGCATTGAGCTACCATACCTAATGCATAATAACGACTTAATGTTTTGCATGATTTTTGTTGACTGACTGGCTCAATAGGTTAGTGGTTCTGAGGCTGAGGTCACTTCTGTGGCTGCATTCACGAGGGAGCTGGATTGGAACTAGAATGGCCAGCATACTTGTCTTCTCACAGAGCTTGTGTGCATGAGGCCTGTAGTTATTCACTAGTTTAGATGAAGTAATATAATGGCAGACTTCCAAAAGGGAGAAAGGGAAAGCTGCCAGTTATCTGAAGATTGAAAGCCCCATAGTATTACCTCTGCCACTTTCTGATAGGTCAAAGCCATTTACAAGACATGGGTAGCATAGGCTGTCTCTCATTAGGAAGAGCCATTTATACCCACAGGAATGGAGGAATTGTTAGTGACCATTTTTAAAAACTCCCCAGCTTTGAATATTATTTTGAAACTTACTTTCAGTCTTGGAAGAATTTCAGAGTTGGCCTTTGAAAATTTTGGTGTCCAGGTTGAGAAAGTATGAAAGCCAATTACAGAGGAAGAAATCTTGCTCTTCTTTCAGCAAAGTTATTTTCTAGGCTATGAGCAAACTGATTGTACAAAAACAACTCAGGCTTCTAAACTTCAGCCAGCCGTTGGCACACCACCTTATAAATGTGCCTTTTAATCTTCCACCTGAGCTCTTCGCTGTAAAACTCTAATTGCACGTATTCTGTTAGTACATGACTGAGGGCCCTGGAGCAGCTCTCACTGAAGAACAGCACCCTTCATTGCAGCTGCCAGGGATTTATTGATTGATTGATTGGTTGATTGTCTGTCCTGACACTTGAACTGAGGCCTTGGGTACTATCACTGAGCTTTTTTTTTTTTTTTGTCGGTCGTGGGGCTTGAACTCTGGGCCTGGGCGTTGTCCCTCAGCTCTTCAGCTCAAGGCGAGCGCTCTACCACTTGAGCTACAGCGCCACTTCCGATTTTCTGGTGGTTTATTGAAGATAGGAGTCTCATGGTCTTTCTTGCCCGGGCTGGCTTTGAACCGCGATCCTCAGATCTCAGCCTCCTGAGTAGCTAAGATTACAGGCGTGAGCCACCAGCGCCCCGCTCACTGAGCTTTTTTTGCTCAAGGCTAATGTTCTACCACCTGAGCAACAGCTCCACTTTCGGCTTTTTTGTTAGAGTCTCACAGACTCTCTGCCCAGGCTGGATTCAAACTGCAATCCTCAGAACTCAACCCCCGTAGTTAGGTTGAGCTCAGCTTTACTGTCAAGGTTCCAAAAGAAACACATGGAGTCCACTAGCTCTTCCAGGAAATCCTTTTGAGGAAGGGCCAGATTTGCCTTGCTGCCCCCACTCCCACATCCCTGGTAGGACCTCCCTGTTGAGATATGCTTTAGGGATGGTAGTCCACATCACTCCCATTATTGCCATATTTAATAATTGAAAAAGAGACATATTTTAGAAAGTCCATACACAAGAACAACAACACTTAGTTCCTGTGACCTATATGTATGTTACCTACTAGATATTAATGGTGGTTAATATGTAAGAGGAAAGCATAACATAGAACAAAACCTAGAGACGCTGAAAAGTGTGTTCATTCCTGAATTTCACTCACTTAAATGAAGATTTTTTTTTTTTTGTCGGTCGTGGGACTTGAACTCTGGGCCTGGGCACTGTCCCTCAGCTCTTCAGCTCAAGGCGAGCGCTCTACTACTTGAGCTACAGCGCCACTTCCGGTTTTCTGGTGGTTTATTGGAGATAGGAGTCTCACGGTCTCTCCTGCCCGGGCTGGCTTTGAACCACGATCCTCATATCAGCCTCCTGAGTAGCTAGGATTACAGGCGAGAGCCACCAGCGCCCTGCAAATGAAGATTTTTTTAAAATTTGAAACTGGGGTTAGTTTTGACTAATGGATGACTTTGAACTGGTGTTTTTTCTTTTTTCTTTATTTTTTTGTCGGTTGTGGGGCTTGAACTCTGGGCCTGTGTGCTGTCCCTGAGCTCTTCAGCTCAAAGCTAGCTCTCTACCACTTGAGCCACAGTGCCACTCTGGTTTTCTAGTGGTTAATTGGTGATAAGAGTCTCATGGACTTTCCAGCTGGGCTGGCTTTGAACCACAATCCCCAGATCCCAGCCTCCTGAGTAGCTAGGATTATGGGTGTGAGCCGCTGGGCTTGATGTTATTTTTTTTTTTAATTTTTTGTTGAGATTAAATGATTACATAAATTTTACAAATTTCACAGTAATGTGGGATAGTGATACTTTAGTTAAAAATCCAAACACACTTTAACCTTCTCAAGGCGCATTGTCATTGTTGTGGTCTATAAAGCTTATGGACTGTACAAACTTCATATGCTAATTTTAGGCAAAAATACCTGCAAAGTATATGTTAAAACTTGAGCTTTCCAAATAAGTAATATAGGATGGGAGGTGTGGCCCAGCTGGTAGAACACCTGCCAGTGAGTGATAAGCATCAAATACCAAGCTTGAGTACCAAAAGAAAGTACCAAATAGTAATGGCACCTAGCATGCCCTAGGCACTGGGTTCACTCCAGAGCTAGGCATGGTGGAGCACCCTATTGCAGCACTGTGGAGAGAGGGTGCTAAGGCAGGAGGGTTTTAAATTTAAGGCCAGTCCTGACTATCTAGTGAGAGTCTGGACCATAATATATGGAAATGAATAATTTTGTTTTTATGTAACCATTGTTCCTTTTCCATAGACTGCCTTACCATCTAGGAAAGGAGTTCGGCACCAGACAACCAAATTTTTATATCGTTTGGTGGGATCAGAAGATATGGCTTTGGACCAAAGTATTGTCAGCCCTTATACTTCTCGGATCTTGAAGCCTTATATCAGGTATAAACAGAAGAGTTGTGATGTCAAGTATGTTGTGAGGTGATGTTTGTGGTTTCTGCACCCTGTTCTGTTGACTGACCAAAGACCTAATACTGTGAGCGGTGTTAGCGAGGACAGTTGTTCCACATCCACTGTTAGCCTTTTTGTAATATAAACAGCAAGGATAAGTTACTAGTTTTCATGTTTCTTGGTGATTATAATAATCATGATCTTAAACATTAAAGTTGTGTATATTTAATAGTGTGTGAAGGGAAAAAGTGGTAAGATATCTCAGTTTTGAGACAGTGTCTGAATTGGATATTGGGACAGTTTGTAATGAAACTTGTCCAGGCTGAGTTTTCTAGAGATATCTGACTAAGAGCACAGTGTCTTTGGCTGTGCCACACTTCATCTGCAGCTCTGTCATTGCCCTCACCCTCTTTGCCCAGCATTAGGTTCCTGGGCAAACATGTGGAGAGGCACTTTGGAGCCCGTGTAGTCCCTTCTCTGGTCTTCAGCCATGCTGGAAATGCATCCCTGTGTCAGCCCACAGATTTCTGGGGTGAATCTTCATGCTGGTTCTATTTCAGCACTGTTTTCCCTATTACTCTCTGTATCAGTTCCTAGTTCAATCCCTGTTGGATGCAGAGAAGTCTATCCTAATAAATGTGAATTTTAAATCATACTAGAAAGTTATAACATCTATAAACAAATATATAAAGCATTGCAACTTAGTTTTATATTTCAGGCAAATCAGAAGGGTGTGTGTGTGTGTGTGTGTGTGTGTGTGTGTGTGTGTGTGTGTGTGTGTGTGTGTGTGTGTGTGTGTGTGTGTGTGTGTGTGTGTGTGTGTGTGTGTGTGTGTGTGTGTGTGTGTGTGTGTGTGTGTGTGTGTGTGTGTGTGTGTGTGTGTGTGTCTGAGTCAGATAGCTAGAAATAATATGGAGTGTTTCTCTTGATTTGGATTTATTTATTTTCTGTGGTACTGGAGGCGTGATTATGAGACAAAGCCACCCAAACTACAGCTCCTGTCACAGATTCGTTCTCACTTGCACAAGAGTGACCCTCATTGGACACCTGAGCCCGAAGCACCTCTCGACTACTGCTATGTCCGACCAAATCACATCCCAACAATCAACTCCATGTGTCAGGAGTTTTTCTGGCCGGGTATGTTCCCCTTCCAAAATAAGGCAGATCAATTTTCTGTGTATTTCACCCTAGTAATTTTTATTTTATTTTTGGTTCTAGTACTAGAGCTTGAACTCAAGGCCTCAAGTTTGTTTGTTTGTTTGTTTGCTTGGTTTTCTCCCAAGGCTTTTTGCTGGTTAATTGGAGAATAGAGCCTCAAAGACTTCTCTGCCCAGGCTGGCTTTGAACCATGATCCTTAGATCTCAGTCTCCTGAGTGGCTAGGATTACAGGTGTGAGCCATCAATTTCAGGCCACCCTAGTAATTTTTTAAATTAGTATATGTTATATGACCCTAAGCTCTTTACTCATATGATTTCATTTAGTTTGTATCTACTAACAGATAAATAAAATACAAAACATCTCTTACTTTCCTAAGATCAAGAAGCAGCCAGCAATTAAAATAATAAACAGTATTTTTGTTTGTTTTTCTTCCCTGTTTGTCTCTGCTTCCAGAATAAAAGATCCATCCTGTTTTGCTTCTACCTATGTTTAGATACCAGGTAATGTCTATCAAAGATACACAGTCTGGTAGCTTGGGCATGTTTGGACACTTGTTTTTGGCTTAATAATCATTCTTTATACATTGTTTAGCTGTTTCTTAGAGAGTACTAACTAGTATAGCCAAGAGATATAGATATATATATTTTTTTAAGCCTAATGCGCCAATCATAGACTTTGGAAATAAAAGTAAACCCAGGATGGTTTTTCATTTTTGTCAACCTTAACAAAATAGTCTCCAGAGATGAATGTCATCAGTTTGAGGGACATATTTTAATTGCTAAATATGAATGTGTTCTCTGTTGCTCTGCTTTGAAAACTAAAGGAACTAGTACATGTCTTCCAGATGTCAGAGAAGATTGCATCCAGATTAAAGCTTGTCACCATTATTGTCTTATAATCATGTACTAGTTCATGGATGGCAGAGTTGTACTCAATCTTTTGGGAGTGGTATTGGCCACAGGTACCATTCTAGGAACACCTGTTTCTGCCCTTACCGTCCATATAAATTATGCACAGAATTCATTTTTATTTTACTTTTTTATTATGAAAAAATTTCATGAGAGCTTAACAGTCATAATATGGATGGGATAAAGAATATGGTGTGGATGCTTTCAGGGTATCTCTACCTAGCTCTGTCAGTCTTTGTGTGTGTGCCTCTTCTCACACATTATAGGAACCAAGACATTGAGACATTTTGACATTTGCCAGTCACACAGGTGGTAGAGGAGGCTGAGTCAAAGCCATATGTGTCCAGTTTTGAACCTGAACACTCTAGTACTCCACCTGTCTTGCTTCTACTCTTTTAGCATATGTACTTAGAAAAGACTATGTTAATTCTGATATTTTCAAAAATTTATTTTTATGATCTGAATGTGTGGTATCTATGGTAATATCTTTGCCTTCAATTTTGGATTTTTTTTTTTTTTTTTTTAGCATGCAGGTGTAGGTATAAGTACAGACTAAACAGCTTGGCGTTTATTAATTCTGAAAGGCACATAGTTCTTAAGTGTCTGGTTGTTTCTTTTCTTTAGGCATTGACCTGTCTGAGTGCTTGCAGTATCCAGATTTTAGTGTTGTTGTCCTTTATAAAAAAGTCATCATTGCCTTTGGCTTCATGGTTCCTGATGTGAAATATAATGAAGCTTACATTTCATTTCTGTTGGTCCATCCTGAATGGAGAAGAGCAGGGATTGCAACTTTCATGATTTATCATCTGATTCAGGTAAGTTATCTTTGTTTGTGATTAACCTTAAGCCACATGATGTGCCCAAGGATTCTCTGAAAGATCAAAGGAGGCACAAGGCTGAGCTGGCCCTCCCAGTACAGCGCAACAGTGGGTGCCTTAGAGGAAGCCAGTTGTTACCACTTACGAGGTGGTGAAATCATGCAGATGAAAACTTAACCCCTAAAATAAGATTGCTTTCACACCCAAGTTTCTTTGTGGGTGGTGTCATAGGTAACACAACAAAGTACAAGTGTGACACCATGAAGCACGTGTGCTGTCCAAGTTGGTAACTGTGTTCCAGTTCTAGAAAACTTTGATAACCGAGAAGCAGGAATAGAGTTATACATATTACCTTAAGTAGTTTAACCATGTTATCAAAACTGTGTTGATATTGATGACTACTTTTGACTGTCATATGAGATCCTTTTAAGCCTTGCTTCTAATATTCAACTCATCCTTTGATATATGGGGTTTCTTTTGGTTTTTTTTGTGTGTTTTTTTGTTCAGTCAAGGGGCTTGAACTCTGAGCCTGGGCACTGTCCCTCAGTTCTTCAGCTCAAGGCAAGCATTCTACCACTGGAGACACAGCACCACTTTTGGTTTTCTGGTGGTAAATTGGAGATAAGAGTCTCAAGGACTTTCCTGTCCCAGCTGGCTTTGAACTTATTCTCAGATCTCAGCCTCCTGAGTAGCTAAGATTAACAGGCATGAGCCATCTACTTTTCCTGAGTGATAGGGTTATAAGGATGCACCACCATGAAACAGATGATGGATATTAAAAAAAAAAGTCTCTTTTTGGTTCTTTATTAAAATTAGCTTAATAATTCCAAATTTTGTCTAGAAGCTTGAAAAACCTCTTCCAAGAAATCACTTTCCTCCAAACAATGACTTTATAAATCATTCCCAGGCAATTGAAGTGTGCCACCTTGTGTTGTTTCAGTTGAGACTAGCTTGGTTATTGCTGCTGTGTCCTTTTTCCCTGTGTCACCTTACCCACAGAATTCATTTATGTGTCCATCTTCTTGTCGTAGCAGAGTGCTTCCAGATTTTCTGCCTTTTGTTACCAGCAAGGTCCCAAGGGCATGGTGAAGATGATTTTGTTGTTGTTGGTGGTGGTGGTCCTGGGGCTTGAACTGGCTGCTCCAGTGCCTAGGTGCTTGCTATTCTGAGCCTCTTTGTGCTCAAGGCTAGTGCTCTACCACTTGAGCCACAGTGCCACTCCTGACAAAGATGATTTGATAGTTATTAGTGCATCTAACTTAAGGCCTGGTGTGGAGACAGACTTTGTTGAATGTTTGCTAGGCTCATCTTCGAATGTAGGCACCTTGTACCCTAACCACACAATAAGCCCCAGGGCTCAAACACAAGGCTTGGCCAGTAGTACTTGGGCAAGTACAGTAGAATTTTGCTCTACATTAAATAAAGATACAGGCTGACCCATTGTAACAATGAGATGTACAAGACACTATGTTGAAAGCAAACTACAACATCAGCTGGGGGAGGGAGGAGTTGGGGAAGTGGAGAGGGAAGGGATGGTAGGGGAAAAACAAAGGAGGAGGTAACAATGCTCTATAGGAAATGTAATCATTACCTTATTCATGTGTGTAACTGTAACCCCTCTGTACAGTATTTTTACAATAAAAAATGTATTTTAAAAAATTGCTCTACATGCCCACAACAAGCTCTTGTCCTTGCTATTGTGGTAGGGCTTGTTCTGTTGTCTCCAAAATGCAAAAATGCATTTAGACTCACATTGTCAGTTAAGCAGAAAAATGAAGGAAGCTGTCAGGTGACCTTTTACAGAATTCTTAATGCAGGCCCTGAAAAACACAGTAAATCTCAGGGACTCTGTCAACTTAAGCATTTCAGTGCTTTTCTCAGTAAAAGCAAGCTCTTAATTTGCATGACTTTTGGGGCATCTTAATTTTTTAAACTTTTTTTTTTCCTTTTCTTTTGGTACTGGGGATTAAACATAGGACATTGCATTTGCAAGGCAAGTGCTTTGCCACCAAGCTACATCTCAGCCCTGAGGCACCTCATTTTGTATAGCTGGTTTAAAGAATCTAAAACTTTGTTTTGTGTTTATAGGACAATTACTACTTTCCCCCTGGCATTAGGCTAGTGTTAAATGCAGAAATATTAGTTCAGAGAAATTAATTCTATCCCTTTTGGAGGGTCTATACAAGATACTCAGACTTCATAATTAATAATGTTTTATATGTTATATATATTTTATATATAGATATAAAATTTAACACCTTTTCTAGTGGGTCTAGAAAGGAAATTCTTACAAGTTTTTTTTTTCGGGAAGAGTAATATAAAGTATATCTAGTTTGCAAAGGCAGAATTTACCATTTTCGGGCTGGGAAGGTAGCTAAGTGGTAAAGTGCTTGCCTTGCATGCATGAGGCCCTGGGTTGGATTCCTCAGCACCACATAAGCAAAAAAAGCCAGAAGTAGTACTGTGGTTCAAGTGGTAGAACGCTAGCCTTGAGCTGAAGATTTGAGGGACAGGGCCCAAGCCCAGAGTTTAGGCCCCACAACTGGCAAAAAAAAAAAAAGAATTTACCATTTTTCCTATTTAAAGTTGTCATAGGTTGATAGTGATCTATAATTTTATTAAATGTAATTAAATTGTAAATAAAATAATAAATCTGACAAAGTATCCAATTGGTCCTTTGCTTCAGGATAAAAAAAATCTAGCCAGACGCCGGTGGCTCATGCCTGTAATCCTAGCTACTCAGGAGGCTGAGATCTGAGGATCGTGGTTCAAAGCCAGCCTGGGCAGGAAAGTCTGTGAGACTCTTATCTCCAATAAACCACTCCAAAACCAGAAGTGGCACTGTGGCTCAAGTGGTAGAGCGCTCACCTTGAGCTGAAGAGTGCAGGGACAGTGCCCAAGCCCAGAGTTCAAGCCCCACAACCGACAAAAAAAAAAAAAATCTAGATCACATCAGTTTAATCTTGTGAAAGCTTAGATCAGCAGAAAATACCTTTCAGTTTCCAGTTGTAGCTAGGTGCTGCAGTGCCTCAGCCTTGGTCCTTGATTTCTGTTTCTTCTCCTACTCAATTTCCCTCAGGCCCTTTCATTTTACCTTATATTTTTCTACTCTTTTGGCAGACCTGCATGGGCAAGGACGTGACCCTTCACGTCTCAGCAAGCAACCCTGCTATGCTGCTGTACCAGAAGTTTGGATTCAAGACTGAAGAGTATGTTTTAGATTTTTATGATAAGTATTACCCATTGGACAGTACTGAGTGTAAACATGCTTTCTTTCTGAGGCTCCGGCGCTGACATGAACTCAGAAAGAACCGTTTGTTTTCAAACAACATCATGGATTGGGCAGTTACTCATCTCACTGTGGGCTCTAATCTCTGTGATTAAATGGTCCTGCAGTCCCCTCAGCTGGGTGAGCAAACTGGCTTGCAGTGGAATGACTGGTGGGCATAGTCATTGTCCTGTCCTTTCTGGAGTGGCCTTCACCATTAACCAAAACCTGGAAGTATATAAGAATAAAAAATTAATTGATAATCTTGATGAGAGAGAGAATCTGACTGTCTGAATTAAGAGGACAAGAAAACACAGGAGGTGTTGAAGATTCCCACAGTGCCAGTACAGCACTGTACTACTCTCCTGGGAGGAGAGATGATTAGAGAACTTCTTCTGAAATCCAGTTGGTTGAAATTGACTTCAGGAGGACTTCTGGGGCACTGAATTTGTCTCTTGCTGACTTTGGTCACAGTCCCCCCAAAAATAAACCCAATGTCTGTGTCCACATGTTACTTTACTTGTTCTGCCTCTTAGATCTCCTTTCAGGAAGCTTTCTCCCCTGTCCTGAGTAGACGGTTTGTTATTGAGCTGACTGCTTTTAGAGCTCATGCTAGGACAGGTGATGAGAGTAGAAGTGTGGGGTAGTACAAGCAGAACCATCCATGGTTATAGCTGCTCTGTGTATAGAACATGGCTACTTAGAGTGTTTGTGGGTGTTGGAGATGGATCATCAGTCAGGACTTTTTGGATCCAGCAAGAGTATTCCAAAAATATCAGATATTCAGCTGGCCACCGGTGGCTCACACCTGTAATCCTAGCTACTCAGGAAGTTGAGATCTGAGGATCAAGGTTCAAAGCCAGCCCAGGCAGCCCAGGCAGGAAAGTCTGTGAGATTGTGTTTTTTTTTTTTTTTTTTTTTTGGGTCCAGTTATGGGGCCTGAACTCTGGGCCTGGGTGCTGTCCCTCAGCTCTTCAACTCAAGGCTGGCACTCTACCACTTGAGCCACAGCACCACTTCCGGCTTTTTTTCTTTTTGCTTATGTGGTGCTGAGGAATCGAACCCAGGGCCTCATGCATGAATGCAAGGCAAGCACTCTACCACTGAGCCACCTTCCCAGCCCCAGTCTGTGAGATTGTTATCTTCAGTTAATCACCAGAAAACTGAAAGTGATACCATGGCTCAAGTGGTAGAGCACTAACCTTAAACTGAAGGGCTGAGAGACAGCTCCCAGGCCCAGAGTTCAAGCTCCACAACCAAAAAAAAAAAAAAAAAAAAAAAAAAATCAGATATTCTCAGATATAAATCTTTCCTTGTAGCAGCCCAAGTCTTCAGTCCATTCAGTTTGCTTTCAAATCTTCTTTAATTGAGAACTGTAGTTCCTTACATTGTAGGATATGGATTGCTTTGAGAACCTAAGGAGAAATGAATTCTCTGTAGAAAACTTTCTATGTTGTATCAGGTCCTTGGAACCCAATATAGATCCTTTGCTGTGGGGCTGCTCTTGGAGGTGGCTTCTGTCCCTGTGTTCACAAGGATAATGTTGAGCTCCTACAGTAAGCCAGTCTCCAAGTGGTTCTGCTATGTAGGGTAGTAGTTTGGGCTTCCTTTTGTGAGGGAGATAATTTGTAGCCAACACTCATATCTTTTTTTGTTTCCTTTTCCCTCCCGAATGTCTGCTTCTTTCTCTTTTTTTGCCAGTCCTGGGACTTGAATTCTGGGCCTGAACACTGTCCTTGAGCTTTTTGTTTAAGACAAGTGCTCTACCACTTGAGACACAGCAACACTCGGCTTTTTTTTTCCTGCCCAGGATGTTTTGAACTGCAATTCTTAGGTCTTAACCTCCTGAGTAGGATTCCAGGTATGAGCCACCATTGCCCAGCTTGTTGTCTTCTTCTTATTTGCTTGTTTGTTTTACCAATCATGTAGCCTGAACTCTGGGCCTGGGAGCTGTCCCTCAGCTCTTCAGCTCAAGGCTAGCACTCTACCACTTGAGCCACAGTGCCACTTCTGGTTTTTTTTTTCCCTGCTTATTTGGTGCTGAGGAATCGAACCCAGGTCCTGGTACATGTGAGGCAAGTACTCTACCACTGAGCCACCTTCCCAGCCCTGTTGTCTACTTCTTAAAGATCTTTGTTGGCAAAAAGAAGTATTAGCCCCATGAAATAAAATTGAGGAAGCAACACTTTCCAAGCCTGGAAACCAGCATGTAACTTGTATGTAAATGAACAGATCTGTTCTTTAGAAGGGCACCTCAAGGAGTTGTCACCATAAGTTCCTGGGGCTAAAGGAACTTGGGCTATTGTTAACTCTTTTTTTTTTTTTTCTTGGTGTCAATACTGGCGCTTGAATTTGGGGCTTTGAGTTCATAATCAACTTTTTTGCTCACAGCTGGCCATACCCGTACTTCTGGCTTTTTGCTGGTTAATTGGAGATGAATTTGTCAAGTTTGTCTCCCCTGGCTGGCTTCAAACCTTTATTCTTAGATCTCACCCTCCTGAAAGGCTAGGATTGCAGATGAGCCATTGGCACTTGGCTAAGGTGGGTATTTCTGATGATGGTGTATATTTTCTTATATCACATCAGTGCTTATTGTTAGTCCTCTAACAAAACAAACCCATTTGGAGGTTTATCTTACAATCAACCTGAGGTCAGACCTGGATTGTCTACAGTTTGGGCACTTATATAGAGTTATCAATTGTCTCTTTTAGTCCCTTCACAGAAACCACATCTGTAGTACTCTGGAGTGCCCTACTTAGTAGGTTTTCTGTTTTAGACAAGGTGAAAGGTAGACTTGACCTTATCTTTTCAGCAAGAAGCATGGGAAAAGCTGTTTTTTTTTTTTCCCCAAGCCAGCCCTGCTTTTACATTAGGGTAGGCTTGTTTGGCAGTTCCAATGCCTTTCCCCAAGATAGCATTATTTAAAAAATAATTTTTAATGTAAATAGTAAGTTTAAGCCGAGCACTGGTAGTTCACACCTGTAATCCTAGCTACTCAGGAGGCTGAGATCTGAGGATCATGGTTCAAAGCCAGTGCAGGCAGAAAAGTCCCTGTGAGACTCATCACCAATTAACCACTCAAAAATCAGACGTGGCCCTGTGGCTCAAGTAGTAAAGCTCCAGCCTTGAGCACAAAGAGGCTCAGGGACAGCTCCCAGCCCCTGAGTTCAAGCCCTGAAACTGACAAAAAACAGGCACAAAAAGTAAGTTTATTTGAAAATGAGAGTAGTGAAGCTCTCCATTGCTCTCCATCTGGAGATGGGACTCAAAGAGGAGTACAATGGAGTCTTCTTGGAGGGTGGTTTTATAGTGTAAGGCTCTTCCCCTGGGCTTTGCACAGATTACTTGATGGGTCCTTTCATTAGTTCAGCAGGAACCCAGATCATTGTGAAAAGAAGTGTTTGAGCAGGAACACACAGCATTATGAGAGGTAGCATTGGAGCAGGAGCCCCAGGCAGTATGGGAACAAGAAACTCCATGATGAGTTACATGTTATCTGCCACAAGTTATGTCTACCACTTTTTATTCCTATCTACCACCTGTTCTTTCGTTTCTTATCAGGGATGGAAACCCTAACTGCTGTTAGGGAACAGGGGTAATGAATGCCCAGGCTACTTCAAGCTAAGAGGAGGCAGTAGGGAATGGTAGTCTAGATTCTCCAAGAAGGGTCTTTTAGGCAGATGGAACATGGTTTGTGTGTTTTTACAATAGATCACGGTAAAACTCTAAAAGGATAGTTTATATGAGGCTCTTTTTGATGGCCATTTGTATCTTTGTGGACTCCAGTCTAGAAGAAACAAACTTAATAAGCAAGTTGAGAAAGCAGTGACTAAATGTTACTAGAATTACTATACCAGATAGATGTCTCAGGAAAGGTAGCAGTTGAGACAATCAGGACCAGATGTCTCCTTATGAGAGCCATCCTTGGGTTGCTTGCTGTCCTTTCAGAGGCCTTGTGGCTAAATGTGTGGCTGTTAGTTTGGACTTGCTCTGATCTGTTCATTTAAAAACAAACAATTTTGCTAGATGTAGCTCAGCAGTAAAGCACTTGCCTATTGCCTAGCAAGTGCAATATCTGGGTTCAATCCCCAGTACCAAAAAATGAAGTACAGTTAAAAACAACATCTATCATGACACAGCTCCCCTTGCTTCCCTGCCTAAGCATATCTAAACTTTTATTTTGTAAAACCACAGCTGCTAGGGGGTCCCTGTAGATTTATATGGATCTGGGCTATGTGCCTAAGTTGTTGGCTGTACGCAGCAACAAATTTTCACAGACAAAAGCAGGAATAATATTTCCTATTCCTGACTCTGCTTGATGTGATTTCAGGATTACTAGCAGGAGTATAAGTTAGGTAGCCTCCTAGTTCTGGAAAGCTGTGTATGCCCGTATGTGGGAAGGGGCATCTGCTTTTTTCTGGCACTATAGAAATACATAACAGAAAAACAAGGGTGCGGGTTGGGAATGCATGAAGCCCTGGGTTCGATTCCTCAGTACCACGTAAACAGAAAAAGCCAGAAGTGGTGCTGTGGCTCAAGTGGTAGAGTGCTAGCCTTGAGCAAAAGAAGCTCAGAGACAGTGCCCAGGCCCTGAGTTCAAGCCCCAGGACTGACAAAAACAACAACAAAAAAAAAGGGTGCAAGTTCCTATCTAATAGGGAAGGTAGACAGGCATGAGCATCAAGTAGCTATGCTTATGTACTGTACTTTTTTGAGATTGTTTCATGTGTAGCTTCGGGTGCTTGAATTCACTAAGTAGCTCAAGCTGGACTTAGTCTTTGGAGTCCAGTGGACTCCACTGGACTCAGTGATTGCAGGAATATACCACCATATCCAAAAAAAGTTTTTTTGAGACAGGTTTGTGAAGGCTAACCTTGAACTCAAGTGATCCTCCTATCTCAGCCTCCCAAGTTCTAGGTTTACAGGCATGTGCTACCATGTTCAGTTCTTTTTTTTTTCTTTCATTTAATTTGTGTGTGTGCATGTGTGCGTGTGTGCATGTGTGCGAGTGTGCGTGCGTGCGTGCGTGTGTGTGTGTGTGTGTGTGTGTGTGTGTGTGTGTGTGTGTGTGATAGGGATTGAAATTTGGGTCTGGGTGCTACCCCTGAGCTCTTCAGCTCAAGGCTGGTGCTAAACTGCTTGAGCCACAGCACCACTTCCGGTTTTTTGGTGGTGAATTGGAGATAAGAGTTTAACAGACATTCTTGCCCAGGCTGGCTTTGAACCATGGTCCTCAGATCTCAGCCTCCTGAGTAGCTAGGATTACAGGCATGAGCCACTGGCACCAGCCCATGTTCAGTTTCTAATAAAGCCTTAACTAGTCCTCTAAAGTGATTCTCCACAATGTAAGAGATAGAGATTTAGAAGAACATTCTCAAATTACCATGCTTTTGTATATTTGAAATGTTAATTTATTTTGAAGTTTCAAATAAGGGGGCAGGATATATTTTGGTTGTTATTTTTTCTGTGCTTGGCATTACTCCCTTTTGCAGCTTAGACTGGCTTATGGGAAGGAACTCTCAGTCTTCATGTATTTTCTTCTTTGCTTTGCTTGTTGGTGCTCAGCACTGGCTGGCTTCATATAGCTTTTCTGCCCTGATAGGAAAGGCAGAACTGCAGGCTTAGACATTTGTGGACTGAGTCCACACCCACCTCTCACTTCTTCACCCTGCCTGCAAAAAAAGCAAACTGTTGAGCCAAAATGGTGGCAAGTTCCAGTTATGTGATGTTTCTTGAATCATATGTTTTTCTTGGCCAGCTGCCTAGGATGAACTATCCAGAGAAAACTGGCTTTGTGTGCTCTGTCACCTTGTTCACTCTCCTTATGATCTAACAGTCGAGCAGATCAAAGGAAGCAGTAGCAATGGCCTCCAAATGGAAAATGTGCTGTTGAAATGCATTCGCTGAGGCAGTAGGCTTGGTGGTTCTCCAGAGGTGGTGACATTTTTTTTTTTCTGCCAGTCCTGGGGCTTGAACTTAGGGCCTGGGTACTGTCCCTGAGCTGTTTTTGCTCAAGGCTAGCACTCTACCACTTTAGCCACAGTGTCACTTCCTGCTTTTTCTGTTTATGTGGTACTGAGGAATGGAACCCAGGGCTTCATGCATGCTAAGCAAGCATTCTACCACTAAGCCACATTCCTAGCCCTGTGGTGGTGACATTTTGACTCTCACTAATCTTCCCTGATTCCTTCTATCCTTTCCCATGGTAGGTTCTGCAGTTATGATTGGAATTGAGAGGTGCTCTGAGCCTAATAATCTAGGTGAGCAGAGAAGTGCTCCAACTATTTCTACCCTACCCTAAAAGAAGAAAAGAAGATGGGCGCTGGTGGCTCATGCCTGTAATCCTAGCTACTTAGGAGGCTGAGATCTGAGAATCACAGTTCAAAGCCAGCCCCAGCAGGAAAGTCAGTGAGATTCTTTTTTTGTAATTCGTAGCACCTGAAATCTGGGCCTGGGTGCTGTCCCTCAGCTCTTCAGCTCAAGGCTAGAGCTTTTCCACTTGAGCCACAGCACCACTTCCAGCTTTTTCTGCTTATATGGTACTGAGGAATTGAACCCAGGGCCTCATGCATGCAGGGCAAGCACCCTACCTCTGCGCCACCTGCCCAGCCTCAGTGAGACTCTTATCTCCAATAAACCACCAAAAAAACAGAAGTGGCACTGTAGCTCAAGTGGTAGAGCCTCACCTTAAGCTGAAGAGCTCAGGGAAAGCATCCAGGCCAGCATCCAGGCCCAGAGTGAAAGCCCCACAACCAAAAGAAGAAGAAAAGAAATCCGAACTTATTTTCATGGACTGTACTTCTTAGGCTAAGAAAGGAAAACATTAGCCTGGATCAGGTGTTCTCAGGGAAGTTATTGTCCTTTGTCAGTCTCTGATGGTTTTTCAATACTAGATCTCAACTGTTTTCTGGACTTAAGCAATATTGGTCACATAGCAGTCATCTATTGGACAAATACTTCTGAGCATCTATTATGTGTCATGCACTTTTCCAGATTTTGTTTTTCTTTTGTCAGTCATGGGGCTTAAACTCTGGGGCCTGGGTGCTGTCCCTCAGCTCTTCAGCTCAAGGCTAGCGCTCTACCACTTGAGCCATGGCGCCACTTCCAGCTTTTTCTGCTTATGTGGTGCTGAGGAATCAAATCCAGGGCCTCATGCATGTGAGGCAAGCACTCTACCATGAGCCACCTTCCCAGTCCTCCAGGTGTTTCTTAACTGAACAAAGAAATAAAATAAAACCAAGTAAGCTCATTAGACTTTCTAAATGTTGATAGATGTCTGCTACATTATTTTAGTTCTGTTAGGTATATATTAATAATTATTATACTTTTGTTAATTTATTAGACAATGATTTCATTTGGCCTGCTATTCTGAGGGTGTTATTCAGATTTGGATATGAAGCATTCCCCCAAAAGGCTCATGTGTTGAAGGCTTGGTCCCACCAGTGGTATGATTGAGAGATGAATGGATCATGAGATTGCTAACTTCTATTAATTAGTCTTACTGAATAGGGCTGTTAGGAGATGGGGTCTGATTGGAGGAAGTAAGTCTCTGGGGTGTATCTTGGAAGGATATATCTTGCTGTGGCCCATTCCTGTCTTCTTTATCTATTTCCTGGTTACCTTGGAAAGGTCCATAATGATCTGTGTATATGAAGCTTGTGTTTATCTAAGGAATCTGTGTATCACAGATTCAGTGTATTCAAAAAAGAGAAAACCTGGGGGAGGCTGGGAAGGGAGGTGAAGGGTAAACAAAGGAGGAGGCTGCAATGCTTGGTAAGAAATGTATGCATTATCCTGCCCATGTAATTGTAGCCCCCCTGTACAGTATGTTCTCAAATAAAATAAAATACAATTAAAAAAAAAAAAAAAGAGAAAACCTGACCAGGAATAATAACAAAAAACAAATGTCAAGATGAATGAGACTTTTGTTCCTGATTCTTCTTGCTAACTGTATTACCAGGTTATTTTAGCTTTTAAGTTTGTACAGGGGAATGCTTACTATTACAAATAATTACACTTCTTCACATGAGGTTAAGGACAAAGATCCAATTTCAGTTATAAGGGTAAATTTTTTATTATTAATTTACTTTATTGTTATTATAGAGAGGGATTACAATTACATGAATCAGGTAATGAGTACATTTCCTTTCATACAGTGAAGGGTAAATTTTTATGTTATGTCAATAATAATATATATATTTTATTTATTTATTTTTTTGTCGGTCATGGGGTCTGAACTCTGGGCCTGGGTGCTGTCCCTCAGCTTTTCAGCTCAAGGCTAGCGCTCTGCCACTTGAGCCACAGCGCCACTTTCGGCTTTTTCTGCTTATGTGGTGCTGAGGAATCGAACCCAGGGCCTCATGCATGCAAGGCAAGAACTCTACCACTGAGCCGCCTTCCCAGCCCCAAGAATATATTTTTTTAAAGGACAAGCTGGACACTGATGGCTGGCTTACACCTGTAATTGTAGCTCCTAAGGAGGCTGAAATCTGAGGATTGCAATTTGAAGCCAGCCTTGGCAGAAAAGTCTTTGAGACTCTTACCTCCAATTAACCACCAAAAAGCTGGAAGTGGAGTTGTGCCTTAAGTATTAGAGTGATAACCTTGAGCATAAAAGCTTAGGGGCAGTGCCCTGTCCTGAGTTCAAATCTCAGGACCCTCTTCCCCTACCCCCCAAATAAAATCATCAGACCATGCATGGGAAGGTTTATCTCTGGGCTCTCTATTCCTTTGCTCTATGTATCTTTTTTTTTTCTTTCTTTATTCCAGTACCACATTATTTATAGTAAGATAGCTTTGAAATAAGTCCTTTAGTTTTGTTCTTTTTTAAGATTGCTTTAGCTAGTAAATGTCTTTTGATATTTCCATATAAAGCTAAGGATAGATTTTTTCCCCCCTATTTGCTAAAAAAAAAAAAAAAAAATCATTAGAACTGTGTTGAGTCTGCACATCTCTTTGTTAGTATTGATATCTTTGTCTTAAGTCAGCTGTGTCACTTAGCTTCACAGTACTATAACACAATGCCTGAGATTAACAACTAAGAGGAAAGGTTTATTTCAGCTCAAAATTTTGGTGTTTTTAGTCCCCGGGTAATTGTCTCCCTTGCTTTGGAACTGTGGCAAGGCAGCTAGTTTTTTTGCAGGGAACACATTGTAAAGCAAACCTCATGGCTGGGGGGACCACAATTTCCTGGAGAACATACTTCCCCAGGGATTTAAGACCTCCTGTCAGGCCCCACCACATGCTTCCACTGCCTCCCAGTATCGCCGAGGGCTAGGGACTGACGGAGTCTTCATCACATGGACTTTTGGAGGATATTCCAGATATAAACTGTTCCAACGTCTCAACAATATTAAATGTTGGATTCCATGACTTAAGGTTGTCTCTTATTTATTTATTTAATTTTTTTCAGCAATGCGTTGTAGTTTTCATTGTACAAATCTTTCACCTTCTTAAGGTAGTTCCTAATTTACTATCTTTGAGGCTACTATAAATGTATTTTTTCTAAGTTTCAAATGTTCATTATTAGCATATAGAAATAACTGGTTTTTACATGTAGGGTTTGAATCCTGCTCTATGAAAATGTGTGAATTTGGATTTTTCTGTGCAATCAATATTTAAACATACCTCATCATTTCCTGGATACCATTCCATGGTGTGAAGTTTCTGTTACAGCCCATGAACTAAATCCATCCATGTCGCTTTTCATTCTCTGTTGAACATGTTGTTTAACTTTTGAAGTTGTAGTATTTTGAGTAGTACCTAATACTTACCCTTTTACCTTTTGGCCCATAAAACCTAAAATATATACTACCAGTCCAGTTAAGATAAAATTTGCCAGTCCCGGGCTGGGAAGGTGGCTCAGTGGTAGAGCGCATGCTTTGCATGCCAGAGGCCCTGGGTTCGTTTCCTCAGCACCACATAAGCAAAAAGAAAAAAAAAAAGCCAGAAATGGTGCTATGGCTCAAGTGGTAGAGCGCTAGCCTTGAGCTGAAGAGCTGAGGGACAGTGCCCAGGCCCAGAGTTCAGGCCCCATAACCGGACCCAAAAAAAAAAAAAAAAAATTTGCCAGTCCCCATTCTAGAACACACTATGCCAGTCTCTTATTGAAAAGCCGCCTGAATTGTTTCACATCAAGCTGTTTTCAAACATTGAGAATATTTCAGCAATGTACATCTTTTTGGCAGTAAGGTCGGAACTCAGGACCTTAGCTTGCTAGGTAGGTGCTCTTATCACTTGAGCCATCATCCCACCAGCCCTAACATCCTTTTTTTTTTTTTTAGTCCTGGGGCTTGAACTTGTCTTGGGTGCTCTCCCTGCGCTTTTCAGCTCAAGGCAAGCACTCTACCATTTGAGCTGTAGCAACACTTCTGGTATTCTAGTGGTTTATTGGAAATAAGAGTCTCACAGACTTTCCTGCCAGGGCTGATTTTGAACTGTGGTCCTCAGATCACAGCATCCTGAGTAGCTAGGATTATAGGCATGAGCTGGTGCCTGGCAACATTCATTAATTTTAATGAATATTAGTAAATTTACTTAATATAAGTTAATTGTTCAACTGAGTCTCATTGACTATTCATTCAGTTTTGCCTCAGGTATACCGGTAGGAGAAAAGAATGTCAGCTACATGCTGACACCTTGGGATATAGATCTTTGTCTGCTTTTATCTTTTTTGCTATTAGAATTTCTATTTCTTTTATTATAGGCTTGGTTGAGCAACTTCTTTTTTGGGGGGAGTCTGTCGTGGAGCTTGAACTCTGGGTCTGGGACCTGTCCTGCAGTTCTTCAGCTCAAAGCTAGCGCTCTACCACTTGAGCCACAGTGCCACTTCCAGTTTTGTGAGTGGTTTATTGGAGATAAGTGTCTCATGGACTTTTCTGCCTGGGCTGGCTTTGAACTGCAATCCTCAGATCTCAGCCTTCCTGAGTAGCTAGGTGGCATAAGCCACCGGCACCTGGCTCTTGAGCAACTTCTTATGTGTAAAATTCTTATTCCTGCCTTTTGCTTACTTTTCTTTTAGATAGTTGGATTATTAATATTTACTAGCTCTTATTTTTATAGTGCCTTATATATTAATGCAAATTGGATCTTTGTCACTAGAATGAATAATCTTTCTTTTCCAATTGTAAAAAGTTGGGCTGGGAATGTGGCTTAGTGGTAGAGTGCTTGCCTCGCATGTATGAAGCCCCAGGTTTGATTCCTCGGTGCCACATAAACAGAAAAGGCCAGAAGTGGCATTGTGGCTCAAGTGGTAAAGCACTAGCCTTGAGCAAGGAAGCTCAGGGACAAAGCCTAGGCCCTGAATTCAAGCCTCAAGACTGGCAAAAGAAAAACAAACAAACAAACAAAAGACAACTTTAAAAGTAAGTATGTCACCTAAGTCAACTTCATATATTCAAGAATGTAGCTATTTTTTTCCTTTATAGCTTCAGGGTTTTATGTCTTACATAAAAAGATCTCTATTTGGAGATGATTTTTTAAACTCTTGTTTTCTTCTGGTTCCTTTTATGTTTCTTAAAGTGCTTTACCATCTGGAAATGACTTTGGTCTAAGGAGTAAGGATGGTTTCCAGCTGGTAGTCAGCTGTCCTAAAGCCACTTATTGAATAATCCATCCTTTTTTTTCATTACTTTGAAATGCCACTTTTCCATATGTATATTTGGATATAATGTGCCATTGATCTAGCTGTGTATTCACATACGATTCCAAGCTTCCATAATTATATATAATTTATACCATTTATTATTTGGATATCTTCTGTAGACTTTTCTTGGCTCTTTTTGTGTCTTTTACTTTCTATTCAAACTTTAGAATGAGTTGTCTAATAAAAAGTTGAAATTTGAGATTCGAGCAAATATTTAGATAAATTCAGGGAGAAAACTATTACGTCTTCCTATGTAGAAGCCAGTCTTGCTTTCACTCCTTTTTTGAAAAAAAAAATTTTTTTGCTGTCTAGAACTCTAAAGTTTCAGTTCCTTGAGATTTAAGGATTGCTTCAAAGCCTTCACCCAGAAGCGGGGTCTCTAATCAGGAATGAAATACAAATTCTGTCTTTTCGGGAAACTTAAGAGAGTTAACTCAAGAATTGGGAATCATCTTGACCCCAGCTTAGTGCAAGCAGAACCATACCACTGTTGACACCTATGTTACTCACCCTAGATGCTGGGATACCCACAGACTGATCTCTCTGCCTCATGGCTGCCCCCACTGCTCTGCCACCTACCAACGGAAAGACTTGTTCTGTTTTTTAACCAGGCTGTTCCCTAGCTCCTTGACTATAAATGCAAATGGGAATGCTAATAGTACCCACCTCAAAGTATAGTTGTGAGCATTAAAGTTTTATTGGGAAGCTGATATGGGGTCAAGAACAAATGATTTGGGAGTCTCTACCTGCCCTCTCGTCATGATGAGATGCCTATACCATAGTCCTAATTTCTTCAGTTTCTTTCCCAATTCAAAGATACACCAGCTGGCTGCCAGTGGCTCATACTTGTAATCCAAACTATTCAGGAGGCTGAAATCTGAGGATCATAGTTCAAAGCCAGCCTGGGCAGAAAAGTCCGTGAGACTCTTTATTAACCACTAGAAAACCAGAAGTGGCACTGTGGTAGAGTGCTCACCTTGAGCTGAAGAGCCCAGGGACAGCGCCCAGGCCCAGAGTTCAAGCCCAGATCTGTTGTTTCATTCCATTTTTTTTATATCATATATTTTATCATTACAAAACTCTTAAGAAAGCTTTATTAAATAGGGCCTTTTTTTTTGGCCAGTCCTGAGGCTTGAACTCAGGGCCTGGGCACTGTCCCTGAACTTCTTTTGCTCAAGGCTAGCACTCTACCGCTTGAGCCACAGCGCCACTTTTGGATTTTTCTGTTTGTCTGATACTGAGGAATAGAACCCAGGGCTTTATGCATGCTAGGCAAGCACTTTACCACTAAGGCACATTCCCAGCCCAAGACCTTTTATAGTTACATAAGCACATAGAAAAGTAACAATTGTAAGTGAGCAACACAATTGAATTTTTAATTTTATGTTTATTGGGTTGGTTGTTTGGCTTTTTTGAGACAGGCTCTCACTATGTCATCTAGACTGGTCTTGAACTGATTGTCCTGTTCAGACTCCTGAATACTGGGATTAGAAATGTAGTCACCATTAAACTTTTAGAGTAGTTTTATATTCACAGCAAACTAAGAATGGAGTATGAAGAGTTCCTGTATCCTTACCCCAAAACATGCAGTTTTCCCATTATCAACTTCTTGCACCAGAATGGTACATTTTACAATTAGTGAATCTACATTGACACACTATGATTGTCTCAAGTCCATAAGTATAGGCTGGGTATAGTAGCTCATGCATGTAATTCTTTTTTTTTTTTTTTTGGGTCCGGTCATGAGGCCTGAACTCTGGGCCTGGGCACTGTCCCTCAGCTCTTCAGCTCAAGGCTAGTGCTCTACCTCTTGAGCCACAGCGTCACTTCCGGCTTTTTTCTTTTTGCTTATGTGGTGCTGAGGAATTGAACCCAGGGCCTCAGGCATGCAAGGCAAGCGCTCTACCACTGAGCCACCTTCCCAGCCCCTCATGCATGTAATTCTAACTACTGAGGAGGTTGAAATCTGAACATCATAATTTGAAGTCAACGTGAGCAGGAAAGTCTGTGAGACTCTTATGTCCAATTAACTAGCAAAAAACAAAAAACAGCTGGTCAACGGCGGTTCATGCCTGTAATCCTAGCTACTCAGGAGGCTGAGATCTGAGGATCATGGTTCAAAGCCAGCCCAAGCAGAAAAATCCTTGGGACTCAATCTCCAATAAACCTTTCCAAAACTGGAAGTGGCACTGTGGCTCAAGTGGTAGAGTGCTAGCCTTGAACAAAAGAAGTTCAGGGATAGTGCTGAGGCCCTGAGTTCAACTCCCAGGATTGGCAAAATAAACACTTAAAAGATTTTCAAGGCGACAAATGGGACTACCTTAAAATAAAAAGTTTCTGCACAGCTAAAGCTATAGCAACCAAGCTAGAAAGACAACCAACTAACTGGGGAAAAAAATTTACCAGCAATATATCAGATAAGGGATTAATATCCAGTATATACAGGAACTCAAACTAACCCCTCCCAAACTTAACAAACCAATTACTAAATGAGCAAGGGAACTAAAGAGACACTTCTCAGAAGAAGAGATAAAAATGGCAAAGAAACACATGAGGAAATGTTCACCATCCCTGGTTGTAAAGGAAATGCAAATAAAGACAACACTGAGATACCACTTTACCCCAGTCAGAATGGCCCGCATCCTAAAAGTCAGCCAACAACAAATGCTGGAGGGGATGCGGAGAAAGGGGAACCCTATTACACTGCTGGTGGGAATGTACACTTATACAACCACTTTGGAAAGCAGTCTGGAGGGTCTTCAGAAAGCTAAATATTGACCTCCCTTATGACCCAATCATACCACTTCTAGGCATCTATCCTGAACAACAGCAACCAGTATACAAGGACATGCACCTCCATGTTTATTGCAGCACTGTTCACAATAGCTAGGATATGGAAACAACCCAGATGCCCCACCACAGATGAATGGATCCAAAAATTGTGATATCTGCACACAATGGAGTATTATGCAGCCATTAGAAAGGACACAATAATGGCATTCGCAGGGAAATGGATGGAGCTAGAAGAAACCATGTTGAGCAAGGTAAGCCAAGAGCAAAGAGACAAATGGCACATGGTCTCCCTGATAAGTGGATGTTAAAAATAAAACGTAAGGTGATACAACAAAATTAACAAGACTTAAGAAACAAAGGACTTCCACTCATCTGGTGGAATTACTACTAAATATCCCCATGCTGCTGATCACATGTATGGTATATATGTGCACACCAGAGGGAAACCAGGAGGATGACACAGAACTAGAGGGAATCAGGGAAAAACATAACAGCAGGACCCATCAGCTGTACTGGACATTGACCAAAATGAACTAAGCAACTTAATGGCAGCGATGGGAGGGAGGGAACAAGTGGGAAAGAGGAAACAGCTGATGCTATGCAAAACAAGAAATGTGGAAGAAATAACTATTGAAAAGCTCATAGAACTCAAGTGTTATAGACCATGATAGACAATTTGCCCCATGAAAGTTAGAATGTGTTTGTGACTTTAACTAAGCATCACTCTCCCACAATACTGTGAAATTTGGGAAATTATGTAATCACACTAAAGAATTTGAGAGCTGGGAAGTTGGCTCAGTGGTAGAGCTCTTGCCTTGCATGCATGAGGCCCTGGGTTCGATTCCTCAGCACCACATAAGCAAAAAGAAAAAAGCTGGAATTGGTGCTGTGGCTCAAGTGGTAGAGCGCTATCCTTGAGCTGAAGAGCTGAGGGACAGCGCCCAGGCCCAGAGTTCAGGCCCTAGGACCAGACCCCCCAAAAAACAAAAGCAAAAACAAAAAAAAAGAATTTGAAAAAAAAAAGTTAATACTCACAAAGTGGGCCATCCTGGATCAAAAAAATATTATATATATAATATATAAATATATAATATATTATATATTATATATATATATATATGAATTCTAGGGCTGGGAAGGCAGCTCAGTAGTAGAGCGCTAGCCATGAGCTAAAGAGCTGAGGGACAGCTCCCAGGTCCAGAGTTCAGGCCCCAGGTCTGGACCCCCCCCCAAAAAAAATTCTATGCTTCCATCAGAAAGAATGACACCAGCCATTTCTATGGAAATTGAAAGACTTGTAAAAAATCATATTACGTGAAGTAAGCCAGACCCAAAGAAACATAGGTCCCATGGTTTCCCTCATTTGTAATAATTTAGTATATGTCTAGGACAATCCTAGCAGATGAGCAGAATAGCTCAATAGCTATATACATATAATCATATAAGATGATGCTAAGCAAAATGAACTCCAAGACATGGACATGAAAGGTTTTTCTTTGTTGTTGTTTTTAATGTACTACATGATTTCTCTTTTCTTTTGTGTTTTTCCCCCTATGGTTTATCCCCTGCTGTCACTGTGTTTGATTTTGGTACCTTGGATATTGTATATATGTTTATTTGAATTAGGGAAGGGAAGGGGAGCAACAAAATGGTGAGACAAAGGACAAAGGGGGAACCAATGTACCAGCAATACTCACAAGACAGTATGTTAGAAATGATCTGTACAACTTGGAGGGGGAGGAGGTTAGGGGGAAGGAAAGTGGGAGAAAAATGGGGGAAGGGATCACAAGTTCAACAAGCAATGTAATCACTACCTTATGTAACTGTAACCCCTCTGTACATCACCTTGACAATAAATTTTTTTTAAAAAGTTAATACCCACAAAGTGGGCCCCCAAAAAAAGTTTCAAGGATTTTCCTGCTCAGGTTTACTTTTAGAACCCTGATCCTCAGATCTCAGCTTCCTGAGTAGCGAGGATTACATGTGGGAGTCACTGGCACCTGGCTTGACCCCAAAATGCTAATATATGCACAAGGTTTAGAAGGGGGCTTGGCTTAGCAAGATCTTAATGCAGGTGTTCAATTAACTCAGCTATGCAGCTGCAAAATCATCAGACTGTCACAAAGAGCTGGAAGTTGTCTGTAATAATGTCTTAAACCCTTAATCAATCCTGACTGCATCTAATCAATTTAGTTGGAAACTTGGAATTTCAAATATAGCCAAATAGATATTTAACCATTCCATGATTTTATATTTCAACCCCAGGGTACCACTGGCGTAAAGCTCCATTTTCCAGCCCAGAGCAGAAATGGGCACATAGCTTCAAGGTGGAAGAAGGGACACACATTTCAATTATGTTATCTTTATAAGATTGGTAAACCAGGTGCAGGTGGCTCACGCTTGTAATCCTAGCTACTCAGGAGACTGAGATCTGAGGATCGTGTTTCAAAGCCAGCATGGGCAGAAAAGTCTCAATGAGACTCTTACCTCCAGTAAACTACTCAGAAAAGCCGGGCATCGGTGGCTCACGCCTGTAATCCTAACTACTCAGGAGGCTAAGATCTGAGGATCACGGTTCAAAGCCAGCTCAGGCAGGAAAGTTCAAGAGATTCTTATCTCCAATAAACCACTAGAGAGGCTGGGAAGGTGGCTCAGTGGTAGAGTGCTTGCCTTGCATGCCTGAGACCCTGGGTTCAATTCCTCAGTACCACATAAGCAAAAAGAAAAAAGCTGGAAGTGGTGCTGTGGCTCAAAGTGGTAGAGCACTAGCCTTGAGCTGAAAAGCTGAGGGACAGTGCCCAGGCCCAGAGTTCAGGCCCCACGATCAGACCCAAAAAAAATAAAAATAAATAAACCACTAGAAAACCGGAAGTAGCACTCTGGCTCAAGTGGTAGAGCATTTGCCTTGAGCTGAAGAGTGCAGGGACAGCTTTCAGGCCCAGAGTTCAAGCCCCATGACTGACCAAAATAAATAAATAAATAAACCACTCAGAAAATTGGAAGTGGCGCTGTGGCTCAAGTGGTAGAGCACTAACCTTGAGCTGAAGAGCTGAGGGACAGTGCCCAAGCCCAGAGTTCAAGCCCCACGACCGACCAAAAAACAAGCAAACAAACAAAAATCAAGATTAGTAAGTTGGGGGGAGGGGTCCTTAGGATGGTGGTTCCAGGGAATTCTTCCCATGTTCCCTAGTTTGTCCTTGACACGTGTGCACTTCTCACAGTGGAAAATGGGATTCAGACAAGGAGGTTGCCATGCCCATAGTTCCAGATACTTGAGGTTCCAGGTCTGTCCTCTACATCTTGGTGCTCAGCCGAGGTTCCTGGATCCGGGTTGCACACCATGGGAGAGTGCTGCTCCCAGAGGGCATTGACCAGTTGTACTCTAAAAAGCCTTGCACATATTCACTTAATGCAGTAACAATGGTTGTGCACTGACAACGTCTTTAATTTTTTTCTTTTCTTTTCTTTTTTTTTTGTCAGTCATGGGGCCTGAACTCTGGGCCTGGGCGCTGTCCCTCAGCTCTTCAGCTGAAGGCTAGCACTCTATCACTTGAGTGTCAGCCCCACTTCTGGCTTTTTCTGCTTATGTGGTGCTGAGGAATCAAACCCAGGGCCTCATTCATGCAAAGCAAGCACTGTACCACTGAGCCACCTTCCCAGCCCCTCTGACAACTTCTTTAGTATCCTGACTCTGGCCTCTGGAAAGCCTTATCAAGCAGCTGGCTGTTACTCAAAAGCAGTTTCAGGTAAAAAGACCATGCCAGAAATGTAGGTGAAGTCCACCCCATGTAGGCTGCTCTTCATTCAGAAAGGCCTGTGGCAGCCACTCCTGGAATGGAAGACTCAAGATGTCTCTTCTGATCATGCCTAAATTCTTGGCTGATTTATTAAGGCTTATTAGGAAAGACTCCTTTTTTTTTTTTTTGTCGGTCCTGGGGCCTGAACTCTGGGCCTGGGCACTGTCCCTCAGCTCTTCAGCTCAAGGCTGCACTTGAGCCACATGCACCACTTTTGGCTTTTCTCTGCTTATGTGGTGTTGAGGAATCGAACCCGGGGCTTCATTCATGCAAGACAAGCACTCTACCACTGAGCCACCTTCCCAGCCCTGGAAAGGCTCCTTTTTATTATTTTCTTGACACATACTTTTTGACAGGTGTTCAAAGATGATTATAAGAAGTATGTGGAAAAGTTAGATGTGGTCCTTAGAATTTATTCTGGCAGTTTTTAAAAGGTCTTGGGGTTTGGTGAGAAGTGTGTAGGGCCGGTCTAGGGTGCTTTATTGGCCAAAAGATGTAGACACAGACAAGATGAAATGCAGCGTTGAACACTGGTTAGGAGTCACAAATTTGTGTCCCCCTTAGTCAGGCAACAGGGGGTGATGGGAATCTGTGGTGAACAGGAGGAGACTTGTCCCTACTAGATAACAGGCTCTACCTCATGGAAACAAGGGACCATCTTTTCAGATCTTAAGGAGAAGTCAGGAATTTGCAACTGTAAAATGTCTGGATTTCTTCATGTCAGTAACTAATTTAAAAACATTGTGTAAGCCGGGTGCCAGTGGTTCACACCTGTAATCCTAGTTACTCAGGAGGCTGAGATCTGAGCATCTCAGTTCAAAGTCAACCCCAGGCAGGAAAGTCTGTGAGGCTTTTTTCTTTTTTTGGGGGGGGGGTGGGTCCGGTCGTGGGACCTGAACTCTGGGCCTGGGCACTGTCCCTCAGCTCTTCAGCTCAAGGCTAGCGCTCTACCACTTGAGCCACAGTGCCACTTCTGGCTTTTTTTTTCTGCTTATGTGCTGCTGAGGAATTGAACCCAGGGCCTCATGCATGCAAGACAGGCACTATACCACTGAACCACCTTCCCAGCCCTGTCTGTGAGGCTTTTATGTCCAATTAACCACCACAAAACTGGAAGTAGCACCGTGGCTCAAGTGGTGGAGTGCTTGCCATGGCTGAAAAGCTGAAGGACAGTGCCCAGGCCCAGAGTTCAAGCCATATGACCGACAAAAACAAAAAACATTGTGTAATCACAGGAAGAGATGTTCATCATCAATAATCTGGGAAAGACAAATTAAAACTATAAAGAAATATCCTTTCATACCTACTAAGATGGCAATTATCAAAACCAGAAAATGACAAGTGTTGGTAACTACATAGAGAAATTTGAATCCTGTGCACTGTTGGAAGGAAAGGGAAACATACCAATTTCCTTGAAAAACAGTAATATGATCACTATTAATCTGATATCTCTCATTGAACGTCATTACCTTTAATATTTATGTGCCTTTGCATTTAATTCATTTCTTGTAGAAAGCATATAGTTGTATCTTTTTTTTTTTTTTTTTTTGCCAATACTGGGGCTTGAACTCTGGGCCCATGTGCCATCCCTCAGCTCTTCAGCTCATGGCTAGTGCTCTACCACTTGAGCCAGAGTGCCACTTCTGGCTTTTTCTATGTATGTGGTACTGAGGAATCGATCCCAGGGCTTCATACGTCCTAGGCAAGCACTCTACCACTAAGCCACATTCTAGCCCTGGATCATTTTTTAAATTTACTTTGTTATTCTTTTTTTTTGGGGGGGGGGGTCTGGTCGTGCAGCCTGAACTCTGGGTCTGGGCACTGTCCCTCAGCTCTTCAGCTCAAGGCTAGCACTCTACCACTTGAGTCACAGCGCCACTTCCGGCTTTTTTCTTTTTGCTTATGTGGTACTGAGGAATCGAACCCAGGGCCTCATGCATACAAGGCAAGCACTCTACCACTGAGCCACCTTCCCAGCCCAACTTTGTTATTCTTTTTAAAAATTCTTTCAATGTCATCATTCATACTTAAAATGACTATTGACATAGATTAATATATGCCATACTTGCAAGCATTTTCTATTCATTGCCCTTATTCTTTTTTTTTTGTTGTTGTTTTTTTATCTTTTCTGGCTTTAATCAAGCATTTTATATTATTCCATTTTCTTTCATTTCTTCTCATGTTAATTACACTAATTTTATAAAAACATTGATTTCTGTCCTTGAGTACATTAAAATACTAAATCCACTTTCATGTTATAATATCAGCTGGATGAGGTGGTATATGCTTGTGATCTTAATAAAAATGGAAAGCCTAAAGCAAGTGGATAGTAACTTAGGACCATATTCTAAAAATAACCTGTGAAGAATGAGGTTGGAGGCATGGTTCAGCAATGTTATGCTACTGTAGCAAGTGCAAGACCATGAATTCAAATGTCAGTATTAAAAAAAAAATTTTTTTTTTTTTTTTTTTTTTTTTTTGTCGTGGGGCTTGAACACTGGGCCTGGGCACTGTCCCTGTGCTCTTCAGCTCAAGGTGAGCGCTCTACTGCTTGAGCCAAGGCGCCACTTTAGGTTTTCTAGTGGTTATATTGGAGATGAGTCTCATGGACTTTCCTGCCTGGGCTGGCTTTGAACCATGATCCTCAGATCTCAGCCTCCTGAGTAGCTAGGATTACAGGCTTGAGCCACTGTTGCCCAGCTAGTATAGATACCTTATAATACCTTTATACTATTCAATGTTACTAGTTCCTAGTGTTTTATCCTATGTATATAATTCTTTCCTCTACCATAAAAAGTATATGTATTCCTTTTTTTCACTTAATACATGGTATACAGAGAGTAATTTCCAATATGAAAATTCCTTTGACAGATATTTATTTATTTATTGGTCATGGGTCTTGAACTCTGGGCCTGGGCACTGTCCCTCAGCTCTTTAGCTCAAGTCAAGCACTCTACCACTTGAGCTACAGCGCTACTTCCAGTTTTCCGGTGGTTAAATGGAGAAAAGAGTCTCACAGACTTTCTTGCCTGGGCTGGCTTTGAACCTCAATCCTCAGATCTCAGCCTCCCAGGTAGCTAGAATTACAGGCATGAGCCACCGGTGCCCAGCTACTTACTCGTTTTTTTTTTTTCCTGCTAAATTTGAACAGAATAAACAGATGACTAATGTGCAGGTACCAAAAAGCTTAAAATCTCAACTTGTTTGGCTTGTAGCCTGCTGTTAATTAAGAGTTAAATGATCTCATTGTGTTATGTTAGTATTCTTGAGCACCTATAAAAAGGCTTAATTAGAAACATTAAGGTAATTATATTACCTATCCCCTAGTTTCCCTTTCAATATCAGGACTATTAGGGCAAAATATCTCTTTGAGGGCATGATGGGCTATCAAAGTTAGATAACAATGCAAGATATATACCCAAATAAAGCTTACTATGCTCAGAAAGACAAATACTGCATGATTTCATGCATACATGGAATGTAAAAAAGTCAAAATCACAGAAGCAAAGAGTAGATGGTGTTGCCAGGCAAGGAACAGGATGGGGAAGAGTAGCAGATAGTTGCCAAAAAAATATGATGCTTTAGTGAGTTGGGATGAATAAATTCTGGAAATCTCTTGTACAGCATAGTGACTATAATTATTAATAACCTATTTAATACTTTGAAAATTGCGATATACATCTTCAGTGTACTCATCACACACAAGTAAGTATGTGAGTTGTTGGATATGCTTATTAGCTTGATTTAATCATTTCACAGTATAGAAATATGTCAAAACAACATGTTTTACATACCATATATAATTATTTATTGATTATATCTTGATAAAGTGGAAGGCATATTAAAATTAAATACCCAAATTATTAAATTTTAAGTTTCAAATTTAAGTTTTCATTCTTACCTTAAATTTCAGTTGGGGACCCAACACAATGCAGTTTAAAATGTAAGCCTTGTACATAAAGACTTTGAATCTGGGGCTGGGAAGGTGGCTCAGTGGTAGAATGCTTGCCTTGCATGCATGAGGCCCTGGGTTCGATTCCTCAGCACCACATAAGCAGAAAAAGCCAGAAGTGGCACTGTGTCTCAAGTGGTAGAACGCTAACCTTGAGCTGAAGAGCTTAGGGATAGCACCCAGACCCAGAGTTCAGGCCCCACGACTGACAAAAAAAAAAAAAAAAAAAGAAAGAAAAAAAAGAAAAAAGATTTTGAATCTACTCTCAGTCCCAGTTACCAACTAGATCCCCTCTCCATACACATTCCTTAACTGTGCAAAGGGTTCTTCTGCTATGGGTGGATTTCCTATGTTCATGATTGAAGTTTTGTGGGATTTTTGTTGTTGTTTTTGCTGGTGAAGGTAGAAGAAAGAGCCCTAATTTGGAGTTTGGAATATGTTTCCAGGACTTCCTGCTGAGCAGAGTCACAGCAGGCTCTACAGAACACTTTGCTCCAGGGCACCAATATGGAAGATACGGCTTCCTGTAGACAGCATATCAGTTTTTGTTAGGGAAGTGTATGACATTATAACAACTAATTTATTTGATTGCATCCCAGTCATGACAAAAAGTTCCTAAATCTCTTGTACACATGGATATGGGAGAATTTTTTTTTTTTTTTTTTTTTTGGGTCCGGTCATGGGGCCTGAACTCTGGGCCTGGGCGTTGTCCCTCAGCTCTTCAGCTCAAGGCTAACGCTCTTCCACTTGAGCCACAGCACCACTTCCGGCTTTTTTCTTTATGTGGTGCTGAGGAATCGAACCCAGGGCCTCAGGCATGCAAGGCAAGCGCTCTACCACTGAGCCACCTTCCCAGCCCCATAGGAGAATCTTTTGTTCTAACCTGTGGCCTTTGCCATGGGTTCCTGACACCCAGCTCCTGAAACCTTTGTAATTGCCTGAGTAATAACAACTGGCCCAGAGCTCCTAAATACCTTGGAATTTCTGGGGTGATAGGTGCAGCTTTTGTTCTAGAGAGCTGATTCTAGGTGGGCTCCTGGATAACCTCACGATGGGGGCACGTAGCCAGGGCAGCCAACCATGTGATAAGAGGGTGAAGACTTTCAGCCACCCCTTTACCCCATCTCTGGGGAATGGAAAGAGCTAAAGGGTGAATTAACCACCATAGGCCAGTGATTTAACCAATCATGCCTAAGCCGGGCACTGGTGGCTCACGCCTGTAATCCTAGCTATTCAGGAGGCTGAGATCTGAGGATCGCGGTTCAAAGCCAGCCCGGGCAGGAAAGTCTGTGAGACTCTTCTCTCCAATAAGCCACTAGAAAACCGAAAGTGGCACTGTGGCTCAAGTGGTAGGGCATTAGCCTTGAGCTGAAGAGCTTAGGGACAGAGCCCAGGCCCAGAGTTCAAGCCCCACTACTGACAAAAAAAAGAAAAAGAAAAAGAAAGAAAAGCCAGGCCATAGGCAGAGGTATGTGTGTTACCAAGGGTCCTAGAACCTCAATCTCTCTTCCAGACTTATTCATTGTAATTAGGTCTGTCTCACTTCTACATATATATATGTGTAAACATTTGCTTTTTTGTTTTCTAATGATACCATGCTTGATAGATGTGTATATTGAAGTGTATTATTATATATATTCTTTGTAAATTACTTCTTCATACTATAGTCTGGAGTATACATATATGAGATAATTTTGATATATAATGTATGTATATGTAAGTAGACAATGTTATCAGCTAATTTTCATTTCTGGCATGCGTGAATCATCTTAGGGCTGTTGGGCATTCTAGAATGGAGTGCTCCTGACAAGAGGGTTCCACTGTAAATGAATCCATGTTAACAATAGCGCCTTTTTTCTGTCATCAGTGATAGCCTTGGCTAAAATATGATCAAAACTTTGATTTCACAAACATATGAAAAGATAGAGGCCTCCTTGGGGGACCTAGCTGCTCAGACTGTCCAGGGAAGATGCTGGCTTGTGGACAGTCGAACCCTGAATATTGAACAGTCAGCCTGTTGGGGTTCTTTACAAATTAAGAAAAAGCAATAAGGAGAGGAAGGAATCACTGTGTGTAGGGTGCCCCCTGCTGTTGAGAGGGCAGATGCCACATAGCCATACTTACATTCCTGTTCTTGACTGTACAAACAAAACACTCAGACCTTCACTGGGGGAATATGAAAAAAAAAAGTCTTTGTTTTCAAGCCTAAGCCTACTGTAAAGTGTAGGCATAACTCCCCTGTACAACCTTTTGAGGTACAAAAAAAAAAAAAAAAACTAAAAGAAAATTTAGATAGCTTACTTGGTAGCTGCACCTTTTCACCATGAGAGGTTTAAGCTGCCTCAATGGATCTTATTTTAAGTGGTAAGAGAAGCCACCACAATGTAGTAAGATCAGATTACAGTACTGTGGCTCGCCAACATTTCATCTGGTTTGTTGTTGTTGTTGTTTGATTTTCTTTCTTTCTTTTTTGCCAGTCCTGGGGCTTGGACCTGGGTGCTGTTCCTAAGCTTCTTTTGCTCAACTCTAGTGCTCTACCACTTGAGCCACAGTGCCACTTCCAGCTTTTTGAGAAGTTTATTGGAGATGAGTCTCATAGACTTTTCTGCTGTGGCTGGCTTCTAATCATGATCCTCAGATCTCAGCCTCCTGAGTAGCTATGAGGACAGGCCTGAGCCACCAGCTCCCACATCACATCTCTTTTCTGGTCTTTTTGAGCAGGTTCCTTCATCTTCACCTTTCCTAGATAAAATTCACAGCCACATTCCTGCAATGAAAATCTATTATGCCAAACACAGCTCTGTTCATTCTGCTGCCACCACGGTTCAAAATGTAGGAGCAAGAGGGTTACTCTGGGAAAGATAAAATATCTAGATTTTTTTAAAAATTGTAAATGTAGTGTGTAGATTACAAGATCATTAGTCCATGTCTCCATCTATTGTCTAGATTCTATTCAGGCCATGATGACATAAGAGGCTCCTGGGATTGGGGATTTAGCTGGGTGGAAGAGCACTACCTGGCAAATGCAAGGCCCTGAGTTGTGTCCTCAGCTCTGGGAGGAAAAAAAAAAGTACTTCTTGTTAGCATTAAGCCCACGTTTGCATTAAGCCCACCTTTGGTCCTCATCTCCACACAGACCTGAGTTCCTCCCAACACTTAACAGCTGTCCACTCCCTCTCTCCGCCCAGACCCACCTGAGCACACTTACCTCACTTCCTGCCCTAGACCCTCCTGCTATTTGCGTAGGGTTGGGTGCCACGTGCTCCCTCTCCTGGGAAAATATGGCCCCTCAAAACTGATAATCTTTCTCCTGTGTCTGCTTGCCTCCGGGTCCCCTAGGATGGACGTGAAGGATCTTTTCACTTGTTACCTGACTTATGAAATGGCAACCCCTCTGTATATCACCTTCATAATAAAACTTAAAAACCACTTTTAAATGTGAGGCTCTTGCCCCAGAAAACGAGTTTGCTCGCAGCTTTGTAGAGTCCAGTACGAGGGAACAGTGTAAAGGCTCGGGCAGGGTGGTGCCTGGACCGGGGCCGGGGCCTCAGAATCCAGGTTAACTTTGTCCTGGGTGTGAGGCCTTGGAGAGACCGGTGGGCCTCTCCGTGGCCTACCCCTAAGACTGAAAAGGTATGTGTGCCCGGAGGGATCGCGGCCACCCTGGCGCCCTTGGGACACAGGGCAAGTTTCCAACTCCCACGCAGGACCCGAGAAAACGTAGAGGCTAAGTAAGACGTCGGCCTCACCCGCCATAAGCCTGGACTGACACCAGACTGAAAGAGGCGCCTAGGAGACGTCATTTCCGCTTGGCTGGGGTGGGGCGAACGTCCATGCAGGAAGCGGAAGTTTTCGCAAGTGTCACTGGGAAGTGTAGTCCTTGAGGGAGTGGCGCTGAACTAGAGGGTCACGGCCGGCTGAGGAGCTTCACCCGGGAGCCTCTACATGGTGTATGATGAGGGGCGGGGGGCTCAGGTGCCGCGGTGGCCGTTCTCCAGCTGGCCAGAGGCATGTTATCCAGAAACGAGCCCTCCGGAGGCCAATGGGAGCCGCGGGCCGTCGGCGCGAGGCCAATGGCAGCGAGCCGAGGCGCGCCGAGCATCCTGGGAGGTGTGGTTTCTGCGTCCCGCGGGGAATTTTGGGTGGTGTAGTCCCGGCGCCCAGCTGGAGCTGGGGGCCGGAGCGACCCCCCTTGTCCTTTGCTGGCTCTGGTGAGTGCTGCTCCCCTGGGGCCCTTGTGGCAGCCAGACCCCATTCTGCCCGGGAAGGAAGGCTGCTCTGTGGCCTAAGTCTGTGGACCCTGAGGGCAGCTCTGGAGTGACTGGGCGCATCCTCTCCCCGAGGTCTGGTTTTGGGGGTGTGGGCGCCCCTCTCCCAGGGAGTGGGGTGAACCTCAGCGGTGAAACCGGGTTGGTAGGTGGCTGTAGCACACCCAGGCCTTCTCTCGTAGGGTTCTTGTGGGTGGGGACAAGTTCAGCCTCTCTGAAATCGTTTTCTTGAGAGACGAAGTCTCTAGTCCCTAGGTTTGTGATGGCTTGAGTAAGGAGGATTGTTGAACTCTTCTATTTACTGTGTAGTTGGGGTGAGACTGCACCTGGGGCCCAGTATCACCAGAGTTTTGGTTGTTTGGCAGCCGGTGGTCTTTGGGTCCAACCACATCTTGGCCTTGTTGGAGTGGGGAAGGGAGGCAGCCGACTTAGTCAAATGAGTCCAGGTTTCTCCAGAGTGGTTACATTGCCTGTTTAGTCGGCCATAGGTTAGGGCCTTGAAGAGGAGGTCAAACTGGGTAAGTTTTTCAAAGTAATATTACCACAAAAATCACAGAATTAAAAATTCCATTTGCATGTTTTATTATGGAAAACTTCAAGGCAGCCAGAAACAGAACTCTGAAGACTTGTTGCCCAGATTCAACACTTTACCTCATAACTAATTTTGATTCATCTCAAAGTGGACACAGTGGCCATCTTTACAGTCCTTATCTCCATGGTCATAGGTTGGCACTTCATAGTTTTGTCATCTTGGTGTAAGAGGCTGCTATCAATCTGCCTCACTTGACTCACTTGATTGTAGCACCTGCGTCATTGAGATGCACAAATAGAAGGAGGTATATTCTAAGATTACCTTTTATTACAGCAGAGGATCACTTGGTGCTCAGTGACCACAGCATGTCTGTCTGGGTAACCTGAATTGTGGGACTACACCAGCTCTATAACTAGGAAGCCACCCCAAATTCTTGTTGTTTTTTGTTTGTTTGTTTGTTTTCCTCCTCCTTCTGTTAGGTCCATTCCCAGTACTTTTGAGCAACAAGAGGTGTCATGTGATTAGAGCTTGCTGATTTCCAGTGACTTGAAAACCTTATTTGTTCTGTCTCCCATGATCCCTGGATGAGGAAAGGAGGGCTCTTTGGGACCTGACCCCAGTTTCAGGTGAGTACCACTTAATTTTGCATCCATGATTGGGTTTCCTTTGCTTTGTTTTAATGTCTTATGTTCTGTAATGTCCCTTTGGGAATCAGTGCTCCAGCTGGTTCCTTCAGGAAAACAGGCTTGTTTCACAAGAAATATTCCAACCAAGTCCCCTTATTCATTACACTTTCATCCTTGCCCCTGCATTTTTTGTTTAGTTGCTTGGTTTGACGGGTCTTGAACTCAGGGCCTGGGCACTGTCCTTGAGCTTTTTTGCTCAAGGTTATTATTCTACCACTTTGAGCCACAGTGCTACTTCCACCCCTGCATTTCTTTTCTCAGCATTTGTTCAGGTCTTGTCAAGTGCTGTGAAGTTATCATTCAGTTCTATGTGCACTCACTTAACTTTTCCATGCTAATGTAGTTTGCCGCAAATCCCAATTATTTCATCTGCAAATACCTCAGTAGGCATGTCTATATATATATAAATTTTATTTTACTATAGGTCCAAATCCTACCTGTATGACTTCATTGTTAGACCCAATATTAATAATGTTACTATTATTGAATATCTAATCTATATTTAATTTTCTTTAGTTGTTTAAAAAGTAAAATTTTCATTGGGCGCTGGTGGCTCACACCTGTAATCCGAGCTATTCAGGAGGCTAAGATCTAAGGATCACAGTTCGAAGCCAGCCCAAGCAGGAAAATTCGTAAGACTTTTATATCCAATGAACCACCAGAAAACCGTAAGTAACACTGTGGCTCAAAGTGGTAGAGTGCTAGCCTTGAGTGAAAAAGCTCAGGGACAGTGCTCAGGCCCTGAATTCAAGCCCCATAACCAAACACAAAAAGTAAAAATTTCCTCCCAGACAGAATAGCATGGCCAGAAGCAGGAAAAAAGTATCTAAATTCAACATGATGGTTTTCCCTGCCTCTGCCTTCCTGCTCCTGTTTCTCCTGATCTTACTGATCTGTGAACTGCTATAGCTTCTACTACATGATACAAGAGCTATCCACTCTTAAGGTTTTAGATATCTGAGGTTCAGCCAAGAACTCTGCCTTTGGCTCTACTCCTTTGTCTCTGCTGTCGACTTCACATTTCTACTTGGATATCTTGTGTGTATATCAAACCTAGTATGTCCAACAGCAAATTCCATTCACCTCTTCCAAACAGACTTCATCCTAGTGAAGTACAGATTGTTCTTTGAAAAGGAGGGGTTGGAGGTGTGGCTTAGGTGGTAGAACAAACACTAGCCAAAGAGTTTCTTTCCTAATTAGCCTATTTCAAAATCTCAAACTTGGGCTGGGAAGTGGCTCAGTGGTAGAGCGCTTGCCTTGTATGCCTGAGGCCCTGGGTTTGATTCCTCAGCACCACATAAGCAAAAAAGAAAAAAGCCTGAAGTGGTGCTGTGGCTCAAGCACTAGCCTTGAGCTGAAGAGCTGAGGAACAGCGCCCAGGCCCCACGACCGGACCCCCCCAAAAAAAAAAAAAATCTCAAACTCCACCCTGTTTCTGTTACTCCTTTTCTTCTTCTGAGCTTTCTTTTTCTTTTTCTTTTCTTTTTTTTTTTTGGGGGGGGTGGTCCCTCAGCTCTTCAGCTCAAGGTTAGCGCTCCACCACTTGAGCTACAGCGCCACTTCCAGCTTTTTTTTTTCTTTTTGCTTATGTTGTGCTGAGGAATCGAACTCAGGGCCTCAGGCATGCAAGGCAAGCGCTCTACCACTGAGCCACCTTCCCAGCCCAAGTCTGTTATTCTTTTTTTTTTTTTTTTAATTTTTTTATTGTAAAGATACTATACAAAGGGTTACAGTTACATGAGTAAGGTAATGAGTACACTTCCTATTGAGCATTGTTACCCCCTCCATTGTTTTCCCCCTACCATCCCTTCCTTCCGTACCTTCCCCAAGATTCTTTCTTTTTTTTTAAATTGTGTTTAAGTAATTACATAATTTCCCAAATTTTACAGTATTGTGGAATAATGATGCTCATTTAAAGTCACAAGTTCATTCTAACTTTCCTGGAGCAAATTGTCTATCACAGTCTATAACATATAATGGTGTACACATACACACCATACATGTGATCAGCAGCATGGGGTTATTTAGTAGTGGTTCAACCAGATGAGTGGAAGTTCTTTGTTTCTTAAGTCCTGTTAATTTTGTTGTATCACCTAACATTTTGGATTTAGCATCCACTTATCAGGTAGACCATGTACTGTTTGTCTCTTTGCTCTTGGCTTACCTTGCTCAACATGATTCCTTCTAGCTCCATCCATTTCCCTGCAAATGCCATTATTGTCATTTCTAATGGCTGCATAATATTCCATTGTGTAGGGGGGAGGCTGGGAAGGGAGGTGAAGGGTAAACAAAGGAGGAGGCTGCAATGCTTGGTAAGAAATGTATGCATTATCCTGCCCATGTAATTGTAGCCCCTCTGTACAGTATGTTCTCAAATAAAATAAAATAAAATTAAAAAAAAATATTCCATTGTATATAGATACCATAATTTTTGGATCCATTCATCTGTGGTGGGACATCTGGGTTGTTTCCATATCCTAGCTATTGTGAATAGTGCTGCAATAAACATAGAGGTGCACGTGTCCTTGTATATTGGTTCCTGTTGTTCAGGGTAGATGCCTAGAAGTGGTATGATTGGGTCATAAGGGAGGTCAATCTTTAGCTTTCTGAGGACCCTCCAGACTGTTTTCTAAAGTGGTTGTATAAGTGTACATTCCCACCAGCAGTGTAATAGGGTTCCTCTTTCTCCACATCCCCTCCAGCATTTGTCGTTGGCTGATTTGTGGATGTGGGACATTCTGCCAAGTCTGTTATTCTTTATTGTTGCTTAATTTATATATTTTATTTGGTCTTCTGCCTGGATTTAAGGTTCTTAAAACTCTGAGACTCTTTTTTTTTTTTTTGTATACCAGTTTGAATATATATGCTGCCAACTAATTATAGACTGGTTTAAAGGTTGTGAAACACATGGTATCAGGATGTTGATATTTACTGCCTCCCCCTGGGAAGCAGTATAAGCCATGTATAAGGTTGGCTCCTGGGCAAACAGGGATGGTTGTTTTTTTGTTTTTTGTTTTTTGTTTTGGTCAGTCGTGGGGCTTGAACTCTGGGCCTGGGTGCTGTCCCTGAGCTCTTCAGCTCAAGGCAAGTGCTCTACCTCTTAGGCCATAGCACCACTTCCGGTTTTCTGGTGGTTAATTGGAGTTAAGAGTCTCTAGGCTGGCTTTGAACAGTGATCCTCCTATCTCAGCCTCTTGAGTAACTAGGATTACAGGTGTGAGATCCCAGTGCCTGGCTAACAGGGCTGTTTTTATATTACAGGCACCTATGGCATTCAGGGATGTAGCTGTGGATTTCTCTGAGGAGGAGTGGAGCCTGCTGAGCCCTGCTCAGAGGACCCTTTACAGAGAAGTGATGCTGGAGAATTATAGCAACTTGGTCTCTCTGGGTAAGATATGGATATAGATATATAAGATATAGATGTACATCTAGGACTTGCATTTGCACTACAAGAACTTTTAGTTTTTGCTGTGCTTGAGACAGCCATCTTGCTTTCTGACTTGGCCTTTGGGAGGACTCCTTTTATTTTGTGTAGGATGATGCCACCTACATAACCCTGTTGTTAATTCTTTTTGGAAATACCCTCACGGACACACCAAGAGGTGTGCTTTACTGATCCTCCTAGGTGCTTCTCAACTAAGTCAAGGTGGCAAGCTTAACCATCACAAATCCACACTTTATCAACTTGACACCCAGCACAGCCCTTTTAACCTTTAACATTACAACCCCAAAAGGATCATGTACGTCTCATGAATGCATAAATGTTCAGTCCATTTTGAAGAGTCCTTATAGCCTTTATAATTCCAACATTGTTTAAAAGTCCATATCCAAAGCCTTCTGAAATCCAAGACAAACACTTAACTGTGAGCCCTGTAAGATTTTTTTTTTTGTCGTGGGGCTTGAACTATTGGCCTGGGCACTGTCCTTCAGCTCTTCAGCTCAAGGTGAGCGCTCTACCACCTGAGCCATAGTGCCACTTTTGGCTTTTTCTGCTTATGTGGTGCTGAGGAATCAAACCCAGGGCCTCATGCATGCAAGGCAAGCACTCTAACACTGAGTCACCTTCCAGCCCCACCCTGTAAGATTTTTAAAGCAGGTTTATTACTCCTAGTACACAGTGACAAAGAATAAACGTTTTTGATTCCTAAAGAGGAATGGAGGTACAGAAGGGGTGGAAACAAAGCAAGAACAAATCCCAGAAAGGAAAATATTAAATCCTATAGAACCATCTCCTACATTTATTGCATATGGTGTCATGATGTGTGAGTTCCAACAGGCTTGAGCAGCCACGCACCTATGGTCTTGTCATTTACAACCCGCATGACCTCTCTCTTGGGCTGACAGTGCTGTCTGAAGTTTTCTTGGGCAGATGTTCCATATTCTTAGCATCTCAAACTTCCTGCAGGTTTCCATTGTGACTTCAGCTTTACCCTCTCCGCTTTACATATTGCCCTTATCAGAGGCTACCTGCCATACACTGACCTAGCCTCTCGGGCCTTTGAAATCTGGGTGGGAGCCTCCACAACTCCAGAACTCTTTCATTCTGTGTGCCTGCATAACCATCGCCACATGCCAAAGCCAGAGTTTGCTGCCAAGGGCAACAGTAACTTGATCCATGTGGCCTATGAGCTGAAGTGGCCTCTGACTTTCTAGACTGTTGAATCTGAGGAAACACTTCCCTAGGCAACTCTGCAACTAGGGCACCCAGCAGCACTTTTCTCCAGAGAAAGTGTTTCCAGTTAGTGAACACTTTCACACCCTTGATCTTGTGATGGGTGGGGTCTCTTGATTTTTGAGATGTTGTGGCATCTTCCCTGTTAACCCAAAGCAAAGTACTTGGCTTCTTTTTAGTGACTCTAATCTCTTTAATACCCCAATTTTCCTTGTCCACAACTTTAAACATGCTTCTTTTCTTTGCCTGAGCTATTTTTTTCTCTCTACTATTTGCTCCTAGTTCTCACTATAAGCCTGGCTAAAAGCAGACAGCAATAGACATTCTACAGCCTGAATGCTGGGTTGCCTTGTTGTTTCTCCATTCAAATTAATTAGTCCACCACCTTTAAACACAGCCTCTACAGTTTCAGGGAATGGACAAAATGTAGAAAAGTTCTTTGTCAGAATATGACACAAATTGCCTGTAGTCCAATTCCCAGTATAGTTCTTGTTCCCTCTGAAACCTAATGAGTCCGGTCTTTCGGTCTTCATTTATATTGGCATTCTGAAATCCTGCCAGAATTGCCCATTAAGGTCTGCTTTTAGCATTCTAGGTCTTCTTCTCTAAGCTGTCTTCAAACTTCCACATTCCTCTTGGAAACCAGTCCCTCTTTGTCTTTAGAACTACATCATCAGGTAGCTACAGCAGTGACACCATTTCTCTGGTATATATGCTCTGTGTTAGACTTTATTGCTGTGATGAATAAGCAAACAGCTTAGAGGAAGGAAGTGTTTATTTTGGCTCATGGTTTCCGAAGTTCCACTCCATTGTGGCTGGAAGAGAATGCAGAGCATCATGTTGTGACCAGGGAGCAGGGTGCTGATGAGCAGGCCTGCACGTGCTACTGGCTTTCTCCTTTATTCCCTTTCATTCTATTCAGGCCTTTAGCTTCTGGGATGGCGCGATCCATATTCAAGGCAGGTTTTTCAACACCCCATTTAGTTAACTCTCTGGAAACACCCTCACAAACATACACTGAGCTATGCTTCACAAATTTCTTAGGTACTCCTTAACCCAATCAAGTTGATAAATCACAACCATCAGAGAGGCGTTCATCCACCCACCATGGAGTGGAAACCATGTGTTCCCATCCAAATTTACCTTCTGTACTATTTTCAGGTCATTGTACTATCCGTTGAAGTTTCTCAGGCCAGTTTGGGTTCTGAAATCTTCAGTTGGCACCAGACCTGATAATCTACCACCATCTTACTTTCTTTTCCTATGAGCAGGAATTCCATTTTCAAAACCAAAACTCATCACTCAGCTGGAGCAAGGCAAAGAGACGTGGAAAGAGGAGAGAAAATGTCTACCAGCTCCCTGTCCAAGTGAGTGGGCAAATGTGGCATATAGATGTCAGCAGCCTAGAGGGTTGGGAGAGAGGATACATTGACCAGGGGTTGGGGAGGGAACCTGTCCACTTGATCTTACTTTACCTTAATAAAATGATCCAGATACTAAATGGATGTATGAAGTGAAAAATGTGAAAATAGTGTATGCTTTTTGTATTCAGTAGTCCTCCTTGTTTAGTATAAATAAAGCCTGCTACTTTTTGGGTTGCCACAAAATTAGTGTACATATTAGAGACCTGGATTCACCTAAGGGTGGGTAAGGGTATTTCTTATATCAAAGTCAGCTTTCCGGCTTTTCAGGACACAGAAGTTCTTTCTGCTGGCAAAGAACCTACTTACCCTGTGTCTGTTACCTCCTATGGAGGAGAATATAGAAGGAGATAGTAGTAATTGTTTTCTTTATCCTTTTGAATAGGAAAAACAGCTAACAGAATCTAGCTGATTACCTACTGTAATCTCAGGGTGATTACTGGCCAGAAATAAATACAAAATCAACTTCAAACAACCTATATTTTACAAAATGAACTTAGTGGGAACTCTGTGAAACAGGATTCAGTCTGGAGTGACTGGGTGGGAGAGATGGGTATCAGGCAAGACCAGTGGCTCCTGAGACTCATGCTAGCTTAAAGCAAAGACCACTAAAGCTGCTGAAAGGAAGGAGTCGGGCTTAGATATTTGATAGGCATTGAAACAGGGAGGGGTAACTTTTTTTTTAGTAGTTTACTGGCAGAAAAGAGGCAGGAATATATGTTTTTGATGATACTAGGGTTTGAACTTAGGGCTCAGAATTGCTAGGCAGGTGCTCTACTGCTGAACCACACCTCCAGCCTCACCCACCTCTCAACTGATTTTTTTTTTTTTTTGTCGGCCGTGGGGCTTGAACTCTGGGCCTGGGCACTGTCCCTCAGCTCTTCAGCTCAAGGCGAGCGCTCTACCACTTGAGCTACAGCGCCACTTCCGGTTTTCTGGTGGTTTATTGGAGATAGGAGTCTCATGGTCTCTTCTGCCCGGGCTGGCTTTGAACCTCGATCCTCAGATCTCAGCCTCCTGAGTAGCTAGGATTACAGGCGTGAGCCACCAGCGCCCGGCTCAACTGATTTTTTTAAGATAGGATCTTGCTTTTTGCCCAGACCTGCAAGTGGACCTCAGTCCTCCTATTTTAGGCTTTTCACAGCTTCTTCCCTTGAAATGGAGTCTCATAAACTCCTGGCCTGGAACTTTGTGATCTTCCTGATCTTGTTTCCTGAGAAACTACAGTTATATATGTGAGCCATGGTGCCTGGATTAAAAAGCAGGAATTTTTAAGTATTATGAAAGAGTGGTTATACTAACTATAATTATTAGCTAATTATTACCATGCTAACTAGGTAATTCAGTTATAATTGAAAAGCTTTATATATATGATGAAATAGTTCTGGCAGGTAGATATGTCTAAGGTTCTGATGTCTGATTATTCATTGGCAAGAAAAGTTTAGGCAGATATGGTAACATCTATACTAGTTTCTCAAAATGCCTGGTCTTTGATTCCTGTGAGCTGACTAGAACCAGTTGTGATGAAACAATATATTCAATGATAACATTTCTTTTTTTTTTTTTTTTTTGGTCCAGTCGTGGGACCTGAACTCTGGGCCTGGGCGCTGTCCCTTAGCTCTTCAGCTCAAGGCTAGTGCTCTACCACTTGAGCCATAGCGCCACTTCCGGCTTTTTTCTTTTTGCTTATGTGATGCTAAGGAATCGAACCCAGGGCCTCAGGCATGCAAGGCAAGCGCTCTACCACTGAGCCAACTTCCCAGCCCAATGATAACATTTCTTATACCAGAGGTATAAGGTGGAATTTTTTTCTTTTCTTTTTTCTCTTTTCCTTTCAGGTTCTAGGGATCAAACGTAGGGCTTTATGAATGATAGGGAAGTGTTTTACTACTGAGCAATATCCTAAGCCTGAAAATTATCTTTTCTTTCTTTGTTTTTGGCCAGCTCTGGGCCTTGACCCCAGGGCCTGGGCACTGTCCCTGAGCCTCTTCTGCTCAAGGCTAGTACTCTACCACTTGAGCCACAGTGTCATTTCTGGCTTTTTCTGCTTATGTGGTACTAAGGAATTGAACCCAGGGCTTCATGTATGCGAGGCAACTACTCTACCATTAAGCCACATTCCCAGCCTGAAATTTTTCTTTTACACTGATTTCTGGGGGGAATTTTCATCTCTACTAAATATGGCAATTAACAAGGGTTTAGAGATAGCAAGGGGTACAAGGTGGGAGCACCTTTCACTCTTATGCAGCTTCTCACACCGGGGTGCTCCATCCAGTTCAAATGATTGTTCTCTCAATCTACCCCTTTGTCCTCATAAGGAAATTAGACCCCATGGTTAGCTAGCACTTGGTCAGAGTGAAAACCAAACCAAATTTTAAAAAAATACTTGTAGACATAGTTCCTATCAGTTTGTGGTTCTTAGGCAATTTTAGTATAGTTGGCTTTAAATTTTTTGTAACCTTACCCAAGTTATCTGGATTGTAATAGGAGATGTAAGATAAAGTGATGGAAAGCAGGTCTTGTAAAGAAGTGTTGGAATCCATATGTTGGTGGCTCATGCCTCTAATGCTAGCTACTCAGGAGGCTGAGATCTGAGAATCCAGCCTAGGCAGGAAAGTCCATGATGCTCTTAACTCCAATTAACCACCTGAAAACTGGAAGTCAGGCTATGGCTGAAAGTGGTACAGTGCTAGCCTTGAGCAAAAAAGCTCAGGGACAGTGCCCAGGCCCTGAATTCATGTCTCAAAACTGACCCCAAAAAATTAAAAAATTAAAAAGATGAAAAAGCACCAGGTAGCACTTCTCAAATCCCACCATCAGATCAGGCACAGTGGTGGAGCTGCCCTACCAAGGCCTCCTGTGTTGACTCAGAGCTTTCTCTCTGCAGCAGAACCAAAACCAGAAGTCTACCCCGATTCTTTCTGCCCTCCCGATTTCCCCAAGTGTAAGTTCCCCTTGCAACATGTGCTACGTAATCATCCCCCCTGGATCTTCACATGCCTGTGCACAGAAAGTCAAGTTGAGCCAGGAGATCCACGCTCAAGGGTCCCGGAGAAGCAGCAGCAATCCTCTGATAGAATCTCCTGGAGAGATAAAGGTTTATCTCCTGGAGAGATAAAGCCCGAGAAAGGAGGCACCAAGCCTTCATTTGGCCAAACGGAGAAGAGCACTTTGGGAGCCTTCTCCAGACTGCCCCAGAGACAGGCAGTCAGCTCTCGGAATGGCATCCGAGTGGTGGAGAAGGAAGCCAGCCCCGCTCACACACAGAACCCCGAGGAAACAGACAGATTGCTGAAGAGGATAGAAGTCTTAGGATTTGGAACAGTCAACTGTGGAGAGTGCGGCCTGGGCTTCAGCAAGATGGCAAACCTGCTGAGCCATCAGAGGATCCACTCCGGAGAGAAGCCTTATGTGTGTGGGGTGTGTGAGAAAGGCTTCAGTCTGAAGAAAAGCCTGGCCAGACACCAGAAGGCACACACCGAGGAGAAGCCCATCGTGTGCAGGGAGTGTGGGCGAGGTTTTAACCGCAAGTCAACCCTCATTATTCACCAGAGGACACACTCGGGGGAGAAGCCTTACTCGTGCAGTGAGTGCGGGCGAGGCTTCAGTCAGAAGTCCAACCTCATCATACACCAGAGGACACACTCTGGGGAGAAGCCGTATGTGTGCCGGGAGTGTGGGAAATGCTTTAGCCAGAAGTCAGCTGTGGTTAGACACCAAAGGACACACTTAGAGGAGAAGACCATTGTGTGCAGTGACTGCGGCCTCGGCTTCAGTGACAGGTCAAACCTTATCTCCCACCAGAGGACACACTCCGGAGAGAAGCCTTACGCCTGCAAGGAGTGTGGGCGGTGCTTCCGGCAGAGGACCACCCTTGTCAACCACCAGAGGACCCACTCAAAGGAGAAGCCTTACGTGTGTGGCATCTGTGGGCACAGCTTTAGCCAGAATTCAACCCTCATCTCTCACAGGAGGACCCACACCGGAGAGAAGCCATATGTGTGTGGGGTCTGCGGGAGGGGGTTTAGTCTCAAGTCACACCTCAACAGACACCAGAACATTCACTCAGGGGAGAAGCCAATTGTGTGCAAAGATTGTGGTCGTGGCTTCAGCCAACAATCAAATCTCATCAGACACCAGAGGACACACTCCGGGGAAAAGCCCATGGTGTGTGAGGTGTGCGGGCGAGGCTTCAGCCAGAAGTCAAACCTTATTGCACATCAGAGGACACACTCAGGGGAAAAGCCATATGTGTGCCGGGAGTGTGGGCGAGGCTTCAGCCACCAGGCAGGGCTGATCAGGCACAAGAGGAAACACTTACGGGAGAAGCCGTACGTGTGCACACAGTGTGGACTGGGCTTCAGCCACAAGTCAGCTTTAATCACACACAAGCGGGGATGCTCAGAAGAGAAGCCTTGCACATGCAGAGGCAGTGGCCCAGGCTTTCTCCACAAGTCCCACCTCACCTTCCAGCAGAGGGCGCACAACGGGGAGAAGCCCTACATGTGCAAGGCCTGTGGGCAGAGATTTCAGTGGAAGTCTCACTTCAGCAGACACAGGAAGATGAAGGGCACCCACCACAAGCCACTGCAGCCCGACTTGGAGCAATAGTCTGACCCCTTGTATTCTCTTTAAAAAAAAAAAAAAAGATGAGAGGACTGTCAAAAGTTTTTACACTTCCATAAAACAGAAAAATACATTCCATACGTGATGATATAAGTTTGTTCCCTACTAAATCATTTCCATGTTTCATGGCTTTTTGTTCTAATAAACTTTGCTTCTGTACAAATATGAGTTTGTTCTTTGGTTTGAGGCTAGAGTTTTTATTTTCTAGGATCTATTTTTGTTCCTTGTATTATGTTCTTTGAAAATACTGAACTTAGCCAGGTGCTGGTAGCTCACACCTGTAATCCTAGCTACTCAGGAGGCTATCTGAAGATTGCGGTTTGAAGCCAGCCTGGGCAAGAAAGTCCATGAGACTTTTTGTTGTTGGTGGTGGTGGTCATGGGGCTTGACTCTGGATCTGGGCGCTGTCCTTCAGATCTCCAATTCAAGGCTAGTGCTCTACCACTTAAGCCACAGTGCCACTTCTGGTTTTCTGGTGGTTAATTGGAGAGAAGAGTCTTATGGCTTTTCCTGCCTTGGCTGTCTTTGAACCGTGATCCTCAGATCTCAGCCTTTTGAGTAGTTAAGATTACAGGCAGGAGCCACAAGCATCTGGCTCATGAGACTCTTATCTCCAGATAACTACTAAGTAGAGCTGTGGCTCAAAGTGGCAGAGCACTAGCCTTAAGCAGAACAGTTCAAGGACTGTGCTCAAGCACTGTTCAAGTCCCATGACCCTCTCCCCCCCAAAAAATATCTGAACTCTTAGTTTATAGGACAGAATAGTAATTACCCAAGATTGTCTCCAGTTCTGAATGTCTTACTGTTTTGTTTTATAGCTTTCATTTTTAAGGAAATAGCATTCTTCCCATTGCTGTAAATAGCATAAAACTCGGCCATTTAGGAGCTGGAGATCATTATATTAAGTGAAATAAACTAGTTCCACAAACACAAATGTTACACATTTTCTTTAATATGTGGAATCTGGAGGGAAACAAAATAACTAAGGCCATGAAAGTAGAGTCTACCAGGGAAGGAGAAAAGAAAAGGGGAGTAAGGAGGGGAGAAAGAAAAAAAAGTAATAGATGATGTGAATATTATCACTAATATATATGTACTAATATATACACTAATATATATATGTATATATATATATATATATGCATGGAAAATTTGTAGTTGGTCAGGGAACAGCAGAAACTTGACTGAACCATTTGGGGTGGGGGTGGGGGACAGGAGTGAGTTGCTAGAACTGCAAGAATGTGGGGGGGGGGGAAGCCAGGCCATATACCGGTGGCTCACACCTGTAATCCTACCTACTCAGAAGGCTGAGATCTAAGGATTGTTGTTCAAAGCCAGCCCAGGCTGGAAAGTCTGTGAGATGCTTATCTCCAGTTAACCACCAGGAAACCAGAAGTGGTGCTGTGGCTTAAAGTTAGCCTTGAGCAAAAGAGCTCTGGGACAATGCCCAGGTCCCAAGTGGACAAAAACACAAAAACAGAAAGAAAGGAAAAATAATGTGGGATACAGTCAGCGAGGCATGCTTACCTGGGTTGGAAACATGGCTCAGAGGTAAAGGAACTACCTAGGAAGCAGAAGATCCTTCATTTAAAGCCCAGGACCACCAAAAAATAAAAAACAAAAAGGCTTGTTTTTGAAGGTACCATGCTGAGATTCCTGATGCTGGGGCGCTAGTCACTAGTTAGGGACTCCTCTGTAGCCAGATTATAGCCAGAGGATATTCTATTGCCCCCAAGAGAATTGCGTTTCATATTACAATGTTTATGCTACCAGTATCCCAGTTTTATGGAACTTGAAATTCAGGATCCTCTAGGTCTTCCCACAGAAAACAGGCTTCTACGACAGTAATGTATGGCTGTTCTAGAAACCCAACCACTGAGATTGCTGTTTTAAGCAAGAATCGATTGCTATTGTTTCACGTGGCTTAACAGATCTGTTTACACAAAGTGTATTTTAAAAATACACTGGGTGTATTTTTAAGCTGGGTGCCAGTGGCTTACTCCTGTCATTATAGCTACTCAGGAAACTGAGATCTGAGAATTATGGTTTGAAGCCAGCCCAGACAGGAAAATCTGTGAGACTCTTATCTCCAATGTTACCAAAAAAGCAAGCTGGAAGTAGCACTGTGGCTCAAAGTGGTAGAGTGCTAGCCTTGAGTGAAAAAGCCCAGGGACAGTGCCCAGGCTCTGAGATCAAGCCCCACAACCAAAAAAAAAAAAAAGTTTTCTACCCAGTATCCTCATGCCATTTTCTTGTCATTTCACTAGAACAGCTTTGAGAGAAGAAACACCATATCAGAATGATGGTCTAACTTACTCCAGGCACTTTTTTTTTTTTAGGGGAGTGGTCATAAGATAGGATTCCTCTTTCCCTGGGTGGGGATATAACTCAGAGGTAGTGTTTGCTGAGCATGATTGAGGTTCTGGGTTCTATTCCCAGTACCACTGAAAAATGATTGCATTTCTCCATTTATTATTCCTCATATCATCCGTAAGTCCTCGAGAAAACTATTTATTTAAAGCTTAATATGGCACACTACATTATTTATAGAATGATAAAGAAAACAAGGAAATACACAACAGGGCTAGTGGCTGTCTTCCCAGAACTAAAACTGTGCCAACCATTATGAACTCCAATACTCATTTCACACACAAGAAATCAGATGACCAAAAGAACTATTTTGGAAACATCTAATTAATACATCGTGGGTTTTTTTTTAATTTTACATTTATAGCAAATCTGATACATATCTTGCTCCATTTAAATGGCTACCAGCTAAACCAACCTCAGATTTATCCTCCCAGATCAGACACTGGTGACTTCTGGAAACCAGGGCATAAATACGAGTTTGATGAGTTAAGGAATGATGACTTTGATTCCTCCTAGACCTGCTTTGTTTTCCTTGTTTCTAGCTTGTGACCAGGTCTGTGTGATCAGAGCTAGGCAAAACTGTATGTTGTACACAACTAGAGGTTCTGAGTAGAGGGAGCTACAAGTCCTATGTTGGGCTGAGTGTAGTAGGGGAGTTCTGGAGCTCAGGAAGGACAAGGAACCTGGGTGAAGCACCTGCAGGCCCCCCCCGCAACAAATGGAAGGAAAAGGATATTAAAGGGGTCATGTTCATGATCATGTTTTGTAGACCCAAAGGCCTGGAGATGCGAAGGGCAGGAATGGGTCCTGAGGGGTGGTGATTTGTCAAACCTGCAAGTCCCTATCCTTGGCTAAGCCAATGGCTTCAGAAAGAAAAAGAGGAGACAATTTAGGAGATGAAACTTGCAGGGCTTTGTGGCTGAATGTAAATGGGAGCAAGAAGGAAGTATTATACTGCTTCTTGAGGAGGAGCCTTGGGCATGTTGCTACTGAGACAGAAAACAAGGGACTCAATGTGAGAACTCACTCTGGTGACACAGCAGAGCAGGATGTGTTGCTCAGCTTTTTGTTGTTGTGGAAAAAATACCTGGCTGGGGGGGGGGGGAGCAGGGAGGGGGAGAACCCAACAACTTAGAGGAAAGATTATTTTTTCCCTCATAGCTTCAAAGGCTTCAGTCCAAGGTTGGCAAGCTTCGTGAGTTGAAGCAGATATCATGGCATCAGCAGTACATGGTATTGAAGGCTGCTCACCACATAGGGACCAAGAAGCAGAGAGGGAGAATGGAAGAGGGCAAGACATGCCTCTCAAGGACAACCCCACTCAGTGACCTACTTCTTCTGGCTAGCCCTACTTTCTAAAGCTTCTGCCGTCTCCCAATAGTGCTACCATCTGGGAACCAAACTTTCAAAGCATGAGCTTTTGGGGGCCATTTCAAAGCCCTAACAGGCTGAGTCTCCCTGTGGGGATTCTTCTCCCCCCAAGTGGTCAAAGACTCTCTCTAGTTTCAAGCTCACTATCTCAGTCTGTTCTGTTACTATAACGAAATATATGAAACTGGGTAGACGTTTACTTTGCTCATGTTTCTGGAAGCTGAGATGTTCAAGAGCATGGCACTGGCATCTGGTGAGGGCTTCCCATCCCAATGTCCCCAATGTCACAGCAAATCCTCATGCCCAGAGGTCATGTCATCGTCGTCGTCGTCGTCCTCCTCCTCCTCCTCCTCCTCCCCCCCTCCTCCTCTTCCTCCTCCTCCTCCTCCTCCTCCTCCTCCTCCTCCTCCTCTTTTTGTCAGTCGTGGGGTTGTTTCTCTTTCTTTACTCCCAAAAGAATAAGCATACATCAGGGCTGGGAAGGTGGCTCAGTGGTAGAGTGCTTGCCTTGCATGCATGAGGCCCTGGGTTCGATTCCTCAGCACCACATAAGCAAAAAGAAAAAAGCCGGAAGTGGCACTGTGGCTCAAGTGGTAGAGCGCTAGCCTTGAGCTGAAGAGCTGAGGGACAGTGCCCAGGCCCAGAGTTCAGGCCCCCCCCCCCAAAAAAAGAATAAGCATACACTGAATGCTTTCAGATAGGGTTTTTCTACTTCCTAGTAAAGCTAGTAGTGATTTAAAGGAATTCAAGGAAAAAAGAACACAGAAGAAGCAGATGAAGCTGGATGCTGCAGTACAAGCTGACAATCCCAGCCGTTGGGAAGCTGGGGCTGGAGGATCACAAGCTCAAGGACAGCATGGGCGATGTAAGTGAGCTGGTGACAAGCTTGAACTTGTAAGAACTTGTCTCAATAAATCCCCCCTCACCCTTGGAAAAAAAAGAAGCAGGTAAGATGATTCCTTCTCTGACAGCACGATATATTTATTAATTATATATATAATTTTTATTCTTATAAGGAATGTGTATTTTAATATATTATTCAACAAAAATAACTGTACAGAGCCTATGAGAAAACTATCGGTGGATGGGATATTTCATTTCATTAGCTTTTCTCTATTTGAAGTTTCTGTATTGTTTTAATTTCTTACAATAAACATGAAATGTTTTATGAAAACAATTATTTGACAGGATAAATTGTACATGGCTTAGTCTGTCAAAGTTTGATGAGCCTAAGTGTCTATCTTGACTACAGTGGGTCCAAGAGGTACATCCTAGTAACAAGTTTACTTATGTCACAACACATAAACCCACATAAGTGAGACATTATTTTAACTTTCAATATTTACTTAGGAGAGCTAACACCCAAATATTTTCTAGTTTACTAGTTTTCTAGTTTACTAGCATATACGTTTTAGTCTAACAACTGTATATCAGAACTATCAGTTAAAAATGCTTTTCAAACTTGACAGCCAGGACATATCTACTGCAAAACCTTCCTTTTGGTGCAAATATCATTTGTCTATTAAAAAAAATACCACACAGTGAATTTTTCTCAGCAAGATTCCCAAAAACTTACTGTGTGCTAGAACCTAAAATTAAGCATAGGGTATGATCTTGGGTATGGGTGTATTAGGTTTCCATCACCAAAACAAAATACCAGAGACAATCAACTTACAAAAAGTTTCATTTTAGCCAGATGCCTCGTGGCTCACGCCTGTAATCCTAGCTACTCAGGAGGCTGAGATCTGAGTATCGCGGTTCAAAGCCAGCTCTGGCAGGAAAGTCCATGAGACTCCTCTCTCCAATTAACCACCAGAAAACCAGAAGTGGTGTTGTGGCTTAAGTGATAGAGCACTAGCCTTGAGCTGAAGATCTAGGGTCAGACCGACACACACAAAAAGTTTCATTTTGGCTCACAATTTTGGGGGTTTTAGTCAGTGATCAGTTGGCTATATTGCTTTTGACCTTTGATGAGAAAGCACATTGCGGCAAAAACAAACCACTCACTTCATCATTAGGAGGCAAAAGAATGTGTGCTTAGTGTGCTTGGGTGGGGTAGGGCAGAGAGGCAGAATCCCACTAGCTCCTTCAAGGGCATGCCTCAACTCTTCTCACTAGGCTCCACCTTTAAAGTTTCTACCACCCTCAGCAGTGCCACCTTGGGGGGACTATCTTTTAATATCTATTAATACATGGGACTTTGAAGGATCTGAACTGTAGCAAACATGGGCTGCTGACTGCTGCTGTAAGTTAGATTAGAAGCTATTCTGGACATATAAAGGGAAGTGCCTGATTTGTTCTGTGGGGCAGGGTGATGGAGGAAGACGAGGCAGAGTAGCCACACGAGCAAAGATCAGGGCCAATGGTGTGTAGGCAGGTAACCTTCCAGCAACAGTCATAATAGCAAACAGTAAGAGAAGAGGTAGTGACTTACTCTTGTATTCCTCTATTTTTATCTGTCCTCATGAGTGAACTTTAGGATGTTCAAGTCACAGAGATCAAACCATTTCTAAATAATAAGAAACTTCCAGGACTTCTGTCAGGAACATGACACAGAAACCCATGGTATGGTCCCTGTTACTAAAGGGAAATAGACCAGTTATTCTTTTTTTCTTTTTCTTTTTTTGACAGTCGTGGGGCTTGAACTCAGAGCCTGGGCACTGTCCCTGAGCTTTTTTTGCTCAAGGCTTGAGCCACAGCGCCACTTCTGGCTTTTTCTGTTTATGTGATATTGAAGAATTGAACCCAGGGCTTCATGCATGTTAGGCAAGCACTCTACCACTATGCCACATTCCCAGCCCAGCCCAGTTACTCTGACATAAGACATTGCATGCAGTCATAAATTCTGCTTCAATATGTTAAGTGAGGAAATGCAAGAGATCACCCAGCTCTTTGCTGTCTCTTGTAGATGTCCCAGGTCGCAAGAAGGTGTAGCCTTGTTCCCAATAAGGTACTCTATCCCTGATGGATGAGTTAGCTGAAATGCTACTTCCTGTTTTTACTTACTTATATCTGAAAAGCACCATTGTGATTGGAGCTGGAGCTGAAGCCAACAATCTAAAACTTGTGAAAGGCCTGTGTTCATTGACATTAACCTGTGCCTGGGTTGTCTGAGCAACTTTCAAACCCTCAGGCTTGACAACCAATGATGTGGACATTATTTTGGCTCATTACTTTGGTAAACCTAAATCTGATTCAAATCTTGAGACTGTGTATTTCCCAAGATATCAACCAAGAAAACCTACAGTTCTTCCTGGGTGCCTATAATGCACACAGCAACCAGGAGAGTAAAAGATACATACTGAGCCACAATGAAAAAAAAAAAACCCCATCAAAGACTCTACTTTACTGGTGGTAGGGGACAGAATGCAGTTTTCACTTCAACCCTATAAATCCAACTTTGCTAAAGACTGAAGACTATGAAGTACTGACTGAACCCTTTGAGTTTCTTTTTGCAGGGCATATCCTATGCCAGATTTGTTTCCCCATTGTGAAACCACTCAACCTGGATAAAATCAGCTCTGGAGAAAGTTACTTCAGTCAGTCTGTCATCAGCAGTCAGTCAGAACTCAAAGATCCTGTGAGCTCCCGGAAGTCCTAGACAGATTACAGAGGTGCCCTGCTATACAGATGTCCATCTCCTGGGTTATGCAAGTCCATCCTTCACATGAACACTCTATAATAGAATATTTCATCTGTCAGTTGGCTTCCACTATCTTTCACTGATTGGATAGCCACTGAACATTTCTAGTTGCCCAAGTTTATCATTCTCTTTTTACACACCCCTTTTTATTTTCAAGAACCGCATCCTTGCCATTATTATGCCATTCCAATGTCTTTAGCGGATCCAGTTTCTATAGCTTCTCTTGCAAGCTTTCCCTTCACTCCCCAACTATGTACCTAAGATTGATTCCCAACTCCATGTGAATGCAAATGTATCTGTGTTTGTGTGTGCAAAGTTATGTAATTTTAGACATACTTTCTTGTAGTGCTTCAGCAAAAAACAGAAATGTGACTTTTTAGATTCTCAATAGTGTGTGTTTTTTAAGGGAATTTTGGAGAACAGATATTTAGGCAGCGTAGGCCACTAGATTCTCTTTGGGCTCCAAATTGGTCAATACAATTTAAAGGGAGAAAGCACTTATGAGGAATGTAGAAAATCACACTACTGTTTGGATTATTGATGGATTCTGATTGACAGTAGAAGGGTTGCCTGTCACATAGACAAATAGACAGGTGGCAGCCACCTCCTTTGTGTCCAAATGGATTCATATTTGCTATTCTATAAACAAAAAGCAAGGCTATATCTCATTGGAAGCATATGAAGGATGAGAATCTCATACATTAATTTTCTCCAAATAAATAATTCAACTACTAGACTCAGCAGACAAAAATGCAGACTAAAATGCCAGCTTCTACTTTGCAGACAAAAATTTCTGTCACTGTTGTATCTGCTAGCACTTACCAGTCATCCACACATCTGTAGGACAACCCTCCCAGGTCTGTGATGGAGGGTGGTTCTCTATCCTTCAAACCAAAAATGAGAAAGGAAGAAAAAAAATACAAAAAGGGGGGAGGTATGGCCTAAAAATGACACTGATGGCAAGTATGTGAGCCACGAGAGGGGGGAAAGGAGCAACCATTAACAAGATGTCACATGGGCTGGGAAGGTGGCTCCGTGGTAGAGTGCTTGCCTTGCATGCATGAGGCCCTGGGTTCGATTCCTCAGCACCACATAAGCAGAAAAAAGCCAGAAGTGGTGCTGTGGCTCAAGTGGTAGAGTGCTAGCCTTGAGCTGAAGAGCTGAGGGATAGCACCCAGGCCCAGAGTTCAAGGCCCATGACTGGCAAAAACAAAAAAAAACCAAGATGTCACATGAAGTGAGTGTATGCAGACATGGTTCCAGAAGATTTCACTGAAGCTAAATTAAAGTAATATGGAACCCATTTCTAAGAAAAGGTCTTAATGCTATAATTCCCTTTTTGTAGGAGGGAATGGGCTGATCTGTAAGGCAGCTTTGCCCTGGTAGAATCTGTTTCATGCATTGTAGGTGGGAAGGAGGTTGTCTCATCAGTCAGAAAGACTACTGGACGGATGTGAAAGCATCAGAGGCCACTCATCAAGGGCATAAGTAGGTGGTAAGAGCAGGAGATGTAACTCGGGGTTACCCAATTTCCAGTTTTAGAAAGACACTCGCAGACATATTGTTTGCTCTCTGCTAAGATAAGGAAAGTATAACTGCCAGAATACAACTTTAAAAAAAAAAAAACAAGTTATTAGAACTATGTAAGTCTCATTGTTACTTGAAGATAAACAGGGGTAAAATATATGTGTGTGTGTGCTATGTGTTTTTGTATAGTCCACGTGTACATGCACATATACATATATACATGCTATCTAATGCTATACTGGAAAGACGGGGCCAGCCCTGGTGTCACTGGCACCGTTGAGAAAGGAAGTGGTGGCTGTCAAAGACAGGAAGAGACTGTTACCTAACGCTGTATACCTTTCAGCTTTGAACCATGGGCAATTACTATTCATTGAAAAATAAAGTTAAAATTAAAGGTCAAGTTAAAAAATTAGGAATTAACTACGAAAAAGCATACATGACGTTAATCACAATCCAAGGTACGTTGGGAGCCATGCACATGGCATTAGAGATGTAACACTAACTAAAAAATAATCTAATGAATTCTTCTCAACCTCAACTCCTAATCTAAATACACATTTCACAAATGAACAAAGAGCCAGAGCAGGGTGATTTCCTCTTGGCAAAGCTCCATGGCTACCTCAGATCTTACAGTCACTCAAGCTGAGGTTCTTGGGTTGGGTGGGTTGGTCCTCAAGCCCTTGGCTGAACTTAGTGGCAAAGAGCTTGATGATGAGGTCATCCGCAATTTCCAGAGCGACATCGTATGCTGTCTGGCCTCTTGCATTCTTCTTTTGGATGCTTGCATTGCATCTGGAAGGAAATGGAGAAAAAGGAGCCCTGAAGTGCTCAGGCCCATGACCCCCAAGGCCCAACTCTTCCCTGTCACAAAAGCCAGACTGGTTACCTATTGGTCCTACCTCCTCAGACTTGTCCCTAAGAGGCCACCATGGCTCTAAGCTGTCAGTGGTGACTCTACCTGAGACCTTTTAAGATATTGTATGATTTCAAAATACTCAATTGTCAGTATAGCCATTGGTTCCAATTTACATCAAAGCTCTACAACCAATGGTGTTTAATGAGGGCAACATTTTTATTGTGCTTCAAAATCCCTGACTGGCAGAGGTCACAAGGCAGCATGGTGGCCCCCATTCACAAAGGTAGCAGTTTAGGAGCTGGGGCTCCTCTAAAAGGACCACGGGTAGGTAGAGAGATCACTCTAGCCCTCAGTAGTGCCCCCCAGAGGCCAGGGAACTTACCCCAGTAACATGGCGACACTCTCCCTTCCCTCCAGGCCAAGCAGGGTTGCTTCATGAAGAGCTGTATTTCTGAACCTGTTTGTTGGGCAGGGGCAGGGGCAGGGTGTAAACCCTGGGTAAATCCTTAGTATCATCAGGAATTCGACCAAAGGTTGGTGGTTTCACTCATTAACCTACCCACCTGGGAAATATCTGTCAATCTCTCTCTCTCTCTCTCTCTCTCTCTCTCTCTCTCTCTCTCTCTCTCTCTCTCTCTGTCACACACACACACACACACACACACACACACACACACACACAGCTTTGTATTTGGTAACCAAGTACTCTACCATTTAAGTACACCCCTAGCCTGAACTTAGGAAAATCTCAAGTATCCCTCTGTGCCCCTTCCCTTGGAGGAATACTGTATACTGTGATGGAGAAGCTTTGATATCCCTTTGATATCCCTCCCTCCCTCCCTCCCTCCCTCCCTCCCTCCCTCCCTCCCTCCCTCCCTTCCTTCCTTCTTTTCCTCCTCCTCCTCCTTCTTCTACTTTATGTTACTGAGTATTGAACCTGGAGCACATTGTACCTGCTAGGCAAGCACTCTGCCACTGAGCTACACCACAGCCCATCATTCTTTCTTTCCCCCTTTTTTTTCTTACCTACCCTCCCTTTCTTCCTCCCTTCCTTCCTTCCTCCCTCCCTCCCTCCCTTCCTTCCTTCCTTTTTTCTTTCTTTTCTTTCTTTCTTCTCTCTTTCTCTCCTTATTTCTTCCCCATCTCTATTTTTTTGTGTGCTGGGCTTGAACTCAGAGCCTAGGCTTTGTCTTGAGCTTTTTGCTCAAAGCTGGAGCTCTACCATTTTAGCCACAGCTCCACTTCTGGCTTTTTGTTGGTTAATTGGAGATAAGAATCTCTGGGGGGGAGGATTGGGTGGGAGGGGGGAGGGAAGGGGGGAGGATGGGAAGGGATGGGAAGGGGAAACAAAGCAGCAGGCTACAATGCTTGATAAGAAATGTACTCATTATCTTGCCCATGTAATTGTAACCCATCTGTACAGTATTTCCACAATAATAAAAAAAAGAATCTCTGGGGGCTGGAAAGGTGGCTCAGTGGTAGAGTGCTTGCATGCATGAGGCCCTGGGTTCGATTCCTCAGCACCACATAAACAAAAAGAAAAAAGCCGGAAGTGGCACTGTGGCTCAAGTGGTAGAGTGCTAGCCTTGAGCTGAAGAGCTGAGGGACAGCGCCCAGACCCAGAGTTCAGGCCCCATGACTAGACCTAAAAAAAAAAAAGAAAAAAAAAAGAATCTCTGGGACTTTCCTGCCTAGACTGGCTTCAAATCTCAAACCTTTATCCTTACATCTTAGCCTCCTGTGTGGTTAAGATTGCAGGCATGAGCCACCAGTGCCTGGCCCAATCTTTTTTTTTTTTTTTTTTTTGTCAGTTGTGGGGCTTGAACTCTGGGCCTGGGTACTGTCCCTGAGCTCTTCAGATCTCAGCCTCCTGAGTAGCTAGGATTACAGGCATGAGGCATTTGAAATCAGTTTTTTTGGTTGGTCATGGGGCTTGTACTCTGGGCTTGGGCACTGTCTTTCAGCTCTTTAGCTCAAGACTACCACTCTACCTCTTGAGCCACAGTGCCACTTCTGGTTTTCTGGTGGTTAATTGGAGATAAGAGTTTCAAGAACTTTCCTTGCCTGGGCTGGCTTTGAACTGTGATCCTCAGATCTCAGCCTTCTGAGCAGCTAAGATTAGAGACTTGAGCCACCAGCATCTACCTTTTTTTTTTAATAATATGAGAACCCTGTAAGAATCTATTTTGGACTTCATTTAACAAATGCTAATAAACACTATTTTAGCAAATTTCCTGAAAAAAGTTTGAAATAAATTGGACACAGTGTCAACTTTGTAAAAGGTGAAAGATTTATACAATCTGAAGACAAACCAAAGAGTACAATGTCAACTTTGGATCAGGTCTCTTGGATATTGTCTATATGGATCATTCTTCAGGCATGAAGCTCTTTATTTTCGATGCCAGTCCTGGGGCTTGAACTCAGAGCCTGTGTGCTATCCCTGAGCTTCTTTTTTCCCACAAAGTTAGTACCCTACCACTTTGAGCTACAACTCTACTTCCAGCTTTGGGGTGATTATCTGGAGATTAGTCTCATGAATTTTCCTACCTGGGTTAACTTTGAATCCAGATCATCATTTCATGTCCTTACCCAGGCTTTATTTTTCTCTGTAGCATGTAGTTTCTGAAATTACTTATTCATTTCTTTACTTCTTCACTGTCTCTTCCACTAAACTGGGAGCTCACCACTGTGAGTCTAGCAAGTAGAATGGACTAGCGGATTAGCATATACTAGGAACTCAGTACCCACTTGTAAAATGAGAATGTCAATGGAGCGAATGAACAAACTGAAGGAAAGGTGTTGCCTCCAGGACTGAAAGCCACATACATCTCAGGTAAATGTCTGTGAACCTCTCCATTCAGTTATGGAAGGCTAATCCTCTTAATTAAAGCAACCTGAATTGTCCAGTTAATGAGATAGCTTTACATTTCCCAAAAGTTAACAAGAAAGAATCTTTTCACTGTGCAAAACTCTCAGCATCAAATCCTACCTAATGTTTTTAGGCTTTATGGTGCACATAATTTTAGCTACTTAAAAAGCCTATTTGGTAAGTAAACACAGTACTGGGGAAAGACCAAACAAAACCCATAATCTGTTCCATGTCAAGGGTTCATGCAGCGAACTCAGGGTGGCCTAGCCCCTCCAGCTGGTGTCAGCATCCAGACAGCTGTGTAATGTTGTCTTTCTGCACTAACATCATGAGTGTGTTTCCATGGGAATATACTGGAGCCTCTCTTCCCTTAGGATTGATCTGCACAGTTCAGATGAAAAAGACTGCTGGATACTCCATGTCTTAGTGATTTGTTGGCCTTATATCACCATTTATAAAAGATGAATTAGGCAACTCAACAGACCACTCTTAAAATTCTGTTTTACCCTGTCCTGGCAAACGTGTCTTTAATCTTCTTACTTAGGTTCAAATAGATTTAAGTGGCTCTAAGTGGTTCTTACTGAACAGGGTGTGGGTGCTGATTGATTCTGTTGCAACAGACCCTTGAGCTGTATCTGCTTATGACAGGATAGCTAGTGGACCTGTCAGCGTTTCACTTACGGTCCCCACTGCTGGTCGATGTCTGCTCCTCTCTGAGCAAGAACTGGAATGGCTTCATGGTGCTTATTCACAACAGCCACAGTAATAGCGGGCCGGCCTTCGTTATCACTGCAGTTGGGGTCTGCTCCCTGAAGGACATGGAAAGGGAGGAACAAACACACTACAAAATCCTGAACTCAGCGTTTTCTCACTGCCATCCTACTAAGTATAACAGGTGTTCTGTTAAAGAAATAGTGGAACTAAAGTTGACCTCAAGACCCAATTTGGACATAGCTGGGAAGACTTCCATCTGGCTTGGTTTGGAAAACAGGCTGAAGGTCAAATGGGGTCATGGACCAGGAGTTTTGTCCGGTCTCATGCATGTTACTTGGGCTTATATGCATTTGCCTATTATCATTGTTGTAAAAACTAGCAATAGTGAGTCTAAAGCTTTTGAATAGCCAATTATTCTCAAGCAGGTCAATCCACAGGCACCAGGTAGAATGACAGGCTGAACTAGGTAGAGCAGTCACACTCACTTCATCTAGCAGCTGTTCAAGCACAGAGACTCTTCCTTCTCCTGTAGGGCCGACTTCCTCCAGCAGGAGTCTGTTTTCAGGCTGCAGGATTACACAATGTGGTCATTCCCACTCCCTCTGAGTATCTGTACTATTTGCGTCCCAGGCCTCACACTCAAGCAATGCTCCTTTTTCGAGCTTAGCAGTAACATTCCCAGTTGAGTTCAAGCCACATGGATGGGGGAATCTGAGTGTGAGTGTATGTGAGTGTGTAAGAGAGAGACTGTGTGTGCACACACATACATAGTTTTTAACACCCAGCAGCATAAACATTTGTATCTAATATTAAGGACACTGCACTGACATTAATTTGTATTATTAAGGGCAGAAGTGCAATGAGAAACCTCACAAAAGCAAAGAAACTCCACACTACTTTTATTAGAAGAAAAGCAGCCAGATGAATTTACTTTATTTTTTTCTCTCTGTGTGTGTGTGTGTGTGTGTGTGTGTGTGTGTGTGTGTAGTAGGCAATTGAGCCTAGAGTCACACACACACACACACACACACACACACACACACACACACACACGACAGGTGCTCTATCACCGAATAACACTGCAGCTTTTCTTTAAAATAATTTTTTGAGACAGAGTCTTGCTAGATTGCCCAGGCTCGCCTTGTGGTCCTGCCTCAGCCTCCCAAGTGTTATGGGGATGCACCACAGCTTCCAGCTACTCTGCATGGTTTATAAACTCTTCAACTTTATATAAAACCATCGGGGAAATGGGTGAATTAATTGTTTAGAAAAAAAAACACAGCTTTCATGTATCATCAGAAATCAGAAGAATCTTTTATATTTTCAAAATGCTATAAAATGCATTTTATATATGAAGAAGACTGAAGGAAATAAGCCAATACATATTTCTGTCTCCGTCCCATGGATGATTATGGTGGTCATCTTGTATGTGAAGTGGAAATAAAACCCACATCTTGTCTGGTAGTAGTAGCTCATGCTTATAGTTCTAGCTATTTGGAAAGCTGAGATATGGAGGATCAGGGTTCAAAGCCACCCTGGAGAGTTTGTGAGACTCCATCTCCAAAATGACCAGCAAAAAAAAAGCTGAGCTGGAGATATGTCTCCTGTGGTAGAGTGCCATCTGAGCAAGCAAATTAAGGTTCAGGCAAATAAAACAAAGAACAAAAACAAACACTGCTCCCTGGGACTCTAAGCCTTTCAGAAGACACTGGGCCCAGGCTGTCACCTTCACTTCCCCACCCCCATCTCTCTGCTGAGTACTTTCGAGCAGGGTTCTCTAATCAATAAACCCTCAGGGGGTATCTGGAGAGATATTTATGTTTATACTAAATTCTAGTCCTTAAGGAAAAATGCACTAGAATATTAGCATTAAGAGGCATGAGCGACTTGGTCATTTCTCACTTTTTTTTTTTTTTTTTTGGGTCTGGTCGTGGGGCCTGAACTCTGGGCCTGGGCGCTGTCCCTCAGCTCTTCAGCTCAAGGCTAGCGCTCTACCACTTGAGCCACAGCGCCACTTCCGGCTTTTTTCTTTTTGCTTATGTGGTGCTGAGGAATCGAACCCAGGGCCTCAGGTATGCAAGGCAAGTGCTCTACCACTGAACCACCTTCCCAGCCCCATTTTTCACTTTTTTTTCAAACACTTAGAAACATGTTTGGGATATGTGTGCTCAAAAGTTAACACTATATTAATGAATGGGTGTTACTGTGTTTCTCATACTTAGCCCTTAAAAGCAAATGAGAGAGTAGAGGTATACAGCAGTGGGACATCAGGTCACTTACAGAGGAGGGTAGAATCTCTGAAGTTGTAGACTGTTAAGTTTGGATAACTCTAATACTTCTCTAACACTCATTTCAATATTTCAAATGGGGAGGTGGAGAGTACAAGGAATCATAAGCAACTGGATTTTAAAGAATTTTGAAGTCTTTGTCCAAATGACCAGGGTTGACTACATGCAAAGCACATATTGGGAAAACCAAAACAAAGTCTTGTCTTTGGAGAAATTTCAGTGTAAGCGAGGTGGCCAATGAGTGCATTGCTGAGGAAGTTCAAGAGTCTGGGGGAAGCAAGGATGGAGAAATGATACCACATGTGCCCATCTCCACGTGGGGCTAGGCTCAGGCTTTGGGGCTTATTGCTAATCACAGCTGGATTCTGTGCTGCAGCCAAAAAGAGCCAATCAAAAGGCAAAGTGGAACCAGTGGTTCACATCTGTAATCCTAGCTACTCAGGAGGCTGAGATCTGAGGATCATGGTTCAAAGCCAGTCTGGGTAGAGAAGTCCATGAGATGCTTATCTCCAATAAACTACTCAGAAAAAGCCAGAAGTGGTGCTGTGGCTCAAGTGGTAGAGTGCTAGCATTGAGTAAAAGAAGCCCAGGGACAGAGCCCAGGCCTAGAGTTCAAGCCCCAGGACCGGCAATAAAAGAAAAAAGAAAGAAAAAAAAAAAGCAAAGTTGAGGGTACTATAGTCGATCAGTCTTTTTCTCCAGAGTTCCCTTGGGAATTAAACAAATTTTAAAAAATTGGGGGGGGGGAATGGGAGGGCAGGGATAGTAAGGGGAAACAAAGGAGGAGACAACAATGCTGGATAAGAAATGTATTCCATGAAAGTGGCGCTGTGGCTCAAGTGGTAGAGTGCTCACCTTGAGCTGAAGAGCTGAGGGACAGTGCCCAAGCCCATAGTTCAAGCCCCACGACCAACTAAAAAAATAAAAAAAACAGAAATGTATTCCTGGGCTGGGAAGGTGGCTCAGTGGTAGAGCGCTTGCCTTGCATGCATGAGGCCCTGGGTTCAATTTCTCAGCACCACATAAGCAAAAAGAAAAAAGCCAGAAGTGGTGCTGTGACTCAAGTGGTAGAGTGCTAGCCTTGAGCTGAAGAGCTGAGGGACAGTGCGCAGGCCCACAGTTCAGGCCCATGACCAGCCCCAAAATAAAAATGTATTCCTTACCTTGCTCATGTAATTGTAACCCCTCTGTATGGTATTTTCACTAGCCATAAGAAACGCTGACAGAGTCCCTATTATTTTGAGGAATTCCAGTAAGATGATAGTAGACAAAATCTGACAGGAAAAGCAAAGCAATTCCAGCTGCACAAACAGGTCTATGTGGTTTCAAGTGGAGCCCTGCAGAAGCTGAAAGTTAATTAGTAAGGAAAGCAGATGTTGGCTGCAGACTGAGCCCAGGTGTATGTTATTGTTAGGAGCTGAGATAGCTGTTTCCTCTCTCCTTCTATCTCTTATGAAAATGGCAGAAGATTGCACTCTTAAACTCTGACAACTGCTTTCTTGAATGCACCTGATTTGTCCAATAAATACTTCCATTAGGAGAAGGGCACAGCTCAGATCGCCACAACAGAAAGAGGGGTGGGTGTGGAGGGCAAGGGAGGAAAGATAGTCCCACTAAGGACTGAAATACACAAAAGCACATCACATTCCCAACATCTTCCAAGTAGAGAAAAGACCTTCTTCACTGACCTTACAGGAGACCCTAACACTTTCTCCCATCCCCTTCCCAACAGCTCCAGGGAAACCAGTCTCACAAAATAACCTACACATGGACTTCAACCCACATACTCACGTTGGGTTCCCATGCCATGCACTGGTTTTACTCTTTTTTTTTTGTGCCAATCCTGGAGCTTGAACTCATGGCCTTGGCACTGTCCCTGAGCTCCTCTTCCTCAAGGCTACCACTCTACCACTTGAGCCACAGCAACACCCCCCTTTTTCTATGTATGTGGTACTGTGGAATCAAGCCTAGGGTTTCAGACATGGTAGGCAAGCACTCTACTACTAGAACACATTCCCAGCCCTATGCTGTTATTTTTAAAAGAGCAGGAAATAAGGAAGTGTTAAGGAAGTATTCTGTTCAAAGTGTCAAAATAAACATTAAAATAACAGAACTATAGAGACTAAGAAATACACATACTACAAGCTGTTCTTTCCTTTTGTGAAATTTCTTGGTCTTGGGATTCCTCATCCTCTTGATCCTTTCCGAGGTGTCTGATGTACACTGGCTGTAGTCACTCACTGAAATGACAAAGAGTTGTAGACCAAAATGACCAACTCCTCTCCACTCCCTTCATGTAAGATGCCACTTATACTGTCATGCCCCTTAAAAGTCAGAAAGATGAAATGGATTGTATGCAAATTTCCATCTTAGTAAACCTGGCAAGAGTGACCCCTGAAGCCACCCTACCTCCCTGTCTAGGAAACAGAGGATGAATAGAAGGGAGGGAAATAGAAGAGACTTCAGTTTGGGAGCTGAAAATAATATAGACCCCTCACCCTACCTCCAAAAAATGAATCTCCAAACCCTATGAAGGATTTCAAAAGTCTCACCATGATTTCAGAAAAGGAAGATAAATAAAATGGCTGAAACACGGGCTGGGAAGGTGGCTCAGTGGTAGAGCGCTTGCCTTGCAATGCATGAGGCCCTGGGTTCGATTCCTCAGCACCACATAAGCAAAAAGAAAAAAGCCGGAAGTGGCGCTGTGGCTCAAGTGGTAGAGTGCTAGCCTTGAGCTGAAGAGCTGAGGGACAGCGCCCAGGCCCAGAGTTCAGGCCCCACGACCGGACCCCCCCCCCAAAAAAAATGGCTGAAACATAACAGTAATCTTTGTGATGGGGCTGGAAATTTTTATGTGAGTCCCTGCCATACTTGCCAAAACACTGTGCTCCTGGTCATTGTTGTAACGTCCCCAGGAAAGAACGACTCACCCAGGCTGGACCTGCTGCCGTACAGCCCATTACCGCCCTCAGCGACACTGCTCAGAAAGTGGTCGCTGAGCTCCACAGCTTTGTTCAGATACAGGTTCTGGGCAATGCAAAAATTCAGGTACCAGGAATGAGGAGGCTGCTGTGTCCCGACAGAAAGAATGATCTACCTTGTTAACCTTACTTCTATTTGTTAGTGCTTGCTCCCTTTACCCAGAGAGTTGAGCCTGCGTAAAGCCAAGACATCCTTCTATACCCTTCCTCACTTTCCCTCCCAGGCTGAGTCATCCATTTTTGCCTCTTCATCAACCCCTCAGTGGGACCTGCCTGTTCTCCATCACTATCTCCTCTCATTGGGCCCCTGTTCTCACAAGGGACTATTTCAATACATCCCAAGATGCTTCTACCAGTCAGGGTTAAAAGTAAATGTGTCCTTCCCCCATAGAAATGCCTTAAGCATCTTGGGGACTGTGGAAGTATGATGGGAGGCTTAAGGCTGCTGGTTGATTCCTGATTCTGTCACTTACTAGTTTAGTGGCCTTGGAAGAAGCAAGTTACTTCTCTGAACGTATTTCCTCACTTAGAAAGCTGAAATACTATATGTACTTTAAAGGGACATAATAAATGTTAGTTCTCTCCTTTTCTTTGCCTTCCTTTCCTGTCTTTTCTGTCTAGTAATTATCCTTTTGCCTATTCTGACTTGTCCAATGAAACTAAGGTTACTGATATGGGTCAGTTAATATCTATTAATGCACTTATAGGCTCTGGGTTAATGCTCTAGTCCTTATATAAAAGGAGTCTTGGTTACAAAGCTTAGTTTAAAAAGCAAATGGGCAAACATGTATATATGTCATTCTTTCTCCAAGTCAGTTATATCAAGATATGTCACAAGACTTAAATGAGTATGAATAAGCCAGACGACACGACTTTGCACAGATGATAATTCCTGCTCTTAACTATATCTTTCTATATCCAAAAGCTGACTTCTCTGAGATTAAACTCAAGTATTTATGTGATTTTATGAAATTGTTGCCTACCATCAATATTTAGAACTTCTTTTCTATAGATTACACAGAAGCATTCCTATAAATTATATGCCACGATATACTAATTCAAAAGGTTAATATTAATTCTAAAGGTTTACTTACCTTGTTAGAGACTTGAATATAATTCAGCCTGATGCTAACTTCACAGCCATCCTCATGGACAGTAGCAGAGATGAGCTTTTAAAGGAATTTAAAAGGAAATCTTAACTGTGGGTGTGGGACTCTAGGCTTACTGCCTTGAGCAATGATCTAGAAATTTCAAGGTGTCAAATTTAAGTTCAATCAGATAAGTTTTAACACAAAATAATTTAATGAAAGAAAAACTGAAGTACAAAAACGAGATATGAGTAGAAAACAGAGAGTAAAATGGTAGATCCAAATCCTGCTATATCAATAATTGCATTAATTATAAATAAATACTTTAAAGGGCACAGATTTTTAGACTGTACCCTTTGATTAAAGGAAAGAAAGCAAGATCTAAATTTATACTTGCTTCAAGAGGCACACTTTAATTAAAATATATGATTGGATGTGATCACCTTGGAAAAGGTACTGTGGTGGTTGGGGGGATGCAGTATAGAGCCCTGGTAATTAAAATAATTCACAGTTGAGAAGATTTCTCTGTAAGTAGCAGAAAAAATTAGATTAAAACAGGGGGCAGGAAATGTTTTTGTGAAATGGTACAATAATTTTAGGTCCTAAGGGCCATAAATTCTGTATTATGAATACTTAACATTGCATTGTAGCACAAAGTAGCCACAGATAACATGTAAAAGAATGCATGTAAGTCTGATCCAATAAAGCTTTATTTTAAAATTGAGTAACAAGCCATATTTGTTCCACATGTCATAGTTTGCAGACCCATGGATTAGTTTATTAGTATTTTTTAAATCCTAATATCGTTTATTAAAGGAAATTGTGAGAAGTTCTTGAAAATGAGGCACTGTGATAGTTTAAGGCAAAACCTTGAAGGAAGCCTGATTACCAAAGACATTCTTTTTTTTGGGGGGGGGTCCATTGTGGGGCCTGAACTCTGGGCCTGGGCGCTGTCCCTCAACTCTTCAGCTCAAGGCTAGTGCTCTACCACTTGAGCCACAGCGCCACTTCCGGCTTTTTTCCTTTTTGCTTATGTGGTGCTGAAGAATCAAACCCAGGGCCTCATTCATGCAAGGCAAGCGCTCTAGCACTGAGCCACCTTCCCAGCCCCTACCAAAGACATTCTAAAGGAGAAATTTCATCTTACCCACCTTTCCCATCCTGGGTTCAGCGATCAAGGCCCGGAATTCAGGGTTGTTCTGAGCGTAAGATCTGAGGTGAGCAGAGATGTGATCCAACTGTTTCCTCCAGTATCCTAAAAAAAAAAAAAATAGAGAAATCCAGCTATATGGATATTTCTTCTGAGACTAAGGACATGTGGAATATACATTCTCAGTGAATTTTTTTTTGGCTGGTCATGGGGCCTGAACTCTGGGCTTGGGCTCTGTCCTTAGCTCTTCAGCTCAAGGCTAGCACTCTACCACTTGAGCCATAGCACCACTTCCGGCTTTTTTCTGCTTATGTGGTGCTGAGGAATCGAACCCAGGGCCTCATGCATGCAAGGCAAGCACTTTACCACTGAGCACCTTCCCAGCCCAAGTTATTTTCATCATGATCATTTTCCCTATGAACATCAGTGGTACACGAATAAATTTCATTCCCCTGCTGGCTTCAGAAAACAGATGATTGATCATGGAATATTACAAAATTTCAAAAGAATATCTTTTGATTGTCACACATGAAGACAAAGTCATATAAAATAGGTTTCTTTTCAGTTTCTTTTATGAACCTCTCCACTGATTTTCATAGTGCTTCCACTAGTTTGCATCCTCATGAAAGGTGAATTCTGAGAGTTCCTTTCTCCCTGCATCTTCACCAGCATTTATTTATTTATTTATTTGAACTCAGGACCTGAGCAATGTCCTGGAGTTTCTTTTGCTCAAGGCAAGTTACTCTACCACTTTAGCCACTTCCAGTTTTCTGGTGGTTTGTTGGAGATAAGAGTTTTACAGGGCTGGGAAAGTGGCTCAGTGGTACAGTGCTTTCCTTGCATGCATGAGGCCCTGGGTTCGAATCATCAGTACCACATAAGCAGAAAAAGCTGGAAGTGGTGCCGTGGCTCAAGTGGTAGAGCACTAGCCTTGAGCTGAAGAGCTGGGGACAGCACCCAGGACCCACGACCAACGACAAAAAAAAAAAAAAGTTTCACAGACTTTCCTGCCTGGGCTGGCTTTGAACTGTGATCCTCAGTTCTCAGCCTCCTGAGTAGCTAGGATTACAGGCGTGAGCCACTGGCGCCTGGCCTCCTTCTCTCTTTTTCTTTTCTTTTCTTTTCCTCTCTCTCCTCTCTCTCCTCTCTCTCTCTCTCTCTCTCTCTCTCTCTCTCTCTCTCTCTCTCTCTCTCTCTCTCTCTTTCTTTCTGTTGGTTGTGGGGCTTGAACTTAGGCACTCCACCACTTGGAGTCACAGATCCACTTCTAGTTTTTGAGTGGTTAATTGGAGACAAGCATCTCACAGGGACTTTTCTGCCCAGGCTGGCTTTGAACTGCGATCCTCAGATCTCAGCCTTCACTGGCATCTAACAGTTGTTTCTTTTGATGTGCAAAACCTTTTTGATTTGATATAGTCCTGTTAGTCAATTCTTGCTCTTATTTGCTGGGCAACTGAGTCTTATTCAGAACATAATGACCTGGGCCTATATCTTCCAGAGTTTCCCCTAGAGTTTCATATCTTTTATTTAAATATTTGATTTACAGTTGATTCTATGCAAGATGATAGGGATCTCATTTCAGTTTCCTATATGTAGATGATCTATTGTTTTCCAGTACCATTTTTGAAGAGGCTGTCTTTTCTCCAATGTATGATTTTGTGGTTCATTAAAAAAATTAGTTGTAGCTGTACAATTTGATTTCTAGGTAGTCTCTGTAGTATAATTTGAAGCACTGTATTGCAATGCCTCCAGCCTTGCTATTTTAGTTCGGGGTCTTTTATGCTCCCACTTGGATTTTTTTATTTTTATATTTTTGTGAAGAATGACATTGGGATCTTGACTGATATTAAACAGAGTCCATAGATAGCTTCTGGTAGTAGGACAATTTTCATTATATTAATTCTACCAATCTGTAAGCATGGAAAGTCTATCTTTATGATGTCTTCTTTAGTGTCTTCTCCAAGTTTTTAATGGTTTTCATTGTAAAAGTTTTCCACCTCCGGTTAAGGTTATACCTAGGTATTTTGTTTATTAATACACATATGAATGCACGTGTATGTATGTATGTGTGTATTGTGAATGGGATTGTTTTCTTCACTTGTCTTTTATATATATATATATATATATATATATTATTGTGAAAATACTGTACAGAGGGGTTACAATTACATGGGCAAGATAATGAGTACATTTCTTATCAAGCATTGTAGCCTCCTCCTTTGTTTCCCCTTCCCATCCCATCCTTGCCCCCACCCCCCTACTTATTTGTTTTTTGTTGTTGTTGTTTTGGTCGTGGGGCTTGAACTCTGATCTCTGAGCCTGGGCGCTGTCCCTCAGCTCTTCAGCTCAAGGCTTGCGCTCTACCACTTGAGCCACAGCGCCACTTCCGGCTTTTTTCTTTTTGCTTATGTGGTGCTGAGGAATCGAACCCAGGGCCTCATGCATGCAAGGCAAGCACTCTACCACTGAGCCACCTTCCCAGCCCCTCCTTCTGACTTTTTCTGTTTATGTAGTTCTGAGGAATTGAACCCAGGGCTTACATGCTAGGTAAGCACTCTACCACTAAACCACATTCCTGCTTGGAAGTATACTAATTGAGAATGTTTATACTTACGGTCATCAAAGAGATTGACCCATAATTCAAAAATATTGTTGTTTATGTCCTTGTCCAGTTTTGGAATGAATACAAAACTGGCTTCATAGTTGAGTTCAAAATATCTGAATGAATTCATTGGTGAATCCATTGGTTCCTTTGCTTTTCTTTTTGGAAGATTTTTAAATTAATGCTCCAATTTCATTGCTCATTATGGACCTATCGAAGTGGCTTTTTTTTTTTTATCATCCTGGTTCAATTTTGGTAGGTCAAATTATCTAGAAATTTATCCTGTTCTTCTATACTTTTCCATTTGAAATAGACTATGACAAGATCCTAAGAGGCCAGCCACAAGAACTACAGAGTATGAAATCGCTAGAATCAGCAAATCCATGGACAGACTGTACATTAGTGGTTGCTGGGCACTCAGAGAGGGAATGTAGACAGTAGCTACCTGACGAGCATGGGGTTTACATTTGGGATATCGAATTGTACATTTTAAAATAGTAAATTGGTAATTTTATGTTATCTAAATTTTACCCCAATAAAACTGTGATAATAGGTGGATGTAGGTATCACACCTCTGTAATCCCAGTTACTGAGGAGCCAAAGATCAGGAGGGATGTGGTTCAGGGACAGCCCACATAAAAATTTAGACACAAGCCAGGCGCTGGTGGCTCACACCTGTAATCCTAGTACTCAGGAGGCTGAGATCTGAGGATCGCGGTTCAAAGCCAGCCCGGGCAGGAGAGACCATGAGACTCCTATCTCCAATAAACCACCAGAAAACCAGAAGTGGCGCTGTAGCTCAAGTGGTAGAGCACTCGCTTTGAGCTGAAGAGCTAAGGGACAGCGCCCAGACCCAGAGTTCAAACCCCACGACCGACAAAAAAAAAAAAAAAAAATTTAGACACAAGCTGGGTGCTGGTGGCACATGCCTGTAAGCCTAGTTCTCAGGAAGATGAGATCTGAGGATCACGGTTTGAAGCCAGCCTGGGAAGGAACGTATGTGTGACTCTTATCCCCTTAACTACCAAAAAGATGCCAGAAGTAGAGCTGTGTGGCTCAAGTGGTAGAGTGCTTAAGCAAAAAAAAGTTCAGGGATAATGCCTAGTCCTTGAGTTCAAGCCCCAAGATCAGTGCACACAGAAAATTTAGGGATAATGCCGGGCGCCAGTGGCTCATGCCTGTAATCCTAGCTACACAGGAGGCTGAGATATGAGGATCATGGTTCAAAGCCAGCCTGGGCAGGAAAGCCCGTGAGACTCTTATCTCCAATAAAACCACTAGAAAACCGGAAGTGGCTCTGTGGCTCAGGCAGTAGAGAGCTTGCCTTGAGCTGAACTGCTGAGGGGCAGTGCCCAAGCCCAGAGTTCAAGCCCCACGACCAAAAAAAAAAAAAAGAAAGAAAGAAAGAAAAAAAAGAAAATTTAGGGATACCCCATCTCAACAAACAAGTTAGGTATGGTAAAACGTGTGTCAATTGTAGAGCATCTACTTCTGAGTGAAAGGCTTAGTTAAAAATAAAGTAATAGGGGGCTGGGAAGGTGGTTCAGTGGTAGAGCGCTCAATTCCTCAGCACCACATAAGCAAAAAGAAAAAAGCCGGAAGTGGCGCTGTGGCTCAAGTGGTAGAGTGCTAGCCTTGAGCTGAAGAGCTGAGGGACAGCGCCCAGGCCCAGAGTTCAGGCTCCACGACCGGACCCAAAAAATAAAATAAAATAAAATAAAGTAATAATGTCAGATGACAATAGTGATGAAGACTTACAATGTGTTTACACAATTGAAGGAATCCATGTATGCATGGATTATTAATCAGAATAACACCTTCTAATTTGATTGATGAACTAAATAGCAGGGCACTGAGTCCAAATCACTACTAATCATACAGGGAAACTACTTCAAAAAATCAAGGAACTTCAAGAGAAAAGATGAGATGCTCTTCCAGAGAAAGGATGTTTTCTGTCCCCTCACCTCTTCCTGGGCTGATGGCTGTGATGATGGGTTTGTGGTCATTCATCTTCTCCAGCCTCTGCTTGTGAGATGCCATTTCCAGTTCCTTCTGTGCAAGCAGCTTGCCAGATGGGTAGAACAGGCCAGCAGTTTGTGTGCCCGTGTTCTTCCTGGTCCCATCATGAGATATGGGGACATTTAGAGATTGCCAGGCAGGTCGAGGCTATCAACAAGGCAGAAAACATTTTAAAATAGAATATGAAGGAATTAATCTTCCAGTTCCCTCTTACTCATTGAAAACAATTTTAGCTGGGCACTGGTGGCTCACACCTGTAATTATAGCTGCTCAGGAGGCTGAAACCTGAGCATTGTGGTTCAAAGCCAGGCTGGATTGAAAAGTCCACGAGACTCTTATATCCAATTAACTACCAGAAAACCAGAAATGGTGGTGTGGCTTAAAATGGTGACACATTAACCTTGAGCAGAAGAGCTCAGGGACAGCAAGCACCCAGGCCCCAAGTTCAAGCCTTATGACTGAGAAAAAAATTTAATCAGGGAAATGTATCTGTTAGCCCAATGAGCTTCATTCCCATAGCTTAACATGCTTCTTCTCCTTCCTATAGCTTAGCATGCTCCTTTGCTAGGCAACTCTAGGACCATTTAGTAAAGGCATATCTCTGATACATTCTCCACATCTAAACACAGAAACCGAAAAAGTCAACATATAAGGTTGTGTAAGCTACATACTGCACAATGTCATTTCATTTAAGGAGCATTATTTACACAGTAAGCAATTATATCTGTATACTTATTTGGCTATAGAAGAAAATGTCAAAGAAGTTTCATACATTACAATCAATTTCCAACAGGTGGCAGTCAAGTGTTTTGAGAAAAGAACACCTTTGTCTCATTGACACAGCCTTACATAAAGGCTGGTGGTAGTCCCACAAGTATTCTCATCTTGGTTAAGAAAGCCATGGACTCTACAACTGTGTGCCAAGTGCTGAATACTTGCACTTTCTTGAGTAATTACCACTCTTCAATATCTTGTAATAGTGGGATAAGAAGAAACCTCTGACTTAGATAAACTCACAAAGCTAACAGGAAACTGGTTGTTTGACTATAAATGCTGGTGAAAATGACCACGTGAGATTTCTCTCACACACAGCTCAGATTTTTTTTTTTCTGTCCATCATGGGGCTTGAACTCTGGGCCTGGGCGCTGTCCCTCAGCTCTTCAGCTCGAGGCGAAAGCTCTACCCCTTGAGCCACAGTGCCACTTCCAGTTTTCTAGTGGTTTATTGGAGATAAGTCTCATGGACTTTGCTGCCCGGGCTGGCTTTGAACTGTGATCCTCAGATCTCAGCCTCCTGAGTAGCGAGGATTACAGGTGCGAGCCACCGGAACCTGGCACAGCTCAGATATTGTCAATGGCAAAAACAATCTGACATACTTAGTGCAAATTGTCTAAATAGAACAGAGTAGGGAATAAAGTTCCCAGAAAGATACAGGAAAAAAAAATCAAGAGAAGACCATTTTACCTACATATTAGAAGTTTATTTCTCCCTAGTGGCACTATGTCCATTACCTTGCCAATGCTTGCTATACCTTAGGCTACATTGGACAGGAGCCTATTTTAAGGTGTTGGATTATTCTGAAGAAATCATCCAAGAGTTTAAAACCTAAATTGATTGTATTACTTACCTGGTTGAAAGTCCATGTGAAAGGTAGAAGTCTGTTGGCTCTGTTCCCTGGATGGGCCCGCAGAGTAGTGAGCATAGATTCTTATTATATCCTATTCCCAGAAACCAATTCTTTCTTTTTTCAATTTAAGGATTTAATACCATTGTGCAAACAAGATTTTTAAAAGGCCAGTGAAAAGTGATCATGAACAACTGTATTTCCACAATTCCAGCTCCTTCCTACAACTATCTTCAGTTAGGCTGGCTGCATCAGTGTGCTGAGACTTTCTTCAGGATTTGGTTGACCTTGACCTCATTGAATTCCAAACAAAGAAATTCATATTCCTGTCCACCTTTCCCAAATTCCAGCTTTATTATGGCAACAGGGGTATGTATTTGTGCTGAGTGCCTCGTCTGAGACTTGCCATCAACTTTCCAGCCCAGGCCTCTAAGTCCATTGTCCCAACAGCTCTGGTTCTTAAGGTTCTCTTGGATTTTCATCTTGTGGCTCTTCCAAAACTTAGAGATGACAACAGCTTGGTCAGATGTGATCCCACCCTGCTTTTTGGTTTGAGCAGTAAAAAAATGCCTCAAGCTGGTTGAAATCCTTGTCTGCAGATGCAATAGACTTAAGAATCCCCTTCACCTTGGCCAGAAAGGGGTGGAACTCCTCAGGTGGCACATCCGGGTAGAACTGGCTCTGCAGCAGCTCCTCAGTGATGTTCAGGTGCCCGTGGAGGGCGTCCTGAGCCAGGCTGCTCAGAAGCCCACTCAGCGGCTTGATGCTCTTTAAGCTCGCTCACTATGCTTGGCGGAGGCCCCGCCCTCCAACCCAGAAACCAATTCTTACCACAGTGCAGGGCTCACCTCAGGAAAAGGGCCAGGTTCTCCAGCAACTAATGCCAGGCTGTTGTCCAAGCTGAGTCTTATCCTAGACTTCACATAAATGCCACAGGAGCCACAGAACCGGGCAGACAGATGATTGCTGGCCCCACATTTAGGGCAAACAGAGTGGCTAGCAGGAAGATTAAGCTAGAGGGCAGAAAAATGTTTTAGAATACTATTAAGAGTTCTAATTTACCCACCTAAATTCATAGCCAACAAAATAACATGCTCCTACTTCTGACCCAGCAACCCATCTGTTAGAATTTTTCTGATGGAGGGACAAGCTCTTATAGAGTATATACTATGACATTTCTTGTAATACTGTGGTTTTAGAGGAAATAACTGGAAACAACCTAAGTGTCCAGCAATAGGGGATAGTCTAAATATACCATAGTATGAACATACAGACAATGGAATGTTATGAAGGGACTGGGAAGAATGAAAGCTTTACTAATGAGGTAGGTTGCTAGGCGGAAGGAACTGGAACAGGGTTCATCCTAAGCACCAGTTCATGCATAAGGGCACTGAACACCTGCGAAAAACATCTCAGAAACTGGGGGTGACTGAGATAGGGAGAGGAACTGTGGGGACTGAGATGCGAAGGGAGATAACGCTTCACTCTAAGCCTTTTTAGTATTTGCACTGCAATAGTAACTCAGACAAATTATTAACCAATAAATCTGAGCCTTCTGCTTAAAAGGTCAGCAAAGTAATCATTAAAAAAAAATGCCAACGGCCAGTAAGTAAGCAAATAGGTCTAATATTGAAGGAATGGCAATCAAAATGTCACAGAGAGACATTCCCAATTATTTAAATTCTTAGATACAGAATTTTACAGGGCTATGGAAGAAGAGTCTGTGTCTCCCCTAGGCTGATGGTGATGCAGTAGTACAGAGGTTTTTTTGTTTGTTTTTGTTTTGTGGTTGGTTTGTTTTTGCCAGTCCTGAGGCTTGAACTCTGAGCCTACACGCTGTCCCTGAGTTTCTTTTGCTCAAAGCTACTGCTCTACCACTTGAGTCACGGTGCCACTTCCAGCTTTTGTTTGTTTGGTCGTTGAGCTTGAATTCTGGGCCTGAGAGCTGTCTTTGAGCTCTTCAGCTCAAGGCAAGCACTCTACCACTTAAGCCACAACACCACAGTTTTCTGGTGTTTTATTAGAGATAAGAGTCTCAAGGACTTTTGCTGCCCAGGCTGGCTTCAAACTGCAAGCCTCAGATCTCAGCCTCCTGAGTAGCTAGGATGACAGGTGTGACCCACTGGCACCTGGCTAGAGGTTTGGTTTTTAGGTATCACTAGAGTACCACACCGGTGCCAGAAAGGATGCATCCCAGAGGTGCCAGCAACCTTACTGAGAACAGGAAATGATCTCCCCTTTCTAAGAAGGTGTGAGAAGGGCTTTATCTCCACTGTACATTGACAAGGGACAGATGGCATTTATAGGCAGGATCAATATCTGGATTCTCTAGGCCCACCCAAACAAAAAAAGGATTAAATCCATGAAACAATGTAAGGACTAAAACTATGATGCATTTAGCTAATTTATAAAGCAACTCAAACAACACCTATGCCTGTAATCCTAGCTACTCAGAAGGCTGAGATCTGAGGGTCATGGTTCAAAGCCAGCCCGGGCAGGAAAGTCTGTGAGACTCTTATCTCCAATTAACCACCAGAAAACTGGAAGTGGCACTGTGGCTCAAGTGGTAGAGCACTAGCCTTGAGCTGAAGAGCTGAGGGACAGCACCCAGGCCCAGAGTTCAAGCCCTACGACTGACAAAAAAACAAAAACAAAAACTTTGCCTTCATGGAGATCACAGAAAGCCAATAAAACTGATGCCTTGAACCAGTTTTCAATAGTCCTCAATATCCATAATATCAGCAAATGTACTGTGGATTTACTAGGACAATATTAATGAGTACCTCTTAGATACCTAAGGTGACATGATAGGTTTAATCTCTATCCTTTGGGGTTCTGGTTTCCACAGGGAAATGTGGGTTTACTTTCTATTCTTTTTTTTTTTTTTGTCAGTCGTGGGGCTTGAACTCTGGGCCTGGGCGCTGTCCCTGAGCTCTTCAGCTCAAGGTGAGTGCTCTACCACTTGAGCTACAGCGCCATTTCCAGTTTTCTAGTGGTTTATTGGAAAGTCTCATGGACTTTCTTGCCCAGGCTGGCTTTGAACCGCGATCCTCAGATCTTAGCCTCCTGAGTAGCTAGGATTATAGGTGTGAGCCACCAGTGCCCAGCTACTTTTTATTCTTGACACATGAAAAGAGTTATTTTATTTTGGAGAAAAAGGTGGACTCTACTGGGTTAATATATAAGAAAGACTGGAATCTTTGCTGCTGCTTCTTACTCACTGTTGCCTGGCAAGAGGTCTCAATTCCTAAATGGTGACGCAGTGATAGCTGCCTGGTAGTCTGCCCATTTTACAGGGGAGGTCCCAGGATTTGAATAGCCATCCAACTCGATAGCCTGCTTTTCTCCAGGACTCAATTTAGATCCATTAATATGAAAGCATCCTCACAAGCACGTAGGAATGCTTGGCATAGGATCAAGTTCTACTTGTCAGCTTCTTTCCCTTCCCATCTTTCTCTCCAGTAGATTTTGATTCTTCTAAAAAAAAGGATTGTGACTTCACATTCTCTTCTCAAATATAATACCAGGTTCCTTGGCACATAGGTGTCAGTCATTAAGATAGGACTGAGTCAATGACTGACTCAATTGATATTTGAATGTGTGTATTGCTGTATATTCTTGTGTCTTATTAAGAATGTGTTCTGGGCTGAGAATGTGGCTTAGTGGTAGAGTGCTTGCCTAGCAAGTATGAAGCCCTGACTTTGATTCCTCAGTACCACATAAACAGAAAAAAGTGGAAGTGGCATTGTGGCTCAAGTGGTAGAGTGCTAGCCTTGAGCAAAAGAACCTCAGGGATAATGCCCAGGCCCTGAGGTCAAGCCCCAGACTGGCAAAAAAAGAACGTATTCTAAGGACAATTTTCTCTCAGAGGTGCCCATTTTAGTTACTGAATTTGCCCTACTCTATCCTGTTTTGCTTCAGGGACTTGCAATTCTAAAACAAACTTTTCTAGACAGAAGTTACTAACCCCTAGAGACTGAGGAAGAGACATTTACACTACTTCTGTGTAATTAAGAGACTATTTGGGGCAATTCAAAAGAGAAAATCTTTGCAAACTTTTGGCTTCTCACTTTGCATTTCAATTATCTCATGTTAAAGTTTTGATAGAAATTCTGCCAAGCTCCATCCCTAAAAACAAAGCCTTCACGTCTTTCCTAGAAATGTATCTTACTGTTCAAGTGGATTTTTAAAAATATGACATTGTTTAAAGAAAGAAAATTTATCTTACCCCATCATATTAATGCTGCTAAACAAAGAAAAGACATAAAACTATCAGATCGAATATCCATTTTTACTTCTATAGTGCTGTGGTAAATACTGTCATGCTAACATCTAAATTCTGATAAATTCAGATACAAGTACAACTTTTAAAACAAGTTCAATTTTGGTATAGTTCATTGAAAGATGAAACCCAGAAACAATTGTATCATTGACAGTTATTAAAATAAAGTCAGTTCAAATGATTTTACTGTTTGTATAAGAAGTTCAGAAAGCCTGAAGAGGGCTGGGTTGTAGCTCTGTGGAAGAACTTTTGTCCACCATGTGTGAGATTTGGGTTCAAGCCTCAACAATGCAAAGACAAAAAAATTTCCAGAAGGCCTGAGGAAGGGATGAGAAAAGAGATTGGACGGGGGTTAGGGGGTGGGAGGGTAGCGGAGGCCTGAAACAGAGTTTTGCTCTTCTAGCTCAGGCTGTCTTCAAACTCATAGTCTGCCTGCCTCAACCTCCCAAGAGCTAGGATTATAGGCATGTGCCACCACATCTAACTTAAAAAATAAGCCTTTTGCTTAGCAATTTACTTAAATATATCAACAAAATCATTCCAAGTGCCACTGTCTTCTATTTTATGTTTTCCTACTCCCACTAGTATTCACTCTGGTGCCTTGGAAAGTTGTATGGTATAATTTCATGATGGAAGAATGAAAGTAAAGTCTGAAACCACATTACCAGACAGACAAACCACTATAAACAAAAGATTACCTAACATTATATCAAATTTGATTTGGGAATATAGATGAGTAAATTCACTAGCTAATTAGTATGTTTTCATTCTCAGCTCTCAAAACAAATGTTATGTAACAGAAATAATCCTTTAGAAAACATCACAAATTTTCTTTCTGGTAATGATGGAGTAAGACTGTAATAAAATCTTCTTATAATATAAAGAAGTTTTGGAGAATTGATGGAAGCAGGTCAATCTAGTAAATATGCCTGGAAAGGAGGGAACTTCTAGACCTGGGGTGAATCTTATGCACTTCAGATGGTGCATAAGACATTGGGAACAAAAAGTACTGAAGCTGTCCTTAAGTGCTGTAATTTTCCCCTCACCTCTCATACACTTGTTTAAAGCAGGAATTAAAATGTTCTCATGGGGAGGGTTTATAGCTGTTACATAGGAATAGGTTATGCATACCTACAACATAAAGGATGATGGGGAGAGACATTAACTTACCTGGTACAGAAATCTCACAACTATAATTCAGTGTCTAATGAAATATATGATACAAAAATTGGACCAGATTCACAGTTCAAGGTATTTCACCCATGGTATCATTTTCCAACTTTTAAGTTTTCATTGGCAAGTACAATGTCTAATATATATATATATATATATATATGTATATATATATATATATATATATATATATTTGGGCACATGAGCTGATGCATTGATACATTATGGAATTCTCCTATCAAGTCATTAAATGTAAGTGTTAACTTACATACTTGGTTTTTTTAAAATTAAGAATGCTTAAATTTGATCTAGCAAGTTTCAGATGTGCAATATATTGTCATTAACTATAGTCATCATGCTGTATAATAGATCTCTTGTTATTCCTTCTGATTGAAATTAGTCCTTTCACCAACATGTGACCAACCACACTATCTCCCAGACTCTGATAATCATTTTACTTGCTATGGGTTTGATGTTTTTACACTCTGCATCTAAATTATATCATTCAATATAAGACTCTTTGTGCCAGACTTACTTCAACCAACATAATGTGCTCCAGGTTCATCTGTTGTCAAAAGATTTTCTTCTTACAGGCTTAATAGCATTCAATTCTGTATACATATCACATTTTCTTTATCAGTTTATCTACTGATAGATATAAGTTGGATTCCATGTCTTAGCTACTGTGAATAATGCTGCAATGAATGTGCAAGTGTACTTATCTCTTCATCATACTGATTTCAATTCCTTTTATATATATCTTGTAGTGGGATTACTGATCATATAGTAATCTAATTTTAATTCTTCCATACTTTTTTTGGTCCATCCTGGGGTTTGAACTCTGGGCTTGGGTGCTGTCCCTGCACTCTTCAGCTCAAGGCGAGTGCTCTACCACTTGAGCTACAGAGCCACTTCCAGTTTTCTAGTGGTTTATTGGAGATATGAGTCTCACGGACTTTCCTGCCCGGGCTGGCTTTGAACCACGATCTTCAGATCTCAGCCTCCTGAGTAGCTAGGATTACAGGCGTGAGCCACTGGTGCCCGGCCCATACTGTTTTTCATGTTTGTACTAATTTATATTCCTACCAACAATATGAGTTTCTCTTTCTCTACATCCTAGAAAGCATTTGTTATTTTTTGTCTTTATAATAGTCATTATGACTAGAATAAGGTAAGACCTCACTGTGCTTACATTTCCCTGCTAATTAGTTTTATGAGTGTACCTATTGGCCATTATTCTCTTGAGAAGTGGCCTACTAGATCTTTGCCCATTTTTTTCCCCTTATGACTGAGTTAATTTACTTTGTTACATGTTTTAGATATTTACTAATATTTCCTCTCATTCTTTTTTTTTTTTTTTTTTTTTTTCCTCGTCAGGGGGCCTGAAATCTGGGCCTAGGTGCTATCCCTAAGCTCAGCTCTTCAGTTCAAGGCTAGAGCTCTACCATTGAGCCACAGCGCCACTTGTGGCTTTTTCTGTTTATGTGGTGCTGAGGAATTGAACCCAGGGCCTCATGCATGTGAGGCAAGCATTCTACCACTGAGCCACCTTCCCAGCCCTATTTCCTCTCATTCTATATGCTATCTTTTCACTCAGATTCTTTTAAAATTTTTTATTATTTTATTGTTATTATAAAGGTGGCATACAGAGGGGTTACAGTTATATGTCAGATAATGAGTACTTTTTTGGACAATGTCACTGTGATGATTGATTCTTTTGTGTGAAGAAGCTTATTAGTTTTATTAATCCTACTTGTCTATTTTCAGTTTTGTTGTTTCTATTTGGGGTCATATAAAAAAAACAAAATCATTGCCCAAACCAATATCCTGGAGTTTATTTTTAGTTTTCAGTTTTATTTTAGTTTTCAGTTTTTTATTTTCAGTTTTCAGTTTCAAGTCTTATGTTTAAGTCTTTAATCCACTTTGAGCTGATGGTTGTATATGGTATAAAATAAGTGTCTACTTCCATTCTTCTGCATGTGAATATTCACTTTCCCTAACACTATTTGAAGAGACTGTTCATGGATTGGAAAAATTAATATTGGCAAAATGTCTATATTACCCAAAGCAATCCACAAACTCCTATCAAAATTCAAATGGTATTTTTCAGAGATAGAAAAACAATCCTGAAATTCATGTGAAACTACAAGAACAACCAAAGCAATCTTCAGCAAAAAAGAACAAAGCTGAAGCATCATACACTGAAATATCCAACAGGCCATAATAATCAAAACAGTCCAATACTAGCATATAGACAGGCATTTAGACCAGTGTGGCACTACGGAAGTACCAGAAGTAAACAACAAGCTTAGCATTAATTGTTTTATAGTAGAAAGACAAAATGGACCAAGGATACTCTCTGTCTGCACTTGAACATCCCCACTGACTACCGCCAGCTTCTCATGCAAAGGTCTTAACAAACTGTAAGGAATCAATGATTCTACTAAACCTTCTTGAAGCTAAGACTCTCAGGATAAATTGGTGTTGATGAATCTATAACTGATCTCCACCTATTGAAACATTGCTTCAATTTGCTTTTTTTTTCAAATTCTTTATTGTGATTAAGTGATTATATAATTTCCCAAATTTCACATTATTGTGGGATAGTGATGCTTAGTTAAAGTCACAAACACATTCTAACTTTCATGGGGCAAATTGTCTATCGTGGTCTATAATATTTATGAGTTCTATGAGTTTTCAATTTGCTTTTTATTTTTGTTTTGCCCCTCCTTTTACACCGCAGATTATGCTTCTCTATTAACATTAACACTGAATATTTAGTAGCCACTAAATCCAAGTCTGCCTCATGCAGTCAACCTACCTCTTGTGATGAAGACAGGGCCCCCTCACAGGTGACACAGTATCTCAAGTGAGCAGGATTCCCTGTACCACAGGCACGGCAAATCACCTTCTCCTTGTCAATAGGGAACAAAATAATGACAGAACTAACAAGACACAGTACACAGAAACTACTACGTGGTCTTCCAGTCAATCAGCCAATTACAGACCTCAGTGTAACACCAAGGCCCTGAATGCTGACTCAGTTTTGGAATAACCACACATAAATAGTGTCATATGAACATAGTTCACACGAACTATGGTATCATAAGAACACAGTTTTAAAAGAGGGGCTAATTGTATTTCATGAAGTCATTTTAAAGACAAGATTATAACTCAATGTGAATTGAAATTTAAATACATAGCTAAAAAATTATATTGTAATTTGTTCCTATTTATGCCTAAATATCTTTCCTAATATTATAGGTCCTATAGGCAAGTTATATACGTGGGCCAATATACCTTTCCAAAAATCTGGATAGATTTCATTCATATATTAGCCAATCAGTTACTAGCACATTCTACCTGCTGACTTTTTCAAGTGTTATTTTTCATATAATGTATTCACATTTCTATAGAATCAGATTTTATTACCTTCAGGTGGAGACTAGCCTGTGGCCGCAGCTGTGGGGCAAGAGGGGCCTCACACACCACACAGATGGGGATGTTCATGGGTACCATGCTCCCGCATTCTACACACAAGCCCATCTGCAAAAGGAAAAGTTCAGGTTTCTCTTGGGCTGCAAGTATTGAGAATATCTTCAAATTAATCTCTACTTTTTTTCTCAGAAACAAATTTAATATAATTACCTTTACTATAATTTTATTCCTATTAGGAGTAAATAGATGCTTATTATTTTTTAAAGTGTTAAAAATAATCTTAACTTACCACACAATGGAATTAGGAAATCAATAAATCTCTTCCTCAAAATGTAATTATAAAGTTGGATAAAGCTATCAAAAAAGTCAACCATGGGGCTGGGAAGGTGGCTCAGTGGTAGAATGCTTGCCTCGCATGCATGAGGCCCTGGGTTCAATTCCTCAGCACCACATAAGCAGAAAAAGCTGGAAGTGGCGCTGTGGCTCAAATGGTAGAGCGCTAGCCTTGAGTTGAACAGCTGAGGGACAACGCCCAGGCCCAGAGTTCAAGCCCCATGACCAGAAAAAAAAAGAAAAGAAAAGTCAACCACTGCTGTTCAGAAAGCTGATGTCTGAAGATTGCTGTTCAAAGCCAGCCTGGGCAGAAAAGTCTGTGAGACTCTTATCTTCAATAAACTACTCAGAAAAAAAGCCAGAAGTGGCACTGTGGATTAAATAATAGAGTGTTGAGGCTGGGAAGGTGGCTCAGTGGTAGAGCATATGCCTTGCATGCCAGAGGTCCTGGGTTCGATTACTTAGCACCACATAAGCAAAAAGAAAAAAGCCAAAAATGGTGCTGTGGCTTAAGTGGTAGAGCACTAGCCTTGAGCTGCAGAGCTGAGGGACAGCACCCAAGCCCAGAGTTCAGGCCCCATGACTGGACCCAAAAAAACAAAAAAACAAACAATCAAGTAATAGAGTGTTAGCCTTTAGTACAAAGAAACTTAAGAGGCAGTGCCCAGGCCCAGTGTTCAAGCCCCAGGACCAAGAAAAAAAAAGTCAACCACTAGCACTCTGACAGTGGACCAAAGGTAAATAAAAACAGCTGGAATATTCCTGGAAAGGACTGAACTCCAGATAAGAACACTACAGTTACTTCTGGTTCTTGCATGAGGCTGCACTCCTCTCCTCTGAGTCTAGGCAGTGGTACCCTGTGGACAGGGCAGGCTATGAAAAACCTGTCTACAGGGCTGGGAAGGTGGCTCAGTGGTAGAGTGTTTGTCTTGCATGCATGAGGCCCTGGTTTCGATTCCTCAGTACCACATAAGCAGAAAAAGCTGAAAGTGGCACTGTGGCTAAGAAGCTCAGGGATAGTACCCTGAGTTCAAGCCCCAGGACTGGCAAAAAAAAAAAACCTGCCTGCTGCCAGACAAGAATGACTTAGTTTGGAGCACTTTAAGGTGACAATCTCAGTGGCAAGCAGGGAGAATCAGTGGGGGTTCCTACAATCTGAGATTATGGTCTTTTTTTTGGGGGGGGGGTCCGGTCATGGGGCCTGAACTCTGGGCCTGGGCGCTGTCCCTCAGCTCTTCAGCTCAAGGCTAGCACTCTACCACTTGAGCCACAGCGCCACTTCCGGCTTTTTTTTTTTCTGCTTAAGTGGTGCTGAGGAATCAAACTCAGGGCCTCATGCATGCAAGGCAAGCGCTCTACCACTGAGCCCTTCCCAGCCCGAGATTATGGTTTTGTTCTTGGTAATCAACAGACTAGTAATGGGACCAAGGAGGTAAGCCAATTATAGAGACTTGATAAATTTTTCATTTACCCTTAGGTGACTTGAGTCTATGAAGATATTCTTCATGAAGGAAAGAGGGTTCAGGATACCCACGTATTCTTAGCTGATGGGAATTTTGTGAAGATTCAAGGGAGTCCAGCATAGGTAGAAGTTTGGGAAAACGCTGAAGTTTAATGTGCTTCCCAGCCCACACATAGATCAGATCCATCTTCAGACAGTGGAAGTCTTAGCGACTCCAGTGTTTGAATACAATGTTTGGCCAATCTCCAATTGAACATGAAAGATATAGAAGCGACTCCAGTGTTTGAGTACAATGTTTGGCCAATCTCCAATTGAACATGAAAGATATAGAGACCCAAGGGCAGCTCCAGGTTAAAAGAAAGAATTAAGCATGTGTGGGTGGAGGGAAAAGTAACCTAAGCTGAGTGGGTACATGTTCAAGAGACAAGACATTACAGATTAAATTTAAATTTTATTTATTTATTTATTTAGTCAGCCATGGGGCTTGAACTTGAACTGTGGGCTTGGGCGCTGTCCTCAGCTCTTCAGCTCAAGGCTAGCACTCTACCACTTGAACCATAGCGTCACTTCCGCTGCTCATTATTCTTTCAACAATTGTCTATGTTTTTGATATGTGTGCCAGGCACTGTGTGACTGCTGCAGATAAAGAGCTCATATACCAACATAAGACTTGTGGGTGTGTATGCCAGTTCTGGGGCTTGACTCAGAGCCTGAACACTATTCCCAAGCTTTTTTGCTCAAAGCTAGCACTCTACCACTTGATCCACAGCTCCACTTCTGACTTTTTGGTGGTTAACTATAGATAAGAGACTCATGGACTTTCTTGCCCAGATTGGCTTTGAACTGCAATCCTCAGACCTCAGCCTCCTGAGCAGTTAGGATTACAGGTGTGAATCATTGGTGCTCAGCAGTGTAAGATGTTTTTAAGAATTCTGCAGCTCACCTGAGCTCCTTCTGGGGGTGGAAGCCGACAGCCAAAGATGGGTGGGACAGTAGCTCCACATTCTTGACAGAAGCGAGCATAGGGATCTGTTGGGTAGGGGGCCAAGCAGTGGGCACACCTACAACAAAACAGGTTCCCAGTGGGCCAAATGGGTCTACATTAAGAAGGCTAGTCAAAGTCTAAACACACACATACACACACACACCTTAGCAGCTATAGAATAGGATCAAGGCCTGAGATTTGTTCTTTTAAATGGTTATAAAAAGGATTTCTTCATTACAGCATTCTGGGGATATATATACCATCCTATATCAATTCACAGTACGACCAAACCATTCAACCAGCAGATCCATATAGAATTCCTTATGTGGTACATGATTCTTGTCTAGGTCTTTCACCATAAAGTAGCTGCATAGCTGAAACTTATGGTGCTTATTCCTTGTAGGTTAGACCTATGCCACTTCCTGGCTGTGGCAGGAAATTTATCAGCAGCCCTAATCCCAATGTTTAATTGGGCTGTGGCTTGTCCTATTACATTGAATTTGGCTTGCGTGATGGTAAACCTGGGGAATTCCAGTCATGTTTACAGTGAATTTTCCTCACTTTCTCACAAAATCTAGTCTGAGTATCAGATTTTCTTGATGGCATTCTATAATGTGAGTGTGAGTCAAGCCCTGCCGTTCTTTTCATTCACCTGGCTAGATTTCCAAGGCCCTGACCTCATTTCCTGAGCATGTAGATCTCATGGACTAGCCCCCATAATCTTTCTGTGTATATATCTATACAACTAAAAGGATTCTTGGGATTAGACTACCCTGTGAACACACTGCTGTTTCCATGCCCTTCCTTGAAGCTTGGTTCCCTTCTTATTCCCTTATAGTTTCTTCTTAACAACTATAAAAAGAATTCATGGATACTGGACACTGGACTGTCTGGTTGTCTGCGCTCAACTCCACCATGGCCTCCTAATGATTACTAGCCATTATAGTTGATTTAACTCCCGTATTCTTTATTCTATTCCATCCTTTCTAACAAGGCAATGGTCACCAAGGTTTAACCATGTCTCCTGACTGGGTTCACTACCAGATCAACAGGTTCCCTCCTACTTATGTCAAAGCTCATGACTTGACTATGTCATTGTTTCTTCATTGAATTGAGAGCATAAAGCTGGGAATCTGACAAGAGTCAGACTCTTTTCTTTGTCGGTCATGGAGCTTGAACCTGGGCCTGGGTGCTTTCCCTCAGCTCTTCAGCTTAAGGGTAGTCCTCAAGTCCAGTTGAGTCACAGCACCACTTCTAGTTTTCTGAGTGGTTTATTGAAGATAAGAGTCTCATGGACTTTTCCTGCCCCAGCTGGCTTTGAACCATGATCCTCAGATCTCAGCCTCCTGAGTAGCTAGGGTTATAGGTGTGAGCCACTGGCGCCCAGAGCAATTACATTTTTTTTTTTTTTTTTTTTGCCAGTTGTGGGGCCTGAACTCTGGGCCTGGACACTGTCCCTCAGCTCTTCAGCTCAAGGCTAGTGCTCTAGTTCTTGAGCCACAGTGCCACTTCTGGCTTTTTCTGCTTATGTGGTGCTGAGGAATCGAACCCAGGGCCTCAGGCATGCAAAGCAAGCGCTCTACCACTGAGCCACCTTCCCAGCCCGCAATTACATTTTTTTAAAGCAAAGAATACCAAAGAAGAGCTGCACAGAGAGCTTCAGAACTTGTCAGAAGGTCACTCTCAAGTCTTCAAAAGGATACTACTGCCCTGACATAAGAAACTACGTAAAGCCAGAAAAAAAAACACTAAAGAGGATTTCAAGAAACAATCCTTAGGGCTCAGGCATTGTTGGGAAATTCATGCTTATTGCTGCCAACATGAAAAAAAATTCATATGTAATGAGGCACCAGTTAGAATGCTTTGCATACACTCTAAATAGACTGCAGATTGCCAGATGTAATTTTTTTTAACCCAAGACCAACTAACCTTAAGTAATGGGACAAAAGTATGTTAAGAGGGATAGAATGTGTGTGTGTGTGTGTGTGTGTGTGTGTGTGTGTGTGTGTGTGTATGTGTGTGTATGCCATACAGACATAGTCTAAAAGAAGATTTCTGAGTGAAAGGTATTATCAAAATTAAATTATTTTATAATGACATAGGAGTCATCTCTGCAACAAGATATACAAATTCATAGGGTTGATGTACTTAATATTAGAACCTCAAAGTACATGAAGAAAATATTTATAGAAATAGACACATAAATATACCCACAGATTTCAACATCACTATCTCAATATATGACTATTCTACAAAAAGTAGAATATCCTTAAAAATAGAAAAGGCTTAAACAATTTTACTAGTTCTTCTTTTTTTTTTTTCTTTGTCAGTCGTAGAGCTTGAACTCTGAGTCTGGGCGCTGTCCCTCATCTCTTCGGCTCAAGGCTAGTGCTCTACCACTTGAGCCACAGCGCCATCTCCAGGCTTAAAACAATTTTATTAACTTAACCTAATTGATATTTATAATACACTTATACCAGCAGAACACACATTAGTTTAAAATGCACACAGAATATTTAACAGTAAATTATACATGTCATCTGACCAAATGAAGTTTAACATGAAATAGAAACCAGAAATGTGTAAGGAAAATCCTTCAATATTTGGAAATTTAACAAAAGACTTCTAATTAACCCATCTGTCAAAAATAAAAAGGTCAGGCCGGGTGCTGGTGGCTCACACCTGTAATCCTAGCTACTTAGGAGATTGAGATATGAGGATCATAGTTCAAAGCCAGCCTGGGCAGGAAAGATAGTGAGACTCTTTTTTTTGGGGGGGGCGGGGGTCCGGTCGTGGGGCCTGGGCACTGTCCCTCAGCTCTTCAGCTCAAGGCTAGCGCTCTACCACTTGAGCCACAGCGCCACTTCCGGCTTTTTTCTTATGTGGTGCTGAGGAATCGAACCCAGGGCCTCGAGCATGCAAGGCAAGTGCTTTACCACTGAGCCACCTTCCCAACCCCGACAGTGAGACTCTTATCTCCAATAAACCACTCAGAAAACTGGAAGTGGTACTGGGGCTCAAGTTGTAGAGTACTAGCCTTGAGCTAAAAAGCTGAGGAACAGTGCCCAGGCCCAGAGTTCAAGACCTACGACCGACAAAAAAATAATAATAATAAATTAAAAAATAAAAAGGTCAGAAACTGACCTGAATGAAAATTAAAACACAACACATAAGAATGTGAGGGACATGAGTAAAGCAGTACACAAGGAAATGTAAGGTCAATGTTGTAACTGACAGTAATTCAATATTAGGAAAGAAGAAAAGACTTCAAGCCAGTGACTTCATCTTTAATAAGCAAGAAACTAAAAAATAAAAAGGCAAGTAAAGTCTAAAATTCACTCAGAAAAGGAGATAAACATGAATGAACCTATTATTAAATTGCATATATAGATAAAGGCTTCTTGAAAGAAAAATTCCAAACTCTAGTGCTCTAGTGATATCACTGGCAAATTCTACCATATATTCATGGAATATGTAACACTAATTTATACAAACTCAGAAAATTAAAGGAGAGAGAAACTTTTTCCCAGGTCATTTTTTTTTTTGGGGGGGGTCAGTCGTGGGGCTTACACTCTGGGCCTGAGTGCTGTCTCTCAGCTCTTCAGCTCAAGGCGAGCACTCTACCACTGGAGCTCCAGTGCCCCTTCCGGTTTTCTGGTAGTTTATTGGAGATAGAATTTCACAGACTTTCCTGCCCAAGTTGGCTTTGAACGGAGATCCTCAGATCTCAGCCTCCTGAGTAGTTAGGATTATAGGCATGAACCACCGGGCTCCCAGCCCCAGGTCATTCTATAAAGCCAAACTTATCCTGACACCAAAACAAAACAAAGACAACAGCTAGAAAAGAAATTCCTTAGAGCTGGGAGGCATGAGCCAAGCCAGAGACACACATGCTTAGGGAAGCGTACATTACAATCATAATAAGCTTCTACTACAATCCCACTAATTACCAAAAATCAAAATCAAGGTGTTGATGAGGATGTACAGAAATTGTAGTTCTCCAATATTGTTTATGAGAATGCAAAAATGGCATAACTACTTTGGAAAACACATAGTTTCTTAAAAAATGTAACATAGGGCTGGGAATGTGGCTTAGAGTGCTTGCCTAGCATGCATGAAGCCCCTGGTTTTGATTTCTCAGTACCACATAAACAGAAAAAGGTGGAAGTGGCATTGTGGCTCAAGTGGTAGAGTGCTAGCCTTGAGCCAAAGAAGCTCAGGGACAGTGCTCAAGCCTGAAGTTCAAGCCCCAGGACTGGCCAAAAAAAAAAAAAAAACAACATATACCTATCATATAACCCATGTTTTCTTTTTCAAGGTGTTTACTCCAAGGGGAATGAAAGCCTATGTCTTAAATGTTCCTATGAACTTTACCTGTAACAGTCAAAACCTGGAACACACACATGTCCTCTCAAGATAAGCAAACTGTGGTCTTTCCACATAACAGAAACCCAGCAGTACAGAGAACTAAGGCACAACACATGTGAATCCTACAATAATTATACTGAGCCAAAAAGCCTGCCTCTTTCCTCCAAAAAGATACTACATTTGTATGTAGAGTAAGATGCAAACTAAACTAATGACAACAGGTGGATTAATAATAGGATAGAAGTAGGGAAAGGGTATAAGGTAGACAATTTTAAGAGGAGATGAATTTACTCATTTTCTGACTGTGGTGATAGTACATATATATATATGTATATGTATATATGTGTATGTATGTACATACATATAAAACTTTAAGTATATACAACTTGTAGGTCAATTATAACTTTTACAAGCTCTAAACTTTTTTATTTTGAAAGCAAGGAGTGGGCAAGATTATTATTGCTTTTCCATTTTTAAACTCTCTGACAATGATGCATCTTTGCAGAATTTAGAACAGAGTAAAGAGATACATACTTGAGAAAGTCTGTCTCCCTTTGAATCCTCATGACCTCTGTGCTTGTCAGACTCTTACGGCCATTTATGTGGGCAAATCCAGGGGGCTAAAATTAAGAGAACAAAGAGTTAATTTAACTTGGTAAATGCTATAAGACAGCAAACTTCTATTCAAATTTAACTTTAATGTTCAGTTCATAATACCTAGATTTCATCTTTTAAAACCTATGATGGTGGCTCAAGTGATAGAGTGCTAGCCTTGAGCTGAAGAGCTGAGGGACAGTGCCCAGACCCAGAGTTCAAGCCCCACAACTGACAAAATAAATAAATAAATAAATAAATAAATAAATAAAACCTATGATGGAGCTAGTCATAAGCAATTATGACTAAGCATTTATACTCTAGTATCTAACATTAAAAATTACATCGTGTTGTTCATAATTGATATGTAAATTTCATTGAAGAGGAAAGTTTACAATAGAAGATATCTGACTTTGCCATCTGAATTTACCAGATTTTTTTCCATCGTGGGGCTTGAACTCTGGGCTTAGGTGCTCTCCCTGAGCTTTTCGGCTCAAGGCAAGCGCTCTACCACTTGAACCACAGCACCATTTCTGGTTTTCTGGTGGTTAACTGGAGATGGGTCTCTTAGATTTTCCTGCCTGGGCTGGCTTTGAACCATAATCCTCAGATATCAGCCTCCTGAGTAGCTAGGATTACAGGTGTGAGCCACTGGTGCCTTGCTGAATTTACCAGATTTAATAAACTGAAAAATCTAAGTTTTGCTCAAGGATTATGATACTTGAAGAAAATGCTAAAAGATTCACCTATCTGAATATACACTGGTTTTTCTGTTTTTGTTGGTCATGGGGCTTGAACTCTGGGCCTGGGCACTATCCCTCAGCTCTTCAGCTCAAGGCTAGCACTCTACTGCTTGAGCCACAGTGCCACTTCTGGCTTTTTCTGTTTATGTGGTACTGAGAAATCAAACCCAGGGCTTCATGCATGCTAGGCAAGCACACTTCAAATAAGCCACATTCCTAGCCCAATACCTACTTTAATATAATTTCAAATTTGCAGAAAGGAGTTATAAGGAGATCATAAATAACACCTCCTGTCTACTTAGCTTGATCAATTGTTTACATTAACACTGTTTTAAATATTCCTTAATTCTCAATTTCTGAATTATATGAGAATAAGCTTGAGTCATGGTGTGCCTTTGTCCCTAAGTAACTGAATGTGTTACTTGGTAAAGTACTTGTGTTCTTGGTAAAGAACAAGACTGTCCTCTTATACAACCTTGTAACAAAGTTAGAAAACTTAACAGGGACACAATACTATAATCTAACCCACAGATTTATACTTAGACCTCATGAGTTGTGCCAATGATGTGTTCAGCTAAATATTTTCCTGGTCCAGGATCTACTCTAGAGCCACATTTTGTATTTGTCATGTTCCATCCCTAATTTAGAATAGTTCTTCAGTCTGTTTGATCTTCCATGATTTTGACTTTTTTTTTTTGGTCAGTCATGGGACGTGAACTCTGGGCTTGGGCACTGCCCCTGAACTCTTCAGCTCAAGACGAGTGCTCTACTGCTTGAGCCATAGCACCACTTCCAGTTTTCTAGTGGTTTATAGAAGTTAAGTGTCTCACAGACTTTCCTGCCAAGGCTGGCTTTGAACCATGATCCTCAGATCTCAGCCTCTGAGTAGCTAGATTACAGGCATGAGCCACTGGCACCAAGCTGATTTTGACATTTTTTAAAGAGTAACAAGCTAGATATCCTTCAATTTAGTTTTGTTTGACATTTCTTTGTGATGGGATTCAATCATGTATTTTGTCACAAATTCCAAAGATAGGATATTGAGGCCATCTCAGCACACCATATGAAGAGACACATATGTAAAACTCATGTTTGAGGGGAGGAGGCTGAGGCTCAGAAAAATGAAGTTACTTCCTTGAATTCATGTTAAGACTATGGGTTCTACTCTCAGTCCTACCTGTCTCTTTAAATAACTCTTCTTAAATGCTTGTGTGAGCCAGGTGCTGGTGGCTCACGCCTATAATCCTAGCTACTCAGGAGGCTGAGATCTGAGGATCATGGTTCAAAGCCAGCCCGGGCAGGAGAGACCATGAGACTCCTATCTCCAATAAACCACCAGAAAACCGGAAGTGGCGCTGTAGCTCAAGTGGTAGAGCGCTTGCCTTGAACTGAAGAGCTGAGGGACGGCGCCCAGGCCCAGAGTTCAAGCCCCACGACTGACCAAAAAAAAAAAAAAATGCTTGTGTGGTAAGTTCAGGACTTCCACTTAATTTGCAGGCAATAAGAAGGCTTTTTATTGCATTTTTGTTAAATCTAACATGACTCATATCAGAAATCACAAACTGGCAGTCATTGGGCAAATATGATATATGGCCCAAATATCAGGTATATTGGTTCCTATGCCAATTAAGAGTTTGAATTATTAAGTCCAAATTGCACTTAATGACATAATTTCATCAGATGTGATAACACTGAACCTATAGTTCTTCCTTTCAGTGGTTGTTTTGGGTTAAGTGAACCATTTAGCTGGCTGAGGTCTTCCACAAGAACTCAGGGTCTGGGCACTGACCCTGAGCTTTTTTGCTCAAGGCTAACACTCTTCCACTTTGAGTCACAGAGCCACTTCCAGTTTTCTAGGGGTTAACTGGAAATAAAGAGCCTCATGGACTTTTCTACCTGGGCTGGCTTTGAACCATGATCCTAAGATCCCAGCCTCCTGAGTGGCTAGGATTATAGGGATGAGCCACTGGCACTGGCCTCCTACTTTTATGATCTCACTAAAGTCAAGTATCAGTTGTCATTTATCCCTGTTTGGCCCCAAAGGCACCCCAAGCCAGATGCTTAGCTCAGAGATGTCTCATTTCCCTGGAAGTTACTAACATGTTGCACATAGAATAACGACATTAATTCTGTGATATTATATCATTAATGATATTAAAATATGATTATCAATGATATCAAGCATAATATGATTATTAGTATCATTAATTCTAATAGTTTCTGAAGCTCATTCAGATGGATAGAGCTGAAATACTAGAAAAATCTCTTACCAATATGAAGAACAAGAGTAGGAAAGAGCCTTTTTATATTTATTTTCTGGCTTTCCTAGCTTTCTAAATTCTATTCAAATTCCTAAAACTCTGTCCTTGACTCTATATTACAAGCACTTTGGGATTAAAAAACTTAAAGCCGGGCTAGGGGTGTGGTTCAAGTGGTAGAACACTTGCCTAGCAAGTATGAGGTCCTGAGTTCAAGCCTCAGGACCAACTTAAAAAAAAACAAACATAAAGCCTTATATGTTATTTTACTCAGCTTTTCTCTTGGGAACAACTCTAAACTAAGTAGACAAGATAAATAAAATATTAATGCACAAAGAAAATAATACTTCTAGCCGGGTGTTGGTGGCTCACTTCTGTAATCCTAGCTACTCAGGAGGCTGAGATCTGAGGATTCAAAAGCCAGCCCGGGCAGGAAAGTCCCTGAAACTTTTATCTCCAATAAACCACCAGAAAAACTGGAAGTGGCACTGTAGCTCAAGTGGTAGAGCACTAGCCTTGAGCTGAAGAGCTGAGGGACAGCGATCAGGCCCTGAGTTCAAGCCCCATGACCAACAGAAAAAAAAAGAAAGAAAAGAAAAAAGAAAACAAAACTTCTAGACACATTTCAAGAAGCAACCATATGAGATTGTTGTGCTGAAAACAATTATTGTGTTTTGTTCTTCAACCATTCATTTATCAAAACATGACATTTTATCTTAAAAGCAGTGTTTTTATTTGGGTCACACTACAGTGTACTGTCCCCAGGAGCTGAATGTAGTCATTAGTTCATCTGGTAACTAGGTAGACATTTTTCCCAGAATATTTGGAAAGGCAATTTTCAATTATAGAGATGTTATCCCTTTGTTTAGTGGAGTTTGCAAGCAGACTTTCCCAGATTTGTGATTCCCTGGTTTGGACTTTGTGGTCCTCAAAAAATATAGTACAAAATATAGTACATAGGCACTTGACATTAGAGACTGCTTATGAAGGCAATTATTTAGCCAGTGATTCTCAGACTGGGCTGATCATAAAAGTCATCTGTGAATTTCATTTTAGGCTTATAGCTCAGCATATTGTAGAAGAAGCTAGCTAGAAATCTACACAAAAATTTAAGGTTCCTTCTGGGTGATTCTGATAAGACAATCAGGTTTGGGAACCATGCCTTTTGCCTTCTTTATAGTTGATAGTAGATGCAAACAATCTAAAACAATGGGCACATAAGGAGCAACTGTTAGGAAATAAAATTCCAAGTATATGCTACTTGAGGTTCAATGGGAAGAGAGCAAGGCCTCCTGTGTTGCCCTTAGAAGCCAAAACCCCACGGGTCATCCTTGACTACTCCCTTTACCTTATCTCATCTATTTGATCCCTCAGCCAAATATGTCTGCCACTTGTCCTCACCACCTCTACAACCTTGACCCAGTTACAATCATGTCCGTATCTACAATCAACCTGGAGGAAACACCTACCTCTAAAATGATTCTAAAATGATACTCACCTCTTACCCTGTAGCCAAAGAGAAAACTTTTGAATGGAAGTAGTATTACCAATTTACTACAAGTCTGGTTATAGTTTAGTATAAAACCCAAATAGAAGCCGGGCATTAGTGGCTCACACCTGTAATCCTAGCTACTCAGGAGGCTGAGATCTGAGGATCATGGTTCAAAGCCAGCCTAGGCAGGAAAGTCCATGAGATTCTTATCTCCAAAAAATCACTTAGCAAACAGGAAGTGGTGCTGTGGCTCAAATGGTAGAGTGCTAGCCTTGAGCTGAAGAGCTGAGGGACAACGCCCAGGCCCAGAGTTCAAGCCCCATGATGGAAAAAAAAAATCCAAATAGATTGCTTTACAAAATGAATAAAACCTAAACTTCTTACAATGAAACTAGCTTCCTAAGCCCCTATAATTCTCAATCATGACTATGAGTAAAAACAAACAATGCCACCACAACACCTCAGTCTAAGTGAATTTGAATTTCTCATATTAGGTTCCTGGGAGTGGTTAGAAGCTCCTCAGGTGATTTGTAATCTGAGAACCTAGATGTTCTGGACCTAGATCACTATATGTCATAATTTGTTCATCATGTTTCAACCACAGCAGCTCCCTGTCCTCTCCCTTTGCTGTCCTTGTTATGACTATTGCTGAGTGTTTTCCCCAAGACATTTGCAGGAATGGTAAAGCCCTTTCATAATTCAATTTGGATATTAACCTTTTCAGGGACACTTTCTCTCTCTCTCTCTCTCTCTCTCTCTCTCTCTCTCTCTCTCTCTCTCTCTCTCTCTCTCTCTCTCTCTCTCTCCTCTCTTCTCTCTCTCTCTCTCTTTCTCTCTCTCTCTCTCAGGAACTCTCAGTCTTCAGTATTCATCAGAAGGAGAGATAAGTAAACTGCTAATTACTGGGCTCACTTGGTAATTATCCGTTTTCTCAAAACATCAACATGTCTACTCTATGAATATAAATTTTTCTTGTCCAACATAGCATTTCCAGTGATGAACCACAGTCAAAATCCTGGGAATCACTATTGTAAAATATTTTCACATGAATGGAAAAGGTGACATTGATCAAGATGTATTATACTCATAAACTAATATACTGAATTGAAACCCATTTGTACAACTATTTAAACATTATTATTTTTTTTTTTTTGGGTCCGGTCGTGGGGCCTCAACTCTGGGCCTGGGCACTGTCCCTCAGCTCTTCAGCTCAAGGCTAGCGCTCTACCTCTTGAGCCACAGCGCCACTTCCGGCTTTTTTCTTTTTTTTGCTTATGTGGTGCTGAGGAATTGAACCCAGGGCCTCATGCATGCAAGGCGAGCGCTCTACCACTGAGCCATCTTCCCAGCCCCTAAACATTATTTTTAAGAAGTATTTCAACTGAAGCATTAAGATATGGGAAATATGGGGCTGGAAAAGTGGCTCAGTGGTAGAGCGCTTGCCTTGCATGCCTGAGGCCCTGGGTTCAATTCCTCAGCACCACATAAGCAAAAAAAAAAAAAGCCAGAAGTGGCGCTGTGGCTCAAGTGGTAGAATGCTAGCCTTGAGCTGAAGAGCTGAGGGACAACGCCCAGGCCCAGAGTTCAGGCCCCACAACCGGACCCAAAAAAATAAATAAATAAAATAAAAATAAAGATATGGGAAGTTTTTTCATAGAGGTTACCTGTGATTGGTGGGTGGATGATCTAGAGATTGATTCTTCACTGTAGGCTGGGATTTCCAGGGGACTCTCTGAGAAGCGAAGATCTTTCAGAGTTTTAGGGACCATTCTTTCACCTGCCATGGGGTCTACAATTGTATTAAAAGAACACTGTTATGTGAGCATGTATAATCATATAAAGCCATGAAAGTAGTTCTTCACATAAAAAAACCTTCTTAATAAAGGAAACATTGTAATCATTCTTTCCCTAGAAATAAGAATTATATAAAGGACACCCTTCTCAACTCAGTAATTTAGAACTCATAAAGAAATACTATGCCTAAAATGAGAAAACAGGAAGTGGTGCTGTGGCTCAAGTGGTAGAGCACTTGCCTTGAGCTGAAGAGTGCAGGGACAGCGCCCAAGCCCAGATTTCAAACCCCACAACTAAGCTGACCCCCCCCCCAAAATCCCTGATATTGTAACATTCCACATCAGGATAGGAAAATAGACAAATCACTTCAGTGGAAATGTTAGCAGGTTAATATTATTTATTTATATATTATATTATAGTATTTATTTATAATATTATTTATTCTAAAACATATTTCAGCTGAAAAATTCATAATATTTTTCTCTTTTTTGCAAAAGGAAGTACTGGGGTTTGATAGAAAGATATTCTACCACTTAAGCCACATCTCCAGCCCCTTTTGCTTTGGTTATTTTTCAGATATCTGCCAGATTATCTGACATGATGCCCAGACTAGCCTCAAAAGACTACAATATGTTTATTTGTGCCTCCCATCTAGCATTACAGATGAATACACATTTGTTTTATATATATATATGTGTGTGCATGTGTATACAGATATATGTATGTTATATATAACAGATATGTTATATATAATATATTATACTAATATTTATTATATTATATTATATGTTATATATTATATAATATAAAATATAAAATAATAAAATAAATAATAAAAATAATAATATGTAATATATTATAATATATGACATATAATATTATATTTTATAATATAACATAACATATATTATAATATATAATGTATAATATGTAATATTGTATATAATATATGTTATATGTAGGTATATGTTATATATAACACATGTATATATACCTACATATAGTATATAATTTATATATTATATAACACATATATACAAATAGATATACATATACAAATATATATATACATGGGGGGTTGGTGCTGGTCTCTTGATCTTAGGGCCTGAGCGTTTGTGCTCAAGGCTAGCATTGTACCACTTGAGCCACAGTTCCACTTTCAGCTTTTCACTGGTTAATTGGAGATAAGAGTCTCACAAATCTGGCTGCTGGTGTTACTGGCCACTAGTTACTGAGGAAACTGAGATCTGAGGATCATGGTTTAAAGCCAGCTGGGGCAGGAAAGTTTGTGAGAATCTTATCTCCACTAAACTACAAAAAAGCCAGAAGCAGAGCTGTGGTTCAAGTGGCAGAACCTTGAGCAAAAGAAGGTCAGGAACAGCACCCATGCTCTGAGTTCAAGCTCCAAGACCAATATACACGTACAAAAGAGTCTCATGAACCTTCCTGAGTAGCTAGGATTATAGGCAGGAGCCACTGGTGCCCAGTACATATTTGTATATAATCTGAGGTGGGAAACTAATTTTTGCCGAGGCTGGCCTCGAACTGTGTTCCTCTCAATCTCTGCCTCCTTCTCAAGTAGCTCAGATTATACATATGAGCCACTGTACCTAACCAATACTTTTTTTTGAGTGACTATTGCTTACAACTGAGAAATTCTATTCTCTAACCTCATAGACTATCAGAAACTGCTTTTAAAAATCCTATTAGGCCGGGCGCTGGTGGCTCACGCCTGTAATCCTAGCTACTCAGGAGGCTGAGATCTGAGGATCGCGGTTCAAAGCCAGCCCGGGCAGGAGAGACCGTGAGACTCCTATCTCCAATAAACCACCAGAAAACTGGAAGTGGCGCTGTAGCTCAAGTGGTAGAGCGCTCGCCTTGAGCTGAAGAGCTGAGGGACAGCGTCCAGACCCAGAGTTCAAGCCCCACGGCCGACAAAAAAAAAAAAAAAAAAAATCCTATTAGTTGCCAGGTGCTAATGGCTTACGCCTGTAATCTTAGCTACTCAGGAAGCTGAGATCTGAGGATAGAGGTTCAAAGCCAGCCCGGGCAGGAAAGTCCCTGAAACTCTTATCTCCAATAAACCACCAAAAAAACCAGAAGTGGCATTGTAGCTCAAGTGGTAGAACTCTAACCTTGAGCTGAAGAGCAAAGGGACAGCACCCAGGCCCAGAGTTCAAGCCCCACAACCAGAAAAAAAAAATCCTATTAGTTGCTGGGTGCCGGTGGCTCATGCCTGTAATACTAGCTACTCAGGAGGCTGAGGTCTGAGGATCACAGTTCAAAGCCAGCCTGGGCAGCAAAGTCCAGACTCTTATATCCAATAAAACCACCAGAAAACTGGAGGTGGTGCTGTGGCTCAAGTGGTAGAGCTCTAGCCTTGAGCTGAAGAGCTGAGGGACAGCACCCAGGCCCAGAGTTAAAGCCCATGACCGACAAGAAAAAAAAAATTCCATTAGTCAGAACTTGATTCTTGTCTGAAGAATCTAAGCCACTTTGGTATAAAAAAGCAGCTTCAATAGCCAACCTTGGTGCTAAGCTATGTATAAGGTTTTCTGATAGCAATGTTCCATGTGGATTTTTTTTTTTTTTGCCAGTCCTGGGACTTGAATTCAGGGCCTGGGCACTTTCCCTGAGCTTCTTTTGCTCAAGGCTATCACTCTACCATTTGGGCCACGGCACAACTTCTGGCTTTTTTTGTTTATGTCATACCGAGGAATCGAACTCAGGACCTCATGCATGATAGGAAAGCACTCTACCACTAAGCCACATTCCCAGCACTTCATGTGTATTCTATAGTTACTGTGTAAATGAACCTCAGTCCATATCTGATGTAACCCTTTCATACATACCCTAACTTTGCTTTCAGATAATCAAAACTCTACTTTCATTTAAATTTCACCAAACTTCACCCTTCTCTCAAACCCTTTACTGTTTTTATTTTGTTAGGGGAGGCATACCATGATTTCCTGAAATATGGTCTCACTCAATACAATTAATCAATAAGACCCAACTTTGTTGTACATCATGGTCTTAAGCTGTTAGCAAGAACAGCACAAAATCTCATATCACAGCCTACTTTGCAGTGCTTTCTTAGTCCAACTTCTGCAGATAAGAAAATATGCAGTGAACGTGCATGAGCCTGTTGAGTGAGTTTAGAACATGAAATCTTTTTTTTTTTTTTTTTTTTTGTCGGTCGTGGGGCTTGAACTCTGGGCCTGAGCACTGTCCCTCAGCTCTTCAGCTCAAGGCGAGCGCTCTACCACTTGAGCTACAGCGCCACTTCCGGTTTTCTGGTGGTTTATTGGAGATAGGAGTCTCACGGTCTCTCCTGCCCGGGCTGGCTTTGAACCGCGATCCTCAGATCTCAGCCTCCTGAGTAGCTAGGATTACAGGCGTGAGCCACCAGCGCCCGGCTTAGAACATGAAATCTTACCTTTACTCTATCAGTTCATACCTGGAAACTTTCTAAGGTTAACATTCCAACTAGATTTATTCTCAGCATTCTTGTATTTCTTCCTTAGTTTTGATCCATCAAATCCATTTTTCAATTCCTAGGAAAGAATACACTGAGTATCAGTTGACTTGTACCCATTTAGAATGTAAAAATTCCAAGTCACAGGATAGAGACAATGTCATGGTATATATTTCTTTTCCTTTTCTTTTTCTTTTTTTCCCTGGTCATGGGGCTTGAACTCTGGGCCTGTGTGCTGTCCCTCAGCTCTTCAGCTCAAGGTCAGTAATGTTCTACCATTTGAGCCACAGCACCACTTCTGGTTTTCTGAGTGGTTTATTAGACATAAGAGTCTCACGGCCTTTCCTGCCAGGGCTGGCTTTGAACCTCAGTCCTTAGATCTTAGCCTCCTGAGTAGCTAGGATTACAGGCATGAGCCACCACACCCAACCATGGTGTACACTTCTTACTTGAAAGAGTTTACAGAAATTTTTACAGTGACCTGTATTTCATTTTCTCTAGAAATACAGAGTAACACATAACTTGGCTTTATGTTACTTGATTAGCAGCATATCTGGGCATATCAAGTGGTAAAGGCAGGAGGCAGATTGTAGCACATATAGGAGGATATCATAATCATTGGAGGCAGTAATATCAGGGAGTCACCATATCCATAGATAGTGTGGAGTCAGACCAAAATAGGACTCACATATGCTACTTGCCCACACACAGTTCTGAAACATTATTCTTTCTGGACTTTCTTCCCCATGGACTTTATCCTTTATATCTGATTCCAACCTGAGCACCAGTAGATGTACATCTCTGCTGGCTGTCTTGTCACAATCCACTAAAGCCGGATCTCATGTCTATGCCCAATGACTTAGTTTTATACCCTCATCTCTGATTTTTCTGGCCACCAGTGGGTTTCAGAGACATTCCCACAAAACTTCTTCAGGGATCACTCCCAAGATCCTCATGTCTCACCCTCTTGGTTGGATGCCTTCCAATAGGCTAGCCTATCTTCTCATCCTGCTTTTTGGATCTATCTCACTGATGCTGAGAACCCAGGGATTGTTTCAAATATCATTATTAGGTCAGATTGACTCTGCAAAGGGGAAGTTTTGTATATATTTGGGGATTACATAAACGTAATAGGAGTCTATGACCACTGGGGACTTCTATGAGTCTTATGATTCTATTCTCCAAACATATACTTAACCACCTGTCCCACTTTCCCTGTGCAAAACTGTGAGTATTATTACAGCATGCCCTGTGCTCTAGGCCTTACAATTGATGGGGAAAGCTGATACGAAACCAAATGTTCAAAGCATTTTTGTAAAGGAGAAGCCCCAGTGCAGCAAGAGAGCACAGTACCCAGTTTAGCTGGAGCTTATGTATATGTGTGGAGTCATAGACTCAACTGACCAAGGACAGAAACTGATCACCTAGCTAGAAAGCTAAACGTTTCTGCTTTCTTCAGTAGATAAAAGTCACTAAAGACGCTGGTATATGGGTAGTGATGCTGGGTTAGAATTGTAATCTTCAGGATGGAGGAAAACTTGACCAAAAAACAGCAAATCAGTGAAGATACTTTGCAAGGTTTGAAACGGACTTCAACTATACGGACCTGATTTATTGTGAGCAGAGGTAATGTAATGAAAGCAAACATGGGTCACTCAGAATGAAGGAAACAAGTACACAGTGACAGATAGATAGATAGATAGATAGATAGATAGATAGATAGATAGATAGATAGATAGATAGATAGATAGATAGATAGATAGCTATAGATATAGTTTCATTACTTGCCTGCTTTGAAGAATCTTTGAGAACATTTTCAATGTTATCTTCAGAAGAAACTATCTTTGGTGGTTCATAACCCACTTGAAACACTTTTGTTACAATTCCACTCTGTCTGCAATCTCTGGATATCATGAGAGATAAAGAGAAAGAGAGAGAGCAGACAGACAGAAAGGCTGTTAAAAAAAGATTCAAAGAAATAGTGATTATCAATTTAAAAGACCCTAAAGTCACTTAACATAACTACTTAATTCATTATGTTTTAACTATTTCTATTCTATAATTTGTGTGTGTGTACTGGTCCTGGGGCTTGAACTCAGGGCCTGGGTGCTGTTCCTGAGCCTTTGTTGTTCAAGTCTAGTACTCTACCATGTAAACCATAGCTCCACTTGCAGATTTTTGGTGGTTAACTGGAGATAGTCTCATGGACTTCCTGCCAGGGCTTTGAACCATCATCCTGAGATCTCAGTTTCCTGAGTAGCTAGGATTATAGGCATGAGCCACTGACACCTGGTTAGCTTCTTAATTCTTAATAATTAAAATGGTTTGCTTTGCCAGGCGCCGGTGGCTCACGCCTGTAATCCTAGCTACTCAGCAGGCTGATATCTGAGGATTGCAGTCCAAAGCCAGCCTGGGCAGGAAAGTTCGTGAGACTTTTATCTCTAATAAACTGCTAGAAAACCGGAAGTGGTGCTATGGCTCAAGAGGTAGAGTGCTCGTCTTGAGCTGAAGAGCACAAGGACAGCGACCAAGCCCAGAGTTCAAGCCCCACGACCGACAAAAAAAAAAAAAAAAAAGGTTTGTTTGATACAAGTGTCTTGGCAAGCGAGAAAATACTTTTCTATTAAATAAACTATATAGAATTTTCTGTTTAATAAAGAATATGTCATGTATAAATGGGTTGTTAGTTTAATTTGTGTAAAGATGTCAAAGCAGTTATCAGTGTAAAAGTCGTAGATCCACCCCAAAATACATGCAATAAATAGTTCAGCTAGGAGAGAGAGCCTAGAGATTCTTTTCAAAGTACCTGGGCCAGTGAGACATTTGATTTGCAACTTAAAGATATTCCCAGAATGTGGCCAAACTAACCTTTTTCCTCTATCATTTCCTAGATATTTGAGACTTTTCAAAAATCTATAATATATAATAAATGTTTTTAAATTAAGTGATTTCTATATTTGAAAATGGGGGAAAGTCTCCAAGTAGCACAAAGAGAATAAAGAAAAAATGAAGTGGCTCATGCCCACCAACTTGAAACAAGAGTAGTTTTAAAGGCCAGTTAAATCAAACAAAATCAACAAGAAAATGATGGAGGTAGTTGTAGGTCATAAAAGAACTATCTCTAAACACAGTGATTTCCTACTTCAGAGCCACATAAAGATCCTTAGAGGTCTCCAACCCTAGAAAGGTTTTTCCATCCCAGATCACCAGTGTGAAATATAAAATAAAAATATTATCAATATACATTATATCTTTTGAACTGTGGCTTATAATTTGTGCACCTTACAGTATACTTCAGCAAAAAGCACATAAAACAGAAAAGTGAATACATATGCTAAAATTAAAGAAAAATTCATGTGCCCTTCTAATGCAGCACTGATATCACAGGATGAACTAAATAAAGTTAAAGCAAGCTATTACAAATCAGTTTGATCAACTTACTTAGAGACTGCAATAGCTTTAACCTGTATTTTCCCATCAGGTAAAGTAATGGGTTTTGTATACTTAAATGTATTATTTTCACCATAACCAATTCTCTTCAGAAACTCAGGTTTGCTGCCATCCAGGGTATAATATATATTGACATCTGGGGTATCTGAAAAATCCACAACAGGATAACTGTAATTAACACTAAAGTAGCAAGTCCCTGAAATAATAGCTATAGGTCAGGTATCTGAGTATAAATGATAGTTTCTATTTGATTATTACATTTATTACACTGAGGACACACACATGACCACATTCCCTGCTCTCATAGAGTTTACATTTGAAGAATATACAAACAGTAAATAAATAAGTAAGTTCCTCTTGCAAGTGATAAATATTATGGTGTGAAAGGAGGAGATACGGTACACCTAAAAAGCAGGTAAAGGGATGGATAGAAACATACTTTCATTTACTTCTTTATTCATTGGCAGTTCTGGGGTTTGAACTCAGGCCTTTACAATTGTTATGCAGACACTCTAAAGTTTGAGTCACTCCTCCAGCCCTGTTTTATTCATGTAAGAGACATTTATAGTTTGTTTCCTATGAACTGTCTTTTCATATCCTTTGCCCAGTCTTCCATCAGGTTATTTTTTTAGTATTGAATTGTGGGATCTCTGTGCATCTGATATTTAGATGTTAAAGAATTTGGATCCCCTGTCCTTCAAATCATTATTTGTCAACAATCATCCAACTTTCCCTGAATTATAAACACATACATTAAAATTTTTCTTTTTAAAAATCATATTAGGAAGCTGTGCTTGGTGTCTCATGCCTGTAATCCTACCTACCCAGGAGGCTGAGACCTGAGGATCACAGTTCAAAGCCAGCCCGCAGGAAAGGCTATGAGACTCTTATCTCCAATAAATGGCCAGAAAATGGTGGTTATAACCACCAAAGGTGGTGCTGTGGCTCAAGTGGTAGAGCACTTGCCTTGAGCTGAAGAGCTGAGGGACAGCACCCAGGCCCAGAGTTCAAGCCCCACAACCGACAAAAAAAAAAAATCATATTAGGAGGACATACCATAATGATGCATATTCTGAGTTGGAATTCATGGTCTAGGAAGTGAAGGGTTATCCTACAAATGCAGTTAAGTAGTTTATTTACATTCAATTCAGATAAAATATTGTGCTCCACCAGCACACAAACTACAATTGGAATTATTATAGAGACGATTAGCATGCAAATCCATAAAGTATTACATATATTCAAATAAAAAATAGACATTGGATATAGAATTGAAATCTCAGTCATTTTATAGAAATATTTGTTCATGTTTTATCTATAAAGCTTTTCAGTATTGATCATGTGTGTTATACATAGGTAAGTATATTTAAGATTTTGTTTTTTGGGTCTGGTCGTGAGGCTTGAACTCTGGGCCTGGGCGCTGTCCCTCAGCTCTTCAACTCAAGGCTAGCACTCTACCACTTGAGCCACAGTGCCACTTCCAGCTTTTTTTTTCCTGATTATGTGGTGCTGAGGAATCGAACCCAGATCCTCAAGCATGCAAGGCAAGCACTCTACCACTGAGCCACCTTCCCAGCCCAAGATTTTGAAGAATAGGAAGTGGCACTGTAGCTCAAGTGTTCGCCTTGAGCTGAAGAGCACAGGGACAACGCCCAACCTGAGTTCAAGCCCCACGACTGACAAAAAAAAAAAAAAAGAAAAAAAGAAAAAGAAAAAGATTTTGCAGAATAAATATTATCAGGAAACACATTCATTGCTCTACTTTTGTAATAAGACATTAAGATTTTTTTTACTATGCACTTGCCACTATGAACCTCACATATGCCCAATTCACTTAGTTTATCAACTCACATATACCAATATATACCAGCTCATTCAATCCTCAGTGGCTCTAAGTGGTAGATATAATTAGCCCTATCTTAGCATGAGGACACGAAGACTCAGAAAGATGCTCAAGTTCACTAGAACTTAACCAAATAGTGATTCAATCTCTAACCTGTCACACTGGAAAGTCTCTATTAGTCCATCAAATTTATTATCCCAGCAAAATATTGAGCATCTTGGGAAAATGTGGGCTTCTGGACATCTTACCTAGGCTAAGGTAAATTAAGATTGTTTCAACTATGTTCCAATATATGTTATTCCTACCTGATTTCATTTCCAAAAGAGTATTGTTATCAATTTCATGGTTAGCTTTTCCAGGCTGAGGAACTCGCAGTGGTATGATCTGAGGGACACACACTGAACCAGCAGTCATATTCTCCCCTTTCATAGAAAAACAGATAAAAATAAATCCCTTCATGCACCTATATCCCAACACAAAAACTATAGAGCCACAGCACCTATTTAAATGCAGAAAATCTAATAAAATGTAAAAAGGATATTGTTAATACACTCCCTACAATTATTCCATTTTAATTGATATAACTATTATATTTTTGCTTGTGAGGTCTTATATGGGGGTTTCCCTAGTCTCTTTCTTTCCTAAGAAAGAAAGAATAAATGAAATGGGGGAAATGGAGTTACTTTGAATGGGTAATAAAAGAAATAGGCAGACAGAGACTACCATGAATGCTCTGATCTCAGTTTCCTTGGATCAGTATTACCCTTCCCTGCCTCCAGCTACAGTTCTATCTTGGCAAGTCACCTCAGGTGGGAACTTATCCCCTCAGGTAAAGGCATCACACAAGAGATAATAAGGCTATGTATACAGCAGTTCATTTACAGCCAACTCCTTTGGGAAAGCTTTGGGTCCATACCCTGCCTTTTCCAACACAGTGAATTTGGTGCTGAAAAATTGCAGACACTTTAGAAGAATTGGAGTCGTAATTTTCAGTGGAAAGGTAGCTGGCACAGATATAGTGAGCAACAAACAAGCTTCCGATTCTACCTACTGTATTCATAAATAATCACCACTAGGGAGACCTTTCTGGTTTTTCATTTTGGAAAGGTATCATAATTTTTAATGCATAGGTCTCAGGTTGGGGGAGGGGAACAACCCTAACTCCACCTTAGTACAGCAGCCATTTATATTGCTGTATTGCCTTTTCAAACGTCAACAATTATGGATACTTTAATAGTGTGGTATTTTCATTCTCATTTTACATTTAATAATTTTCTATGGTTTATATAAGCTTATCTATCAATTTGTGATTGGGCAGCTAGGCTATTTATAGACATTTTTATTTTAGTTCTTGCAGTTCTCGTGTTGCTCTGAGCATGTTTGTGGTTTGAGTTTGGCCAGACTGTAGTCTGGAAATTGAGAGAACTAAATCAAAGAGGTGAACTCAATACCTTGTTGGATAATTCTTGATCGAGGGCCAATAATATAAACTGCAGATACTGATAGGGCAACATTTGATCCTACAGAAGTGAGGCTGAACGTGGGGGAAACTTGCCCATAATCGTATTTCCATTCAAGTGAAGGGCAATTCAAATAAAAATAGCTGACAATTCTAAATAAATACAGTGGGAGAGAGACGAATTCTCAGCGCAGGGACTAGTGACTGCCCTTGGGATGCTGGTGTGACCTCACACAAAGGGGTTGGAGGAAAAGGCTTATCTAAACGCAAAGAGCCGCGCACAATTAGTGGAAACCCATCACCCACGACCCAACGCCCTCCTCCTGGACCACCGCCACGCTCCGGGGACCAGAGCCCGTCTAGTTCTCACCCCCGCTGGGCTGTCAGGCCTGCTTCCTTACGGCTGGAGCGAAAGAGGCCCTCCTCTTTCTCCCCCAAATGCAACAAGAAATCAACAGCGTCCCCTGCCCCTTAACCCACCCCCAGCAAGGTCACCGCAGCTCGCCACCCAGTCACCCACCTCTGACCGCTTCAGGCCTCTTCCCTTCTTCACAGCCCGGTTACCACAGACGCCGCAAGATTTGCCCCGCCTACTGGAAGCTGAGCAGATGATTGGCGGGAAAATCAGATTCCTAGCAACTAGCCCCGCCCCTGTCTCTGGGACCAGCTAGGCTAACCTTTCCCGTGGCTTTACTATAGGCATCCAAGAATATGCCTTCACAGAATTTGAAAAACACTAGAAGGTGGAGCGCCTACCTAATGAGAATGAGGAACACAGGTTTGTTCGTTCATCATATGCTGAAATTTCTGAATCACAACATTTTGGAGCTGTAGTGAGTGGGATGCAGCAGGCAAGGGTTGGACGCCCCACGCCGACAGACAAGGAAGGACCGTCTGCGACGCGAAGGAGAAGGACCCGCTTCCCAGCTTGTATTGTGGCCTCCCGTGGTTCCGGGGTTAGTTTCTTCCTTCAGATCCGGGAACTGAGCACTATGGCTGAGGTGAAGGTGAAGGTGCAGCCCCCTGACGCCGATCCGGTCGAAATTGAAAACAGGTGAATCATTGAGGCTCACTTTTTTGACTCCAGATGGCCTCCACCCCTGTTCCCTGCAGGCGGCCTCCTGCAGGCCCCTGCAGGCCCCTACGGGACTCCTTTCCTAAGGGAGAGGCTGGAACTAGTGGGGGGAGCACGAGGGAGCCGGGTTCTGTATGCATACCCCATTTGAAAGCTTGCAACTTTTGTAATTGACTTTGTCGTAATAACGTTCTCCCTTTCTAAGGGAGAAACAACTAATATCCATAAGTAGTAGGTTACTACTTGTAATCCAGGGTTACTCTGTCACTCATTAAAGGAACTCACGACTGGACGCTGGACGGATCAGGGCTGTTTGTAATTACTAAGCAACTTTAAGCCAAATCATTTCACTAATTATCCTGTAGCTTCTTTAATATTATGTATGCTATTACTACTACACTGCTGTTTATAGATTATCACAATATTTTAAATGACCTCAACTTTGCCAAGCAATTATGACTAATACATTTGTTGATTTTTAAGAAGACTTGGATTTACTTGATAAAGGTAATTCCTTCCCCAAACAGCCCCCAGTTATAGGGAATTATCATTAAGTTTTGGCTTCCCACCGGAAATGTTTGCCCTTGTTTCCTGCTGACCGACTAGTGGCCTAACGTTGTTCTTATTCCAGCAGAGAAAATTGATGTCTCAGCTTTAACATTTAACTCTACTCTTTGTAACAAGCAAACACATTGATATTAATATCTTTGTTTCTAGAATTATAGAATTATGCCACCAGTTCCCACATGGAATCACAGATCAAGTAATTCAGAATGAAATGCCTCATATAGAAGCCCAACAACGGGCAGTGGCCATCAATAGACTGTTGTCTATGGTAAGATGAATTCCAACTACGTCCTGTCATTTCTAATATATTGTTACCTTGTAGTTGTGATGGCTAACTTCATTGTACCAATTTAAGTGAGAGATGGAGCCTCTAAATTTAGTTTTCTGGTCCCACCTTGCCACCTGATGGGGCCAAGGGGAGGGAAGGAAGGTGTCATAGTTCATCTGGTATGTAAGTAAATACCTAAGACTAATTTTCCAATGTTAAATATAGGAATGGGGCCCCTCCCATTCAGTTTCCCAGAATGACCTGAAGTCCAATGGTACAGGCATCCAGGTTCTCCTGATGTCCTAAGGCAATTCAGAAGTATGTCAGAACATGCTTTATTTTACTTTTGGTTCATTATATAAGGGAATACTACCATAAGCGTTTATTCATTTCTTGATATTTCTGCCTAATTTCATATAGCACAATAAAATTATGCATAAAGCTAGGCACTGGTGCCTCACACCTGTAATCCTAGGCACTAAGGAGGCTGATATCTGAGGATCATGGTTTGAAGTCAGCCTGGGTGTGAAAGCCCATGAGACTCTTATTTCCAGTTAACCAGCAAAAAGCTGGAAGTGGAGCTATGGCTCAAGTAATTAAGCACCAACCTTGAAAACAAAGCCCAGTGAGAACTTGAAGACCTGAGTTCAGGCTCAGATCAATACCAAATAAATAAATACAGTTGTACATCATTAAATATTATTGTTAACCTCATAATTTTATTTAGTCATTGTGGTACTGACCACAATTTTACCCTTTATCCGAACTTTTTAACTTTACAAGTTTTATTTTTGTATTTGTATTATATGATGCAGATTTAGATTTGAGTATTGATTTTTATGTATTGTTCAAAATCTGCTTTTGTAAAACTCCTTAGGTATTAGCCATATAACTAACCTAGGATACAGCATATTAGACATTGTTGTTTTGTGGGGTTTTTTTTGTTTTGTTTTGTTTTTTGCCAGTCCTGGGGCTTGAACTCAGGGCCTGGGCATTGTCCCTAAGCTTCTTTTTACTCAAGGTTAGCACCCTACCATTTGAGCCACAGCACTACTTCTGGCTTTTTCTGTTTATGTGGTAAAGAGGAATCTAACCCAAGGCTTCTTGTATGCTAGACAAGTACTCTCCCACTACACAACATTCCTAGCCTTTGATACATTATTAATACTGGTATTTTAAATATATTGAAATAGTTAAGTTTTTAAAAATACATGTGACAAGCTGGGCACTAATGGCTTACGCCTTTAATCCTAGCTACTCAGGGGGCCGAGATCTGAGGATTGCAGTTCAAAGCCAGGCTGGGCAGGAAAGTCAATGAGATTCATATCTCCAGTTAACCACCAGAAAACTGGAAGTGGTACTGTGGCACTAGCCTTGAGCTGAAGAGCTCAGAAACAATGCCCAGGACCATAGTTCAAGCCTCACATCTGGCCAAAAAAAAACCCACAAAAATTCATGTGACAGAAAGCTAAGTCTCAAGTGGAGAGCTGACAAATAAATGAGGGAGGATATTTTAGTCTGCATAGTAAAAATATTAAAGAATACAGTAACATTTGTTATTAGAATTGATGTACCTTATAATTGACATCTTATTTTCTGTTTTTAAAATTATTTAGGGTCAATTGGATCTCTTAAGGAGTAATACTGGTCTTTTATATAGAATAAAGGATTCTCAGAATGCTGGGTAAGCAACTTTTTTTATTTTAATAAAGCCTTAATTATCATAATTGTAATGTATGTGTTAGGAAAAAAGGTAATACAGAATTGCACAGTGTAGCCAGGTATGGTGGTGCATTCCTCTTACTCAAGCACTTAGATAGTTGAAGCTAAAGGGTCAAAAGTTTGAGGGAAGTCCTGTCTATATAGTGAAACTTTGTCTCAAAAACAAAAAGCAAACAAAAAAGCCAGGTGCCAGTGGCTCATCCTTGTAATCCAAGCTACTCAGGAGGATGAGATCTGGAGATGGAGGTTCAAAACCAGCCCAAGCAGAAAAGACCATGAGACTCTTATCTCTAATTAACCAGAAAAAGCTGGAAGTAGAACTTTGGCTCCAGTGGTAGTGCTAGCCTTGAGTAAAAAAGCTAAGGGACAGAGCCTAGGCTCTGAGTTAAAAAAAAGAGAGGGGGGGGGGAGGGAGGGGAGGAGAAGGAAAAGGAAAGAAGGAAGGGAGAAAGATAGAGAAAAAGGGAGAAAGGGAGAGAGAGAGTATAAATTTGTCTTGTATATCATTCTTGCTTTCTGTCATATATTTCATTTCTCAGAGTAACCACTCTTTTAAAAAATGAGATATATATCCTTTCTTGTATATTTAAACTCATAAATGATTCTATATTTATATATTGTACATTCATATATAATCTTTTTTTAAAAAACAAAAATGGGATCCTGCTGTCCATATTGTCTTATAACTTATTTTTTTCACTTACTATATCTTGGACATCTTTTCATGTTGGTACACACAGCTCTGTCTCATTCTTTTTAAGGTAAGCCCTTCTTTTGGTAAATAAGTTAATATGCTGGCTTTGATAATTTCTTTAAGTAGTAATTTAGATTTTTGTACATCCTATACCCCCTTTCTTCTTAAAGTCTGCTTTATTCCTCTGCAGGAAAATGAAGGGATCAGATAACCAAGAAAAACTAGTATATCAAATCATAGAAGATGCAGGAAATAAAGGTAAGCTTGTGAAGAATGGAGCAGAAAACACATTGGTTTGGGGTTGAGATATAACAAGATCGCAGCTATCCAGAGTAAAACTTAGTGCTGTAGCATTTGTATAAAATAGGAAGGAAAGGAATAAAACATACACTTATAAAAATACATGTGCTTGGGCTGGGAAGGTGGCTCAGTGGCAGAGCGCTTGCCTTGCATGCCTGAGTCCCTGGGTTCGATTCCCCAGCACCACATAAGCAAAAAGAAAAAAGCCGGAAGTGGCGCTGTGGCTCAAGTGGTAGAGTGCTAGCCTTGAGCTGAAGAGCTGAGGGACAGTGCCCAGGCCCAGAGGTCAGGCCCCACGACCGGATCTCCCCTCCCCCCCCAAAAAAATACATGTGCTTGAAGGATACATAGGAGTAATGTCATTGTTTCTGTGAGGAAGATGGGGAAATTAAACAGTTCTAAGCCACATTTATGAATTATTTATTTAAAACTTAAAGGTTTTTTTTTTTTTTAATTCTCACTTTTTTTTTTTAGCTATACAGCTACCTTAGCCTGTTTTCTGATGCTGTAACTATCACAGACTGGGTGGTTTTATAAAAGAAAGTATTTCTTAGAATATTAGAAGAATCTTGTTAAATCCTTCTTGCTAGTAGGGATTCTTTGAAGAGTCACAAGATGGCACAGGTTATCACAGTGAGACAGAGCAAGCCAGCAGAGAAACTTTTCTTTTGGAAGTTTTTGTTTGTTGCAGTACTAGAGATTGAAGGACCTTGCATATGCAGGGCATGCACTCTACCACTGCACTATGTATTGTACAAAAGATCATTTTTCACTGGGCACTGGTGGCTAAAATCCTAGTCACTTAGGAGGCTTAGATCTGAGAATCAGAGTTCAGAGCCAGCCTGGGCAGGAAAGTCTGCGAGACTCTTATTTCCACTTAACCACCAAAAAAACAGAAGTAAAGCTGTGACTCAAAGTGGTAGAGCACTAACCTTGAGCAAAAAAGCTCAGAGATAGTGCCCAGGCTCTGAGTTTAAGGCCCATGACTGACAGAAAAAAAGTTCATTTTTTCCTAACAGGCATTTATTCTACTTCTCAAAAAAACATTAATATATGACTGAAGATTATATTTCCAAACCATGAAATATGGGGAAATTTTCAAACCAAAGTGATGATCTTGAACAAGTTACTTAAGCTTTGTGAGCCTTAGTTTTTTCATCTTACCTGTAAATTGTGGATAATGACATCTCTGGTTTTGCAAAGACCAGAGGATGCATACTGCAGCATGACAGTGTTTTGATATATGTTCTTCAATAGTTACACTTCCCTTCCTATCCTTTTTGAAGAACTGTATCAAGCTGAGTGTGATAGTACATGCCTATAATCCTAATACTTGGAAGGCTGAAGCTAGAAGATCATGAGATTGAGAACAGCTTGCACCATGCAGTGAGACCTAAAATAACCAAACAAGCTAGGCACTGGCTCACCCTGTTACTGGCTACTCAGGATGCTAGGGTAAAGGTTCAAAGCCAGCCTGGAGCCAGGTGTCTGTGACTCATGCCGGTAATCCTAGCTACTCAGGAGGATGAGATCTGAGGACTGCTGTTCAAAGCCAGTCCTGGCAGGAAAGTCCATGAGACTATTATTTACAGTTAACCACCAGAAAGCTAGTAGTTGTGTCTAAAGTGTTAGAGTGCCAGCATTGAGGAAAAAAATCTCAAGGTCAGTGCCTAAGCCCTGAGTTCCAACTGCAGGACCAACACACAAAAAAATATTAAAACAAAAACAAAAAAACAGTCTGGGCAGGAATGTCCATGAGACTCTTGCCTCCAATTAATAACCAAAAAGCTGGAAGTAGAGCTGTGGCTCAAGTAGTAGAGCATCAGCCCTGAGTGAAAAAGTGAGTGAAATTTGTGATTGGCCCTGAGTTGAAGCTCTAGTATTGATTGGTGCATGCACGCGCACACTTATACTCTGCTATCAAGATTGTAGTTAAGCCTGCGCTGGTGGCTCACACCTTTAATCCTAGCTACTCAGGAGGCTGAGATCTGAGGATTGTGTTTCAAAGCCAGCCCAGGCAGGAAAGTCTGTGAGACTCTTAGCTCCAATAAACCACTCAGAAAACCGAAGTGGCACTGTGGCTCAAGTGGTAGAGTGCTAGCCTTGAGCTGAAGAGCTGAGGGACAACGTCCAGGCGCAGAGTTCAAGCCCCACGACCGACCAAAAAAAAAAAAAAGATTGTAGTTAATATGCCTTAGGATCTATTTGTGTCACTGACAATGTCTTGTAAAAATATTATTTGAAATTGTATAATTAAGTGTATTTTACAGTGAATTAGTGTTTTTATTTTGTTTTGTTTTGTTTTTGTAACCAGTTCTAGGGCTTGAATTCTGGGCATGCACTTTGTCCCTGCATGCTGTTCCTGAGCTGCTTTTGTTCAAGGCAAGCACTCTACCACTTGAGCCACAGCACCACTTCTGGCTTTTTTTTTTAGTAGTTTATTGGAGATAAGAGTCTCATGGGGTTTCCTGCCCACGCTGGCTTTGAACCACAATCCTCAGATCTCAGCCTCCTGAGTAACTAGAATTATAGGTGTGAGCCACTGGTGCCTGGCTAAATTAACATTTCAAAAACAGTCCTACAGCCAGGTGCTCATGGCTCACACACATAATTCTAGCTACTTAAGAGGCTGAGATCTGAGAATTGTAGTTCAAAGCCAGCCTAGGCAGGAAAGTCTTTTATCTTTTGAGCCACCAGAAAACCAAGTGTTGCCCAGGCTCAAATGGTAGAGTGCACGCCCTTGAGCTGAAGAGCTCAGGGACAGGGCCTAGGTCCAGAGTTCAAGCCCCATGACTGACAAACAACAACAACAAAAACAGTACTACACTGGAAAATAAAGCAAAAATTTTAGTTATTGTCATTTGTTTTCTGAGACAAGATCTCACTAACCTAGGCTGGTCTTTTTTTCTTTTGGTCAGTCATGGGACCTGAACTCTGGGCATAGGCATTGTCTCTCAGCTCTTCCACTCAAGGCTAGTGTTCTACCACTTGAGCCACAACACCACTTCCAGTTTTTTCTGCTTATGTGGTGCTGAGGAATTGAACCCAGGGCTTCATGCATGCAAGTCAAGCACTCTACTACTGAGCCACCTTCCCAACCTAGGCTGATCTTGACTAGGTCTACCTGCCTCCATCTCTCAAGTGCTGATTATGTTATCTATACTATAGATGTTCCCCACTATGCTTAACTAAACAAAATATTTTTATTTACCTTTTTTCCACATGTAATATTTATTTTCTCTTTGAAAGAATAATCATGTCTTCCCACAATTAGTTTTTAGTAGCTACAAAAATGAACAATAGGCTGGGACGGTGGCTCATTGGTAGAGTGCTTGCCTTGTATGCATGAGGCCCTGGGTTCAATTCCTCAGCACCACATAAGCAGAAAAAGCTGGAAGTAGCGTTTTGGCTCAAGTGGTAGAGTGCTAGCCTTGAGCTGAAGAGCTGAGGGACAGTGCCCAGGCCCAGAGTTCAGGTTCCACGACCCACACACACACACACAAAAGCCAGAAATATTTTTTTTAATTTTACAATGTAATGTGATATAAATAATGGATATATATTCAAACATTCAGCTTAAACATTTTTTTTTTCAGAGAGGTGGCAGTTGACTTGACCCAAATTAAAATGAAAATGAGGGGCTGGGAAGGTGGCTCAGTGGTGGAGCGCTTGCCTTATATGCCTGAGGCCCTGGGTTCGATTCCTTAGCACCACATAAGAAAAAAGCTGGAAGTGGTACTGTGGCTCAAGTGGTAGAGCGCTAGCCTTGAGCTGAAGAGCTGAGGGACAGCGCCCAGGCCCAGAGTTCAGGCCCCACGACCCGACTCCAAAAAATTAAAAATTAAAATAAAATGAAAATGATCAGAAACTAGCAATGAAGCTGGGTATCAGTGGCTTATGCCTATAATCCTACCTACTCAGGAGGCTGAGATCTGAGGATTGCAGTTCAAAGCCAGCCCAAGTAGGAAAGTCCATGAGACTCTTACCTCTAATAAACCTGAAAACCAGAAGTGATGCTGTAGCTCAAGTGGTAGAGCACTAGCCTTGAGCTGAAATGCTGAGGGACAGAGGCCAGGCCCACAGTTCAAGCCTCGCAACCAGCAAAAAAAAAAAAAAAAAAAGCAAAGAAAAAGAAACTAGTGATTAGTGTAAAGAATGGATGGAAAATACGTTGAAATTCAAGAGTATTCATGTTTTTCCCCCCAGTATAAAAATGTCCTTTTCATGTTTTGTTTTGTTTTGTTGTCAGTCATGGGGCCAATCTCTGGGCCTGAATGCTGTCACCTCAGCTCTTCAGCTCAACCACTCTACCACTTGAGCCACTAAGCCACTTATGATTTTCTGAGTGGTTTATTGGACATAAGAGTCTCACGGTCTTTCCTGCCTGGGCTGGCTTTGAACCGTGATCCTCAGATCTCAGCCTCCTGAGAAGCTAGAATTACAGGCGCACACCACCAGTGCCCAGCTTCTTTTCATGTTTTCAAAAAGGTGCCTGAATGAGATTCCTAGAAATTTCTAGTTCTAATATAAAGTGTCTGACTTATTTACTATCTTTGTTAACAGAACAATGAATACATAAAGTTTGTTTTTTTTCTAAAGGGTTTGCTGTCAATTTATTTTAATAATTTAGAATGAGATATAGGTAATGAATAGAAACACACATTGTACTTCAACTTGTTTTAATTTCCCATAGGAATATGGAGCAGAGATATTCGATACAAAAGCAACTTGCCATTAACAGAAATCAACAAAATTCTAAAGAATTTGGAAAGTAAAAAGCTTATCAAAGCTGTTAAGTCTGTAGCAGTGAGTAATTTTCCTTATATATGTTGTTATAAGTGTACTTCAGGGTTTTTTTTTTTTTTTTTTTTTTTTTGTCGGTTGTGGGACTTGAACTCTGGGCCTGGGTGCTGTCCCTCAGCTCTTCAGCTCAAGGCGAGCGCTCTACCACTTGAGCTACAGCGCCACTTCCGGTTTTCTGGTGGTTTATTGGAGATAGGAGTCTCGCAGTCTCTCCTGTCCGGGCTGGCTTTGAACCGTGATCCTCAGATCTCAGCCTCCTGAGTAGCTAGGATTACAGGCGTGAGCCACCAGCGCCCGGCTTTCAGGGTTTTATTCTTCAGTCTATGCTATGATTTAAAGCAACTGCCCCCAAAAAAGGACTTTGAAAAAAGCACTTTTCTGAAGTTGAGAAGTTTTTTCCAACTGGGCCCTTGTGGTTCATGCCTATAATCCTAGCTGCTCAGGAGGCTGAGATCTGAGGATCACGGCTGAGATCTGAGGATTACGGCTGAGATCTGAGGATCACGGTTCAATGCCTGGGAGAAAAGTCCATGAGACTCTTATCTCCAATTAACCACCAGAAAACCAGAAGTGGTGCTATGGCTCAAGTGGAAGAACACTAGCCTTGAGCTGAAGAGCCAAGGGAGAGTGCCTAGGCCCAGAGTTCAAGCCCCATGACTGACAAAAAACAAAAAAAAAGTTTTCTCCCCATCAGGGAACCATTCTAATCCTAAAAATTAGCTCACACTGGCCAGGGACCTGAATTTCAAGCCCCAAACCAGTGTGTTAAGTGTTCGCTGCGCTGAGCACACATGTGCATACACACATATTAACCTGAGTTGGAGATACTATTTTTTCACTGCCTAATTGATGTCTAACCCATTCCAAACTAAAACTTCTTCAGTGAACTCATTTTGAAGAACACTTTTCCTAGTTTTTATACTGTGAGATCAAGTTTACTTTATTCTAACATGTGTTAGCATATATATTCAGCATATACCTAGTGGTGTGTTCTAGGCACATACTCTGGGTGCTTGGGATCCTTAGTGAGCAAGTCAGAGATAAATGCCTTCCCTGGATCTTTTGGTAGTGTCTGTCCTGGATACCTGTAGTGTCTCCTATACTATATTGGTGTTTCTTATCTTTCTAACCAAACTGGAATGTTTACTGGTGTAAAGAAATGAGCTGCTATCCTAAAAAGACATGGAAAATCTTTAATTCATATTGCTCAGTGAAAGAAGCCACTCTGAAAAGGCTACATATTCTACACTCCAGCTATCTAACTTTGTGGAATTCTAGCAAGACTGCAGACACAGTGATAAACTAAGTGGTTACCAAGGATGGGCATGGGAGTAGGGAGAAGTTGAATAAGAGAAGCATGGGAGATATTTTAGGGGCAGCAAAACTGTTCTATATGATACAAGCTTGCATTAAACATGTATCAAAATTATAGAAAATAGCTGGGCACTGGTGGCTCACGTATGTAATCCTAGCTACTCAGGAGGCTGAGATATGAGTATCATGGTTCAAAGCCAGTCCAGGCAGGAGACACTACCAATTCACCACACGAAATCTCCAGTTTATCACAAGAAAACCACAAGTGCTGCTGTGGCTCAAGGTAGTAGAGAGCTAGCCTTGAAGAAAAGAGCTCAGGTATAGCACCCAGGCTCCAAATTCAAGACCCATTACTGACAAAACCATTAACAATAAAACCCCCAAAACTATAGTAATTGATAGCACAAAGAGTAATTTTAATATGCATTAAATTTTATAATGTCATTTAGGAATTAGGCAGATCCCAGGGTACAATAAAACAAGGAACTAAATATATTACAGAATGTAAGAAAACAACCTGAGTGAAGCAGGTAGAGGAATAAGGTGCTGTCCTGTAAAAAGGAATGTACATGAGTACTTTTCTGAGTTAGGAAGTTTTTTCCCTTCAGAATCCTTGTTAACCATTCCAATCCTAACTATACAGTGTATTAGACTTAAACATTTTATGAAAGTGAAGTGGCATGTTGGCAGCAATGTAATTCTGACACAAGTTAAAGGCAGTTTTACCCACTTTCAAGACTGCCCTCACTGTAGACACCAACACAAGTTTGGGAACTTTCTCCACATATTTTTTTTTTGTTTTTGTTTTGTTTTTTTTTTTTGGGTCCGGTCATGGGGCCTGAACTCTTGAGCTCTTCAGCTCAAGGCTAGCGCTCTACCACTTGAGCCACAGCACCACTTCTGGCTTTCTTTTTCTTTTTGCTTATGTGGTGCTGAGGAATCGAACCCAGGGCCTCAGGCATGCAAGGCAAGCGCTATACCACTGAGCCACCTTCCCAGCCCTCCACATATTTGTAATAATTCTTGTGTAGGTTTTTTTTAATATGTAGGCAGCCTAAGAAAGGCAAAGGAAATATGCACCTCCTGTTCCCCAAAATATTTAGGCATGCCAGATGGTCTTCCAAGTTGTCTTTCTAATAATTCTGTACATGTGAAACTTTTTAAAATAAATTCTTATTTTAAAAAGTATGTCATTTAAAAAAATCGTTAAAAATACATGAACTGTCCCCCTTTTTTCCTAGGCCTCCAAAAAGAAAGTATATATGCTGTACAACCTGCAGCCAGATCGGTCTGTGACTGGTGGTGCCTGGTACAGTGACCAGGATTTTGAATCTGAATTTGTAGAGGTGCTTAACCAACAGTGTTTCAAATTTCTACAATCCAAGGTGAGGCAGAGTTAAGAAAACCTTTCTTTTACGTGATTCATAAAAGATGCTTGATCTTGTGTGTAATATTCTATGAAGTTAGCAATTTTTACTAAACAGACTATGTTTTTTTTTTTTTTTTGGGGGGGGGTCTGGTAATGGGGCCTGAACTCTGGGCCTGAGCACTGTCCCTCAGCTCTTCAGCTCAAGGCTAGCGCTCTACCACTTGAGCCACAGCGCCACTTCCGGGTTTTTTCTTTTTTCTTATGTGGTGCTAAGGAATCGAACCCAGGGCATGCAAGGCAAGCGCTCTACCACTGAGCCAACTTCCCAGCCCTAAACAGACTATGTTTTGCTGTTGGTTTGTTTCCATATAAATTGTATTCAGAGCCAGGCATCGGTGGCTCACGCCTGTAATCCTAGCTACTCAGGAAGCTGAGATCTGAGGATCACGGTTCAAAGCCAGCCCAGGCAGGAAAGTCTGTGAGACTCTTATCTCCAATAAACCACTAGAAAACCAGAAGTGGCGCTGTGGCTCGAGCGGTAGATTGCTTGCCTTGAGCTGAAGAGCTGAGGGATAGCGTCCAAGCCCAGAGTTCCAGCCCCACAACTGATCCCCTCCCCCAAAAAAATTGTATTCAGAAAGCATTGACTAGGCTGGGAATGTGGCTTAATGGTAGAGTGCTTGCCCTGGGTTTGATTTCTCAGTACCACATAAACAGAAAAAGCCGGAAGTGGCACTGTGGCTCAACTGGTAGAGTACTAGCCTTGAGCAAAAGAAGCTCAGGGACAGTGCCCAAGCCCTGAGTTCAAGCCCCAGGATCTACAACAACTACAAAAGCATTGACTAACATTCTTGCTTAGATCTTTTATGTTTCATCCCTTACAGGCAGAAACAGCACGAGAAAGTAAGCAGAATCCAATGATACAAAGAAATAGCTCATTTGCTTCCTCCCATGAAGTGTGGAAATATATCTGTGAATTAGGGATCAGTAAGGTCAGAACTTTCTTTCTTACCTTCCATGTAAAACCTGTTCTTCATATAGACACAGATTACAATGAATACCCAGCATATTTGACCTAGACCTCTTTTGGGTGAGAGCTGTGAATATTCTGCAGTAGTCACTTTGGGAAAACACTGTCTTAGTCTTAGTAAAGGCAGCCATTATTCCATGACATTGGTAAATATTGTTGAGCTTGGAACATAAGAGCAACAGAGTATACAACTGGCAGTACATTTCACCACCCAAAGTCTGTCCTAACAAGTTCTTGACTCACATATGCATAGTTAAGTATGTGTGCAAAATATCAGCCATACCATCAGTTTTTATTGGTATTGGCAGTATTCTTTTGAAGACTTACACATGAGAACATTGATGATTTTATCATCAGAAAAGAAGCCACAATTGCAATTGGACATATCTTTTTTATTTCCTGAGCTCTAAATTTCTCATTTATAAAGGAATAGGAACTTGGACTGTTTGATGTCTAAAGTATCTTTCTGTTAAAGCATTGTAAGAATCTGTCAAATTCTTGCCAAAGAAATGTTACTTTGTGAGATCTAGATTTTTTCCTAAAATTATGACATCAGAATGTGTCACATTGAGCAAAAAGTTAGCCTTCTGCTCCTAGCATTTCAGCGGACCATTGTTTACCTTGTACTTTTTTTTTTTTGGTTGGTCATGGGGCTTGAACTCTGGGCCTGGGCACTGTCCCTGAGCTCTTCAGCTCAAGGCTAGCACTCTACCACTTGAACCACAGCTCCTCTTCTGGTTTTCTGGTGGCTAATTGGAGATAAAGAGTCTCATGGGCTTTCCTTCCCGGGCTAGCTTTGAATCATGATCCTCAGATCTCAGCCTCCTGAGTTCCTAGGAATTACAGATGTGGGCCACCAGCACTCAGCTCTTTTTGTATTTTTTATTAATCTCTCTAGCACATTACTTCTCCATTTCATAGAAGAACTTTGCTGCTTATAACATCGTACAAAAGGATCTCCTTATCCTTTATGCATCTTTCCTTTGTCCTTTCTTAGGTAGAGTTGTCCATGGAGGACATTGAAACCATCCTGAATACACTCATTTATGATGGGAAAGTGGAGATGACTATCATTGCTGCAAAAGAAGGCACAGTTGGCAGTGTAGATGGACACATGAAACTATACAGGGCCGTCAATCCAATCCTCCTACCTACGGGTTTGGTCCGGGCACCCTGTGGTCTCTGCCCGGTACGTTAAAACAGCTTCATTTCACCCTTGACTATCACCAGGCCCAAATGCCACCTAGACAAACAGAGCAACAAGTTGATTTCCGAGATTCTTGGGATTGATCAACAGTTACTAAAACCTCCATGTTCCCTAAGGAACAAATATTACCTCAAACTCAAAATAATCAGGTTAAAGACATCGGCAGTTTCTGCTCATGGCCTTAAAATGGACACTTAGATAAGGGCTAGAGACAAAAATAAGATTTGAAAACCTACTATGGGCCAGGCATGTTTTTAATGAGTTTTATGTTGTCTCATTTGAACCTCCATATGTCCTTGGAACTAATGGTGTTATTTCCCCTAATGAACAAGGGAACTTATGTTTGAGGGGTACAGCTTAGTAGTAAAGTGCATGCTTAGCATGTACAGGCCGCAGGTTCAATTGAAATCAGTTAAAAAGGGGGATGGTGGGACTTAGGCTTGGGAAAACCTAAGAACATCAGCTTAGTTATCACTTTAGATTTAAGCCCAGATAATCTTTTTCCCAGCAGGCCTTAGCAGTTCCATTAAATCCTATTTAAGTGGCTGGGAAGGTGGCTCAGTGGTAGAGTGCTTGCCTTGTATGCATAAGGCCCTGGGTTCAATTCCTCAGCACCACATAAGCAAAAAGAAAAAAGCCAGAAGTGGCGCTGTGGCTCAAGTGGTAGAGCATTAGCCTTGAGCTGAAGAGCTGAGGGGCAGCGCCCAGGCCCAGAGTTCAGGCCCCATGACTGGACCCCCCCAAAACATAATAAATAAATAAATAAAATCCTATTTAAGAGTGCCAACCATATGCTGAAGGCACTGAGGCTGCCAAAGAGCAAGAGATTTCAATCCTTGTGGCATTATGTTCTTGAGCTGCTAGTATGCCATATTTTGTTGTATGCCATATTCCTTATACCTGTCTTTCTTTCCTTGGTTTCAAGTCCTAGACAGAATGCTAACAGAGGAAATTTTGTTTAGTTTCCTTCATAGGAATGAAGGTAGCTAAATATGAAACATTTCTATGTGTAAGACTATATATTCCTATGATACCTGCTGATAGCCTTTTGTTTGGTGGGCGGGTGAACATGATCAGGCCCCACCATTAACTAATTGCATAATCACAAACCAGGCATTATCACATCATGTTCTTAAATACAATCCCTAGTTATTTTTAAAGTTTTGTAAAAATACTGCTTTAAATTAAAACTATTTTTAAAGTATTTTAAATGCTACTTTTAAAGTATTTTAAAGATTTTAAAACTTCATTTTGAATATAAACTTTTGTTTTTTAAGGTTTTTGATGACTGCCATGAAGGTGGTGAGATTTCACCATCTAATTGTATTTATATGACAGAATGGCTTGAATTTTAATATTTAATACAGAACTATGAACTTTATTAAACATTTTCAAATGAAGTTACTTTGAGACCAAATAATTCATGATGGAACATCAGAGTTCTTTGAAAATATACTTCACAGTAATGGATACAGACTTGCTGCTATGAAGACTTTTTTTTATTTATGAAGATTAAATTTATATTGGAAGAGTAGCCAACAGAAAATGAAACAGAACAGTGAAATCCATTCCTCAACAAATAAAATACATTGAAGCTCTGGAAAACCACATCTTTGAAGTTTCAAGACTTCGTTCAAGGAAAAAGAAGCCAACAAACCTATATTTACTACTACTATGGTAATGATTAAAGCACTCAAGTTTTCATTTTAGGGCTAGGGCATGGGCTTAAGTGATAAAGTGCAAGACTTTTTGTTCAATATTCAGCCCTCAGTACAGCCAAAGTAATAATAATCAAGCCGGGCCCTGGTGGCTCACGATTATAATCCTAGCTACTAAAGAGGCTGCGATCTAAGGATCACGGTTCAAAGCTAGCCCAGGCAGGAAAGTCCATGAGACTAATCTCTCCAATAAACCACCAGGAAACTGGAAATGGTGCTGTGGCTCAAGTGGTAGAGCACTAGCCTTGAGCTGAAGAGCAGAGGGACAGTGCCCAGGCCCAGAGTTCAATCATCTTCACCAATAAAAAATAAATAGATAATTAGCTAGACTTATTTACATTAAGGGCTTCATTGGAAACTTTTTGTTCTTGTTTTTGGTGGGGGGCAGAGGTTGGTCATGGGGCTTGTACTCAGCCTGGACACTTCCCTGTGCTCCTTTTGCTCAAGGCTAGCACAACCACTTTGAGCCACAACACCATTTCTGGTTTTCTGCTGGGTAATTGGAGATAAGAGCCTCATGGATTTTTCTTGCCCAGGTTGGCTTTGAACCTTGATCCTCAGATACCTGCTTCCTGAATAGCTAAGATTACAGGCATGAGCACTAGTGCCCAGCTTGGAAACTTTCTTTTTTTTTTTTTTTTTTTTTGTCGGTCATGGGGCTTGAACTCTGGGCCTGGGCTCTGTCCCTCAGCTCTTCAGCTCAAGACAAGCGCTCTACCACTTGAGCAACAGCACCACTTCCGGTTTTCTGGTGGTTTATTGGAGATAGGAGTCTCACGGTCTCTCCTGCCCGGGCTGGCTTTGAACCGCGATCCTCAGATCTCAGCCTCCTGAGTGGCTAGGATTACAGGCGTGAGCCACCAGCGCCCAGCTGGAAACTTTCTTTATTGGGTTACTACCATTTGGGTTTCTTAATTTCTCTCTATTTCATTGAGAAGACACTAAAAGTGGTGAAGGTAGAAAGAGCAGGGATGCAGGAATGTATGCAAACCTGGGGCATGACTGGATGAATAGAACGTCTTTTCTACATGCTACTCCATTTTATATCAGTATTATTCTTTCAGAGGATTATGCTGCCATTTATTTAGCCCAATCCCAAATGATGACTACTGTCAAGGGGTATATTTTCACTGCATAAATATTAATGATTTGGAGGGGGGGGCAGTCTTGGGGCTTGAACTGAGGGCCTGGGCACTAACCCTGAGCTGCTTTTTTGCTCAAGGCTAGAGCTCTACCACTTAAATCACAGCACCACTTCCAGCCTTTTCTGTTTATGAGGTACTGAGAAATCGAACCCAGGGCTTCATGCATGCTAGGCAAGCACTGAACCACATTCCCAGTCCCTTAAGACTCATTTTCATTGTAAATAATTATATTTGTTAGGATATCCCTTACCACCACCACCAAATTCATATGTTGATGGTATTTAGAGGTAGAGTCCTTGAGTGGAATTAGTGCCTTATAAAATTAGGCCCAAAGAGACATGTTGTTGTTCTGTGTGAGGACACAGAAGATATCCATCGTAGAACCCAAATGGGGACCCTCATCAATGAATTTCTCAGCACCTTGATCTTGAATTTCTCAACCTCCAGAATTTTGAGAAATAAATTCCTATTGTTGATAAATCATCAGTCTGTGTATGTTGTTATATAGTAGACAGAACTGAGGCAGTGTTTAATCATTTAATAGACTCATCTTCAATTCATACTTTGAGAGGTCAAGTAGAGACCATTGTTCTCCTACATATTTAGATTTGTTGTCTTTTTTGAAAAATGTTATGGCACTTTTAGATCTGGGCATTAGGCATATGGAAATACTAGGTTACTGTTGCACAGAAAATAGCAGTACACCTATTGTAATTTCACCTTGAAACTACGCTTCAAAGTTTCTATGTCCAGGGCTAAAAGCTTGTGGTAGGGTGCTAGCAGAGCAAGCAAGCATGAGGCTTGAGGTTCAAGCTCTGACATCAGAAAAAAAAAAAAAAATGTCTGTATCCAAGCCAACATGGAATCACAGAGCACCCTACCAAGGGGCTGAATCTTAACACCAGTTTGAAATGTAAAGGAAAGTTAGGAGAGGGAACCAACTTGGGTTCCAAATATAGACTATATTTTGGGGGTTTTGTTGGTTTGTTTTTGACATTTGTGGGGCCTGAACTCTAGGCCTGGGCACTATCCCTCAGCTCTTCAGCTCAAAGCTAGCGCTCTACCACTTGAACCACAGCGCCACTTCCAGTCTTTTCTGCTTATGTGGTGCTGAGGAATCAAACCCAGGGCCTCATGCATGTAAGGCAAGTACTCTACCACTGAGCCACCTTCCCACCCCCTGTATTGTGTTTTAATAAGCAGAAATTGAGTTCCTAAATTTACAGTCAGTGACTAAAAAATTTCCTTGCCTCATTAAAATAAATAGACCCTTCAAACGATTTTCCCATATCATGTTTATTATTCTGAACATTAACTGAAGGAGAAAGAAAATACAGCACCTCTGATGTACAGTTAGATTAAGTATCCTACAGAAATAAAATAAATTGTAGACTCACAACAGTAAAAATTCAAGTTAGTCAATCTATATATAATATTAGGTACTTAGTTCAACTGACAATATTCTCCAGAGTGTTGAGGCTCCTCTATGTCAAATGGTGATCCATGGAGAGCTAAACAATTCTTGAGTCCATGATTCTAGTTTTTAATGAGTACTTATGTGGCTCTTCACATGAACCTTCTGATTTAGACTGGCAGTGAATAAATCTTATATAGACTTATGGTCAACTAAGAACATTAATCAAAAAGAACCAATTTAGGGGCTGGAGATGTAGCTCAGAGGTAGAACACTTGCCTAGAATATGTGAGGCAAGGATTCCTCTCCCCCTGACAAAAAGGTAATTTCAAATGGAGTCACTTGCTTTTTTTTTTTTTTTTTAATGCTAGTCCTGGAGCTAGAACTCAGGGCCTGGTCACTGTCCCTGAGCTTCTTTTGCTCAAGGCTAGTACTCTACCACTTGAGGCACAACTCCACTTCTGGCTTTTTGGTGGTTAATTGGAGATAAGAGTCTCATGTACTTTTCCTGCCTGGTTTGGCTTCAAACCATGATCCCCAGATCTTAGCCTCCTGAGTAGCTAGGATTACAGGTATAAGTCACCAGCACCTGGCTTTGCTTTCTCTTTATTTTAAATTAGGTGTGGATGCAAAGTGTGCCCTAGAGCAGTGCTTCCCAAAAGCATTTTCTATAATAATGACTAAATTTTTAATTTTTTAACTGCTTGTGGGTACTGTTCAGATTGGGCAGAATTCAACTGTTTTAATTGTTCAATCATTAACATCAGGATAGATAGATAGATATTGGCATTGGAAGGGGCAGGTACCCTACCTCTTGAGCCATGCCTCTAGCCCCTTTTTGCATTGGTTATTTTCAAGGTAAGCGCTCATAGTATGCCCAGGCCAACCTCAGCTATGATACTCCTCCTTCTGCCTCCCCATGTCACTGAGGGTTACTGGCATGGACCACTGTGCCCAGCCACTGTGCTTCCATTGAGATGAACCTTAAGAATTTATATATCAATCCCAGCGCAGGTGGCTCATGCCTGTAATCCTAGCTACTCAGGAGGCTGAGATCTGAGGATCGGCAAGAAAGCACAGTAATTCCATTTTTACCTCAAGTGGCTAAGATTATAGGCTTGAGCCACTTTAACCTGGCTAAATTATATATTAAGGGGAGGTTTCCTACAGAGGAAAAGAAACATTGTGGTCTATTGTTATTGTGTAAGTTTGTAGTTTTTTTAGACTTCTGGAAAATAAGGTAGAGAGTAATAGAATTACTAATTGCAAATAATATTTCAAGTAGACTCAAACTTTGACTACAGGTTTGGTAAAAAAATTATTACTCAACTGATGTATTTACTTTTTACATAGTTATAAAATTTATTAAATAAGATTTATTCATGGTAACAAATTCAGTAATCCCCAGGTGGATAAAGTAAAATGAGGATGTCCACTACACTATATCTAGTGAAATTCCCATCCTCCAAAGAATTACAAGTTAAAGAGGATCTTTCCTGACTTAGAAACCAAAAAAGCTTCTCAGGCCACATCACCTTTAAGGGTAAAGTAGGAAGTCACATTTCTATACTCTGGTTCTTGCAAATATCAAGTCAGAATTCACTGGATGTTGTTTGAGGCAATATTTGGACATCACAATGGCCAACGTGTTGGGAAAGTGAAAAAGGAAGTTTTTTGTGGTTTTTGTTATAATCAGATGAGAAATCTTGGAATGAAAGATCTTCATATAGTTAAGAGGCTGAACTCTACAGCACAAAACTTGAAATACAGAAAGGATAAATAAGATTAATGACATTTAAACTGTTCCCATGTTTTCAATCCTTTACATCATGTTCATTTTGGTTATTTTAGGCTTCTTTGAGCTTTATAATATAAAAAGCACTTGCTAAAGTTAAGGTTTATGACCATGATCACAAATGGATACATTGTTCTTTATCCTGTAGTGGGTTTTTTTTTGTTTTGTTTTGTTTTTGGGTCCGGTCGTGGGGTCTGAACTCTGGGCCTGGGCACTGTCCCTCAGCTCAAGGCTAACGCTCTACCACTTGAGCCACAGTGCCACTTCTGGCTTTTTTCTTTTTCCTTATGTGGTGCTGAGGAATTGAACCCAGGGCCTCATGCATGCAAGGCAAGTGCTCTACCACTGAGCCACCTTCCCAGCCCCTGTTTTTGTTTGTTTTTAACTGTTGCCAGCTACCATAATCTACATGAATATGGGCTGGACATAACTCACATACATATGGATTACATATAGATACCTATATATTTCCTGAATTAAAAAACCACCATGTGAATGATGAATATTTTCCTTGAGTTTCCATATGAATTTTCCCTTGAGGGAAAAAATATTGAAAGTGCCTTGTTTATAGTATCTTTACAATAAAAAAAAAATGGAGAGGAAAAAAAAAAAAAAAAAGAAAGTGCCTTGTTAAATTTCCACATGGCATGAACTTTCCACATGGCCCTAATACCAGACTTGGCCTACAAAAAGTTGGAATGCAGTTAATACACTGTGCTTCTGTTTCCTAGCAGATCTGTGACTCAGAATCCTATGTGTCAGTCTGTCTCAACTTGCCTAAAGGACCTAAGGACAAGGGAGGATCACTGGTGAATGTGTGAATTTGGACTAAATATCCTGGTCTAACTTGAACAGCAGCTTGTGTTTTAAACTCTAAGCTAGCTCTTTGAATCTTCTGTCAAAACAATCTTCCCCCAAAACAAAACAAGTTGTATTTTAAGGAGTAAGAGTCCCACTCTAGAACATACATGAAAATTAAATACTGTCTTTATCTGTTATCAAATGGGGAAAATAAGCTCTAGTTCATAGCAATATGGGAAAGTTTTAGATTCTATGGAAAATGAAAATGTTGCTTGAAACTTTGCGTGAACAATGAGACTTGAGAGTATTCCAGGCACTTTTGAAGCTTAACTGGTTGATTATGTCTATTAATGGTCTGGTAGTAGATGTTATTAGTCTTCCCCTGTATTGGGATGCAAGATAGCAGGAGTTATCCTGACTATTCTGGTACTTGCAACATAGACTTAACCACACTAATCAGTTCATGAAACTCTGTGTTCTGAAAGTGACCTCGATCAGAAAACTTGTATAATTTGGCATCCAACTTATCTGCCACTTCTTGTTGTTCTGTCCATGGAAGAAAAGGGTCATCAGTGGAGCCAAACTGCACAATGTGAGAGCAGTTGGTCTTGATCTTTTCCCACTGCCAGGGGCGGTTGAAGTATCCTACACAGAGGAGAAAAAACTATCAATGTCATGAAAAACATTTTAGATATTTGGAAATACTTAGTGAAGACCATTACAGACACAGAAAATCAAAGCCTACATGAATTAGAAGTATTATTTTGTTTTCAGATCTGTAGGAATAAATACCAAGGTACTTGTGAAAAATGAATAAAAATTTCAAACAAAACCAGCTATCTAGGATTTAGACTTTAAGTTGAAAAGAGGTCTGCAATCTCTCAGTGTACCCAACTTAAATCAAAAGTGTGTGGTTCTGGCCCAGCTTAAACAGCAACTCATGTTTGAGCTTCAGGCCAGCACTTTGGACTTTTTGTCTTGTTTTCTTTTTTTTTTTAAAGACTTGCTGACTTCTTTCTTTTTGCTTATGTGGTGCTGAGGAATCGAACCCAGGGGCCTCAGGCATGCTAGGCAAGTGCTCTACCACTGAGCCACCTTCCCAGCTCATTGTCTTGTTTTCTTTCCTTGATAAAACCAATTTTATTTTACAGAATAAAACATGTCAAAACCTAACTAGTTTTAATCTGGACTGAGAATCAGTAAATTTAGGTTTCATTTGTCATTGTGTTTCAATAAATTGAGTGTCCTCTGCAATTCTTTCTCATATGCTAATGTTTTTGAAAAGCTTATCTGAAAAATAATAACTCTTAGAAACTGAATAGACAGCTGTATGTGTAGCGGAAGTTTTTCTAGATATTTGATCTCAGACTTACCACTTGCACGCTCATTTTCATCCCCCAAGTCAGATGTGTATGCAGACACCAATACAATAGCATATACTTGATGCGTCTCTGCATACCTGGAGAAGAAAATGTAATGTAAAATGTTACATCTACACAACAAATTATAAACTGCTTTAAAACTCATCATTTTAGAGCTGAGCACCAGTGGCTCACACTTGTAACCCTAGCTACTAAGGAGGCTGAGATCTGAGGATCACAGTTCAAAGCCAGCCCGGGCAGGAAAGCCCGTGAGACTCTTCTCTCCATTAAACCACCAGAAAACCAGAAGTGGCACTGTGGCTCAAGTGGTAGAGCACTAGCCTTGAGCTGAAGAGCTGAAGGACAACACCCAGGCCTAGAGCTCAAGCCACATGACCAACAACAACAAAAACATCATTTTAGACTCACTATAGCATGTATCTTCTACAAAGCTCCCATGTAACTGCAGTATTACTATCCTCAACATGTTTGATGGTGATATAGCAAAATTATCATTTATCTCTGCTTGTACCAAAAATGTCCTTGAAAACTTCTTCACTGGGCTTTAAAACCTGATATGGCTCAAGTGATAGAGTGCTTGCCTCCCTGAATTCAAAACCCAGTATAATCCAAACAGAAAACAAACCTATAAAACTGGCAATCCTGGGCTGGGAAGGTGGCTCAGTTGTAGAGCGCTTGCCTTGCATGCATGAGGCCCTGGGTTCAATTCCTCAGCACCACATAAGCAAAAAAAAAAAAAAAGCCGGAAGTGGCGCTGTGGCTCAGGCGGTAGAGCGCTAGCCTTGAGCTGAAGAGCTGAGGGATAGTGCCCAGGCTCAGAGTTCAGGCCCCATGACTGAACCCCAAAAAAACAAATAAAAAAAATACCCACCAGAGGGGCTGGGAAGGTGGCTCAGTGGTAGAGCGCTTGCCTTGCATGCATGAGGCCCTGGGTTCGATTCGTCAGCACCACATAAGCAAAAAGAAAAAAGCCGGAAGTGGTGCTGTGGCTCAAGTGTAGAGCACTAGCCTTGAGCTGAAGAGCTCAGGGACAGCGCCTAGACCCAGAGTTCAGGCCCCACAACTGGCAAAAAAAAAACCCACACCAGGAGGGGGGATGCTGGGAAGGGATGTGAAGGGTGAACCAAAGGAGGAGGCTGCAATGCTTGGTAAGAAATGTACGCATTATCCTGCCCATGTAATTGTAACCCCTCTGTACAGTATGTTCACAAATAAAATTAAATTAAATTAAAAAAAAACCCACACCAGTTGAATGTAAACTAATACAACCACTCTGGAAAGCAGTCTGGATGTTCCTCAGAAAACTAAACATAGACATACACTATTACCCAGCCATATCACTCCTAGGCATCTACTCTGAACAACAGGATCCAGGATCCAGGGACACCTGTTCATTGCTGCACTGTTCACAATAGCCAAGATATGGAAACAACCCCAAAATTGTGGTACCTATATACAGTGGAATTTTACACAGCTATTAGAAAGGATAAAATAATGGCATTTGCAGGGAACTGAATGGAACTAGAACAAATCATTTTGAGCAAGATAAACGAGGATCAGAGAGACAAATGGCACATGGTCTCCCTGATATGTGGATGTTAGACTCAAAACACAATGAGATATGACAAAGTAAACAAGATACCCATACATAGTAAAACCAAAAGAGGTTTTTATAGTACCCAAGGACCTCATCATAGATGCATAAAATAACATATAGACTGAAAAGAAGACCAAAGACAAGGAAACAAAGACCTCTTCTTAATTTGTCGTATCATTTTTAGATGACTCTAAGTTCTTTACCTCATATATGGTGGATACATATGCACATCTGGGGGAAGTTAGGAGGAGGGCACAGAGGAAAACTGGTGAAAAAATACAGCAGAACTCATCTGCACTGGACATTGATGAAAGTGAACTAAGCAATTCAAGGGCAGTGATGGGAGGGAGGGAATGAGAGAAAAAGAGGAAACAGCTGACACTAAGCAAAAGGAAAGAAATGAACATATCACCAGATTTCAAAGAAATAGTTTTATAAAAGCTCATAGAGTTCATAAGCTTTGTAGATTAAGATAATGATGATTATCATTGTAAAGGTTAAAATGTGTTTGTAACTTTAGCTAACTATACCACAGTACCATGAAATTTATGTAATCACTTAATCTCAATAAAGAAATATTTAGAGAGAAAAAAAGTGGAGATAGGAGATGCTGTTACTGTTTATCACCTGGGATTGACTTGTATTTCCTCATGTTTCTTAAACAAATACTTTATAAGAAATCTCTTTAATATAATTTTAAATATTTACTGGATGCCACTGGCTCATACCTGTAATCCTAGCTATTTGGAAGGCTAAGATCTGGAGGATTTTTATTTGAAGGTGACCTGGGCAGAAAGGTCTACAAGGGCTTGGTGCTATTGACTCATGCTTATAATCTTAGCTACTCAAGAAGCCGAGATAAGGATTGAAGTCATCATAGGCAGTACTGTCCATGAGACTCATTTCCAATTAACCCCCAAAAGCCAGAAGTAGAGATATGGATCCAGTATAGAGCACTAGCATTGAGCAAAAAACCTCAGGGATAGTGCTTAGACCTTCAAACCACAAGACCAACACCAAAAAAACTCACTAGATACGACACTGAAAATTCACTATACAAATTGTGGGTTGGGATGGGGGGGGAGGGGGAACTCGGAGAGAGCAAAGGAAGGGGTGACATTGTCCAAAAAGAAATGTACACTTTATCTGATTTGTGTAACTGTAATCCCTCTATAATCACCTTTATAATAACAATTACAAAAAAACACCCACCAGCACTATACATTGCCCCTCCACCCACTGTCCTGAAGCATGAATTCAGGACCTGGGCACTGTCCTTGAGCTTCTTTTGCTCAAGGCTAGCATTCTACCACTTGAGCCATAGCACCACTTCTGGCTTTTTCTATTTATTTTTTTTTAATTTTTGTTTTTTTATTGTGAAAATACTGTACAGAGGGGTTATAATTACGTGGGCAAGATAATGAGTACATTTCTTATCAAGCATTGTAGCCTCCTCCTTTGTTTCCCCTTCCCATCCCTTCCTATCCTCCCCCGACCCCTCCATCCAATCCTCCCCACTTACCTCCTCCCCCCCCCCCCAACCCTGGCTTTTTCTATTTATGTAGTACTGAGGAATCAAGCCCAGGGCTTCATGTATGCTAGGCAAGCCATATTCTCAGCTCTAGCACTAAACATTGTAATGACAGTTTCCCCTTGCTAAATAATAGGTCATCCAGGGTAGTCCTCAGTGAGTATGTCACATTCCTGTTTCCTAACATCCATACACAGACAATTTTGGCACACATTTTTCTCCTTGTCTCTCTTAGATATCAGTTCTTAGATGACTGTTGACAATCCTACAATAAATTCAAGGACCTTTAAAACAAAGTACATATTACCAGGCTTAAGAAAAATTCAGCTAGTCTGGATTAGGACAGATTTCAACATTAAAGGGATCTCTCATATGAACATACCATAATTTGGCAGCTCTATACCAAAAACATTATTATTCCCATAGCTTTGCCCAGAGACGATTCCCTAACACAAGATATCCTGACTGACCACTTAGGATAAGCAGTTATACAAATAAAAACTCATTGTCATCTAGCCTAGGAAACAGAAAAGAAGCCCAATCCAGATAGGCTTACTCAGCCAGGTGAGTCCCTAACCTTTCATGCTAATGAAGAAGATGTGATGTTCTAATGGAGAGCATCAGGAATGTGTCCAGGAACCTCAAGGACTGTGTTAGGGGTGGGGTGGTTACAAGTAGCAGGGGAGAGCAGCTCCCATCCTCTATCCAGTATTACTGAGCATCTCTCATATGCCAGGCTCTCATCTAAGCACTGGATTTTCAGTGTCAATGAACAAAGTCCCACATTCACAAAGCCTCCATGCTATTGATGAGACAGACAAGAAATAAATAGGATGTCAGAGTATTAAAAATGCTATAGGTAATACGATATAAATGAAAGAGAGCAAGCAGAGGCTGCTGTTTTATGTAGAATGGTTAGGCAAGAGGACACTGAAGCAAAGACTTAAGAAAGCTCAGAGCAGGATATAGTAGGTATGTACTAGACATGTTCTGGGAACTACAATGAGGTCAGTAAGTCAGGCTGGGAGGACAGAAGGAGAGAGGCGGAGACACAAGACTGGAGTGACAAGAAGCTGCAGGGGTTTGGGGCCACTTAGATTTTAAAGGATCACTGCTTCCCAGGAAGGTAATATATATTTCAATTCACTAACCAAACAAGGAAGAAGTAAGAGATTATGCTCTACTTTGGTGAGACAGCACTATTTTCTCTGCAACGAAAACTTAAGGTATTCGGTTATTTCCTAAGCAAGATGGCTGGAGCCCATGAAAGGGTAGCAGTTCAATAAGAATCACACCTCGAGCCGGGCGCTGGTGGCTCACGCCTGTAATCCTAGCTACTCAGGAGGCTGAGATCTGAGGATCACGGTTCAAAGCCAGCCCGGGCAGGAAAGACTGTGAGACTCCTATCTCCGATAAACCACCAGAAAACCGGAAGTGGCGCTGTAGCTCAAGTGGTAGAGCGCTCGCCTTGAGCTGAAGAGCTGAGGGACAGCGCCCAGGCCCAGAGTTCAAGCCCCACGACCGACAAAAAAAAAAAAAAAAAAAAAAAAAAAGAATCACACCTCATGGCTGCAATGGCCCCGGAACTGTGGCCTATAATGATGGTCTTTTCATCACACTGCAGCTCCGTCTCCATGAAGGGCAGCCAGATGCACTCTCGAGCGGTAACTGTGGTTCAGGATAAAGAAAGTCTGTCATTTGATATGGGTAGCCTCCATGTAATGCTACCCCACCTTTCTAACAGATGACCATTCAGCAGCTCACAACTTCTAAAATGTGCAAGCACAATGGGAGATGGGTTGTTTTTAACAGAGCCTGGGATTTGTGAATTATTGGTTGCAAGCTTTAAAAAGCTGTTTTTCAGATAGTCCTAATTGATTTCAAATTTTCAATCCTCTTACCTAAGCCCTCACTCAGTGCTGGAATTACAAGTGTATGACACCACACCTGGCCTCAACTCTAAAGCTTTCATGTAAATATTCTTGAAAATATTTACAATTTCAGGTACATATTCATTCTTTCCTGAAGCAGCTCAGAAGCATATCCAAAACAAAAGGTGTAATGTTTCATGTTTTAAAATATTAGGTTCTCAAATAGAGTCTATAAAGTTTAAGCATATCTCTGTTTCAAATGGAACAACCATAAATTCTGCCTGCAAATGTATACTTAAGAGCAAAAAAAGCCAAGTTGTTTGCAAAGTTCAAAATTAAATGTTATTGGGCTGGGAAGGTGGCTCAGTGGTAGAGCACTTGCCTTGCATGCCTGAGGCCCTGGGTTCGATTCGTCAGCACCACATAAGCAAAATGAAAAAAGCCGGAAGTGGTGCTGTGGCTCAAGTGGTAGAGCGCTAGCCTTGAGCTGAAGAGCTGAGGGACAGCGCCCAGGCCCAGAGTTCAGGCCCCACAACTGGACCCCCCCCCAAAAAAAAATTAAATGTTATCAAACTCTGTTGCTTTTAATATTCTTTACTAGAATTTTCCTTTTTTTTTTTTTTTTTGGTTTATGCCCTCCTCCCCAATCTACTTGCCTTATTCATTCTTAGGTATATATTTATCTTTGGGTTCTCTACAATTTTCCTGTTCTCTAATCATTTAGAGGAGGAAAAAAAAAAAAAAGATGAGACCAAAACCCAACAAAATAAGGCTATTTAAAACAAGTTTAAAACTTACTTGGGTCAGGCATGTTTTTAGCCAAACACTGGAAACCAGGTATCTATGATATGAGGGGGGAAAAAAAGGCTATAATAAAGAGCTTAATTGCAACTAAAACTTTGCTAATAAAAATTTGACACTTGATTTGTCCTTATCAATTCACAGTTTGCTTACAGTATGAAAGGAGGTAGGTTAAGTGCTATACAATTACAAGGGAACATATAATCTCTCTTCATAAAGTCCATCTGTAGTTTTCTATGTAGCCCATTCTGTAGACCTCTACAGAGACTTGTATCTACATTTGCACATGGGTATTTTTCTTGAAAGCACCTGTTTGTAGACAAGGCAAAAGTGAATGTGTTCTAGATAGACTGACTTAGAGCCAAACACTGAATTCCAGACATATAAAACAATACAGAAACATGATAGAGAAGTTAGACATCCCATTCTCTAGGACAGCTCCAGCCCTGATCTTTTGGTTTGTAGCTCTGTTCATAGAGTTCAGCCACCACCCTGAAATTCTATTCCAGAGACCTACTATTCTATTGAATGTATTTACGCTTCCTGAAATTCTATTCTAGAGGTCAAGCCGGGAAATAGTTTTACTGTTGGATTATGGAAGAGGTTCTTTGTTTTGTCAAGATTCCCAAGGCAACTTAAAATATACTAGCATTTTTATAAGGTTCACATAGGAGCCAAATTAAATGACGTACTGCCTAAAGGGCATACATAAGAGTTGTAAAACTATTTTAATTTAAAAAATAAGCAAACGAGGCATTTCAAGGTGGAATGAAAATGGAATGGGAGACATAGTCATCCAGAAAATATTGGGAATGTTCTAGAATTTAGTCTGGGCCAGGGATATAGCTCAGTGAAATAGTGCCTGCAAGCCTGAGGTTCTGGGTTTGATTTCCAGTACAAGGGAAACTTTTTGTTTTGTTTTGTTTTGAAGTTGGGTGATTTGTTACATTAGCTTCATACATAATCTACACATATTACATACAACCTTTGTACAATATTATGTGCTTCATATTTAGAAAACAGAAAGCAGGAAGAAATGAAGAGGGATGTAAAATTATTTGGGAAGTCCCAAATCAGAACTGGCAGCAGATAGGGGGAAGGGTGGGGACTCATTACTGTAGTTCTAAAAAGGGTGTGTTTGTTCGTTGTCTAACAACAGAGTTCTCAAGAGTAGTCTTCTAGGCATTTTCTCAATCAAAGTCCTGGCCCCTAGATCTAGTCTTTAGGAGAAGGTGGCGGAAAAGAGGAATGGAAACATAGGTCTCTGCTGGAGGTGGACAGACACATGTGCTAACTTCGTTCTTGAGTATTCCTCCTCATCGCCCCCCCCCCCCCCACGGCTCCAAGCCAACTTCCCAGAGCCGTGAGGCCTGCATCTCTTACCTGCTCCAGCCTCTTTTTCACCCAGCCGTACCAGCCGTGGGTGGCCACATCCCCACCTCCGTTCCCGGGAACAATCACTGCCTTGCTAGGAGAAGCCATAGTGTAGAATCCACAGCAGCAGGTCTTGCGCTGCTGGGAGCCAAGATTGCATCCGGCCAGGAGCCTGCACTGAGGTCTTCTGGGAATTGTAGTTCTAGAAATGTAGTTCTTTCTTTACCCTAACTAGTGCTCCATTTAAGACAGGCAGTGACAGGTTCAGAATGTGTTATCTCTTAAATATTCTATAAGAAAAGGTGTTTTTAGTTGGGCTCTGGTGGCTCATGCCTGTAATCCTAGCTACTCAGGAGGCTGAGATCTGAGAATCTCAGTTTAAAGTCAGCCCAGGCAGGAAAATCCCTGAGACTCATCTCCAATTAACCATGACACAACTGCAAGTGGAGCTGTGGCTCAAAGGGGTAGAGCACTAGCCTTGAGCAAAAGAGCTCATGGTACAGAGGCAACGTCCTGAGTTCAAGCCCCACAGCCAACAAAACAAAAAAGATCTTTTACAAGCATGCAGAATATAAGCATTTTATAACTTAGGGACTCCTTAAATCCATGTTATTTTTTCCTTCTGATTTCTAGTAGTTGGTTGTTTTTTTTTAGCTGAATCAGCCGTGGTTGCTCCATTTTATTGCTATAAATGTTGTCTTTATAAATGTTCTCATCTTCCCTGTAGGGCACATAGGTAGCATCCATCCTTAAACCAATTTAGAGCCTAGGGAAACTTTGAAACAAATAAAATTATTTGCCTATTAGAATATGGCAGTCCTGAAATCATGGGTCTGTCTTACATAAAAGTTTATTTAACAGAGTTGGACAGAAATGTGCCATACAGAAAAGTAAGTCTTTTTTGTGGGGTGTGGGTACTAGAGGCTTGAATTCCATCTCCTCCAGCTCTCCATCAACTTTTTCACTCACAGCTGGTGCTCTACCATGCCTCTATTTCTAGCTTTTTGCTGTTAATTGGAGATAAGAGTCTTAAGGATTTGTCTACCCAGGCTGGCTTTGAACCCAGGTCTTCAGATCTCAGCCTATAATCAGATAGAATTATGTGTGTCACTAGTACCTGCATTAGGAAAGTGCTTGCTTGGTTCCTTCCTTTTCTCTCTTTCTTTTTCTCCTTTTCTTCCTTCCCTTCCATTCTTTCTTTCCTTTTGTTCTTTTCTTTTTTCCTTCCTTCTTTCCTTTTTTCCCTCCCTCCCTTCCTTTCTTTCTTGTGTGTGCTAGTATCCGGGGCTTGATCTCTGGGACTGGGCACGGTCCCAGAGCTCTTTTGCTCAACACTGATGTGTGGCTCCACTTCTGGCTTTTTGTGGTTAATTGAAGATAAGAATCTCCAAGAAGCGGCACTGGTCGCTCACGCATGTAATCCTAGCTACTCAGGAGGCTGAGATCTGAGGATCGCGGTTCAAAGCCAGCCTGGGCAGGAAAGACTGTGAGACTCCTATCTCCAATAAACCACCAGAAAACTGGAAGTGGTGCTATAGCTCAAGTGGTAGAGCACTCACCTTGAGCTGAGGAGCTGAGGGACAGTGCCCAGGCCCAGAGTTCAAGCCCCACAACTGACCAAAAAAAAAACCTCCAAGAAAGCAGGAATGGAGAGGTAAGGAGGGGAGGGAAGAGGAGAGGAAGGGAGAGAGGGGAGAGAAGAGAGGAGTTTTCTCCCTGAGGTCTGCTTCTGAGGCATCAATTGCCCCAACATGATAATACCTCCATAGCTTGGAAGCTTTTTGGAAGCTTCTTCAGAAACCAACAACAAAGGTCAAATATTTTAACCTTATTGTTTTAGTCATTTAAAAAGTAATAAAGCATATGATATTCATAAACATAGGCCCTGTGCTTTATATAAACCTCAAGAAAATGCAATTGGCATGCCTACTTTCATTATCTCAACTGTAGCTATGGGTGTCAAACTCATCAGCTAATACATATATGTATAGTTTCTTATACATCAATTATACTTCAATATAAAACACACAGATGGTGAGAAATCTGAGAATATAGGATCAAAGCTAGCGTAAGCAGAAAAGTCTATGAGACTTATCTCCACTTAACCAAAAAAAAGTCAGAAGTGGAGGTGTGGGTCAAGGAGTAGAATGCCAACTTTGGGAGAGGGGAGAACCCAGCCAAAGGCAAAAGTCCTGAGGTCAGCTGGCACCAGTGGCTCATACCTGTAATCCTAGCTACTCAGGAGGCTGAGATCTGAAGATCATGGTTTGAAGCCAGCTTGGGCAGGAAAGTGTGAGACTCTTACCTCCAATTAATCACAGAAAAAGCCAAAAAGTGGTACTGTAGCTCAAGTGGTAGAGTACTAGCCTTGAGCAAAAGGAGCTTAGGGACGGTGCCCAGAACAGAGTTCAAGGCACAGGACCAGCAAGCCCCAGTACTAGGACTAAATAAATAAACAAGCACAGACATTTCAGTTTCCATCTTTGCTTGCTCAGGGGCTTAATTTGTTCAGGAAACAATGGCATTCCATTAACAGAAACTGGCTGAAAAAATGAATCTTCCTTAAGCTTTGGGTAGCTTTTCAAAGGAAAATAGAGAAGACAATGGCTTCTACTTTTCCCTTTTCATGGGTTGTTTTATGCCAAGAATGATTATAGAGATTATATGATTTCATGTAAATTCACCTTGTTGTTAACTCTTGGGCAAATATATTCTGAGATTGTTATGCAAAAAATTGTTTTTTGGAGTTTAAAACTGAATGTCAACTTTTTTATGAATTAAAAAATGTTCAAGGGAGCTGGGAAGGTGGCTCAGTGGTAGAGTGCTTGCCTTGCAAGCATGAAGCCCTGGGTTCGATTCCTCAGCACCACATAAGCAAAAAGAAAAAAGCCGGAAGTGATGCTGTGGCTCAAGTAGTAGAGTGCTAGCCTTGAGCAAAAGAAGCTCAAAGATAGTGCTTAGGCCCTGAGTCCAAGTCTCAGGACTGGTGGGGGGAAAAAAGCACAAATGCACATTTATATTTGGTACATTATTTGCTAATATGGAAAGCGTTTTTTTTTTTTTTTTTTGTCAGTCATGGGGCTTGAACTCTGGGCTTGGGCACTGTGCCTTTGCTCTTCAGCTCAAGGCAAGCGCTCTACTGCTTGAGCCAGTGTCACTTCCGGTTTTTCTAGTGGGTTTTATTGAAAATGAGTGTCACGGACTTTTCTGCCCAGGCTGGCTTTGAACTGCGATCCTCAGATCTCAGCCTCCTGAGTAGCTAGCATTACAGGCATGAGCCACTGGCGCCCGGCCAGAAAGCGTTCTTTAAGAATTTGTTGTAGGTGTAAATCAATGGTAGAAGGACTTGCCTAGATTGTGCAAAATTCAAGTTTGTTTCCCAGCACCCTAACACCTCCATTAAAACAAAAAGCCACAAACAAAATACACACACTCACACACACACACACTCACACACACACAATATTACTGATTCAGTTGTAGTCTTCCTATGAGTTCAGCCATCTTCCTCTAAGGACTTCCAAAAAAAAATCTTCCTCTGCCTGTATTTTTCTTTTCAGGTCATGATCTCTTCAGAAGGAAATGCATATCTTAAATCTTCAAACTTACTATACAAATGCTTTCTTCTCTTCTGGGGTTGCTTTCCTATTTCTGCCACTGTTTTTTTTTTTTTAAATTTTATTTTACTGTAAAGATGCTGTACAGAGGGGTTACAGTTAGGTAAGTAAGGTCATGAAATCATTTCTTTCTTTTTGTCGGTCGTAGGTCTTCAACTCTAGGCCTGGGCGCTGTCCCTCAGCTCTTCAGCTCAAGGCTAGCGCTCTACCACTTGAGCCACATTGCCACTTCTGGCCTTTTCTGTTTGTATGGTGCTGCGGAATCGAACCTAGGGCCTCATGCATGCGAGGCAAGCACTCCACCACTGAGCCACCTTCCCAGCCCCAGGAGTACATTTCTTGCCGCGCATTGTTATGGGCTCCTTTGTTGTTCTCCCACTATCCCTTCCCTCCACCAAACACTGATTTCGTTTGCTTGTTTTTGTAAGGAGGCGTCAAGGAAAGCATTCTGCAACGACTTGAAACGTGATGACTTTCGCCACTCGTAGGAAAGCGTAACAGTGTGGTGGCTACAGAAGGTCGTGTTCCCTGCTTCGTTACTCTCCTAAAATGAAGGTACACTTCCCAATTGCTGCTTCCTTGTTGAAGGATGACAGGGATGTTGTCGCAGAAATTATCTGAGTTCCAGTGCAGAAGCCCTGACGGCAAACAAGAAGGAATTTCGTAACGTGATGAAACTCAACCTAGGTGAGACGGGCTCCCTAGAAAGCCAGTGCGCCTACGTACCGGCTCGGCCGCTGTCCGCCCCTTCCCCTAAGCAGACACCTTCCTCCAGCAGCGTCAGCTTACTCCCTCTCCCGTCCCTCCTGCTTCCGGAATTACACGTCATCGTTCTCGCTTCCTATAACCGAGGCGGTGAGAGCCACGTCCCACTTAGTGTAGCGGATGTCCTATGGAAGCAGGGGCAGCTTCTCAAGACTTCTAACTGGCGCCCAAGAATTGGTCCGATAGAAGCCTGCCTTTTGTAAAGAGAAATCTTTAGGGATGAAGAATCCTTCGGGGAAGCAAGTACTCTGAGCAGTACTGCTGGAGGGCTAGGGCGCTATTGTCTTGCCCTATTCCAAGATGGCGACGCGGCTTCACCGAGTTCTCACTTCCGCTCCCCTCTCTAGTGAAGCGTTCTCTGAATGGCTAGGTCCTGGCTCCGTGGCGTGACGTCACGATCCCCTGACCAATCGGTTGAGAGCTGAGCTGGACTCGGCAGTGGGAACCGGACTCTGGCCCTCGTCGTGAGTGGGTGCGGACGGCTGTGGCCAGGTGAGTTGGGTCAGCCAGGTGAGTGCCTAGGGGTCGAGTGAATGGGGAGGAAGAAAAAGAGGGATAAGAACTGGGTCATTAAGGCCGGCCAGGTGGGGCTCTTCTCAGATGAAGCCTTTTCGTAGTAAGCAGGAAAACTACAGTGAATTGACGACCCAGGTCCTTGCTGAAAGTGACTGGATTTACACGCCCCTTGGTGGCTGAGGACCGGATTCTGGCGCTCCAGCTGGAAGGACCCAACCTCTATAATTTTGCTTTGTGACTGACAGAGGTGGAACTAGAACCCATGTTTTCAGACTGCCGTCAAGGGTTAGGCGTTAGTTAATGTTGTCTAAACGTGTTCACTATGTTATGAAAAGTTATGCCTTTGGCGAGATGAGTGTGATTGATTTTGTTGTTGTTGTTGTTGGACGTTTCCCACAGTATCTTTCCAGATCATTCATTCATTCATTCATTCAATTTACTTCTTACCATACTCTTGTGCTTTGAGAATTTGGCTTAAGCCGCCCTGGAAAAATGTACATTTGTTTTTCTGTGCACAGTTTTACATAAAACTTTGTAGGAGTCTTTGACCCCTTCGAAATCCTCTAAGAATTGGTGGCTTAGCCCAAGGGAAAGGAAAGGAACATCAGGTTTTAATATGTAGAGACCCATGGGGGAACCTAGTACTTTATAAGAAGTATTTTTGAGGGGCTGGGAAGGTGGCTCAGTGATAGAGAGCTTGCCTTGCATGCATAAGGCCCTGGGTTCGATTCCTCAGCACCACATAAGCAGAAAAAGCTGGAAGTGGTGCTGTGGCTCAAGTGGTAGAGCGCTAGTCTTTATCTGAAGAGCTGAGGGACAGTGCCCAGGCTCAGAGTTCAAGACCCATGACTGGCAAAAAAAAAAAAAAAAGCATTTTAAGATGGAAACAATCATTTAATGATGTTTTGCTAAAGTACTTGCTATATTAGAACTTGCTTTTATTCACACTTTTGTCCTTCAGGAAACAGAAGTGCCTTCTGTGCAGAAGTACTTCAGCTTTCCACTTTTGCTAGAAACAGCAAATAGATGTCTTAGAGGTTTTTGTTGGAGCAAACATTTGGAATTTTTGTTGTGTGGGTTATGTATAGAATAATTCATTTGCCTTCCTTGGAAACTTCCGTAATCTGAATTGGAGACAATTGTATTCAGCATTGTATGAAGTGACATTAGAGGCCACTTTAATATTGTAAATTGTTTTCTCATTTTTTTAAGACAGTCTCAAGATGTAGGAGTCACTGTGTAGTTCAGGATATCCTTGAGATTTTTTTATTTAATCACTGTGTGATATTTAAGCAAAATTGAATCTTTATTAAGCAAACATTTTTGCATATACTATCTTCTCTTTATCTTTCTGGGACTTTGTCTTTTATTAGACTTTGAGCCATTCTGCCCGGATGGCTTAATCTTCATGAGCGTTCATAAGATCAGTAAATGTTTCATCGTATTCTTTTAATTCTTGCCATCTGTTAAGAGCTGGAGTATAGTGCTGTGGTATTTTGTAGGTCTGTCTTAAAAGCTTTCAAATAACTGTCGATTACTCAATTACTCCTTGCCAATTACACATCTTCAGGTTTTGAGCACAGTCAGGACCCAAATAAGGGTATAGGCTGCCGTTGGCATCTATCTGCTTGCTTGCTTGCTTGCTTGCTTGCTTGCTTTCTCTCTCTCTCTCTCTCTCTCTCTCTCTCTCTCTCTCTCTCTCTCTCTCTCTCTCTCTTCTTTCTTTCCTTCTTTCTTTTTGCCGATTGTGGGGCCTGAACTCTGGGCCTGGGCGCTGTCCCTCAACTCTTTAGCTCCAGGCTAGCGCTCTACCGCTTGAGCCACAGCACCACTTCTGGCTTTTTCTGCTTATGTGGTGCTGAGGAATCGAACCCAGGGCCTCATGCATGCAAGGCAAGCACTCTATCACTGAGCCACTTTCCCAGCCCCGAAATACCATGGAAATCTTTTTTTTCTGGTTGTAAGGCTTGAACTTTGGGCCTGGGTGCTGTCTCTTAGCTCTTCAGCTCAAGGCTAGCGCTCTGCTACTTGAGCCACAGTGCCATTTCCTATCTGCTTTTTCAATAGCAATTTTTGAACTATCCGCTTACCTTTAAACCTTTAGATTTTTAAAAAAATAGTTATCTCCCAGTTTGGGGATTTTTTTTTTTTTCTTTTCTTTGCTGGTCCTGGGGCTTGAACTCAGAGTCTGAACACTGTCCCTGAGCTTTTTTTTTTTGGTTGGTCGTGGGCTTGAACTCTGGGCTTGGGCACTGTCCCTTAGCTCTTCAGCTCAAGGCGAGCGCTCTACCACTTGAGCTACAGCGCCACTTCCGGTTTTCTAGTGGTTTTATTGGAGATAGGAGTCTCACGGTCTTTCCTGCCTGCCTGGCTTTGAACGTTGATCCCCAGATCTCTGCCTCCTGAATAGCTAGGATTACAGGGGTGAGCCACCGGTGCCCGGCTTCCTTGAGCCTTTTTTGTTCAAGGCTAGCTCTCTACCACTGATCCACAGCGCCCCTTCTGGCTTTTTCTGAGTAGTTTATTGGAGATAGGAGTCTCACAGGCTTTCCTGCTTGGGCAGGCTTTGAACCACAATCCTCAGATCTCAGCCTTTTTAGTAGCTAGGATTACAGGCATGAACTACTGGCATCTGGCCAGTTTTGGAATTTTGAAAAAGACATTCCAATGTTTTTAAACTCATCTGTTATTAGAAAAAAATTAGCTACATCTTTTAAATCTATACCTGGATCCCCAGGGAAATATGAATGTCTCACCAGGGCTATATTTTTATAAATTTCTAGAGACATTTTATTGCATTTATTGTACAGGAACATATCTGTGCAATATTGCAAACTGAGTCCAGATTTGCTACAGCTATCTTTGAAGCTATTCTCCAGCCATCCCTTCTTTCATCCCCTTCTTCCCACATTTTACAATAATGCACAATAACGCCACCATTTCCTTTAATTAACTGGCTAACACATATTTCCTGTTCCCATGAGTATTTGATACTGTTGAGAATCAACTGGGCACCAATGGCTCACACTTGTAATCCTAGCTACTTAGGAGGCTTATAATCCTAGGAGGCTGAGATCTGAGGATTGTAATTGAAAGCCAGCCTGGACAAATGGTTGAGATTCTTATTTCTAGTTCACCAGCAAAAAAGCCAGAACTGTTCTGTGACTCCAGTGGTAGTGCTCCAGTCATGAGGGAAAAACCAAGTAACAGTAGGAGGCGCAGAGTTCAAGTACTGACACATAAAAAAACCCTAAAAAACAAAACCTGAGAACTATGTGCGCATGGTGTCTCAAACCTATAACCTGGCTATTTGGAAGCAGGCATCCTGAGATTGGAGCCATCCTAATTTAGGGCAACTTAAGCAAATTAATTAATAATTCTGAGTTTCCATTTTAACCAGTGGCTGCATGTGGCAGCTTGTACCTGTCTTCCCAGCTGTGAGGGAAGCCTAACACCTGAGTGTAGGGAAGCGCAAGTGGGAGGATTTCAGGCCGGGCTGTTAAGGAGGCATAAAGTGAGACTTTACCTCAAAAATAGCACCAAACAACGGGCTGGCCAAATGACTGTAGTGCAAGGCCCTGAGTCTAAATCCAGATAACACACACACACACACACACACACACACACACACACGAAATTAATAACCATTTATATTGTGATCTGTGTTTGCCATGCTCAACAAATCCACTCAATCATGCTTATAGTAGACATTTTCATTTGCATATTTTTTACCATAAAATATTTTCTCTGCCTGTTCCATGCTGACTTAAGAAGTCTTCACTCTGAATTGTAATTTTCTTTCTTTTTTTTTTTTTTGGTCCGGTCATGGGGCCTGAACTCTGGGCCTGGGCACTATCCCTCAGCTCTTCAGCTCAAGGCTAGCGCTCTACCACTTGAGCCACAGCGCCACTTCTGGCTTTTTTCTTTTTGCTTATGTGGTGCTGAGGAATCAAACCCAGGGCCTCAGGCATGCAAGGCAAGCGCTTTAACCAGTGAGCCACCTTCCCAGCCCTGAATTGTAATTTTCTTAATGACATCCTTTAAATGGAGACATTTGTATTTATATGCTTTTTTTGCCTTTTTTTTTTTTTTTTTTTGGGTCGGTCGTGGTGCTTGAACTCTGGGCCTGGGCACTGTCCCTCAGCTCTTCAGCTCAAGGCGAGTGCTCTACCACTTGAGCTACAGCGCCACTTCCGGTTTTCTGGTGGTTTATTGGATATAGGAGTCTCACGGTCTCTCCTGCCCGGGCTGGCTTTGAACCGCGATCCTCAGATCTCAGCCTCCTGAGTAGCTAGGATTACAGGCGAGAGCCACCAGCGCCCGGCTGCCTTTTTTTTTTTTTTAATTTAAATTTTATTATTTTTTTTTTGGTGTGGTCGTGGGGCCTGAACTCTGAGCCTGGGCGCTGCCCCTCAGCTCTTCAGCTCAAGGCTAGCGCTCTACCACTTGAGCCACAGCACCACTTCCGGCTTTTTTCTTTTTGCTTATGTGGTTCTGAGGAATCGAACGCAGGGCCTCAGGCATGCAAGGCAAGCGCTCTACCACTGAGCCACCTTCCCAGCCCCCCCTTTTTTTTTTTTTGCTGTCCCTGAGTCTCTTTGTGTTCAAGGCTAGTCCTCTACCACTTGAGACACAGTGCCACTTCCAGCCTTTTCTGAGTGTTTTATTGGAGATAAGAGTCTTATGTACTTTTCTGCTCAGCTGGCTTCAAACCATGATCCTCACATCTCAGCCTCCTGAATAGCTACAATTATAGGAGTGAGCCACCAGTGCCTGGCTATAGTACTTTTTTCTTTTAAACACTATGTACACAATTTTCCTGCAGTTTTGAGTATAACATGTGCTGTCCATGTCAAAAGAGACTAGGGATGCTGGGGTTGGATTTTAGGATATGAACAGAATGTATAAACTACTTTACATAATTGGGTTTGGGTTTGAAAGCTTAGGCTGAAGGAATGTTTTATTGACCAGAGTCTTTCAAGGCTTGAGTATAGCTGGTGAGTAGAGAGGTTCTGGTGAGACCCAGCATAATAGTAAACTTTGCTTTGTAACTTTGTTATATCTTCTAAATGTGTGGACTTGGAATGGATTTCCATTATAAGCTGGACTCAGATCAGCAACTTGTTTTTTCTTTCCAAGGTTAGCAAAACGGGAGAAGAAAGGGTACCCAAGATTATTTGGAATGTAAAATTTAATACAAGCCAGGTGCTGGTGGCTGTAATCCTAGCTACTTAGGAGGCTGAGATCTGAGGATCATGGTTCAAAGCCAGCCTAGGCAAGCAAGTCTGTGAGACTCTTATCTCCAATTAATCACAGAAAAAGCCAGAAGTAGCACTGTGGCTCAAGTGGTAGAGAGCTAGCCTGAGCTGAAGAGCTGAGGGACAGCGCCTAGGCCCAGAATTTAAGCCTCATGACCGAACCCCGCCTCCCCCCCCCCCCCCGCAAAAAAAAAAAAGAAATACAATATTTGCCTTTATTGAGCAAGGTAGAAAGGCAATCAGAGAGAAAGATAGGTAAATGCTGAAACAATTCAAAATATACCCTTGAGTTAAAAGGCTGAAGTTTGCTTGTCTGAGCTGATATGTCAGTCATCTCTGAGAATGTTTGAAGTAACATAGTAAAGTTTGAAGGGGTATAACTGGGTGGTAGACTACTAGCCTGGATTCCATTCCTCACCCTGCTAAATAAATAAAGTAGTAGTATTCAACTGCATTCAGCTTAGAAGGATCAGATGATTAAACTTCTCTTCTTCCACCCTGCCCCCGCCTTTTTTTTTTTTTTTTTGAATGTGTTAGAGTGGTTTGAGAAAGGAGTAGTAATCAAAGGTAACTGAGTTAATCAACTTTGGGGGGTCATAGGGAAGATGGTTAACTGTTATACAGTCACGGGCATTTCCAGACTAAGTATTAAATACTGAATCTTTTTTTGAGAATTTCTTGTATAAATAAAACTTTATCTTTAGTTCTCTTTTAGACCATGGCAACTTATCTGGAGTTCATTCAGCAGAATGAAGAACGTGATGGTGTGCGCTTCAGCTGGAATGTGTGGCCTTCCAGCCGTCTTGAGGCCACAAGAATGGTTGTCCCCCTGGCTTGTCTCCTCACTCCATTAAAAGAGCGTGCGGACCTGCCTCCAGTACAGTATGAACCTGTGCTTTGCAGCAGGCCAACTTGCAAGGCTGTTCTCAATCCTCTTTGGTATGAATTCTTTTAAAAACTGGTCCAAAGACAAAAACAAAATTAATCACATCTTTATGTGATTCTTGTGAAAGTAATTTAACTCGGAACGTTGTTAAATTTAGATGCTGAGATTCTTTGGTAATGAATGCTCATAGAAATCTCCATGGGAAAAAAAAAAAAAGGAAGAAAGAAATCTCCATGGCCTAGGTGGGTATGGGTGGCTTAAACCTGCCATTCTAGCCACTTGGGAGGTTGAAGTTGGGAGGATTGAAGTTTGAAGCCAACCCAGGCAGAAAAGTTTGAGAGCTCTCTTCTCAATTGAGAAGTGGCCTGTACCTGTTATCCTCTTTACAGTGGGAAGCTTCATGTAGATAGAGAGAAGACTAGATGCTTCCCTGGGTAGGATTTGAGTGTCTGTCTCAGAAATAATCACTGCCAAAAAAGAGCTAGAAGTAGGCTCAGTGGTAGAGCCCAACTTGGCAAGAGCCAGGCTTTGAATACAAACCCCAGTAATGAGAAAGAAAAAAAAGAGAAATCTCCTTGGCCTGATACACAGATAAAATTGAAATCTTAGAATCTTATTGAGAGGGTAGAAAGGAGGATTTGGAAATCCCTTTTTTTTTGGTCCCAGTTCTGGAGTTTGAACTTAGGGCATTGTCCATGTGCTCAAGGCTAGTACTATACCACCTGAGCCATAGCTCCACTTCTGGCTCTTTAGTGGTTAATTGGAAATAAGAGGCTCATGGACTTTTCTGCCTGGGCTGGCTTTAGACTGTGATCCTTAGCTCTCAGCCTCATGAGTAGCAGTATTACAGGCATGAGCCACTGGGGCCTGGCCTGGGAGAAGTTTTAAACAAGTACAAAGTGTCATAAAATTTTTATATGAGGGACTGGGAAGGTAGCTCAGTGGTAGAGTGCATGCCTTGCAAGCATGAGCCCCTGGGTTCAATTCCTCAGCACCATATAAACAGAAAAAGCCGGAAGTGGCGCTGTAGCTCAAGTGGTAGAGCTCTGGCCTTGAGCTGAAGAGCTGAGGGACAGTGGCCAGACCCAGAGTTCAGGCCCCATGACTGGCAAAAAAAATAAATAAATAAAATAAAAATTTTATATGAGGGGCTGGGAAAGTAGCTCAGTGGTAGAGTGCTTGCCTTGCATGCATGAGGCTCTGGGTTTGATTCCTCAGGACTATATAAGCAGAAAAAGCTGGAAGTGGTGCTGTGGCGCAAGTGGTAGAGCGCCAGCCTTGAGCTGAAGAACTGAGGGACAGTGCCCAGGCCCAGAGTTCAGGCCCTATAACCGACAGAAAAAAAAATTTGTATGAGAAAACATTTTTTCATCTTCTTTGCTTTTATTTTTTGTAACTGTTTAAAATGCTGCTGCTCTAGTTTTAAAATGGTAGCCACTAGTTGCTAATTTTTCCTTAAATCAGGGTTTGAACTCAGGGCTTCACACTTGCTCACCGATTGGCACTCAACCACTTGAGTCATGCCCACTTTTTGCTGGTTGTTTTGGAAATAAAGTCTCACAAATAATTGTGCTAAGGCTGGCTTTGAACTGTGATCCTATTGATCTCAGCTTCCTAATAGCTGTAATTACAGCAGTACTTCGGTTGCTTATTTATTTTCTAAAATGTAGAAAGCAGAAAAAGGTGACAGAAGCATTATATTGAATCAAGTCTCAGAAGTGTATCTACCCAAACACATACCTTCAAATGTCAACTTTTTTTTTTTTAACTGAGCCAAGTAAGGGAAAAGGCTTAAGAGGTTTTTCACATATGTGAAATGTCCTTTTATTATTGAAATTTAGTATTTTTACATAGCTGAACCAATAAGAAATTGTTCAAAAGGAAATAACATTTAATTTGTGAGAATCACATTTTAAAAAATCTAGGAAACTGGAAAAAACAAAAACTGATTTACTGATTCTTCATTGCAACTGTTTGAGGGAAACTTGTGATGTACTTAATGACCAGAATTCTACCTTCAGTGAAGTTTTACAAAACTTTATGTATTCATGTTCACACTTATAAATATATGCCTATGTAAAGTATTGAACTTGAAATTTACAGTTGAATGTTTTCTGGCTTAAAAATGGCACCTCGTTGAGATGTTTATCTTTTTTACAGTCAGGTTGATTTTCGAGCAAAACTTTGGGCTTGTAATTTCTGTTTCCAAAGAAATCAGGTATGTGAATTATTTCTAAATATTGTAGCTGTTCTACTCTGAAAAAATTATGTGATTTTGAACTAATAGCTAGACTGGCAATCAGCAGTTTTTGGTAAACACAAGAAAATAGCTTTTGTTAAGCACAGTGTTGAATATTGAACATTTGTGAATTTTCTGTTGAATGATTTTATTATGGAGTCTTTCTCATTTACTGTGGAAGGGACACAGAATTCTTTGTAGTTTTCTGTAGGAAGTGAATCTGTTACTGTAAGAAAATAAATCATTTCACTTGACTTCAGTGAATTGAATGGTAAATTGAACAAGATATTTGAATTGAATATTCTAATTAGGTTGTGAACTGAATTTTCATTTTTCTCTCTAACTTTGAAATCCACATATGAGCTGCTTTTGATATAAAAAAAATTAAAACTGTCAAAAGCTCACAAATGACAAAAGAGATCTCTTTTTGCATCTCTCCCTCACCCCTCCCTCACCCCTCCCTCCTCTTACTTTCTCCTCTTTCCCTTCTTTTCCTTTCTTTTTTTTTTCCTCCCTCTTTTTTTAAAAAAAGAGTTAACTTTGAACTCAGGAGCTTTTTTTTTTGGTTGCTCGTGGGCCTGAACTCTGGGCCTGGGCGCTGTCCCTCAGCTCTTCAGCTCTAGGCTAGCTAGTGCTCTACCACTTGAGCCACAGTGCCACTTCCGGCCTTTTCTGCTTATGTGGTGCTGAGGAATCGAACCCAGAGCCTGATGCATGAAAGGCAAGCACTCTACCACTGAGCCACCTTCCCAGCCCAAACTCCGGACCTTTTGCCTACTAAGTCGTATGTACTTTCTCTCCAATAGATACCTTTGTCCAAAACTTTTCTTTAAAATTCATTGTTTGACAAAAGTGTTTTAAGACTGGATTTCCTTGTCCTTGTATAATGTATTTACCAAAAGTCACTGAACTGTACGTTAAAAATGGATAAATTTTATGGTACAGAAGCTTTATCTAAAGAAAGCTGTTGTAGAGAACATAGCACAGTTGTTCTGATAGCTCTTAAGCTATTGATAACTTGCATTATTCATGTATTTGATCATAATTATGATTTATTTCATCTTCACATCTAGCACATAATAAACCCAGTAATGAAAAGAGAAGTAATATAGGTTTAGAAACTATAAACGGTTTCTCTTCAGGAATATCTCCTTGAGTTGCTAGGGTGCAGCTCAATGATAGAATGCATGCTTAACATGTGTGAGGCTCTGGGTTCAACCATAGGAAACATTTACCTAAATGAAGATCCAGAAGTATATATAAATCTTAAAAACATTTTTGTGCCTTGTTCAGCCTTGAAATCTACTAATATAATTCATTATAAAATTATGAGTCAGGGTTGCATGCTAGTTGAGCCAGGACTTATAGGGCTACAGGCATGACTCAAGTGATAAAGCACCTGCCTAGCAAGCAAGAGGTCATGAATTCAAACCCCAAAACTGACCACCCCCACCGAAAAAAAAAATCCTTAAATTGTATATATGTAATCTCAACTGAAATTCTGAAAGGACATAGTCTAAGATGTTAACAGTAGCTGTTTCTAAGTAAGAGAATTTTGAGATCTTTTCATATTCTTATATTTTCATCAACTTTTCTATTACTTTATTAATAATGGCCAAAGTACTTCTAAATAAAGGCTCTAGTCTTCTACAAAATCTTTCACTGACGCCGGCACCAGTGGCTCACGCCTGTAATCCTAGTTACTCAGGAGGCTGAGATCTGAGGATCACAGTTCAAAGCCAGCTCAGGCAGAAAAATCTGTAAGACTTTTATCTCCAGTAAACCACCAGAAAACAAGTGGCACTGTAGCTCAAGTGGTAGAGTGCTAGCTTTGAGCTGAAGAGCTGAGGGACAGCACTCAAGCCCAGAGTTCAAGGCCCACGACCAACAACAACAAAAAAAAGCTATCACTGAGAAATATAAATCTAGGCCTTTAATTTGCAGAACAAAGCTTTTTTTAAATTGGTTTATATCATTCATATAGGAGTTATATGATTTCTGTTTGTGTGTTTTTAAACATATTAGGAGTTTGTGTGTGTATGTGTGTGTGTGCATGCACTTATATCATTAATATAGGAATTATATGATTTCTGTGTGTTTTGAGCATATTAGAAGTGTGTGTATGTGTGTGTGTACATGTGTACACATACATACGTATGTGTGTGCGTGCTAGTACTGGGTCTGAACTCAGGCTTTGGACACTGTCCCTTAGCTTTTTCACTCAAGGCTTGGTGCTCTGCCACTTGTGCCATAGTTCCATTTCTGGCTTTTTGGTGGTTAATTATGAAGATAGGGGTCTTATATACTGTTCAGTGGTGGTGGCTCACACCTGTAATCCTAGCTATTCATGAGGCTGAGATCTGAGGACCATGGTTCAAAGTTAGCCCTGGTGGGAAAGTCCATGAGATTCTGATCATCAATTCACCACCAAAAAGATAGAATTAAGCTATGACTCAAAGTGGCAGAGCATTAGCCTTAAGCACATAAAGCTCAGGGACAATGCTCTGGCCCTGAGATCAAGCCCCAGACCTGGCATTAAACAAACAAAAAAATCTACCTCAGCTACTTTTCTGCCAGGGCTGGCTTCAAACAGCAATCCTCAAATCTCAGCCTCCCGAGTAACTAGGATTAGTTACAGGTGTGAGGCCAATGATGCCTCACACCTTATGATGAGGCTGGCCTTAAAATTGAAACTTACTCTCTCTGCCTTCTGAAGTGCTGGAATTATAGGTATGTGGTACTACATCTGGCTTAGCATTTTTAGCATAACTTAAAAATATTTGTTTGTGGGGCTTGAACTCAGTACCTCATGTTCTTGCTTTGCTTTCTTGCTTGTGTGTGGCACTCTACCTTGAGCCACACCTCCAGTCTAGCATTTGGCTGGTTAATTGAATATGGAATCTCACAGACTTTTCTATCTGTGTTGGCTTTCAACCTTGATCCTCTAGGTGTAAGTCCTAAATAGTTAAGATTATAGGTGTGAGCCACTGGATTCTGCCTAAATATCTTTTTTTAAGTTATAAAATGATATGTAAGACAGAATTTGCAGTATTTAATATTCATTTTTTTGTGGTTTAATTACATATTTTATGTTTTCCAAATTAATACATGGTTGCTAAGCTTTTTTTTCTTGCTGGTTCTGGGGGTTGAACTCAAGGCTTAGGCACTGTCTGTGAGCAGCAGCAGCAGCAGCAGCTTCTTCTTCTTCTTCTTCTTCTTCTTCTTCTTCTTCTTCTTCTTCTTCTTCTTCTTCCTCTTCCTCTTCCTCTTCCTCTTCCTCTTCCTCTTCCTTTTCTTCCTCTTCCTCTTCTTCCTCTTCCTCTTCCTCTTCTTCTTCTTCTTCCTCTTCTTCCTCTTCTTCCTCTTCTTCTTCTTCTTCCTCTTCTTCTTCTTCTTCTTCTTCTTCTTCTTCTTCTTCTTCTTCTTCTTCTTCTTCTTCTTCTTCTTCTTCTTCTTCTTCTTCTTCTTCTTCTTTCTTTTCTTCTTTCTTTTCTTCTCCTTCTCCTTCTTTTTTAATGAAAAGGTTTAATTTCTTACTTTGCTGTAAACCTGTTGCTTCACTGTATAAAAATAGCACCAGCTGGGCGGGGAAGGTGGCTCAGTGGTAGAGTGCTTGCCTTGCATGCATGAGGCCCTAGGTTCTATTCCTCAGCACCATATAAGCAGAAAAAGCCAGAAGTGGTGCTGTAGCTCAAGTGGTAGAGCGCTAGCCTTGAGCTGAAGAGCTGAGGGACAGTGCCCAGGTCCAGAGTTCAGGCCCCGTGACCAGCAAAAATAAATAAATAAATAAAAATAGCACCAGCAAATGCAGTGCATTATAAAATGGTGCTAGAATTCTTTGTCAGAGGCTGTATGAGCTTCTTTTGCTCAAGGCTAGCACTCTACCACTTGAGCCACAGCTCTACTTAGAACTTTTTTATCTTTTGGTAGTTTTTTGGAGATAGAGTCTTATGGGTCTTTTCTGCCTGGGCTGTCTTTGAACTATGATCTTCAGATCCCAGCCTCCTGGGTAGTTAGGATTACAGGCATGATCCACTGGCACCTGGCTTAATTTTGAGACAAGTTCTCGTCATGTAGTCCAGGCTGGCCTTATACTTGTGATCTTCCAATCTTAACCTCCCTAGTATTTAGAGTGCAAGTGTGTGCTCCCAACACCCAGCTTGTCATTACTGTTTTTATAAATGGAAAGTATAATGTATAATACCAGTATCTTTCAGCCCTAATGAAATACTGTTTTCTTCAATTCAGTTTCCTCCAGCTTATGCAGGCATATCTGAAGTGAATCAGCCTGCTGAACTGATGCCCCAGTTTTCCACAATTGACTACATACTGCAGGTAACTTCTTTATCTTATATTTAGTCAACAGTGTTAATTGATTTCTCTACAGAGCCTTTGAGGTCTGAGACTCTTACTAAGGGTTTAGGAATTTAGAGTTGTATGGGCAGCAGATCCTAGATAAGAGGTTATGGTATATGTATGGTGTCTTCAGACTTGGATTTTGTTAGCAATCTTTTAGCTGACTTTACCATTGCCTGTTTGTATTGTGTTCTTAACTACAAGAGCACTTTTGAAGCATATATCATGTTACTTCTCTGTTATAAAACCTCTCCAATGGTGAAAATGATTTTCCTTTTCACCCAAAGCAAAAGACAGTCTTCAAGGTGGCTTAGTGGTAGAGTGCTTGCCTACCATGCATTAAACCCTGGGTTCTATTCCTCGGTACCACATAAACAGAAAAGGCCAGAAGTGGTGCTATGGCTCAAGTGGTAGCATGCTAGCCTTGCTCAAAAGAAGCTCAGAACAGTGCCCAGTCCCTTAGTTCAAGCCCTAGGACTGGTTTAAAAAAAAAGAAAGAAAAGAAAAGAAAAAAATAACCTGTAAGTACTACTCTGTCTTAATTTAGCCCCATGGGACTTTATGAGTCCTCCAGCATGCCCGGAGCATGTCTGCTTGAGGGCCTTTGCCTTAGCTTTTCCTCAAGCTGGAATTCTCTTTCTTCTGGATCCCACTTTAATGCTTGATCTTGCTCCCTGTCTCCACCTATGGCTGTTGCTGCCCCCCAACCTCCCTTAGAAAGTTTGCTTATTGGGGAAGGCAGGAATCTTTGTTCTGTTTACTGATGTATCCTGAGATGTGAATAATACCTGTCACAATGTGTATATCCAAAATAGTTGAATATGTTGTTGGATTTGAAGAGTTGGCTTTGAAGAGTTGGTAGGTTCTGATTGTTTTAATAGTCATTTAAGGAAGCAAGTAGAAATTTATATAGATCTTATCCCCTGGGAAATGTAGATAGAGACTTACTATTTTCATACCTAACTTGCTTTGAAAATTGTATACTGATCATTATGTTATTTTATTTTATTTTTGTCTAAAGCGTGGTGCTCGGTCCCCTCTGATATTTCTCTATGTGGTTGACACATGCCTGGAGGAAGATGACCTTCAAGCCCTCAAAGAGTCTTTGCAGATGTCCCTGAGTCTCCTTCCTCCAGATGCTCTGGTGGGTCTCATCACTTTTGGGAGAATGGTGCAGGTTCATGAACTAAGCTGTGAAGGAATCTCCAAAAGTTACGTCTTCCGAGGAACCAAGGATTTAACTGCAAAGCAAATTCAGGTTTGTATCTATTGCACAGAAAGAAGCAGGAGCAAAGACATTTCTTAAAAATTCCAGTAGTGGGGGCTGGGAAGTTGGCTCAGTGGTAGAGTGCTTGCCTTGCATGCCTGAGGCCCTGGGTTCAATTCCTCAGCACCACATAAGCAAAAAGAAAAAAGCCAGAAGTGACGCTGTGGCTCAAGTGGTAGAGCGCTAGCCTTGAGCTGAAGAGCTGAGGGACAGTGCCCAGGCCCTGGGTTCAGGCCCCACGACTGGACCCCCCCAAAAAAAAAAATTCCAGTAGTGGCGCTGTGGCTCAAGTGGTAGAGTGCTCACTTTGAGCAGAAGAGCTGAGGGACAGCGTCCAGACCCAGAGTTCAAGCCCCATGACTGACAAAAAACAAAACAAAACAAAACAAACAAAAAATCCAAGCTGGGTGCCACTGGCTCACACCTGTAATCCTAGCTACTCAGGAGGCTGAGATCTGAGGATTGCAGTTCAAAGCCATCCCAGGCAGGAGAGTCTGTGAAACTCTTATCTCCAATAAACTACTCAGAAAAAGCCAGAAGTGGTGCTATGGCTCAGGTTGTAGAGCACTAAACTTGAGCACAAAGAGGCTCAGGGACAGTGCCGAGGCTCTTGAGTTCAAGTCCCAGGACCAGTCAAAAAAATATTTTCAGTCATTAAATTTTAGTGTTATGGGAAATGAATCTTTCTATTTTTTTAGGATATGCTTGGCCTCACCAAACCAGCTATGCCTATACAGCAAGCAAGACCAGCTCAACCTCAGGAACACCCTTTTGTTTTCAGCAGGTGAGATACTGACAAGTAGTATTGTATGTGCTGTAGTGGGCTGTAGCTCAGCCCTTGGGAGTAAGAGAAGAACAGTATTAGAACTCTGGTTTCTTTCTTCCTTTTTTTTTTTTTTTTAATTGAGATTAGGTGATTACATAAATTTCACATATTTCACAGTGTTGTGGAATAGTGATAAGTAGATACTTAACCTTCTTAACCTACTTAAGTAGATAGTTAAACTTCACAAGGCAAATTGTTGTTATCATGGTCTATAAAGTTTGTGAATTCTATGAGCTTTGACAATACAATTATTTTTTTCCACATCAGGTGATATTTACATTTCTTTCCTTTTGCTTAGCTCTTCCCCTTTCTTTCTCATTCCTCCCTTCCCATCGCTGTCTTTGGGTTGCTTAGTTCATTTAGAACTCTGGTTTCTTATTATTAATGGAGAAAAAGAAATGAACATGTTTGTGAATAATATTTTTTTGGTTGTTTTTGTGCTTTTTGGAGATAGTCTTTGTATCTTAAGAACTGTCCATAAACTAGCAATCGTGTAATCCTAGCCTCCTGCATGCTAGGATTACAGGAATGAAATAACTCAGTTCATACTTTCATCTAGTAGGTTTGAAGATTATTGTACTCAATCATTCCCTTCCTCTTGATTGAACACACACATGGCTTCTTGATCCTTAAGTAAAACTGGAAAAACTGAACAGACTTCTTTGGAATACCCTCAAGTAGACCTCTGAGCAGATACTCACTGCATTCAACACATTGAATGCCCAGGGCCCCACCATGCTAGGCTTATAGAAGTCTCAGTAAAATGTATCCTCTGATATGCTGAGTGTAGTCTCTTACTCTGATAAGAAACCAGATGTTTCTTTTTCTTTTTTCTTTTTTTTTGGGTCCGGTCGTGGAGTCTGAACTCTGGGCCTGGGTGCTGTCCCTCAGCTCTTCAGCTCAAGGCTAGCGCTCTACCACTTGAGCCACAGCACCACTTCCGACTTTTTTCTTTTTGCTTATGTGGTGCTGAGGAATCGAACCCAGGGCCTCATGCATGCAAGGCAAGCGCTCTACTACTGAGCCACCTTTCCAGCCCGAAACCAGATGTTCTTTATTACTGCCAAGGATCAAGAGTCATACAAACTGAACTTTAAGAAAGATGAAAGCTGGGCACCAGTGGCTCATGCCTGTAATCCTAGCTACTCAGGAGACTGAGATCTGAGGATCCCGGTTCAAAGATAGCCTGGACAGGAACATCCGTGAAACTCTAACAAACCACTCAGAAAATCATAAGTGGGGGGCTGGGAAGGTGGCTCAGTGGTAGAGTGCTTGCCTTACATGCTTGAGACCCTGGGTTCAATTCCTAAGCACCACATAAGCAAAAAGAAAAAAGCCGGAAGTGGCGCTGTGGCTCAAGTGGTAGAGCGCTAGCCTTGAGCTGAAGAGCTGAAGGACAGCGCCCAGGCCCAGAGTTCAGGCCCCACGACTGGACCCCCCCCCCCAAAAAAAAGAAAAGAAAATCATAAGTGGTTCTGTGGCTCAAGTGATAAAGTGGTAGCCTTGAGCTGAAGAGCTCAGGGACAGTGCCCAGGCCCAGAGTTCAAGCTCCACGACCAACCCCCCCCACAAAAAGAAAGAAAGAAAGATGAAGAGAGCCAGGAATGTGGCTTAGTGGTAGAGTGCTTGCTTAGCATTCAAGAAGCCCTAGGTTTGATTCTTCAGTACCACATACACAGAAAAAGCTGGAAGTGGTGCTGTGGCTCAAGTGGTAGAGTGCTAACTTTGAGCAAAAGAAGCTCAGAGACAGTGCCAATGCCCAGAGTTCAAACCCCAGGATTGGGAAGAAAGAAAAGAAACAAGGAAGGAAGGAAGGAAGGAAGGAAGGAAGGAAGGAAGGAAGGAAGGAAGGAAGGAAGGAAGGAAGGAAGGAAAAAAGAAAAGAAGGGAAGATTGTCCATATAAATGGACTTAGGTGAACTGTGTTCATATTATAGGCATGACCTTAGGATCACTGGGCACTGTCCCTGAGTTTCTTTTGCTCAAGGCTAGCACTCTACCACTGGATACACAGCACCACTCCTGGCCTTTTCTGTTTATGTGGTACTAAGGAATCGAACCCAGGGTTGCATGCATGCTAGGTAAGCACTCTTCAACTAAGCCACATTTCCAGCCAGGATCACTTTTCTTAAATTAAGCTACTGTCTGCCCGCCCGCCCTTCACTCTTCTTTTTTTTGTGTGTGTGTGCTGGTTTTGGGGTTTGAACTTAGGGTCTAGGTACTATCCCTGAGCTTTTTTGCTCAAGGCACTAGTGTTTTATCACTCGAGACATAGCCTCACTTCCAGCCTTTTTTGGTGGTTAATTAAAGAGTCTCACAGTTTCCCCCTTGGGCTGGCTGTGAACTGAGATCCTCTGATCTCAGCTTCCTGGGTAGGTAGGATTATAGGCGTGAGCCACTGTTGCCTGATGATTTGTTTTTTTTCAACTTGATTTTCTCTCATGCTACATTTAAAAGTCACTAAGTATTAAGTTTTAAAATCTATGCTTCAATAAAAGTATTTTGAATTTCTTAATGTTTATACTTAGAGGTAATTTAGAAAAAAATGCTGCAGGCTTTTTCTATTTGGAATAATTATCTGAAGAGTAGTTAGCTATGCGGCACACGGGGTTGAAGACCGCGGTACTTTATTAAACCATGATTGATATGTCTATTTAAAATCATGCAGATTTTTGCAGCCTGTTCACAAGATTGACATGAACCTCACTGATCTTCTTGGGGAGCTGCAGAGGGACCCATGGCCAGTAACTCAGGGGAAGAGGCCTTTGCGATCCACTGGTGTTGCCTTGTCCATTGCTGTTGGCTTGTTGGAGGTAATTTGTAATTTACAGGGACCTCTCAGATTTTACAGACTTGTTCTTAGAAATTTTATTTCTTGCCTCTGTTTGGAACTCTTTTGTGGCATATGTCAACTGACTTGTATCAGGAAAGTTAAAGCAGTAGGAAGCACACACACTTCCCACTTTTTCTCACAGAGGGAGAGAATATGAGCTGCTTTTTATATTATCTGTATTCTGCAATATCATTAATAGTAAGCAGATAAAAAGGAGCTGGAAGTACAAGAGAATTCATATTTGGAGTATATTTATCCCGAAATGGAAACTACCTAAGGGATGGGGCTTTGTTCTTCTAAAATGCTATTTATTGTTTCAGGGCACTTTTCCAAACACAGGAGCCAGAATCATGCTATTTACTGGAGGTCCCCCAACCCAGGGACCTGGCATGGTGGTTGGAGATGAATTAAAGATTCCTATTCGTTCCTGGCATGACATTGAGAAAGACAATGCACGGTTCATGAAAAAGGCAACCAAAGTAGGTACTCCTGGATATGAGCTATCCAGTGCTAGTTTTAGAATTCTCTGGAGTGAAAGCTACTTTGTTGAGGCCATATGCTCTTGAAGATTGAGTCTTCCATAATATTATTGAATTATTGCCCCTGAGGCAGTAAAACGTTTGGGATTTGATAGCTAAATTCCTAATTTATTTGGATATTTTAAAGAATATGATCTCCATATTTCTTTATTTGATTGCTTCCTTTGGTATGTTAAAGCATACTTTGAGAATAAAGTTACTGTTTCCTAAAGTTAGTTTTTTTTCTCTCCACAGCACTATGAGATGCTTGCTAATAGAACTGCTGCAAATGGTCACTGTATTGATATTTATGCCTGTGCCCTTGATCAAACTGGACTTTTGGAGATGAAGTGTTGTCCAAATCTTACTGGGTATGTTGACAGTGAACACTTGGGAAATCTGAGTTATTTCAAGGAAAGAAATGAGTGATAGATTCCTAAGAATTGACAGGGCCAACCTAGGAGCTTTCATTGACTGCCTGGGGAGGGTATGTGGGTCTCTTGGAGGAAGAAGCAGTGATGAACAGGCAGTTTCAAGTGTTGGTGCAAACAAGTTATATCAAGTAACCTTATTCCCTTCTCAGAAGCTTGAATGCAGACAAGGCCAAAAAAGAAAAACATAGAGTACTTCGCTTTTAGCAAGGTACTTCCTTGAGATAAGGGAAGAAGGTAGAGTCTGAGTGTCAGAGCAATTAGAAAAACTTGGCTTGGTGGAGTGACCATACTTTGTGATTAACACTAAGTGTCATGTGAGACTATAGCAAGCACTGACCCAGAGCCTAACTTTGTATTGTACCCACAAGTCCAAATGTAAAACTGTGTTTCTCAGCATGCAAGGAAGCCCAGCAGGAGCCTTAGAAGTTCAGGGGAACTGATTAGGAATATTTTTCTCTGGTCTTGTCCCAGACCGGAGTCAGAAGCTCTGGTATGCAGCTGTCTAGGAGATTCAGATACCTGTGAAAGAGTAAGAAATATGGATGTCAGGCTCTGATCTAAAGCCAAGCTAACCAAGAACTTTAAAACTTGTGCTTTGAGTCTTGTCTCAGAAATTCTGGTTTAATTTAGCATTTGACCCAGGCTTTTTGTTGTTGTTATTTGTGTTTTGTTTTTCTTTTTTGAGACAAGGTTTCTTTATATACCCAAGACTGATCTCAAACTTGGTGATTCTCTGGCCTAACCCCCTGAAGTGCTGGATTATAGTTGTGTGTACCATGCCTAGAGTAGGCATCAGACATTGTTTTAAAGTTTCTTCAGTGATTCTAACAGGGAGCAGTGCTTGAATCCCATTTAGCATTAGCCTCACCTGTGAGCTCATTGGAAGTGTAGCCTTTTAACCTACTGAATCAAAACCTTCAATTGCACAAGTCCCAGTAATTCACATACGTGGGAGGAATAGTTTCAGAAACACAAGCACAGGCATAGAACTCTGAACTGGGCTTATGACTAGCTGATATTACTTGTCCTCATAGAGGGGGTGGAAGGTAGGCCTGAGTTTCTTGAAGCTATGCTGGGGAGCAACCAATGTGCTTGATAGAATTAGAGTCTCTACTGGCACTTATATTAATGAGGTACACTAAATAAAAGGGACTCCTGCCAGGGCCCCATAGGAGTTCTTGATTTGGAGCATTCTTCGAGAAACTTTAGAGTATTTGTGAGTGCCCTGAGATTGTGTCAGAGAGAGAGAGAGAGAGAGAGAGAGGGAGAGAGAGGGAGAGAGAGAGAGTGTGTGTGTGTGTGTGTGTGTGTAGTTTCTATGGAGGAGCCATTATTTCCATCAGTCTTATTGGTATATATTTGACTCTCGACATATGTAACATTTAGGTTAAGTCATTCTGTTCCACAAATATTTCAGTATGACTGAAATAAAAGATAAAGAAGTTTGTATGAGAACTTAAGATGAGCTTGTTTTGGGATCTGGAGATGTTTTCTCAGTACATAGCTGGTCATTTAGAGGGAAGATCAACTAAAACTCAGTTTCTCTTTCTGCATACAAATCCACAGGTCACTGTTTTAATCTCAAATGTGGGGGATTTTTTTCCTTGCCAGCAATAAGCAGTCATTTCTACAGTAGACACATATTTATATATGTATGTGCCATACCCACAGTAGCACATGTTCATGTATATGTGTATCAGAATGTTACATTGACAAATTTAAGCTGATGAGTTTATTGATTGAAGGGTACTTTTTTTTGAGGGGAGGGTCAGGATCTTTCTATATAGAGTAATTATTCTCAAACTCACAATTCAGTCTACTGACCTACTGAGTTGCTGTGATTATATGCATGTGTCAACATACTCTGCATTTTTTTCATCCATTTTTTTTTGTCAGAAATAGAGATTTGTAGAAATTGCCAATGAGATAAGAGAGCAGATAGGTTCATTCATATTCTTCTTACACAAATATAGTACAGTGTCAACATTATAAAGTTGGAATTGGCCCACTTTAGTAAATTATACCTTTATAAGAGTTTGCCAACTTTTTTTTTTTTTTTTGGTGCTGGGGCCTGTGCTATCTCACTTAGCTTTTTTACTTAAGCCTGGCACTGTACCACTTGAGCCACAGATCTACTTCCACCTTTTTTGGTGGTTATTTGGAGTTAGGGGTTTAATGGCTTTTTCTGCCTGGTGTGGCTTTGAACCTTTATCCTCATATCTCAGCTTCCTGAGATGGTAAGGATTACAGGCCTGAGCCATTGACACTTGGCTTTTTTATCCTTCTTTACATGTGAACATGTATAATTCTATGAGATTTTAACCTCTGTAGCTTTGTGTAATTAGTGTAGTCACCAAAATATGAAGTGGTTATTTATGTTATCTTTGTTTAGTGTTTGGAAAATTTATAAACTAAACATGCTGTTTTCCAGTTAAGTTAGTAGTGATGGTATATTTTCAGGTTTTTTTTTCTTGTTTATATACTGAGGGAGCATATGAATGGGCTTGTGGTCATCCTAACATCCTTTTTTTTTTTTTTTTAGAGGCCACATGGTGATGGGAGATTCTTTCAACACTTCTCTCTTTAAGCAGACATTCCAAAGAATTTTTAGTAAAGATTTTAATGGAGATTTCCGCATGGCATTTGGTGCTACTTTGGAAGTAAAGGTGTGATACACTTAAAACATGAATGGAATTAATGTTGTTTTGCTTTCTTTTCTCATTTTGTACTTTCTCATAGTCTTAGCCTCTTGCACACAGGCACCTAAAGGCCAGTTTTTAAAAGGATCCCAACAGAAGGCTATCATGGAGTGTACTATTTACCTTGTCCCTTTACTTTTCAAGGATAACTTGTATATTTATTAACATTCTACACAAGAAGCTGGTGGTTCCCCTGCAGGTCCTACTCCACTCTGCTTTAGGACAGATAGAAGTTGAGAAAGGGTGATGGGGGAATTTGTTAGATGTACTATTGTGTCTTGACAGGAAGCCACACACAGGCCAGCATCTATCATCAGTGTGGGTCACCACACTGATCATCTGTGTTTATGTTTACTCCTGTCTGAAGACTAACCAGAATGTTCTGAAGTAGATAGCATTGTGCATTTTGGTTTTGTCTGTGCAGAAACTCAGTCCCTGATAGTGGACTCTAAGTCATTGAGAAAACATTAAAAAAGGAGCATTAGAAATGATAATTGGAGAATTAGTGGTGAAGCTAACTGTTAAACAACATTCTTAAATTAGTTTTTTTTTAAGATGAAGAAGAGTGCATTTTGTTGAACTGAATTTAGATTCGAAAATCTGTTGGTCTTGTCATTATGTTGGGGTTCATAAATTAAATTTTGTTTTTTGTTTTGTTTTGGTGCTGATCCTGGGCCTTGGAATCAGGGTCTGGGCACTGTCCCTGAGCTTCTTTTGCTCAAGGTTAGTGCTCTACCACTTGAGCCACAGTGCCCCTTCCAGCTTTTTCTGTGTATGTGGTACTGAGGAATCGAACCTTGGGCTTCATGCATACTAGGCAAGCGCTCTACCACTAAGCCACATTCCCAGCCCTTGCTGCAGCTTTGAAGGATAGATTTCAATAAAATTTTAGTCAATATATAGGATATGGGTGAGTAGTTGGATGCTGTAATCAATGTGGGATTTTTCTTTTGTTAGAATAACATTAAAAGATTTTCCTTGATGTTTTTTATTGTGACTCTTGAGAGCAGGGTAGCTCTCAGTGTTGTTGTTGTTGGTTTTGTTTTTTTTTGTTCTAGTCCTGGTACTTGAACTCTGGGCCTGGGCCGCTGTCCCTGAGCTTCTTTTGCTCAAGGCTAGCACTTTACCACTGGAACCACAGAGACACTTCCAGCTTTATTTTTGAAGTAGTTTGTTGGAGATAAGAGTCTCATGGAATTTCCTGCCCCAGTTAGTTTCAAACCACGATCCTTAGATCTCAGCCTCTCCTGAGTAGTTGGGGTTACAAGGTGTGAGCCACTGGTACCTGGAAGATCTCAGTCATTTTTAACTTTAAAAAAATATGTTAATTTATTGTAAAAATACTTTAGAGAGGGGTTACAGTTACATGAATAAGGTAATGAGTACATTTCCTATCGAGCATTGTTACCTCCTCCTTTGTTTTTCCCCTACCATCCCTTTCCTCCCCAGTCATTTTTAACTTTATACTCTTTTGTAATTTGTTTTAGACTTCCCGGGAATTGAAGATTGCAGGAGCCATTGGTCCCTGTGTATCTCTGAATGTAAAAGGACCATGTGTATCAGAAAATGTAAGGAAAATTCCATTATCTTCACTGCTCTATAGCTAGCTTATAAGAGGAGTCATTGACCTTATAGTGTATCAGCTGTTAGGTGTAACCAGTGAGTGGGGATAGGATAGCCTTCACTGATGACCACAAATCTGAGGCATAGGCATCATCTGTCCTCTCTATGTATCTGTCTAAAGGACCAGAAAGACAGAGACAGTATGTTGAAATCTTTCTCAGAGAAAGAAATAACATGGAAAAGCTGTATCCCAGTTACTCTTTACTTTGTAACCTCTACATGATTTGCTATACCACTGTGCCACAAACATTCAACAAAATATTTTAGAATAAATCTTTTGTGGGGCTGGGAAGGTGGCTCAGTGGTAGAGCGCTTGCCTTGCATGCCTGAGTCCCTGGGTTCGATTCCTCAGCACCACATAAGCAAAAAGAAAAAAGCCGGAAGTGGCGCTGTGGGTCAAGTGGTAGAGTGCTAGCCTTGAGCTGAAGAGCTGAGGGACAGCACCCAGGCCCAGAGTTCAGACCCCACGACCAGACCCAAAAAAAAAAAAAAAAAATCTTTTGTGTTTGGTAACCGTTAAGGTGACAACTTGTCTCACTCTTAGCTAATGAACCTAATATAACAGGAACCACACCCAGAGTTGGTTGAGCAACAGATGAAATACAGATGCAGACATCTGTGTTCTCTGGTATCACATGGTGAGTTTATGAGAACAAAGTTCAGTCATAACTTGGGATGGTGGGCTTTGCTGGTGACCCATGCCCTCCAATTATTGCTATATCTGCCAAGAGGTCCGCAGTTTTTTCAATGAGTTCTCCCAAGTGGTCCAGTGGTAGTTATACAGTCAGGTCCTTCCCTCATTGTCTTCCTCACTAGGTAAGTGGACTGTACAGGCAGTGTAGATGCAGGGCACAAGTCTACCACTTGGCATCTGTGTGGCCTGGCTAAAGAACTTAATGGCTGTATGATTTAATGTTATACTTGGCAAGTGAGGATAACAACGTACCTATTTTCCAACAATATTAGGAAAACTAAACAAGGTAGAATTAAACAGTGCCTAGATCACTGGAGACGCCTACAGGAGATGTCATCTTTCACATCTTCATTTTTGTCTTTGTGAGAATGAACTGTGCAGTGCAGATGGATTCAGAGTGGCATGGATGACTCTCCTAATGCATAAGCACTTTACTTGGTAAACACAGATGTGCTTGGGATCTGTTGTAATGTGTAGTGGCCAGCACCTCTATGAAGACAGTATATGTTTTAAAACTCTAGTAATTTCAGTTGGAGATTCTAGGTCTTTTTTTTAAAACGTCTTTTCTATAAAATAATATTCAAATTCACATTTAAGTGAACCTTGTATTTTGTCTCTATGTGCCATTCAACAAATCATTGAAAAAGGAGCCTCATGCTATTACATTCTCCTCCATTCTCACTGAGAATTTATGTGTAGCTTTTACATGAAAATGTTGAATTAGAAATTAGTATTTCAAAGCCAGGCATAGTGATATATGCCATTAGTTCCAGATACTTGGGAAGTTAAGATGGGAGGATCACTTAAGCCCAAGAGTTTATGATCAGCAGGAGCAACATAGCAGGATCCTGCCTTAGCCTGCTGAGTACTAGGATTAGAGATATGTGTCATTGTATCAGGCTCTATCACACTATTTCTTGTTCTAATAATAATAAGAAATTCATAAAACTTTCAAGCAGGTAACTATTCTTCCCTACCTGACTTGCTTGATTCTTTGTTGAATTATATACCATTATATACCATTGTTATATACCATTTCATGTATATATGTTGTAATGAAAATAATTCATAATACAAATACGACAAATTTAAAGTATTGAAAATGTTATGCTGTTTGATGCTCTGTTTCTCAGTAAAAAATATTTCCAATTTTTATTTAGAAAGAGATAAATTTAAGGGCTTGCCCTGCTTAATCAGTACTTTTCATAGATAGTTAATCACAGGATTTGAGTTTTGATTGTTTGTATATTTACATTCCTCTTTCCAACCCTAGGAACTTGGTGTTGGTGGCACAAGTCAGTGGAAAATCTGTGGCCTAGACCCCACATCTACCCTTGGCGTCTACTTTGAAGTTGTCAATCAGGTATGCTAGATTTCTTCACCTGTCTTCATGTTACAGTATCCTGTCTGTTTTTTACAGACCAGTGTTCTCTAGCTACTTACTTCATAACTTGCTACTATTGGATCAGGCATGATGCTAGTCTGGCATGGTCTTTTTTATTTCTTCTAGGGGTTAGTCGGCTTTAGATTGAAATTATTACTTTTACCAGCCATTATAATATTGAATTTTTTGAATGTGCCAAATCTTTCCCTAATACTTTGTTGTTGTTGTTGTTGTTTTTTGTTTTGTTTTGTTTTTTTTGTTTTTGGGTCCGGTCGTGGGGCCTGAACTCTGGGCCTGGGCGCTGTCCCTCAGCTCTTCAACTCAAGGCTAGTGCTTTACCACTTGAGCCTCAGTGCCACTTCGGCTTTTTTTTCTTTTTGCTTATGTGGTGCTGAGGAATCAAACCCAGGGCCTCAGGCATGCAAGGCAAGCACTCTACCACTGAGCCACCTTCCCAGCCCTTTCCCTAATACTTTGTTAAGAAAAATTCCAAAATATTTAAATAATGATATAGTGAATACCTATAAACCCACAAAAATGAACATTTTACTGTAGCTACTTTGTCCTTTGTTTATTGGTCCAACTTATTTTTGATGCATTTCAGAGCAGCTTGCAGTCATCAGTGTATTTCATCCCTGAACATTCCAGCACTCATCGATAATTGGAGTTCAGGTTCTTCCTCACTAGACATTGAACACAAGACCTCATGTTTGCTAAATAGGTGCTCTTACCATTGAGGCTATACTTCCCACCCCAGAAGTTTATAAGTAAATCTGCTTCTTCTCTCTTTTCTTCCCTCTCTTTTCTTTTAGGTAGAAGTTATATACAGTGGAGTTATGAACCTCCTTAATGTGTGGTTTAAAATGCTTCAAGTATCTTATCCCTAAAAGTGTTTAGAAAAGTCTTGTAGGCTCTGTAACTATGTTTGGATCATGCCTATGACAGTAACCATGTATGTGGCCTCTCACCCTGCAGCACAATGCCCCAATCCCTCAGGGAGGCAGAGGAGCCATTCAGTTTGTCACTCAGTATCAACATTCCAGCACCCAGAAACGCATTCGAGTGACCACCATTGCCCGCAAGTAAGTAACTCATTTTCTTCGTCTTGAAATACTGAAAGTTTTCCTATGAAAAGATGTTTGACCATCTTTGAGGTGGTTTTTCTGGTTTTATTGGATGGTTCTCACCAATCCAACTTGATTGTTTAAGCCTTTGTCTTAGAGGAATACTTTTCAGTAAGATATAGCTCAATGAATATTATTTTTTATGATCTCATTTATTACATATGTAAACCATCCTCATTAAAGTAGAATGTAAATTCAGAAGATCTTCTGTATCTGGTTTCTCCATTTAGGGAGTTAATCAACTTTGAATGGGTAATATGTTTTAAAAGCTTATCTGTACTGAGCATATAGACATTTTTTCTTATCCATTTTCTTTAAACAATATGGTATAGCAACTGTTTGCACAGCATTTATGTTTATTATATATTCCGAGTCATATGTGGATGTTTGAAAATATTATACCTTTTTTCTATTTTTTTGTTTGTTTTTGTTTCATTTTTTGGTGCTAATATTGGAGCTTGAACTCAGGGTCTGGTTGCTGTCCTTGACTTTTTTTTGATCGAGGCTGGACCCATACCTTCACTTCTACCATTTTTGATTGGTGATAAGAATTTATGGACTTCCCTGCCTAGGGTGGTGTTCATCTTTGATCCTTAGATATCAGCCTCCTGAGTAGCTAGGATTACAGGCTTGAACCACTAGTGCCCAGTTATATTATTCATTGTAGTGGTTACATAGTAATTCATAGTTCGCATGGATATATCACTTCTCTGTTAAAGAACATTGTAAGCCCTTATAACAGTGCTGCATATTTTTAGGTCTTTATACACAGAGGTATTTCTGTTTCTTTTCTCTTTTTCTTTGTTTTTCTCTTCCTTTTTCTCTTTCACTCTCTCTCTCTTTTATTTTGTGGCACCAAAGATCAAACCCAGGACCTTTTGCATGCAATAGTATGCCTTCTACCACTCAGCTACAGCTCTAGTCTCATTTTAGCTACTTTCTAGAAATTAAATTTTGGATACTACACAACAACATTCTTTTTTTTTTTTTTTTGGTCGGTTATGGGGCTTGAACTCTGGGCCTGGGCACTGTCCCTGAGCAATTCCACTCAAGGCAAGCATTCTACTCCTTGAGCCACAGCGATACTTCTGGTTTTCTGGTGGTTAATTGGTGGTTAATTGCCTGGGCTGGCTTTGAACCAGGATCCTCAGATCTTAGCCTCCCAAGTAGCTAGGATTACAGGCATGAGTTACCAGCGCCTGGCACAACTACTTTTTTATTTGTACTCTTCCCCAGTACTGTAAGAAGAGTACTACCACCTTATTAACAATCAACATTATTATTCTTTGACATGTCAGTGTAGATCAGTATCTCACTTCCATTTGTCTTTCCCCATGTTATCATTGAGTTGAGTATTTTTTCTTTTCTTTTTTTTATTGTGAAAATACTGTAATGAGGGGTTACAATTACATGGGCAATGAGTTGAGTACTTTTTCATGTTTATACCATACAGACTTTTTCTGTGATAGCTTCTGTTTGTTTTTGTAAAGTTTATTTATTTTACTTATTCATTGATTTACAGATATTCTTTATGTATTCTGGAGATAATAATCATGTTTGTAGTGTGTATTTATTCTTGGTCTATCAGGTAATTCTGGAAAGTCATTTTGTAAATTTTAATTTGACATAGAAGGAAGAACATTATATTCAGGCTTGTCTCTTGAGTTTCTGCTTTTGTATCTTGTAGATGTAGAGAAATTTTCCTTTATCATTTTTCTTTTGAGCTGAGAGTCTTCAGATGTCACCATGGATAATTAAAAATGTATGCCAGGTGTCCTTAGTATAAGTACAGTACAAAGAAATAAGATTTCTTTGTCTTCACAAAGAAATAAGATTTATGTTTATCAAAGTGGAGATCTGGCCTTGTAGTCACTTCTGAATGTATGCCTGGCACTAACTCTGGAATTGTCAGTTGGGCAGATGCACAGAGTCAGCTCAGGCATATAGAAGCTGCGTTTGATCAAGAGGCTGCTGCAGTCTTGATGGCACGGCTAGGTGTGTTCCGGGCAGAGTCAGAGGAGGGGCCTGATGTGCTCCGGTGGTTGGACCGACAACTCATCAGACTGGTAAGTTGAAAATAATAGCATTGGGTTCAATGTTGGTCTCTGCTCTACTTTTGAGAAAAAAAATTGTCAATTAAACCTATTGTTTTATACAGTCAGTTAGCAAGTATTTATCAGTTGTTTACCTTCTGCCAAACACTGGACATTCTGAGAGTGTATCAAACAAATGTTAAATGCGCATTTATTCAAGAGCTGACATCATAGTTGGAAAGAAACAAAATGTATGGACTATTTGGTGCATTAGTATTTTGGTATTTGGTAACAATTGAGTTACGTTAGTGATTTTGTGAATGTTACAGTCCTATATTTTCTCGGCATCTAGGAGGTGTTTTAGAAATTGGGATCCATGCATAGTGAGAGATGCCTCATATATCAGGCCAGATCCAAGCAGGAGAGAGGAAGCAAGAAGTATTACAATGTGTCTTTAGGGAGAGGTTAGACTTAAGTGTGATTCTCAAGCAGGGTTGTAGCATAGGCATGTGTTCATGTTTAACATCCCCTAGAAGGAGATTCCTGGGAGAAAAGACTATTGTTAAAGATGAAAGAGTTGGGAGCCAGTGACTCACACCTGTAATCCTAGCTACTCAGGAGGCTGAGATCTGAGAATCACGGTTCAAAGCCAGCCCAGGCAGGAAAGTCCATGAGACTTATCTCCAAGTAACCACAGAAAACCAGAAATGGCACTGTGGCTCAAGTGGTAGAATGCTTGCCTTGAGCTGAAGAGCTCAGGGACAGGGTCCAGACCCAGAGTTCAAGCCTCACAACGGACAAGAAAAGAAAAGAAAAGAAAAGAAAAAAAGATTTAAGGGGACTGGGAAGGTGGCTCAGTGGTAGAGCGCTTGCCTTGCATGCATGAGGCCCTGGGTTCGATTCCTCAGCACCACATAAGCAAGAAGAAAAAAGCCAGAAGTGGTGCTGTGACTCAAGTGGTAGAGTGCTAGCCTTGAGCTGAAGAGCTGAGGGACAGTGCCCAGGCCCAGAGTTCAGACCCAAAAAAAAAAAAAAGATTTTTGTAGGCTCAAGGGAGCTGAAAGAAGATTGGTGGCAGAGGGAACAGAAGCTGTGTAATTAGCAAGTATGTTGACAGAAGAACTGATAAAAACCATAGAAAAAGACTTTCAAATCCAAAATGGAAAAGTTAGCGTTAACTTTTTTTTTTTTTTTTAATCTCAGGGCCTGGCCTAGTTATTGTCCCTTAGCTTTTTCACTCAATACTAGTGTTCTTCCACTTGGGACATAACTCCATTTTTTTTACTTTTAACTGGTTAATTGGAGATAAGGGTTTCACAGACTTCCTGCCCAGGTTGGCTTAGAATCGAGATCCTCAGATCTCAACTTTCTGAGTTGCTAAGATTATAGACCTGAGCCACTGGTATCAGCTTTAGTATTGACTCTTATTTAAAGTATGGGTAACTCTTAAGACTGATGGAGGCAGAAAATGGGTGAAGAAAACCTTGGGAGTGGATGAAAACATATTTTCCTTTATTATTATTATTTATTAATAATATTAATTTCCAGCTTCCTAGGTCTGCTTTTTTTTTTAATACTAGAGATTTGAAGTTAAGGCCTTGACCATACATACTAAATACATGCTCTGCCACAGAGCCACGCTCCTGGTCTTGTATTTTAACAGGAACTCCTGGTGATTTGTATGTCTTTGCTGTCTGAGAATGTTATTCTCAAACTCATAGGAAGAAGCAAACAATATAGCTCTTAATCTAGGTGACACTAACTTAGATTTTCTTTTCTTTTCTTTTTTCTTTATATTTTTAACAGTGTCAGAAGTTTGGGCAGTATAACAAAGATGACCCTACGTCTTTTAGGTTATCGGATTCCTTTTCTCTATACCCTCAGGTAAGAAATACATGTTTTAAAAAATAAATATAGAATAAATTGTGATAGAAATAAATTTTATTTTTGGGATACAGTGGAGACTTTTTATGCTTTGAGATACAGGCTATTGTTGATAAAGTTTATTTTCTGATCGTATATCCTCATCTGTTAATGAGGAAATGTGGGTGGTTAGGAGGATTTTATGAGTTTAGTCAAGTATTACATATCTAGCACTGCTGGGTGTTGGTGGCACATGCCTATAATCCTAGCTACTCAGGAGGCTGAGATCTGAAGATCACAATTCAAAGCCAGCCCAGGCAGGAAAGTCCATGAGACTCATCTCCAATTAACCACCAGAAAAATGGAAATGGCTCTGTGGCTCAAATGGTAGAGCATTATCCTTGAGCTGAAGAGTGTAGGGATAGTGTCCAAGCCTAGAGTTCAAGCCCCAAGACTGACAAAAAATAGTCTAGCACTGTGCAATCTCTGTAAAACCATAACATTCTTTAAGCTTGTTTGGAGGTTCTAGCAGGGGAACACAGCTACACATATACCTTTAAAGACCAATCCTTCAATATTGGGGAAAGTTGTCCTCTTCCACCAAGTACACAGTTTCAGGAGGCCTGCACATGGAGCAGTGAGCAAGGAGGAAGAAGACATCCACCTAGTCAGCCAGATTAGCCAACTCAATCTTGGTGATCAGTAGGTGACAGATGTCGCATCCAGATTGCTCTCACTTCCAAATTTCTTTCTTTTTTCTTTTTTCTTTTTTCTTTTTTTTTTTCCCATCATGGGGCTTGAACTCCAGGCCTGGGTTGTCCTCAGCTCTTCAGCTCAAGGCAAGTGCTCTACCACTTGAGCCACAGCACCACTTCTGGTATTCCAGCAGTTTATTGGAGATAAGAGTCTCACAGACTTTCCTGCTGGGGCTGGCTTTGAACCATGATCCTCAGATCTCAGCCTCCTGAGTAGCAAGGATTACAGGCATGAGCCACTGGCCCCCAGCCTCAAATTCTTTATTCCAAAGGACCGTTCCTCAAAAGACAGTGTGCAAAGCAGACAAAATTGGTGCTGCTCTGGTAGTGCCCACATAACACTCACCCATTGAGTCCCACCAGAGTCCCCATTCCTAGAAGGACCCAGGATTGGCCAAGCCTAAGGAGCACAGTTGGGAAGCCACCAGATGAGATGGAGTCTAAGATTTTTTTCTGACAAGGCATTCTAGGGTAGAGGTCAAAAGTCTAGTCTCTGTAGCTATAGATGTCCTGGATTAGTGTCCATCTCTACAGCTCAAAAGTAGGGTGACTTTGGACGAGTTGCTTACCTCTTTGTACTTCACTTCCTCATCTATAAACCGAGAAAAGAACCTTTTACATGGGCTTATTGGTCAGATGATCTAATTCTTGTCATACACTTTGTGCATTGTATATAGAATGTGTTGAATATCATCCCTGATTATTTAGGAACATATGACTTAATAGTTGGAGTTTTAGGATGCTTATAGTTCTCAAGGCAGTTCATTTCTCATTCCTTAGAGTCAGCTAAAAGTCTACCCACCTTTTGTAATCTGTAGGGTAATGAACATATCTTTTTAGTGTAATCTATTGTTCTATTCCCTATTCTTACCTCACTCCAACCTACCAGCCTGTGTCCGAGTCTTGCCTCAGTCTTCTGGCCTTTCTGGTATATCCTCAGTCCTTGGGAAGTCTCCTGTTGGTTTCTCTTCCCTACCCCAAAAGTGCATTTTTTTTATACTGTGGCTTATAATTCAAAGCCCTGTGTGGGGCTGGGAAGGTGGCTCAGTGGTAGAGTGCTTGCCTTGCATGCATGAGGCCCTGGGTTCGATTCCTCAGTACCACATAAGCAGAAAAAGCCAGAAGTGGCACTGTGGCTCAAGTGGTAGAGCGCTAGCCTTGAGCTGAAGAGCTGAGGGACAGCGCCCAGGCCCAGAGTTCAGGCTCCACGATCGGACCCCCCCCCCCCCCGCAAAAAAAAAAAAGCCCTAAGTGTACTTCTTTTCTCTATTGATTTAATTCCTTTGAGAATAGATGCTCTCTTTCTATAGCCCCATCCAGGGATTCTGGAAATAAATGTTTCTTTGCTTTTCTCCTTTCATATGAGAGCTTTACCATATCTATAAATTTCATATTTTAAAGAGAATTCCCCCCGCCTTTTTTTTTTTTGGCCAGTACTGGACCTTGAACTCTGGGCTTGGGAGCTGTCCGTAAGCTCCTTTTGCTCAAGGCTACCACTCTACCACTTGAGCTACAGCACTACTTTTTCTTTGATTAATTGGAGATTTGGATCTCACAGACTTTCCTGCCTGGGCTGTCTTTGAACCATGATTCTCAGATCTCAGCCTCCTGAGTAGCTAGGATTACAGGTGTGAGCCACCGGCGCCTGGCTGTGAAGTTCTTTATTTGTTGTTTTTAAGTTCTATAAAAATTTTAAAGTGGTAAAAAGCACAACACAGAATTCACTACCTTTACTCTTTTAGGTGTATAATTGTATAATATTAAGTACATTTATGTTGTTGTGCGGCAGAAATTTCATCTTGTTGTGTGTGCAGAAATTTCATCTTGCTATACTGAATTTCTGCACTTATTGAATTAACAATTCTCCATTTCCTTCTTCTACCAGTTCCTGTGCCAGCTTCTGCTTTCTGTCTCTGTGAGGCCAGAGGCTTCTTTTCCTCTGTCTGGGCTCTATACTGTTTTGGGGATCTAAAAGGGTTGGGATCTACTCTCTAATATATCTAAGGATACAGCTATATGCATTTGTCTTTTTCTTTTTTGTCAATGCAGTTCATGTTCCATCTAAGAAGGTCTCCATTTCTTCAAGTCTTTAACAACAGTCCCGATGAGTCTTCCTATTATCGACACCACTTTGCCCGTCAGGACCTGACACAGTCTCTCATCATGATCCAGCCCATTCTTTACTCCTACTCCTTCCATGGACCCCCAGAGGTAAGGCTGTGTGTATCTGTTTTTTGTTTTTTTTTTTTTTGGTGGCAGTTCTAGTTTTGAATTCAGGGCTTGGGTGCTGTTCCTAAGCTTTTTTTGTTCAAGGCTAGTGATGTACCACTTGAGCCACAGCTCCACTTATGGCTTCTTGGTGTCTGTTTGGAGATGTGTCTCATGGACTTTTCTGCCTGGTTGGCTTCTAACTGAGAGCCTCAGATCTCAGCTGCCTAAATAGCTAGGATTACAGGTGTGAGCCACCAGCATATGGCAATATGTGTATGCTTTTCTAATAATTACAATCATCTAATATGTATGTTTTTCTTACAAATATACTTCTAAGGCAAAACTGTTTAAAAGAGAAAAGAAAAGTCTTTGAGAATTATATGTAATTTAATATTGTTTCTGAGTATTAAAATTATAGGGAAAGGTCAAAGGACATAGAAAGGTATTCTTTGAGAAAGTAATAAATGTAAAAAAAACTTTTAAATATTAGAGTACTTTGCTTTTTTTTGAGCTTATATTACCTAAGCAATAATTCCATGTCTAGTATAGTATTTAAAGAAAAAGCTTTGTGCAAAGAGGTAGAAAATGGACTACTATAAGTCTACATATAGATTTATTCTATTGACTATTTAGGTCACTATCTAATTCTTTATTACAGTAGTCTATTTTCTATTTCTTCACACAAAGTAAATAACTAATCTAAGATATAGTCAATTTATGTAATATAAGTCCTTATATCGACATTACATGAAAACAAAATAGAAACTTATTGAAAGGAATGCTTATTCTGTTTTTGGAATAGAATGTTGCCTGGTTTGCAAATAAAGCCAGTTATGATTGTTAAACTAGTGTGAGAAGGAAAGAAAATCTTTCCTAATTATGCTTTTTAGAAGCATAAATAAAGAACTATTGGTGTGGGTGACTCACTTCTATAATCTTAGCTACTAAGGAGTCAAAGTTTCAAGCCTGCATAGGCAGACAAATCTATGACACTCTTATCTTCAATTAACCAGTGAAAAACCAGACCTAGAGCTCTAGCTCAAGTAGTAGATTAAGTCCAAGCCTTGAGTGAAAAAGCCAAGTGAGAAAGTGAAGCCCTGAGTTTAATCCCCAATACTGGCATAAGAATAAACAAACAAATGAATGAATAAATAAAAAATAAAGAACCATATAGAAATAATCCAAACAATTATAATTTAAAACATTAATATTTGTTATGCTAGGGTTTAAGGCTTTCTTAAATGAGTACGAGTTACTTTTATTTTTGAAATAAAAGTCATTGAAAAATTGTACTAAATGTTCTAAGTTCTCCCATTTATTACAACCACATGTGAAATAGATTTGAGAGAAAGATAGTCTTGATTCAATGGATTTCTAGCATAAAACAGAATGTTCCAATTCTGGTTCCTAGATCACAAGTTACTTACTTCCTCTTTGCAATTGGTGAGGGATTATTTTGAGCCTGTTTCTCTTGTACAGAAGAGATTTAGAACCACTGAGCTGGGGAGCAAAGAGTGGGAATGTGTGATGATGGAGTCCTATGCCAGAAACATTTGTGAAGAGAACATTTGTGAACATCATTGGGTGTGGGATTGGGTGTGAGACTGGAGTGGTTGCCATGTGGGGAGAGGAAAAACCAACATAGCTCTTCCTTTTTCCTTTAGCCTGTGCTCCTGGACAGCAGCAGCATTCTGGCTGATAGAATTTTGCTGATGGATACTTTCTTCCAAATTGTCATCTATCTTGGTGAGGTAAGATGGTATTATTAGTTATTTTCTAATTACTGTTTTGGTTTTCTTGTTATTTAATAATTTGTTTTTTTTGTTTGATTGTTTATTTTTGTGTTTTTGTACCTGTCCTGGAGCCTGAACTTAGGATCTAGGTACTGTTCCTGAGGTTTTTTTGTGCAAGCCTAGGCACTCTACTTCTTTGTTGTTGTTGGTGGTGGTGGTGGTGGGGCCTGAACTCTGAGCCTGGGCGCTGACCCTCAGCTCTTCAGCTCAAGGTTAGCACTCTACCACTGGAGCCAACTTCCCAGCCAGGCACTCTACTTCTTGAGGCACAGCTCAACTTAGGTTTTTTGGTGATTAATTGAAGATAAGAGTTTTACAGACATTACTGCCTGAGCTGGCTTGGGACTGTGATCCTCAGATTTCAGCCTTCTTTTTTTGTCTTTTTTTTTTTTTTTTTTTGTCAGACATGGGGCTTGAACTCTGGACCTGGGCACTGTCCCTCAGCTCCTCAGCTCAAGGCTAGCACTCTACCACTTGAGCCACAGTGCCACTTCCAGTTTTCTGGCTGTTTATTGGAGATTTGGAGATAAGAGTCTCACAGACTTTCCTGCCCAGGCAGGCTTTGAACTGTGATCCTCAGATCTTAGCCTCCTAAATAGCTAGGATTACAGGCATGAACCACCAGCGCGTGGCAAATCTCCGCCTTCTGAGAAGCGAGGATTACAGGTGTGAACCACCAGTACCTGGCAATGTAGGTTTTTAGATGACATTTGAAACAAGAACTAGGACTCAGGAAACCCAGTTTACTAAAATGAGTATAACAGGGAGAGAATCATGAAAGGGGGCGACATTGCTCAAGATGCATTTTACTCACAAACTGACATGTTGAATTGAAACCCCTTTGTACAACTATTTAAAGATAATTAAAAAATAAAATTAAAAAATAAAATGAATATAGTGGCTTTTTTCTGTTCAGTAAAAGCTTTTAGACCTCTATATTTGTATATTGTATATTACAGAAATTTAACAGGCTTTGCTGTAAACAAATCTCAGGTGATTTTTTGTTGTTGTTGTTGTTGGTCTTTTGGGACAGGGACAGAGGGAAGGTGCAGGTAGGGAGGAAGGGGGAACAAATATAGTCAGGTGATTTTTTTTTTTAAATCAATGTTATTTATTTAAAAATAGGCAACAGCAGTTTATTCTTTCTCAGTATGCTTTTTTTTCAGTACATTTTTTTGTGTGTAAAAATAAAGAAAATGAACTGCTGTAATAGAAAATTACAGTCAAAAGAAGGAAAATAAATACACTCCTTTCAGAGTTCTATAAGTTAGGTTTGGGCTGCAGTTTTTCTTTGATGACATAACCTGACATAGCGAACATTACATGGAACTGTGGATCTCTGGGTTGGTTGTGGATGTTTTTCAAGGAAAAGTCCATTTCTCAAAGAAATGGACTAAATGCCCTCAAAAAGGAAGTGGCTTCTCTGATTACTTGCATCAGTTTTGGGGAAAATTTTTTTAAAGATAATTTTAGGGTCATTATTGATGTGTTGTATAGAGATGAGGGAACTTTTTCTTTTGGTTGGTTGTGGGGCTTGAACTCAATCTGAATGCTATTCCTGTGTATTTTTTTGTTGTTGTTGTTCAAGGCTAATACTCTACCACTTTGAGCCACAGCTCTACTTCCTGTTTTCTGGTAGTTAATTGGAGGTAAGAGTCTCACGGACTTTCCTGCCCAAGCTGGCTTTGAACTGAGATCCTCAGATATCAGCCTTCTGGGTAGCTAGCATTACAGGTGTGAGCCATCAGTGCCCAGCTTCATTATTTTCTTTTTTAGTAACCGCTAAATGGCATGAGCAAGCATTTCAGTTTACTTACATTTTGTGATTTCTCATGGTAAAAGTTAAATTTCTCTAACAATTTGCCAAGAATGAACGTATTTTGCCCCATTGGGGACACACAATACCCCTATTTTTCATAGTTTATTATGTTGTATTCTCATTGCCTAGTTGACACTTTTTCTGTTTTCTTTTCTTTCTTTCTTTCTTTCTTTCTTTCTTTCTTTCTTTCTTTCTTTCTTTCTTTCTTTCTTTCTTTCTTTTTCTTTTTTCTTTTTTGTCATTTCTGGGGCTTGAACTCAGGGAGTGTGTCCCTGAGCTTCTTTTGCTCAAGGCTAGCACTCTACCACTTGAGCTATAGCACCACTCCCAGCTTTTTCTCTTTATGTGGTACTGAGGAATCAAACCCAGGGCTTCATGCTTGCTAGGCAAGCATTCTACCACTAAGCCTCATTCCCAGCTCCTTGACAGATTTTATTATAGCATTACCTTCACTGCCAAGAGTGTCCCAACTCAGGGCCCAGGAGGAGCAAACAACAAGATAGGTCAGATGCATGCAGTCTGCATGATTGGAGGAGGGGATGTGAAAAGGGAATGGACAGCCTGCAGATGGTTTTCCTTCTAGGTGTGAAATAAGACACTAGACTGAGCCATAACAGTAGAAAGGAAATTGAAGGCTGGGCAATAGTGGCTCACACCTGTAATCCTAGCTACTCAGGAGGCTGAGATCTGAGGATGACAGATCAAAGCCAGCATGGGCAGGAATCTCCATGAGAGTGAGTGGCCCCGTGGCTCAAGTGGTAGAGTGTTAGCCTTGAGCTGATGAGCTGAGGGACAGCGCTCAGGCCCAGAGTTCAAGCCCCACGGCTGACAAAAAAAAAAAAAAAGAAATTGAAGAATGGCTTGGTTTACCCAGCCCACAGGCTTTGCTAGCTAGTTGTTTTGTGTAGTTATTTGACTGATGACTGAAGCTCTGGGAGAATTGTGTAACTGTCCCCCTTGGATGTACTCTTTTTGCCTACTACTGGGCAGCCCTGCTTTGCTTCTCTTGAAAATCCCCACCCCCTCTTTCGTGTGTGTGTGTGTGTGTGTGTGTGTGTGTGTGTGTGTGTGTGTGTGTGTGTGTGTGTGTGTGTGTGTGTGTGTGTGTGTGTGTGTGTGTGTGTGTGTGTGTGTGTGTGTGTAGGGGTGTGGGGTTGTGAGTGTGGAGCTTGAACTCAGGCCCTAGGCGCTGTCCCTGAGCTTCTTTGCTCAAGGCTGGTTTCTACCACTTGAGCCACAATTCCATTTCTAGCTTTTGGTGATTAAATGGAGATGAAGTTTCATGGATTTTCCTGCCTGGGACAGCTTTGAACTGTGATTCTCAGTTCCAAGCCTCCTAAGTAGTTAGGATTATGGGTGGGAGCTGCTAGTATCTGACTGAAATTTCTCTTTTGTGACATAAAAGTTTCTCATTGGAAACCAGTTCTAGATGGTGGTGTGGTGATGGTAGAAGAATGTCAGAAGCATTGATGAAGGGGCCTTTGGTCTTTCAACAGCAGTTGTGTTTGTTTTGGTGTAGACTATAGCTCAGTGGCAGAAAGCTGGATATCAGGACATGCCTGAGTATGAAAACTTCAAGCACCTACTGCAGGCACCACTAGATGATGCTCAAGAAATTCTACAGGCACGCTTCCCCATGCCGCGTTATATCAACACAGAGCATGGTGGCAGTCAGGTGGGTGAGCTGAGTTTCAGCCAAATATTTCAAGATCTATTTTTATGGCTATAAATCCAAACTATTCTTTTTTTGGGGGGGGGGTCCAGTTGTGGGGCCTGAACTGTGGGTCTGGGTGCTGTCCCTCACTCGTCAGCTCAAGGCTAGCGCTCTACCACTTGAGCGACAGCGCCACTTCCGGCTTTTTTCTTTTTGTTTATGTGGTGCTGGGGAATCGAACCCAGGGCCTCTTGCATGCAAGGCAAGCGCTCTACCACTGAGCCACCTTCCCAGCCCCCAAACCATTCTTTTTATGTGGTGGCAGAAATTGACATATAGGTGATCTTCCAAGTATGACTTCTTTGTCTTGCCATTCTGGGAACTGAACATGGGATTTGCTAGGCAAGCTCTCTACCACTGAGTTACATTGCCAGCTGACTTCTTTGTACATGAAGATGCTGACATCAAGGTATAGGATTAACAGTGTTTCAGCCTGTGGGTTTAAGCTAAAGAAATAGGTTCCTATATAATAAAATGATTTCTCATTTAATTAAAGAAATGGTATGAAAGTTTGTCTTTCTGTTTTCTGTTATAGCAATGTCACTTTTAATCTCGAACTTTTGTTTTTTTAAAGGCTCGATTCCTTTTGTCCAAAGTGAACCCATCTCAGACACACAATCTGTATGCTTGGGGACAGGTAAGAAATTGACAGATATTTGGGGAAGGTACTAGGCTATTTATTTTAAAAACCTGTTTTAAATTCCTATAAAATGGGACTCTTTTTGGGCTAAAGACAGGTTAACTTAGGCTTGAATATTCCACTAGGATGGGGAAACTTTGAATGACATAGTTGCAATGAGAGTTGGGGTGCTGCCTGTGTAGATTCCCTTTTATAGCATACAGCATAACCTGCCAGGGTCAGATCAGGGACTAGCACCGCTGCAACTCACTGCTGATGTGGAGCTCGGCTCCAAGGGAGTCCTCAGCACCATGGGAGGGTGAAAATAGAAAGGCATATCCTCAAAACCATGTTTTCAGTGGGCAGGGATGGCGTTGTTTATGTGGATCAGGAAAGGGTTTGCTGAGGAAAGTTGATAGTAGTTTGCTTGGCAGAGATTGAGGTGGTGGGGAGTACTGGTGACAAGAATGTTCTGAGGCAGAAAGGTACTCAAAAGCACATAAATTTTTTATTTTTATGTTTTATGAATACAATATATCTTGATCAGTGTTATTCCTTTCAACAAAAACTCAAACATAAAGTCTCTGCCAGTAAGACTTTATTGTTTAAAATTTCAGGAAACTGGAGCACCTATCCTAACTGATGACGTCAGCCTGCAGGTGTTCATGGATCATTTGAAGAAGCTGGCTGTCTCCACTGCCTCTTAAACTGAGGATGTGACCAGGATATTGGAGAAAACACAGTTGTGAGCAGATCATGTCCCAGTTATTTATAAAGGCTTAATTGCATTCCTTTAACTTTTCTGACAGATTTTAATAAATAACCAAAGGAAGTTTTGTTTGTAAGTCTGAAGATTATAATTTATTTATAATCCTTTTCTATGTCCCATTTCCTGCCCATGAAATTGTAAGGTAGTAAATCTTTTGGTGCTTGTAGTTGTTTACTTGCTTTTTGTAGCCTAACTTTAGAGTCTGTATAAAATCAGAGGTAATGGATTTTGTCAGCTTGTTGAAATGAAAACATTGATGATCATGCAGGAAATAAATCATTGAGGAAAGAAAGCACTGGCTAAAATAATGCTAAAACAAATTTTACCTCCTGAGGTCTCTGTGTGTGATGTGACTCTCTCAAAATAGCTCTCTGAAAAACAGCAATCAGGCTGAGTATTATAGCAGGAGATCCTGTGGTTCTGTTTGTCACTAGTGTGTTATACACAGCCATTCATGAGAAAAGAAGCAGGTAGCTGAACATAAGCATCCTAGTGCCTTTCATCCAGGCCTGAAGCCAGCCTTCCTCAACCACTAAGCCTTAGTCTCCTTCAGATCCAACAGGGTGTCTCTGCCTCAGTATCTCAAATTCAAACTGCTAACTAAAAACACAGCAGTAATCACAGCCCATATTCTATATTTAAATCAATGTGTTTAGGAAATAAAATATGAACGTTCTTCTTTGTGCAAAACAAAAAAGTGTTTACTGAACTTAATCCTTGTTTATATCTAAATGTTAAGGGGTCAAGGAAAAATATGGAATATGTAGGACTGTTCTGATAGAGCATGGATGGGGCACTGTGCTGCCTCATATGTAACTCTCATGTCAGCAGTCCTGCCCAGGTAGACACCAAGAAGGGCTGGTGGCCTGATGCCAGTGGCTCATGCCTACAATCCTATCTACTCAGGAGGATTTGAGGATTGTAGTTCAAAGCCAGTATGGATAGGAAAGTCTGTGAGACTGTTATCACCAATAAATTACTTAAAATACTGGAAGTGGAGCTGTGGGTCAAGTGGTAGACTGCTGGCTTTGATCAAAAAAGCTCAGGGACAGCACCCAGACCCTGTGTTCTAGCCCTGGTTACTGGCATACACACGTAGCAAAAAGGCTGATGTGTGTAAGTGGCTCCACCAGAGTGATGGCACACTTATCCTGGGCATCAAGTGAAATAACTTGTACAGGTACTATTTTTCCAATCAATGTAATGTACACGCGCACACAGACACACATATCTATACATACTACTCTGATATATGTACACATACACATATATTACGTTTGATTTTATATGTGTTTGTTTAAAAACAATAAACATTGATCCTAAAGAGCTTATAATTAATAAATGCTTTTTCCCCACTCCCTAAACCTAGATCTGCTCTTCAGAGGTTAACTGTTCAACCTTACATGTTTTTGTTGAATTTTAGCCAATTATCTTTCAATTCCTATTTTCAATGGATGTAGATAATAAGACTTTCCTTCCACACTCCAGTTTGGATCAGCTATGCCTTTATTTTTATATTATTAAGTGATAAAATGTATATTCTGGCCTATAACAATAATTCTGTTTTTTTGTTTCTAAGTTTATTGTGGAAACTAATAAAGAGCATATATATAGTTTAATGATGTAAATATTGTTTATATGTGTATTGAGTATTATGTTTTTCTTTCTTTCTTTTCTGTTTAGTGTAAGTTTCTATGTCACTTGACAAGATTAGAGTCACTTTTCTTACATGTCATCATTTCACAAGTTGGCTTCCTTCCTATTCGGATTGGTATTTTCTTGTTTTGTGGGGCTTTCCCCCCAGATTTTCTTAGTTTTTGGTTGATGTTTGAGAGAAGTTTTTTGTTTTTTATTTACTAAGAAATTCCAGCTGCTTATTCTGAATGAAGTCCCTTCCTTTTTTCAGATGTCACTAATGTCCTGGACTTCTAATGTGGGTCATTTTTTTTTTTTAGACGTGCTACACAACTGTCATGCAGGACTTACTTTCTTTGTGTGGGATTCTTATTTAGCTCCATTCTTCCTATGATTCAATGCAACATTTGGTATCTCAAATGACTTGTTAAAATGAGAACATGGAAAATAATTCATTGGACTTGGGCATGTCTGCAAATCTATGTTCCTATTTGACCATGTTCCTATCGCTGGGTGTAAAACTAGGCCCACAATCACTTCCTGTCAGAAAGTTATGGAATCAACTGTTTGCTGGGAACATAGCCAATAAAACATGAATTCCTGATCTTGTGAAGTTTCTGTTCTATTTAGGGTAGACCAATAGTTAAAAAATTAGAAGTAAGTTATGTATTAGAAGTCAATGAGGGCACCTATGGCTCATACCTGCAACTCTTAACTTATCAGGAGGCTGAGATCTAAGGATCACAGTTCAAATCCAGCCTGGGGAGGAAAGTTTGTGAGACTTATCTCTAGTTAATCACAAAAATCTCTGTAAGTAGCACTATGGCTCAAGTGGTAGAGCACTAGTCTTGAGCAAAAAGGAGCTCAGGAACAATGCCTAGGACCAGAAAAAAAAAAAAAAAGCCAGTTAAGTATGATGTAGACAAATGAAACAACTCCAATTAATTGGATGTTGGGCCATCTTGATTGATTCTGATACTTTTATCTTTTGAGTTTATATTTTCTGTCTTCTGCTTCTGCTCTATATTTTTGGAGCATTTCCTATGTAACAGTTATATTTTCCAGGAGTTCATATTCTCTGTCTTTTCCATAGGGTATTTTTATATTTTAGATATAATTTTTAATTGAGATACATCTTGAAGAAAGAGCACATAAAACTGTAAGCAGAGGGGCTGGGAAGTTGGCTCAGTGGTAGAGTGCTTGCCTTGCATGCCTAAGGCCCTGGGTTCAATTCCTCAGCACCACATAAGCAAAAAGAAAAAAGCCGGAAGTGGCGCTGTGGCTCAAGTGGTAGAGTGCTAGCCTTGATCTGAAGAGCTGAAGGACAGCGCCCAGGCCCAGAGTTCAGGCCCCACAACCGGACCCAAAAAAAAAAAAAAAACTAAGCAGATTAAACCTAAAATTTTCTCTTTGGGACATGTATGTTTCACATTAATATAAAAAAAAAAGGATATGAGATACATAGATGGCTCTGACATTCAAGTATGCCAGGTGTGGTGCACGGGAAGAGAACATATGTTTCTTGTTGGATGTGGCATTGATAATTCAGTTGTGGACATTTTAAGGAGCTTGTGGGATATGGATAAAAGCTGAAGATACCGTGGGTTGGCAGTGATCCATGTGGATTTGCTTTCAGATTAATAAAGTGGGTAAGCTTGGTGAGAAAAGAGAGTAGTGGGCTGGGAAGGTGGCTCAGTGGTAGAGCGCTTGCCTTGCATGCATGAGGCCCTGGGTTCGATTCCTTAGCACCACATAAACAGAAAAGGCTGGAAGTGGCACTGTGGCTCAAGTGGTAGAGTGCTAGCCTTGAGCTAAAGAGTTCAGGGACAGCACCCAGGCCTAGATTCAAGCCCCATGACCCCTCCCTCTCCCCCCTAAAAAAGTCTCACAAACTTTCCTGCCCAGGCTGGATCCTTAGACCTCAGGCTCCTGAGAAGCTAGGATTATAGGCATGAGCCACAGGTGCCCAGCACTCATTGGCTTGGAAATCAAGTCTAAGTGTGGCTGAAAAGTGATGTAAAACAACAACAACAAAGAAAAACCTCTTGTTTTCATGTCTTGGGGTTCATTTTGCTTAACATCATCTTATACGGTCATATGCATATAGCTAGCTATTCTGTCCATCTTCTAGGATTATCCTAGACATGTCTTTTTTTTTTTTTTTTTTGCCAGTCGTGGGGCCTGAACTCTGGGCCTGGGTGCTGTCCCTCAGCTCTTCAATTCAAGGCTAGTACTCTACCACTTGAGCCACAGCGCTACTTCTGGCTTTTTCTGCTTTTGTGGTACTGAGGAAACGAACCCAGGGCCTCATGCATGCAAGGCAAGCGCTCTACCACTGAGCCACCTTCCCAGCCCCTGTACAAATTATTACAAATGAGGGAAATAATGTTTTTTTTGGGGGGGGTCTGGCTTGCTAAACTTAATATGACTTTTTCCAAGTCTTTCTATTTCCTACAAATGGGTCTGTATCATTCTTTCTGATGGAAGCATAGAATTCCATTGTGTATATGCATATATATATATAATTTTTTTGATCCATTCATTTACGGAGGGGCATCTGGGTTGATTCCATAGCTTAGCTATGGTAAATAATGCTGCAATAAACATAGTTGTGCTGGTAGCTTTAGTATGGCCGTGTTTGTGGTCATTTGGGTAAATGCCCAGAAGTGGGATTGCTGGGTGATAGGGAAGTGTAGAGAGCTGCGAGAGGCCGCACCTGGAAGATGGTGCCGGCTTCCGCCCTTCGCCTTCCCGATGGCGAGTGCTCTCTGTGGTAAACAACTCCTGATATGGCTAAGGCAAAGAATCTGGCTTGCTTCCGCGCACCTGAACCTATTGGTGGTTCCCACGTGGCGTATCAGGGTTGGCTACCCAGCGGGTACTTAAGGCTGTGGGGAATTCTCCCCGGGGTTGGGGTCAGAAGATTACAAAAAGGTCCTGAATAAACTGCAGAGAGAAGAGTCTGGTGTCGCGTCTTCCTTGCTGGTCGAGGCGGTAGCGACAGGGAAGCTCTATTGTTTAGTCTTTTGGGGAACCTTTTTCTTTTTGTGTTTTTTTTTCCCCTTATGGTTTATCCTTTGTTGTTACTGTATTTGATTTTGGTACCCTGGGTATCTATATATGTTTCAAATTAGGGAAGGGAAGGGGAGCAACAAAATGGTGAGACAAAGGACAAAGGGTGAACCAAATGCACAGCGATACAAGACAGTATGTTGGAAATGAACTTGGGGGATGGGTGGGTAGGGAAAGTGGGAGAAAAATGAAAAAATGAGTCGGTAACAAGTTGGACAAGAAATGTACTCATGGGCTGGGAATGTGGCTTGCCTAGCATGCATGAAGCTCTGTGTTCCATTCCTCAGTACAACATAAACAGAAAAAGCTGGAAGTGGTGCTGTGGCTCAAGTAGTAGAGTACTAGCCTTGAGTACAGAGAGGCTCAGGGACAGTGCCCAGGCCCTCAGTTCAAGCCCCAGGACTGGCAAAAAAAAAGAAAAAAGAAGAAAGAAAGAAATATACTTACTTCCTTACATATGTAACTGAAACCGCTCTACATCATCTTGACAATAAAATGTTTCTAAAAAAAGTAATGTAATTCCTGCCTATCCCGCGCCTAACACATCAGCCTTGCTCTCCAGTGTTCACCTACTGAAATGTGGGTAGATTATGCCTTGAAGAAACATGAATAAGAGAATCTGACAGAATCAAAAGACATTTTCGTTTTGTTTTTGAGACATAGGTACATTTGTATGATGAATAGAATTCATGAGTGGAAAATGAATGGGGTGAGTGCTGTTAGGGTGTAGTTAATGACAAAGGCCTCTGAGGAGGCTGCAAAGAGTGGGACCCAGAACACAAAGGTGAACTGGGTTGGACCTGCAGGCACACAAAATTCACCTACAGGGGGCTGGGAAGGTGGCTCCGTGGAAGAGTGCTTGCCTTGCATAGGCTCTGGGTTCGATTCCTCAGCACCATGTAAGCAGAACAAGCTGGAAGTGGCACTATGGCTCAACTGGTAGAGCACTAAGCCATGAGCTGAAGAGCTGAGGGACAGCACCCAGGCCCAAAGTTCAAGCCCCACTACCGAAAAAAAAAAAAATTCACCTACAGGAATATGAGGAAGAGGGAAGAGAGAAATGGTATTCCTGCAAATCTGAGACCTGAAAGAAGAATGAAATTGAGCCTCTCTGCATCTTCTGACCTGTGGCAAGATAGGCATTGTTGTTATGCAATTGGGAAAGTTTCTGTCCAAAGAAGTTGTTATTTGCTTACCTTCACACGGTATGAAGTGTAGCTTGGCCTGTCACAGCTTGACAAAAAGCCACCTACCCCAGGATCCATAGCCTGGTGCCCAAGGTGGACTACAAGTCCCAAGGTACATTGCGAGGTGGAGCAGGAAGTGACTGAAGAGCCGACTTCCTATTGGTGATAGCGGCAACGACCTCGACAAGACAACAGCCCGCCGGTGCTTTGGGCCACCTTGGAGTAAAAGTTTGAACATGAATCCCCAAACAGCCTCGGTATGGTACAAGCGGTTATCTTTGGTGTACGCGTTAGGCGCCTGGACGCTGCTAGGCTCTGTGTTTTATTTGGATCGTAAACAGGCGCCATCAGGTAAGGTTTTCGACACAACCAACCGCAAGTAGGTCCAGGCCTGAGAGTCTAAAAGTCACTTCCCTGTGCTTAAGCCCCAAGATTACTCTAAAACGAGTTGAAGCGGTTACTTAAGGGACCTGGGCTCTTAAGAGATCCGCAAAGAACTGGACGCCAGTAACGTTGACATGTTGAACGGTACTTAGCAAAGACCGCTGTCCTTACTCTCAGTTGGGAGAATGTGTGAAGTTCAAGGTGGGATTTCTTTAACGAAGTGCTTGCTGCCCGGTACTCTTAGCCCTCATCTCCTATGAGGAGCAAACAATCTCAGGACTAGTTAAAGAGTGCTAAAACAGCCAAAGAGAATTAAAAGCGAATCAGCTACTGGGTATAAGAGGAAATCTCTTAGCCTTTAATTATATGCTGAAGTCGAAGAGACCAGAACTGATTAGTGTGGTTGCTAGGGGCTGAGTGAAGAGTGGGGACAATAGAAAGTGCCTGCTAAATTATAGATCCCCCCCCCCAGTGGATGAAAGTATTTTAAAAGCAACCCTGGTACTAGTTGCACAACTCTAAACATAGTAAAAGCCCACTGATGTGTACCTTTTAAGGGGAATTGTATGTAAGTTACTATCTCCAGCTCTTATGTGAAATCTTGAAGATTACGCTTGTTCATGAAAAGTATAAGTAGTCTGAAAATAAACATTCCCAGCAATGAGTTCCATAGCAGTTATGGTGTTTTTTTTTTTTTTTTTGGTCGTGGGGCTTGAACCCTGGGCTTGGGCACTGTCCCTCAGCTTTTACAGCTCAAGGCAAGCACTCTACCGCTTGAGCCACAGCACACTTTCAGTTTTCTGGTCGTTAATTGGAGATAAGAGTCTTACGGATTTCCCTGTCAGGACTGGCTTTGAACTGTGATCCTCAGATCTCAGCCTCCTGAGTAGCTAGGATTACAGGCATGAGCCACTCGCAGCAGTCATATTTTTCCCCCTCCTTCTTCCTCCTCTTCCCTTCTCCTCCCTCCTCCTCCCTCTTCCTTTTCCTCGTTTTCTTCTTCCTCCTCCTTCCCCCTTCTCTCCCCCTCCCCTCCTTCAAGAACATGGTGATAGGCATCTATTGGCATGATTCTAGACTTAGTTTATTTTTATTTTATTTTATTTTTTAAATTTCTTTTTTAAAATTTTTATTTTTTATTGTGAAAATACTGTACAGAGGGGTTACAATTACAGGGGCAAGATAATGAGTACATTTCTTATCAAGCATTGTAGTAGACTTAGTTTATTTCCAAGACTTTAGTTATTGTTTTCACAGTTAATCACTCAAGTTTTTTTTTTTTTTAAGGTAATGAAGTACAGCAAAAGGATGATTCAACAAGTGAAATGCCTGTCTCAACAATTGAAAAGTCTGAGCTCCTAAAAGGAATTTATGTGGAAACGATTGTCACATATAAAAAAGATTTTGTCCCAGTTACTGACAAAATCCTCAACTATTTCAAATCATGGACTGGTGGACCTCGTTAATAATTGTGATTAACTGCTGAATTCTGAAAACAAAGACTTTGGTTCATTTAAGTTTGATAGATGATTTGTTTTTTGTTTGTGAAAAGTATCTATTTAACTTTGCTCTAAAATGTAATCAGTGGTAAATGCAGAGACTATTTCCTTGAAGGAAACTAAACATAGTAATTCAGAAGGTATTTTATATTTTAGTTGTGTAAAAGGTCAAGGTGAAGTTCCACATTGAGCTTCTATAGGCTCATTTTTCAAAACTAGCTCATATGACTTCACATTTTTTTCATGTTGGTTATTAAAGCCTTAGGTTAAACTGAAATTCAGCAAAATTTCCCAGTTCATTTTGGGGCTTACAACAGCCCTTTGGGTACTGTTGGATAGTGGGTTTCTTATGCGTTAGAATAAAATTCCTGAAGTAAATAGACTTTTTCTGTTCTTCTGGACCAGTACCTTCACATACATCTTCAAGTATAGATTAAAGGCCAAATGTGACTAGTGCTGATGCTGTTTTAGATGCTGGGGACATAAAGTGTCAGCATGATGCTATCAATGTCACCTGTCCCATTTAGCTGCAAACAACAAACTGACACAGCCAGCTTAAATCACACAGGTGTTTATCAAAATATGTATAGGAAGTTCAGAATTAAAACAGAGTTAAGTGGAGGTCTTCAGAGGAACTGGAACACAGCCACTCACAGAGCCTGTTTGAGCTAGATCCCGTTTCTTTCTGGCTACATATCAGTTTCTTTTTCTTCCCTAGAGTTAGCCCTGAAAGGAACTACTTTCTAGCGACAGTGCTGAATGCTGATCAGCTTCTCCCACCCATGTGTTTGGCTTTTACCCTTGTGAGAGCCTCAGTTCAGCTTTTTAGCAGATCCCTGCTTTGTGGATTACTGATACTTCCTAAATTGTTAATACGTCCTTTCCCGTTAGAATTTTGCTTTTTATTCATTGTTACTTAAGACCCTGTGAGGCAAAAATACCATGTGACCTTCCATTTTGTAGTATTGGGTCTTTTACTACTGGCGATGTTAGCTTTGACCACTTCATAAAGATAATTTTGCATTCAGTATTTAGAATTCAAGCATACTAGTTTGTAGATTTTTCTGAGTGAATGACAACTCCTTGCTCTCTCACTCTCCGTTATCTCTCTTCCTTACTTTCATTAGGATCCTTCTTACACTATTCAGAGCCTGTGGGCTTAAGCATCTTTTTTTTTTGATCATCCTGGGGCTTGAACTCTGGGCCTGGGCGCTGTCCCGCAGCTCTTCAGCTCAAGGCTAGTGCCTCTCTTACCACTTGAGCCGCAGCACCACTTTCAGTTTTCTGGTGGTTAATTGGAGATAAAAGTCTCTCGGACTTTCCTACTAGACTGGCTTTGAACTGTGCTCCTCAGATTTCAACCTCTTGATTACAGGTGTGAGCCACTGGCGGCCGGCTTAAGCCATATTTTAAACTCAGCTGGAGTAACTGAGACTTTTATTTTCATTTTTTGTTTAAGTGCACTGTGCTGAAGTCGGCTAATTTTTAAAAAAAATCACTGATAATTTGTTAGGGTAGTAGTATAGTCCTTTGTACCTTCCAAGTATCTTTATGTAGTATATTTCATTTTAATTTCCTAACAGTTTTATGGCAAGGCTAAGTATTAGTATCTGTATTACAGGAGGAATTAAGACTTCTAGGATCATGCACCTGTTTGCTCTGTGACATTTCTAAGACAAACGAGTAGTTTACATGGTTAAATGGCTATTTTAGCAGCTATTTTTGCACTTGGTATGATTAGCTGCAGAGACAAAAACGGCAAATAAACTGGGAGGATCTGGGGGCAGAGAAGAGGAAAAGAGGAGAAATACAGAAAAAGAACTCCGGACAAAGGTGGGATTCGGTCTTGTGCGGGAGAGTAGAAATAAAACCCAGTGCAGAGATTAAGGTTGGTCAGGGCAGAGTGGCGTGTGCGCAGGCTGTGGGGAATTGGCTGGAGTTTTTCACACTCCCAAGGTTTGAGCCGAGCTTCTCCTTGGATGGGTCTGGCACATGCTTAGGGTCCAGGTGGGCGTGGCTGACGTGAGCAGGACCAATCAGTGGGTAGGCGTGCCGGACGTGGGCGGGACGCAGCAACCCGCTGGAAGAGGTCCTCCGGCGCGCTTCCGGATGTCACCCGCAGAGGGCGCCGTGAACGGAGACGCCTTGTGAGTCACGAAGCGGGACGAAGCGCGGCGCCGCCCCACTCGCCCCTAGCCGTCGCCATGAAGGCCGTGGTGCAGCGCGTCACCCGGGCCAGCGTCACAGGTCAGTCGGGCGGGGCCGGCCCCGGGAGGCGCCACCCCTGAGCCCCCGCGACCCGCGGGCCTGGCAGGGGTTTCCCGGCACGGGCCTCGGGCCCCCGCAGCCGCGCCACACCGGGCGGGAGCGTGCCCGCACGTGGCTGGGTCCCCGCTTTGGGCCCGGCATGAGCGCGCCTTGTTCCATCACCATCTTCATCGCGTCATCGAATCCTCCCCACCCCCGGTTTTATCTGTCCCGAGTGCAGGCCACGGCCGTTCTCCCAGGAGCTGTTGCACACCACACGTGTGGAGCATTGGCGGCGCAGGGAGCCCTCTCCCTTCCTTCCTCCAGCCCCTCTTCCCGCTGCCCCGTCGCCTTCGCCTCTCCCTGCATTTCCCAGTGTCTGGCTGCAGCTTGACGCCCGGCAGACGGGGTACAATGCTCGCACGCGAGCGGCTGCTTCCTGGCAGAGCTAGCAGGTGTACAAGCACGTTCAATCCTCCAGGGGAGGCCTGGCGGCCCCCAGCCGGCCCGAGTGCCCTGCAGGTCATGGGTCAGAGCCAGAGAACTCAAGAGGACACATCTCTCTTTTACACCAATTTCTGTGGACTCAAACCGCCCCACCTGTCGTCATCTCGTTCAGTTAGTTGGAACATAAGGGGTCCAGATGACTGATGTAGGTTATGTAGTCACTAAAGACTCAGGCCAAGCTTACTTAGAATTAAAAACAAACATTAAACTAGTTGACGTGTGTGTGTGTGTGTATAGAGGTAGGTAGGTACTGAGGCTTAGCTTCTTTGCTTAAGGCTGGCACGCTACCCCTTGAGCCCGAGCTTCACTTTGAAGTCAGCCTTTTCTGCCCAGGCTGGCTTCAAACTGGGGATCCTCACATCTCAGCTTCCTGAATAGCTAGAATTGGGGGTGTGAGCCGCCACCATCCAACTCTTCAGTCTTTATTGGCAGTTACATTGTTTTAAGTTGGGCCCATTGTAGGTATTTCCAACTAATTGAAGAAGGCTGAAGAAGGAGGATCCATTGAGCCTAAGGAGTTAGAGGCCAGCTGGGTCTCCATGAGACAAAAAAAAAAAAAAAAGTTTCAAGATATTCCAGTTATTCTAGTGTTTTTGGCTCCACCAAGTAGAAATCTAGGAATAAGACAAAGCCCCTTAAAGAAACAATCAAGACCATGTATTTTGTTAGGAAATTTTACTTTTTACTGCTGCCTAATGATTTGTAAGTTGCTCTGGTGACTATGGTTTTGAAAATAGTCCTGGAATACTAAGGACTAGGGTAGCACTCAGGTTTATGAAAGTTTGAAAGGTTTTATAGCATTTCAGTAAATATTCATGGAAATTGGGAAAATTGCTAGTGGAAGATTTTTTTTGGAAGATTTTTTAAATATCATCACCAACAGATTTAAATATTGATCTTTTGTCCCATAAAGTCTATTGCTGATCTGGAATATTGAAAATATGTCTTTATTTTGTGAGATTTGCTGAGTGGAGTTTGAACTACTTTTAAGTTGATATTTAAATTTTATGTTCTCTAGTGAAAATCAACCAACCAAACTATTTACTCAGTGTGTTGCACTAGAGGTGTGGCTGAATTGGTAGAGTGCTTGTGTAACAGGTACAAAAGGCGGGGCTGGGAAGGTGGCTCAGTGGTAGAGCGCTTGCCTTGCATGCCTGAGGCCCTGGGTTCGATTTCTCAGCACCACATAAGCAAAAAGCCAGAAGTGGTGCTGTGGCTCAAGTGGTAGAGCACTAGCCTTGAGCTGAAGAGCTGAGGGACAGTGCCCAGGCCCAGAGTTCAGGCCCCATGACTGGACCCAAAAACAAAACAAAACAAGTACAAAAGGCCCTGAGTTCAATCCCAGTACCACCAAAAAAAAAAAAAAAAAAAAAAAAGAAAGATAGATATGAATTGTGAGAATGTGTTATTTGGAAATTTGGGGTCGAGGAATTGTGGGATTCTCAGTATGGGAGTTGGCATATAGTGGAATAGGATATCTTGGCTCCTTAAAAAGTGGCCGACTTCACTGAAATATAACTGCATTCAATGACATTTTACTATTTTAAAGTGCCACTTTCATGTGTGTGTGTGTGTGTGTGTGTGTGTGTGTGTGTGTGTGTGTCTGTCTGTCTGTCTGTCTGTCTGTGTGTCCGTGTCCTCAGGGCCTGAGCGCTGTCCCTGAGGTTGTTTTTTTTTTAATTCACCACTTGAACCTCAGCTCCACTTTCTGCTTTTTGGTGGTTAATTGGAGATGAGAGTCTCTGACTTTCCTGCCCAGGCTGGCTTTGAACTGTGGTCCTCAGCTCTCAGCCTCCTGAGTAGCTAGGATTACAGACATGAGGCACTGGTGCCCAGATGCCACTATGTTATGGTTAAGACAGAATTGAACATCAGATATCACATATCTTATGTGACAGAATCTCTTGGGATTTTTCAGACACATTCCTATGTTAATTTAATCTAATTGTTTTTGTTTTTAAGTGCTGGGAACTGAACCTGCGACCTTGTGCATGGTAGGCAAGCACCCTACCTCGGAGCTACATCCACAATGCATACTAGTCTTGCTTTAAAACCTTTATTAGGAAACATTTCAAACATATTCATTTGCTTGCCTATCACTAAATTTCAACACTAAAATTTGGTGTGTGTGAATTTATGTGTATATATATATATATATATATATATATATATATATATATATGAATTCTTGAATAGGTCTCAAGGCATATGCCACTCATTCATGAAAATAATCCAACTAAACTATCAACTCTTTTCCAGCCCTGTGATCTTTTTATTAGAATAATGAGGCTCATGTTAAAGTAATGAAGCTCATGTTTTTCCCCCTCAGGAAACGATTTGTGTATAAGAAAGATCCCTTTGAACCCTTTGAACAGCAATCTATTTCATATATAGACTTAGAAGTGTAATTTATTTATTTATTTATTTTTATTTATTTTTTTGTCGGTTGTAGGGCTTGAATCTGGGCTTGGGTGCTGTCCCTAGAGCTCCAGCACCACTTCTGGCTTTTTCTGCTTATGTGGTGCTGAGGAGTCGAACCCAGGGCCTCAGGCATACAAGGCAAGCAGTCTACCACTGAGCCACCTTCCTAGCCCTGTAATTTATTTTTTATTATGTTACTTTATAAAAAAAATTGGAGCTCTTGGGCTGGGCTTATGGCTTCGCATCGAGTATCCATGTAACAAGCACAAGGCTCTCAGTTCAAACTACTGTACTACAAAACAGAAGAACTTCTTTAGTGATTCTTTTTCTGAGAACATACTCTAAGAAGATAATCTCAGTTGTGGAAAAGCACTTTGGTATACAGAGTTTTTCCAGCGCATTGTTTATTTATTGAAGGGAAAATCTGGAAACAAGTCATATGTCCAGTAAAATGAGCTGGTTAGTACACTGGATAGGTTGCTGCTATTGAAGGTGTATAGAAAATGAACTCCAGGAAGTGGCAAAATAGTTTTTGTTGTTGTTGTTGGTAGTGGTGGTTTTTGTTTTTGCTTTGCCTTTTTTTTTTCTTTTTCTTTTTTGGGGCTAAGGAAAAGGGTACAGAAGGAGAGGAAGGAAGGATGAACAAATGCAGCCATGCAATTCAGTATACACTATGTGGAAAATGACCCATGTAACTTGTGGGTAGGGATGAGAGAGGGAAAAACTGAGGGAAAGCAAAAGAAGGTGACATTGTCCAAAAAAAAGTACTCACTACCTGAGATATGATATGGTAACAAATCTGTACAACACATTAATAATAACAATAAAATTATTTTTTATAGTATTTAGGGTGAACAAATGTAGCAGCGATATACACTAGACACTATGTTGAAAACTATATAACTTGTGGGTAGAGATGGGAAGAAAAATGGGAGAGCATGAGGGAAGGGGTGACATTGTCCAAAAAGAAATGTACTCTTTACCTGCCTTATGTAACTGTAACCCCCTTGTATATCACCTTTATAATAACAATAAAAAATTAAAAGGTATTTAGAAAAAGCTTATAATGTGAAATTTCTTAGGCAGTGTTAAGACAAGATACAAATATTAAAAGTTATTACAGTAGCTGAAAACAAATATGAAGTAAAAATCTATAAATAAATACAGAAAAAAATTATTAAAAATATTGAAATTCTTGTCTTTGGGTAGTCTTGTTTTCTTCCCATTCCCTTATATTTTACAAGTTTTCTATAATGTATATACATTATTTTAATGGAATATATATATTATTTTTTAAAATAACCTAGGAGAAATTTAGAAAGTAAGTTGAGATTTTAAGAAAATAATAATTTATTTAAAGAACAATTTATTTAAAGCCAGAGGACTTTTTCTAAAGCAATGCACATGAGCAAACTAAGCCCAGGATAAGCCCACGTATTTCAGGAAAGATTACTCTTATTTCAGCTTTTGAGTCACTGGCTAATAGGTTAGTAAGTCTCACATAGGCCATTATAAGAAAAGCAGCACTGAAGAAAATCTTTAAAATTTTCAGCATATGGGAAGGTGGCTCAGTGGTAGAGCGCTTGCCTTGCATGCATGAGGCCCTGGGTTCGATTCTTCAGTACCACATAAGCAAAAAGCAAAAAGCCGGAAGTGGTAGAGTGCTAGCCTTGAGCTGAAGAGCTGAGGGACAGTGCCCAGGCCCAGAGTTCAGGCCCCACGACTGGCCCCCCCCACCAAATTTTTTTTTCAGCATAACAGTAAGAGGAGAAATGTACTCATTACCTTGCTCATGTAATTGTAACCCCTCTGTACAGTATTTTTGCAATAATAAAAACAAAAACAATAAGAGGAATTCAGTTTTGGTGTTTTTTTCAGGAATACATAGATCCTGGAGTCCTGTCAGATACCTGAAGAAAGAGGAGAGCTTTTTTTCTTCTTTTTTTTTTTCTTTGGTGGTACTAGGGTTTGAACTCAGAGCCTTGTGCTCGCTTACTTTGTTGGTGTTTTACCACTTGAGCTATGCTTTTTTTCTGATTATTTTGGAGATGAAGTCTTGAGGACTTTTCTGCCCAGACTGGCTTCAATCTGCTATCCTCCATATCTCAGCCTCCTAAATAGCCAAGATTGCAGGCATGAGTCACTGGCATCCAGCTTGGAGTTTTTCTTTCCTTAGCTTGTAATATATTGCAACATGGTATGGTCCATGTTGCCTTGCTAGGCATATTTATATTATTACACAGCAGAAGCAAACAATAGGAAAAAGTCAAATTGACCTTCTATTCCTGATTGGAACATTAGGTCAGTACACAACAAAACAATAAGACAATAATAATCTAGTGAAATTGGGCAAAAAATTGACAAAAAGAGGAAGTTATCAATGTTGCCATTTGAGATATGAATTTAGTTTCACTATCATAATGCTGAATGTTGGCTTAAATTCTGTGGCAACTCTTAAGGTATTGTCTAAAGTTAGTAGGACATGCATTTGTTTACAAATACATTAATGTGGGCAGTTTTGCTTGGGGATTTTTTTAAATGAGATACATAATTCAAACATATTTGGAGGCTGAGATCTGAGGATCAAGGTTCAAAGCCCGACTATGCAGGAAAGTTTATGAGACTCTTATCTCCAACTAACCACTGGCATGAAAAGAAAAAAAAAGATTTGCAGATATTGGCTTAGGGTGTTACTTTAATACTAGAGTTTGCTGAGGGGAAGCTTAACATATAATCATGTTTTTGTTTTGTTCTGTTTTTTTGTTTTGTTTTGTTTTGTTTTGTTTTTTTTTTTTGCTGGACATGGGGCCTGGACACTGTCTCTGAGTTTTTTACTCAAAGATAGTGCTCTACCACTTGTACCACAGTGGCACTTTTGGCTTTTGGATATCAAAGTCTTATAGACTTATCTGCCCAGGCAGGTTTGAATCACAGTTTTCAGAACTCAGGAAAAACACTTGTTTTTATGATGTGAACATTGCTCATGTGATACCGTGTTTGCTGATTTCCAAGAAAAGTAGGAACCTTCTTCCTGAGAATTAGATTAGCTGAGCTGAATTCTGTGGGGGAGGACAATATTGTTCTAGTCTTACAGACTGGCAAACTGGACTAGCAGAAGTTTTAGGTTACACAGATGAAAAATATGTTCCTAGTCTTGCTTAATGACTTTCACTTTACAGCTCCCACTTATTCTAGATTAAGAGAGGATGGGATTTAATTGCCTTTCACTTTTAGCTTCTCACTAACTATTCAAAGAAGTTGTAAGATATATGTATGATGTTGAAAACAGTTCTAAGGTTACTAAAAAAAGCATTTCATGCCACCAGGTTGCTTCTGAGTCTTCTCCCTCTTGGTTCCTTTCTAGTTGGAGGGGAGCAGATAAGTGCCATTGGACAGGGCATCTGTGTGTTACTGGGTATTTCGCTGGAAGACACGCAAAAGGAACTGGAACACATGTAAGATGTTGATTTCTAAACCCTAGATCTTTGTATGGGATATGTGCCCCCAGGTACTGGGTGTGGGGCTATAGGATTTAATGTTTCCTTACTAGGTTTTGGTCTTGCTTTGACCCATTCTTCCTTTCTATGCTCCTATTCCCCTCTTTTGGAATGGAAATGTGTATTTTATACCATTGTATATTAGAAGATAAAATTTTCTTTTTGATTTTGATTTTTATTTTTGTCGGTCATGGGGCTTGAACTCTCTGGGCCTGGGCGCTATCCCTCAGCTCTTCAGCTCAAGGCTAGCACTCTACCACTTGAGCCAAGCACCACTTCCGGCTCTTTCTGTGTATGTGGTGCTGAGGAATCGAACCCAGCGCCTCATGCATGCAAGGCAAGCACTCTACCACTGAGCTACCTTCTCAGCCCCTTCTTTTTGATTTTACATGGGCACACAGGTAAACATTTACCTTGAGTCTCAGAGTAGACTTTGAACTTTGACTTTCAACAGTGTTGGAACTGTTAAGACATTGGGGTTCTGGGAGATATACTATATTTACTTTGAACTATAAGATGAACATGAGATGGGCAGAGCCTGGGTTGAATGTTATGATTTAAGTAGATGTGTTTAGGTGTTAAGCTGACAAGGGATGGATTTGTGATGGTTAATTGTGATTGCCAACTTAATTGAATTGAGAAGTGCCTGAGACATTGGTGAAGCACACTTCCGTGTCTTTCCAGAGATGTAGAAAGACCTGTCTGGACTGTGAGTAGTATCATGCCATAGGCAAGGAACCCATATGGAATAAAGGGGAAAAAGAGAAAGCCTGTTGGCATAGTCTCTGTCTCCCTCCCTTCCTCCTGCTCCCTCTTCTTCTTCCTCTCTTCTCCTCCCCTCTCCTTCGATATACTTCTCTCCTTAGTGGCTGCAATGATGCAGGCTGCTGTGCCAGACTCATTCTTACACTGTGAATCGAAAAAAACCACTGAAACTATGAGCAAAAATTCATAATTCCTTCTTTTTTTTCTTTTCTCTTTTTTTTTCCCCTACAAGATAGGGGCTTAAACTTGGTACCAGATGCTTTTGCTCATTTGCTAGCTCTTTACCAACTGAGCCATGCCTCCAACCCCAAAAACTTAAAGGTGTATTTTTCTCTTCTTTTTTTTTTTTTTTGGTGCCAGTCTTGGGGCTTGAACTAAGGGCCTGGGCACTATTCTTGAGTTTCTTTTGCTCAAAGCTATCACTCTTTACTATTTGAGCCACAACTCTACTTGTAGATCTCTAGTCCAAGATCAGGACTCAAACTCAATATCTAATAATTGGCAGGTGCCCTACCACCTGAGCCACCCCTCCAGTCCCCTAATTACTCCCATTAAGTTTTTTTTCTCAGATATTTGGTCACAGTAATAATAAAACTAACTGACACAATGGCTGTGACATACTAGATAACTAATATCAACTTGGCATTTAAGAGATGTGACTCACCATAAGATAAGCCTTGGTCTCAGAGCACTAGTAATACACAGTGACTGCCACAGAAGACACTATGTAAAGGGTCAGTAGATGGAAATCTGCTTGCCATCAGCATTACAGAGTGACTCTCAGGTGGTAGAATTTCATATTTCTTGCTGATGATTCTTTCATGGTTCTTAAATTTGACCTATAACCATTACATAGTCCACTTCCTTGGTCCTTTGTCATTCACACAATTATGCGGAACTCCCTATGGGCTTGGGGAGTCTGTGATGATACAATTATCTGGTGTCATTTCCCAGAACTTTCTACATATTTGTAGTTCCTATGAGTGTTCTCAGAATATTTGCCTAATTGTTCACATTGAACAGCCTAAGGTGATGCTTTATATAGGTGATGGACTTTCATAATGTCCTTAATTGCCAGGATGCTGGGGACATTTGAGAGTATAGAATGTGTTGGGGGCCTTGTGATCCTTCAGTTGGATTTCACTGCTCTTTTCCCTATAGGGTCCGAAAGATTTTAAATCTGCGTATATTTGAGGATGAGAGTGGGAAGCACTGGTCCAAGAGTGTGATGGACAAACAATATGAAGTGCTGTGTGTTAGCCAGTTTACACTCCAGTGTGTCCTCAAGGGGAACAAGCCTGACTTCCACCTGGCAATGCCCACAGAGCAGGCAGAAAGCTTCTACAATAACTTCCTGGAGCAGCTGCGCAAGACCTACAGGCCAGAGCTCATCAAAGGTAGGCAAGAGGGTTGGGATGTAGCTCAGTGCTAGAGCACTTACCCAGAATCTCTTGTGCTCTGAGTTTGCACTGAAGGGCAAGAATAGCCCCAGCAGGGAGCTTCTGATAGTCCTCCAGACAGAGGGTGAAGAGAACCCACATTTCCTTTTGTTGAAAGTCATTGTTGATTTTATGGACTGCTGGTGGTTGTGCTGCTATCCTTTGGGTGCCTCTAATACCCTTCATTGTCTTCAGGCTTCTGTTAATACTCTGAAAATGTTGAGAAGTCCAGAAATGTGTCTGCTATTGTGTTTTGTTTTTTTTTTGTATGCAAGCAGTCTACCACTGAGCCACCTTCCCAGTCCCTAATTTGCATTCTTAAAGTGATTCAATCTAGGACCTATTTGAGATACAGAATCTGTCTCACTAATCCCAATACTGGTGTCAATTGTGACTATTCTTTTTTGTATTTACTGACCTAGAGACCTGAGTGGATCTATTTCCTGTCTGTCGAGTATCTGCTTATTCTTACGTAATTCTTCTATTCTTACTTAGACTTTTCCTTCCTACCTGCTTTATGATATTCTCTTGTCACCTTTATGCCAGTGTGTGGAGAAGTCATCTCTGAAGTGATAAAGTTTCACCACAGAGAACTCCAATCTATCCTGTGTCATGCATACATCCCATCATTTTATATTGGAATCAGGCATTGACTTTTAGAAGGTCCTCCTTATGTGGCTGCATTTGTGGATTTATCTTTAGAAAAGCTCCTCAAAGCCAGGGATCCATGACCAGATAATGGGATCATTCATGCTCCCTGATTTATGCAGCCACTCTTGAACTGTGTCATTATTAACTCTTTCATTCCTTTTGACTAGACCCACTAAGCTAGAAATGAATAAAGCCATTTAAAACAAGCCTTGAGAAATTATTGTATAAAACAAGAAAAAACTTTATTCACTAATCCTGATTCAACTCTCCTTAAAAATATATCTAGTTGAAAAAAAGAATTTGATTTTTGTAAAATACATATCAACTCTTTCCTTTGAATTTCCTTTTTTGATAATATTGAGAGTTTTATTACTGCAATTAATATGATGTTTTATAGAAAACAGGATTCAGAAGCAAAACAGTAATCGTCTTAAATTTCATCACATTTAAAGATTCCTGACCTTTGCAGTTGGTTTATGCATTTGTAATTGTTTTCTTTGTCTAAAAATGAGACTTTCTAAGGTGTGGCTTATAAAGTCATTTATATAAGCCATTGCTTTAATCTGCATTCCCTGATGATATGTGATACGGAACATCTTTCTAGTGCACATTTGCTATCTGTGTGTCATTTTGGGTGAGTTATCTATTAAGGCCCATTAAAATTTATTTTAAAATTATTATCTTTAATCTTTTTATTATTATATTTAAGCAGCTATACGAAGAAATTTTAATTCAACTTGTCGATTTGACTATAGTGCATCTTTTTTTTTTTTTTTTTTTTTTGTGGTCGTGGTACTTGACCTCTAGGCCTGGGCGCTGTCCCTCAGCTATTCAGCTCAAGGCTAGCGTTCTAACACTTGAGCCACAGTGCAACTTCCGGCTTTTTCTGCTTATGTGGTGCTAATTGAACTCAGGGCCTCATGCATGGGAGGCAAGCAGTCTACCACTGAGCCACCTTCCCAGCCCTACAATGCATCTTAATATCACCCTTTCCATCATTCTTTCTCTTCCCAGGCCTATTTTTTAATTTGTGTGTGTGTGTGTCTGTGTGTGTGTGTGTTTTCCAGTCCTGCAGCTTGAACTCAGCACGTGGGTGCTGTCCCTGAGTTTTTTTGCACAAGCCTAGCAGTTTACCACTTTGACAGCTCCCTGTCCAGTTTTCTGTTTTTTTTTTTTTTTCCGGTTGGTCGTGGGGCTTGAACTCTGGGCTTGGGTTCTATCCCTCAGCTCTTCAGCTCAAGGTGAGTGCTCTACTGCTTGAGCCACAGCACCACTTCTGGTTTTCTAGTGGTTTATTGGAGATAAGAGTCTCACAGAGGGGCTGGGAAGGTGGCTCAGTGGTAGAGCGCTTGCCTTGCATGCCTGAGGCCCTGGGTTTGATTCCCCAGCACCACATAAGCAAAAAGAAAAAAAGCCGGAAGTGGCGCTGTGGCTCAAGTGGTAGAGCGCTAGCCTTGAGCTGAAGAGCTGAGGGACAGCGCCCAGGCCCAGAGTTCAGGCCCCACGAGCGGGAACCCCCCCCCCCAAAAAAAAAAAAAAAGTCTCACAGACTTTCCTGCCTGGGCTGGCTTTGAACCGTGATTCTCAGATCTCAGCCTCCTGAGTAGCTAGGATTACAGGCATGAGCCACTGGCGCCCAGCCCCTATCCAGTTTTCTGATGGTAAATTGGAGAAAAGAGTCTCATGGACTTTCCTGCCTGCTGTCTTTGAACCCCAATTCTCAGTTCCTGAGTAGCTAGGATTACAGGCATGAATCAGTAGTATCCAGCATATCTTTCCTCAGTTTTTTTTTTTTTTTTTTACTGTGAAAATACTGTACAGAGGGGTTACAATTACATGGGCAAGATAATGAGTACATTTCTTATCAAGCATTGTAGCCTCCTCCTTTGTTTCCCCTTCCCATCCCTTCCCAGCCTCCCCCTGCCCCCCTCCAATCCCCCCCCCAAAGTTGTTCATTTTTGACATGACAACTTGTACTTCTCATTGTTCCAGCATCTTATTGTGTATTAAGAGTTCTTTGTGCAGGGTGCTGCTGGCTCAGGCCTGTAATCCTAGCTACTTAAGAGGCTGAGATCTAAGGATCATGGTTCAAAGCCAGCCTGGGCAGGAAAATCCAGGGACTCTTTTTTTTGGGGGGGGGTCCAGTTGTGGGGCCTGAACTCTGGGGCTGGGCGCTGTCCCTCAACTTTTCAGCTCAAGGCTAGCACTCTACCACTTGAGCCACAGCACCACTTTTGGCTTTTTTCTTTTTGCTTATGTGGTGCTGAGGAATCGAACCCAGGGCCTCAGGCATGCAAGGCAAGCGCTCTACCACTGAGCCACCTTCCCAGCCCCAAATCCATGGACTCTTATCTCCAATTAACCACTAACAACCCAGAAGTGGCATTGTGGCTCATAGTGGTAGAGTGCTAGTCTTGAGCAAAAGGAGCTCAGGGACAGTGCCCAGGTCTCTCAAGCCCCATGACCAAACAAAAACAAAAAGGAAAAAAAAGTTATTTGTGTGTATTTTTAATATCAGTCTTTTTATCATTTATAAGATGTCTTTATCATTAGCAAATCTTTTCTCCCTTTGTGTGGCTTGAGTTTTAATTGCCTTGACAGTGTCTTTCATAGAGCAGAACACTTTATTTTTAGTGAAGAACAGCTTATCAGTTTTTTCTTTCATGAATTTGGCTTTGGTTTATGTCTAAAAAGTCATCATATATCTATCATTATGTAGACTTTCTCATTGTTGTCTAAGAATTTCATAGTTTCCATATGTAAGTTAATGAACTATTTTGACTGATTTTGTGAGGACAAATAGTAATGTTTAGCCTTTATCTAATTATTTCTCTTGCTTACTTTGGTCTGTGTCTAGATTCAGTTTTTATGCATGTGGATGTCCAATTATTCTAGCATCATTTGCTGAGGAGGCTCCTTTCTCCTTTTTCTTGTCTTTGCTCTTGTATCAATGAGCTGGTATATTTTATTTCAGTCTATTTCTGGGCTTTCTTTTCTCCTCCACTAATCGATATCTGTTCTTTTTCCAAGACCATACTGTCTTGATTACTGTCACCTTATAGTAAGTCTTGACATCATGTAGTATCAGTCCTCTAGCTTTTCCATATAAACTTTCCAGAAAGTTTGTATGTCTACAAAGTTACATGCTGGGATTTTGTTTGGGATGGAGATGAATGTATAGATCAAGTTGAGAAGACCTGACATCTTGACTATATTGAATCTTCCTCTCCAAAAATGTGAATTGTTACTACTTATTTAGTTCTTTGATTTTTAAAATCAGTTTTCTAGTTTTTTTCATACAGATCATGTACATATTTATAAATTAATATCTAAGGCCGGGCACTGGTGGCTCACGCCTGTAATCCTAGCTACTCAGGAAGCTGAGATCTGAGGATTTCGGTTCAAAGCCAGCCCCAGCAGGAGAGACCGTGAGACTTCTATTTCCAATAAACCACCAGAGAACCGGAAGTGGCGCTGTAGCTCAAGTGGTAGAGCACTTGCCTTGAGCTGAAGAGCTGAGGGACAGCACCCAGTCCCAGAGTTCAGGACTCACGACCGACCAAAAAAAAAAAAAATCATATCTAAGTATTTCATTTCTGAGGTTAATTGAATTGCATGCTTACTTTTAAATTCCATTTGCTTATTTATTGGTACTATATAGGAAAATGATTGCCTTTTGAGCTTAATCTTGTATCCTATAATCTTGTTATAATATCATATTCGTTTTAGGAGTTTTTTAAATTGTTGTATTGTTGATCCTTTGCTATTTTCTCCATAGATAATCATATTATTTGTGATAATTTTTCTTTCCTAATCACTATATCTTTTATTTCCTTTTCTTGCTTTATTTCATTTGCTATGACTTATAGTAAGATAAAAAGCAGTGATGAGAAAGAAATCCTAGACTTATTCCTGCTCTTACACTTTTAGTGGAAAGGAGTCTAGTTTTACACTGTTACATATGATGTTAACTGTAGTGTCTTTTTCATTTTTTTGTGTGTTTTGTTTTTTGTGACATGATCTCATCCAGGCCAGGTTGAAACTTATGTAGCCAAGTCTTGTCTTTGAATTTGCATCCTCTTGCTTCAGCCTTCTGAGTTATTGGAATTTTAGGTGTGCATTACCATGCCTGGGTGCTGGCCATGAGCCTTTTCATTTAAGGCCAGTTCTCTATCACTTGAGCTACACCTCTACTTCCATCTTTCTTTCTTTCTTTTTTTTTTTTTTTGGGTCCGGTCGTGGGGCCTGAACTCTGGGCCTGGGCGCTGTCCCTCAGCTCTTCAACTCAAGGCTAGCGCTCTACCTCTTGAGCCACAGCGCCACTTCTGGCTTTTTTCTTTTTGCTTATGTGGTGCTGAGGAATCGAACCCAGGGCCTCAGGCATGCAAGGCAAGCGCTCTACCACTGAGCCACCTTCCCAGTCCCCCATCTTTATTTCTAACACACACATTCCGTGTTATGTATTTCCCTATTTTCCATTTTGGACTAAGCCTTCTGACCTGAGTCCTTGAAATCCTGTTTGCAGTTTAGCATCACCTCTTTCTTTGGATTCGCCATGTTTCAAGTATGCAAAGACCATGTATAGCTACTGTCTACCATACTGGATATTATAAATTTAGGCCTTTGTTTGCTCATTGTGGAGGGTGCCAACCTAGTTTGATTAATTATGATTAGTTAGAAAATGTTTCAGAATAGTGGTCCTGACTTATGAGAAGTATGATTCTGAAACATCTTTAAGGCCATTCACTTCTAGGATTTTTTCATGTTTCTAGGTGATTTAATACCATCATGTTTTGTCCTTAGTTTCTAAAGTTTCTGCAAAACATATTCAACTCCTGTGGTAATATAGTATTTTGAGACCTTTTAAAGTAGAACATGTCTTTCACTGTCTAACTGTAGTATCTCTTGCTCCTGTCACACTCTGTTTTTCTCTTTCAGTGCCAGTCCTGAGGCTTAGACTCAGGTACTGGGCACTGTCCCTGAGGTTTTTTGCTCCATGTTGGCACTCTATCACTTGATCCGCAGCTCCAATTCCAGGTTTTTGGTGATTAATTGAGATAAGAGTCTCATGGGCTATCCTGCCTGGGCTGACTTTGAACCATGGTCCACAGATCTCAACCTCCTGAATACCTAGGATTGCAGGTGTGAGCCAGTGGTGCCTGGCTTGTGATACTCTTTTGTAGATATTATTGTTGCTATTGTCAGCTTGCATTGTTTCTTATGCTTTAATTTTCTCTCTGAGTGAAATAAACTCACATCAGTTTATGTGATGCTGGGAATTGAACCCAGGGTCTTGGAAATGCTTGACAAACACTCTACCACTGAGTTGCATCCCAGGTCTCTTATTTTATTGGGCTTGTTTTCAGATGTGGGTGATAAGGTTTATTCAATTTTTTTTTTTTTTGGGTCCGGTCATGGGGCCTGAACTCTGGGCTTGAGCGTTGTCCCTCAGCTCTTCAGCTCAAGGCTAGCACTCTACTACTTGAGCCACAGCGCCACTTCCGGCTTCTTTTTGCTTACGTGGTGCTGAGGAGTCGAATTCAGGGCCTCATGCATGCAAGGCAAGCGCTCTACCACTGAGCCACCTTCCCAGCCCTTTATTCAATATTTTTAAAGTTCTATAGCAGAACCTGCCATTGAGGATTGTGAGCTCATCAGGTTCACTCAAGTTTAGGTAGGCGATACCCCTTTTTCTCCTTGCATTTCCTTTTAATTTTCTTACTTGAGAAGTATGTCATTTTGCTATAGGGCACATGGATTCCACCTGAGCAGGATACCCACTCCTGCCTTAAATCAGATCCCACTGTTTACATCCATGGAACATGTCTGCTGCTTTTGGAAATAGCTAAGTTTAGAATGCCTTATTTAAGTCCTGTCGGGGGATGGATGGTTGTCTGACATGGCTTTGCTGAAAATATGTTTTTCACAGAATGAGTAATTAAGACAGATACTGTGAGTAATGATTTTTTTTTCTTTGCTGAAGGAGACTGAGATGCTGCCAGCACTGTCTTCTCTGCTTTAGATGTTTTTAGAATCATACCATTTTGGAGTAATCTCAAATGTGTTTCAGAAAGCATTTTAAATGGCAGAATATTGACAGATATTATGGAAAGCTTGAGTGAAAGTAAAATAGCTTGCATCTATCTTATTTCATCTAACTCCTTAAGGAAGGGGGTGTTATACATTATTAGGTACTTTGTTTCCTTAAAAATACCTTTTACTTTTTTGAGTGATAGGCATTTCATTCAGGAAAATATGTGAAATGTCTGGATTGGTGTACTGTAAACAATATAAATTAAAAATGGATCCAAATTTAAGCTCATGGCATATGATACATCTGATTATGTTTATGAAAGGTTAACATGAGTTATGCAAAGAGTTCTAATCACAATTTCCAAGTCTTTTGGGAGTTCAAGAGGACTACAGTTATATCAACAGCATATAATCACTGTCACTGTTTCTCTTGACATTAATTCTTTTACAGCTTTCAGTGGAATGAAGTACATAAAGTATGCCTTAGACATTTTCTGTCTTTTGGTTAATTTTAAGAATTTGGCTTCCACCTCCAAGATGGAAAGTCTTCTGTGAGCCCAAGGGATGTTGGAATGTAAACAAATTGCTGAATACATTTTCTTTGTTTTATGATTTGCAGGGCCACTTCAGCAGCTCTAAACTGAAGGTAGTTTAATTAGATTTAACATCTCTTTTCACTCCTTTCTCTCATAACTGAAATTTTATTTAACATATATTTTAAAATTATTTTTCTCTTTATTTATTGCTAAAGTTTAACTAGACAGTTATTGTCCCTTTTATTCTTTCTGCATTTTCTTTCATGCCCCAGCTGGTACCCGTTTGATGACAGACATTCCTTGCCAGCCACAGTCCTTGCACAGAGCACTGAAAAGAGCATCTGTGGTTCAAGTACTGGACAGCAAGCTCTGCCCTCCAGTTCCCATTATTTCATAGCTTGCTTGGGGGTCTGAACCCAAGCTTTTTCCTAGATTCATATGAAATGGGAGCTCCTGAGGTCAGGCTAGTTATGGTTTGGTCCTCACACACATTTATTATTGTTATTATTGTTATCAGGCCCTATGAAAAGTAAACCTTCTCCCCTCCCCAAACACTGGATCGTGTACATACTGGGCAAGGGCTACGTCCTTGCTGTCTCCCTTTTTTATCCTATTGAATCTTCACAACAGTCCTGTCAGGTGGGCACTAGCATCACTCTTATTTTGCAGAGGAAAAACTTGAGGGTCAACAGATAAGGTCATTCATCAAATAAGTGTCCAAGTCTGGAATTGCCAGCCATCTCTATAATCTAGGGTTCACTACAAAAACCATACTATCTTCCCTCATTGGGCTTCTGTGTTAGCCTATATTCATCAGGTCCATTGGGGCCTTTCCTTTCTTCTGTTCCGTGCCCAAGGATGTCAGTGGGACATTTTGCATTTCACATAGATCTGGTGAGAAGAGTAGCACTCCCTATGGCTAGTTTGTCTTATATCTCAGAGTAGTGTTAAGCTAGTATTTTAGATATATCATTTTTCTGCCGGTTTACCATCTACTGTTTCCACTCAAGTTATATTTTTGTGATTTCTCTATAAATAAGACAGCACCAGTCCTGGTGCTGTCGTCTGGTTTTATTCTACTGGGGAAAGAGATACCCTCCCTGGTCAAAGGGAGCTCATAGTATGTGGGGCAGGTAGATAAAAGCAGGAGTGCTTTTGCTACACTAGGATACCTATTCTGAAAAACCTCATGTTTTGCAAAACCGCAACTCACAGGGCTCATGAGAATAGGATAAATAGAAGCCCACTAAGATCTATGTCTGTGCTAGCAGGCAGTAGGCATGTATTTTTCTTTCTTTCTTTGTTTCTTTCTTTTTTTTTTTTTTTTTTGTTGTTGGCCATGGGGCTTGAACTCTGGGCCTGAGTGCTGTCTCTCAGCCGTTCAGCTCAAGGCAAGTACTCTACCACTTGAGCTACAGTGCCACTTCTGCTTTTCCAGTAGTTTATTGGAGATGAGTTTCATGGACTTTCCTGCCCAGGCTGGCTTTGATTGGCAATCCTCAGATCTCAGCCTCCTGAGTAGCTAGGATTACCGGCATGAGCCACTGGTGCCCGGCTGTGTTTTTCATTTTTTATAAAATGCAGTTCAAGGTGCTTTCTGCTTCTGCTGAGGGTTTTTCTCTTCTGCTGAAAGTGGTCATTTTGTTCCTGCTTTTCTAGGTCTTCTCGCCTATATAACCCCCTTGGCCCTGATGTGGCCTCTCTCTTATTTATCAACTGTGCATGAGCAAATGATAATTTTTTTTTTTTGCCAGTCCTGGGGCTTGAACTCAGGGCCTGGGTGCTGGCCCTGAGCTTCTTTGGCTCAAGGCTAGTGTTGTATTCTTGAGCCACAGCGCTACTTCCATCTTTTTCTGTTATGTTGTACTAAGGAATCGAACCCAGTGTTTCATGCATGCTAGGCAAGCAGTCTACCACTAAACCACATTCCCAGCCCAAGAATTTTTTTTTTTTTGTTTCAGTCCTGGGGCTTAGGCCTGGGCACTGTCCCTGAGCTTCTTTTGCTCAAAGCTAGCACTCTATCACTTGAGCTACAGTGCCACTTGTGGATTTTTCTGTTTATGTGGTACTGAGGAATCAAACCCAGGGTTTGCTAGGCAAGCACTCAGGCTAAGCCACATTCCTAGCCCAAGAATTTTTTTTAAATCAAAATTTTCTCTTGACTGGTGTGGTGCATGCTGTGGATTAGGTATGAAGGTGGTGGTATCAGTGTACTTGGGTTCCATTTTCTCTAGTCTGGATTTTAGATCATTTGTTGGACCTTCTTGATTCTGGCATACTGAAATAAGCCCCCCTTGTTTGTAGATTTATTACATGTGGTTTTGACCAAGCATAGCAAAAAATAAAGAAGAAAAAAAGCTCAAAAGGAATTTCCAAAAAACAGACTTTCAAGCTGCTTATTTGGTTCAGAGAAGCTCTTAGGCAGTCTTGTGTTAGAGATACTGAGTGTTTCTTTGAGCTTAATTTTGTGAAAATCCACCTCTAATAAAAGCAAATGGTGCCCCAAAGCAAGATAAAATGAATATGCTTAATTTAAGTGATAAAATGAAAATTTGAGGTTTGTTGAAGGGTGTCATGTCTTTAGTGGAATCTGGGTAGTGTTATAGGAAGAATGAACCAAGCATCCACAGTACAGCACTGAACAATATATGTGGTTTTCCTCTGTGAGGGTTTTTTTTTTTTTGGATCTAGATACAAGAGGATATCAATTAGCAGAAAGTTGCTAATTGTTATGCTTGAATGTGGGCATGCACATTCCACTTAAATAGAAATTAGAGCTTCTGGGAATTATATATTTAAATTGGGAACACTGACTCTGTCTCCTCTGGTGTGATGATTCAGGACACTGGATAGGTCAGCTTCAGAGCTGGGTTCAGATCTGCTTAGGACTCTCTAGGTTGAGTACTAAGCATCCTACATTCCTGGAACCTCTGGGCGAATGGTGTGTCTGATAACCCTAAGAAACAGTGCTGTAGCAAGACAGCTTTCAGTGCACCTTGGGTATCCAGGACGTGGATAGGTACACAATGCACTTCTTTTTGAATAGGAGACTAGACAGGAGTTTGGATAAATATCTGGTCACAAGAAGTGGTCGTATACCTGGCTGGAGGAAGCAAACAGCTTGTGGCCAGGTCTCTGGGAAAGATTAGCTCCTAGCTCTAGCACATATACAACTGACCTGAGAGGGTCCAAGAGGTTCAGGACAGATGTGGATGGAGAAGTGCAAGAGAGTGCTGACAAGCATTGTTGGCAGTCTGACAACATGGTCATCAGTTGCACTGACTTCAGCAAACACATATGAAGACGTATTTAAGCTGAGACCAGAGGGTGACATAAGAGATAACTATAGAACCAGGAGATGTTGTTGTGGGTGATTTAGAGGCTCTTGTTGTATTCCAGCAAGTTCTCTAGTTAGTGTGTACACCTTTCCTCTCCCTCCATTGCTGCCTTCCTCCTTTTCTTTTTTTCTCTTCCTTCTTTCCTTCCTTCCTTCTTTCCTTCCTTCCTTCCTTCCTTCCTTCCTTCCTTCCTTCCTTCCTTCCTTCCTTCCTTCCTTCCTTCCTCTCTCCTTCCCTCTCTGCCTCTCTCTCTCTTCTTTTCTTTCTTCTTCTATTTTTTTTTGTTTTGTTGGTTGTGGGGCTTGAACTCTGGGCATGGACGCTGTCCCTCAGCTCTTCAGCTTGAGGCTTAGCACTACTTGAACCATAGCACTACTTCTGGCTTTTTCTGCTTATGTGGTCCTGACAAATCTAACCCAGGGCCTCATGCATGCAAGGCAAGCATTCTACCACTGAGCTACCTTCCCAGCCCCTGTATTCCTCCTTTTCATGATGGACTTTCCTCCTGCTCTTTCTTCCCCTAACTCCTCCTCCTTCATCTCATCCTCCTGGGCCTCCCACATTGCTGGGCCTCTCACAATCAATCTGTTTCATTATAGTTGAGTTTCTAATGTGGTATTGGATCCTTCCAGAGCAAACATGCTAAGAATGTGTTGCAAGACAGGAGATAGAAGTTCAGACGTGCAAACAGGCACAGGCTTACTTCTACTGTATGTTATTTGTCTCAGAGTATCACTGCTCAGCTCACCCAGAAGGGATACAAGGGTTGGGATACATACATCCTAGAGTGGAAGGTGTGAAGTGTTTTTTTTTTTTTTAATTAAATTTAATTTAATTTTTTGGGTCCAGTCATGGGGCCTGAACTCTGGGCCTAGGCACTGTCCCTCAGCTCTTCAGCTCAAGGCTAGAGCTTTACCACTTGAGCCACAGCGCCACTTCTGGCTTTTTTCTTTTTGCTTATGTGGTGCTGAGGAATCAAACCCAGGGCCTCAGGCATGCAAGGCAAGCATTCTACGACTGAGCCACCTTCCCAGCCCCAGTGTGAAGTGTTTTGCAGCTACCTCGAATCTTTCATGGTTCCTGGTCTTGTGCTTTCTCAAAGGGAGGGGCCTTTTTTTTTTACTCTCTTGCTCTTCTTCAAGTAACTGTGTTAGAGGAAAAATTCTAGTGCATCAGTTTCAGTATTCTTCCTCTATTATAAGAGGGAGGTAGAACTGAAGGTGCCTTTACTGAGCCCCTGGACTGTGTGAGTGAGCCTAGAAACTTGAGTCATTTGTGGCCTCTGCAGCTCCCAGGCTTGGGGTAAATGTTGAAAGCACATTTGGCGGGAGGTGTTAAACACTTTCCAAGTTGAATGCTGAACATACACTACTATTACAGCCAGGAAAAAAAATTAATTTCAGTCCAAAATAGAGTAGAAAGAGGGCATTTCTTCTCAAGTTTCTAGTTCCAGTTCTGAGTCATATGTAAGGGGCTCAGGAAGGCATTCACCCATGGACTTTATTTAATAAGGAAGTATTGCTGCAGTGTTAAAAGAGCTACCTGTATTTTCTATACCGAGTCTGATCTGTCATGGCTGTCAAAGAGCTAAAGAAATGTGGACAGACACTTAAGGAAGGTGCTTTGTGCCTTGCAAGGAACATTCATCAAGTGCAGGTCTCCTGCATCTTCATCATGCAAAGAGAAGGTACCAGGAGATCATATCCTTGCTTTATGGTTAATACTTAATGTCTATGGATTTCTTTAATTTTCTGCCTCTTTTAACTACTTATATCATTTTAGCAGCATGAATGAATTTTCAGAAGAAGCCTGTTTTATAGATCTTAACAAGGTCTGTGTTGCTAAAGTCATTATTTTAAAGCCAGACCCAAAGAAACAGGCTCCATGGTTTCCCTCATTTGTAATAATTAGTATATGTCTAGGATAGTCCTAGCAGAGGATCACAGTTGCTCAACAGCTATATGTATATGGCCATATAAAATGATGGTAATTGAAATGGACTCCAAGATAAGGTAACAAGAGGTTTTTTTTTTTTTTTTTGTATTTTTTAAAATGTACTGTATGAAGTTATTTCTTTTTTCTTTCATTTTTAAAATTTTTTAATTTAAGTTATTATTTTTTGGGGTCTGTCATGGGGCCTGAACTCTGGGCCTGGGCGCTGTCCCTCAGCTCCTCAGCTCAAGGCTAGCGCTCTACCACTTGAGCCACAGCGCCACTCCCGGCTTTTTTCTTTTTGCTTATGTGGTGCTGAGGAATCAAACCCAGGGCCTCATGCATACAAGGCAAATGCTCTACCTCTGAGCCACCTTCCCAGCCCCTTTTCTTTCATTTTTTTTTCCTTCGATTTGTCCCCTTTGTCACTGTTTTTATTTTGGTACCCTGTGTCTTGTATATATGTTTTGTCTGACTTGGGGAAGGGAAGGGGAATAACAAAATGGTGACACAAAGGACTAAGGATGGACCAATGCATTAATGATAATCACAAGACACTATGTTGGAAATGAACTTTATAATTTGGGAAGGAGGGGAGTTAGGGAGAGGGAAAGTGGGAGAAAATGAGGGAGGGGGAAACACCGTTTGACAAAAAATATGCTAATTTCCTTACTTGTGTAACTGTAACTCCTTTGTATATCACATTTCAATACAATAAAGTTATTAAAGATAAATTCAGGAAATTACAATGTGGGATTGTGTCTTCATTGTTCATGAGTGACAGGCTGGAAAGCTGCTGTATGGACAGATGCTTTTGTGTAGAAGTTGATACATGTGTGTAACTGATTTGGGCCACTCTTTTCTTTCATTCTTTAGTAAAATTTTCCCTTTCTTACTTGTTTGTGCACATCTCTCCTGGGAATTATATTAACATCATCTTAGCGATAGCTGAGCTTCCCTCTTCCCCACGTGGCAAACTATATTCACGTTCATTTTTGTTGTTAGTCGTGGGGCTTGAACTACGGGCCTGGGTACTGTCCCTCAGCTCTTCAGCTCAAGGTGAGCGCTCTACCACTTGAGCCATAGCACCATTTCAGATTTTCTGGTGGTTTATTGAAGATAAGAGTCTCACGGACTTTCCTGCCCAGGCTGGCTGTGAACTGTGATCCTCAGATCTCAGCCTCCTGAGTAGCTAGGATTACAGGCATGAGCCACTGGTGCCCTGCTCCACATTCATTTTTTATTACTATCTTTTCCTGATTTTCCTAATTGATTATCATGTAGAAACTTTGCATCTGTTTTCAAATGAGAAATTGGCCTGTTATTTTTATTTTTTACTATTCATGTTCAGCTTCAATATTAGGATAACACTGGCCTTGCAGAATAAGTTGGAAAGCCTTTAATCTTTCCCTATGGTCTGGACCAATATAAGTGACAGGAATTATTTAACACAACTTGTTATTCAGGCTATGTGGGTTGGACTTCCTTCGTTTCTGAGCACCCTTCAAATCCTTTTGAGCAATTAACATTTCTCATTGTCTCCTCATTTGGACTTTCAGATATATTGGAGATTATTTAATAGACTTTTTGTTATTATTTAGGTTTATGAGGTGTTAGCCTTTCTGTCTCTAGTTCTCTCTCTCTCTCTCTCTCTCTCTCTCTCTCTCTCTCTCTCTTTCTCTCTTTCTCTCTCTCTCTCAAAGAGGTTAATTATGTTACTCAATCTGATCTAAAATTCCTACTGAATCCTTCTACCTCAGGTACACATCACCATACCCAGCTCTAGAGTCATAGCCTTTTTTTTTTTTTTTTTAAATTGCAGTGTAGTTGCATTTTCCTTACTCAGTTTTTTCTTTTTCTTTCTTTTTTTTCCCAAGGTTGGGACTTGAACTCAGTATTGGATGTTTTTACTTATTGGCTGGTACTCTACCACCTGAACCATGCCTCCAATCTCCATTATTTCCATAGAGTTTTTATTTTTATTTTATTTTTTTGGGTCCAGTCGTGGGGCCTGAACTCTGGACCTGGGTGCTGTCCCTCAGCTCTTCAGCTCAAGGCTAGAGCTCTACCACTTGAGCCACAGTGCCACTTCCGACTTTTTTCTTTTTGCTTATGTGATGCTGAGGAATCGAACCCAGGGCCTCAGGCATGCAAGGCAAGCGCTCTACCACTGAGCCACCTTCCCAGCCCCGAGTTTTTATTTTTTAAAGTAAATTTAGTTCTGTAGTTTATTTATTCCCCTTGCTCCTTACTTTATTTTATATTTTAGTCTTGGTTTATTTTCTAATAAGTGATATAAAACATCAGAGTTTTGTATGGTTCCTTGTCCCCTGGTCCATTGTCAAATCCTGCTAGCCTCTACCTTGCTATGCCCACAGAACGTAGGGACAGGATGCCACTACTGCAGCAGGCACGGCAGCACAGCCATTGTTGTCTCATCTGAATGGTTGTGACATCCTCTTCCTGGGTCTCCTGCTTCCAGGCTGTGCTCACTACAATAGCCTGTGTGTGCCATCCTCGTAGATGGAAAGCTATTCCACTTTTTATTTTTTTTAACTGGCTTTGAACTCAGGGTCTTACTTGCTAGACAGGTGTGTACTACCCTGAGTCACCTCCAACCCATAAGTTGGGAGAGCTTTAAGGCTCACTCTTTTTTTTTTTGTTCTGGTATTGGGGCTTGAACTCAGGGCCTGGGAGCTAGCTGTCCCTTAGCTTTTTCCATTCAAGGCTGATTGACACTCTACCTTTTAGCCACAGTTCCACTTCTAGCTTCTGACTTCCATAATTGCTTCAAATCCAGAACTCAAGAAGCCATGCTTGGTGAGTAACTTAGTCTCCCACCTGAGATAAAGTTTGGACTTAGGGGTTTATAATCCAACTATTTGTTTTTCACAAAGCCTCCTATTTTTAGCCATTGGGCTTGGGACTAGGATGGCCCCCTTAATGACAAGTACCCTTGCTTTCCTGTGATTAGGCACTTTTGGTCTTGGTTGCCTCTTCTAGTGCTGCTTCTTTTTTTCTTTTGGTCGGGTTGTGGGGCCTGAACTCTGGGCCTGGGCACTGTCCCTCAGCTCTTCAGCTCAAGCTCGACCATTTGAGCTCAGCGCCACTTCTGGCTTTTTTCTTTAAGCTTATGTGGTGCTGAAGAATCAAACCCAGGACCTCATGCATGCAAGGCAAGCGCTCTACCACTGAGCCACCTTCCCAGCCCTTCTAGTGCTTCTTGAAGGGCTGTAGATGACTGTTTCCTAGAGGTGGTATTCCTATGAATGGTTCAACCTCCTGTGGAGCCCAGCAGAATTCTGGAGAAGGGGAGCCTAGAGTGTGGGAGAATCCTCAAGATTACAGTTTGCTCTTCCAGATCCCTCCCCAGCCCTGAATGCAGAGTGGAATTGGACCATGGTTCTTGTGCTCACCTAAACCTGGCTCTTGCACTTTGAGAAAGAGCTGTCAGTGCCTACAGTGCCTCTAATGTCCCCATTTGTTGACAGACAGGAAGAATCATTGCTGGAGCCTCTGGTGTCTTCTGAAGGCTCAGGAGTCCTTGCCTCTGCCTTCCAGGTCCTTTGGAGCCAGACATTTGCTACTGTGTTGGAGTCTTTATTCAGTGTGGTACACTGGCATTGGTCATGTCCTCGGAGGAGGGAGTACACTGAAGAGCACTGCTGTCTGTATGGAAGCAGCTCTGTATGTGAGGATGGAGCTGCCTCTGATGCCAGGCTTCCAGGGCTACTCTGTAGACTCCATGTACAAGCTCATGGGCACGATGAAGTCCAAGTCCTATGGGTACAGAGGAAATTCCTGCAGCTGGCCAGTTGCCCTCACCTGGCTGTCGTATTGATTTTTATATCCATTCTCTTTTGCTTGATTTTTTTTTTCATTTTCCCAGCCTGTATAGCCCATGTTGGGATTTCTAGTAGTGACCCCTCCCCTTCCTTGTTCAGTCTCTGTACAAATGAGTAGAACAGAAATGCAGCCTGGATGTGAGAATGTCCCCTTAGTGGAGGAGAGCCACGTTAGGGGATGTGCTTCAATGGGCTTCTTTTGAGCCCTAGCAGGGCTCTGGAGAGCAGAGAACATGGACTTGCTTCTAACCATGCAATGGTACATGCCTTTAATTCTCCCTACTTTGCTTCAATAGCTTGCGTTTTCTGGCATGGTTTTCTGTGTCATTCTCCCATTTGCCCAGGTACTACCATAACCAGTAGTAGGCATGAATATTCTTTTTTTTTTTTTTTTTTTTTTTTTTGTCGTTGTGGGGCTTGAACTCTGGGCCTGGGCACTGTCCTTCAGCTCTTCAGCTCAAGGCGAGCACTCTACCACTTGAGCTACAGCGCCACTATGAATATTCTTAATGACTAAGACTTCTACATAATCTGCACACACCCACAAGCAGAGTCACCTGGATGTAACTATCCCAGGACAACTGTCCGGCTCTTGTCCTGGGACAAACTTTGCTATGGGCCTTCTTAGAAAGTGATGGAAGCCAATTCAGCCTTGTCCAGAAGAGTGTAGACAACAGCTTTTTTCAGGTAAAGGGTGAATTCTGCATCAGGAGTGGGAGCTTGGCATCCAGCTGGCAGGGAGCCTTGGACAGCTGCTGCTGGAGACTGGTTCATGGCTGTTGGACCCCAGCTGCGAGTTTTTGTGCCTGAAACATGTGGTATAAACATGTTTGACACGAGCTTATCCTGTAGCTCTGAGACTTACATTTAAGAACAATTTGATTTTATCACCATATGAGCGCAGATGTAGTTTTGTAGATATGTTTTGTCCTTTATTTCAAAAAGTATTTATTTTCCATGGTCAGTATAATTCTTCTTGGGGAACTTCATCCTTTGATCTGGACTGGAAAAAATGTGACCATTTTAAGACCTCTTAAAACACGTCTTCGGATTTATTGTGTGTACAAATGGAAATTCAGATAATAGCTCTGTTCTTAGCTGAAGAAAAACAGGAAAAGAAAATAAATTTCTCGTTACTTGGAATGATAAACACCGTGAAGCATGTGCTGTATATCCTGGCAACAGAAATTCAAGGTCGGAAATAATTCCTTTCCTCCTGAGTCTGCCTTCAGCCTCCCGAGGACTGCTGTGGCTGAAATTCGCTACTAATTGTAGCCATAATTTTAGCATGCAATTAAACACATGATTTCCTTCCCAGCTGATGTCTTTTTAGTGAGTGTGACATGGGTAAAACAAAAGCTCTGTTGATTTGAGCGGCCACTTTAATCTGATAGGAGGTCATGGAGAGTCACCATTATTATTTGGGTATGTTCAGCTCCCCAGTGGGAGCTAGATTAATCTTGCCCATAAAATTGGTGAACAGCTTGGCTGCTTCTAGTATAATGCAGTGTTACTTACTATCTGTGGATGGAAGAAAACCAATGGTTGATGTGTCTGTTTTGCTAAATCCATTTGAGATTGGGGATCATGGGAGAGAGGAAACTAGTTGGAGTGAATCAGGTGGAAATTGTGGGGTTGTGGTAGGAGCAGAGGCTAATGGAAGTCAGGTTCAGGAGCTGTGGTATCAGAGGGGCCCTACGGCATGAGATAAGCCCAACTTCTTCTTCTTCCTTCTTCCTTCTTCTTCCTCCTTCTTCCTCCTTCCTCCTTCTTCCTCCTCTTTCTTCCTTTTTTTGTTGGCTGTTGGTCTTGAACTCTGGCTCTGGGTGCTGTCCTTTAGCTCTTCAGCTCAAGGCAAGCATTCTACCACTGGAGCCATAGTGCTTCTGGTTTTCTGGTGGTTAATTGGAGGTAAGAGTTTTATGGACTTTCCTGCCGGGGCTGGCTTTGAACCGTGATCCTCAGATCTCTGCCTTCTGAGTAGCTAGGATTACAGCATGAACCACCAGTGCCTGGCTCAGCCCACTTCTTAGGCCTGAGCACAGAGCCTCTTCATGGATGGAGGCAGAGGGCTTTACTGGATATGGTGCTAACATGGTTTCTCGGAGTGGGCATGCCAGCTTACTATCCACCATGCACCTGACATCTGATCTATGTTCTTTCCCACCTCTGGTGTTTACAGGCCTTTCTTTCTTCCCAGGTGTCTTGGGCAGGCTGTAGCATTCTCCTCACTCCCCTAAGGTCAGCTGCCTTGTCTTCCCCAGGTTTCTGATTCTATTGATGTGCATGTGCTTTTTAGAAAGGGTAACTCTGTGTTGCCAGCTCTTGTAGCTTTTTGAATTGTTCTTTCAGATGGCAAGTTTGGTGCCTATATGCAAGTACACATTCAGAATGATGGGCCTGTGACTATAGAACTGGAATCCCCAGCTCCCGGTGCTGCTACTTCTGACCCAAAGCAGGTAAGCCTCAAGTCAGGGGCCTGGGCCAGTCTCCTGGGTACCAGCAACATGTCTTGGCTTCAGGTAAGGACTGAGTAGTTCTCAGTCTGATATGGAGGACATACATTAGTCATTGTAACCTCATATTTATTTTAATATCTTTCTTCCCCAAGAATGCATGTTTGTGCTTTAACTCCTGAGTATATAGCCAGCTGGAATCATGAGAAGAAAATGTCATTTGCTTGGGTTCCAGTTCCTGGGTCAAGTGCTATAGCATCTACCTGCCATTAGGTGGCAGCAGAGCAGCAGCTCTGGCTGATTCACCCATTCAGAACCATTTATTTACCTGAAATGTTTTGTCCGAAGTGTGGGTTGATGAGCCACCCAAGGTTCTTTGTAAATCCTCATTGTTCTGACTTGGAGTTACTGCCAACTCTGTAAGCTTTCAGAAGAAAAAAGGCAAGCAGAGAAAGGAGGTGTGTGAAAGTCTTTGAAACATATGTAGTCTTATTTAATATTCTTTTAAAAGCTTTAGTTAATGCACACACTTGATAGAGACACTTGAGCCTGGAAGGCAGAGAAGTAGTAACTAAAGGGATGCTCCTGTTCCTGTCTCCTTGCTTCCTCTCTTGTAAGATGTAGCCACATGGGTGACACATGAGAAAGTTGGCTGTGTAACTGGTACTAAACTGTATATTTTTTGTTTTTGTTTTTGTTTCCTTTGTTGGTCATGGGGCTTGAACTCAGGGCCTGGGCTCTGTTCCTGAGGTTTTTTTTTTTTTTTTACTCAGGGCTAGTGTTCTACCACTTAGAGCTACAGCCCCATTTCTAGTTTTCAGATGATTAACTGGAGATAAAAATCTCAAGGACTTTCTGCCTGGGCTGGCTTTGAACCATATAGCTAAGCTATGTTTGTTTGTTTTAAACTGAATCGGAACCTTTCTTCTTATTGATGCACTGTGGCTCAAGTGGTCGAGTGCTAGCCTTGAACAAAAGAAGTTCAGGGACAGTGCCTAGGCCCTAAATTCAAGCCCCAGGACCAACAACAACAAAAAAAAAATGTGAAAAATTCACATGAAATGTAGACTTTTTTTTTAAACTTTAATGTCTTATAAACTGTAGCACATTGATTAAGACATCGAAATTAACATGGATACAATATCATTAACTGCATTATAAACCTTAATTTCATGTGTGTGTGTGTGTATGTGTGTGTGTGTGTGTGTGTTATTAGGGTTTGAACTCAGGGTCTTGTGATTACTAGGCAGGTGCTGTATCAGTTGAGTCATGCATTTAGCAAGCCTTTATTCATCCTAAATATTTTTCTGGAAATACCTTATGCCTTTGGAATCCTCACCCATCTTTCAATGATCACCTTCTTGTGTAGGTTAAAGGGTATAAAGATGTTACCTAAGATAAGTAAATTTAGAGATGTAATGCATAATGTGGGCTTTAGTGAACATCATCCTGTATCCTGGACATTGCTAAGAGTAGTCTTTTGGTATAGATGATGAATATGTGATTTGACTGTATTTACTTCACTCTGTGTATATTAAAATGTCATGTTGAGGGGCTGGGAAGGTGGCTCAGTGGTAGAGTGCTTGCCTTGCATGCCTGAGGCCCTGGGTTCGATTCCTCAGCACCACATAAGCAAAAAGAAAAAGCCAGAAGTGGCGCTGTGGCTCAAGTGGTAGAGTGCTAGCCTTGAGCTGAAGAGCTGAAGGACAGCGCCCAGGCTCAGAGTTCAGGCCCCATGACCGGACCCCCCCCCAAAAAAAAAATGTCATGTTAAGACTGGGCACTGGTGGTTCATGCCTATAATCTTAGCTTTAGGAGGCTGAGACCTGGAAGTTTGAGGTTTGAAGCCAGCCTTGGCAAAAGTCTGAGAGATTCTAGCTCTAAATATCCAGCAAAAGACCAGGCTGGAAGCATGGTTCAAGTGGTAGAGTGTTGGCTGTAAGCAAGTGAGGTGATCAAGGATGAATTTAAAACACAGTACCAGTTCCAGACCCCCCAAAATCATGTTGTACACCTGAAACATACAAGAAAACAATCAGAACTTCCAGAATTAAACCCCAAACGGCATTTCTTTTTTTTTCAAAATAACATTTCTTTTTTTAAAATTTAATTTAATTTTATTTGTGAACATACTGTACAGAGGAGTTACAATTACATGGGCAGGATACTGCGTACATTTCTTACCAAGCATTGCAGCCTCCTCGTTTGTTTACCCTTCACATCCCTTCCCAGCCTCCCCCCTCCCCCCCAATCCCAATCCTTCTCCTTACCCCCCTTTCCCCCCCCCCCCGCACCGACGTTGTAAAGCTCGTTCAAAATAACATTTCTTAACAGAATTTTTTGACTTGTTAGGTTACAAAAGACATCTAGTTATTTTTGAATCTTAAAGGAATTTTCTGTTAACTGCATAAAATTTTCAATTTTAATTTTCCTTATCCTAGAAATTCATGCACATCTGTGTCTTCTGGCATTCCAGTAGGTGGCAGTGAACAGGCACAGAAAGGGTCTTGGTGACTAGTTCAGCCTCTACCTATGGCCTCTTTCCACCTTTCCTTTTCATTAGAAGGGCTCCTTTTTAAAGCTGACAGCTGCTTGGCTTGCTTTTGTGGGGATAAGAGAGGACAGCCAAATTTATTTTCCTGATAAATAAATGTTTTTGTCAAGCTAGTTTTTAATTTTAAGTGTTTTATTTCCCTGTTATATTCCAAACAGTTACTATTATGTTACAGAAATATGGTTCTTTTGGCAAGTTTCTGTATTACATAAAAATGTTTTTTTTGGGGCTAGTTGTAGAATATAGGCTTTTAAAAATACATTTTTAATTGTAAAAATAGTGTACAGAGGGGTTACAGTTACATGAGTAAGGTAATGAGTACATTTCGTATCGAGCATTGTTACCTTCTCCTTTGTTTTTCCCCTACCATCTTTTCCCTTCCCACCTCCTCAACTCCTCCTTCCCTACCCCCCACAAATTGCAAAGTTTGTTTTCAACATAGTGTCTTGTACATGGTTACAATAGGTCAACCTGTATACCTATTTAAGCATTTTGTTTTTTCCATTTCCCTCCCAAATTAGAAAAGTGTATATACAAGATGGAGGGCACCAGAATCAAATACATTGAAAACAGGGGAAGAATATACAAAAGAAAATGGGGGAAGAACATACAAAAGAAAAAAAAATCACATAGTACATTATAAGTACATTAAAAACAATAGTAAGAACAAAAAAACCCACGTAGGTCCCTGTCTTAGGGTTCATTTTACTTAACCTTATCTTATATGGTCATATGTACATAGCTTTTGACCTTTTCTGCTTGACCTAGACATATACTAGTTATTGCAAATAAGAGAAACCATGGGACCTATGTTTCTTTGGGCCTGGCTTACTTCACTTAATATAATTTTTTCCAAGTCTTTCCATTTCCTAACAAATGGGGTGCTGTTATTCTTTCTGATGGAGGCATAGAATTCAATTGTGTATATCTACCACATTTTCTTGATCCATTCATCTACTGAGGGGCATCTGGGTTGGTTCCATAGCTTAGCTATGGTAAATAATGCTGCGATAAACATAGTTGTGCTGGTAGCTTTAGTGTACCCTTGTTTGTGATCATTTGGGTAAATGCCCAAAAGTGGGATTGCTGGGTCATAGGGGAGCTCTATGTGGTGTCTTTTGAGAAACCTCCATACTACTTTCCAGAGTGGTTGAACAAGTTTACAATCCTACCAACAATGCAGTAGGGTTCCCTTTTGGCTACATCCCCTCCAGCATCTGTTGTTATTAGATATCTTGATTATAGCCATAGAATATAGCCTTTTAAATCTATCTTTGATAAACAATATGTAGAGGTGTGTATGTGTATGTGTGTGTGCGTGCATGCACACTTTCTGGTATATTAGGCATGTTGAACATGGTAAGGAGAGAAAAACATACTGACCCTCAGTTGCTGCTCCAAGGATGGATTTAGGGCAACATAAACCTGAAAGGTCAATGACAGGGAATGAACATGGTCACGGATCATCCAGACCCGGCTCTTCCTTCACACCTTTCCACAAGCGTGTAGATAACACAGCAATATCTGAGTGACTATACCTCTGCCACACTCCTGTCTGTCCTGTGAGGTTCCTTCTTTTCTTTCCCAATGTTGTACCTGCTCTTGCCTCCTCTTAGGTGGGCACACTCTTTTTTTGCTATTTTTCATCAGATCTTCCCAGCATCTTCTCCTTGGAGGAGGAAAGTCTCTACTCCCGATTCCAAGAAAGCCCTCCTCCCAGCCACTATCACATTGTCTTGATGTCTGCTTTACACACCCAGCACTCCTAAAGCATATGCTCCTGGGTCCTGTTCATTGTGATGCCTTATAAGTGTGCCTGTGTGTTGTCACTTGGCTAGAAATGGGGCCTTGATGTGCTGTGGCCATGGGCTGAGCTGTCTGTGACTGTCCTGGGTTCTAAGTGACATTGCTTCTGCCAAGCTTAGCTGGGGAAGCCTCCAAGGAGACTGCAGGCTTCAACTAGTTCTTAGGATGAAGAGAAGAGAGGAGGTTAGGGAGGGGAGGGGGGTGAGAAGGTGTCGAGAGGGAAAGATAGGAGTAAGGAAGAGGAGAGGAGAAGGTATTTTCAAACTGTACTTCAAACCCAGGGAGCTTCATATTTTCAAGAGTTTCAGGTCTTTACTAATGGGCAAAAAGGCTGCTGTTAGTGAAGACTGGGCTGGTAAGGACAACCAGTGGGTTGGCTGCCTTAACCAGATCTCTGCTGCTTTCTGTATCTGGCCACTGTAGCCGTGTGTGTTTCTCATGGCTGTATCAGTCACATAGGCTCACATATTTAGGCTACAATATTTCGTGCCAGTAAGAAGAGGCTAAAAGAGCATTCTGTTCTTGCTCTGAAGGACATACTTCCGAATGGAATAGGAAGTAGTAGCACTAGCAGAGCCACTGAACCAGAGCTGTTCATGTAAGAGCACAGTTCTGGAGGATATAGCCTGACAGTTGCCTAGTGCATGTTCTGTGGCATGCCTGTTTTACCAGTGGCTACATTGTGTAGAGATCGAGGCAGAGCAGGGCATATAGGGCCTAAAGCTCCATTCATCTTTTTTCTTCATTTATAGTTCTGGTGACATGAACAGCCCTTTCAGTAATACATGCTGTGGAATCCAGGTGACACAAAGGATGGACTAGGACACAGGTGGCCCTGTTGCATGGTCCAAATGGCCTGTTCATTGCTGTAACTTCATTTTGGGGACAGAGTTAATGAGAAGTGATCTGAACAGAAGGGAGGATTCCATGGGTGCTAATCAGTTTGCATTTTCTCCTAGAAGGTTTATTTAACTAGATTAGTTTCTCTTTTCACTCTTCTAAAATTCTTGAACCCTGGATTCTAGTTTCCCAGTTTCTGCTGGTCTTAGTTTTGAGTTTATGTGGCTCAAAGTTGTTGACTTGCCTGAGAAGTATGTTTGTAAGTCTTTTGTCAAATAGTACCAGGTCCTGTCATTTATTCTATTTTGTCACATCAGCTTATTGAACAAATGTTGACTTAGTCTTGTATTGTTTATCCTGGAGTGTCTCTGAAACCCCAAGTGGGAACCTTTCCTATTGTAGAGTTTTTATTGTACTGATGCTCAGCCTTTGTTATGGTGTTCTGGGGTGTGTGTTGGTGATATTGAGTTCTGGGACCAAACCTGCTACACAGAAGATCTCTCACCAGGAAAGGTGGGCAATTGTCAGGCTATACTGTGGCTACTCAGTGCCAGGGGAAGAGGAAGGATGTAGAAGTGACTGACAGGTAGGAAAGGGAGCCTACCAATTGTTCCAAACAGACTGACTTCTTCCTGCCAGGCTTGCTTTTTTGTTTTATTATTTATTTATTTATTTATTTTTTGGTTGGTTGTAGGGCTTGAACTCTGGGCCTGGGTGCTGTCCCTGAGCTCTTCAGCTCAAGATTAGCACTCTACCACTTGAGCTGCAGTTCTACTTCTGGTTTTCTTGTGGATAATTAGAGATAAGAGTCTCATGAACTTTCCTGCCTAGGCTAGCTTTGAACTGTGATCCTCAGAGCTCAGCCTCCTGAGTAGCTAGGATTACAGGCGTAAGCCACTGGTACCCAGCTGAGGCTTGCTTTTTTTTGGGGGGGGGTGTCTGGTTGTGGGGCCTGAACTCTGGGCCTGGGCGCTGTCCCTCAGCTCTTCAGTGGTAGGCTAGCGCTCTACCACTTGAGCCACAGAGCCACAGCACCACTTCCGGCTTTTTTCTTTTTTCTTATGTGGTACTGAGGAATCGAACCCAGGGCTTCAGGCATGCAAGGCAAGCGTTCTACCACTGAGCCACCTTCCCAGCCCCTAAGCCTTGCTTTTATTTTAGCCTTTTAACTAATTTTTATTTCAGTGGGTGTCCTACATCAGTCCTCTGTCTTTTATGGACATAGGACTGTGTTTCTCTGCTTAAGGACCCATGGACTAATAGATCTGCCTTCATAAACCCACAATACATATTAACAAAATTACAGTAACCAAAGTTTATTCTCTGTTGTTGGAATTTGGACAGTAATTTTAAAATCATGATCTGCTCTTTTTCTACCTTTGACACACAAAAACAACCACTTCTAATTACACAAAAGCAAAGCTCAGGACACTAATGTATGTTAAATGTACAGTTAAAATTTAAGAACTTTTTAATTTTTTCCGGTGTCTGTTTTGGGCATGTTTTTAGTTATTTTAATCTTTAATTTAATTTGTGGTTGTGTTAAAACAAACAAACGCCTTACTTTACTGATGTTCTGTCAAAGATTAACAGCATCCTTTTTATTCCCAAGGGAGGGAGATAAAGATTGTTTTGTATGGATTTGTACATTGAACATAGCAATGACTTCATTATATAGGCTCAAGATTTTAATTAGCAGTTCTTAGCTTCTAGGTAATTTATCAGGATCTTCATAGTCCTAAGTAATTGTAGAAAATTATTCTGCCATCTCTTATTATTTTGTTGAAAACCGGTTCATACATCCCCATTAGTAATGGAGAGAGAAAAAAAATAAACTGGAAATGACAGAATGCTTTTTAAAATTGTAGCTACAATAAAGATATGCACAGTAGATAGAAGACTTAACTATATATGCAGAGGTGTATGCAAAATAGTATGGTTTGGGGCAATCTAATGACTAAAAAGGTGTTTGTCTTTTTTTTTTGGGGGGGGGTCCGGTCGTGGGGCCTGAACTCTGGGCCTGGGTGCTGTCCCTCAGCTCTTCAGCTGAAGGCAAGCACTCTACCACTGAGCCACCTTCCCAGCCCAGGTGTTTGTCTTTTTAAATCTAGTTAAGTCTCTCAGAGAATGTTGGGATGGGTGAGCAAAGTGTAAATTCGATCAGGATCAGAGGATTAGATGGGCTTTTAGGGATTCACAAACTGTCTTGAGCTTGCGTGTGTACGTGTGTGTGTGTGTGTGTGTGTGTGTGTGTGTGTGTGTGTGTATGTATGTGTATGTGTATGAGAGAGAGTGTGGGGGGGAGAGATATATCAGGGCTTTTCAATTCACCAAAGACGGAAAGAACTGCAGCTGCTGGATAGCTGAGGACTGCATCTCCTCACCGGGGTCAGTGAGCTCTAGCAGTGTTCCTCAAAGGGTGGGCCACGGACTCTCAGCATCTGATCTCCCAGGGCACTTTCTAAAATTCAGAGTCCTGGGATACCCAGGACTGCAGCCGAGCTCTTGGCATGTGTGGATGTGGAGTACAATAGAGTAGACTTAGGTTTCTAATCAGGTCTCTGTGTTCTCTGTAAGCACACTGACAATTCAGAACTGCCGGACCAGAGGAAATCTGTTGTTGCCATTTTCATCTGCTCCAGGCATTGGTTTCTCTGGACCACCCTGGCACAGTGTGTCTAAAAATACTTTGCAACCGGTATGCTGCAGCTGCCAGGAAGCAGGATGGCTGGGCTTGATTATTGAGGTCACACATGAGGCTGTTCTCATTCTTCAATGCCCTGTCTCCTCATCCGTTCCTCCATATGTGTCATGATGAAAGTGTCCCCAGAGCCCAGTGCCTTCTCCACACAATTACAGATGTGTCAGGGTAAAGCCACTAGAGGAACACAGCTCAATATAGTAGTGACTGATGGCTGGCTACTCTGCCTGGCGACACTGAGACATGTGTAGGTGGAGTCACTTGTTTCTTAAGAGTGCTGGGCAGCATGAGGATGGATTGCCAGTGCCAGGCAGGGAGTAGTGGTGTAGCCTCTCTAGATCTTTAGTCATAAAGTAATTTATAGTGCTCTTGATTTTGGGGAACTGGACATAGAATGCCTCACCTGTTGGTGCATTCACAGGACTAGAATAAAAATGCAGGATGGTTAATATCTTAGCCTCTGCATGGATTTTGCGATTTAATGAAGTGTATGACTGTCAAAGCTTCTCTGAGCAATTGGCTGATAATTTATACTTAAACCCAACTGGGGCATTGTTAAGGGTTTATATTGTGTGGTATATCATTACCTGTGAAATTCATGGTAAAAAACCTTTTGTGCAGTAAATCAGACTAGTTTCCTGAAGATTATTTTCTGTGTCTTAAGTAAAAGAAACATCATGGTTTCTTTTTCCTTTGTGGGCCCCCTCCCCACCCGTCTTCTACCAAAAGAAGGGATTTGGGCTCATGACCTCATGTTTGTCAGGCAGCCACTCCATTTTTTGAGCCACTTTTTGGTTTAGTTATTTTTAGATAGAGTCATGTGCTTTTTTCACTGTGCTGACCTTGGATTGCAATCCTCCTACCTATGCCTCCTGCAGGAGTTACAGGCCATGAGAGCCACCACACCCAGCTGGTTTGTTGTGATGGGTGTCTCACTAACTTTTTGCCTCACCTGGCTTTGGGCCACACTTTTCCTAATGTTTTCTCTTGAGAAGCTGGGATTATCAGTGTTTACCATCGCACCTTCCCTTCTCTTTTGCATTTCTGTTAATCTACCTGAAATGAATGCCTGCCCTGTTTCTTCCAAGGTCCAATTTGATACTGCTTTATTCATGATGAACTCAGTCCTGTTGAGGTAAAGCCTTCTTGCTTTTGAATTCCCACTACATGGCTGTGTGGCATAGGTTCCCTTCTGGTACTACACTTGAATAAAAACCCATGCTCAGTCACCTATGAGTTTGCTTGCTTATTCACTCATGTATCCATCCAACCACATATCCAACAAGCTGTCTTCTTATGCATTTGTCTACTCATTTAGCCATTATCTACTCATATGTCTCTCTAGTGTACATACACAGTGCCTGTTCTAGGCTGCTCCTGCATATAGGACCAGCACTGAGGCTGGAGTTCTGCTCTAGTGGGGAGACATATAGAAAAAAAGTCTAATGTGACACTATGGTAATATTAAATAAAATAGAGTCAACTGTAGAGACTGCTGCTGGTGGAGGCTACCTCCAGCAAGCACTGGGGAGAGACACAGCTGATAGGGAGCCAGCCACGTGATAATCAGAGGATGATTATGGGCCAGCAAGTGCAGACTCCAGGCCAGTGTAGCTGGAACTTGGAAGGATGCAGGGAGGGTCAGGAAATAAGGTTGGGCCTGATGACCTGAGGCCTCTTGGGCCAGGAAGGGCAATTTTGGATTCTGTTGTCAGTGGGATGGAGAGTTATTAGAATTATGAGAGATTTAATTTGTGGAGATGGTTGATACTGGACAGGATGTGTGGCCTCCACACAGGGTGGCTAGCAGAACACTGAGGAGCTCTTGCAGCAGGTGAGTGAGCAAGTAGAAACTCTAGGTGTACATTGGAGGAGGTTAACCACTATGGTGTTCTGCCGCCCACAGTGGAGCTTTTGTATAAATGATTCACCTTTCATTTCTTTCATACTGTGGCTTGAGCATCAGGGCAGACTGTGAAGTCTAACCTCCTGTGGTTCATTACTAGCAAGATCCATTCTTGCCTCCAGAGCCAGTGTGGAGGAAGGATTCTGTGGTTTGTGTGTCTATGAGAAGATCAGGCATTTGATCTCATTGCCATCAAGGGGTGTGATTTTTCGCCTAGGGTCTGAGTGAGCCTCTGTTAAGTTTTAGAGAAGCAAAGCTTCTTCATATCAGCATGACACTAAATGCTTCATGATTGCCCATTTTTCTCCAAAAAACTTTCTGCAAAAAAGCTTTAATTATAAAATTCTATGAAGCCCAAGGAACAATATTTTATTGAATTTGATTTATGTATACCATTTTAGCTAATATTATCAGGGAAATTTCTAAGTCCAAGCCTTAGGAGCTTGTCAGAGATAAAAAAGATTTATTTTTGGAAAGATACATTTCCTGGTGCTCAAGGCTGTTGGAAATTATGGGAGGTGATTGTCAGAAGGAGGCAGAGCGGAAGCACAGGATGAGCAGGCATCCTGCTACCCTATCTGGAATGCTGCCTGCTGGGAGAGCCTCACAGTGGCCACTTTCTACCAACCTTCATCATCTTAGTTATATTTTTGTCAATATAAAACACCAAAGTATAATACTTGTATAAAGGTTGTTCACATGAAATGTACTCCTTTGACTACTTTCCATAAAATGTGAAGTCAATTTCTTTCTATTTTTAATCATGAAAGTGAAGCCTGGAAGCTTTATTTTCTGTGTAATGGAAAGATCTAAATTTGTGGCCTTGTTTCCATTTTCCACTTTTCCTCAGGAACGCGATACCCACATCATATCCCTCGGCGGTGGTTCCCTTCAGGGATGGTATTGATGTTTAACTGCTGAGGGAGGGCAAAGGCTATTCTTAATCATTGTTGGGTCATACACTAGGGAAAAAGTATGATTTCTGTAACTCTTCAAAATCCAGACCAGATATGGTCTTATGCTCTATGGATCCTTCCTCCTTTCTTTCTGTTTGTCTTCTTCAATTTTCATGTTTTCCATTATTATTATTAAAAATCTCAGGAAAGCATATATTATCTGGAAGGTATCAATTAATTTAGAGACACTTTTTAAATATTAGGCTTTTATAGTACTCCTGGGTACAAAGGTACTTTTATAGAAATAGTTCTTGTCTTTCATTTTTCTCATGAGCCCATAAACCAGCATTTTTTTTTTTTTTTGTCGGTCGTGGGGCTTGAACTCTGGGCCTGGGCGCTGTCCCTCAGCTCTTCAGCTCAAGGCGAGTGCTCTACCACTTGAGCTACAGCGCCACTTCCGGTTTTCTGGTGGTTTATTGGAAATAGGAGTCTCACGGTCTTTCCTGCCCGGGCTGGCTTTGAACCGAGATCCTCAGATCTCAGCCTCCTGAGTAGCTAGAATTACAGGCGTGAGCCACCAGCGCCCGGCCATAAACCAGCATTTTTGTATCAATTTTTTTGTTATAATACAGCACATAAAATGAGTATTTAGAAAAAATACAAGCTGGGTGCCAGTGGCTCACAATCCTAGCTACTCAGGAAGCTGAGAGCTGAGGATCATGGTTCAAAGCCAGCCTGGACAGGAAAGTCTGTGAGACTGTTTTTTGTTTTTTTTTTGGGTCCAGTTGTAGGGCCTGAACTCTGGGCCTGGGCACTGTCCCTCAGCTCTTCAGCTCAAGGCTAGCGCTCTACCACTTGAGCCACAGCGCCACTTCTGGCTTTTTGCTTATGTGGTGCTGAGGGATCGAACCCAGGGCCTCATGCATGCAAGGCAAGCGCTCTACCACTGAGCCACCTTCCCAGCCCCCTGTGAGACTGTTATTTCCACTAAACTACCAAAAAGCCTGAAGTGGAACTGTGGCTCAAGTTAGAGCACTAGCCTTAAGCAAAAGCAGCTCAGAGGCAGCGGCCAGGCCCTGAGTTTAGGCCCCAGGACCAGCACCAACCCCCCCCCCCCCAAATTACAAGTTTAAGATGTATTAAAAAACTGTACAGTATAATCTCTCACTCTCAGAGGCAGTGTCATTGGTGAGTGTTTATCTCCTTCCTTCCAGACTTAATAAAATACTTTTTTTTACATTTACATATAGCCATGGAAAATTCATAGTATCTCTGGCTGTGTGTTATATATTGTGGCAAAAATACATAATCAATTTATCATTTATCACTTCTTTTTTCTTTTTGGCCAGTCCTGGGGCTTGAACTCAGGGCCTGGGCACTGTCCCTGAGACTCTTTGTGTTCAAGGCTAGCGCTCTACCTCTTGAGCCACAGTACCACTTCCAGCTTTTTCTAAGTAGTTTATTGGACTTTCCTGCCCGGTTGGCTTTGAACTATGATCCTCAGATCTCAGCCTCCTGAATAGCTAGGATTACACGTCTGAGCTGCCAGCACCCTGCTTAACCCCTTTCAAATAATTTAGTGTCTTAGCTCCTTCCTATTGTTGTGTGACCACTGTTACAATGATTCATTCACAGTTTTCATCTTCCCAAACTGAAATTGTATTCATTAGACAGTAATTCTCCATTCTCATCTCCCTGTAGACCCTGGTGACTACCATTTTCTTTGAATTTGGCTACAGTATCTATCAGATTGAAATCATATAGCATTTTTCCTTTTGTGACTAACTTCATTTATTGTAATGTCTTTAGGATTCATCTGTGTTCAATTGTATGTTTATAGCCACTGTCAGAATTTCTTTTTATTGCTGAATAATATTCCACTATATATATAAACCTTTTTTGTTTTTCCATTTATTTATCTATGGACATTTGGATTGTTTCCACTTTTCTCTTTCTGGAGACAGGACCTTTCTCTGTAGCCACATTGGAATTTGAGATCCTTCTCTCTCAGCCTCCTGAGCTCTGAGATTATAGTCATTCACCACCAGGGCATCTAGCTATTATGAATAAGGCTCCTATGAACTTGGTATGCAAATATGTCTTTAAGGCCTCCTGATTCTTTTGGGCATATACCTAGAAGTGGGATTGCTCAATCATGATTTGTTTTAGAAACTCCCATACTATTTCCCACAGTGTTTGCACCTTTTATTCCGATTGGAAATGCACAGGGTTTTCATTATCTCTTCAAAATAAAGCCTCTACTCTTCTGACAAGGAAAGATCATGAAAATCAAGGAAAGACTGAGGAACTGATGAAGAATGAAGGACATTAAAGACATATGACAAATGCAAGACATGATTCCATGGTTTGTTATCTCGCATCCTCACCAACATTTGTTATTCTATTTTTATAGTTAATAATATCATACATATGATGATGAAATATCATGAATTTCCTTATTGATTAGTGATGTTGAGTATTCTCGTGTTATTGACCATTTGTGAATACTGTTTGGAGAAATGTCTATTCACATCTTTCCATTTTTGAATAGGGTTGTATATATATATTTTTTTTTGTTGAATTGTAAGAATTCTTTATACACTCTGTATGCCAGCTCCTTACCAGATCTATTTCACTCATTCTGTAGGTTGCCTTTCACTCTGTTAATTGTGTCCTTTGATCTACTTCTTCTTTTCTTTTTTTTCTTAAATAAGAGACAGAGTCTCACTACTTTTTCCAGGCTGGCCGTTAGCTAGAGTAGTCTTCCTCTTACCTCAGCCTTCCTGAGTATCTAGGATATAGACATATACCAATATTTCTGAATCACAACTTTAAGAAATTTTGGTGAAGTTCAGTTTGTCTACATTTTTCTTTTGTAGTCTGCGCTTTTGATGTCATATCTAAGAAGTCATTGCCAGATCCAGTCACGGATATTTTCTTCTAAGAGTTTTAAAGCTTTAACCCTTACCTTTAGTTCTTTGATCCATTTCCAGTTAATCTTCATATATTATGTAAGCTGTGTGATACATTTCTACTTGAAGACAGGTTGGAACAATGTTACTGAGAACTTTTTTTAAGTGGATACCACATTATGCTTGATCTTGGTAGCATATTTCCTAAAAACAAGAACATTCTCTCACTGAAACTGAAACACGGATCAGGATCAGAAAATTACTATTAACATTTTACTAATGTCCAGTCCTCATGTCACATGTGCATTTACCAGTCATCTTGGTAAGGTCTCCCAGAGTGAAAAGATCTAGTACAGATTCATACCTGACATTTAATTGTCCTGTGCATTTAGTGTCCCTCATTGTAGTTCAATTCCTCAGCCTTTCCTTGACTTTCATGACCATGTCTCTTTGGAAGGGTAGAGATATTATTTTGACTACTGTCCTTCAGTTTGTCAGATGTGTGTCTGTGTATATGCTGGCCTAGATGGTACCATACCACATACTGTTATGAAACATGCTTCCATTCTTATCTAGCAGTGGCATGCATTTTGTTGTGCACAGCTAGTACATTCACTTAACTTCAAGACTGAATTCTGTCATATGAATACACTGCATTTTATGTAGCTGTTCTCTTTTTGGTGGATATATAGATGGCAATTTTTTGCAAGTCTATAAGAGTTATTGAAGAGGGAAGAGGAGGCAGAAAGAGAATGACAGCTAAAAATTCAAGGGGGAATCTCTTGTTATTAAAAAGTCATTCTAGGTGCAGGCAGATGAACGTAGGGCCAGCCTTCCCCATGTTTTGTTCTGTGACACTGTTGTCAAGACTCTGAGCTGGTTGGAGTCTCTACAACTGGATCTTCTTCAAATGAAGAGGTGTTCTAGGGTATAATGAGCAGGTGGCAGGGAGCAACTCCATTGTTTCAGGTGGTGAACCTACTATGCATCCTCTGCACTTGTGCTGTCAACAGCACTAAGAGAATTGTGCTGAGGAATGTCACCATTGATCTTAAGCTTTCTGAGGGGTACCTCAACAGTCTCCGGATCTTAGAGTGAGACCTCCCAGACCCATGGCCCATAAAGGGCAGCACACCCCATGGAGCCTTGATACATACCATTTGTTCCCCATACTGCTCAGTAGAATGCACCTTGTAGCCTTGTGATGACTGGTCTACATTTGGTGTATGTGTTATACAGCAAGTATTGGGCATATGTGAAATAGGGCAGAGGCTCTTGTTCTTTAAAAAGCTCATAGCACAGAGGCAAGGGAGCAGGATGACAATGACCAGTGCTGGGGCTGAGGACACAAGAAAGGTCATCATGGGGAGGCAGAGAAGCTTCCAATGGATGCCTAGGGGCACGGTGTCCTCTGCTGGGAGCACAAACAAGCTCCTTGAGGCCTCACACGGCTTCTACATCACTTCCATGATCCTCAGCACCAGGAACCAGGAGGCAAAGAGGCTGGTGAGAAGGCAGATCTGTAGCAAAGCTCTAGAGTTTGAGTAAGACAAGAGTAGAACCTCCCAATGCAGGTAAAGGCCTTTGGCAATTTTTCTCCCTGCACTGCCAGTGATCAGGGTGTGGGTAGCCCATAATTACTTGTAAATGCAGGGGGAAGGAGGGGATAGGGCATTTATTTGTTTATACTAATGTACATATGTACATTTCCTTTTCTAAGTAGTAAAAAGTCACTCCTCTGTGGCATTTGTTACTGTTTTCAAAATACTGAAAGTAGAGAACAATATAAAAATACCTAACTATAGCAAATGTTAATATTGGCTGTAGTTCTTTCAGTTGTCATCTCATTCAATAACTGACTAACCATGGAGTTTTACTGAGACTTGTTCAAAGCTAGTGTCTCACACAGAATTATTGTTAATAATAAAATTGCCTCAAAAGTATGTAGTGTTTTTTTTTCAAGATATTGATATTTTGGGAAAGCGAGTCAGATTTATTTAAAAAAGAAAAGCAGGTCTACCTTCCAGATGTGACTGTGAATAAAATACCAGGCAGGCACAGCCAACTTTTCTTTTAGATTTCTTTCATGTCTTTCTTAATAGAATTTAATAAAATAAGACAGGAGGAGGACTCATTAAAGGTTAAGAATAATAGGCCTGAAAGAATTGCTGGGAACATGCATAGAACCATTTTTCATCTTGGATCTCTTCCTTGGCTTCAGAGTCGGGTGAGACGAGAAGTTCGTTCAGGAATTCATTCCCAGCCTATTTTAGTACCAGGCTAGGTTTGTGATAAATCAGCTCAATAATCATGCATGACATTAGGCAAATCAGGGGAAGGAGAAGGAATCAGGTCAGAGCTCAGTTTACTTTACAAAGCCATGGGAAATGGAATTCTTTAACGATAAGTAAATAAATTAATTCAGGACTTGGAGAGGAATGGTAATAATAGGTGGCACCAGGAGTTCCTTTGAAATTGTTTTCATCTGAGGAAATGGAAATGCAGGAGGACCCTGTCTCTTCTTAGCTCACACATCTGCAGGGGCAGATCTGTAGATGACTCTGGATTACAGAACTGTTGGACTGCCTGCAGCTGTGACAGAAGCAAAGACACAGGGTCAATTACATCTTTCCACCACTTCTAGGAAACTGTTGTATTTAGATACCAGTGCCTAGCGATGTAACTAGATGTGAAATTTCCATGTTCCTACCTTAGTGGATGGTTGTAGTTTGTTTATGAACACCCAGTAATTAAAAATACAATATAGCATTTATAAATTTGAAGTTAATATATTTATATATAAATTGGATATATAATATACGTACATAGCCCAGTATGGCCTCAAACTCATAATTCTCATGTCCCAGGAGTACTGGGCGTTTGTCCCTACACCTAGCACATTGTGGCATTTTAAATACATATATTCAATGTGTAATGTGCATCTCTTCAAGCACTTATTTATTTATTTGTGGTGGAAACATTGGACATCTTTTCTATTTTTAATTGTTATCAATTACAGCTATAGAATATTAGAAGCTATGCTTCCTGTCCAGTTGTATACCTATATGCTAACTCTTCCTCCCCTACTTATTTCCTAATGACTGGCAACTACTATTCACTCTATCTACTTCTGTCTTCAACATGTAAGTGAGAACATACAATATTTCTTTCTATGCCTGACATCCTCTAGTTCCACTTACATTGCTACAAATGATAAGCTTTCTTTTTTATTGCTAAATTATATTTCATGTATAGGTACCACATTTTCTTCATCTGTAGTATTTATCTGTTGCAGGACACTTAGGTTGATTATAATCTTGCTAATTGTAGATAAACATGGGACTGTAGACATCTCTCTTCAACATAATGATTTTTTCCCCCTTGGATCAATAATGGGTTTTGTTTTTAATGCTAAATAACATCCCTGGGAGAATTTCTCTTGGCTGGCCTGTTGATAGTGGAGTACAAAGAATCCATACAAATGTCTTGCTATTTCTACTACCTTGAGAATCCTGTTCCTTCTGAAGTGGCAGGAATGTGGGTTTTGTGTTATGTATGATAGATACCTGGTTAAGAGTAAGGACAGACTTGTGGCTTTCAGCCTAAAAACCAACAGCAGTGGCTATCACTTCAACCACACATGAATTTAAGGCTTTGGTTTATTTTCCATAATACCTGAAGCACTATATATTTAAGAACATAAATGACATAGGAGTATTTTAGCATGTAGCAGAGTGGACATATTTCAGTCATCAGTTTCGGATTCTGAGTGTAGAAGTATTATTTCTGAGGGTATTTTTCTTCATTCATTCTAGGGATACAGACAGTTTGGTAGCTAAAGTGGTGCCATCCAGGGTCTTTCATGTCTCAACACCATGGGACAGACCAAGGCAGACATGTGGTTCCCTGGATAGGGGCAAGGAGCAGTATTGCCACATCACATCTTTGCCATGAACTGTGTATGGCTTTGATTTGGCATTTGTTCTTCAAGAGGCTTAAAGGGTCCATTGTCCAAAAAACAGTGCCATTTTGGACTTGGAAATACAATCTGTGCTACCAATTGTATGCCAGCCTTGCCTATGGTTAGTCTCTTGATATGGAGTGGAAAAGGCTTCCTGGGCTTCTTGTGGACTGGAGCACACATCTGCCTCTTTTAAAAATTAACTAAGGGGCTGGGAAGTTGGCTCAGTGGTAGAGCGCTTGCCTTGCATGCCTGAGGCCCTGGGTTCAATTCCTCAGCACCACATAAGCAAAAAGAAAAAAGCCAGAAGTGGCGCTGTGGCTCAAGTGGTAGAGCGCTAACCTTGAGCTGAAGATCTGAGGGACAGCGCCCAGGCCCAGAGTTCAGGCCCCGAGTTCAGGCCCCACGACTGGACTCCCCCCCCAAAATTAACTAAATTGTTATTATGATGATGTGCAGAGGGGTTACCATTTTATAAGTCAGGTAATAAGTATATTTATTTTTGGAACATGACATGCCATCCTTTACTCCCAGTTTTTCTCAGTTTTTATCCTGCCTCTTTTAAAGGCTCATGACGGCCTTTGAGGAATTAAAAGCAGGGAAAGAGGAATAATCCAAAACAAGAACGCAAGTATCTGGAAATTTCAATTTGATCACTGACTGTTGACCCTGGACACATTGCAGAACTCATTGAATTCTGTGTCCTATTTGTCAGAGAATCAGACAAGTTCTAGACCCTTTGGATCTATAGTTCTAGAACCCTTTGGATCTATAGTGTTGACTGCTGATGTTTTAGAGGACTGCTGTTTTGTTTATCTGCCTTCATTGACTCTCAGCTGACACTGATTTTCTTAGGCCTTTATTCTTGAGAAGAAACAACCAAGGATGTTTTAAAATCTCCATTTAGGGCTCATAGGAGCTTTGCAGGCATCAGTTTCTGTACCTTGATGGAAATCAGATGTCAGAAGAGGAGGACATGTATGGTAATGAGCCATATGGGCCCAGTTGCATTTCAGACTCATCATCCTTGACCTTCTGAGATGAACCACTTATGTTTGGTTTAAACTTGAGCTCAGCAGAACAAAGTAAAGTCCTGAGAGTGGGGGAAAGGAATTCCCACTTTTTCTGCTTCTCTAATCAATCAGCTCCAAGGTCTCAAAGGCCAAGTATTTCATAAATAACAAATGCAAATAACTTAACATTTGCATTTTGAATATGTATCTTCTAAAATAGATTAGTGTTTTCATTGGCTTTGAGTAGGAGGCTAACTTCTGTACTTGACCCATAACTATGTATGTAAAAATTGGGATAGTTGCCTGCATTTGGAGTTCCTTTTCATAAATATTTGTTGACTCTTTTTCATGTGCCAGATTTGATGTCATGAGTATCATAAAGAGAAATAAGACATGGTTTCTTTCTCCTAGAGGCTCCTACTTTAGTGGGATGAAAATCACATTAAGACAGAGAAAATACAGATTGTCTTGGCCAAGCGATCAAGTGTAAGACAGAGAGCCTGGGGGGAGGGCATGGTCATCAGGATGGGATATAGGAAGGAGTAGGTAACAGACATTTGGGTGAGAAGACTCAGCCAGATCTGAAAACTTGGCCCTTGAGCACTAGTCAGTCACTAGAGTTCAGCAGGGTAGGAAGGTCAGATCTGCTTTTCAGTTGTGGCCTGCTTGTAGCAGGATAGTAGGTGGTTTGGATAGAGTGGCAATGGGAGGTAGGGGACCTGCACTGACCCTGGATAGAGACTACAGTGGGAGCTACATGTGCCAGGGAAGATAAGAGGAAAATGGTTAACAACATCTTAGTTGGGGGTTGAGGGTTGTATTGGGAACAGTGTTTATTAATATTATTATTATTATTTTTATTATTATCAAGTAGTTACTACTTATTACCTGACTTATAAAATGGTAACCCCTCTGTACATCATCATAATAACAACTTAGTTACTTTTTAAAAGTGGCAGATGTGTACTCTAGTCCACAAGAAGCCCAGGGAGCCTTTTCTACTCCATATCAAGAGACTAACCATAGGCAAGGTTGGACATACAATCTGTAGCACAGATTGTATTTCTTTCTTTCTTTTTTTTTTTTTTTGGGGGGGGGGTCCGGTCGTGTGGACTGAACTCTGGGCCTGGGCGCTGTCCCTCAGCTCTTCAGCTCAAGGCTAGCGCTCTACCACTTGAGCCACAGCGCCACTTCTGGCTTTTTCTTTTTGCTTATGTGGTGCTGAGGAATTGAACCCAGGGCCTCAGGCATGCAAGGCAAGCACTCTACCTCTGAGCCACCTTCCCAGCCTACAGATTGTATTTCCAAGTCCAAATGGCACTGTTCTTTTAGGTCATTGAAAGGGGATGTGTTCTTTAAGGGAAGATTGGGATCCTAGCCACTTCCTGTCTTTGCTTCTAGCTGCTGTGAGGTGAATTGACCTCCTCTGATACTTGCTCCACACTGTGATGCTCTGTCTCATCCCAGGTCAGAAAAACAGGGCTAAGCAGCCATGGACTCAAACCTCTGAAACAGAGCCAAACTGGTCCTTTCTTCCTTATAAGTTGCTCATCACAGGTATTTTAGTATAGAGATGGAAAGCTGACTGACAAAACAGTGGCCCTTTGTTGTTGGTTCAGAATTGTGGGTAAAGGGCCAAGTCACTATGGTAGAAAGCATTTTTCTCCTCTGATGCCACAGCAGATCTTGGTGAAAAGGTCAACTGCAGGGCCGATGGCCATCAGTGTCAGTAAGTAGTGTGCTCAGTAGTTAGTAGCCTCTATTTAAGCCACTGGTTTTTGACATTGGATGTTAATTACTTGAGTTACTTTAAAAGCTCCCCTTGCCTAGGAGAACTTGCATCTTTGATTCCAAGGTCTTTGCTGGGGTGGGGCCAAAGGTAGTGCCAGTAGGAAGAGAAGTTTGGGGCCAGTGAACTAGGCTGGGTTGGGAGGGATCTAATAGATGGGACATTATCCTCACCCAGGGCCTTGGTGGGCTCTTTTTCCTAGGAACTATGGGACTGGATGGATCTTTTATAGGCCTCAGTGCAAATGAAAATACTAAACTCATTGAAGAAAGAGAAAAAACGTTATTACAAACCCCAAAATGTAAAGTTTACCTTTCTTTTTCATTGTCTCACTCTTCACTTGTCATAGAACCATTTCTATTTAATGTCATTTTAAGCAACAAAGAAACTTTTTGTATTACTATCACAAAGTTTACCAGGTATATTTTGCAGTGTCAGTTTTAAACACAAATTTACCTTGTATATGGAATAGTCAAAATCATACATTTTCTATTTTGTAGCTCATGATGCATATAAATTTTACTCTTACCAGAACTACAGAAATTAGTTCACCTGCTTGTGTTTACTTTTTGATACACACATATTCTAAAGGTTCTAAACATTTCTCCTTCCATTTCTTGGTGAGTAAGGAAGGACCAACAGAAAAAGGAGCTATGGGGTCCCATGTTCCCACAACCACAATAAATAGTAGCTAAAACAGGCAGAAACAGGAAAGATAGTGATGGTTCCCTGATCATTCATGTTCTGGGTCAGATGGAAAGTGCCCTTAGCTACCAGTCCCACCTTCTCAGTCAAACAATTAAGATATTTATTGAGTGTTGCTGGGCTTCTACATATCAAGAGTCCATGGTAATCTGTGCTCAGGGAAAATTAGACTTAGGCATCTTGGACAATTTAAGGGAAGGCAAGAGGCATCAGAGAGCACTATTTTAGCAATAAAACAGCGGGGATAGGAGCAGACATTCAGTATGTGTATAGTTCCTTTGCTCCTGTACACTCACGATATGCATATCTCCTATGTTTCTGTGCATGTTCCATGATCTCTTAGGTCTTCACTTACCAAAAACAGATTCATAGGTAAAATTACGAACAATTTCAGAATGGAAATAGCAGAGCATTAAACTAAGTCCAGTCCTTTTAGAGTATGGGGCCTGTGTGTCTCCTCAGTTCCCATATCTTGTGTCAACCCTGCCAACCTCTGTGCCACTCTGTCCTCCTGCCCTCCCACCCCCACTAGATTGTGTCTTCTCATTTTGTAGTTGCTCTGGGCAGCCCTTCCAGGGTCCCATCCTGCTGTAATTCTTTGGTTAGATCTGTCACCTTCTAAATAAAATTGTGCAAATGTATCTGTTGTTTATTTGCTTATGTAAAAAGTTGTCTATAATTGCTGCTAGAGAATTAGGGCAGGCGTCTAGACCACTTAAGCGAAAGCAAGAGGCAGTGTAGCACTGAAGGTGTGCTCATCACTGTGGAAGACTGAGCTATGTACACATTGATGACAGATGGAAGAGTTTTTAGTAATTGGGTGAGTAGTTGACAGTTATGGGAAACTATTTTAGATCCTTACTTTATAGCATACTTTAGAAAAAATCCCAGAGGAATTAAAGAGATGACTGTAATAAAAAAATCTCACAGAGGACACTAGCCTCTACTACCACAATGTAATAATGAAAATAGATGGTGGTGGTGGAGTTGGACAGCAAGTTATTAGCAGACTAGATGAAAACCCAAAAAAAGAACCTGATTATTTGTGGAAAATGGGACTATTGTAAAGGTAGCATTTCAGATCAGTTGGTGAGAGGTGGATTTTTTTTCTTTCTTTGTGCTGGCACTGGGGTTTGAACTCAGAGTGTCTCACTCTTTTTTTTTTTTTGCTCAGGATGGGAACTCTACCACTTGGGCTATACTTCCACCTCTGGCTTTTTGTTGGTTAATTGGAGATGAGTCTCTTAGATTTGTCTACTTAGTTGGCTTTGAACCTTAACCCTTAGACCTCAGCCTCCTGTGTAGCTAGAATTATAGGCACGAGCCACCAGTGCCTGGCCTATGTTTTTATTTTTAGGCTGGGCAAGGTACCTGGAGTAGGCCTGCGATCCCAATACTTGGAAGGCTGAGGTAGGAGAATTAAGAATTTGAGTCCGGGGGGCTGGGAAGGTGGCTCAGTGGTTGAGCGCTTGCCTTGCATGCCTGAGGCCTTGGGTTCGATTCCTCAGCACCACATAAGCAAAAAAGAAAAAAGCCGGAAGTGGCGCTGTGGCTCAAGTGGTAGAGCACTAGCCTTGAGCTGAATTGCTGAAGGACAGCGTCCAGGCCCAGAGTTCAGGCCCCATGACTGGACCAAAAAAAAAAAAAAAAAAAAGAAGGTGTGGCTCAGTGGTAGGGCACCACCTGTAAACAAAAAATATTGAATAATGTGAGGGCCTAATTTCAAGACTTGGTGCCATTGGTGTGAGCACAAAAAAGAAAGAGAAAAAAGGCTTGAGGTGGGTGTTTTTTAAAAAAGGTATTAAGAACGCTGGTTAATTATTTTAAAAAACTGAATATAATAAAGATATGTGCACTTATTCAGGAAATTAGAGTAGCCATATTATTATGTGAAATAGCATATCTCTAACTAAAGAAAACATGTTGTATGAGTCTATTTATGTTTTTTTTTATTGTGAAAATACTGTACAGAGGGGTTACAATTACATGGGCAAGATAGTGAGTACATTTCTTATCAAGCATTGTAGCCTCCTCCTTTGTTTCCCCTTCCCCTTCCTTCCCATCCTCTCTCCCCCCTCCAAGTTGTAAAGTTCGTTTTCGACATGACAACTTGTCCTTCTCATTGTTGCAACAGGTCCACCTATATCCTTATTTAAACGATGAGTCTGTTTATGTACACAACCCTCCTTGCTGCCTTCCACTTTGTGGTTCTCTGCCTCTAAAACATTCTGGTAAAGAGTGGATTTTATTTTTTATTAACAAAATTTTTTTTGAGGCAGGGTTGCACTGTGAGATTCAGGCTGGACTTAAACCCATCATCCTTCTGCCTCTTTCTATGGTACTGGAATTATAGAAATGCACCCCTATGCTGAGCTAGGATAGGGCTTATTTTATGTCTTATTTTGCAGTTTGTTGTTGTTGTTGTTATTAAATATAGGGGCTTGAATTCAGGGCCCTAGATCTTTGGGGGCAGGCATCCAAGATATAAAATAATAACGCTTATATGAAGAGACCTTGGTAGGTATAAAGTTCCATCCTGCTTGAGCCCTTAGGCCTCATTTCTGATAGAATGTTCTCAACTTGAGTTTGTAGATCTTCCTCAGGTGTGGAAACACAAAAGAAAAAAGCTTTGTACCCCACAAAACTGTATGGAGGTGCTTATGAGTCTAAAAATAATAAGGTAAGTTGTGGGTTTCACTAGGTAGAATTTAGAAAAGATTGTAGAGCCTTTCACATCTCCCTGGGAACTAATGGCATTGGGGGTTAGGGTAGAGAGGTGTTTGGGAGCAAGTGTTCACTGACTTGCTTAAGAAATAGTTTTCCCAGAATGTCTGAGGCTTCCTGAAGCCTCAGAGAAGGATGGATACAGCTGCAGTTGAGGCCTTTAGCAAACTGGGTGTGGCCAAATACCATCCCACTTTAATGAATTAATAAGTTCATAAACTTATCTTTCTTTGTACAGTATACTAATATATGGAAGTGGTAGTTGTTTGGTTTTTGAGTGTGAAATAAGAATGCTCCCTTCAATTAGAATAGTTTGTGAAATCTAAGTAATTTTATTTATTAGTAACTTATAATTAATGTAAGAGGCCTGTAAGCTGAACAGACAAATAGCATGCTTTTAAAAAATTATAGATACTAATTCATAACCTTCTAATTATCTTTCTCTTGTTGGATAATAGCTCTGGCATCCTTCCCAAAATTTTTTCTTTTTTGTTTTCAAAAAGGAAAATGTGAGGAAGCTAAAAATGTGTAACTCTAAAAGTCAACCTTAATTGTGAAAAAATGAAGTTATTGTATATGAAGGAGGGTGATGTAAATAGCAGACAATAGTTATTAAAATCATTTGAGAATTTTATTTATTTTTGTTCAACTTGTCAGTTTATGAATACAATGCATCTTGATTTTTGTCACCTCTTTCATAATTCTTTCCCATTTCTCCCAACCCTCCCCATTCCCTAAGTTCCCTAGTTCCATTTTTACATATATACTTTGAATATTATGATTGCATTGGCTCACCCTTCCTTTCTCCATTTGTCTTCCCTTCCTCTTGACCTCCCTCTTCACCCTGCCAATACATGAGAGCTGCACTTGCATACCACAAGAGGGAAAAGCTTGGTCATCACTTTCAGTGACTAGTTCACGGTCACATGGCATGACTAGAGCTGGGCTCCTACTGAAGGAATCTTTCAGGCTGAACTGCCTCAGATTTCTTCTTTCTGTACTTTTAAAATATTTAGTATGATCTGTTTAGACCTTAACATCTCTCAGGTCAGCAAGTGGCATTCCTCCTGAGTCAGCCATTCTAGGAAGTGTTTATATTTATGACACTTAGTCACACTCAGTGGAGGTCCTGTATAGGTCCAGAGGGGGATAGGCCTGTGGGTTACCTTTCTTCACAAAGACTGGGTATGGTAACCAGAGTCTTTCAGTTTTGCTGGCAGGACCCTTCCTCAGCACTCTTACTCTGTTATGTTGCCAGCCCAGAGCCCTGGGAATTACTGGCCTGTCCCCATTCAT